>NC_142467.1:103300000-104550000 GCF_049115385.1 Moschus berezovskii | reverse complement strand
TGATTCCTGGGTTGGGAAGATTTGCCGGAGAAGGGACAGGCTACCCACTCCAGTATTCTTGGGCTTCCCTTGTGGCTCAGCTGGTAAAGAATCCCTCCACAATGCAGGAGACCTGGATTCGATCCCTGGGTTGGAAAGATCCACTGGAGAAGGGAAAGGCTACCCACTCCAGTATTCTGGCCTGGAGAATTCCATGGACTGTATAGTCCATGGGGTCACAAAGAGTCAGACACGACTCAGCAACACTCACTTTCACTTTTTCCAATGAATTTTCTTGTTTTCTAAGTATAAAAACACTATCTGCCAAAAATGACACATTTACCCCCATGTTCAAATGGCATTTCTGTCTTTTTTCCCCCTTCTAAGTTCATTAGCTAGTATCCCTAGTGCTATCATAAATAAGAGTAAACACTGAATCTGACTTTTTATTTCTTTCTCATTTGCCTTTTGATTTTTCTGTCTTACCATAAGGAATATTTCATTTTTAAACAAATTAGTAAACTTTCTTTTTGGTTGGTTCTTTGATATTTTGCTTAGAAAAGCTTCTAAAAATATGTGGCTAAATTTTGTCTGGTACTTCTGTGATTTTTCTTTCTTTTTAGGAACCATCTTATTGAGCTGTAATGGACAAAGAAAAAGTTGTACATATTTAATGTATACAACGTAATGGGTTTGGCATTATTTGATCCATCTGTGATTATGTTATAGACAGAAGGGATCTTATTGGGCAGTAGGAGTGCTGGAGGGTGTCATGTCTATTTTTGCTCCCTGGATCATTGTCGTGCGGGTTCCTTAGGGACGACCTGGCTCAGTTGCCCTTCCTGACCATGTTCATCAAGGAGAGTCTGCAGTTGCACCCCTCAGTCACGGTCATCTCTCGCTGCTGTACCCAGGACATCATGCTTCCAGATGGCCGGGTCAGCCCCAAAGGTGCTCACAATGACTGTAGGATGAGGCTCCTGGTCAGAAACAGGGCCCATCAGGCAGGTTGAACCTAATTCTGACTGGTCCCTCCTCTCCCACAGGTGTTATCTGCCTCATCAGTATTTTCGGGACCCACCACAACCCATCTGTGTGGCCAGACCCTGAGGTGATGCCTCCGCCACGCCATACTTCCATCATCCCTGTCCATTCCCTTTGGGGTACCCAAGAGCAACTATAGAATTCTGATTGGCAAATCAGACATCACCTCCCTCCCATTATACACATACCTGCCTCTCTAAGGATGGACGTTCTGGGATACTACCCAGTAACCCTGTCTTGTCTTGCCCCCAAGTCTATGACCCCTTGCACTTCGAGCCAGCAAATATCAAGGGGAGGTCACCTATGGCTTTTATTCCCTTCTCAGTGGGTCCCAGGTGAGGGCATTGAGCATTTGAGGTAAGGATGGAGTAGTGGGAGGCAGGGGTCTGGGACTGAGAATCCAGGCTTAACTGTAGGGGTCAGAAAGGGGAAATTTTTCAGACTGTTTCCCTCCCCTCCCCCAGACATAATGGCAAGGACCTAGGGAATGGTGGGGGGCACAAGGAGGGGTCCACAGTGTGCTGAGAGGCCGGTTTCCCAGCGTTTTGGTCTGAGTTCAGGACTGGAGTGTGGGCAAGTGTCTGGAGATATGCAAGACCACGCGGGGGTTCCTGGGGGGTTAGCTTCCTTCTCTACCTCTGTGCGTGTAAGTTATGGGCCAGGTGCTGTGGGGCCCAGATTAGGGTTTCAGTTGCAGTCAGAGCCCCTGCTCCCGCCCACAGGAACTGCATCAGGCAGACATTCGCCATGTCCGAGATGAAGGTGGTCCTGGCCCTCACTCTACTGCCGTTTCGTGTCCTGCCAGATGAGGAGGAGCCTCGCCGGAAGCCAGTGCTGATCCTGCGCACGGAGGGAGGACTTTGGCTGCGGATGGAGCTGCTGAGCACAGAGCAGCAATGACCCACCAACCATTTGGCCTGAGATCCACCATGACCATAGACACCTCACTGCAGATTTCCAGGAATAAATCTGGGACTTCGCTGGCGGTGCAGTGGTTAAGACTTTGTGCTTCCACTGCAAGGGGCACGGGATCCTCATCCGGGAGCTCACGTCTGTCCCAAGCCTCACTGAGAGCCAGCAGGGGGTTGGGGCCTAGACAGATCCAGGTGGATGGGTGTGGCTGTGAACCTGGCGGGGAGCTCCATCTTGGATCGTGAGGACGTGATGACTTTTTAAGGAAGGTGAAGCAGAGAGCTAGACGCAGTCAGGGTCAGATGACTCTGAATCCACCACTCCCTCGTTACAAACGTGTGCCATTTTTAGCTATTTGGCTGGGTTGGAGGAAATCTCTCTCTAAGCCTCATGTCTTTATTACATGATAGTAGCCACTTTATTGTGATGTTGTGGAGATTTATAAAAAGTTTGTGCAAAATGACTGACTCAGTATCTGGTAAGCATCCCCACTAAATGTGCATTCATTTCCACACTTGTTTTTGCATCACTTTCTCACAATTAAAATGATTTAAAGTCATAAAAGTTATACGGAAGTTTGGGGACATGGGGAAACCTGCTGTTGAAGAAAACTGCCACTAGAAGATTCAGCAAATTCAAAATATCCATAGTTAGATCTGTTACACAATTACAAGCTGCTCTGCTGTGAAACAGACCTGAAGCTAGGAACCAAAAAGAAATTTTTTGCCTCAGAGAGGCATGACCCAGGACTTCATTTTCATCAGGATATTCTAGGAAGTGGAGGTGAAGAGAGTCCTCAATAGTGAAAGAAAGTGGAGGGGGCAGGAATGGGGCCACTTCCTTCAGCACCTGGGACAGCGGCTGCTCCAGGACTAGCCCCAGAGGTGGCAGGGGGTCCTGGGATAGTCTTAGTATCAGACCCTTTGGGGGTTCTACAAGCTGGGATCAGAAGACTTAATGGTTGAATAATAAGAAATAAATCCTATAACATGAAATTAGTAAATATTTCATGTATTCTAAGCTGAAAATTGCATATGTTTTTCTTTGCCTTCAGAGTTCTTATTAAAATGTTTTTCCTTAAAAACAAAACAGAAAAGTGGGGGGAACTGCCCTGGTGGTCCAGTAGCTTAGACTCAGTGCTCGCAATGCAGGTAGCCTAGGTTCAATATCTGGTCCACGAACAATATTCCACATGCCGTAACTAAGAGTTTGCATTCTGTAAATAAATATTCTGCATGCTGCGACCAATACCCAGAACAAGCAGATAAATAAGTAAATATTTATTAATGTTTTTCCTTTCCCCCAAATTATACCTTGTCAAAGAAAAAAACCACAGCAAAGAAAAAGTAAGAAATAAAAATCATATCCATGATCCAAACATGCCAAAGTAATCACTTCATATTTTCTCACATAAATTGCCAAATTTTAAAGTGAAAGTATCATTCACACCTAGCTCTTTGTGACTCCATGAACTGTAGCCAGCCAGGCTCCTCTGCCCGTGAAATTCTCCTAGCAAGACTACTGGAGTGGGTAGCTATTTCCTTCTCCAGGGGATCTTCCTGACCCAGGGATCGAACCTGAGTCTCACACATTGCAGGCAGATTCTTTACTGACTGAGCTACCAGAGAAGCCTATGAAATACACTTTCTCAGAGGCCACGTGTACTCAAGAGTTGACAAAATCTTTAGCAGAGGATGGTTTCGATCCATCGACCTCTGGGTTATGGGCCCAGCACGCTTCCGCTGCGCCACTCTGCTCTGACTTTTTAACTTTAAATTTCTATATAATCCTAAACAGTAAAAATTTGACTTTACTTCTGAATGTATTACATTTACATATAATCTCCCTTTTATTTTTATAAATTTATTTATTTTAATTGGAGGCTAATTACTTTACATTATTGTATTGGTTTTGCCATACATCGACATAAATCTGCCCCGGGTGTATGTGTGTTCCCCATCCTGAACCCCCGCTCCGACATCCCTCCCCATCCCATACCTCTGGTTCATCCCAGTACACCAGCCCCGAGAATCCTGTATCATGCATCGAACCTGGACTGGTGATTCGTTTCACATATGATAATATACATGTTTCAATGCCATTCTCCCAAATCATCCCACCCTCACCCCTCTCCCACAGAGTCCAAAAGACTGTTCTGTACGTCTGTGTCTCTTTTGCTGTCTCGTATACAGGGTTATTGTTACCATCTTTCTAAATTCCATATATATGTGTTAGTATACTGTATTGGTGATTTTCTTTCTGGCTTACTTCACTCTGTATAATAGGCTCCAGTTTCATCCACCTCATTAGAACTAATTCAAATGTGTTCTTTTTAATTGCTGAGTAATACTCCATTGTGTAAATGTACCACAGCTTTCTTATCCATTCGTCTGCAGATGGACATTTAGGTTGCTTCCATGTCCTGGCTATTGTAAACAGTGCTGCGATGAACATTGGAGTACATGTGTCTCTTTCAATTCTGGTTTCCTCAGTGTGTATGCCCACGAGTGCGGTTGCTGGGTCGTATGGCAGTTCTATTTCCAGTTTTTTAAGGAATTTCCACACTGTTCTCCATAGTGGCTGTACTAGTTTGCGTTCCCACCAACAGTGTAAGAGGGTTCCCTTTTCTCCACACCCTCTCCAGAATTTATTGCTTGTAGACATTTGGATAGCAGCCATTCTGACTGGCGTGAAATGGTACCTCATTGTGATTTTGATTTGCATTTCTCTGGTAACGAGTGATGTTGAGCATCTTTTCATGTGTTTGTTAGCCATCTGTATGTCTTCCTTTTAAAATTCTATTTTACTGACTAAAAGTACATGGAAAGATACTGAACATCATGAGTCATTATGGAAATGTAAGTCAATGCCACATGGTGATATCACTTCACACCCACTAGGATGACAAAATCATAAAAATGGAAAACCACAAGTGTAGGTGAGGATGCAGGGGTAATTGGAACCCTAATATATTGCTGTTGGGAACGTAAGAGTGCAGCCACTATGGAAACAGCTTGGTATTTTCTCAATAAATTAAACCTCAAATTGCTCTGTGACCATACCATCCTATGCCTGGGCATGTATCCAAAAGAATTGAAAACAGAAGTTTGAACACAAATTTGTATACAGCCCTTCAGTAGTGGTACATCCACAGTTGCCTAAAGTTGAATATTTGGGAAACAATTCAAATATCCATTAACAGATAAGTGAATAAATAAAATAAGTTATATCCATAACAAGAAGTGTTTTTGTTGAATTACGAAGTCATATCCGACTCTTTGCAACCCCATGGACTGCAGCACGTCAGACTCCTCTGTCCTCCACTGTCTCCTGGAGTTAGCTCAAATTCATGTTCATTGCATCAGTGATGCCATCCAAACATCTCATCCTCTGCCGCCCCCTTTTCCTCCTGCCCTCAGTCTTTCCCAGCATTAGGATCTTTTTCAATGAGTCAGCTCTTCGTATCGGATGGCCAGAGTGCTTGAAATTCAGCTTCTGCATCAGTCTTTTCAATGAATGTTAAGCGTTGATTTCCTTTAGGATTGACTTGTTTGATCTCCTTACTGTCCAAGAGATTCTCAAGGGTCTTCTCCAGCACCACAATTCAAAAGCATCAATTCTTCAGCACTCAGCCTTCTTTATAGTCCAGCTCTCACAGCCATACATGACTACTGTATAAACCACAGCTTTGACAGTACAGACCCTTGTCAGCAAAGCAATGTCTCTGATTTTTAGTGTGCTGTCTAGGTTTTTCAAAGCTTTTCTTCCCAAGGAGCAAGTGTCTTTTAATTTCATGGCTGTAGTTACCATCTGCATTGATTTTTAAGCCCAAGAAAATAAAATCTGTCACTGCTTCCACTTTTCCCCCTTCTATTTGCCATGAAGTGATGGAACCAGATGTCATGATCTTAATTTTTCTAATGTTGAGTTTTAAGCCAGCTTTTTCACTCTCCTCTTTCACTATCATCAAGAAACTTTTTGCTTTCTGCTATTTGAGTGATGTCAACTACATATCTCAGGTTGTTGACATTTCTCCTGACAATCTTGATTCCAGCTTGTGATTCATCCAGTCTAGCATTTCACATGATGTACTTTGCATATGAGTTAAATAAGCAGGGTGACAATATACAGCCTTACCGTGTTCCTTTCCCAGTTTTGAACCAGTCAGTTAGTCCATGTTCGTTTCTAATTGTTGCTTCTTAGCCCACATACAGAATTCTCAGGAGTTAGGTGAGGTGACCTGGTACTCCCACCTCTTTAAGAATTTTCCACAGTTTGTTGTGATCCACACAGTCAAAGATTTTAGCATAGTGAATGAAGCAGAACAAAACGTTTTATTGGGTCATAAAAAGAAATGAAGTAGGGAGTTCCCTGCAGGCCAGTGTTTAAGACTGCACTTCCAATACAAGAGGTGCAGGTTCAATCCCTGGTTAGGGAATTAAGATGTCACATACCATGGTGCATGGCCAAAAATTTTTTTAAAAAAGGAATGAAGCACTGACACATGCTTCAGTATAAATGAACTTTGAAAACATTATGATAAAAGAAAGGAACTGGACACAAAAGGTCACATATGTATGATTCCATTTATATGAAATGTGCAGAATAGGCAAATCCATATAGATAGATCTAGGAGATGGAGGACAAAACAGAGGGTGACTGCTAATGGGTACAGGTCTCGTTTTCAGGTGATGGAAATATCTTGGAGCTACATAGAGGAGAGGTGGTGGTTACACAACATTGTGAATGTACTAGATGCATGAAATTGAACACTTTTTAATGTTATGAATTTTATTATTGAATAAATTTTATCTTATGTGACTTTTACCTCAACAAAAAAAAAAATGCTATTTTATCTTACATTTTTCTTGTTAATCTGGATTTTTCATTAAACAATATATCATGAACACCCCTCCACAATGGACTCCACATGGACCATACAGTCCATGGAATTCTCAGTTGGTAAAGGCAGATTCTTTACCAACTGCACTATCAAAAGGAAGCCCAAGAATCCTGGAGTGGGTAACCTATCGCTTCTCCAGTGGATCTTCCCAACCCAGGAATTGAACCAGGGTCTCTTGCATTGCAGGCAGATTCTTTACCAACTGAGCTATCAGGGAAGCCCATAATTGAATAAACTTTTATTTTATGTGAGTTTTACCTCCACAAAAAATGTTATTTTATCTTATATTTTTCTTGTTAATCTGGATTTTTCATTAAATAATAAATATATCATTAATCTGGATTTTTGCACTAAATGAAAAATCGTGAACATCCCTCCACAATGTGCAATCATCATCTTGAAGATCTTTAAAATCTTTAAGTGTTAAGTATTCGATGCAGTCTTTATTTTCATAAATGGTATTACCATAGAAAACAATTTAGTTTGTCTTCACTTTGCAGAAAATAATCTCTTTATATACCTTGACAACTTGAGATATCACTATCAGTTACTTATTGAGTTATTCTTAATCACATAACCTTTGGTGCAGAAATTTTATTTCTATAGCAGTAACATCTTACATGCATTCATGTAAGATGCGGGTGTATTAAACACTTTTCATACAACATATAAGACTTGATGACTCCACAGACCTTGATGTTTTTGGTCCTATTAACAAAAGTAGATCACTGGAAGAGAGAAGGAGAGAACACTTCAGACCCCAGATAAACCCTGATTTCATCATCACCTCAGTCTTTCAGATTGGAGTGATTAACTCACTTGCTCAAGGTCAATTAGTTGATGAGTGGTGGAGTGGAGGTAAGTTTGGTTAGCTTGGCTTCAAAGGTCATGCCTCATCTCCCAAGGAAATAATTTTCAAGATGTAGCTCAGCCCCAAGTGCATTAGATGTGGAGACCCCTGAAGGTTTAGTAAATGAGACTCTTTGAAAAGTGATGCTTAACTTTTTAAATGTAATATTTTTGACAGAGAATACATTCACTCATGTAGAAAATAAGATGCTCAGTGAAAAGCATTGCTTCTCCATATGTACTTCATTTTCCCTTTTTGTTTTCCATTTTTACGTAAATGCTTTATTTTTTGTATGGGCTTCCCTTGTGGCTCAGCTGGTAAAGAATCTGCCTGCAATGTGGGAGACCTGAGTTCAATCCCTGGGTTGGGACGATCCAATGGAGAAGGGAAAAGCTACCCACTCCAGTGTTCTGACCTGGAGAATTCCATGGACTGCATAGTCCATGGGGTCACAAATAGTTCGACACTTCTGAGCAACTTTCACTCTCTTACTTTTGTATATCATTTCATACTATATTTATGCTGGTAATATATGTGCTTAATACCCTCATCCTCATCTTAAACAAGTATTTAAGTTTATCAAATTTATAAAAAGTAAAGCTTGCTCTATTTGGTGTACAGTTCTAAGTTTTGAAGTGTCTACTGTGGTATAACCACCACTACTACAGACACCCTTGATAATCAAAACATTTTCATCCCAACTCCTGCAAAACAGTGACCTACTCTCCATCTTTATGATCTGCCATCTTTCACCTAACAATGTATTTATGATTCATTCATGTTGAATTATTCAGTACTTTGGTATTTTATTGCTAAGTAATATTGAATAGTATGATGAGCCACATTTTCTTCCACAATTGGAAAACATGTGGATTGTTTTCAATTTTGTCCTATTATAAATAAAGCTACTGTGGATATTTGTGCATAAGTGTTCATTGGTCTTGGAGTGGGATGGCTGGGTCATATTATAAGTGTATGTTTAACTTTAGAGGAAACAGCCAAACTATATTTCAAACTGGACCATTTATAATAACTTTCCAAAACTGAACCAGGAAGAAATAGAAAATCTTAAAAAACCCATCACAAGCATGGAAATCAAAACTGTAATCAGAAATCTTCCAGCAAACAAAAGCCCAGGACCAGATGGCTTCACAGGTGAATTCTACCAAAAATTTAGAGAAGAGTTAACACCTATCCTACTCAAACTCTTCCAGAAAATTGCAGAGGAAGGTAAACTTCAAAACTCATTCTATGAGGCCACCATCACCCTAATCCCAAAACCTGGTAAAGATCCCACAAAAAAAGAAAACTACAGGCCAATATCACTGATGAACATAAATGCAAAAATCCTTAACAAAATCCTAACAAACAGAATCCAACAACATATTTAAAAAATCATATGTCATGACCAAGTGGGTTTTATCCCAGGGATGCAAGGATTCTTCAACATCCACAAATCAATCAATGTAATACACCACATTAACAAACTGAAAAATAAAAATCATATGATTATCTCAATAGAGGCAGAGAAAGCCTTTGACAAAATTCAACATCCATTTATGATAAAAACCCTCCAGAAAGCAGGAATAGAAGGAACATACCTCAACATAATAAAAGCTATATATGACAAACCCACAGCAAACATTATCCTCAATGGTGAAAAAGTGAAAGCATTTCCCCTAAAGTCAGGAACACGACAATGGTGCCCACTCTCACCACTACTATTCAACATAGTTTTGGAAGTTTTGGCCACAGCAATCAGAGAAGAAAAAGAAATAAAAGGAATCCAGATTGGAAAAGAAGTAAAACTCTCACTGTTTGCAGATGGCATGATCCTCTACATAGAAAATCCTAAAGACTCCACTAGAGCTAATCAATGAATATAGTAAAGTTGCATGATATAAAATTAACACACAGAAATCCCTTGCATTCCTATACACTAATAATGAGAAAACAGAAAGAGAAATTAAGAAACAATCCCATTCACCATTGCAATGAAAAAAATAAAATACTTAGGAATTTATCTACCTAGAGAAACAAAAGACCCGTACATAGAAAAATATAAAACACTGGTGAAAGAAAGAGGACACAAATAGATGGAGAAATATACCGTGTTCGTGGATCAGAATCAATATAGTGAAAATGAGTATACCACGCAAAGCAATCTATAGATTCAATGCAATCCCTGTCAAGCTACCAACGGTATTTTTCACAGAACTAGAACAAATAATTTCACAATTTGTATGGAAATACAAAAAAACCTCGAATAGCCAAAGCAATCTTGAGAAAGAAGAATGGAACTGGAGTAATTAACCTGCCTGACTTCAGACTCTACTACAAAGCCACAGTCATCAAGACAGTATGGTACTGGCACAAAGACAGAAATTTAGATCCATGGAACAAAATAGAAAGCCCAGAGATAAATCCACTCACCTATGGACACCTTATCTTTGAGAAAGAAGACAAGAATATACAATGGAGAAAAGACAATCTCTTTAGCAAGTGGTATTGGGAAAACTGGTCAACCACTTGTGAAAGAATGAAACTAGAACACTCTAACATCATACACAAAAATAAACTCAAAATGGATTAAAGATCTAAGTATAACACCAGAAACTATAAAACCCCTAGAGGAGAACATAGGCAAAACACTCTCTGGCATAAATCACAGCAGGATCTTCTATGACCCACATCCCAGAATATTGGAAATAAACGCAAAAATAAGCAAATGGGACCTAATTAAAATCAAAGGCTTCTGCCCAGCAAAGGAAACTATAAGCAAGGTGAAAAGATAGCCTTCAGAATGGGAGACAATAATAGTAAATGAAGTAACTGACAAATAATTAATCTCAAAAATATACAAGCGTCTCCTGCAACTCAATTCCAGAAAAATAAACGAACCAATCAAAAAGTGGGCCAAAGAATGAAACAGACATTTCTCCAAAGAAGACATACAGATGGCTAACAAACACATGAAAAGATGTTCAACATCACTCATTACCAGAGAAATGCAAATCAAAACCACAATGAGGTACCATTTCACGCCAGTCAGAATGGCTGCTATCCAAAAGTCTACATGCAATAAATGCTGGAGAGGGTGTGGAGAAAAGGGAAGCCTCTTACTCTGTTGGTGGGAATGCAAACTAGTACAGCCACTATGGAGAACAGTGTGGAAATTCCTTAAAAAACTGGAAATAGAACTGCCATATGACCCAGCAACCACACTCCTGGGCATACACACCGAGGAAACCAGAATTGAAAGAGAAACATGTACTCCAATGTTCATTGCAGCACTGTTTACAATAGCCAGGACACGGAATCAACCTAGATGTCCATCTGCAGACAAATGGATAAAAAAGCTGTGGTACATCTACACAACGGAGTATTACTCGGCCATTAAAAAGAATACATTTGAATCAGTTCTAATGAGGTGGATGAAACTGAAGCCTATTATACAGAGTAAAGTAAGTCAGAAAGAAAAACTTCAATACAGTATAATAATGAATATATATGGAATTTAGAAAGATGGTAACAATAACCCTGTATGCGAGACAGCAAAAGAGATACAGATGTATAGAAGAGTCTTTTGGACTCTGTGGGCAAGGGCGAGGGTGGCATGATTTGAGAGAATAGCATTGAAACACGTATATTATTATGCATGAAACAAATTGCCAGTCCAGGTTCAATGCATGATACAGGATGCTCGGGGCTGGTGCACTGGGATGACCCAGAGGGATGGGATGGTGAGAGAGCTGGGAGGGGGGTTCAGGATGGAGAAAACACACACACCCATGGCAGATTCATGTCAATGTATGGCAAAACCAATACAATATTGTAAAGTAATTAACCTCCAATTAAAATAAATAAATTTATATTAAAAATAAATAAATAAAAATTTTAATGAAAATTCCCAGCCTTATTGCGATATAATTGACACATAACATTTTGTCACTTTAAGATGTACAACACATTGATTTAATAGATATATAACTTAGAAAGTGATGACCACATGATGTTAGTTACCACCTCTTACCCCATCACATACTTACATTTATTTTTTTCTAACCAGAACATTTAACATGCCCTCTATCATGGACATGCAAGCTTGTGACACAGTACCATGTAGTCACCATACTGTACATTATATCCCCAAACTAGGTAACTTATAACTGAAAGGTTGCATCCTTTGATCAGTATCTCTTCATTTCTCAAACTCCCGGTAACCACTAGTCTACTAGTAGTTTCTTTGAGCTTGTCTGTTTTAGATTCCACATATAAGTATTATCATACTACAGTTATCCCTCAGTACTTGGAGGGGTGGTAGGGAATGGAGGTATTGGTTCCAAGATTTCTTGTGGATGCCCAAATCTTGGATGCTCAAGTCCTTCGTGTAAAATGGTGTAGTATTTGCACATAACTTACACATAACCTCCTGTATACTTGAAATTATCTCTAGATTACTTATAATGCCTTGTTCTTGTTGTAGTTTAGTTGCTGAGTCATGTCCAACTCTTTTGTGACCCCATGGACTGTAGCCCACCAGGCTCCTCTGTCCATGGGATCCTCCAGGCGAGAATACTGGAGTGGATTGCCATTTCCTACTCCAGGGCACCTTCCCAATCCATGGATTGAATCTGTGTCTCCAGCATTGGTAGGCTGGTTCTTTACCGCTGAGCCACCAAGGAAGCCCTTTGATGCCTAACGATCATGGCATCTGGTCCCATCACTTCATGGGAAATAGATGGGGAAACAGTGGAAACAGGGTCAGACTTTATTTTGGGGGGCTCCAAAATCACTGAGGATGCTGATTGCAACCAGGAAATTAAAAGACACTTACTCCTTGGAAGGAAAGTTATGACCAACCTAGATATCATATTAAAAAGCAGAGACTTTACTTTGTCAACAAAGGTCTGTCTAGTCAAGGCTATGGTTTTTCCAGTAGTCATGTATGGATGTGAGAGTTGTACTGTGAAGAAAGCTGATCACTGAAGAATTGATGCTTTTGATCTGTGGTGTTGGAGAAGACTCTTGAGAGTCCCTTGGACTGTAAGGAGATCTAACCAGTCCATCCTAAAGGAGATCAATCCTGGGTGTTCATTGGAGGGACTGATGCTAAAGCTGAAACTGCAATACTTTGGCCACCTCATGTGAAGAGTTGACTCACTGGAAAAGACTCTGATGCTGGGAGGGATTGGGGGCATGAGGAGAAGGGGACAACAGAGAATGAGATGGCTGGATGGCATCACCGACTCGATGGAGGTGAGTTTGAGTGAACTCCGGGAGTTGGTGATGGACAGGGAGGCCTGGCGTGCTGTGATTCATGGGATCACAAAGAGTTGGACACGACTGAGCGACTGAACTGAACGAAACAGTGTAAACAATATGTAAATATTTGGTGGTGCACAGCAAATTCGAGTTCTGGTTTTTGGAACTTTTTGAATTTCCCCTCCTCCCCATGAATCTTTTTGGATTGGGATTGGCTGAATCTGCAGATGCAGAATTCCTAGATACGGAAGGCTAGCTATATTTGTCTTTCTCTAACTTATTTCACTTAGTATAATGCTGCCAAGTTCCAACCACGTCGTCACAGATTTTCCTTCTTTCTCCTGGCTGAATTATATTCCATTGTTTATTATCCATTCATCCACTGATATTGTGAGTAATGCTGCAATGAAGATTGGAACACAGATATCTCTAGGAAATCTGATTTCAATTTTGCTGGACCATACGGTAGCTTTATTTTTAATTTTTTGAGGAACCTCCATACGGTTTCCATAGGTGTCCATGTCATTGAAAATTCTTATCATTAATGTCTGAGAGTTTTGGTTGTTCCCCATGCTCACTGTCACCTGAAGGTGTCAGTTTTTCCCCAGCCATTCTTATGGGTGTGCAATGATATATCACAGTGAATCTGGCTGCCAATGCAGGAGACGCAAGACAAGAGATCGATCCCTGGGTCTGGAGGATCCCCTGGAGTAGAAAACGGCAACTCACTCCAGTATTCTTGCCTAGAAAATTCCATGGAGAGAGGAGCCTGGCGAGCTATAGACCATGGGGTCGCAGAGTCCAGAGTCAGACACAACTGAGTGTGAGCGTGCGCACAAACACACATAAACAAAATAGCTAACGATGTCGAACATTTTTTCATGTGTCTATTTGCCATCCATATACCTTCTGTGGTAAAGCATCTTTTCAAATCTTTTGCCCATTAATTTTCCTTGAATTGCCTACCTTCCAGTTATTGGATTTTACATAAGTTCTTTATCAGATATATGATTTGTATGTCTTTTTTTCCAAGTGTGTGCCTGGTCTTCATCTCATATTTCTTTCACAAAGCAAAATTTTTAAATGTTTATAAAGTGCAATTTACCTGCTAAAGCTGAAACTCCAATACTTTGGCCACCTCATGCGACAAGTTGACTCACTGGGAAAGAGTCTAATGCTAGGAGGGATTGGGGGTAGGAGGAGACGGGTACGACAGAGAATGAGATGGCTGGATGGCATCACCGACTTGATGGACATGAGTTTGAGTGAGCTCCGGGAGTTGGTGATGGACAGGGAGGCCTGGCGTGCTGTGGTTCATGGGGTCGCAAAGAGTCAGACACGACTAAGCGACTGAACTGAACTGAATTGAACCATTTCTTTTTATAGTTTATATTGATGATGTTATATATAAGAATTCTTTGTTTAACTTATGGCCCCAAAGATTCTCTTCTAGTTTTTTCTTCTAAAAGTTTTATATTTTTACAATATTTAATTCCATGATTCATATTAAATTGAGTTTTACATAAGGTATGACATATAAGTTGACTTTTTTTTATGTGAATGTTGAGTATTTCCAGTACCACTTATTGCAAAGACTGTCTTTTGTGCTTTGACTTGCCTTGCTTTTTTTTTTTTTTAAGTTATGGATTCTCTGTTTCATTCAATTGATTTATGTGTCTAGTCTTTGGCCAGTATCGTCATCCAGTCATGATTATTGCTGTTTTATAATATGTCTCAAAAGGGGTCTCATAAATCCTTCAACTTTATTTTTCTTTTTCAGAATAATTTTGGCTATTCTAGGTCCTTTGCATTTTCATGAAAATTTTATAATCAACTTATTTCTACAAAACTTCCTCCTGAGACTGTGATTTCTCAGAATTTGTGGATCACTTTTAGGAGCCTTAAGATCTTATCAATATTGAGTCTTCCAGTTCATGAACACTGTACATCTCTTCACTAATTTGGGTCTTCTTGGATTTCTTTTATCAGCGTCTTGAAGTTTTCATCCTGGAATTCGTGCACATATTTTGTCAGATTTTTACCTGAATATTTAACTTTTTCCAGTTAATGATACTTGAAAAAATGGCATTTGAAAACATTTTCCAATTGTTTATTGCTAGTGTACAGCAGAGTTGACATATTTTTTCTCTAGGGACCCATATAGTAAATATTTTAGTGCTTGCAGGCCATATTCAGTTACTCCTCCTCTCCTTCCTCCCCTTCTTTTACAATTCTTTTAAAATATAAAATGATTCTTTGCTTATATATCTTACAAAAACAGGCCATAGGTCAGATGTGGTCCATAGACCATAGTTTGCTAACCCCTGGAATATGAAAATAAAATTAATTTTTTATATTGACCATATATCCTGAAGTCTATTTCATCATTCCCAGTGGAATACAAATAATGCTATTATTACATCAATCTTTAAAAATAAAAATAAAAAACTTTGCTTCATCCCGCTTTCCTACCAGTTAACGCAGTTTCTTTTCCCCACCATGGAGCTGACCCCTTCGAAGAGTTATCTGTACATAAGTTTCAAATATTTCCTCTCCTACTACAAATGGATTTTGACTTTCCACTAAGGGCTGTGATGGTGAATGAATGAGAGAGAGGAGGAAGGGAGGCATGGGGTCATAAACCTCCTAATTAATTCTCAAGACACATTCAGGCCTGGTCCAGTGACTGGCTGCTGTGGGGTACCCATTCCTCTCCTGAGTGTGTTGGAGACTCATTATGCTAGAAGATTCAGAGACAACAAGCTCTAAGACATTCAGTCTTCATGAGTATGTGTGTAACTCTGTGACTATGCGTGGGATTGTGTGTATGCCTAGGTGTCACTGCGTGATGGTGTGTGTGTGACTGTATGTATGTAATTGTGTACATGGGTACATGCATGAGTGTAATGTGCTTTGCACATGTGTGTGCACATGTGTATAAGAGTGTGTGTATGTAAATGCAAGCACATGTGGGTACATGTCACTGTGTTTGTATGTGTCTATGTGCAGACAGTATGCGTGCGTATGTGATTGTTTATGTAACTGTGGACATGTGTATATGTGTGTAAGGATGTGAGTGTATGTATCTTGAAGTCACTGAACCACTCTAACAGTCCACACCACGTTATGTTCCTCACATCAACAGCTGTGGGAGGCCCCTACCTCTGTCCCCAGATCTCAGCCATGCAGTATTGGAAGGACATTATGGAGAAATAATGCCCTTAAAAGCAACCCTGAATAAGGACTGGTGGGTGCATGTTCTCTTCTGTCCCCCACAGACTGAGACCCAGGTGCCCACAATGTGAGCTTTCTCGCTGAAGCACCCTTTACCTGCTGCCTTCCTTCACAATCTCTCTTCCACAGTGCCCTACTGACATTTCCTGGGATCACTTCCTAAAGAAGCAACTTGCATTAGAAGCCTTGCTTCAGCATCACCTCAAAATAAAGTATTTACACTTGAATCCTTTCATCAGGATCTACTTCCAGAGAATACAAACTAAAACACACACACAAGCTTACTCCTCCAAACACAACAGTCTATTATTATTCCCATTTTGCTGAGGAGGAATATGAGGCACAGAGAAGGCAAGTCACTTCCCTAAGGTCACACAGCTAGAAAGGGACAATTGACCCTTGCATTGACCATGAGTCATCTGTTCTCAAGCAAGTGCATGTACCTTTCAAGGGAGTAAAGAACAGAGTACATTCATAAACTTCAAGATAGCTGATGTCCGTGCCAGTGAACACCAAGGCTCATGGCTGGTGTCTGTGTCCTTCTGTCATAAAATAAGTGAAATAAAGGCAATTATTCAGGCTTAGTGATAACTGTGAGCCTGGAAGTGTTGTTATTAGCAGTTAACTCATTTCAATGTATTTGAGTTTCACATTTGATTTTATTTGTCATTACCCTCAATTTTGGGGTTAGAAAGTGAGTCACAGAAAGGTAAAGAGACCTGCCCAGATTCTTTCAATGGGGCCTGATTTGGCACCTGAAGTCCTAGTCCTCAATCTCAAGTCTCTCTGGTTTCTACAGATCCCATGTATTGCTTGCTGCCACCTGGTTGGCATAGCACTAAGCAAGCAGTCAACATGGTATTATGCACAACACTATGAATTTTTCCTTTTAAAAATATGATTTGTAATTACATAGATTACCGATCATAATGAAAAATGGTTTGCAGGCTTCATCTGAAAAAGGAAACAATTGGTTAAACGTAGAAGGGGATCGCTAAGGGTCGGACATGACTGAGCAACTTCACTTTCACTTTTCACTTTCACACATTGGAGAAGGAAATGGCAACCCACTCCAGTTTTCTTGCCTGGAGAATCCCAGGGACGGGGGAGCCTGGTGGGCTTCCGTCTATGGGGTCATACAGAGTCGGACACAACTGAAGTGACTTAGCAGCAGTAGCAGCAGACATTTAACAGAATCATTGTTCCTCCTCTTCCACCCTCCCATTCCAGGTGTCGGGTATAATTATTCAACATTTTCCATGCCTACACAAACAAGGACACTCACATGACTGGTTTGTGATGTGTCCTATCCATTTGGTCAATGTAATACTTGGGTTCTGGCAGAGATTTCAAATGAGCTACTTACTAGTTGATTTAAGTAGGGGCCATTTACAAAGTATGAGCTCTACAAACAAGGACTATTGCATGCCATTGGTTCTACAAGCATTAAGGCATTAATTGAGGAATTAAGGACTGTCTTTCCCGTACCTTCCTGCTCAGCAGCTCCTCTAGGAGTCCCATCCTTCAAGTTTTCTGTCCACCTGAGACCACCCCTCAGAGCAATTCTGTACAGGATCAAGAGAGGGCCAGGAGGAGATGGTATGTTCATTGGAGATTCACTGGGTGGTGCATTCCAAATATGGTTGTATGATCCATCCATGTGGTGATACAAGGACCTCAAGATATCGCCCCACAGGGGTCACCATATTGCCAGAGATCCTACCACCGTAAATGTCCCTAGATTAGCCAAGCATTGTCCCTTATAAAGGAGTAGAGCAGTATGGCAGAGGGGAAAGGCTTAGGTTTGGGGATAGGGCAAACATAGGTTCCTTCCAGCTCAACAACTTAGGCTATACGCTTGCCTTCTTTGAGCCTCAGCTTGCTCTTCCTTTAAATAGGTATCATCCCTCCTGCTATCCCTTGGGTCTCCTGCCTGATTGCAATGTGTTGGCCAGGAGCACTGAGGGAAAGAGGAAGTATTATCTTGTTGCAGAACATCTGATGCACAATAGGTATACTTTATATAGAACACCTCTCTCACAGAGAGAGTTTAGTTCAGTTCAGTTCAGTTCAGTCGCTCAGTCGTGTCCGACTCTCCGCGACCCCATGAATCACAGCACGCCAGATGTCCCTGTCCATCACCAACTCCCGGAGTTCACTCAAACTCATGTCCACAGAGTCGGTGATGCCATCCAGCCATCTCATTCTCGGTCATCCCCTTCTCCTCCCGCCCCCAACCTTTCCCAGCATCAGAGTCTTTTCCAGTGAGTCAACTTGTCGCATGAGGTGGCCAAAGTATTGCAGTTTCAGCTTTAGCATCAGTCCTTCCAATGACAATACTGTATTTTATGTACAGTACCTGGCACACAGTAGGCAAGCTTCATGAATACCCAGGACACAGTAGATGTTCTTTGTGCAGTATATTGGCAACTCAGTAGGAGTGCTTTATGTAGAATACCTGGGATACAGTAGAAAGGATTTGTTTAGAGTATCCAGTGTACAGTAGGCATAATTTATGTAGAGTACCTGACACACAGTAGGCATATTTACATAAAGCACCAAGCACACAATTGATGCTCTTAACATAGAGAACTTGGCACATAGCAGGGATGCTTTATATAGAGCATCTGGCACTGAGTAGGCTGCCTTCTGGAGAGCATCCAATACACAGTAGGCATGCTCCATTTGCAACAGCTGGCAGAGAGTGAAACAGGTTTGTGAAGGGTACTTGGCATACAGTAGATAGGGAGGAGGTAAAATCAGCCAGTCCTAAAGGAAATCAACACTGAATATTCATTTGGAGGACTGATGCTGAAGCTAAAGCTCCAATACTTTGGCCACCTGATGTGAAAAGCCGATTCACTGGAAAAGACCCTGATGCTGGGAAAGACTGACAGCAAGAGGAGAAGGGGGCAACAGAGGATAAGATGATTGGATGGCATCACTGACTCAGTGGACATTAGTTTGAGCAAACTCAGGGAGATAGTGAAGGACAGGGAAGCCTGGAGTGTTGCAGTTGATGGGGTTGCAGAGAGTCAGACACAACTTGACAACTGAACAACAGCAAGATGCATTTTATGGAAGCACCTGATACATAGTAGGCATGCTTTATATAGAGTTCCTGACACAGTGCAGGCATGCTTTTTGAGGTACCCGGCACACAGTTTTTACATACAGTTCTGTACACAGAAGAGGAATATTTATGTGGAATATTGGCACAGAGAAGCACGAGCACAATGAGTACAGGGTGACAGAACTTTTCCTTCATTCCATCTTTTGGGGGGCATCCTGATCTTCCCATCTTATTGTGGGACTCTCCTTGGTTCCTCTCTCAGGCTCTCATCCAACATCCCATTTGCCACATGGGAAGACTGAGCCTAGGGAAGGTCAGCACAGCCCACAGTCAGAGTGAGGCTGCCCACTCAGAATCTCCCAACTCTGTCCTGCCCTGAGCGGATCTTGTCCTCTATGAGCCCCTTGCAGCCTTACCCTCAAGCCTCCAAGTGCCCTCTTCCAGCTGCAGGGTTTTTATCCCATGAGTCCAGTGCAGGTAATGCCCATCCAGGCTGGTTTCTCTGCTCCTGCTCCCAGAAATCATCTCTCAAACAAGGCCTCGGGCTGTTTGGAGGAAGGGCTTGAATACCTTTCCAAGGCTGTGACCCAGATGGTAGAAACTTCATGTCTCTGAGCTTATTGATTCTGTGCTGAGACATGGTGCATGAAGCCCTCCTGGCCCATGCATGGAGCAGAGCCCCAGACATGTTTTGGGATAAGGCTGGGGCCAGGTCCTACTTACCTGGCACCTGAATATACATTTTTTTACCTGCTGTACCTTGACCTTGGAAGGGCAGGGCTGGTTGTAAACTGAGAAGCCAAGAGTCACCTTTGCCCATACCCCAATATGCCCACATGGGAGATACAGAGTCCTGAGGATTCGGTGTCAACGATGTGTGATTCTGAGCTGATTCACAAGCTGCTTTCAATAGCACTGTGCTCCCCCTCCTCCCACCTTCTATGTGGGCAGCTGCCAGGTAGGGAGGAAGTAAGCAGGCTCCAGGGATTGGCTGGCTTAGCCTGGCCCCTGGCAGCTTCCCATAGGTTCAAGGGCCAAATAAAGCCATCCCAGGAGGAGAGGAGAGGAACTTGTGTGAGAAAAGCCACTCTTATAGAAGGTGCCAAGCTGGGAGTCAAAAGGCTGGGGGTCCTGGCCCGGGGTGGGGAAGGCTGGATGGCTCCAGGGAAATAACTGGCCTGGGAGATGAGTAAATACCAGTGGGTAACTAACACACATTATTTGTGCGTGTTTGTATATGTCTTTGTGTCTCTATATTTCCCTCTTCCTCCAGATTTCTGTGTTTCTCCATCCCCTCACCCAGCGCCTGTCTGCCTGTCTCTGAGCCCTTCTGGCCGGTCCCCAGCACTCCCCATCCCTGCCCTGCACTCCCTTGCTCCTCTCCCTCTATTTGTCTCTGCCTCACAGCTCACCACCATTGCCTTTCCTTCCTCCTCAGGACTCGGCCTCCACTCTCACTGCCCCACAGGATGCTGGAGCTGCGCCTGTCCTGGCTGGGACTCGGGCCACTGGCAGCCTCCCCGTGGCTGCTGCTGCTGTTGGTCGGGGCTTCCTGGCTCCTGGCCCGCATCCTGGCCTGGACCTACACCTTCTACAACAACTCTCGTCACCTCCAGTGTTTCCCACAGCCCCCAAAACGCAACTGGTTCTTGGGTCACCTAGGCCTGGTGAGTGTGGGCAGTAGCACGGGTCTGGGGGATCAGGGTGGATGGACTTCCTGAGGGTTAGGAATGGGGCTCAAGTTTGGACTGGGGTCTAGGACAGCAGAGAAGCCAGGGAGGCCGGGGAGCCTCTCTTCCCTCACTCATTCATTCCCCTGCTCTGCCATCAAGACCTTCCCCACATCCTGTCCTTCCAACCCTAGGCTACTTTAGGGTCCATCTACTGCATGTCTTGCACACATTATTGCATCTCTGAGGCCGAGCTGCACAGAACCTGGTTTACTGGCCTCTCCAGTCTCCATGGCAGCCTTGAGACCTCAAGTGTGCTGTCCAGGGTCTGCTCTGCATGTGGCCCCTTTCCTGTGTCTTTTCACTCTGGGTTACAGCTTCCTCACAGGAAATAGCTATCACTTCCCCATTCCTACCTACAGGAGAAGAGCTCCACTTCCACCCTCTCCCATTCCCAGGACCCCTTCCTCTAATCTTATACCCCACCCTTCCCCAGGATATCCCATTAGGCCCCTCCCCCCATCTGGATAAAGTTGGCTACTCACTTCCTCTTTCAGAGACTTCTTAGACCTACCCCTCCTCCACACCCATCTATCTTGTGCCCCAGACTTGGACCTTTGACTTGGTCCTAGTCACAATTAATTAAATAGTTAATCACCCAATTACTTATTAACACATCCCAGTTTGATGATCATTCTGGGAAGGAGACAGTACCCTGTCTGGGGCTGGCACAATACTTTGTGCCAAAATAGCACTCAAAATAAATATTTGATGACCCTGGTGATGAATGTGCTATCACCTCCCTCAGTCAAGGTCAAATGGATGGGTATCCAGCTCCCCCCATTTCCCAGGCAGCTTACCTCTCCTGCCTGGGACAAGAACTAAACTTGGGGAAGGACTTATAACAACTACTGTTCATTAAGACAAAATTCAGAATAGTGGTGCCCAAGGCTCATTGTGAAGATTTCCTGAGATTCTGGATCTTAAAATGGTTTCAGCAAGTCCTGGAGGCAGCAGGAATCTTAAAAGTGACCGCAGTTCTGCCTTCCCCACAAGAGCTTGGCCGTGGGGGCCATTCTTGCTTACACTTCCTTTCTCCAGCCCCTCTTGATATGTGACTTCTCCTGAGTCATGCTCCCTCTCTGGACCAATCTCATCTAGTGCTTTGAATCCTCACCTTAGGTCCTTGCGGAGATGGGAGCAATGCACAAAGGTGAAAATGATCTATGTCACCTGCCTAGAGAACCTGGGGTATCTGTCAGGTTTGAACAGGGCATTGTGAGGGAGAAGGTGCTTCACCAGAAGAAAATCCACACTTCTTCCCCTTTGAGGAGATATGGCATCCGTTTCTTCATTTGTAAGTGGCACAGTTGAAAGCGTTGTCCATAGAAATAGACAGGATGCACTCTGCACAGAGACTGACCAGCGAGGGAGTTCCTAGGTCACAGTTCCTCGCTGATTAATAGGCAGAGTTCATGTCTGTCCCTGGGGTCAGCCAGGGCTAGAAGGTCCCAGGTCTGCAGATCCTTTCCTTTGCAAGGAAGCAGAGGCCATGTGGACTGGCCCAGAGATAAAAGGATGTGGAACCAAAACCCAGGGAGAACTATGAGGCCACCATGACATCCACAAACCTCCCCTATAAGGATTTCCTCCTGTGGCCACTCCTGGTGGACAGTTCCCAGGAGGACCAGAAAAATTTGCCTTCTCAAGCCAAGGTCCACCTCCCTGTGGGCACAGAGTCTGTCTTCTCCCTGTGCCCTGGGGATAGACCCTTGGGACTTGGAGGGCCTCCAGGTCCCTCCCTCCCCCAGAGGGAAGGAGGAAGCAGAGATTCCCTCCACCTGTGCAGGATCCCACACTCTGTCCACTGCAGTGGACTCCCCTTCTGCAGAGTCATGGCCCTTACCTTGCTTACAGGTCCCCCCGACGGAGCAGGGCTTGAGCAAAGTAACTCAGCTGGTGACCAACTACCCCCAGGGATTTAGGGTCTGGATGGGTCCCATCACCCCCGTCATCGTTTGCTGCCACCCTGACTTGATCCGGATTATCGCCAGTGCCTCAGGTACCCAGGCAGAGCTTGTGGTGGTGGGTGCCATGACACACCTCAGGGCTTCCAGCCCCTCCCTGCCAAGCTTCCATGTGGCCCCTACAGGACCCCAACTCCCTCCCCGCCTCTCTCTGCCATCTTCCTCTTTCCCTCATGTATTCATCATCCCAATTTCACAGCCTTCTACCTCCTCCCTTCTCCCATTGCCATTCACACTCCACCCTGGTGTCCTGGGTGAAAGACACCCCCAAACGTAAAGACTCAGATTATGGCAGAGAGATCTGTGACCTGATGTGGTCAGAAATTGGCCAGAGGGAGATGAGCTGTGCAAACGCAGAGAAGAAGCAAGGTTCTCTGCTGGGGGGTGTTGGAAGGCTTCCTGGAGGAGGAGTTGCTGAAACTGGATCTGGAACAATGAGCAAAAAAATTTAAAGCAGAGGATAGAATTATTCAGTGGGCATCCATAACATTCCAGGTCCCCTGTCAGGCATGTCCTCAGTCCCACCTATCCCCAGACCAAGAGCAATGAAGACCTGTGGCTGGTGAAAGATCTGGGTTGCTATTTCCATGGCTATTTACCTCTCTGGTGGGTCAGTTTCTTTGAGCCTGTTCTAGGGCTTGAACACTTCTAGTTCAGTGTCCTCCTTCTCCAGTCCCCAGGAGTCTTCCTGAGGAGACTTCACCCAACCCTTGCTCCCTTCCCTTGCCCTCTGCCCCTCCCATCCACAGACAGATCAGGCAAGCAGGGCAACAAGCAGCATGTGACAGAGACCTGGGTTCAGACACCAGCATGCTGGGTGAGCCTGGGAAGGGCCCATCCTCTCCCTGCCTGCTAAAGTCTCCTTTAGCAGTTAATGGTGGAAACGCAACCCTGCATGATATACCGAGAGAAAGAGAATTAACTGGTTGTAAAATCCCAGGTGGGTGTCTTCAAGTCCAGATGGATCTAGGTCTTAAACAATCTGTCAGAGCTGGACAATCTGAAGACAAAGAAATCTGTCTCCATTGTCTAGTTCCATGTTCATCTGTGACAGCATCACTCTCGTCCTGGTAAAGATGAAACCCAGAATTTCAACCTTCATGGAACAGTGAGCTCATTCACAACACTTCCAGGAAAAGATACAGGGTTCCCTTTAATTTCTTTTGCCTGGGTCATAGGACCAATTCCTGCATCCCTGAAACTCTGAATTCCGTGTCTTGGGGGCACAGGGTCCTCTGAGCTATTTTTTTGGAGCTAAGAATGCAGGCCCTGGATTAAACAGTCCTGGACTAGTGTCTCAGATTTATTATCTGTAAGAATGTGGGTAAGTGACTCCATCACTCAGACCCTCAGTTCTTATCTGGAATAAGGGAATGGAAGAGAAATCATGGGAACATGGTGTTTGAGATCCAAACAGGGAAAGGCCATTTCTTTCCCCACACCCAAGGGGCCCCAACTGTCATATATGGAGGATAAGGGGAAGGAGCCCTGGAGGAGCCTGAGGACTAAGGAGTTGCTGTTGAAGGTGATGCATAGGATCAAGTCGGGATCACTTTCCTACAAGTTCTTCCCTCTGGCAGCCTAGAAGAATGTGAATCAGGTCCTATTTGTTCCTTTCCAGATTCAGAGCTCAGAGGAAGGTCTCCTGTACACACAGGGCCTGGCCAGCACCTATGGGGATGTGTCCTACTGGTGGGTGGGGCCCTGGCATGCAATCATCTGCATCTTCCACCCCACCTGCATCAAGTCTGTGCTCTTTGCTCCAGGTAGACATGCCCTTGGCCACAGCTTGGCCCTTGTCATTGTCTCTGTGTTGCCTGTAGATGTACAAGTAACCAGGATGCAGGCAGGGAGGGGGAGGGTGGGGCATGGCAAAGATGCCACTGTCTCCCACTGCAGAATCCCACCTGCCTGACCTCCGGGCATGCCTGTGCAATGTCTGCTGAATGGCCACATCTGGTCATGTATATGTTTCTACCTTGATTCTGGTTACAGCTGATATGTGTTATACCTGATGACACCTGCTGTATTTTATAACTGAGCTCAGAGATGGTCCCAGTCACCTCTGGGGCTCAGTTGCAGCCAAAGACATTTGAGGCATCTTGGAGTCCGTCTGATTCTTGTCTGTGATGCCATTAGAGACTGTCTGGTTCTCCTGCTGGTCACTCCTGGGGCACATTTTGGATTTATCTGCAGTCTGGGACTCAAAGCCACTCTGAGGAATGCCTGAGACCTTATGTGAGTCTTGTCTGATGCAGGTCTTAGGGTGGGTCTGGATCTTGCCAGGTTCAGGTCTGTATCATCAGTGTATTCGGGTTCTGCCTGGAGCCTGCCTGGGACACATTCAGGTCCGGTCAGATGGTCTTCAGGTCCATGGCAGAGCTGTTGTGTCCTGTCAGGTCGTGTCACACACGTTGGGGCCATGTCAGGGCATGTTAACACATGGAGCCATGTCAGACGTCTCAGGAGGGGTCACTGCTGGGGCAAGTGTGGTGTCCTTGATCCCCATAATGTTTTGTAGAGTGCTGGGTTATGCTTGGGTGTCCATAAGATGCCATGTCAAGGAATGCTGGTCATGTTGTGTCATGTTGGGATGTATCTAAGCACATAGAGTTGTGTCTGTGGGCTCTGCCTTTGCTCTGTTCTGTGCTGTAGCCTGGTCTGGTTCTCCCCTCCCTTCATACCCCTTCCACATTTCCTGTGCTCTTGGCCCCATTCTGCTATGACTGGCTTGGGGGGGAATGCAGATTCCTGGTTAGGATCTTTCATTCCCCACCAAAAGCCCCTTCCCTCCCCCTCTCCTTGGGGAGAGGATCCTAACAGTCCTCATTCATGTCAGCTGCCGTTGCACCAAAGGACGTGATCTTCTATGAAGTTCTAAAGCCCTGGCTGGGTGAGTAACTGTTCACAAAGGGAGTTGGGGAAATCCCTGGGGACCCAGGGGAAGGTCTTCCTTTGCTCACTCCCCGTGGCTGTCTCTGCTAGGGGATGGGCTCCTCCTGAGTGCTGGTGACAAGTGGAGCAGGCACCGTCGCATGCTGACACCTGCCTTCCACTTCAACATCCTGAAGCCCTATATGAAGATTTTCACCAAGAGTGCAGACATCATGCATGTGAGTCTCTTGAACCCAGGGTCCCAGCTGGAGTCTGGGAGACATGGAGACTCATAGACATCTTATCTATAATTCTGGCTGTTCTAAGTGGCTTTGAGTTCATTGTTCTTCCTTTCTGAGCCTCAGTTGCTTTGGCTATAAAATTAGTAAAATGTGATCCCTGCTCTCGGTCAGTAGAGCTAACATATTGGAACCAGATCCCTGGCACATGAGTGCTCAGAAGGCATCAGTTTCTATTCTGCCTTGACAGAAGCCTTGGAATCTTGAGACATGTTTGGTAATAATAATGAATATTGGGCTAGTTATCTCTAAGTAATAAATCACTTGATTTAAGAAGGATTTTAGTATTGACAACAAAGTTCAGCCCAGACGGCTCAGCAGTAAAGAATCCTCCTGCCAGTGCAGTAGCCACAGGAGACACAGGCTTGATCCCTAGGAAGGTCCCCTGGAGGAGGAAAGAGTAACCCACTACCATATTCCTTTGGGGATAATCCCTTAGATGGAGGAGCCTGGGTTCAGAGAGTTGGACATGACTGAGCACACAGGCACACTGACAGCAAATCTATGAGTCAGGTGCTTGGTTCTTCTAGATAGAGATGGAATGACTCATGTATCAGTGATCAGCTATGGGTCTGATAGTGTTGCACTGAACCCTGCAGGCCTGCAAGCCACAGAACTGAAGAAGGAGCTGGAGTAAGAAACAGAGACATCAGTGTTTTAATGGATACAGGGATCTTGTATGTCTGAAGCAAGGTCCTGGAGTGATACCCACCATGTGCAGCAGACAGCAGGAAGGGCATGGCAGAAGTCTTCCCTACCAGGGTGGGGAGTGGGAGGTAACCAATTGTGGGGGAATTGATGTCATGTTGTTTCACAAGTTACCAAGAAAACTAGTAGAGGATCCCACCCCCTCACTACCTCTTTAATAAGCTATTATGATGGAGATAATTTGATATAAAGATGAGAGCAATCACTATCTGGGGCTGAAGACAAGTATGTAGAATTTACTCATTAGGCTCCATGATTAAGAGGAAGGTCTGTCATGTGAATAGGGTGTAGGTGAAGCAGGGACTGGTCAAGCATGGGATGTACAGAGGACAAGAAGAGAGCTGTCTTGGGTGGCCTGACCATACAGATAGGAAGCCTTGCTGGTCTGGGTCAGTCCTCTCACAGGTTTTAAGCTTGGTTGGCTACAAGCTGATCTAGGATGACCTCAGCTTGGGTAACTAGACTTCCTTTCATGTGATTCTCTCCCTTCAAAGGGCATCTCAGGTTGGTTCAAATGGCAGAGGCAGGGTCTGAGAAGACTGAGAGGAAGCTGCAGTGTGCCTTGGGGTCTAGGTTTAGGTTGGTCACTTCATCATTTTCACCACAGTCTATTGGCTAAAGCAAGTCCAAGGCCAGCTCAGGATCAAAGGATGGTGAGAGAGGCTCCAGCTCCAAGTAGAGTTACTGAAAAATTACATTGCAAAAAGTTTGAATACATACATAGGGAAGTGAAGAATTCGAGGTCAGGCTTTTGTGAAGTGCCTGTAACTTTACCATGCTTGCAAGCTGACAAGTGAGCTTATTACTGTTTTTTGGATTCTGCCAGAATACGTGAGACTCCTGGGTCATAGACAAAGGTTAGCCCAGCAAACAACATGTGCTTCTTGTTGGTTTACATTCTTCATCCAAGTCACCAAATCTCATGCAAGTAAGACAGGTGGGCTTCTGTAGATGCCTGCCCAAGTAGTATATTTTATCACAGGGGAGGGAGTACTAGGTTTAGGGACTCTGATTTTTATAGCAATTAGAAGCAACCCTGATATTTGTCCAGGAGGAGTCACTACCTCACTTCTCAAGTCTGTTTGCTACAAACACAACTCTGAGAAATGGCCCAGGTAAAGAACATCAGGGCCTTCCAAATTTTTGGCCTACCCAGCAAAAAAGTGTGTGTGTACTCTGGGCCCACGAAGGATTTACTCTTCTAACATAGGGAACATTTTCCTAATCGATTTGTAACAATGAAGATGATAAAACCTAACATTTGCTGTTGTTGGTTGGTCAGTCACTAAGTCCTGTCTGACTCTTTGCAACCCCGTGGACTATAACATGCCAGGCTTCCTTGTCCTTTGCTAGCTCCCAAAGTTTTCTCAAACTCACGTCCATTGAGTCAGTGATGCCATCTAACTATCTCATTCTCTGTCACCCCCTTCTCCTCATGCTCTCAATCTCTCCAAGCATCAGGGACTTTTCCAATAAGTCCACCTTTCACATCAGGTGGCCAAAGTATTGGAGCTTAAGCTTCAGCACCAGTCCTTCCAATGAATATTCAAAGTTGATTTCCTTTAGGATTGACTGGTTTGATCTCCTTGCTGTCCAAGTGATTCTCAAGTCTTCTCCAGCACCAAAATCTGAAGAACCAATTCTTCAGTGCTCAGCCTTCTTTATGGTCCAACTCTCACAGCCATACATGACTACTGGAAAAGCTATAGCTTTGACTATAAGCACCTTTGTAGGTAAGGTGATGTCTCTGCTTTTCAATACACTGTCTAGGTTTGCCATAGCTTTTCTTTCAAGGAGCAAGTGTCTTTTCATTTCAGGGCTGAGTCACTGAATAACAATTGTTAGCACTTAACTTTACTCAAAGTTGACCAATGATACATAAGTGTAGAGCACAGAGCCAGGATTCACAAACCCATATCTCCTGGCTCCCAGCCATGGAGACTTTATATACTAATAGGAACTGACTGAACTGAAACACAAGCCCAGTCCTCCCTGGGGCTGGGTGCCTGGGACCAGGAGACAGAGTCTGGGGGAGTGCACCTTGGTGTTTGGGATTAGGGAGGGGAACCAGGGAGGCAGTTCTCGGCCTCAGCTGTGTCTTATTCTCTGTTCAGGCCAAGTGGCAGCGCCTGATCAAAGAGGGCCACACCCATCTGGACATGTTTGAACACATCAGCCTCATGACCCTGGACAGTCTGCAGAAATGCGTCTTCAGTTATGACAGCAATTGCCAGGAGTGAGTCTCAGCCCAGGGCTTTGGAACATAAACCCACTAGCATAGATGAGGGAGGGAGGGTAATCAGAAGAGTCTTCCTGGAGGAGGTAGGTCAAAGCTGGGCACTGAAGGACAGGGAAGGGAAAAAGAAGGAGTGATTCCTGCAAGTAGGTAGAACTGTTTGATAAAGGCGAGGAGGTTATAATGAACAAAGTGTGTGCAACAGTGATGAGACACTTCGGAAATAAGGTTGGAGGAGTGGGCAGGTTATATCTTAAGGGCATTTTAAGCCAGACAAAGAGGATATGAACTTTATCCTGAGGTTTCCAGAAAGCTATGAAAAGTGTTTAAGAAGATGAGAATCATGGTCAAATCTGAGCTCTGACATCTGACTCCAGAGAAGACTGACCATAATGTAGACCCTGGATGGTGTTGACAATGGGTCTAAGGAGAATAGGGAAGTGAAAGAAAGTGAAAGTGAAGTTGCTCAGTCGTGTCTGGCTCTCTGTGACTCCATGGACTCCTCTGTCCATGGGATTTTCCAGGCAAGAGTACTGGAGTGGGGTGCCATTTCCTTCTCCAATCGACCTGCTAGCAGAAGATCTGAGCTGAGTGGACAGTTTTGAAGAAAAGGGGCAGATACTGGGTTAGAGAGAGAGGAGAAGCTGTGCTCTGGCTGCCTGGGGTATGGAGGCAGCTCACAGAGATGGGAAGTGGGTTGAGAAGAGTCTGAAGCATCACTCTCCTGGCTCATCTGTTCTTGGAGCCTCATTTTCCTGAAGGGAGGTAGCCTTCAGCTTCTGGACTTCAGGAGTTTTAAGTTGTTGCATCCCTTCATGCTCTCATTCTGCAGGAAGCCCAGTGAATATATTGCTGCCATCTTGGAGCTCAGTGCCCTTGTTGCAAAACGACACCAGCAGATCTTCCTGCACATGGACTTCCTGTACTACCTCACCCCAGATGGGCAGCGCTTCCGCAGGGCCTGCCACCTGGTGCATGACTTCACAGATGCCGTCATCCAGGAGCGGCACCGTAACCTCCCCAGTGAGGGTATTGATGACTTCCTCAAGGCCAAAGCGAAGACCAAGACTTTGGACTTCATTGATGTGCTCCTGTTGACCAAGGTGGGCTCCTCTGGTTTCTTGTTCAAAAAGTAGAATGGACCTTGGGAACTTGATTTGATCAAAGAGCTTGGACTAGATGCAGAGGGCACTGGGGAGCTATGTGAGATGCTCATGGAAGGGAAGGGTGGGTTAGGATAAGTTTTAAAGATGACCAATATGGAATACTGCCTGCAGGAGGGCTGCTAAATCTGAAATTTTGAGGGGCCTGAGATTTCACTACTTCCAAGTTAATAAGACAAGATATGTGCATATACATATGTGTGAGCTCAGTCATGTCTGACTCTTTGCGGCCTCATGGATTGTAGCCCACCAGATTGCTCTGTCCATGGGATTTTACAGGCAAGAATGCTATATTGGCTTGCCATTTCTTCCTCCAGGGGACCTTCCTGACCCAGGGATCAAACCCATGTTTCCTTGTAGCTCCTGCACTGGCAAGCAGATTCTTCACCACTGAGCCACCTGGGAAGCCCCACATGTCTATATACTTGCATACGTATATATACATGTATGTATTTATACAGAACCCTAGATAAGAACAACCTATGTATTATTTATAGCAGTAACAGTAGTCAGAGTAGAATTATAGCCCTGGTTCCCCATCCCCAAATTCTTTTGAGGGCACCATGATGCTTCTATCTTTACACACAGCCATGCTTGCATGGAGGGGAAGTACTGCCAAGTTTTGAATTCTAGAACTCTTTATTTTTTTTTTTTGACCACCCCGTTTGTCATGCTGGATCTCAGTTCCCCAACCAGGGATGGAAACTGTGTCCCCTACAGTGAAAGTGTGGAGCCTAAACCATCAGACTGCCACTGACATTCTGAATTTTAGAACTAATGCAAGATATATGCTCCCTTCTTCCCTACGGGGGTGGTCAGGGAGAGGGAAAGAGAGAAAGAAAAGAAGAAGAGAGCAGTGAAGAGGGGAGGAGAGGAGAGGAGAAGAGATGAAACAATATGAGACAAGAGTAGAAAAGACAGACAACGTTCTGGAGTTTAAGCAAATCCTCACTGGAAAGAAATTGTAGTCTATAGATCAACAGGTTTATAACCCATTCCTTATCTTTAGGAGAGAAAAGGAATCTCTGAATTTATTGGGTTGCCAAAAACCCAAACAAGCTTTTTGGCCAACCCAATACTGTCATACAAAGTGAGCAAACGGCATTGGGGCAATGCTCAATCTCTAGTTTCTAAGTTAAGTTTCCATTCAGTCATCCTTTAACCCAGGTTGCATCACGTAGAAACATGAAAATATTTATGAATCTTTGATTCCATTCACCAGGGACAATTTAAGAGGCAAAGTGGTCGAGAGGAAGTCTGTGTGGTGGGTCCTCTAGCGATTGTGTCCAGGAGTTCAGGGTTTCTAGATGGATGATGGATATGTTCAAAGATTGTCTCAGGTTAGACTCAGGTACCTTCAAATCTGGTATGATTCTGGGGATCTTGCTTTCTCTCCAGGATGAAGATGGGAAGGGATTGTCAGATGAAGATATCCGAGCTGAAGCTGACACCTTCATGTTTGAAGGTGAGGGTCCCAGTGTGGGACTACAACAGGAGGGGAAAGAACTTGCTGAATGGACCCTGGTCCACCCTATCCCTCCCCATCCTCTCCATGGGCCCTAATGCGAGGGAGCTGTCTGTGCTCTGGTGCTGAAGTAGCCCAGAGACCCAAGTCTTTCTGAATGCTTCTCAGGCCATGATACCACAGCCAGTGGTCTCTCCTGGATTCTGTACAATCTTGCCAAGCATCCAGAATACCAGGAGCGCTGCCGGCAGGAGGTGAAAGAGCTCCTGAAGGATCGTGAGCCTAAAAACATTGAATGGTAAGTCCAAGTCTCCTGGTCTATTTCTGAGACCCTATAATTGGCTCTGTTAAGAGAGGGTTGGTTGGCTCTGTCATTATTGCTTAGTAGGAATATGATCAGAGGCTTGGCAGGATCTAGTACTAGAATACATAAAAAATAACTATTAGGCAAACTGTGAGGAAGGGAAATGAGTGCTGTTGGGTCATAGCTGTTGTGTTTTGTGTTTATCCAATTTTGAAGACTCTCAAGAGTCTTCTCCAACACCACAGTTCCAAAGCATCGATTGTTTTGGCCCTCTGCTTTCTTTATACTCCAACTCTCACATCCATACCTGACTACTGGAAAAACCATAGCATTGACTAGACAGACCTTTGTTGGCAAAGTAATGTCTCTGCTTTTTAATGTGCTGTCTAGGTTGGTCATAGCTTTTATTCCCAGGGAGCAAGTATCATTTAATTTCATGGCTACAGTCACCATCTGCCGTGATGTTGGAGCCCAAAAATATAGTCTCTCACTGTTTCCATTGTTTTCCCATCTATTTGCCCTGAAGTGATGGGACCAGAGGCCATAATCTTAGTTTTCTGAATGTTGAGTTTTAAGCCAAATTTTTCACTCTCCTCTTTCACTTTCATCAAGAGTCTCTTCAGTTCTTCTTCACTTTCTGCCATAAGGCTGGTGTCATCTGCACGTCTGAGGTTATTGATATTCTCCCGGCAATCTTGATTCCAGCTTGTGCTTCATCCAGCCCATCATTTCATCTGATGTACTCTGCATATAAGTTAAACAAGCAGGCTGACAATATACAGCCTTGATGTACTCCTTTCCCAATGTGGAACCAGTCTGTTGTTCCATGTTGCTTCTTGACCTGCATATAGATTTCTCAGGAAGCAGGTCAGGTGGTCTGGTATTCCCATTTCTTTCAGAATTTTCCACAGTTTCTTGTGATCCACACAGTCAAAGTCTTTGGCATAGTCAATAAAGCAGAAGTAGATGTTTTTCTGGAACTCTCTGGCTTTCTTTATGATTCTACCAATGTTGGCAATTTGCTCTCTGGTTTCTCTGCCTTTTCTAAATCCAGCTTGAACATCTGGAAATTCTCAGTTCAGGTACTGTTGAAGCCTGGCTTGGAGAATTTTGAGCATTACTTTACTACCATGTGAAATGAATGTAACTGTGCGGTAGTTTGAACATTCTTTGGCATTGCCTTTCTTTGGAATTAGAATGAAAACTGACTTTTTCCAGTCCTGTGGCCACTGCTGAGTTTTCCAAATTTGCTGGCCTATTTAGTGAAGCACTTTCACAGCATCATCTTTTAAGATTTGAAATAGCTCAACTGGAATTCCATCACCTCCACTAGCTTTGCTTGTCATGATGCTTCCTAAGGCCTACCTGACTTCACATTCCAGGATGTCTGGCTCTAGTCCAGTGATCACATCATCGTGGTTACCTGGGTCATGGAGATCTTTTTGTATAGTTTTTCTGTGTATTCTTGCCACCTCTTCTTAATATCTTCTGCTTCTGTTAGGTTCATACCATTTCTGCTCTTTATTTTGCCCATCTTTGCATGAAATGCTCCCTTGGTATCTCAAATTTTCTTGAAGAGAACTCTAGTCTTTTCATTCTATTGTTTTCATCTATTTCTTTGCATTGATCACTGAGGAAGGCTTTCTTATCTTTGTGCTATTCTTTGGATCTCTACATTCAGATGCTTATATCTTTCCTTTTCTCCTTTGCCTTTAGCTTCTCTTCTTTTCTCAACTATTTGTAAGGCTTCCTCAAACAACCATTTTGCCTTTTTGCATTTCTTTTTCTTGGGGATGGTCTTGATCACTGCATCCTCTACAGTGTAATGAACCTCTGTGCATAGTTCTTCAGGCACTCTGTCTATCAGATCTAATCCCTTGAGTCTATGTTAAGAATTTAATATACACTACTGATACAATGTATAAAATAGATAACTAATAAGAACCTACTGTATAGCATATGGAAACTCTACTCAATGCTCTGTGGTGACAGAATGGGAAGAAAATAAAAAATGAGGGGAAACGTGTAGCTGATTCACTTTCCTGTACAGTAGAAATAAATAAAATGTTGTAAACCAACTATACTCCAATAAAAGCTTTTTACAAAGGAATTTAAATCACTACCCAAAATGAAGGGGATTAAAGAAAAAGAATTCAGTCCCCTTACCAGATCTTCAATGTTTATAAAAACTTTCCAGTGAATTCTCTTGTTTACTATGTATAAAATCACTGTCTGCCAAAAATGACATATTCATCCCAAATTTCAAATGATGTTATGCTCCTTTTTCCCACCTAATTGCATTAGCTAGTGTCTCTAATGCTGTAATAAATAAGAGTAAACATTGAATCTGATCTTTTACTCATTTGCCTTTTGACTTTGCTGTCTTGCCATAACTAATATTTTATTTTTATCCAAATTTGTAAACGTGTTTATGGTTGGCTCTTCCATGTCTTGCTTTAAAAAGTTCTAAAAATATCTCACACTAAACTTTTTCTGGTACTTCCATGACATTGCTTTTTTTTTTTTTCTTTGTTTTTAAGAACAATTTTTTTTTATTTATGTATGATGGACAAAGAAAAATCTGTACATAAATAATGTATACAGCCTAATGTGTTTGGAGATATTTAAACCAACAATCCAATTTTGTTCTAGGCAGAGAGGGTCTTATGGGGCACAAGGAGGGCTGGTGGCTGGTGGTGTGTCTCTATTTTTGCTCCCTGGATAATTGTCATGGGGTTTCCTTAGGGACGACCTGGCCCAGTTGCCCTTCCTGACCATGTGCATCAAGGAGAGTCTGCGGTTGCACCCCCCAGTCACGGTCATCTCCCGCCGCTGTACCCAGGACACTGTACTTCCAGACGGCCGGGTCATCCCCAAAGGTGCCCACAATGACTAGGAGAGGAGGTTCCTGGTGAGAAAGAGGGGTCAATCAGGCAGGTGGGACCTAGACCTGACTGCCCCTCCTCTTCCACAGGTGTTATCTGCCTCATCAGTATTTTTGGGACCCACCACAACCCATCTGTGTGGCCAGACCCTGAGGTGATGCCTCCGCCACGCCATACCTCCATCATCCCTGTCCACTCCCCTCAGGGGACCCCGGGGAGGGTGCAGGGTTCTGACTTCTGGCAAATCAGCCATCACCGCCCCCTACTATATAAACATCTGCCAAGTAGCCCTGTCTTGTCTTGCCCCCAGGTCTTTGATCCCTTCCGCTTCGACTCAGAAAACATCAAAGGGAGGTCACCTGTGGCTTTTGTTCCCTTCTCCGCAGGGCCCAGGTGAAGACAGCGGCCATCTGAGATGGGGGTGGAGAGGTGGGGGTAGGGGGACTGGGGGTGAAATTCCAGGTTAACTATGGGGGCCAGGAAGGAGGAAAACTTTAAAATGGTCACTTTCTCCCCCCTCCCCCCAGACATTATGGTAAGGGTCTGGGGAATGGTGGTGGGCTCAAGGAGGGGTTCATGGTGTGCTGAGGGAACCCACTCCCCGGTCTACTGGTCTGAGTTCAGCACTGGAAAATGGACTAGGGTCTGGAGATATGCAAGCCCACATACGGTTCCAGGCATGGTTAAATTCTTTCTCTACACTGTGGGTGGGAATGGGGGTTGTGGGTCAGATACCAGGTGCTTTGGGGTCCGGGTGAGGGTTCCAGGTGCAGTCAAAGCCCCCACTCCCACCCACAGGAACTGTATCGGGCAGACATTCGCCATGACTGAGCTGAAGGTGGTCCTAGCGCTCACGCTACTGCGGTTCCGCGTCCTGCCGGACAAGGAGGAGCCTCGCAGGAAGCCAGAGCTGATCCTGCGTGCGGAGGGTGGACTTTGGCTACGGGTGGAGCCGCTGAGCACAGGGCAGCAATGACCCATCACCTTCTTGCCTGAGATCCGCCGTGACCCTAGACACCTCCAGATTCCCAGGAATAAAACTGCGCTTGTCATTTCTGTTCCAGTCGCACTGAGAGCCAGCAGGGGCGCTTGGGGCCTGGGAGGATCCAGGCGGGTGGGCGTGGCTGTGAACCTAGGAGGTGGGGGACAAGACTACTCTTTAGGGAAGGGTGGAGCAGAGAGTTCGATGCGGTCAGGATCAGATGTCCCTGGATCCACCGTTCCATCCCTACAAAAGTCACCATTCCAGTCTGCCATTTACTAGCTGTTTGGCTTGGGGAAAATCATATCACCTCTCTAAGCCTCAGTGTCTTTATTACATAACAGTAGCCACTTCATTGCCATGTTCTGAAGATTTATAAGCAAGCGTGTGCGAATGACTGACAGTATCTGGCAAGCATCACCAATAACTGTTCATTTCCTCCCTTCGTTTTGCATCATTTTCTCAAACTTAAAATGTTTTAAAGTTACATTTAAGTTTTAGGACTTATGAGAACCTGCTGTTGAAGAAAACTGTCATTAGAAGATTCAGTAAATTCAGAATGTCCACAATTACATCTGTTATGTAGTTACAAGCTGCTTTGATGTGACACTAGTCTGAAGCTAAGAGCTGAAAAAAAGTTTCCCCTCAGGGAAGCATGACCCAGGATTTCGTGTTCATCTAGATGTTCTAGGAAGTGGGAGTCAAGAGGGTCCACAACAGCACAACAGTGAGAGGTGGTGAAGGGGGCTGGAGTGGGGCCATTTCCTTCAGCACCTGGGATAGTGGCTGCTCCAGGACCAGCCCCACTCAGGCGGTAAGGTGTCCTGGGATAGAGTCAGTCTCAGACCCTTTCAGGGGCTAGAAGATTCGTTGGTTGCAAAATAAGAAAGAAATCTTGTAAAATGATATAAGTAAATATTTAATATAGTCTACGCTGAAAATTGCATGTATTTTTCTTTTCCTTCAGATTTTAAAATGTTTTTCTTTTCTCACAAATGATATCCTGTCATAGAAGAAACTATAGATAAGAAAAAGTAACAAATAAAAATCATATCCATAATCTAAACATGTCAAAGTAATGTCCATTCATATTCTCTCACATAATCTGCTAAATTTAAAATTCTATGTAATCCTTGTTGTTGTTGCTGTTCATTTGTCCAGTTGTGTCCAACTCTTTGTGACCCCATGGACTGCAGCACATGTAACCCTTATATCAGTAAAAATTTGACCTTGTATCTAAATGTATTACATTTTCTTCTTTCTTCTTTTTTAAACTTCTTCTTAATTATGCTATTTTACTAAGAAGGCTTCTTCAGTGGCTCAGCAATAAAGAATCCACCTGCCAATACAGGAGACACAGGTGTGATCCCTGGAAGAGGGCGTGGCAACCCACTCTTTTATTTTTGCCTGAAAAATTCCATGGACAGGGGAGCCTGGCAGATTAAGTCCCTGCTGCTGCTGCTGCTAAGTCACTTCAGTCATGTCCGACTCTGTGTGACCCCATAGACGGAAGCCCACCAGGCTCCCCCGTCCCCGGGATTCTCCAGGCAAGAACACTGGAGTGGGTTGCCATTTCCTTCTCCAATGTGTGAAAGTGGAAAGTGAAAAGAGAAAGTGAAGTCGCTCAGTCGTGTCCGACCCTTAGCGACCCCACGGACTGCAGCCCACCAGGCTCCTCCATCCATGGGATTTTCTAGGCAATAGTACTGGAGTGGCTTGCCATTGCCTTCTCCGAGTCCCTAGGGGTCTCAAAAAGTCAGATATGACTGAAGCAACTGAGCGTGGCACAGCACTAAGAAGCACATGGAAATATACCCAATATCATTAATTGTTAGGGAAATGCAAATCAATGCAACAATGTGATATCAGGTCACACTCACTAGGATGACAAGAATATAAAACAATGGCAAATAAGTGTTGGTGAGGATGTGGTCATTGGAATCCTCATACATTGCTGTTGAGGATGTAAAATGGTGCAGCAACTGTGGAAAATTGTCTGGTGTTTTTCCTCAATAAATCAATCCTCTTGTCCAACTCTTTGTGACCCCATGGACTGTATCTCACCAAGGTCTTCCATTCATGGAATTCTCCAGGCAAAAATACTGGAGTGGGTTGCAATTTCCTTCTCCAGGGAATCTTTCTGACCCAAGGATTGAACTCAGGTCTCCTATATTGCAGGCATACTCTTTACTGACTAAGCTACAGGGAAGACCTCAAATTAAATCTAGAATTACCAATTGACCCTGCCATCCTACACATAGGAATGTACCCCCAAAGAATTGAAAACAGGTGTTTAAACAAAATGTTGTACACAACTCTTCACAGTGGCACCATCCACAGTTGCTGAAAGTTCAACTTTGGGAAACAATTTTAATTTCCATTAACATAAAAATGAATAAATAAAATGAGGTATATCCATAACAAGAAATATTATTGAGTCATAAAAAGAAATGAAGCAGAGACTTCCTTGCCAGCCCAGTGGTTAAGACTCCGTGCTTCCAATGCGGGGGGTGTGAGATTGATCCCTGGTTGGGAAACTAAGCCATGTGCCATGGCCAAAAAAATTGTTTTAAAAAAAGGAATGAAACACTGCAATGTGAATGAACTTTGAAAACAGGCTAAGTGAAAGGAGTTGGACACAAAAGGTCACATATTGTATGATTCCATTTATATGAAACGTACAGAACAGGTAAATCCATAGAGATAGACCTAGGAGTTGGAGGAGGAAACAGAGAGTGACTGCTAATGGGTACAGGTCTCATTTTCAGATGACAAAAATACCTTGGAACTAGATAGAGGAGAGGTGGTGGTTGCACAACACTGTGAATGTACTAGAGCCATGGATTTGAACACTTTTAATGTTATTAATTTTGTGAATGTATGAATTTTATGTAAGTTTACCTCAACAAAAAATGTTATTTTATCTTCCATTTTTCTTGTAATCTGGATTTTTCATATGCTAATATATCATGAACATTTTTCCACAATATACAGTCATCATCTTGGCCGTCTTTAAAATCTTTAAATGTTAAATATTCAAGCCACTCTTTATTTTTGATCTCTTTATGAATTCCCTTTATGCACTTTGATGGCTTGACATATCACTACCAATTGTAAATTGAGTTACTCTTAATCACATAGCTTTTGGAGTAGAAATTTTATTTCTTTTTTATTATTAATTTATTTATTTTAATTGGAGGCTAATTACTTTACATTATTGTATTGGTTTTGCCATACATTGACATGAATCTGCTCCAGGTGTACATCTATAGCAATATTTGCACATATATTCATGTAAGATGTGGATGTGTTTAAGCACTTTTCACACAGCATGTAAGGTTTGGTGACTCCACAGACATTGATGTTTTTGGTTCTGTTAACGCACTAGACCACTGGAAGGCAGAAGGCAATGACACTTCAACTCCCCCAGGTAAACACCAATCTCACCTCACATCAATTTTATGGATTGTAGAGATTAAATCACCAGCTCAAGGTCATTCAGTTGATGAGTGACCTTGCAAGTGAGGGGTAAGTTCAGTCAGCTTGGCTTCAAATGTCATTCCTCACCTCCCAAGGAAGTGATTTTCAAGGTGTGTCTCAGCTTCACATGCATCATGTCACCTGGAGAACACCTGTAGGCTTATCAGATGACTCTTTGCTGTGTGGTGCCTAACTTTTTTAATGCAATATTATTGACAGGGAATTCATTCACTCGTGTAGAAAACAAGATGCTCAGTGAAATATATTGATCTTCCATATGATGTTCATTTTCCCAGTTTTTTCATCTATATTTTTTGTATATCATTTTATAGTGCATGCAGGCATGCTTAGTTGCTTTAGTCATGTCTGATTCTTTCCAACCCCAAGGACTGTAGCCACCAGGCTCCTCTGTCCTTAGGATTTTCCGGGCAAGAATGGGTTGCCATTTCCTCCTCCAGGGCATCTTCCCAGCCCAGGGGTTGAACCCAAGTCTCCGCATTGGCAATCAGATTCTTTACCCACTGAGCCACCTGGAAAGTCCATCATTTCACAATATATTTATGCAAGTAATATATATGCTTAGTTACCCTCAGCTTCTCTTAAAATTGTATGTAAATTTACAAAATTTACAAAAAGTAAAGTTTGCTCTATTTGGTGTACAGTTCTGAGTTTTGAAATGTCTAGCGTCCTATAACCACCACTGATATAGTTAAAAATCTTTTTTTTTATTTTTTTAAGTATAATTAATTTATTTTTTATTGGAGACAAATTATTTTACAATATTATATTGGTTGGTTTTGCCATACATTGACATGAATTCTCCCCGGGTTTACATAAGTTCCCCCTCCTGAACCCCCCCCTCCCACCTCCCTCCTCCCTTTATCCTCCCTCTGGGTCATCCCTGCACGCCAGCCCCGAGCATCCTATAACATGCATCGACCCTGAACTGGTGATTTGTTTCACATATGACAACATACGTGTTTCAATGCCATTCTCCCAAATCATCCCACCCTCACCCTGTCTCACAGAGTCCCAAAGACTGTTCTATACATCTGTGTCTCTTTTGCTGTCTCGTATACAGGGTTATCATTTGCATCTTTCTAAATTCCATATATATGCGTTAGTATACTGTATTGGTGTTTTTCTTTCTGGCTTACTTCACTATGTATACTAGACTTCAGTTTCATCCACCTCATTAGAACTGATTCAAATGCATTCTTTTTAATGGCTGAATAATACTCCATTGTGTATATGTACCAAAGCTTTCTTATCCATTCGTCTGCAGATGGACATCTAGGTTGCTTCCATGTCCTGGCTATTATAAACAGTGCTGCAATGAACATTGGACTACATGTGTCTCTTTCAATTCTGGTTTCCTCGGTGTGTATGCCCAGGAGTGCAATTGCTGGATCATATGGCAGTTCTATTTCCAGTTTTTTGAGGAATCTCCACACTGTTCTCCATAGTGGCTGTACTAGTTTGCATTCCCACCAACAGTGTAAGAGGGTTCCTTTCTCTCCACATCCTCTCCAGCATTTATTGCATGTAGACTTTTGGATAGCAGCCATTCTGACTGGTGTGAAATGGTATCTCATTGTGGTTTTGATTTGCATCTCTCTGATTATGAGGGATGTTGAGCATTTTTTCATGTGTTTGTTAGCCATCTGTATGTCTTCTTTGGAGAAATGTTTGTTTAGTTCTTTGGCCCATTTTTTGATTGGGTCACTTAGTTTTCTGGAATTGAGCTGCAGGAGCTGCTTGTATATTTTGGAGATTAATCCTTTATCAGTTGCTTCATTTGCTATTATTTTCTCCCATTCTGAAGGCTGTCTTTTTACCTTACTTATAGTTTCCTTTGCTGTGCAGAAGCTTTTGATTTTAATTAGGTCCCATTTGTTTATTTTTGCTTTTATTTCCAATATTCTGGGAGGTGGGTCATGGAGGATCTTGCTGTGATTTATGTCGGAGAGTGTTTTGCCTACGTTCTCCTCTAGGAGTTTTATAGTCTCTGGTCTTACATTTAGCTCTCTAATCCATTTTGAGTTTATTTTGGTGTATGGTGTTAGGAAGTGTTCTAGTTTCATTCTTTTACAAGTGGCTGACCAGTTTTCCCAGCACCACTTGTTAAAGATACTGTCTTTTCTCCATTTTATATTCTTGCCTCCTTTGTCAAAGATAAGATGTCCATAGGTGTGTGGATTTATCTCTGGGCTTTCTATTTTGTTCCATTGATCTATATTTCTGTCTTTATGCCAGTACCATACTGTCTTGATGACTGTGGCTTTGTAGTAGAGCCTGAAGTCCAGCAGGTTAATTCCCCCAGTTCCATTTTTCTTCCTCAAGATTGCTTTGGCTATTCAAGGTTTTTTGTATTTCCATACAAATTGTGAGATTATTTGTTCTAGTTCTGTGAAAAATATCTTTGGTAGCTTGATAGGGATTGCATTGAATGTATAAATTACTTTGTGTAGTATACTCATTTTTACAATATTTATTCTTCCAATCCATGAACATGGTCTATTTCTCCATCTATTAGTGTCCTCTTTGATTACTTTCAGTAGTGTTTTATAGTTTTCTATGTACAAGTCTTTGTTTCCTTAGGTAGATATATTCCTAAGTATTTAATTCTTTTCATTGCAGCAGTGAATGGAATAGTTTCCTTAATTGATATAGTTAAAAATCTTTTCACCCAAACTCCTGCCAAATATGTAGGACATTCTAGGAGCCATGTCCAGTCATGTGGGGCATAATTGTGTCATGTTGAGGTGTGGTATATGTGGACTTTGTCTTTGCTTTAATCTGTCCTGCAGCCTGGTCTGGTCCTCCCTCTTCCCATTACCCTTCCTTCTAGCCTCCTGTGCTCTTAACCCCATTCCTGCCATGCTGGGCTTGGAGGGGGAATGAAGATTCCTGGCTGGGAGCCTTCAGTCAGCACCAAAATTCCCTCCCCTCCACCTCTCTGGCCCTTGATTATCTTCATTCATGTCAACTGCCATCGCACCAAAGGACATGCTTTTCTACAACACTCTGAAGCCCTGGCTTGGTAAGTAATTGTGAGTGAAGAGGGTTGGGAACAACCCTGGGGACCCAGGGGAAGGTCTTCTTTTGCCCACTCCCCATGGCTGTCTCTGCTAGGGGGTGGACTTCTCCTGAGTCCTGGTGACAAGTGGAGCAGGCAGCATCACATGCTGACACCCGCCTTCCACTTCAACACCCTGAAGCCCTATATGAAGATTTTCACCAACAGCGCAGACATCATGCACGTGAGTCTCTTGAACCCAGGGTCCCAATTGGAGTCTTGGGGATAACGGGGACTCAACAACGTCTTGACTGGAATCTGACTCTTGTGGGTGACTTTAAGGCCATGGCTCTTTCTTTATGAGCCTTGTTTCCACAATTGAAAAATGAGGATTATGTGATCCCTCATTTTTAGGTGGCCAAGATGACATAATGGAGTCATGTTCCTAGCACAAAGTAGGTGCTCAGAAGGTGTTAGTTTCTATGTTTCCCTCACAGAAGGCTTGAAATCTTGAGACATGGTTGATGATAATGATGAATATCATGTAGTCATTATTCCAGAGTAACAAATCACTTGAAAACAATAAGTGCTTAGTATTGACAAGTTTGTGAGTCAGCAGTCTGGTTCTTCTGGACATGGATGGGGCCACTCATGTATCTGTGATAGCTGGGGTGATCAGGTGGTCAGTTGGAGGTCAGAGAGGAAGACTTATTGACCTGAAGTCAGTCTTCTCTCATCTTTGAGGCTTGGCTGACTGCAGGTTGATCTTGGATGACCTCAGCTGAGACAACTGGATGTCCTTTCATGTGATTATCTCCCTTTAGAAGGCATCTCAGGCTTGCTCATATGGCAGAAGCAAGGTTCCAACAGACTGAAATGAAGCTGAAATTCTCCTTGGGGTCTAGGTTTGGGATGACCACTTCATCATTTTCACCAGTCTATTGGCCAAAGCAGGTCCAGAACCAGCTCAGAATCAAAGAATAGTGAAAGAGGTCAGCACCTCCTAAGAGAAGTTACTGAAAAATTACACTGCAAAGGGTTTGGATATATATGTGGGAATGAAGAACTAGAGGTCAGGATTTTGTGAAGTGCCTGGGATTTTTTCCATACCTGTAAGCTGACAAGAGAGCTTATTACTGTTTCATGGATTCTTCCAGGAGACATGAAACTCCTGGGTGAGAGACAAAGGACAATTTGTTATCCTCAGAAGGCAACGACATGTGTTTCTTGTTGGTTTGCATTCTTCTTCCAAGTCACTAAATCTCATGAGGGTGACACAGGTGGGCTTTGATATATGCCTGCTTATGTAGTATGCTGATGTATATGCCTGCTATTGTATTTTGGTGGGGCAGGGAGAGGTTAAGAGACTCTGTGACTTTTATAGCAATTAAAAGAAATTGCCCCTAATACCTGTCGAGGAGGAGATATTACCTCACTTCTCAAGGTTGTTTGCTAAAAACACAACTCTGAGAAATGGCCCAGATAAAGAATATCAGAGTCTTGCTTTTTTTTTTCTGCATATGAAACAAGAAAGTTCAAATGTACACAGGACCCATGGAGGACTACTTCTCTCAACACAGAGGACCTTTCCCTCAACAATTTCTAACAATGAAGATGATGAGGTCTGACATTTTCTCTGCAGTTACTTTATGCAGTAAGCTGACCAACGGTGCACAAAATGTAGTGGGAGGAATCAAAGTTATATTAACAGCAGGTCTCCTGACTCCCAGGCTGGGGACTTCATGCCTTAATGTAACAACTTCCACTCCCACTCAAGCCTGGTCATCTGTGAAGATCAGACCAAGAGGCGGGGTCTGGGGGATGTGTCTTGGTGTTTGGGGTTAGGGAGGAGGCAGTTTCCAACCTCAGTCATGTCCACTTCTCTGTCCAGCACAAGTGACAGCACCTGATTAAAAAGGGCCACACCCATCTGGACATGTTTGAATGCATCAGCCTCATGACCCTGGACAGTCTGCAGAAAGGCATCTTCAGTTTCTACAGTAATTGTCAGGAGTGAGTGCTCGGCCCAGGGCCTGGGAAGATGAGCCCTAGACCCAAAGGAGTAAATGAGCAAGATTGAGGTGGATAATCAGAAAGGCCTTCCTGGAGGAGATGGGTCAAACTGGACATTGAAAGACAGGAAAAGGGAAAGAGAAACAACAAACCTTACAGGTAGGCAGAACTGTTTGATAAATGCTAGGAGGTTAGAATGAGCAAAGTATGTGCAACAGTAAGGAGACAATTTGGATATGGGCATAAGATGGAAGGAATATCTTAAGGACATTCTGAAGTCAGACAGAGGATATGAACTATATTTGAGGTTTTCTAAGAGCCATGGAAGGTGTATAAGCAGATGAGGGTTGAGGTCAAAGCTGAGCTTGGACATCTGGCTGGAGAGAAGACTGACCACAATGTAGACACTGGATAATGTTGACACTGGAAGTAAGGAGAGGAGGGAAGGCGTTTTCCGCATTGACCAGCTGGAGGAGGATAAGGTCTGAGCTGCGTGGACAGTATGGGGAAGGAGAGGGGACAGAAACAGGGTGAGAGAGAAAGGAGAGAAGCCCGATGTCTAAGCTGTGCTCTGGGTGCCTGGGGCATGGAGGCAGCTCACGGAGATGGGATGTGGGTTGAGAAGAGTCTGAAGAGTCACATCTCCTGGCTCATCCCTACACTGTATTGGTGAACCATCTGTTCTTGGAGCCTCAGTTTCCTGAAGGGAGGTAGGTCCGGCTTCTGGGCTTCCGGTGTTTTAAGCGGTGGCTTCCCTTAATGCTCTCGTCCTTCAGGAAGCCCAGTGAATATATCGCCACCTTCTTGGAGCTCAGTGCACTTGTGGCTACACTGCACTGGCAGATCTTCCTGCGAAATGTCCTTCCTGGGTTTCCTCACCCCAGATGGGCGGTGCTTCTGAAGGACTTGCCCTTGTACGCGACTTCATAGATGTGGTCATCCAGGAGCAGCTCTGGCCCCTCCTCAGTGAGAGTATTGATGACTTCCTCAAGGTCAAGGCGTAGACCAGGACTTTGGACTTCATTGATGTGTTCCTGATGACCAAGATAGGCTGCTGTGGGATCTGAGTTCAAGAAGTAGAATGAACTTTGATCTGATCAGAGATCTTGGATGGGATGCATAGGGTACTGGGGAGCCACAGGAGGTGCTTGAGGAAGGGAGAAACGGGTCATGGATAAGTTTTAGACATGACCATGTGAAACTGGTCTGCAGTGGAGTGCTAAGTCTGAAACTGTGAAGGTCTGAGATTTTACTCTACTCCCAAGCTAATAAGTTACCTATCACAGAGGTAGACTGTATATATACATGTACACATACATGCATACATGGGCTTCCCACATGGCTCAGTGGTAAAGAATTCACCTGCAATGCAGGCGCTGCAGGAGGTATGGGTTCAATCCCTGGGTCAGGAAGATCCCCTGGAGGAGGAAATGGCAACCCACTCCAGTATTCTTGCCAGGATAATCCCATGGACAGAGGAGCCTGGTGGACTACAGTGCATGGGGTCACAAATAGTTGAACATGACTGTGTGACTGAGCGTGCATGCATACATATATATACACATATATGTGAGTGTGTATACACAAACATACATAGACAGAAGGAAGCCTGGATCAGAGCAGCACATTTATTTCTCATAGTAGAAACAGTAGTCAGAGTAGAGTTGTAGCTCTGGTTCCCCATCCCCAAATTCCTTTGAGGGCACCATGATGCTTTTACCCATACATGCAACCATAGTTGCATCACAGAACAGGTACCTCTGGATTTTGAAATTTGGAATTTATATAGGACAGCTGATATATCTTCTCCTTCTTCCCTTCTCCCTTTTTCCCTTCACCCTAGCGAGTGAGGGGCTTCCCTTGTGGCTCAGCTGGTAAAGAATCTGCCTGCAATGTGGGAGACCTAGGTTCAATCCCTGGGTTGGAAAAATCCCCTGGAGAAGAGAAAGGCTACCCACTCCAGTATTCTGGCCTAGAGAATTCCATGGACTTTATAGTCCATGGGGTCGCAAAGACTGGACACTACTGAGTGACTTTCACTTTCACTTTCACTTTAGAGAGTGAGGGGAAAGGAAATAGAGAAAGGGGAGAGAGAGATGGAGAGACAGCAATAGGGAGGAGGAAGGGAGGGAGAGAGGTTGTTCTGGAATTAAAACAAATCCTTATCAATGAGAAGGTAAAGTTTATAGGTTTTATAGGTTTCTAATCCATCCTTTATCTCCAGGAGACTAAAGAACCTCTGGATTTACTGTAGCCTGTGAGCAAATGGCTTTGGGACAATGCTTAAACTCTAGCTTCCATGGCAATTTGTCATTTAATCATCCTATAACCCAGGTTGCATCATGTATAAACATGAAAATTTCTATGAATCTTTGATTCTCTTTACCATGGATGGCATAGGAGGCAAGGAGGTCAAGAAGGAGATCTCTGGATGGGACCTCTGGTGATAGAGTGAACTGGAGGTCTAGGATTTCAGAGTAGGCTTGAGCTTCTGGATGGATAATGGAGTTTCAGAGATTGTCTCAGTTTAGGCTTAGGGGCCCTCAGAGCTAGTTTGAATCTGGGGATCTTGCTTTCTCTTCAGGATGAAGATGGGAAAGGACTGTCAGATGAAGATATCTGAGCTGAAGCTGACACCTTCATGTTTGAGGGTGAGGGTCCCAGTGTGGGACTACAGAGGGCAGCATGGGTCCCTCCATTGCAGGGACTTAGTGTGTGGACCCTGAACCATCCCCCATGCCTCTCCATCTTCCCCATGGTCCTTTCTCTTAAGGTGCTGTCCACCCTCTGGTGCTGAAGTAGCCCAGCAACCCAAGCGTGTCTGGCTACCCCTCAGGCCGTGACACCATAGCCAGTGGCTTCTCCTGAATCCTGTACAACCTTTCAAAGTGCCCAGAACATCAGGAGCATTGCTGACAGGAGGTGCAAGAGCTCCTGAAGTACTGTGAGCCTAATGAGATTGAATGGTGAATGCAAGTCCTCATGGCATTTTTCTGAGTCCCTCTCACAGGCTCTGCTCCCTGGCTGGGGAAGAGAAAAAATCTTTTTGTGGACTCTGTCATTATTTCTTAGTGGGAAGACACAGAGACAAGGTCTGGTACACAGCCTGTAAAGTAGGAGGAAGTATCCAGGTTTTTGAGACAGAAAGACCGGGATTTCTGAGATAATCAGTGACAATGTGTGAGAGTAGATGATACCACTTAGCACATATTCAGTAAGTGAAATTTCCCTCTACTCTCTTACTTTTCTCTCTGAAATTACATGTTTTCCAACATCTCCACTCCCTGACTGTTTCCTCATATCCTGCTCCTTAATTCCTCAAATTATTTAGTCCAGGATTCACATGGAACTCTTAGGAAATAAGGTCATTCAACACCTGTCCAGGAATACCTGCATCCTCCTCCATCCAGTCCCCATTCAACAAACACTGGCACACTTATTCCCTCTTCTCAGTTCTATGACATCTCCAATTCTTCTCAGCCATTCTGTGTCCTGGAGACTCAGAAAGAACCTAGATCTGGCCTTTGCCTTCCAGGATCTCCTAGTCTCATGGAGGAATAATCAAGAAACTCCCTGTATACAGGGACAGAGCTTCAGTTTAGAGTAAGACAGACAAAGTAGAGGGTAGCAAAAAAAGTGCCTCATCTCAGACCCTGAAAGTTGATCAGCAGAGAGGTATGTGTATTTGAGGTAAGGTCAACAAAGTGGCTGGTCAAAAATGACAAGATGGAGGCAGAAAGGGAGAGAGAGGGAGAGAGAAAGGAGGAAAGGAGGCGGTTGATACATGATTGACCTGTGGAGCATAGATTACTTCATAATATTAACACACTGCCCCAGAGTGTGGGACAGATATCCAATTCTGGATATTAAAATAATACTTGGTCTTTTAGTAGAGTCTACAATTCTAGCATAGAGATCTTGGGCAGCTTTTGCAAAATAAACCCTTAGGTACTCTTATTGCTATGGTGAATAATATAGTCTATCTGGATAGAGAAGCATTTACAAGTTCATTTTGAATACAGACATTCACATTTCTTATTAAATTTAATCCATGTATTTTATATCATTATCTTTTCTATTTTTTCTAATAGAAAAATTAATAATTTGTGGATATCAATTTCTTTCTCAGTGAACTGAGTAAGTGCTAAATATGGAGTCCCATATCAAGAGAAAAAATAAAGATCATCTTAATAATAAAAACTTTTGAAACAACAGGGAAACTACATGGAAAAAAGTTAATTCAACCTGCTTCTCATGTCTGGCAAGAAAATAACATCTATACAAATCAAAGATTTAAAATATATAATAATGGAGTCTTAAAGGCTCTATTTTGGGGGGCTCCAAAATCACTGCAGATGGTGATTGCAGCCATGAAATTAAAAAACACTTACTCCTTGGAAGGAAAGTTATGACCAACCTAGATAGCATATTAAAAAGCAGAGACATTACTTTGCCAACCAAGGTCCATCTAATCAAGGCTATGGTTTTTCCAGTAGTCATGTATGGATGTGAGAGTTGGACAGTGAAGAAAGCTGAGCCCTGAAGAATTGATGCTTTTGAACTGTGGTGTTGGAGAAGACTCCTTAGAGTCCCTTGGACTGCAAGGAGATCCAACCAGTCCATCCTAAAGGAGATCAATCCTGGGTGTTCATTGGAAGGACTGATGTTGAAGCTGAAACTCCAATCCTTTGGCCACCTCATACAAAGAGTTGACTCACTGGAAAAGACTGTGATGCTGGGAAGGATTGGAGGCAGGAGGAGAAGGGGACGACAGAGGATGAGATGGCTGGATGGCATCACCAACTTGATGGAGGTGAGTTTGAGTGAACTCCGGGAGTTGGTGATGGACAGGGAGGCCTGGCGTGATGCGGTTCATGGGGTCACAGAGAGTTGGACACGACTGAGTGACTGAGCTAAACTCAACAGAAAGGCTCTAGAGGAAACCATAGGAAGTTATACTACAGCTCCACAGTAAGAAGGCTGTATCATGACATAAATCCCAGAGGGTGTACAATAAGACATTGATATGCTATTGCATGAAATAGATACAGAGCAGTAGGTATAGTATAGAGTATGCTACTATATAATTTTTAATGAAACAAAATCTTTGATATATACAATGGAGTATTACTCAGCCATTAAAAAGAGTAAAAAATGCCATTTGCAGCAACATGGATGGACCTAGAAGCTGTCATACTGAGTGAAGTAAGTCAAATAGAAGGAGAAATATATGACATCCTTTATAAGTGGACTCTAAAAAGAAATTATACAAGTGAATTTAATTACAAAACAAAAACAAACTCACAGACTTAAAGGATGAACTTATGGTTGCCAGGGGGAAGGATGGGGGAGAAGGATAGTTAGGGAGCTTGAGATGGACATGTACACACTACCATATTTAAAATGGATAATACACAAGGACCTACTGCATAGCACATGGAACTCTCCTCAATGTTATGTGGCAGCTTGGATGGCAGGAGAATTTGGGGGAGAATTTATGCATAAATATATATGGCTGAGTCCCTTTGCTGTACACCTGAAACTATCACAACATTGTTCACAGCTATACTCCAAAATAAAATAAAAAGTTTTTTTTAAAAAATGCCTCTAGGAAGATAAATAAAAATAACCACTAAGCAAACTGTGAGGAGAAATGAGTGCTGTTGGGCCATAGGGGTGATGTTTTGCATTGTTCCAACTTTGAACTATGTTAACTGTATCATCTGTTAAGAATTTAAATTAAAGAATTTAAATCGTCACACAAAAAGAAAGAAATTTTTTTAAAAAAAGACTTCAGCCCCATTACTGGATCTTACCTTCAATGTTTATGAAAGTTTTCCAGTGATTTCTCTTCTTTTCTAAGTATAACATCACTGTGTGCAAAAAATGACACATTTTCCCCCATGTATCAAATGGTATTACTTTTTCCCCTGTCTAATTGCATTAGCTAGTATCTCTAGTGCCATAACAAATAAGAGTAAATATTGAATCTGCTTCTTTTGTTTCTTATGCATTTGCCTTTTGATTTTGCAGTCTTGCCACAAAGAATGTTTTGATTTTATGCAATTTTGTAAATATTTTTATTGTTGAATTTTTGTAGTTTTTCTCAGGCTTCTAAAAATATGTGAGTAAATTTTGTCTGGTACTTCTGTGGCACTACTTTTCTTTTTAAGAACCATTTTATTGAAGTGTGATAGACAAAGAAAAGGTTGTACATAGTTAATATATACAACATAATGAGTTTGGAGCTATTTGATCCATCCGTGATTTTGTTATAGGCAGAGGGGATCTTATAGGGCAGTAGGAGGTTTGGAGGGTCTCTGTTTTTGCTCCCTGGATGTCATATGGTTTCCTTAGGGATGACCTTACCCAGATGCCCTTCCTGACCATGTGCATCAAGGAGAGTCTGCAGCTGCATCCCCCAGTCATGGTCATCTCCTACTGCTGTACCCAGGACATTGTGCTTCCAGATGGCCGGGTCATCCTCAAAGGTACCCATAATGACTAGGGGAAGAGGTTCCTGGTGAGAAAGAGGGACTCATCAGCAGGTTGGACTTAGTCCTGACTGGTCCCTCTTCTTTCACAGGTGTTATCTGTTTCATCAATATTTTCAGGATCCACCATAATCCATCTGTGTGGCCAGACCCTGAGGTGCTGCCCCCCTCCCCTTGGGGGATACAAGGAAGGACAAAGAGTTCTGACTTGCATAGCACACATCACTTCCCTCCATTATACACACATCTGCCTCTCTAAGGATGGACATCCTGGGAGATCCCACACAGGAACCCTGTCTTGTCTTGTCCCCAGGTCTATGACCCCTTCTGCTTCATGCCAGAAAATACCAAGGGGAGGTCACCTCTGGCCTTTGGTTCCTTATTTTTGGGGCCCAGGTGAGGGTAGTGGGCATCTGAGGTAAGGATTTGGGGGGAGGGTCTGGGACTTAGATTCCTGGCATAACTGTGGGCAGAGGAGTGGGGAAAACAAAGATAGAGTTCTGGCTCTCCCCCTTCCACTCCCCTGGACATAATGGGTAAGAGTCTGGGAATGGTGGTGGGCCCAAAGAGAGCGTGTGGTGTGCTGAGAGCCCCATTTCCCTGTCTGTTGGTCTGAGTTCAGGACAATGGTGGGGGCCAGGTTCATATTCAAGCCCACGGAGGGATCCCAGGCACAATTAGCCTCCACCTCTGCAGTCGTGGATGGGGGTTGCAGGCCAGATTCCAGGTGCATTGAGGCCGGAATGATGGTGCAGTCAGAGGCCCCACTCTCACCCACAGGAACTGCATCAGATATTCGCCATGACCGAGATGAGGGTGGTCCTGGTGCTCACCCTGCTGTTCTGCATCCTGCTGGACAAGGAATCACTCAGGAAACCAGAGCTGATCCTGCCAGCTGAGGGTGGACTTTGGCTGCAGGTGGAGCCACTGAGCACAAGCCAGTAGTGACTCACCCCCTTCTGGCCTGGTATCCAACAAAGAATATAGGGAGACCAATATTTTTCATTGAGCACCTTATTTTCTACATGAGTGAATGAATTCCCTGTCAAAAATATTAAATTTAAAATTTTAGATACCACTCATCAAAGAGTCTCATCTTGTAAGCCTGCACAGGTTCTCCAGGTAATATGACACAACTGGGGCTGAGACAAACACTAAAAATCACTTCACTTCCTTAGAAGGTTAGGCATGACCACTGAAGCCAAGCTGGTAAAATTTACCCCCACTTCACCATTCATCAATCAAGTGACCTTGAGCAAATGAGTTAATTTATCCAATCCATAAGACTGGCATGAGGATGAAATCAGTGTTTACCTGGGGTAGCTGAAGTGTCATCACCTTCTTCCTTCCAGTGGTCTACCTCTGTTAATAGGACCAAAAACGTCAATGTCTGTAGCGTTATGAAGCCCTATGTGTTGCATAAAAAGTGTTTAACCACACCAACAAAAGTGTATGTGTATATATTGCTAAAAAATAAAATTTATACACTCAAAGTTATGTGATTAAGAGTAAATATGTAATTGGTAGTGATATTTCAAGTCATCAAGGTGCACAAAGAGAATTCTTATAAAGTGAGACAAACTAAATTATTTTCTAACATAATGCCATTTACAAAAATAAACAGTGGCTTGAACACTTAACTCTTAAAGATTCTAAAGACCCCCAAGATGATGACTGTATGTTTTGGAAGGATGTTCACAAACTATTATTATATGAATAGTCCAGCTTAACAAGAGAAATGTATGGTAAAATACCATTTTTTTCTTGTGACAAAATTCACACAGCATAAAATTTACCACTGTGACCATTATAAAGTGTTCAAGTCCATGGATCTAGTACATTCACAACGTTGTGCAGTCAACACTTCTACTAGTTCCAAGATATTTTCATCATCTGAAAAAGAAACTTTATACCTAGTAGCAGTCACTCTCCATTTTCTCCTCCACCCTCCAGCTCCTGGATCTATCTCTATGGATTTACCCATTCTTCACATTTCATATACATGGAATTATACAATAGATGACATTTTGTATCCAGTTCCTTTCATTTAGCATAATGTTTTCAAAGTTTATTCATGTTGTAGCATGTATCAGTGCTTCATTCTTTTTTACGACACAATAACATTCCTTGTTATGGATATACCTCATTTTATTTATTCATCCATCTATTAATGGATAATTGAGTTGTTTCCCAAATATCCAACTTTTGGCAATTGTGGATAGTGCCACTACAGAGAGTCATGTAGGAGTTTTTTGTTTGAACACATATTTTCAAGTCTTTGTGCATACCTAGGCATGAGATGGCTGAATCATATGATAATTGGAGGTTTAATTTACTGAGGAAATACCAGGCTGTTTCCCACAGTGGTTGCACCATTTTACATTCCCAGCAACAATATATGAGGGTTTCAATCACCCCTCATCTTCACCAACACTCATCCGCCATTTTTTTATATTCTTACCATCCTATTAGGACTTGCCTGGTAGCTCAGATGGTAAAGAATCTGCCTGAAAGGCATGAGATCCTGGTTCAATCCCTGGACCAGGAAGATCCTCTGGGAAAGGTTATGGCAACCCACTCCAGTATTCTTGCCTGGGAAATTCCATGAACAGAGGTTACAGTCCATGGGGTCACAAAGAGTCAGACATGACTGAGTGACTAATGCTTTTACTTTCACCATTCTACTGGGTGTGAAGTGGTATCCCATTGTAGCATTGACTTGCATTTCCCTAATGACTAACGATGTTTAACATATTTCCATGTGCTTGTTAGTCAGTAAAATATCATTGTTAAAGGATATTATATGTAAATGTAATACACTTATATGTAAAATCAAATTTTACTTGTATAATTATTACATATAAAACTAAACTTGGCAGTATATGTGAGAGAATATAAATGGTGATTACTTTGACATGTTTGAATTATAGATAAGATTTTTAATTCTTATTTTTTATTTTCTTCAATGACAAGGTATAATTTGGGGGGGAAGAAAAACATTTTAAATAAGAACTCTGAAGGCAAAGAAAAACGTATGCAATTTTCGGCTTAGAATATATTAAATATTTACTCATTCCATGCTACAGGATTTCTTTCTTATTTTGCCACCAGTCAGTCCTCTGGTCCCTGAAAGACTCTGAGAGTAGGACTATCCCAGAAACCCCTGCAGTCTCAGTGGGGCAAGTCTGCCGCAGCCACTGTCCCAGGTGCTGAATCAAGTGGCCCCCCGCCAACTCCCGCCCCCTCCACCTCCTCTTATTATTGAGGACCCTCTTGATCTCCATTTCCTAGAACATTTAGGTGAAAATGAAGTCCTGGATCACACCTCTTAGAGGCAAAAAAAAATTTTTTTTGGTTCCTAGCTTCAGACCAGCTTAACATCAGAGTCCCTTGTAATTACATAATAGATGTAACTATGGAGACTTTGAATTTACTGAATCTTTTAATGACAGTTTTCTTCAGCAGTATCTCCACATGTCTCAAATCTTAAATATACCTTTTATGATTTTGAAACATTTTAAATTCCCAAAAGTAATGCAAAAAGAGAGGAAATGAACCCTTATTGAGTACTGATGCTTCCCAAATATTGTCAGTCATTTCACACATGCTCTCTTAAAGATCTTCCCTTACAAATCTCCACAATATCGCAATTCAGTTCAGTTCAGTCGCTCAGTCATGTCCGACTCTCCGCAACCCCATGAATCACAGCACGCCAGGCCTCCCTTTCCATCACCAACTCCCGGAGTTCACTCAAACTCATGTCAACAGAGTCAGTGGTGCCACCCAGCCATCTCATTTTCTGTCGTCCCCTTCTCCTCCCGCCCCCAACCTTTCCCAGCATCAGTCTTTTCCAGTGAGTCAACTCGTCGCATGAGGTGGCCAAAGTATTGGAGTTTCAGCTTTAGCATCAGTCCTTCCAATGAACACCCAGGATTGATCTCCTTTAGAACATCTCAATTAAGAGGCTACTATTACGTAATAAAGGAAAATAAATGATTTTCCCCAAACCAAACAACTAATAATAGCAGATGGTGACATTTGCAGTGGGAGAGTGGTGGATCAGTGGGTCATCTGACCCTGATTGCATCTATCTCGCTGCTCCACCCTTCACTAAAGAATAGTCTTGTCCTCACGATCCAAGGTGGAGCTCCAGGTATCATATTAATATCCGCCTCCAATCCCCCTCTCTCACCTTCCATCCCGCCTCCCACGTTCACAGCCACGCCCACACACCTGGGTCCTCCCAGGGCCCAAGCGCCCCCTGCTGACTCTCAATGAGACTGGGACAGACTTGACAGCACAATTTTATTCCTGGGAATCTGTAGTGAGGTGTCTGTGGTCAGGGTGGATCCCAGGATAGAAGGTGGTGGGTCATTACTGGCCTGTATTCAGTGGCTCCACCCGCAGCCAAAGTCCGCCTTCCGTGCGCAGGATCAGCTCTGGCTTCCTGCGTGGCTCCTCCTCATCCAGCAGGATGCGGAACCGCAGTAGGGTGAGCGCCAGCGCCACCTTCATCTCGTTCATGGCAAATGTCTGCCCGATGCAGTTCCTATGGGCATAAGTGAGGGCTCCGACTGTGCTGGGAAACCCTATCATGTTCCATCATGCCCAGTAAAAAACTGGGACATCCCTCCCCTCTGCAGGGATGGACAGGGAGGCTAACGGTGTCTGAGATAACCCCTCCATGTGGGCTTGCATGTTCCCTGAGCCCCAGTACCATCCTCAAACCACCCCCACCTCACACACCAGCTGGCCTTACCTGGGCCCTGCCGAAAAGGGAATGAAAGCCAGAGGTGATCTCTTCTGGGGGGCTTCTGGATCAAAGCGGAAGGGATTGAATACCTGGAGGGCAGAGAGAGGCAGGGCTGCTGGGTGGGACATCTCAGGATACCTGGACACCCCCAGATGTGAACAGAGTGGAAGAGGGTCTGATTTTCCCAGTGGAGGGCAGCACCTCAGGGTCTGGCCAGACCGATGGGTTGTGATGAATCCCGAAGATGCTGATGACACAGATGTTCCCTATGGCAGAGGAGAGAGTGGTCAGGTCAAGGTCTCAGCTAATAGGATCACCAGCCTCCCTCACCCCCATTGCTTTCAGCACCTTTGGGGATGACTCGGCCGTCTGGGAGCACAACGTCTTGGGTACAGCGGCGGGAGATGACCGCGACTGGGGGGTGCAAACGCAGACTCTCCTTGATGCACATGGTCAGGAAGGGCAACTGGGCCAAGTCGTCCCTAAGTAACCCTCAGACAATTATCCGGAAGTAAAAACAGACACACATCCCTAGCCCTCTTACTGCCCTAAAGACCCTCTTTCTACCTCCCTCTGACTCTCACTGCTGTAACAAAATTAATTCCAGATGAACCAAAGATTTAAGAATTAGGCTATCAATATCTCAAGTTACTATTAATAGAAGAAAACAGCCTAGTATTTTTAGAAGAATTTCTGAGCAAAACACAACACTCCCAGTGTACCCTTTAAAGTGTTAATGTATTTGCGTTTTAAAGCTTTTTGAATTGTATAATTAGCTTACAATGCAAAAAAAAAGTCTCTATAATGGACTGATAAGTTTATTTGAGTAAGTTCTACTCCACACTGTATAGTGAGACAACCTATTATTAAGGTGTCAATTCTTTCTAAATTAATCAGCATATTCAATGTAATTTTTAAAAAATCTAGTTGGTTGGGGGGGACTTAGTAATCTTCAATTTGAAAGAATTGGAGTTCATCAAGAGCTAGATCAGTTTGAAAACAAAAGATCGATATGGGATCTAGGGGGCTTCCCAGGTGGCGCTAGTGATAAAGAACCCTTCTGCCAATGTAGGAGACATAAGAGACTCAGGTTCAATCCCTGGGTCTGGAAGATCCCCTGGAGGAGGGCATGGCAACACACTCCAGTATTCTTGCCTGGAGAATCCCATGGACAGAGGAGCCTAGTGGGCTACAGTCCAAAGGGTCGCAAAGAGCCAGTCATGACCGAAGTGACTTAGCATGCACGCAGGCATGGGGTCTAGAAAAATGGTACTGATGAGTCTATTTGCTGGGCTGGAATAGAGATGCAGATATGGGGGATGGACTTGTAGACACAGTGAGGCAAGGAGAGGATGGGAAGAACTGAGAGAGTAGCACTGACACACATACAGTGCCATCGGTAAAATAGATAGCCAGTGGGAAGACCTGTGTAACACATGGAGCCCAGCCTGGAGCTCTGTGATGACCTAGGAGGGGTGGGATGAGGGGTGGGAGTGAGGGGACATATATATATAGCTGATTCACATTGTTGTATGGCAGAAACCAACACAACGTTGTAAAGCAACTATCCTCCAAAGCCGGTAATGATAACCCTGTATCAGTTCAGTTCAGTTCAGTCGCTCAGTCGTGTCCAACTCTTTGCGACCCCATGAATCACAGCATGCCAGGCCTCCCTGTCCATCACCAACTCCCGGAGTTCACTTAAACTCATGTCCACAGAGTCAGTGATGGCATCCAGCCATCTCATTCTCTGTCGTCCCCGTCTCCTCCCACCCCCAATCCCTCCCAGCATCAGACTCTTTTCCAGTGAGTCAACTCGTCACATGAGGCGGCCAAACTCCTCCAAAGAGGAGTTTCAGCTTTAGCATCAGTCCTTCCAATGAACACCCAGGATTGATCTCCTTTAGAATGGACTGGTTGGATCTCCTTGCAGTCCAAGGGACTCTCAAGAGTCTTCTCCAACACCACAGTTCAAAATCATCAATTCTTCAGTGATCAGCTTTCTTCACAGTCCAACTCTCACATCCATACATGACCACGCGAAAAACCATAGCCTTGACCTTTGTTGGCAAAGTAATTTCTCTGCTTTTTAATATGCTATCTAGGTTGGTCATAACTTTCCTTCCAAGGAGTAAGCGTCTTTTAATTTCCTGGCTGCAATCAGCATCTGCAGTGATTTTGGAGCCCAAAAAAATAAAGTCTGACACTGTTTCCGAGACAACAAAAGAGACACAGGTGTATAGAACAGTCTTTTGGACTCTGTGGGAGAGGGTGAGGGTGGGATGATTTGAGAGAATGGCATTGAAACATATATATTATCATATGTGAAATGAATCACCAATCCAGGTTCGGTGCATGATACAGGATGCTCGGGGCTGGTGCACTGGGATGACCCAGAGGGAGGATAAGGGGAGGAGGGAGGTGGGAGGGGGGTTCAAGAAGGGGAACACATGTACACCCGGGGCGGATTCATGTCAATGTATGGCAAAACCAAGCAATATGATATTGTAAAGTAATTAGCCTCCAAAAAAAAATAATAATAATAAAATCACAAAAAAAAAAAGAAGAAAATAAAAGATTATAGAAGAACCCAGGGTTTCCTAGGTGCAAGTGGTAAAGAACCTATCTGCCAATAAAGGAAACCTAAGAGACATGGGTTCAATCCCTAGGTTGGGAAGATCCCCTAGAGGCAGATATGGCAATCCACTTCAGTATTCCTGCCTGGAGAATCCCATGGACAGAGAAGGTTGGCAGGCTACAGTCCATAGAGTTGCAAAGAGTCAGACATGACTGAAGCAGCTGAACACACACAGAAGAACCCAACCTATCAGATATTAATAATTATTACAAAAATGTAGTAATTTTTTAAAAGCGTGGTATTGTTGTAAGAACAGTAAAACAGGCTCGTGGAACAGAGTAGAGAGAACTTGGAGATCAAACATGAGTTGGTGAAAACCGCATCTGGAAAGGAGGCCCTGTAAACCCCTGAGCAGTGGATGGATCATTGGTAGAGGTATTCAGACAAGTGGTGATGTAGGAACAGAGCTAAATCTTCGGGAACTTCCTGGCAGTGTAGTGGTTAGGACTCTGCACTTACACTGCAGGGGGTCAGAGTTCAAACCCTGGTTCAGGAACTGAGACAAGTCCTTGTGGGACAAGCCCTGTGGCTCTACCAAAACAAAATTTATAAAGAACTAAATCCTCATCTACTCAATGTATAGAGTAGAGACTTCCCTGGTGGTCCAGTGGTTAAGAATCCACTTTGCAATGCAGGGGATGTGTGTTCAATCCCTAATTATAGAACTAAGATTCTGTGTGCTGAAACTAAGACCCAACACAGCCAAATAAATAAATAAAATTTTAAATATATACATATACACAGAGTATAATCTCCTCTTATATGTGCAAGGTAAAGCCATAATATTAGAAGACAGTATAGGAGATATCTTTGTGATCTAGGTGTAGGAAAGAATTCTTAAAATCCCAAAAGTACAAACTTGAAGACAAAAAGAAATGGAAAAATATGCACAGAATTAAGGAGCTCTTCTACTTAATAAAAGATACCAGGGGACCAAACTAACATTTATTACAGATGAGATATCTGCAATAATTATATAGGTCTAGAAAAATATCTTGAATATACACGAAATTCCTACAAATCGACAAGAGAGGTGGCAGGGCTCTGGCAGAAAAGAAAGCAGAGGACATGATCTAGGAATTCATGGAATTTCAAACACTGAGATTTCAAACATGAAGAGATGCTCAGAATAACTGGTATCAGAAAAGGGGCAATTACATAGCAAATAGATGTTCAGTTCAGTTCAGTCGCTCAGTTGTGTCTGACTCTTCGTGACCCCATGGACTGCAACACACCAGGCTTCCCTGTCCAGCACCAACTCCTGGAGTTTACTCAAACTCATGTCCATCGAGTCGGTGATGCCATCCAACCATCTTATCCTCTGCCATCCCCTTCTCCTCCCGCCTCCAATCTTTCCCAGCATCAGGGTCTTTTCAAATGAGTCAGTTCTTTGCATCAGGTGGCCAAAGTATTGGAGTTTCAGCTTCAGCATCAGTCCTTCCAATGAATATTCAAGATTTATTTCCTTTAGGATGGACTGGTTGGATCTCCTTGCTGTCCAAGGGACTCTCAAGAGTCTTATCCAACACCACAGTTAAAAAAGCATCAATTCTTAGGCACTGAGCTTTCTTTATAGTTCAACTCTTACATCCATACATGACCACTGGAAAAACCATAGCTTTGACTAGACCTTTTTAGGCAAAGTAATGTCTCTGCTTTTTAATATACTGTCTAGGTTGGTCATAACTTTTCTTCCAAGGAGCAAGCGTCTTTTAATGTCATACTTCACATCTATTTGAGGCAAGAATTAACAGGGTGGGTAGTGGTAAGGAGTGGCTGAGGTTGTGCGGGTACAGTGCTGGGCACTGAATTGTGGAGGTGTGGACAGGGATCACCAAGCAGAGGGCATCAGCACTGTCAAAGAAATGCAATGTGTCTTTTCCAGCCCAACAAGCTGGCTCCTGGGTAGATTCAGAGAGCTTCTAAGACAGGTAAATAAAGAGACATACACAAAGATGTTCATTGAGTGATGTGATGGGAGCATCCTAGATATGCAGCACTAAGGGATTGGAGAGGGAAGTACAAAGGACTATTCTGGCCAACTATGTTAACCAGATCTTCATTACTTCAAAATTCCACAAAGTGAGGAATATTTGTATTCTTGCATGTGCATTTCAGAGATATTTTTAGTTATATAAAAAATAAATGTATTCTTTTATATCTTTGGTTGATAAATACTAATCTGAAATTTTTCATGTTCTTTGCTATTTTGAGTTCCATTATAGGTTCATGAATAAAGTCGTTAGCAGAGGAAAAAGGAAAACAAATAAACGTAGGGGCAGACTGAACAATGTCTGGAAGGACACAGGAAACCATTGAAGGATGGAAGGATTGGGACACTGGCATATGACAGAGGTTTATATGAGGTGGTGGATGTGTTAACTACCCTTATTGTAATCATTTTGCAATATATACACGTATCAGGTCATGTTGTACATCTAAAATGTAGAAAATGTTATACATTGATTATGTCTCAATAAAGCTAGGGGTGGGGCTGATGGGAGGCTTAAGTTCATTGTAAATCCTTTCATGCCTGCTGTTTGGATTTTAACCAAGTGCATAATTTTTTGAAGTTGAGGGAAGCACAGAAACATTTTTCCACCTTACAGAACTGCTATGCTGAGCAAAACCTTGAAGTTGAGGGCATGACCTCCTTTCTCTAATCTTATACTTCTTCTCCATCCTTCAGTCCTTGGCCCAGAATCTTCCCCTGGACCCCCAGACTACAGCTCACCCCCTCCAGTTTGCCCCTGTAGCTGCAAAGAGATATTCCTTTCTTTTTTAAAAAGAAAACTCATTTTATTTATTTTTGGCTACATTGGCCTCGTGGCACATGGGATCTTAGTTCCCTGACCATGGATCAAACCCACGTCCCTTGCATTGGAAGGTGGATTCTTAACCATCGGACCACCAGGAAAGTCCTTACTAAGAGATATTTCTAATACTCATATCTGACCTGCCCCTCCCCTGCCCAAATATCTCCCAAGGCTCCCCATTGCTCTCCTGCATTAGTCATGGATCTCCCTTCAAGAAAGTACCTGCTGGAGAGCTACAAGGAGAGCTGACAGCCACCAGCTATAGGGTCTCTGGGCTCTGTTGTAGCATTCAAGCCAAGTCCACACTTTCCTAGGCAACTCACAGTCAATGACTGAGCACACTACTGCCTGACTGACCATTTCTGCCAAACTTGACCTTTCCTTAATGGTGGCATACCTGCCCATTTCTATCTTTTATCCAATATTGGCTCCCTAAAGGACTTGAACTGATACCTTTAAAAATTCTTAACATGACTTTCTTTTTTTTATTAATTTATTTTAATTGGAGGCTAATTACTTTACATTATTGTTTTGGTTTTGCCATACATTGACATGAATCCGCCCCGGGTGTACATGTGTTCCCCATCTTGAACCCACCTCCCACCTCCCTCCCCATCCCATACCTCTGGGTCATCCCAGTGCACCAGCCCCGAGCATCCTGTATCATTCATTGAACCTGGACTGGCGATTTGTTTCACATATGATAATATACATGTTTCAATGCCATTCTCCCAAATCATCCCACCCTCGCCCTCTCCCACAGAGTCCAAAAGACTGTTTTATACATCTGTGTCTCTTTTGCTGTCTCATATACAGGGTTATCGTTACCACCTTTCTAAATTCCATATATATGCGTTAGTATACTGTATTGGTGTCTTTCTTTCTGGCTTACTTCACTCTGTATAATAAATAGGCTCCAGTTTCATCCACCTCATTAGAACTGATTCAAATGTATTATTTTTAACATTTAAAGAAGAGCTTCCATTATAAGGTCCAGGCTTGCTGGGAGCCCCTTTGATATGCACACTGTATATTTCACAACTATCCAGCCACTTTTACTTCCAAACTCAGGCTCACTCCTGGCCTTTTCACAAGATATCCCCTTGGCCTGGGCACTGTCCACTATCTACACCCTGATTGGTGAATTCATATTCACTGTTTTACTATCAAGCCTTACCTACTTTCCTCTCTTCCCCAGCAGAAAAATCCCTGGACTAAGATGGCAGAGGAATAGAATGGGGAGACCACTTTCTCCCCCACAAATTCATCAAAAGAACATTTGAACGCTGAGCACATTCCACAAAACAACTTCTGAACGCTGGCAGAGGATACCAGGCACCCAGAAAGGCAGCCCATTGTCTTCAAAAGGAGGTAGGACAAAATATAGAAGATAAAAAGAGAGACAAAAGAGTTAGGGACAGACATCTGTCTTGGGGAGGAAGTCATAAAAGAGGAGAAGTTTCCCAACACCAGAAAAGCCTCTTACCATTGGATCTGTGGGGAGTTTTGGAATCTCAGAGGGCAACATAACTGGGAGGAAAAATAAATAAGTAAACCTACAAATTACGTCCCTAATGGCAACTCCCAGCAGAAAAGTAGCCCAGACCCTCGCATCCACCACCAGCAAGCAGGGGCTGAACACGGAGGTGCGGGCTGCATTGCTTAGAGTAGGGACCAGGCCTGAATGCCCTGAGGGCCATCTGAGGAAGCTAACACAACAAGTGAAAGTGAAAGTCATTCAGTCGTGTTAGACTCTTTGTGACCCCGTACAGTCCATGAAATTCTCCAGGCCAGAATACTGGAGTGGGTAGCCTTTCCCTTCTCCAGGGGATCTTCCCAACCCAGGGGTTGAACCCAGGTCTCCTACATTGCAGGCGGATTCTTTACCAGCTGAGCCACAAAGGACTGAGCAAATACCAGAGGAGAGCTAGCCAGCAGCAGGCCGGCCCATCCCCCACCAGAGGCAGGGAGGCAGGCAGGCAGGCAGGAGGCAGGCAGGCGGCAGCCAGAGCCAGAAAGGGGCAAACTCAACCCCAGAGACGGCATCCCCTGCCAAACTGCGAACCGGCTCCCGGTTGCCAACCAAGTCGTCCTGGGATCCTAGACAGTTGACATCCATCAAGAGAGGCAGCCAGAGATCAGTGCCCCAGAAGAGACACACGGCACACCTGAGAGGGCGCTCTGGCTGTGTACCCAGGATACCGGGTGGCTGGGACAGGGGAGGTGATAAGACACACTGCCCACTTAAGGAGAGTGCACTCACCAAGCACCTGGTCTCCCGAGCTGCTCGGACCTGGGAAGGGCACAAAACGCAGGCCCAACCAAGTCTGTGTCTTTGTGGAGTACTCAAGAACCTGAACCTGAGCAGCTTAGACCTGGGAAGTGCACGCAACTCAGGGCCCGCTTTAGACAGCTCCCCTGCAGGGCAACCTGGAGCCTGAGCAGTGTAGACTGTGAGGGCACACACGCCGTGAGCAGGGGCAAACCCAGTGTGGCTCAGACACTGTGAGCACGCCCCACACACACCAGTGATATTTGTTTGCAATGTTCCTCCCTCCCCACAGCACGACTGAACAAGTGAGCCTACATAAGTGACCAACTTCGCCCCCTTGTGTCAGGGCAGAAATTGAACACTGAAGCGACTTGCAAACAGAAGAAGCCAAAATAAACAGAGGGAACCGCTTTGGAAGTGAAAGGTGCAACAGATTAAAACCTTGTAGTTAGCACCGACTATATTGGGAGGGGCCTACAGATGTTGAGAAGTACAAGCAGGAACAAGGAACTATCTGAAACTGAACTGACCCTACATTGCCCAACTCCAGAGAAATTCCTAGATATATTTTTACTATTATCATTTTTGTATTTTTTTTATTTTTAAGGCCTCTATTACTCCTTTAATTTTCATTTTTATAATCTACTATTACCTTGCCAAAAGAAAGACCCTATTTTTAAAGCAAACTTCATATACATTTTTTATAATCTTTGTGATTTTGTTTTGTTTCTTTGTTTAATATTGTATTTTTGAGAGTCTAACCTCTCTAGATTTTTAATCTTTGATTTTTGGTATTTGTTATCAATTTTGTACCTTTAAGAATCCAACATTCAGTACCCATTTTTACTTAGGAGTGTGATCACTGCCTTGATTGCCCTCTCCCCTTTTTGACTCTCCTTTTTCTCCCCCAGGTCACTTCTATCTCCTCCCTCCCCTTTCTCTTCTCTATCCAACTCTGTTAATCTCTCTGTGTATTCGGGCTGTGGAGAACACTTAGGGAACTGATTACTGGCTGGATCTGTCTCTCCCCTTTTGACACCCCCTCTTCTCCTCCTGGTCACCTCTATCTCCTTCCTCCCTCCTCTCTTCTCCATGTAACACAGCGAAACTTTCTCGGTGTCCCTCATCATGGAGAATCTTTTCTCCATTAACCTATATATTTTATCATCAGTGCTGTATGGATGGAGAAGTCCTGAGGCTACTGTAAGAATAAAACTGAAAGTCAGAGACAGGATGCTTAAGTCCAAAACCTGAGAACGCCAGAGAATTCCTGACTCCAGGGAACATTAAACAATAAGAGCTCATCCAAAAGCCTCCATACCTACACTGAAACCAAGCTCCACCCAAGAGCAAACAAGTTCCAGAGCAAGAATTACCATGCTAATTCTCCAGCAAAGCAGGAACATAGTCCTGAGCTTTAATATACAGGTGCCCAAAGTCACACCAAACCCATAGACATCTCAAAACTCACTACCAGACACTCCATTGCACTCCATAGAAAAGAACTCCACCTCCACCAACCAGAACACTGACACCAGCTTCCCTAGCCAGGAAACTTGACAAGCTACTCATCCAATCCCACCCACAGGAACCTCCACAATAAAGAGGAACCACAAACTGCCAGAATACAGAAAGGTCACCCCAAACACAGCAATCTAAACAAGATGAGAAGGCAGAGAAATATTCAGCAGGTAAAGGAACATGATAAATGCCCACCAAACCAAACAAAAGAGGAGGAGATATGGAGCCTACCGGAAAAAGATTTCAGAATAATGATAGTAAAAATGATCCAAAATCTTGAAAACAAAATGGAGTTATAGATAAATAGTCTAGAGACAAGGATTGAGAAGATGCAAGAAATGTTTAACAAGGACCTGGAAGGAAAAAAAAAACAGTCAATATATAATGAATAATGCAATAACTGAGATAAAAAACACTCTGGACGTAACCAACAGTAGAATAACTGAGGCAGAAGATAGGAAAGCAGAGAGAAAAAAAGAAAACAGAATGAAAAGAAATGAGGACAATATTAGAGACCTCTGGGACAATGTTAAATGCGCCAACATTCGAATCATAGGAGTCCTGGAAGAAGACAAAAAGAAAGGCCTTCAGAAAATGCTTGAGGAGATAATAGTTGAAAACTTCCCTAAAATGGGGAAGGAAATAGTCACCCAAGTCCAAGAAACCCAGAGAGTCCCAAACAGGATAAACCCAAGGCAAAACACCCCAAGGCACATATCAATCAAATTAATGAAGATCAAACACAAAGAACAAATATTAAAACAGCAAGGAAAAACAACAAATAACACACAAGGGGATTCCCATAAGGATAGCAGCTGATCTTTCAACAGAAACTCTTCAGGCCAGAAGGGGTTGGCAGGATATACTTAAAGTGATCAAAGAAAATAACCTACAGCCTAGATTACTGTACCCAGAAAGGATCTCATTCAAATATGAAGGAGAAAACAAAAGCTTTACAGGCAAGCAAAAGCTGAGATAATTCAGCACCACCAAACCAGCTCTCCAACAAATGCTAAAGGATCTTCTCTAGACAGGAAACACGGAAAAGGTGTATAAACTGGAACCCAAAACAACAAAGTAAATGGCAACGGGATCATACTTATCAATAATTACCTTAAATGTAAATGAGTTGAATGCCCCAAACAAAAGACAAAGACTGGCTGAATGGATACAAAAACAAGACCCCTATATATGTTGTCTACAAGAGACCCACCACGAAACCAGGGACACATACAGACTGAAAGATAGAAAAAGATACTACACGCAAATAGAAACCAAAAGAAAACAGGAGTAGCAATACTCATATCAGATAAAATAGACTTTGAAACAAAGGCTGTGAAAAGAGCCTACATAATGATCAAGAAGAAGATATAACAGTTATAAATATATATGCACCCAACATAGGAGTATTGCAATATGTAAGGCAAATGCTAACAAGCATGAAAGGGGAAATTTAACAGTAACACAATAATAGTGGGAGACTTTAATACCCCACTCACACCTATGGAGAGATTAACTAAACAGAAAATTAGCAAGGAAACACAAACTTTGAATGATACAATGGACCAGTTAGAACTAATTGATATCTATAGGACATTTCACTCCAACACAATGAATTTTACCTTCTTCTCAAGCACACACGGAACCTTCTCCAGGATAGATCACATCCTGGGCCATATATCTGGCCTTGGTAAATTCAAAAATCTTAAAATCATTCCAAGCATCTTTTCTGATCACAATGCAGTAAGATTAGATGTCAATTACAGGGGGCAAAAACTATTAAAAATTCCAACATATGGAGGCTAAACAACACGCTCCTGAATAACCAACAAATCACAGAAGAAAAAAGAAATCAAAATATGCATAGAAATGAATGAAAATGAAAGCACAACAACCCAAAACCTATGGGACACTGTAAAAGCAGTGCTAAGGGGAAGGTTCACAGCAATACAGGCTTACCTGAAGAAACAAGAAAAAAGCCAAATAAATAACCTAACTCTATACATAAATCAGAGAGATGCCGGCTCCGGCGGCACAGACCCGAGAGACACCGGCTCCAGTGGCACAGACACGAGAGACGCCGGATCGGCGCAACTGACCACACGCAGAAGTGTGGCCAAGAGGAGCTACCCCACGTCCAGGTAAATTACAGCGGCTGTGCTTTCTTGGAGCAGCTGTGAAGAGATATCCCATGCCCAAGGTAAGAGAAACCCAAATAAGATGGTAGGTATTGCGAGGGGGCATTTGAGGGCAGACACACTGAAATCATAATCCCATAAAACTAGTTGATCTGATCACATGGACCACAGCCCTGTCTAACTCAGTGAAACTAAGCCAAGCCGTGTGGGGCCACCCAAGATGGACGGGTCATGGTGGAGAGGTCTGACAGAATGTGGTCCACTGGAGAAGGGAATGGCAAACCACTTCAGTATACTTGCCTTGAGAACCCCACGAACAGTATCAAAAGGCAAAATGATAGGATAATGAATGAGGAATTCCCCAGGTCGGTAGGTGCCCAGTATGCTACTGGAGATCAGTGGAGAAATAACTCCAGAAAGAATGAAGGGATGGAGCCAAAGCCAAACAAATACCGAGTTGTGGATGTGACTGGTGATAGAAGCAAGGTCCGATGCTGTAAAGAGCAATATTGCATAGGAACCTGGAATGTTAGGTCCATGAATCAAGGCAAATTGAAAGTGGTCAAACAGGAGATGGCAAGAGTCACCACTGACATTCTAGGAATCAGTGAACTAAAATGGACTGGAATGGGTGAATTTAACTCAGATGACCATTATATCTACTACTGTGGGCAGGAATCCCTTAGAAGAAATGGAGTAGCCATCATGGTCAACAAAAGAGTCTGAAATGCAGTACTTGGATGTAATCTTAAAAACGACAGAATGATTTCTGTTCCTTTCCAAGGCAAACCATTCAATATTACAGTAATTCGAGGCTATGCCCGAAACAGTAATGCTGAAGAAGCCGAAGTTGAATGGTCCTATGAAGACCTACAAGACCTTTTAGAAATAACACCCAAAAAAGATGTCCTTTTCATTATAGGGGACTGGAATGCAAAAGTAGGAAGTCAAGAAACACCTGGAGTAACAGGCAAATTTGTCCTTGGAGCATGGAATGAAGCAGGGCAAAGGTTAATAGAGTTTTGTCAAGAGAATGCACTGGTCATAGCAAACACCCTCTTCCAACAACACAAGAGAAGACTCTACACATGGACATCACCAGATGGTCAACACCAAAATCAGATTGATTATATTATTTGCAATAAAAGATGGAGAAGCTTTATACAGTTAGCAAAAACAAGACCAGGAGCTGACTGTGGCTCAGATCATGAACTCCTTATTGCCAAATTCAGACTTAAATTGAAGAAAGTAGGGAAAACCACTAGACCATTCAGATATGACCTAAATCAAATCCCTTATGATTATGCAGTGGAAGTAAGAAATAGATTTAAGGGTCTAGATCTGATAGATAGAGTGCCTGATGAACTCTGGACGGAGGTTCGTGACATTGTACAGGAGACAGGGACCAAGACCATCCCCATGGAAAAGAAATGCAAAAAAGCCAAATGCCTGTCTGAGGAGGCCTTACAAATAGCTGTGAAAAGAAGAGAAGTGAAAAGCAAAGGAGAAAAGGAAAGATATAAACATCTGAATGCAGAGTTCCAAAGAATAGCAAGGAGAGATAAGAAAGGCTTCCTCAGCGATCAATGCAAAGAAATAGAGGAAAACAACAGAATAGGAAAAACAAGAGATCTCTTCAAGAAAATTAGAGATAGCAAGGGAACATTTCATGCAAAGATGGGCTCGATAAAGGACAGAAATGGTATGGACCTAACAGAAGCAGAAGATATTAAGAAGAGGTGGCAGGAATACACAGAACTGTACAAAAAAGATCTTCATGACGAAGATAATCACAATGGCGTGATCACTCACCTGGAGCCGGACATCTTGGAATGTGAAGTCAAGTGGGCCTTAGAGAGCATCACTACGAACAAAGCTAGTGGAGGTGATGGAATTCCAATTGAGCTATTTCAAATCCTGAAAGATGATGCTGTGAAAGTGCTGCACTCAATATGCCAGCAAATTTGGAAAACTCAGCAGTGGCCACAGGACTGGAAAAGGTCAGTCTTCATTCCAATCCCAAAGAAAGGCAATGCCAAAGAATGCTCAAACTGCCGCACAAATGCATTCATCTTACAGGCTAGTAAAGTCATGCTCAAAATTCTCCAAGCCAGGCTTCAGCAATATGTGAACCATGAACTTCCAGATGTTCAAGCAGGTTTTAGAAAAGGCAGAGGCACCAGAGATCAAACTGCCAACATCTGCTGGATCATGGAGAAAGCAAGAGAGTTCCAGAAAAACATCTACTTCTGCTTCATTGACTATGCCAAAGCCTTTGACTGTGTGGATCACAATAAACTGTAGAACATTCTGAAAGAGATGGGAATCCCAGAACACCTGACCTGCCTCTTGAGAAACCTGTATGCAGGTCAGGAAGCAACAGTTAGAACTGGACATGGAACAAAAGACTGGTTCCAAATAGGAAAAGGATGGCGTCAAGGTTGTTTATTGTCACCCTGCTTATTTAACTTATATGCAGAGTACATCATGAGGAACACTGGGCTGGAAGAAGCACAAGCTGGAATCAAGATTGCCGGGAGAAATATCAATAACCTCAGATATGCAGATGACACCACCCTTATGGCAGAAAGTGAAGAGGAACTCAAAGTCCTCTTGATGAAAGTGAAAGAGGAGAGTGAAAAGGTTGGCTTGAAGCTCAACATTCAGAAAACAAAGATCATGGCATCTGGTCCCATCACTTCATGGGAAATAGATGGGGAAACAGTGGAAACAGTGTCAGACTTTATTTTTGGGGGCTCCAAAATTACTGTGGATGCTGATTGCAGCCATGAAATTAAAAGATGCTTACTCCTTGGAAGGAAAGTTATGACCAAACTAGATAGCGTATTAAAAAGCAGAGACATTACTTTGCCAACAAAGGTCCATCTAGTCAAGGCTATGGTTTTTCGCGTGGTCATGTATGGATGTGAGAGTTGGACTGTGAAGAAAGCTGATAGCCGAAGAATTGATGCTTTTGAACTGTGGTGTTGGAGAAGACTCTTGAGAGTCCCTTGGACTGCAAGGAGATCCAACCAGTCCATTCTAAAGGAGATCAATCCTGGGTGTTCATTGGAAGGACTTATGCTAAAGCTGAAACTCCAATACTTTGGCCACCTCATGCGACGAGTTGACTCACTGGAAAAGAGTCTGATCCTAGGAAGGATTGGGGGTGGGAGGAGACGGGGACGACAGAGAATGAGATGGCTGGATGGCATCACCGACTCGATGGACATGAGTTTGAGTGAACTCCGGGAGTTGGAGATGGGCAGGGAGGCCTGGCTTGCTGTGATTCATGGGGTCGCAAAGAGTCAGACACGACTGAGCGACTGAACTGAACTGATACCTAAATCAACTAGAAAAGGAAGAAATGAAGAACCCCAGGTTTAGTAGAAGGAAAGAAATCTTAAAAATTAGGGCAGAAATAAATGCAAAAGAAACAAAAGAGATCATAGCGAAAAACAACAAAGCTAAAAGCTGGGTCTTTGAGAAGATAAATAAAATTCTCAAACCATTAGCCAGACTAATCAATAAACAAAGGGAGAAAAAACAAATCAACAAAATTAGAAATGAAAATGGAGAGATCACAACCGACAACACAGAAATACAAAGGATTATAAGAGACCACTATCAGCAATTATATGCCAATAAAATGAACAACTTGGAAGAAATGGACAAATTCTTAGAAAAGTATAAATTTCCAAAACTGAACCAGAAAGAAATAGAAAATCTTAGCAAACCCATCACAAGCACGGAAATCAAAACTGTAATCAGAAATCTTCCAGCAAACAAAAGCCCAGGACCAGACGGCTTCACAGCTGAATTCTACCAAAAATTTAGAGAAGAGCTAACACCTATCCTACTCAAACTCTTCCAGAAAATTGCAGAGGAAGGTAAACTGCCAAACTTATTCTATGAGGCCACCATCACCCTAATACCAAACCCTGACAAAGATGCCACAAAAAAGGAAACTACAGGCCAAAATCACTGATGAGCGTAGATGCAAAAATCCTTAACCAAATTCTAGCAAACAAAATCCAACAACACATTTAAAAGATCATATATCATGACCAAGTGGGCTTTATCCCAGGGATGCAAGGATTTTTCAATATCCGCAAATCAAACAATGTAATACACCACATTAACAAATTGAACGATAAAAACCATATGATTATCTCAATAGAGGCAGAGAAAGCCTTTGACAAAATTCAACATCCATTTATGATAAAATAAATAAATAAATAAACCCTCCAGAAAGCAGGAATAGAAGGAACATACCTCAACATAATAAAAGCTATATATGACAAACCCACAGCAAACATTATCTTCAATGGTGAAAAATTGAAAGCATTTACCCTAAAGTCAGGAATGAGACAGGGGTGCCCACTCTCACCACTACTATTCAACATAGTTTTGGCGTTTTAGCCACAGCAATAAGAAAAGAAAAAGAAATAAAAGGAATCCAGATTGGAAAAGAAGAAGTAAAACTCTCACTGTTTGCAGATGACATGACCCTCTACATAGAAAACCTAAAGACTCCACCAGAAAATTACTAGAGCTAATCAATGAATATAGTAAAGTTGCGGATATGAAATCAACACACCGAAATCCCTTGCATTCCTATACAGTAATAATGAGAAAACAGAAAGAGAAATTAAGGAAACAATCCCATTCACCATTGCAATGAAAAGAATAAAATACTTAGGAATAAATCTACCTAAGGGAACAAAATACCTATATATAGAAAACTATAAAACACTGGTGAAATAAATCAAAGAGGACACAAATAGATGGAGAAGTATACCACGTTCGTGGATCAGAAGAATCAATATAGTGAAAATGAGTACACTACCCAAAGAAATGTATAGATTCAATGCAATCCCAATCAAGCTTTCAACAGTATTTTTCACAGAACTAGAACAAATAATTTCACAATTTGTATGGAAATACAAAAAAACCTCGAACAGCCAAAGCAATCTTGAGAAAGAAGAATGGACCTGGAGGAATCAACCTACCTGACTTCAGGCTATACTACAAAGCTGTAGTCATCAAGACTGTATGGAACTGGCACAAAGACAGAAATATAGATCAATGGACCAAAATAGAAAGCCCAGAGATAAATCCACACATATACAGACACCTTATCTTTGACAAAGGAGGCAAGAATATACAATGGAGAAAAGACAATCTCTTTAACAAGTGGTGCTGGGAAAACTCCCAACCACTTGTAAAAGAATGAAACTAGAACGCTTTCTAACACCATACACAAAAATAAACTCAAAATGGATTAAAGATCTAGACGTAAGACCAGAAACTATAAAACTCCTAGAGTAGAACATAGGCAAAACACTCTCTGACATAAATCACAGCATGATCCTCTATGACCCACCTCCCAGAGTAATGGAAGTAAAAGCAAAAATAAACAAATGGGACCTAATTAAACTTAAAAACTTTTGCACAACGAAAGAAACTATAAGCAAGGTGAAAAGACAGCTTTCAGCCTACTATGGGACAGACTATTATGGGAGAAAATAATAGCAAATGAATCAACTGACAAAAGAATTAATCTCAAAAATACACAAGCAACTCCTACAGCTCAATTCCAGAAAAAATAAGCAACCCAATAAAAAAAAAAATGGGCCAGAGAACTAAACAGACATTTTTCCAAAGAAGACATACAGATGGCTAACAAACACATGAAAAGATGCTCAACATCACTCATTATCAGAAAAATGCAAATCAAAACCACAATGAGGTACCATCTCACGCCAGTCAGAATGGCTGCTATCAAAAAGTCTACAAACAAAAAATGCTGGAGAGGGTGTGGAGAAAAGGGAACCCTCTTACACTATTGGTGGGAATGCAAACTAGTACAGCCACTATGGAGAACAGTGTGGAGATTCCTTAAAAAACTGGAAATAGAACTGCCATGAAGTGAAGTGAAAGTGAAGTGAAATCGCTCAGTCGTGTCCAACTCTTTGCGACCCCATGGACTGTATGTAGCCTACCAGGCTTCTCCATCCATGGGATTTTCCAGGCAAGGGTACTGGAGTGGATTGCCATTTCCTTCTCCATACGACCCAGCAATCCCACTCCTGAGCATACACACTGAGGAAACCAGAATTGAAAGAGACACATGTACCCCAATGTTCATCGCAGCACTGTTTATAATAGCCAGGACATGGAAGCAACCTAGATGTCAGTCAGCAGACGAATGGATAAGAAAGCTCTGGTACATATACACAATGGAGTATTACTCAGCAATTAAAAAGAATACATTTGAATCAGTTCTAATGAGGTGATGAAACTGGGCCCTATTATACAGAGTGAAGCAAGCCATACAGAAAAACACCAATACAGTATACTACCGAATATATATGTAATTTAGAAAGATGGTAACGATGACCCTATATGCAAGACAGCAAAAGAGACACAGATGTATAGAACAGTCTTTTGGACTCTGTGGGAGAAGGCGAGGGTGGGATGATTTGAGAGAATGACATTGAAACATTTATATTATCATATGTGAAACAGATCACCAGTCCAGGTTCGACGCATGAGACAAGGTGCTCAGGGCTGGTGCACTGGGATGACCCTGAGGTATTGGATAGGGAGGGAGGTGGGAGGGGTGTTCAGGATGGGGAACACATGTACATCCATGGCTGATTCATGTCAATGTATGGCAAAACCCACTACAATATTGTAAAGTAATTAGCCTCCAATTAAAATAAATAATTTTTTTTAAAAAAGAAAAATCCCTGGAATAGACTATTACATGGGAATCAGAGAAAAGAACAAAGAAAGATAAATGAGAGTCTTTTCAGGAAAAATGCAACTTCAGGCAGAAAAGTAAGAGAGGGGGAAAAGAGTTCATGTATGGGAAATGGAAAAACAGTGGAAACAGTGTCAGACTTTATTTTTGGGGGCTCCAAAATCACTGCAGATGCTGATTGCAGCCAGGAAATTAAAAGACGCTTGCTCCTTGGAAGGAAAGTTATGACCAACCTTGATAGTATATTAAAAAGCAGAGACATTACTTTGCCAACCAAGGTCCATCTAGTCAAGGCAATGGTTTTTCCCGTGGTCATGTATGGATGTGAGAGCTGGACTGTGAAGAAAGCTGCTCACCGAAGAATCGATGCTTTTGAACTGTGGTGTTGGAGAAGACTCTTGAGAGTCCCTTGGACTGCAAGGAGATCCAACCAGTCCATTCTAAAGGAGATCAATCCTGGGTGTTCATTGGAGGGATTGATTCTAACGCTGAAACTGCAATACTTTGGCCACCTCATGTGACGAGTTGACTCACTGGAAAAGACTCTGATGCTGGGAAAGGTTGGGGGCAGGAGGAGACGGGGACGACGGAGAATGAGATGGCTGGATGGCATCACCGACTCTGTGGACATGAGTTTGAGTGAACTCTGGGAGTTGGTGATGGACAAGGAGGCCTGGCGTGCTGTGATTCATGGGGTCGCGGAGAGTCGGACACGACTGAGCGACTGAACTGAACTGAACTGAGTATATATTGGGTGGCATCTGTTCTACACATATTATCATAGTACTCCAAATATCACTGTGGGGGAGAGATTCCCCATCCCATCCCTAATTTATAAAGGAGAAAAATGGTATTCATAAAAGAAAACTGACTTTATTAAAGTGACATAGCAAGTTAGTAGGGACATTAATGTGACTGCTCAGCTATTTCTGTCCCAAAAGCCTACAAACTTTCGCCTGCTATTCAGACTAGGTATCAGACCCTGCCTCCGGGCGGGCTCTGGTCCTATTCTCACTGAGCAATAATTATAAAACCAACAAAAAAGATCTTCCTGGTTCCCACCTGGAGAGCAGAGACAGTGGGAAGGGTTCAGGAGCACACCATGAGGACTTGCACTCACCATTCAATCTCTTTAGGCTCGCGGTCCCTCAGGAGCTTTTGTACCTCCTGCCTGCAGCGCTCCTGGTATTCTGGGTGCTTTGCCAGGTTGTACATGATCCAGGAGAGGCCACTGGCTGTGGTGTCATGGCCTGAGGGGCAGCCAGACAGGCTTGGGTCTCTGGGATACTTCAGCACCAAAGGGTGGACCATGCCAAGCCACCCTTCCCCACCTCCCCACAAAGAAGATGGGAAGGATAGGCAAGATGGAGTGATCCACACCCACCAAGTCCCTGGGATGAAGAGACCCCTGCCCATTCTGTAGTCCCACACTGGGACCCTCACCCTCAAACATGAAGGTGTCAGCTTCAGCTCGGATATCTTCATCTGACAATCCCTTCCCATCTTCATCCTGAACAGAAAGCAAGATCTCCAGAGTCACACCAGCTCTGAGGACACCTGAGCCTAACGTGAGATTGTCCCTGAAGCTCCATTATCCAAGCAGAATCCTTTCCTCTTCATCTCCATAGCCCACTCCACCCCCAGAGGACTCCTCCCTGGTCTCCTGCCTCCTATTTATTCCTTCCAGGCAGCCTTCTACACAGTCACATCTGAAATTTCTCTCTGACCTGCCCTTCCCTTCCTCAAGCATCCTCTATGACTCCCTAGCACTCTCTGGATCAAGTCCAAGTTCTTTAAGCAGACCTCTGAAACCAAGATCCAGTCTACCTCTTGAATTGAGATCCCAGAGAAGCCCACCTTGAGGCTTTCTGGGTGGCTTAGCAGTAAAGAGTCTGCCTGCAGTGCAGGAGATGCAGGGGACACGGGTTGATCTCTGGGTTGGGAAGATCTCCTGGAGGAGGGCATGACAACCCACTCCAGTATTCTTGCCTGGAGATATCCCATGGACAGAAGAACCTGGTGGGCTACAGTCAATAGGGTCACAAAGAGTTGTACATGACTGAAGCGATTTAGCATGCACGCATGCACACAAGAAGCCTACCTTGGCCAGCAGGAGCACATCGATGAAGTCCAGAGTCTTGGCCTTAGTCTTGGTTTTGAGGAATTCTTGGGAACCCTGACTGATTAGAGTATGACGCCTCTTCTGGATGACAGCATCTGTGAAGTCGTGCACCAGGCGGCAGGCCCTGTAGAAGCGCTGCCCATCAGGGGTGAGGTAGTACAAGAAGTCCGCGTGCAGGAAGATCTGCTCAATTCGTTTCGTCACCAGGGCACTGAGCTCCAAGATGGCAGTAATGTATTCGCTGGGTTTCCTACAGGGTCAGACCAGAGAAAGCCTTAAGAAGCAGTACTGTGGGACTTCCCTGGTGGTCCAGTGGTTAGGGCTCTATGCTTCCACTGCAGGGGGCACAGGTTGGGGAACTAAGATCCCACAAACTAAATGGCATGGCCAAAAAAAGAGAAGTACTGTATGTCTGTGGGCCATCTCTTCTTAGAAACTCTGATTCCTAACAGAAAGTCTTAGGAAACCTGATAGGAGATATCAATAGCTGTGTGCTTCTGGATTTCAGATGTTTTAAGCTATTGCCTCCCTTCATGATCTCATACTGCAGGAGCACTTCTGGTCAGTTACCCAGGACCACATCGCATTCAATCACATTTCTCTCTCTGTCCCCCATCTCTGTGAGCTCCCTCGTGTCCTAGACATCAGGGCAGAGCATGGGAATCACCCTCACCTCTCCTCTCTCCCACACAATATCTGGGCCTGCCAATATCTTTCTCAGTTTCCCCCAAATCTGCCCCATTTTCTCCACCAAGTTCAAACTTCCTCCCCTCTGTGGTCTCCTCACATCCTGTGTCTACACAACAGTCAGTCTTCTCTCCAGTCGGATGTCCAAGCTCAACTTTGACCAAGATCCTCATGTACCCAAACATCTTCCATGGCTCCCAAGAAACCTCAGGATGAAGTTCATATCCTTTTTGTCTGGCTTCAGAATGTCCTAAAGATAGAACTCTGCCCATTCCTCCAACCTCATACCCAAGATGTCTCCCCCCAGCTACACAGGCTCTGCTCATCCTGGGCTCCTGGCCTTTATCGACAGTTCTGCCTACCTGCAAGAATCGCTCCTTCTCTTTCCCTTCCCTGTCCTTCAGTGTCCAGCTCTGACCTACCTCCTCCAAGAAGATCCCTTCTGTTTATCTTGATCAGTCCTCCCTAACCCATCTACTCCTATGGATCCATGCCTCATGTTCCCCAGGCCCTGGGCTGAGACTCACTCCTGGCAATCGCTGTCAAAACTGAAGACACATTTCTGCAGACTGTCCAGGGTCATGAGGCTGAAGTGTTCAAACATGTCCAGACGAGTGCTGCCCTCCAAGGCCAGGCGTTGCCACTTGGCCTGGACACAAAAGAGAGCAAGGTTAGGGCTGGGACTTCCCACTCATGAGTCCCTGCCCAATCCCAACCACCTGGTTGAATTCCCTGAGACCCAGCCTTTTGGTCCTGTGCTCCAAACACCCATCCCCAGAGAAGACCAGGCTTGAATGAGAGTGGAATCCCCTACTATCAACACATGAAGACACTACAGCTTGGAGTCAGGAGACCTGGGCTCAAGGTCTAGCTCTGCCTCTTCTGTTCTGTGTGCCTTGAGTTAACTCACTGCTTTCCATTTGGCTTTTCCACTGTCCAATTTTTAATAGCAGTTAAGATGACCTGTTCAAACTACCTTGCAATTACACTCATTTCACATGCCAGCAAGGTTACGCTCAAAATTCTTCAAGCTAGGTTCCAACAGTATATGAACCAAGAACCTCCAGAAGTACAAGCTGGATTTAGAAAAGGCAAATTGCCAACATTTGTTAGATCATAGAGAAAGCAGAAGGAGTCCAGAAAAACACCTAATTCTGCTCCATTAACTACCCGAAAGCCTTTGACCAAGTGGATCACGACAAACTGGAAAACTCCTAAAGAGATGGGAATGCCATATTACCTTACCTGATGCTTGAAAAACCTGTATGCAGGTCAAGAAGCAATAGAACTGGACATGGAACAATGGACTGGTTCAAAATTGGGAAAGGAGTACAAGACTCCATATTTTCACACTGTTTATTTAATTTATATACAGAGTACATCATGCAAAATACCAGGCTGGATGAATCACAAGCTGGAATCAAGATTGACAGGAGAAATATCAACAACCTCAGATATGCAGATGATACCACTCTAATGGCAGAAAGCAAAGAGGAACTAAAGAGCCTCTTGATGAAGGTGAAAGAGGAGAGTGAAAAACTGTCTTGAAACTCAACATTCAAAAAACTAAGATCATGACATTCAGTCCCATCACTTCATGACATATAGATGGGGAAAATGTCAAAACAGTGACAAATTTTATTTTCCTGGACACCAAAATCATTGTGGATGCTGACTGAAGCAGTGAAATTAAGACACTTGCTCCTTGAAAGTAAAGCTATGACAAACCTAGACAGTGTGTCAAAAAGCAGAGACATCACTTTGCTGACAAAAGTCCATATAGTCAGAGCTATGTTTTTTCCTGTCAACCCAGTTCAGTTGCTCAGTCGTGTCCAACTCTTTATGACCCCATGAACCACAGCACACCAGGCCTCCCTGCCCATCACCAACTCCTGGAGTTTACCCAAACTCATGTCCACTGAGTCGGTGATGCCATCCAACCATCTCATCCTCTGCCATCCCCTTCTCCTCCTGCCTTCAATCTTTCCAAACATCAGGGTCTTTTCAAATGAGTCAGCTCTTTGCATCAGGTGGCCAAAATATTGGAGTTTCAACTTCAATATCAGTCCTTCCAATGAACACCCAGGACTGATTTCCTTTAGGATGGACTGGTTGGCTCTCCTTGCAGTCCAAGGGACTCTCAAGAGTCTTCTCTAACACCACAGTTCAAAAGCATCAATTCTTCAGCGCTCACCTTTCTTCACAGTCCAACTTTCACATCCATACATGGCTACTGGAAAAAACATAGCCTTGAGTAGACGGACCTTTGTTGACAAAGTTATGTCTCTGCTTTTTAATATGCTGTCTACATTGGTCATAACTTTCCTTCCAAGGAGTTAGTTTTAATTTCATGGCTGCAATCACCATCTGCAGTGATTTTGGCATTCAAAAAAATAAAGTCAGCCACTGTTTCCACTGTTCCCTCATCTATTTGCCATGAAGTGATGGGGCCAGATGCCATGTTCTTAGTTTTCTGAATGTTGAGCTTCAAGCCAACTTTTTCACTCTCCTCTTTCACTTTCATCAAGAGGCTTTTGAGTTCCTCTTCACTTTCTGCCATAAGGGTGGTGTTATCTGCATATCTGAGGTTATTGATATTTCTCCCTGCAATCTTGATTCCAGCTTGTGCTTCTTCCAGCCCAGCGTTCCTCATGATGTACTCTGCATATAAGTTAAATAAGCAGGGTGACAATATACAGCCTTGACGTCCTCCTTTTCCTATTTGGAACCAGTCTGTTGCTCCATGTCCAGTTCTAACTGTTGCTTCCTGATTGGCATATAGGTTTCTCAAGTAGTCATGTACAAATTTGAGAATTGGACCATAAAGAAGTCTGAGGGTCGAAGAACTGATGCTTTCAAATTGTGGTGCTGGAGAAGACTCTTGAGAGTCCCTTAGACTGCAAGGAGATCAAACTCATCAGTCTTAAAGGAAATAAACCTGAATATTTATTGGAAGGACTGATGCTGAAGCTGAAGTTCCAATACTTTGGCCATCTGATGTGAATAGCTGACTCATTGGAAAAGACCCTGATGCTGGGAAAGATTGTGGGCAAGAGGAGAAGGGGTTGACAGAGGATAAGACAGTAGGATGGCCTCATTGACTCAATGGACATGAGTTTGAGCAAACTCCAGGAGACAGTAAAGGACAGGACAACCTGGTGTGCTGCAACCCATGAGGGTGCAAAGAGTCGGACCCAATTTAGCAACTGAACAACAGCAAATATGACCTGCATTGGTGCTGCACAAACCAAGTTAGAGTACCTGCTTCACTACGCATAGCTCACTTACTAATGAGCTATCTTGGGCAATCTCCCTAACCTCTCTAACCTTCCATTTCATTACCCTTAAAGTGGCAATTATAATCGTCTCTACCTCATAGGATTGTGAAAATAAATTAGACAACACGTGACATGGGCCTGACTCACTGTTCCATTTCCTTCTCCAGGGGGTCTTCCTGACCCAGGAATCGAACCCATGACTCCCATATTGCAGGCAGACTGTTTACCCTCTGAGCCACCAAGGAAGGCCCTTCTGATAAACAATAAGTGTTAAATAACTTTTAACTATCATCATCATCTTCATCACATCATAGTGAAAGACAACTGCAAATGGGTCCCCATTTCTTCATCCTTCCCTTTACCTTCACTCTTTGCAATGCGATTTCACAGCTCTTTCATTAGGAGGTGCAACCTCTTTCTCCACCTGTTGAATCTGGACCACACTGGGACTTGCTTCAGTAAACAGGAGGTGGTGTGATAGTTTCCAAACTAGGTTTCAAGAGATATTGCATGTTTCTGCTCATTCTCTTGGAGCCCAGCCTCCACCATGCAGTCAAGCTCAGGTGATGAGAGCTACCAGAAGATGAGAGACAAATCCAGGAGTCCATTGTCCCACCAAGGTTATCCTAAACCAACTGACAACTAGCCAAGCTCCGAATACATGCCAAAGCTAAACCCAGAACAGCAGAGCATAACCCACCCATGACCACAAATGCATAAATGATTCCAACCAGGATGAGAAGAATGACTCAACTGATGTATCATCTCATGAACAATAATAAACACTAATTCTTTCAAGTCCACGCTTTTTAAGGTGGTATGTAATGCAGAAAGAACTGCTGTGCAATGTTCATCATTTCTGTCCTGAATTTACAGAGCTTCCATGAGGCAGACTAGCAACTAAAACTTTCTGAACACCTAATGTGTGCCAGGAACCCGATTCCATTACATCATCTTGATCACCCTTTTGTTGTTGTTGTTCAGTCGCTAAGTCGTGTCTGACTCTTTGCAACCCCATAGACTGCAGCACACCAGGATTCCCTGTCCTTCACTGCCTCCTGGAGTTTGCTCAAATTCATGTCCATTGACTTGGTGATGCTATCTAACCATCTCATCCTCTGCCGCCTTCATCTCCTTTTGCCTTCAATCTTTCCCAGCATCACAATCTTTAAAAGGGGGTAGCTCAAATGGTAAAGAATCTGCTTGCAATGCAAAAGACCCTGGTTCGATTACTGGGTTGAGAAGATCCCCTAGAGAAGGGATAGGCTATCCACTCCAGTATTCTTGGACTTCCCTAGGGGCTCAGCTGGCAAAGAATCTGCCTTCAATGTAGGACACCTGGGTTCGATCCCTGGGTTGGGAAGATCCCTTGGATAAGGGAAAGGCTACCCACTCCAGTATTCTGGCCTGGAGAATTCCATGGACTGTATAGTCCATGGGGTCGCAAAGAGTAGGACACAACTGAGCAAATTTCACTTTCACTTTCATCCCAGTTTTACAGATGGGGAAACTGAGCCTTAGAGAGGAAAATCAGTGACCCTGCCCCCAAAGCCATCCAGCTGAACCAGGATTCCAGACCATACGTGTTTGAGCCCATTCCCCCTTTCCCAAGGCTCCAGCTGGGACCCTGGGTTCAAGGGACTCACATGCATGATGTCTGTGCTCTTGTTGAAAATCTTCATATAGGGCTTCAAAATCTCGAAGTGGAAGGCAGGTGTCAGCAGGCGACGGTGGCTGCTCCACTTGTTACCAGCACTCAGCAGGAGCCCATCCCCTAGCAGAGACAGCCATGGGGAGTGAGTAAAAGAACCTTTCCCTGGACCCCCAAGATCATCCCCTTCACTCGCAGTTACTCACCCAGCCAGGGCTTCAGGAAGCTGTAGAAAAACATATCCTTGGATATGATGGTGGCTGACACAAGAAATAGAACATCAGGGGCCATGGTGGATGGGGAGGGGGGAGGAATAACTTTTGGTAGAGGCTGGAGGCTCCCAGGAATGGGTCTGAATTTCTCCTCCAAGCCCAGCATAGCAGGAATGGGGCCAAGAGTAGAGGAGGCTGGAAGGAGGCAGGAGATGGGGGAGGGAGGGCGACCAGACCAGGCTGCAGCACAGAGTGGACCCCATCGACATAACCCTTTGTGCTTAGACACACCCCAACGTGACACAGCACGTCCCAGCACACCTTGACATGGCTCCTACGTGGTCCAACATGTCCTAAATCCCCAAGCACAGCACAGAACTCTACAAAATGCACTTTGAGGCACCAAGGACACCATGCTTGCCCCAACACTCTCTGACCTCTCCTGGAACATCTGACATGGTGGACCAACAGTGTTGATTTTCCACCACCCAAAACTGAAAAAGGACTTTGGCAACCAGAGAGAACTGTAGACTTTCCCAGAGTCACCCAGCAGGTCTCTGTCAATGCTGTCCATTCTCCTGGTCAACCTGGTCTGTCCAGGAGTGGGAAGAGCATTGGGAGCAGGGGCCAGGGAAGAGGCTGGGAGGGGGTACTCCTGGGAGAGATACCTGAGGCCTGGAGCAGAGGAGCAACGAAGTTAGGGTGGACAAGCCGCAGGATGGGGAAGAAGGGCCCCAACCACCAGAGGTGGACGTCGCGGAAGTAGTGGCCCAGCTCCTCCACCAGCCGCATGCCCTCCTCATTGCTCTGCGCCTGGGAACAGGTGGGGTTGAGGCCGGGCTTGGCAGGAGGCGCCAGAAGCTACACCCTCCCGCTTCATCCTCCTTATCCTCTTCTACCTGCATTGTTGATCTATACTCTCTCCATCTGAGCCAGCTTTTCTCTGTTGGTCTCTGTCTTTCTTCGTGTCTCTCTGTGTGCCTCTCTCTGTCCCCTTATTCTCTTCATCTCTGTATTTTGACTGGGGGGGGGGGGATGGTGAGGGAGAGAGAGAAAGAGGGCAGGGGCGAGGGGTGGGAGGAGATAATGGGTGGATGGGTGGATAGATAGATAATCTACTAATCCACTAATCATTAGATGATTGGTGGATGGATGGATAGATAGAAAGGTGGATGGACGGATGACTAGATGATGGTTGGATAAATGATAGATGGATAGGTATAGATAGATGGTAGGTAACGGGTAGATGACGGATGCGTGGATAGATGGAAAACACATAGATAAATAAGCAGATATGACGGATGTGATGGAAAGTGGGTAGGTGGATTGATAAACCAGTAGCAGATGGATGTGCTTGTATCTGTGTATCTGTGTCTTCTTCTGCTCCGTTCATGTCTCTGTGTGTCCTTCTCTCCATCTCTCTCCCTCCCTCTTTCTCTATATCTCTCTCCTGCTGCCCCTGTTTCTCTGTCCATCTTGCCAACTCCCCATCCCTGTTTCTCCTCATCTTCTCACCTTTCCCAGCTCCCCACTGCTTTCAGAATCAATCCCTTGCCCCTACCATGTCTCAAAGCCCTTGTCTCCCTGCTCTCCTCTCCACCTTTTCTCTGCCTCTCACCTGCATCACTCTAGCTGCCCTGAACCCCTCCCTACAGCTCAAAACCCAGGTGCTCACTCTTTCACCTCCAGGCCTTTGAGTGCACTAGTCCTCTCCACAGAATATACTTTCACTTCTTTGTTTAAAAAAAATGCCTATTAATTGTTCCAAACCCACTTCCAACAAATTTTCCTCCAAGAAGTCCTCCAGCCTGTCCCCATAGCAAAATCCCTGCTTCATCTCTGGGCTCCCCCAGCCTGTGTCTCTCCATCAGACCCACCCAGACCACACAGGTTCAGGGATATCTCTAATCCTGTGTGACCAAGATTAGAGGGTCCACCACAGCAGAACCCAGAGCCCAGTCTCCACAAGGATCCCCAAGCAATGTTCAGAACACCAGAACGGGGTTGGCAAATAAATGAAAGGGGGGGGAGAAGATGACCAAGGGTGTCCAAGAGCAGGAGGGGCCCTGGGACCTGCGGGAAGTGAACAGAAGTTTGCCAGTGAGGGGCTCACCGCCCTCAGAAACTGCCATGGCACCCACTACCACCTGTCCCAGGCGGACACCTGTGGTGTTGGTGACAGATCAGGCAATGTCATGGTGGCAGAAAATGATGAGGAAGATGATGGAGCTCAGCCAGATTGTAAGTCCCTGGGGGCAGGTGAGTGAAGTGGAGTGAAGTCCCTCAAGGCTTGCACTGTTGGGAGGACCTGCAAGCAAGGCAATAGCCATTACTCCCCCAGAAGCTGCTGCAGTGAACAGTGTGTGGGAACCTGCACAGATGGAGGGAATCTCTGCTTCCCATGCTTCTTTGTGCCAGAGATGGGAGGGACTCGGAGGCTCTCCAAGTCCCAAAGGGGCATCCCAGGGCAAGGGAGAAGACATTCTCTGCCTACAAGGAGGATGACCTTAGCTCAAAGAAATCATTTTTCTCATCCTGAGAGTGGTGCCAGCCCCAGGGGTGGACACAGGAGAAGATCCCAATGGAGGAGGTTTGTCAATAGCAGGGTGGACTCAGGACTTGTCCCTGGGTTTTGAGTCCACATCCTTTCATGTTCTGGCCCATCCACATAGCCTCAAATTCCTTCCATGGTTAAGGGTCTACAGTCCTGGGACTTTCCAGCCCTGGCTGACCCCAAAGGACACAGGTTAACTCTGCCTATCAATCAAGACAGCCTCTGAATCCCTTCTGCTGATGAGGCTCTATGCACAGTGCATCCTCTCTGTCTAGCTAGCTAGCTACTGGAAGTGCGTTCAGGCTTTCCATAACATCTTATGGAAGGCTTGAATGAACTTTTTGGCTAACCAAATATCTATCTAGATATGGATATCTATCTGGTACATCCTGTCTATCTCACAGTACATCCTAGCTATCTATCTCTTTCCTGAACCTATGGACACTCCCATGCTGTTATTATTGCTCTTTAGTCTCTCAATGCTGTCCAGTTCTTTATAATTCCATGGACCATAGCCCACCAGACTCCTCTCTCCATAGAATTTTCCAGGCAAGAACACTAGAGTGGGTTGTCAGTTCCTTCTCCAGGCGATCTTCCCAACCCAAGATCTTCCCAAGAAACAGGGATAGAACCTGCTTCCTAGACACTCCCATAAACCATGCCAATTATAAATGAGGAAACTGAAGCCATATCCCCCAAAAGAAGAAGGAGAGTTGTTTTTTGGTGAGTCACCCTCTCCAGTCCCTCACGACACTCCACCCAAGCCCCCAGGTGCTCCAGATAGGTGAACATAAGTCATTTTTACCTTTGAGACCCACTCCTTGCTCACTGGGGACTTCCCAGGTGGCACTAGTGGAAAAGAACCTACTTGCAAATGCAGGAGACAGGGTTCCAATCCCTGGGTCTGGAAGATCCCACTCCGGTATGCTTGCCTGGAGAATCCCATGGACAGAGAAGCCTAGTGGACTATAGTCCATGGGGTTGCAAAGAGTTAGACATGACTGAATGACTGAACACACACACACTCTTCTCCCTGAGGACCCTGAGGCATTTGGTAAGTTCAGCTCAGAGAGGGAGAGGAACTTAGCCAAAGTTACATAGCAGGAGATAATGGAGGAGAAAAGCATGATTAAGACCAGCCTCCACAGCCAAGCCCTTGGTTGGGGAGTCAAAAGGGTAACTTCATAGCATTCCCGCTGCCTCTAGGGCTCTCTGAGAACATTCCAAGTGAGAGGGTAACAGGCAGGAAGACCAGGGGTCTCCAAATGGAAGAAATAGGCTTCAAGTGTCAGACATTTTTATCTCTCTTAAGCTCAATATGCCAGCAGATATGGAAAACTCAGCAGTGGCCACAGGACTGGAAAAGGTCAGTCTTCATTCCAATCCCAAAGAAAGGCAATGCCAAAGAATGCTCAAACTACTGCACAGTTGCACTCATCTCACACGCTAGTAAAGTCATGCTCAAAATTCTCCAAGCCAGGCTTCAGCAGTATGTAAACCGTGAACTCCCAGATGTTCAAGCAGGTTTTAGAAAAGGCAGAGGCACCAGAGATCAAATTGCCAACATCCGCTGGATCATGGAGAAAGCAAGAGAGTTTCAGAAAAACATCTATTTCTGCTTCATTGACTATGCCAAAGCCTTTGACTGTGTGGATCACAATAAACTGTGGAACATTCTGAAAGAGATGGGAATCCCAGACCACCTCACCTGCCTCTTGAGAAACCTGTATGCAGGTCAGGAAGCAACAGTCAGAACTGGACATAGAACAACAGACTGGTTCCAAATAGGAAAAGGAGTGCGTCAAGGTTGTGTATTGTCACCTTGCTTATTTAACTTATATGCAGGAACGATGGACTGGAAGAAGCACAAGCTGGAATCAAGATTGCAGGGAGAAATATCAATAACCTCAGATATGCAGATGACACTACCCTTATGGCAGAAAGTGAAGAGGAACTCAAAAGCCTCTTGATGAAAGTGAAAGAGGAGAGTGAAAAGGTTGGCTTGAAGCTCAACATTCAGAAAACAAAGATCATGGCATCTGGTCCCATCACTTCATGGGAAATAGATGGAAAAACAGTGGAAACAGTGTCAGACTTTATTTTGGGGGGCTCCAAAATCACTGCAGATGCTGATTGCAGCCAGGAAATTAAAAGACGCTTGCTCCTTGGAAGGAAAGTTATGACCAACCTTGATAGTATATTAAAAAGCAGAGACATTACTTTGCCAACAAATGTCCGTTTAGTCAAGGCAATGGTTTTTCCCGTGGTCATGTATGGATGTGAGAGTTGGACTGTGAAGAAAGCTGATTGCCGAAGAATCGATGCTTTTGAACTGTGGTGTTGGAGAAGACTCTTAAGAGTCCCTTGGACTGCAAGGAGATCCAACCAGTCCATTCTAAAGGAGATCAATCCTGGGTGTTCATTGGAGGGATTGATTCTAAAGCTGAAACTGCAATACTTTGGCCACCTCATGCGACGAGTTGACTCACTGAAAAAGACTCTGATGCTGGGAAAGGTTGGGGGTGGGAGGAGAAGGGGACGACGGAGAATGAGATGGCTGGATGGCATCACCGACTCTGTGGACATGAGTTTGAGTGAACTCCGGGAGTTGGTGATGGACAGGGAGGCCTAGCGTGCTGTGATTCATGGGGTCGCGGAGAGTCGGACACGACTGAGTGACTGAACTGAACTGAACTGAAGCTGCAGGAGGAAACAAACTAGCGATATTATTTCCTTCTCTATACAAACTTAAAAGGAGGTTTCTCTTAAAATATTGTGTTGCCATAATGACACATGGTTTCACCTGAAGTTAACTGTTCTCAAACTTTGAGTTAACCAATGCATTTTTCTTATGGAAATGTTTGTCTTAAGCTATGTTAATATACTAGGAATTTACCCCAGACTCTGTCTTCAAGCCGGTTCCACCTAATGGCTCAGAACTCTTGACAAACCATTATATTATACTCAGACATTGTTCCCCTAATCTATGTAAAGGAAACTATTTGTAGGGTAATCTGCCCTTCTACAAGATTCAAGTCAATCGTTTCAGGGCCTGGGATGACTCGTCTGGTGCCGAAATTATCCCAAACTACATCTTATGGATGAGGGGCCTGGTGCCATTGTGAGTTTTAAGACATTCCTTTCTTTCATTAACAGACTGCTAGAAACTATATATAACATCCAGCTAAAAACTAGCAGGGGATATTCTTTCTGCCCCCTTCTGATGCCTGTGTCAGAAGCTCTCTCTATCTCCTTTATACTTTAATAAAACTTTATTACACAAAAGCTTTGAGCAATCAAGCCTCGTCTCTGGCCCCGGATTGAATTCTTCTCTGGAGGCCAAGAATCCCGGTGTTTTTTCATGGTTCAGCAACAACTTTTCACAAGCCCTGTAATCTCAGACAAGCTTTACAATGTGCTTGGGACATACTGCTCTGTGAGATGCTGGTCTGGGGGAGGAGCAGAGAGGAGCTGGACACTTGTGCCTTTGGCCTTGAATGAAAAGGGGAAGTAATGGCAAGTTACCCAGGCCTCCACCACAGTATTACCAAACATTATTAAAAAGGCTGGGCCACCGTATATATCATGTTTGTCCCCAGAACAAACATCTAGTGTGAGAGATGGATGATAATTAAGTAACTGGACAATTAACTATTTAATCATGAGCAGGGCCAAGTCCATAAAACTGTGCTCATTTCACAGTCTAGCAAGGTAATACTCAAAATTAGTTAGGCTTCAACAGTACATGAACTGAGAACTGCCAAGTGTACCAGCTGGATTTAGAAAAAGCAGAGAAACCAGAGATCAAATTGCCAACATCAACTGGATCATAGAAAAAGCAACAGGATTCCAGAAAAATATCTACTGCTGCTTCTACACTAAAGCCTTTGACTGTGTGGATCTCAGCTAACTGTATAAAATTATTAAACATATGGGAATACCAGACCACTTTACCTATTTCCTGAGAAACTTGTGTGCAGGTCAAAAAGCAACAGTTAGAACTGGACATGAACAGAAGACTGGTTCAAAATTGGGAAGAGTACAACAAGGCTATATATTATCACCCTGCTTTTTTAACTTACATGCAGAGTACATCATGAGAAATGCCAGGTTGAGTGAATCACAAGCTGGAATCAAGACTGCCTGGAGAAATATCAATAACCCCAGATATGCAGAGGATACTATCCTAATGGCAGAAAGCGAAGAGGAACCAAAGAGCCTCTTGATGAGGGTGAAAGAGGAGAGTGAAAAAACTGGCTTAAAACTCAACATTTAAAAAATTAAGATCATGAATTCTGGTCCCATCTCTTCATCGCAAAAAAAATATGGAAAAAATGGAAACAGTGACAGACTCTATTTTCTTAGGCTCCAAAATCACTGCAGATGATGACTGCAGCCATAAAATTAAAAGATACTTGCTCCTTGGAAGAAAAGCTCTGACAAACCTAGAGAGCATATTAAAAAGCAGAGGCATCACTTTGCCAACAAAGATCCATATAGTCAAAGATATGGTTTTTCCAGTAGTCATGTCCAGATGTGAGAGTTGGACCATAAAGAAGGTTGAGTGCCAAAGAATTGATGCTTCTGAACTGCCACTTTGGAGAAGACTCTTGAGAGTCCTTTGCACTGCAAGGAGATCAAACTGGTCAGTCCTGAAGGAAATCAACCCTGAATGTTCATTGGAAGGACTGATGCTGAAATTTTGAAGCTCCAATACTTTGGCCACCTGATACAAAGAGCTGGCTCATCGGAAAAGACCCTGCTGCTGGGAAAGATTGAAGGCTGGAGGAGAAGGGGACGACAGAGGATGAGATGGCATCATCGACTAAATGGACATGAGATTGAGCAAACTCCAGGAGATAATGAAGGACAGGCAGCCTGCTGTGCTGCAGTCCATGGGGTTGCAGAGAATCGGACGTGAATTAGAGACTGAACAACAACAAAAAGTGAGCAAAGTCAGAGATCAGAGTCTGGGGGAGTTAAAGGAAGTGTAGACAAGATAGTTATACTTGAGGCAAAAATGGATGGATAAGGAGGAATCCAGGGGAGGGGGATGCTTCCTGCAGCAGAAGCAAAAACCCTGCAGAGGGAAGAGCTTGGTTCACTGAAGAGATAAAGCAGAAGCTCAGAGTGACCATGACATGCACAAAGCTAAGGAGAACTGCAGGTTCTGGCCTGGAAACATTTAGTCTTTATCTTCAGAGCGATAGGCAGTCATTGAACAGTTTTCAGCCAAGAAACGGCATGACCTAAACTGAATTTCAGAAAAGTCTATCCAGGGCTAAAAAGAGAGAGAGAATGGAGGGGATGCCAGTGGCAATAAGCAGACCAGAGAGTAGGCTTGGCTAGGATTCCTGGAGAAAAATGATGGTGGATGGGGCCATGGGTGATAGGAGATGCATAGAGGGGGCAGACTGAGGACAGATTGTGGGGGCAGCACATTAGGACTGGGTGCATGGGTGACAGAAACAGGCAGGCTCGGGGCCCCAAAGTATGGGATGTGGACAAGTAGAAGGATGGACTAGACTGAGGGCAGGGGCAGGATTGGGGAGGGAGCCATGAGTTCAGTCTGACCAAAGAATGAGGTGTTTATGAGACCCTCCCCCTTCACGTGAGAAGAGGAGGAAGGAGCTGGATGACCTTGGGATCAGGAGAGATGTGAACTTGAAATACACTTACGGAGGAAACTGATGGTCGCCTTACGAGTTGGAGTCCTAGGTGAGGAAATGTCCTCAGAAGAAACAGAAGAAGGAGAAAGGCTTAGAATGCTGGGTGCGGGGGTTCCTCACATGGAATGATGGAGCAAAGGAGGAGCCAAGAGGGACAGAGGAGCTATGGGGAGGTAGGGGAGAGACCAGAGGAGGGTGTGTGCTGGAACCAAGAGGAAAATCAGGTTTCAGGAGGATAGGGTTGTCCACAAGCTCAGAGAGCTGCTGGGAGTTGGATGAGATGGGGCTGGATGGAGTCCATGGGGTGTGGAGACCTAGAGATCACAGCCATCTGGCAGAAGCAGATGCCAGATGGAGGTAGGGACCAGACTGGAGCAGGAGAAAGCAAACAGAAATGGAGGCAGTGAGTGAAAACAACTCTGAGACAGCAGATCAGAGGTTTTATTCAGAAGAAAGCTCACTGGGAATGGTCAGGTGGAGATGCTCATGTCACCTCTTTGTCCTGTTTGGTGACCTCTCGCATCATCGTGGAGAAGACATCAGAGTACTTGGAGGGTTTAGCCCTTATTCAAAGAGTCATGAAGGAAAGCCCAATTGGCCAGACACCGCAGCCCAAGTACAAAGGATGAGAATCTAAGCTAAAGGTATCCAAGGCAGTAGGATGGAAAGGAAGCCATTGGACTGGGGTGTAGGAGGGACTGGATATCCTGGCAGGATCTAGGATGGGAAATGAAGACAAAAGAAGCTCAAAGGAAGAGGGGTTATGATCAGAGAATGCAATCCTCAAATCAATGGTTTTGGAGGTGGCGCCCTTACGAGTGATGACAAAATACTAAGTGTGATTGTGGCAAAAAGGGGCCGACTCAACGCAGAGGAAAAGCCTCTGAGGATAAGACTAGGAAGGTGGGTCAGAAGCCTCCTTCCAGGAAGTTTGACCATTAGAGCAGAGTGATTCTGAAAAAGAGAGTGGTCCACTTTTATGCAAGATGAGCAACAGGGCTCACTGATGCGTCCTGGGGGTGGAAGGCAAGATAGGAAAAGGAAGGTGCCTGAGGAAGAGGAGAAGGAGAGACTGTCCACACATTCCTCTGACCCCTTGGGGGGAAGATGCGGTGGGGGTCATAGTTAATTTCTATGAGGAAACAGAAGCCCATAGAGGAGTAGACATTGGCCCAAGGCCCAACTGGAACAGATCCTGGACAGTGGCTCTGAGGAGGCCTCAAGATGAGCCATGCAGTCTGTGGGGACACCACGGGGCCCAGCTCTCTGCAGCCCACCCTGAGAGCCCCTCAAATGTGCACAAATGTGAGGAAGATGAGCAGGAACATGACCCAAAACAGGTTTGGGGTGAGGATGGCATTGGGGAACAAGAAAGGCACTGGGGGGATTCCCTGATGGCCCAGGAACTAAGACTCCATGCTCCCCGTGCAGAAGGCCCAGGTTCAGTCCCTGGTCAGGGAACCAGATCCTGCATTCTGCAATTAAAGCTCCTGCATACAGCAAAGAAGATTGAAGATCCTTCATGCCACAACTAAGATCCAGTGAGCAAAATAAGTAAATTAAAAGAAGAAGAAGGAAGGCATTGAAGCATAGGATGGACAGAGAAGAGAGGACTGGACCCAGTGGGTGGGAGGTGAGGCAAGAGGTTTCTTTTGCCACCATAGACCTCAGCCTAATCCCAGACTCCCAGCTCTCTAAGCCCCATTCCTGACCCTCAGGAAGTCCATCCACCCTGATCCCTCAGACCTGTCCTGCTGCTCACACTCACCAGGCCCAGGTGACCCCAAAACCAGCTCCGTTTGGGGGGCTGCGGGAAACATCGGAGGCGACAGCAGTTGTCATAGAAGGCGTAGATCCAGGCCAGGACGCGGGCCAGGATCCAGGAGGCCGCAACCAGCAGCAGCAGCAGCCATGGGGAGGCTGCCACCGGCCCGAGTCCCAGCCAGGACAGGCTCAGCTCCAGCATCCTGTGGTCAGACGGGGTGCAGGGTGAGTCCTGAGGGGGAAGGAAGAGGCAGTGATGGTGAGCTGTGAGGCAGAGACGGTCAGAGGGAGAGGAGCAAGGGAGTGAGGGGCAGGGTGAGTGCTGGGGACGGGCCAGAGGGCTCAGAGACAGGCAGACAGGCGCTGGGCGAGGGGAGGGAGAAACAGGAATTCAGAGGGAGAGGGAGAGAGACAGAGAGAGAAAAAGAAGAAAATAAAAGGAAGGGAAAGAAAGGGAAGGGAGAGAAGAGAGAAAGAAAAAGACAGATGAAGAAACGAATTAGTGGAAAGTTGCCAGGATCTCCAGTTGCGAGGAAACCACCATCCCCAGGGGGACGGGGGGTGTGTGCAGCTCTCTCTGGAGCCACCCTGTCTAGGGCAGCAACCACCTCCTGCCCCAGGCCAGAACCCTCTGCCCCAGCAACACCAGCCCGGCACCTTCGGTCAGAAGCAGCTTGTCCCACACAACTTCCTCCGTTCTCCTTCTGGGAGGTCTCTTTCCCTCTGGCCCAACCTCTGAATGGCGGGGAGGCTGGGCTTGGCTGACAGCCAGTCCCTCCCTGAATGCCTCCTCCCCAACCTGGCTTCTGGCCCAAGACTTCAAACCGGAGTTGTCTGGCCAGAGAGACCAGCTCAGGCTCACATGGCACAGACCCTGAACTCTCAGGACTCTGCACCTCCCACATGGATTTATTGGGGTGCGAGCAAAGGTGACTCTGGGCCCCCAAGTTTACAACCACCTTTGCCCTTCCAAGGCTAGGGTGTGGCACTCAAAGCATGAACGTTCAGGTGCCAGGTGCGCAGGGCCTGCCCCAGCCTTGTCCCAAAACATCTCTGCAGTTCCTCTCCATGCGTGTGCCAGGAGGGCAGCGTGCATCATTTTTCAGCACAGAATCAGGAAGCTTGAGATCTGAAGCCTCTGCCCTTTAGGGCACACAGCCTGGCAGGAGTTCAAGTCCTTCCTCCCAACAGCTCAGGGTGTGTGTTGAGCCATGACTGTGGCAAGCAGGAACAGAGAATCCAGCCTGACTGGGAATTACCCACATTAGATTCAGAGGAAAAAGGATTCAGTCAGAAGACAGCATCTGGAAGCATGAAGTGTAAGGCTTGCAAGGCACTCGTAGAGAGCAGGGTTCACATGGGGGAGGGCAGAGCAGGGAGATCCGGAGTGGGGAGCCTCACTCTCACTGTGGTTTGTGCCCACTTTCTTTGGGCTTTCCTGGTGGCTCAGACGGTAAAGAATCTGCCTGCAATGCAGGAGACCCAGGTTCGATCCCTGGGTCAGGAAGATCCCCTGGAGGTGGACATGGTGACCCACTCCAGTATTCTTGCCTGAAGAATCCCATGGACAGAGGAGCCTGGCGGGCTACAGTCCTGGGGTTACAGAGACGGACACAACTGGGTGACTAACACTTTCACTTTCTCTGGGCTCAGCCTTCCCTTCTGGGACATGGGATGTAAGCATTAAAGGGGACACAAATTCTTTCAGATCCAGTTCCCAAATTTCCCTGTAAAGTGGTCTCAGCCCCCCATGAGCTCTCCTCATAGTCAGGCTGAAAGATGAGGGTGGGTTTGAAGGATGCAGTTGCTGAATGAAAGAAGCTCAGACATTCTTCCTGCATCTCAGAAAGCTGGAGAGATACCCAAATTCCTTCCACCACGTCTGCTACACCCTACTTCTTCTGGGTCTACCTGATCCAGCTTTGGGTGGCTTCAGGAGGCTTCATCCAGCTTCAGATGCCTGGTCCTTGTTGTTGTTTAGTGACTAAGTCAACTCTTTGCAACCCCATGGACCATGTAGCCAGCCAGGCCCTTCTGTCCATAGGATCCTCCAGGCAAGGATACTAGAATGGGCTGCTATGACCTCCTTCAGGGTCTCTTCCCAATGCAGGGATAGAACAAGCATCTCCTACACTGGCAGGCAGATTCTTTACCACTGAGCCACCTGGGAAGCCTGGAGCCCCCAGCAAGTTTGGGTGCACTGTCCTAGACTCTTCTTTTCTGCTGAGGTGGATCCAGCCACTGACAGTTTCATCCAGAAAACAGCCAGGAGCAGGGTGGGAGCAGGTGAGAAGCAGCAGGGCTAGCCAGAGAGGGGTGGGGAGAAGCAGGAAGAAAGAAGAGGAAACAGGGGTCCAGAGAGGTGCAATAACTCTCTCCAGCCACAGAGAGAAGTAATTCAACAAGACAGGACTAGTGAAAGTGAATCCTGGCATATATTCAGAACTCATTAACTGTTTAGGGAAGCAAGGGACCTTTATCACTACAAGCTGTAAAAGCTGGCCACCCAAAATGGGGTCCTCAGACCAGCAGCGCTGGCAATAGCAGCAACATCTAGGTAATGCAGAACTTTGGGCTCTAACACACCAAGGTGATGGCTGCAAAATTTCTGCTATTGTCCCCAGTGAGAGGAGGAGTTATTTTGTCTTCTCCTTGAATCGGTCCTGACACTGTTTAACTAACATTGTGTGGTTAGGTGGTACCATGCCAGTTACGGGCCTTAGACTGGTTTGGCAGCTTAAATTTACGAGTTTTTTTTTTTTTTAATATATATAATTGTATTTATTTATTATTTTGGGCTGTTCTGGATCTTCATTGCTGCATGGACTTTTCTCTTGTGGCTTCCGGGCTCTAGAGCAAAGGCTCAGTAGTTGTATACATGGGCTTAGTTGCTCCGCAGCATGTGGGATCTTCCCAGTCCAGGGATCTAACCTGTGTCTACTACATTGGCAGGCAGATTCCTTACCACTGAGCCACCAGGGAAGCCCTGCGTGCTGTTTTTGAAACCCAGTCCCTTGGAATTCAGTCACCATGCGCTAGAGAAGCCCAAGCCAGGTGGAGAAACTGATCAACAGCCTTGGATTATCTCCCAGCCGACAGTCAGTGCCATGTGCCGGCCACAAGAGGGAGACATCTGTATGGTCCAACCAGCTGAGCCTCCAGATGACCACAGCCTTGGGTGACATCACAGGGTTCCCAGCTGACATTCAGAATCATAAGAGAAAATAAAGTAGCCATTGTTTTAAGCCACGAAGATCTGGGGGCTGATTAAAAAGATCAACATAATGCCATTTGCAGCAACATGGATGGACCTCAGTTCAGTTCAGTTCAGTCGCTCAGTCGTGTCCGACTCTTTGCGACTCCATGAATCACAGCACGCCAGGCCTCCCTGTCCATCACCAACTCCCGGAGTACACTCAAACTCATGTCCACAGAGTCGGTGATGCCATCCAGCCATCTCATTCTCCGTCGTCCCCTTCTCCTCCCGCCCCCAACCTTTCCCAGCATCAGAGTCTTTTCCAGTGAGTCAACTCGTCGCATGAGGTGGCCAAAGTATTGCAGTTTCAGCTTTAGCATCAGTCCCTCCAATGAACATCCAGGATTGATCTCCTTTAGAATGGACTGGTTGGATCTCCCCATTATTGATAAGTATGATCCTGTTGCCATTTACTTTATTGTTTTGGGTTCGAGTTTATACACTCTGTGTTTCCTGTCTAGAGAAGGTCCTTTAGCATTTGTTGGAGAGCTGGTTTGATGGTGCTGAATTCTCTCAGCTTTTGCTTGTCTGTAAAGCTTTTGATTTCTCCTTCATATTTGAATGAGATCCTTGCTGGGTACAGTAATCTGGGCTGTCGGTTATTTTCTTTTTTTTAGCTTTTATGGTTTTTTTTTAATTGGAGGCTAATTACATTATTGTATTGGTTTTGCCATACATTGACATGAATCTGCCCCGGGTGTACGTGTGTTCCCCATCTTGAACCCCCCTCCCACCTTCCTCCCCATCCCATCCCTATGGTTCATCCCAGTACAGCAGCCCCGAGCATCCTGTATCATGCATTGAACCTGGACTGGCGATTCATCTCACATATGATAATATACATGTTTCAATGCCATTCTCTCAAATCATCCCACCCTCGCCCTCTCCCACAGACTCCAAAAGACTGTTCTATACATCTCTGTCGCTTTTGCTGTCTCGTATAAAGGGTTATCATTACCATCTTTCTAAATTCCATATATATGCGTTAGTATACTGTATTGGTGTTTCTCTTTCTGGCTTACTTTACTATGTATAATAGGCTCCAGTTTCATCTACCTCATTAGAACTGATTCAAATGTGTTCTTTTTAATTGCTGAGTAATACTCCATTGTGTATATGTACCACAGCTTTCTTATCCATTCGTCTGTAGATGGACATCTAGGTTGCTTCCATGTCCTGGCTATTATAAACAGTAAAAACATGAAACGCTTCACGAATTTGCATGTCATCCTTGCGCAGGGGCCATGCTAATCTTCTCTGTATCATTCCAATTTTAGTTTATGTGCTGCTGAAGTGAGCACTATTTTCTTTCAACACTTTAAGTATGCCCTGCCATTCCCTCCTGGCCTGAAGAGTTTCTGTTGAAAGATCAGCTGTTATCCTTATGGGAATCCTCTTGTGTATTATTTGTTGTTTTTCCCTTGCTGCTTTTAATATTTGTTCTTTGTGTTTGATCTTTTTTAATTTCATTAGTATGTGTCTTGGAGTATTTCATCTTGGGTTTATTCTGTTTGGGACTCTCTGGGTTTCTTGGACTTGGGTGACTATTTCCTTCCCCATTTTAGGGAAGTTTTCAACTATTATCCCCTCGAGTAATTTCTCATGGTCTTTCTTTTTGTCTTCTTCTTCTGGGACTCCTTGATTCGAATGTTGGGGCATTTAACATTGTCCCAGAGGTCTCTAAGGTTATCCTCATTTCTTTTGTTTTTCTTTTTTCCTCTCTTTCATTTATTTCTACCATTCTATCTTCTAACTCACTTATCCTATCTTCTGCCTCCGTTATTCTACTGTTGGTTCCCTCCAGAATGTTTTTGATCTCATCTATTGATTAAATACAATCTATTCATTGTATATTGTATATTGACTCTTTTTTAATTCTTCTAAATCCTTGTTAAACCTTTCTTGCACCTTCTCGATCCTTGTCTCCAGGTTATTTATCTGTAACTCCAATTTGTTTTCAAGATTTTGGATCATTTTCACTGTCATTATTCGGAATTCTTTATCAGGTAGGTTCCCTATCTCTTCCTCTTTTGTTTGGGTTGGTGGGCATATATCCTGTTCCTTTACCTGCTGGGTATTTCTCTGCCTCTGCATCTTGCTTATATTGCTGTGTTTGGGGTGGCCTTTCCATCCTCTGGCAGTTTGTGGTGTTCTCTTTATTGTGGAGTTTACTTTCTGTGGGTGGGTTTGGATGGGTGGCTTGACAAGTTTCTCTGGTTAGGGAAGCTTGTGTCGGTGTTCTGGTGGGTGGAGCTGGATTTCTTCTCTCTGGAGTGCAATGAAGTGTCCAGTAATGAGTTATGAGATGTCAATGGCTTTGGAGTGACTTTGGGCAGCCTGTATATTGAAGCTCAGGGCTATGTTCCTGTGTTGCTGGAGAATTTCTGTGGTATGTCTTGCTCTGGAACTTGTTGACCCTTGGATGGTGCTTGGTTTCAGTGTAGGTATGGAGGCATTTGATGAGCTCCTATCGATTAATGTTCCCTGGAGTCAGGAGTTCTCTGGTGTTCTCAGGATTTGGACTTAAGCCTCCTGCCTCTGGTTTTCAGTCTTATTCTTGCAGTAGCCACAAGACTTCTCCATCTGTCACTTCCAAGGTGGTTCCCTCTGTTTTAGCTTCTTCTGTTTGCTGATCTCTTCAGTGTCTAATTTCCGCCCTGACACTAGGGGGCGGTGGTGGACACTTTTTAAGGCTCACTTGTTCGGTTGTGCCGTCGGGAGGGAGGAACGCTGCAAACAAATATCACTGGCATCTGTGGGGAGTGCTTGCAGTGTCTCGACCGCACTGGGTTTGCCCCCGCTCATGGCATGTGTGCTGTGACCGTCTACCCTGCACAGGCTTTAGGTTGCTCTGCCAGGAACTGAGGTCAGCGCTGAGTTGCATGCACATCCCAGGTCTAAACCGCTCAGGTTCAGGTACTCAGGTACTCCACAAAGGCGCAGACTTGGTTGGGCTTACGTTTTGTGCCCTTCCCCAGTCTGAGCAGCTCAGGTGACCCGGTGTTTGCGAGCACAGTCGCTGCAACTTACTGCTTCCCTGGTCCCTGCCACTCGGTTTTCTGGGTGTACAACCAGCGCACCTTCTCAGGTGGATGTCGACCGGCCAGAATCACAAGAAGTCTTGGTTAGCAACGAAGCCTGCTTGCAGTTTGGTAGATGATGCCTCCCTGGGGCCGTGATGGCCCCCTTCCAGCTCTGCCTGCCTTTCCCCTGCCTGTCTCAGCAGGGGATGGCCCGTCCACAGCCAGCTAGGTCTAGTCAGCCTTTTGTTCTGTGAGCGGGTCTGGCGGTGTCTTAGGTTAGGGCTTTTTGCCTTTTTGCAGGGTAGCTAACCCACAGTCTGGTTTGCTATCTCAAGTTAGCTCCCTCAGATTGCCCTCAGGGCATTCAGGCCCAGTCCTTACTCTAAGCAATACAGCCGCGCCTCTCTGCCCAGCCCCAACTTGCTAGTGGTGGATGTGGGCCTCTGCACTGCTTCTCAGCTGGGAGTTACCCTTGGGCATGTAATCTGTGGGTTTTAATTATTTATTTCTTTTTCCTCCTGGTTATGTGGCCCTCTGAGGTTCCAAGGCTCACCACAGACTCACCAGTGAGAGTGTTTCCTGGTGTTTGGAAACTTCTCTCTTTTTTAAGCCTCCCTTCCCGGGACGGATCTCCGTCCCTCCCTCTTTTGTCTCCCTTTTTATCTTTTATGTTTTTTCCTACCTCCTTTCGAAGACAATGGGCTGCTTTTCTGGGTGCCTGATGTCCTCTGCTGGCATTCAGAAGTTGTTTTGTGGAATTTACTCAGCGTTCAAATGTTCTTTTGATAAATTTGTGGGGGAGAAAGTGGTCTCCCCATCCTAATCCTCCGCCATCTTCCTCCCTCTGCAGGTGGATTCTTTACCAGCTGAGTCACAAGATAGCTGGATTCTTTACCAGCTGAGCCACAGATAACGAAATAGACCTACAGGCAACTGCTCAGTGTCATGTGGAAGCCTGGATGGGAGGGGAGTTTGGGGGAGAATGGATACATGTAGATGCCTGACTGAATCCCTTAGCTGTCTATCTGAAAGTATCACAGCATTGTTAATCGGCTACACCCCAAAACAACTTTTAAAAGTTATTAATTTAAAATAATTAGAAAAAAGATTTTGGGGTGTTCATTACACAGTGACAGATCATTACTGTCGGATTGTACTTACCTAATCAGAATTTATGTTTTAACCAGATTCCAGGGATTCTTGTGCTTGTTAAAGTTTGAGAATCCCTGCTTTAAGAGACCTGAGTCAGGCTCTGCAATATATGTCAGGGAACCGTACCCTGTTTGTCTCTCAATTTTTTAATCTGTAAAGTCAGGGGAAAAATCTGTCCTTGCCAGGCCTGGGTTGCTGTGTATTTACTGAGTGTCAACTATGCAGAAGATATTAAGAAGAGGTAGCAAGAATACACAGAAGAACTGCACAAAAAAGATCTTCACGACCTAGATAATCACAATGGTGTGATCACTGACTTAGAGCCAGACCTCTTGGAATGTGAAGTCAAGTGGGCCTTAGAAAGCATCACTATGAACAAAGCTAGTGGAGATGATGGAATTCCAGTTGAGCTATTTCAAATCCTGAAAGATGATGCTGTGAAAGTGCTGCACGCAATATGCCAGCAAACTTGGAAAACTCAGCAGTGGCCACAGGACTGGAAAAGGTCAGTCTTCCTCCCAATCCCAAAGAAAGGCAATGCCAAAGAATGCTCAGACTACCACACAACTGCACTCATCTCACACGTTAGTAAAGTCATGCTCAAAATTCTCCAAGCCAGGTTTCAGCAGTATGTGAACCATGAACTTCCAGATGTTCAAGCTGGTTTTAGAAAAGGCAGAGGCACCAGAGATCAAATTGCCAACATCCACTGGATCATGGAGAAAGCAAGAGAGTTCCAGAAAAACATCTATTTCTGCTTCATTGACTATGCCAAAGCCTTTGACTGTGTGGATCACAATAAACTGTGGAAAATTCTGAAAGAGATGGGAATCCCAGAACACCTGACCTTGAGAAACCTGTATGCAGGTCAGGAAGCAACAGTTAGAACTGGACATGGAACAACAGACTGGTTCCAAATAGGAAAAGGATGGCATCAAGGTTGTTTATTGTCACCCTGCTTATTTAACTTATATGCAGAGTACATCATGAGGAACGCTGGGCTGGAAGAAGCACAGGCTGGAATCAAGATTGCTAGGAGAGATATCAATAACCTCAGATATGAAGATGACACCACCCTTATGGCAGAAAGTGAAGAGGAACTCAAAAGCCTCTTGATGAAAGTGAAAGAGGAGAGTGAAAAAGTTGGCTTGAAGCTCAACATTCAGAAAACAAAGATCATGGCATCTGGCCCCATCACTTCATGGGAAATAGATGGGGAAACAGTGTCAGACTTTATTTTTCGGGGGGGCTCCAAAATCACTGCAGATGCTGATTGCAGCCATGAAATTAAAAGACGCTTACTCCTTGGAAGGAAAGTTATGACCAACCTAGATAGCATATTAAAAAGCAGAGACATTACTTTGCCAACCAAGGTCCGTCTAGTCAAGGCTATGGTATTTCCAGTGGTCATGTATGGATGTGAGAGTTGGACTGTGAAGAAAGCTGATCGCCAAAGAATTGATGCTTTTGAACTGTGGTGTTGGAGAAGACTCTTGAGAGTCCCTTGGACTGCAAGGAGATCCAACCAGTCCATTCTAAAGGAGACCAGTCCTGGGTGTTCATTGGAAGGACTGCTGCTGAAGCTGAAGCTCCGATACTTTGGTCATGCGAAGAGTTGACTCACTGGAAAAGACTCTGATGCTGGGAGGGATTGGGGGCAGGAGGAGAAGGGGACGACAGATAGTGAGATGGCTGGATGGCATCACCGACTCGATGGAGGTGGGTTTGAGTGAACTCCGGGATTTGGTGATGGACAGGGAGGCCTGGCGTGCTGTGATTCATGGGGTCACAAAGAGTCGGACACGACTGAGCGACTGAACTGAACTGAACTATGTTCTAGAAACCATTCTAGAGGGTAGGATGTAGCTATAAGCACAGCAGACATTGTCTCTTCTGTCAAAGGACTCCTCCAAGGGGGAGAAAGGCAATGATCAGATAAATGATCAAAAATTACCAGACAGTGATAGGGACACAAGGGCTTCCAGGAGGAGGTGACCTTTGAGCCGGACCCAAATGAAGAGGGGGAGTGAACTTCATGGTTAAAAGGGCCCCACAATCACAGAGAAGGCACAAGCAAGCCTGTCCTTGTCCTGTCAGTACCCACACTGTGATGACAGTTGCCAAGTCCTTGGGGGAACCAGCTAAGGTGAAACTTTTGGTCCAGCATTCTGTCCAGAAGCCAGGATTAAAGACTGCTTCATCGTGTGGCCAAGAACTCCAGCAGGCCTAGGGGCTACAGGAGGGGCAGGATCCATCACCCGGCTTCCTGGATCAGATGGTAGGAAAATAAAGGGACCCAACACAGGGGGACAGGACGCCTCAGATGGGGACATTCTGTTCTGTGCCTGAGGAGACTGGGGCGTCTCCAGTGGTTTCTCATAAAAGAACATCTCAGTTGCCAAATCACACAAGCCTGGCTTATGGAATGTCCCCCAGCCAGTGTTGAAGAAAGGAGCCACTCTCCCTCTGTCCCTTTGCCAGGGGTCCTTCCACTCCCACCCAGAACCAGGCAGTGGGCAAGCTTGTGCCAGACTAGCTGTGGTGGTTACTTGGAATCACCAGCCACTGGCACAGTCCATCACCCCTCTGAACCTCACTTTTCACATCTGTTAAATGGGTTGATGGAACCTCACAGAGAGTTGCAAGCATCCAATTAGACACAGACAGAAAGAGTAGGAGAAAGTATGTTTCAAAACAGTTTGCAGGTGGCACAGTGATTAAGAATCCACCTGCCAATGCAGGAAATGCAGGAGGCATGGGTTCAATCCCTTGGTCGGGAAGATCTCCTGGAGACAAAAAGAGCAACCCACTCTGGTATTCTTGCCTGGAGAATTCGGTGGACAGAGGAGCCTGGCAGACTATGGTCCATAGGGTTGCTAAGAGTCAAACACAACTGAGCGACTGAGCACAGCACAAAGGTGAGATTATAAATGAAGCCTGTGAATGCACGTGTATGTGTGCACGTTTGTACATGCGCTGAAAAAATCCATAAGAATCCACACAACACAGTGGAGCTGAGGGAAGTAGATCGGAGTCTCAAATGCATTTTTTTCCCACATTGCCCAAATGCTAGAACGTTTATTGCTGAAACAATTTTAAAAAGAAATAAGGATTTAGCACAGTGAAAGGCACATAGCTGGCCACACAAAACAGATGAGGAGTTTTTATTTGTTTTCATAATAAAGACTCACCTCTCAGGAACCAGCCTGGAGTCCCTCTAGAACAAGCATGCAGGCTGCCTGCTGGCTGGCATTTCACCTCTTCTCCCTCAGCTATTAGGAGAGAACAAGTTCCAGACTCAGAAGAACTGACTGAGTTCCAGTCTCAGCTCTGCTACTCGCTGGCTGTGTGACCTTGGGCAAGTCAATTGCCCTCTCTAATCTTCATGTCCTCCTCTGAAGATGAAGAAAGGATTTATGTCTCCCAGGTGGCTCATTCCTCAACAACAAGCTGTACTTGCCCATCCACTCTATAGCAGGCATAGGGCTGGGACCCAGCACACAGGATGAACAAGACAGACAAGGTCTCTGGATCATTGAGCTCACATCTAGTGGAGGAAGTCAACAGGAAATAAGACCAAGTTGGATGGTGGCAGGAATTAGGGAAATTAACACAGTGAGATGCACTAGAAAGTGACCAAGAGAACTGCTCTGGACTGGGCAGTCAGGGAGGGCCTCCCTGAGGAGGTGGATTTCGAGCAGAAACCTGAATGACATGGAAAAGTGGGTCATGAATAAGAATCACCCCCTGAAGCCATACCAGGACTATAAAGATCCGGCACAGGGTGGGACGCACATGTTCATTCTTGCTTCTGTCTTCAAATGGGCTAAGATAATCAAGGCTGGTAGGAGCAGTGTGAACCAGCCATGCTGGAGACCCACAGTGGAGCTGATGCAATCTGACTCAACACTCCCAGCCCTGAAGCAGGTTTGTGATAAAAAACCAACAGGTCCCTGAGGCCACACTGTAGGCAGAAACAGATGGAAGAGCTGCCAGATTTCTGGCCCAGGTGGCAGAAGATCAAATGAACTGAATTGGGAGCCAGAAAGCCTGGAGGAAAACTTCGGAAAAGTACACAGAACACACACAGTTAGGGAAAACCACTAGGGCGTATTATTGTTGGCAATATAGTCATGAATAGTCTCCTTCCTCCCCACATCCCTCCTCCTGCCCTTCCTCCTCCTCCTCTTCATCATCATCATCTGTTCCATCTGCTTACTGGGTAATGATTGTTCACAAAAACTAGCCTGACCACCAAGGACCACCCCAAGCCACAGAAGGGAGGCTTGGAGAAATGACCCTTGGGAAGTGCAATGCTATAAAAAGAGATCATTTGTCCCCTTCTAACTCCCCAAGTAGTAAATTAAAGTTAGCAGTAAACTCTTTGCCATCCTTCCCCTTAAGAGATTATGATGATTTTATTTTGTGTGTCAGCTAGACTAGCCCAATTGTCGTTATTCAGTCACTAAGTCGTGTCTGATTCTTTGTGACCTTGTGGACTGCAGCACACTAGTCCTGCATCACACTAGTTCCCTGTCCCTCAGCATCTCCCAGGGCTTGCTCAGATTCAAGTCCATTGAGTCGGTGATGCCATCCAACCATCTCATCCTCTGCCACCCTCTTCTCCTCCTGCCTTCAGTCTTTCCCAGCAGTAGGGTCTTTTCCAGTGAGTCAGCTCTTTGCATCAGGTGGCCAAAGTATAGGACCCAGTTATTAAACACTTATCTAGGTGTTGCTGAGAAGATGTTTTTTAAGTTTGCCAGGGAGCTAAAGTTTATCATTTTAAATTACTAAATTTCCTGGAAGTTTATTATGCAATAAAAGTTAACAAACATATATTTCCCAACATGTTTAGAGTCTTCAAAAAATAGTTATGTGTGCACAAATGTTTACATTGAAAATGCTCTTATATGCAGTTTTGTAAAATGAAAAAGAAATCGCACCACACTGTGGGGCTGGTGGTTGGGGAGCAGGAACAGAGTGAAAATGTTCCCCATGTAACACGTGGGGGAGAAAGGAAGCGAGAGAGAGGGAGGAGAGGGGAGATAAAAAATAAAGCGCTTACGACAATGTTCCTTGACACACAGTCAGCACCAAGCATGGTGTTTGCCGTTATTCCTCTTATTTTATGACAGAATGAGGACAAGAGCACAAGGCAAGAGCTTTGGGTCCATCCAGTTCACACATCAGTGACCTACCGGCTGTTTACAACACTCACCCCATTTATTCCCTGAGCCCTTATCAAGGAGGAGACTCCCAGAGGGGAGAAAGCCCTGGGCTTTGGGTCAGAGACCCCATGGTCAATGCCCACCTTTGCCTGCTCTCCGGCTGTGTGACCTTGAACAAGTGACTTGCCTTCTCCGAGCCTCACTTCCTTCTCAGTAAAAAGAGGCATAAGATTAGGTCTACAGATGGTAAAGTCTCCACCTGCAGTGAGGGAGATCCAGGTTCAATTCCTGGATCAGGAAGATCCCCTGTTGAAGGGAATGGCAAGCCACTTCAGTATCCTTGCCTGGAGAATCCCAAGGACAGAGGAGCCTGGTGGGCTACAGTCCATGGGGTCTGAGCAACTAACACTCACATGGGAATTAGAGAAATAAACCCATATATGTGTCTTAGTTTGGGTTCTCCAGAATTTAACACTGATGTAAAGATTCAAGTGAAAATACTTTATTTGGAAGTGACCTTGAGATAAAAATTCAACTGTAAGTTGTTTCTTTGGGAGGTGATTCTAGAAAATGCCAGTAAGATAATGGGGAAGTGAAACAGAAAAGAGAAGGCACCAGGTAAAGGATGCTTTATCAAGGAAGCTTACACTATGAGTACCTGGGGCTCAGTCCCTCGGAGAGACAGCAGAGGACATGTACCCCGCTTCCAGGCCTTACTTAGGGCTGCTTCCAAAGGCATTATTTCTCCAGAATGTTCTGCCTGATGGAAGTTTGAACAGCAGCTCCTGCGATAAGCCCAGCCTGATGTGAACGGTTGCAGTCATTCAGTTAGTGCAATTCTCCTCTTCGCTCTTCTGAACACACCCATCCAGACACATGCACACACGGATGCGTGCACCCACCATCTCACACAGCACACAATCACACACTGTGCACACATTTTGACTCTTACACACGTACACACACTCACATACTTGCACACAGTCACATGGATGCTCTCATATTCACTCAAATGCACCCTAACATACCAAGTCACACACGACCTCGCGTGCACTCACGCTCACACACTAAACTAGTGGAGACCAGATGCCTTAGAGCACGTTGTTCCCGAACCGTCCAGCAGAGGGAGCCTCCGACACACTCAGGAGAGGAAAGAGATCGAAAAGCAACTAGTGACAGCACCAGGCCTTAAGAATCACACACACGGGAGCACCTGCGTCTCAGGGACCTCGTCTCTTTCACTCACCATCCACAGCCCTCAGAGGAAAGTCAATCTACATTAATGACAAGGAAGATGATCCTGTAAAATCCACACGATACGGGAGAACGGAGCAGCAGAGAGAGGCAGTCCTAGTCATGCCCACCGCTAGGAGGGGGCAGAGCCGGGGTTTGAACCCACACCTCTTGCCTCCCAAGGCCAAGTTATGTTTGCCGGTAGATGACAAGGTTGCAAGGGAAAGGGTGGGGCGAAAGATGACGTTGCGACATTTAGGGAATGGTGTGCGCCTGGAGAACCTCAGCCTGAACAAGGATGTGGAAGACGGAGCATCATCAAAGCCGAGTGGTGCCTGTAGGGCCCGGAATTGCAAGTTCCCCACTTAGACCGCCAGCAGCCTCTGACACGGGATTCCGATCGACGACCCCACTTTACGCCACCAGAGGGCGCCCCAGGATCGGCTTCCAGGTTTGCCTCCGCTACTCCAGGCCCCCACCCCATTCCCTAGCACATTCCTTTCCGGGCAAAGAGGGGCGAGAAACCCCGCCAGGACAAGGAGCCTGAAGCATGGGGTAGAAAACGACTTCGGGCCCCTTCTAAGGTCCCAAGGACATCGTTGTATGATTCGGAGTGAGTCATTTCATTCTGGGGAACTCAAGTTTCCACCTCCGTGAAACGAGGTGCTATATGCTCAGTTGCTAAGTCGCCTGCGACTCTTTTGTGACCCCATGGATCGTAGTCCGCCAGGCTCCTCTGTCCATGGAATTTCCCAGGCAAGAATACTGGAGTGGGTTGCCGTTTCCTCCTCTAGGGGAATCTTTCAGACCCAGGTATCCAACCCGCGTCTCCTGCTTGGCAGGCAGATTCTTTACCACTGAGCCACCTAGGAAGCCCAAAAAGAGAAAGTAACAGCACCCTTGAGAATTAAATGAATATATCTGGGAAGGGCACACAAGAAGTATTCAACCGATTTGTACCTCGTTACTAATTTGGAGACACCAGGGGCTTGGTCCTTGAGCCCCTCCTTCGTGTACTCACAAGCTCGCCAGTGTGTACACGCGCACACACACACACCAAGGGATCCCTCCTAGCCCTGAGGCTGTTTAAACAACGTCTAAACACTGAGCGTCCCCAGGTGTACATCACCAGTCCTGAACTTGTCCAAATTTAGAACCCATCTATCCAACTTCCAGGTTGACTTCTACCCTGGCCCAAACAAACATGCTGATCTCAAACCACCTCCCCCTTCCTCTCCCCCGCCAAAAAAAAACACTCCATTTGGGATTCTCCATCTCAACTGATAGCATTTCCATCTTTCCAGGTGCTCAGACCCAAACCTGGTCTTCCTTCGTAGCTCAGTTGGTAAAGAATCCACCTGCAATGCAGGAATACACCTGCAGTGCAGGAGACCTGGGTTCGATTCCTGGGTCTGGAAGATCCCCTGGAGAAGGAAACGGCAACCCATTCCAGTATTCTTGCCTGGAAAATTCCATGGACAGAGGAGCCTGGCGGGCTACAGTCGCAAAGAGTCGGACACGACTTGACGACTAAACCACCACAGACCCAAACCTGGTGTTGTCCAGTTCTCCCAAACCCCACTTTCCAGTTATCTGCAGGCCTGCCAGTATGACCATCGTGAAACAATTATTTCTCATCATAATCCAACCGCCGCTAGTCGCCTCTACAGCCCCCAGCTTGGGCAGAGCCACCATCATCTCACCACCTCCCCCCCGACCACCAACCAATCTGATTTCCCTCATCCCATCCTCGCCACAGTCTCTATTCAGCAGAGCAACCCACGACTGTCAGATAACATTTTTTTAATATTTGTTTCTTTATTTGGCTGCTCCGGGTCTTAGTTGCAGCATGCAGAATCTTCAAACTTCTGTTTTGTGGCATGTGGAATCTCTAGTTGCAACCTGTGAACTCTTACTTGTGGCACGTGCTATCTAGTTCCCTGACCAGGGATCAAACCTATGTCCCTGCATTAGACACATGGAGTAGTCTTAGCCACTAGACCACCATGGAAGTCCCTGTAAGACAAATCTTGTCCATCTTTTGCTCAGAACCCTCCATGGCTCCCAATTTCTGTCACAATGAAATTCCAAATCCATCCAGTGACCTCCAAGGCTGTGTGAATTTACTTATTTATTTGCCAATTTATCATCTGTCATCTGTTTCTCCCACTACCACCAACACCAGAATGTCAGTGATGCAAGGACTCAAACACTCCCTGACTCACAGCAGATGCTCAAAAAAATATGTGATGAATTAACATGATTATTGTAGTCACCGTCATCGTCCCACTTCTATAGGAGGTGGTGCAGTAGTAAAGAATCTGCCTGCCAGTGCAGGAGGCACAAGAGACTCGGGTTCAACCCCTGGGTCAGGAAGATCCCCTGGAGTAGGAAATGGCAACCTGCTCCAGTATTCTTGCCTGGAGAATCCCATGGACAGAGAAGTCTGGTCGGCTCCAGTACATGGGGTTCCAAACAGTCAGACACAACTGAAGTGATTTAGCACACACACACACACCCTCTGCATAAAACCTGTACTGTGACATGGCCCACCCTTCCTCCCACCCTTCCTCCATTCCAGCCCCACTTCCCAGTTCCAGCCACCCTAGTCCCTTTGTGAGTTCCATGAGCACACCACACGCTCACCTCAGGACATTTGCAGATGCTGTTCCTGCTTCCTGGAATGCACTTCACTCCCTTCTCAACACTCAACTTCTACTCCAGGTTCAGCATCAGAGTAGCTCTCCTTGACCCACCCTCCATCCCCTGCTATGATTGCCCAGCACCAAAGCCTCTCTTTTGCAGCACTTGTCACAGGTTGTAAATACATTTACCCATGGAATTATTTGTCCAACACATGTCCCCCATCCTCCTGAGGGCAGGGATTTGCCTACTGCCGTGCTCCCATCCCAGTGCCATTGGACACTTACTAAGTAGTATGTTGAAATAAGGGGCTTCCCAGGTGGCACTAATGGTAAAGAACCCATCTGCCAATGCAGGGGACAAAAGGGTTTTGATCCCTAGGTTGGGAAGATCCCCTGGAGGAGGGCATGGCAATCCACTCTAGTTATTCTTGTCTGGAAAATCCCATGGACAGAGGAGCCTGGCCGGCTATAGTCCATAGGGTCGCAAAGAGTCGGACACCACTGAAGAGATTTAGCACACATACACATGTTGAAATAAACGAATTCACAAACTGTCCCCAAAAGCCCAAGTTTATGTCCGAAGACAAATGGCTTCCCAGCCTCCTAGCCCACAACTTCCCATCTGTCCAGGACCCCTCATTTCCTTGCTGGAATCCAGGTGTAAGGATTTGATCTGGCTAGTGAGTGGGTGATGGGAGCTGTCTGCATCCTTTGCTTATATTCTACAAAATTCAGGACACTCGCCAAAGGGGTTTGAGCGAGGGAAGAAGGAAGGAGCTTTAGAGGGAGAGTCTGGGCTTACAAGTCAACAACAAACATCCTGGGCTTGAGAGGGAGAGTCTGGGTTTACTACAAACATCCTGGACTTGAGAGGGAGAGTCTGGGTTTACAAGTCAACAACAAACATCCTGGGCCCTGGGATGCAGCCTCGGGAGTTCATCCATGTGAGCTGGGGGCCTCAAGAAGGTGATGTTCAGGGTTCTGATCTCAGGCTCCAGTTTTCAAGTTTTCAATTTAAAAGCCAGCCGAGATCTGAGGTAGACTGGGCTTGTAGCCTAGAGGCCTAAGGTCCTCGGAAGGTTCAGTAGGCGGGGCCTGAACGTCGGAATCCGAGAGATGCTGGGGCGGGGCCTGAGCCCGAGGGAACGAGGCCAATCCTGGTCCCTCAAACAAGAGGGCGGAAACTGGCACTCAGGGGGGCGGGATCTCGACCTCAAGGGGCGGGATCAGACCCTCCAGAGGCGGAGCCTTTCCTTGAGTGGGTGTGACCAGCACCATCAGGCTACTTAACGGGGGAGTCCGGTCCTCCAGGAGCTGAGCCTGACTTCCGGGGCGTGGTCTATGCCCTCAGGCTCTTGGGGGCGGGGCCTGGGCCCTCGGAGGCGGGACCTGGGCCTCTCTGGGCGGGGCTTGGGGCCCCCTCCGATCCACAGGGTCGCGCCGACCTTCAGGCCCGCGGAGGCAGCGGCTCCACCTTGAGCCAGATGCCGTTCTCCGTGCGCAGAATGAGCTCGGGCTTCCGCCGCACCTTGCGCGTTCGGTCCACGCTCAGGCGGAAGCGCAGTAGCGTCAGCGCTACAGCCACGCGCATCTCAGCCATGGCGAAGCTCTGTCCGATGCAGTTCCTGGTGGACGGAGGACACGGGGCTCAGGCTCAGCCGCTGTGTGAGCGGGGTCCCTGGGATGGGGTGAAATGACCTCCACCTCGGAGCCTCAGGGTTTCCCGGGTAGCTCAGACAGTAAAGAATCTGCCCGCAATGCGGGAGACCTGGGTTCGATCCCTCGTTTAGGAAGTTCCCCTGGAGGAGGGCATAGCAACCCACTCCAGTATTCTTACCTGGAGAATCCCATGGACAGAGAAGCCTGGTGCGCTACAGTGCATGGGGTCACAGAGAGTTGGACATGACTGAATGACTAACACACACTGTGAGCCTCAACTCCCGGACAAAGGCATCATAGAGCCATTAAGAGCACATGAGCCCAGAACTCAGGGCGTGGCATAGAGTAGATATCTGATACCTTGGATGATATCGTAGGGTCTGATCTGGGGGCTTCCTGATGTATTGAGGGCACGAAAAGGGTACCAGGTTGGTGGACAGGACACCCCCAGTGGTTTCTGCTCCTAACAGGTACATCCCTGACCTTCCACTGGCCTCGATGTTCCTCCTACACTTCACTTGGATTGGGGAAAATAAAAGTTACCTGGGTCCTGCAGAAAAGGGCACATAAGCCAATGGGGAGCGCTGCTGTGGGTTGTCAGGATCAAAGCGATAGGGATTGTACACCTAGGCCAAAGTAGACTGGGGGTGAGTTAAGGGGGCCTGGTTCTGGCCGTCCCAGTGTGGTTCCCTCCCTCAGCCTCTGGGGGCCAGACCAGCTGCACCAAGAGGTCCAGCCACACCTGCCTCCTTTCCATTTCCACCACAGGACCTTTGCACTGGCAGTTTCCTCCACATGGGACACAGTTTTCCCTGCTCCTTGCACTTTAAAGTGTGAACACTTTCAGCTTTAGCTCACCAATCTCTTCTTTGGTAAGGACTTTCCTCACTGTGTGAGCTAAACTGCTCTCCCCCAACCCAGGTCAGTTTCTGTTTCCTTTGTGTATGTATTGCTGTTCAAAATTATCTTATTTATTTGCTTATTTTCTTCCTCCTCACTTCACTGTCTGCTCTGTGAGAGCAAAGACAGAGTGCCCCAGAGGGCCTTCAGTGCCTCATACACAGTAGATGCTCAATAAAAATTTGTGGGGTTTCCCTGGCAGTCTTGGACTCCAAAATTACTGCAGATGGTGACTGCAACCTTGAGATTAAAAGATGCTTGTTCCTTGGAAGAAAAGCTATGACCAACCTAGACTGCATATTAAAAATCAGAGGTAATACTTCGCCAACAAAGGTCCAGCTAGTCAAAGCTATGGTTTTCCCAGTGGTCATGTATGGATGTGAGACTTGGACCATAAAGAAAGCTGAGCACTGAAGAATTGATGCTTTTGAACTGTGGTGTTGGAGAAAACTCTTGAGAGTCCCTTGGACTGCAAGGAGATCCATCCAATCAATCCTAAAGGAAATCAATCCTGAATATTCATTGGAAGGATTGATGCTAAAGCTCCAATACTTTGGCCACCTGATGCAAAGAGCTGACTCATTAGAAAAGACCCCGATGCTGAGAAAGATTGAAGGCAGGAGGAGAAGGGAATGACAGAGGATGAGACGGTTGGATGGCATCACCAACTCAATAGACATGAGTTTGAGGAAGCTCCAGGAATTGGTGATGGACAGGGAAGCCTGGTGTGCTGCAGCCCATGGGGTCGCAAAAAGTCAGACACAACTGAGGGACTGAACTGAACTGAACCCTGGCGGTCCAATGGTTAGGACTCTGCACTTCCATTGCAGGGAGCACGGGTTCAATCCCTGATCAGGAAATTAAGAGCCCACATGCCACACAGTGCAGTCAAAACTTTTAAAAAAAAAAAAAGATTTGTAGATATAATGAATTAACAGTGAATGGGTGAATGAATGGGGGGTTGAGGAGAAGTACTCAAGCCCTGCACTCAGCCCTACAGTCTGACTCCCTGGGGAGGACGAGAGGTGAGGCCTTGCTGACCAAGGTCTTAGGAGAAGAAGCTGAGAGAAGGGAGGGTTGGGGCAGGAGCTCACCTTGGAGTCAGGCCACACTGTAGGGTTATAGTGGGTCCCATAGATGCTAACCAGGCAGATGATTCCTGTGGGGAGGGGGAGGGTCAGTGGGATAAGTGAAAATGAGGGAAACCAGGACCTCCTCTGGAGACCTACCCCTCCCCCAGCTCTTTCCAGAGCCACATAATTCCCACAAGCCATCTGCCGCCCTTTCCTGCCCATCCTTCCTTAAAAACTTCTGCTTCACCATCCACTGCCTTGCTTCTCCATTAGAGAACCCCATAGCCTTCTTCCTCGCTGTCATCCTGGCCACACAGGGATCTTTCTCACTCACACATCTGACATTGCTCCTCCACAGCTTAAATACCTCCCATGGCTCCTTATTACCCCGAGGATCAAGTTCAAGTGCCTCAACCGTGCATTCAACTTCTTTCAGTATCTGTACCCTGAGGCTCTGCTCCATAAACATGTTCTCGCTTTCATTTCCCAAGGCTCACCTCTCATGTTCCCTCTTCCAGGCTGCCCTCCCTGCATTCCGTGCCAGATACAGTCATCGCTCCTTATCTGGGGCTGCTCCGGTCCCTGTCCCTCCCTGCAGCCCATCCCTCACCCCATGTGACTGGGAACATCCACTCCCTGCTGTATCTTCCCCAGACTGGCTGGTACTCAAGGCTTGGACCTGGGGATGAGGCTTCACTAGATGCCCAGCCTCACCCAGGACAGGACCTGGTCTCCAGGGGATATCTGGCAACAGAATGAAGCCAATCCTTCTCTACCTGCATTCTTACAGAGCCCACACCATCATACCTACTCCTTCCTTTCTGCTTGGATCCACCCACCTCTATCTCCCCGATATACACACACAGCTGGATTTCCTCACCACTCCCAGAAGCAACAGGCTATAAACTGTCTACAAGGATAATGCACCTGGGGCAGGCATGGCCAGACCCCCATGGGCAATAGAGCAAGCGGGCAACAGGGAACACAAAGGGGGCACCTTTGGGGATGATGCGTCCATCTGGGAGCTTGATGTCCTCCGTGCAGCGGCGGGAGACCAGGGTCACAGGTGGGAACTGGCGGAGGCTCTCCTTGATGCACATAGTGGTGAAGGGCAGTTGGGTCAGGTCATCCCTGGGGAATGCGGAACAGTGGGTGACTAGAGGCCAGGCCATGATGCCACCCCCTCCCCTAGAGACACACACACACACATGTGCATAGGCTATTAGGAGCAACCGCAGGAAACCAGTCCAGGATTTCAGACTTCCCCCAACTTTAGGTATTTGCAGTTATGCACTGTACACACCTCTAATCCTCAACAGATAAAATATCTGCCCCTGACCAATCAGAGCAGCGCTAGCTGGATGTCTTTGAGCCAAGCATTAATTCTCTAACTGATGAACTGTGTGGAGGTCAGGGGGCATCCCTGGGGATGTGCCAGGACAAACAGAACGACCTGGAGTAGCAGCGATTTACCAGACTGAATGGATCAATTTCAGTATTTATATACCCACACATCATCTCCTTATACTATATTATTTTTTTTCCTTTGGACTTCAGTGCCCAACATTAGATTAATTATAATTGTTCATGATCTAGATTGTTTTCTTTACACTAACAGGCTGTCTTTCAAAGAAATTTTATGCTGCTACCACAAAAGGCAAATGGCATGCCTGGTATAAAGAGATCCATAAGTATAAACACCACTGGGAAAAGAGAAGAGAGGTATTGAATTCTGGCTAGATACCCTCTCCTGCCAATTCTCAGAGCCTGAGGCATCATCTCCCTTCCTTAACAAGGCAGATTAGCAAGGATTAGCAAGGTGTAAAATGGCATCAACATAAGATGGCATCAACTGAAAGTGTCTCCCTGAGTTCATAATCCAAATGACTGATAATGAACCAAAAGGAACTTTCTAGTTGTTTGATGCTGCATAATGCTGTGTTTTCTTTGCATCAGCCAGAATCAGCTCTACACGGCATACATCTGAAGTAAACTAGATTATTATTCCTGATTCTTACACTTCCCCACTACATTGGAATTATGCACCATGCCCTTTGCCATGTGATTCTGAGTACCTTTGGCTCAGATGGATGGAGTATATGTCCCACCCCATTCATGTTGGGATCGGCCTGGTGAAATGCTTTAGCTAATAGAATGTTACAGTGCAAGCAGAGGTTTTTAATTGTGTGATTCTTTGTGCTTCTGGAGTCTGCCCTGAGAGGACCATGTCCAGTATGGCTGCTGGCCCAAGGAGAATGAGGAGACATGTAGGACAGATCTGAATTCAAACCTCAGCTTGGAAACAAACCTATTCAACTCAGTGAAGCTCAGCAGCAATAAGAGAAATATGCAGATGAGAGCAAAAAATATGTGCAGACAAAAGCAATAAATAAATGCTTGCTGCAAACCACTGAGCTTAGGAACTGTTTGTTACACAGCATTATTGCAGCCTTTGCTGACTAAGACATTCCCAGCTAAGAATTTCCGCACTATGAAGAGTGCCTATGCATTACTGTCATCCCCATTTTACAGGTGAACAAACTTAAATTCAAGAAGTTTAAGTGACTTGTCGAAGGTTAGTTAGACAGTAAGTGGTAGAGAGATTAATACTCAAGGCTGTAAACTCAACCTGCCCCCAATATCCCCAGGACCCAAGACTGACCACTCCAGTTCCTCCAGCTCCCGGCCTTTCATGACTTCCTGGATCTCTTCTCGGCACTTCTCCTGGTACTCTGGATACTTGGCCAAGTTGAACAGTACCCATGACAGCCCACTAGATGTTGTGTCATGACCTGCAGGCAGATGAGGAGCCTAGATGGAGGCTGCCTGAAGGTAGCAGAGACGCTGTCCTCAGACAATGGGGCCCTTTCCCATCCTTCTCTAGCCTCATCCCACATCCTCACCCTCAAACATGAAGGTGTCTGCCTCTGCTCGGATATCCTCGTCTGAGAGTTCCTTTCCATCTTCATCCTGGAATGGGCAATAGACTGCTCAGCTCATTTTGTCTCACCCGCCACAACCTAGGAGTTCTTCCTAGGACATCCCTTTTGGGACGTCCCTGTGGCCCAGTGGTTAAGAATATGCCTGCCAATGCAGGTGTCAGGGGTTCAATCCCTGGTCCCAAAAGATCCCACATGCCGGGGAGCAATTCAGCCCATGTACCACAACTACTGAGCCCACATGCCTAGAGCCCGTGCTCTGCAACAAGAGATGCCACCGCAATGAGAAGCCTACACACCAAAATGAAGAGTAACCCCCAGTTGCTGCAACTCAAGAAAGCCTGAGCAGCAACAATACCCAGCACAGCCAAAAATAAATAAATAAAATGTTTAAAAAGATCTCACATGCTGCAACTAAGATGCAGCACAGCCAAATAAATGAATATATATTTTTTAAAGACACCCACCTCTTTCTCTTAAGCCAAGCTGCAGGGGAAAGGATTCCAGGCAGGTGTGTGTGTGTGTGTGTGAGTCATTCAGTCATGTCTTGACTCTTTGACACCCCATGGACTGTAGCCTGCCAGGCTCCTCTGTCCATGGAATTCTCCAAGCAAAAATACTGGAGTGGGTTGCCATTCCCTTCTCTAGGGTATCTTCCTGACCCAGGGATCGAACCCAGGTCTTCTGCATTGCAGGCAGATTCTTTACCATCTGACCACCAGGGAAGCCCAAGCAGACAGAGGTATGCAACTTGTCCAAGAAAGAGGGAAAGAGAGCCAAAGGTGAGAGGAAAAAGGGAGTTTGCATTTCTTTGGCAGTTCCTATCACCAAGCATCTTGCCGGAGGTCTGACAAAATCTCATGATCAGATGTTATGCTCGTCATGTTATAAATGAGGAAACTGAGGCTCAGAGGGAAAACTAAGGTCAAATATCCATGAAGTGGTTGAGCTAGAACTAGCATCCAGGACCATCTGAATCCAAAACCCAGGCACTGCTCAGAAACTCCACAGAAGCATCACAAACAGGTGACCACATTTCTCTGCAAGTGTCACATTTTTTCAAGGTCTTCATTAGTGCCGTGGGCCGAATTGTGTTCCTCCCCACCCCCACTCCAGAACCCATGAGTTAAAATCCTAACCCCAAAATGTGACCTTATTTGGAGATAAGGCTTTTGCAGAGGTAATTAAGTTACAATGAGGTCATTAGTGTGGGCCTTAATCCAGTGTGACTGGTGGCCTTATAAGAGGAGATGAGGACAGACACATACAGAGGAGAGGCCATGTGAAGACACAGGTGAAGACAGCCAGCTACAAGCCAAGGAGAGAGGCCTCAGAAGAAACCAAGCCTGCCATCAGAGTTCTAACCTCCAGACTGAGAAGACTGATTACTGCCATTTAACCTCCCAGTGTTGGGACTTCCCTGGTGGTCCATTGGATACGAATCTACCTGCCAGTTCAGGGGACAATTCAATCCCTGTTCCTGGAAGATCCCACATATTCTGGAAAAACCAAGCCCATGTGCCAAAACTACTGAGCCTACATGCTGCAACTACTGAAGCCCTCTTGTGCTCTGCAGCAAGAGAAGCCACCGCAAGGAGAAGCCTGTGCATGGCAATGAAGAGTAGCCCCTACTCGCCACAACTAGAGAAAGCCCGCACACAGCAACAAAGATCAGCCAGAAAAATAAATAAAATAAAATTTTAAATACTATAAGTAAATAAATAAACCACCAGTGTCACAGTGTTTTTATTTTTTATGGCAAATCTGTGCTCAGTTGCTCAGTCATGTCCGACTCTTTGCAGCCCTATGGACTGTAGCCCATCAGCCTCCTCTGTCCATGGAATTTTCCAGGCAAGAATACTGGAGAGAGTAGCTATTCCCTTCTCCAAGGGATCTCCCCCACCCAGGCATCAAACCCGCGTCTCTTATGTCTCCTGCGCTGGCAGGTGGATTCTTTACCTCTGCACCACCTGGGAAACCCCATTGCAGATCTAGCAGACGAATACAGTCTCACATGTTCTACATCTGCTTGCATTCTAGATTCACACTGTGTGTGTGTGCACTCACGCCCAACTCTTTGCGACCCCATCGACTATAGCCCGCCAGGCTTCTCTGTCCATGGGATGTCCCAGGCAAGAATACTGGAGTGAGCTGCCATTTCCTTCTCCAGGGGATCTTCCTGACTCAGGAATTAATCCCGTGTCTCTTGCATTTCCTGCACTGCAGGCAGATGCTTTACCACTAATGCCACCTAAGATCCACCTTAGTTTGGATTTTCCACAGTTGTGGAAACTCATGAGGAAGCTGTCCCAGGCAGGACTCCACCCTCCAGGGTCCCGTCTCACCTTGGCCAGGAGCAGCACATCAATGAAGTCCAAGGTCTTGCCCTGCTTGGCCTTAAACCAGGCTTCAGCCCCCTGTTGGCGTAGCGCCCGCCGCCGCTCCTGGATGACCTCTGTGGTGAAACCATGCACAGTGTCGCAGGCCTGCCGGAAGCGCCGTCCATCAGCCGTGCGGTAATAGATGAAATCGAAGTAGTGATGCAGGCGATACTGGCGCCGGACCACCAGGGCACTCAGTTCAATGATGGCCGAGATGTAATCGCTCATCTTCCTGCCATGGAGAAAAAAAGGCATGAGCATAGGCCCTAAGACAAGTTTCCTCTCTCAGTGGGCAGGTGACAAAGAGTTGTTGTTGTTGTTTAGTTGCTAAGTTGTGTCCGACTTTTTGTGAACCCCCACGGGCTCATCTGTCCATGAGATACTCCAGGCAAGAATACTGGAGTGGGTTGCCATTTCCTTCTCTGGGGGATCTTTCCAACTCAGGGATCGAACCCATGTCCCCTGTATTGGCAGGCGGGTTCTTTACCACTGAGTCACCTGGGAAGCCCGCAGGTGACAAAAAGCAGCCCTGAATTAACTCTATTTTCTTATTTCCTTGTTTGTTTGTTTTGGCTGCACTAGGTCTTAAGTGTTGCATGCAGACTTTCTCTAATTGTGACAAGCAGGGAGCTACTCTTCATTGAAGTGCACAGGCTTCAGTGAGCTGTAGTGGCTTCTCTTGTTGCAGAGAACAGGCTCTAGGCCCACTGGCTTAGTAGTTGTAGCACAGAGGCTTTGTGCTCCAAGGCCTGTGGGGTCCTAATTTCCAGACCAGAGATTGAACCCCTGCATTGGTAGGTGGACTCTTCACCTCTGGACCACCAGGAAAGTCCATTTCTTTGTTTTCTGGATGTTCTTCCATCTGGACCCTCACTGACTAGACAGATACCACCCCTCCCAGGACTAGCTATTTCTTAGAGGCAGCAAATGACCCACCCAGGAGCGTCCTTTTCTTTTGCAAATCAATCAATCCAGAGTCCATACTCCAAACATTATTGGGCTGAGCCACTATACCCCTACCTTAATTATCCCTGGGCCAGGCACTGGATAACTTGGGGCACCTCTCCGCCCCAGAGCCAGCTGAAATTATTCAAGCTAGCCAACCCTAGGACTTCCCTGGTGGTTCATGGTTAAGAATTTGCTTGCCAATTCAGGGGACACAGGTTGGATCCCTGGTCCAGGAACTAAGATCATACGTGCCTCAGAGCAACAAAGGGCCTGTGCCACAGCTACTGAAGCCTGCTGTCTAGAGCCTGTGAGTTGCAACAAGAAAACACACTGTCACAAGAAAACCCACCTCAATGAGAAGCCCACACACCGCAGCAACTAGAGAGTGGCTTCTGCTTATGACAACTAGAGAAAGCCCACACACAGTAACCAAGAGCCCACATCAAAGACACATCTCACCAATAAACAAACTTTTTAAAAAACTTAAAAAAAAAACACTACCCAGTCCTAAGGCTGCATACCCTGCCTTTCCCATTCCTTCCCATAGAAGACCCCCTGAAAATGTTTCTGCCATGCTCCCTCCTGGTGCTTCTCCAGGTAGCCTTGTGTCTTGTGGCACACACACACATCTTGGAAATGGTAAGTAACAAACTATCTTTTCAATGGCAATTGCTTCCTCATCTGTAGTCCTCACCATAACCCAAATAAAACTAAATTCCAGGTACATTTTAAAACAGGCCCAAGGAGAGATGAGGACTTCCATATAAATGAAGCATCACTAAAATTAAATGACTGCAATCCACAGTGTGGGGGAAAATATTTGCAAATCATGTATCTGATGAGGAGCTTGTATCTAAAATATGCAAAGCACTCTTAAAAGTCAAGAATAAGGACTTCCCTGTGGTCCCATGCCTAAGACTGCCCTCCCACTGCAGGAGGCTCAGGTTTGATTTCTAGTTGGGGAACTAGATCCCACATGCCATGACTAAGAGTTCAGATGTCATGACTAAAAGGTTCTGCATGCCACAACAAAGACTAAAGATCCTGTGTGCTGCAACTAAGGCCTGCCACAGCCAACTAGATAAGGGCAAGTGGAAAGTGGGAGATGAAAGAATAACACAATGATACAGGGTTTCTTCTCAGTGAAAATATTCTAAAACCAATTATGGTGATGGGTGCACAATTCTGTGAATAGACTAAAAGCCATTGGTTGTATAATTTAAACGGGTGAATTGTATGGTATATCAACTACATCTCGGTAGAGTTGTTATTTTGAAAAAAAGAAAAACTAAATCGCAAGGGGCAGAGCTGCCAACAGCTGCCCTTAGTCCTTAATGTGCTTGTTGTCTTCGCGCCTTGTTCACCAACTGCCGTTTTCTTGCTGATTTGTGCACGGTTGTGGCCCCTCTTCCCACTAAAATGTGAGTTCCTTGTCTGTGTTGTTGACCACTGTATTCTCCTCTAGAGCTGGGACATAGCAGGCACTCAATATATATTTTTTGGATCAACTAATGAATTAGTTATGAAGGCCATCTCCACCTTACCTAACTGAAACAACACCACTACAAGGCCCAGAGTGACAGAGTCAGCAGCTTGTTGTTGAGGGCCTACTATGTGCTATAAACTTGACAGTCATTATGTCCCTTACTCTTTAGATCCCCACTTAGACTAGAAGCTCCAAGGAACTGGGACTTAGTGCTCACCACCGTATCCCCCATAGCTAGGCACATAGTAGGTGCACAACAAACATTTGATGGATGAATGAATGAACCAGGGCAATAGTTATTTTACTTAGTCACTCAACAAATATCCCCTCACCAACTACTGTGTGCCAGGGCAGTGCTACATCATTTCAACCTTTAAGCATCTCTCAGATCAGAGACTGTCATTCTTATCTTACGAACAAAAAACTGAGGCTCAGAAAGTGTGGGGAGGGACTCTTTCCAAAGACCATATACTTTTCATGGAAGAATGAATTAAACTTAGCACTCACTGAGCATCTACTGTGTGGCGAAGCCATTGACTCGTATTACCTCATTTAATCCCCCTACGATGACTGTGAGGACCAGAGGGAGATGTGCATTTTGGGGATAAGGAAGCAGGCTCAGAGAGGTGATGTCAGTTTCCCAGAACCACACAGCCTGTCAGTGGCAGAGCACCAACAGCCCAGGACTGCCTCACAGCTAAGAGTTTTCTTTCTCCTCTCGTCACCTTGCCCCTGCAGCAGCTGGCTCTATGTTCCCTAGGGAGGCCATACTCACTCCTGGCAGTTGCTGCTGTAGCTGAAGACACATTTCTGAAGACAGTCCAGGGTCATGAGGCTGACATGCTCAAACATGTCAAGGGAGACCTCTGAGCCCTCTGCCAGGTGCCGCCATTTAGCCTGGAAAACAAATGACAAATGGGCATGGAGACCACAGACTTTCAGCCAGGCTGATAATAACCCAGCTGCAAGCTCACTACAAGTCCACTTCATAAGTAAAGGAAGTGAGGGCTTCCCCGGTGGTTCAGTGGTAAAGAATCCGCCTGCCAATGCAGGAGATATGGGTTCAATCTCTGGCCCAGGAAGATCCCACACGCCTCAGAGAAACTAAGCCTGTGCACCACAAGAATTGAGCCTGGGCTCTAAAGGCTGGACACGCGACTACTGGGCCCACATGCCACGATTACCGAAGCTCACAGAGCCTTTCCTCAGAAACAAGAGAAGCCCCCACAATGAGGAGCCCACACACAGCAACTAGAGAATAGCCCCTGCTCCTCTCCACAACCAGAGAAAAGCCCACGCAGCAATGAAGACCCAGCACAGCCAAAAATAAGTAAATAGTCTGTTTGTTAAAAAAAAAAAAAAGGAAATAAGGCTTCCTGAAGTCACATGACTTGCCCACGAGCTGGAGTCTGGACCAGCCCCACTTCCAGATATACTCTTCCCGAGAAACCCTGGGACTCACATGCATGGTATCAGTGCACTGGTTGAAGATCTTCATGTAGGGCTTCAGGATGTCGAAGTGGAAGGCAGGCGTCAGCAGGCGGCGGTGCCGGCTCCACTTGTCGCCTCTGCTGAGCAGCAGCCCGTCTCCTGTGCCCAGGAGGTCAAGGTTAAGGACCTCTCCAGGAAACCTCACGCCCTGCCCCCTCTTCCCTGAAGCCCTGGCTCCAACCTACCCAGTCCCGAGCTCACCCAGCCAAGGTTTCAGGAAGCCATAGAAAAGGTCATCCTTGGGGGCAACAGCAGCTGTGGGGAGAGAAGAGGTGACGATACCTCAAAACAAGGCTCTGACCCTTGACCTCTGCTTATGACCTCCTCGGGCCTCCACTCTGGGCTCTCACCTACCACCTCACCCCTCCAGTCCAATCCTCCACACCTGCCCCAGGGAGATTCTTATAACACCCTGATCTGAACATGAGCCTCCCCTGCTCAAACACCTCCCATTTCAAGCTCAGGCTAGCACCGAAAGCCCAGCCCCATCTGGCTGCCATATTCCTCTCCCTTTCATCCTTCAGCAAATGCCAAATAACCCCACATGCTGACCCTCATTTCCAAACTTTTGCCCAGACTGTGCACTCTCTCCAGAATGGCTTTCTTCACCTGATTCTTCCCCTAATTCACCCCTTCTTTTCTGCCAACTCAGGCCATCTGAATTATACCTCCTGTGCTCCCAGCCTCCAGCCTCTCCCTTTCCAGTCTGCCCTGCACCCTAGATCCAGGGGGATCTTATCTGACTCTAGATCTGACCATGTCTCTTCCTGCCCACACACCTGTCAGTCCAAAATACAGCTGCTCAGCCCATTTCCAATGCTCTGAATGACCTATCCCAGTCCACACCACTCTCAGAATACCTCTGCCCTAAACCTCAACCATGGAGAAGGCAATGGCACCCCACTCCGGTACTCTTGCCTGGAAAATCCCATGGGTGGAAGAGCCTGGTAGGCTTCAGTCCATGGGGTCGCAAAGAGTCGGACACGACTGAGCGACTTCACTTTCACTTTTCCCTTTCATGCATTGGAGAAGGAAACAGCAACCCACTCCAGTATTCTTGCCTGGAGAATCCCAGGGATGGGGGAGCCTGGTGGGCTGCCGTCCATGGGGTCGCACAGAGTCGGACACGACTGAAGTGACTTAGCAGCAGCAAACCTCAACCATCCCTCACCCCACACACCCTCAACTTGCTAATGTCACAGAACTTTCCTCAGCTTCTTGAAAAGCAGTGTTCTCTCTCGGTTCTGAGTCTTTCCACCAGGCAGCCTCTCTGTCTCAAAAACTCTTTCCTCATTTTTCCAGTCTCCACTTGGATGCCATTCCCTCTCCCATCAGTCACTCTGGATTGTATTTATCAGTTACAAGCTCCTTGAGGGGAGGGACCTTGTTGATCACTAATATATTGGTGTTGAATAAATTTTTATTGTATGAATGAATTAGCCAATCAAAGGATGAATGAATGAAAACTACCAATGGTTGGATGGATGAATGGATGGATCATTGGATGGGTGGGTGGATGGATGGGCAGATGGATCATTAGATGGATGGGTGGATGGAGTGAGTGAATTCCCTTTCTATGTGCTAAATAGAATTGGGACAGAATGGGCAGGGTGCAGGAAGGAAGTGCCTGAAACTCAAGTGATGTCACTTTTACCTGAGATATTACTCAGCCACCTACACACACACTCCCTCGGAATTGGCCAATTGTATGCACAACCACCTGTCCACTCATTCAACACACCTCTTCCACCACCCTTCTGTGCCCAACCCATGATGAGTGATTCTGAGGACCCAGAGATGGCTCAGCTCCACGCCCTGCCTGGTGGAGCTCTGGGTGTGGTAGAAAAGGGAAGCAGAGGCACGCCATGTAATTAGCAAGCAGGTAGAATGTATGCCAAGAGCAGAGGGAGGCACAAAGAAAGAGCTGCTAGAAGTCAAGGCAGGCTTCTGGGAAGAGGCAGCTTCAGAGCGGGTGGTGGAAGTCCAGTCTCTCCTCTCTGGGCTCTGGACTCCAGGCTAGGCCCTCTAGGACTCTTTCTGACACATGAAGCTGTATAATGGCTGTCCTGCTCGAACACCTCCCATGGCCTCCTAACGCCCCCAGGAGAAAACGCAAGCTCCTTCACTGTGTACACTGCTGCTCTGAATCCAGCTCCTGTATCATTTCCTACTTCTCCCTACACATCATCTTCACTCCAGACACCCCAAGTCACCTGAGCTTCCCTGACACTTTCATACATCTGCACGTTTGCACCTGGGACCCTCTACCTGGGACCTCTCATCAGGCAAGCTCCTACGCATCCTTCAAAGCCCACTTTCACTGATGCCTCCTCCAGGAAACCTTCTCCAGACCTTCTTCCCCCTGAACCCTTGCTCTCTGCCATCCTCAGATCCTTCCTCAAATCCAGCCCTGACCACTTGATGCCAGAGGAGCTGTGTCCAGTCTGCCTCTCCCATCACTTTTCCCTCCAGTAACAAGGAGATAGTAACGTCTACCCTGGAGGAGGTCATATAAGAAAAGCTCCCACAAGATGCCCAGTAGGAAGCTGCATATTACTGTGGCTGAGACTTCAGCCTCTGGGATGGCCAGGTTCAAATCCCAGGCCTACCACTGACTGACTGTGTAAACTTGGGCAAGAAAATAGAGCAGTCCTGCCTGCCTCATGGCAACCCTATAAAATTTCAATGAATTAGTGCTCCTGGCACTCAGCAAGTGCTCATTAAGTATTTCTACATATAAATAAATTAACCAACTGTCGGCTACTTTTCATGGAGAAGGAAATGGCAACCCACTCCTGTATTCTTGACTGGGAAATCCCATGGACAGAGGAACCAGGTGGGCTACAGTCTATGGGGTCTTAAAGAGTCAGACATGACTGAAGCAACTTAGCAGGCATGGCTATTTTTACTGTGTGTGTGTGTGCTCAGTTGTTCAGTTATGTCTGACTCTGTGCAACTCCATGGACACAGCCCACCAGGCCCCTCTGTCCATGAGATTTCAAAGGCAAGAATACTGGAGTGGGTCGCCATTTCCTCCCTCAGGGTATCTTCCTGATCCAAAGTTTGAACCCATGTCTCCTGTGTCTCCTACATTGGCAGCTGAATTCTTTACCACTGAGCCACCTGGGATACTACTCTGATTATAATGATTGCTCGGTGGTATCAAGAATTTGTGAGATGAAAAATCTCAGTCCCCAGCTCACAGGAGGACCCTAATAGGGAAAAATGAATGCGTAGAAACCATGGAAAACAGTTTGGTGGCTCCCTGAAAAGTTAAACATAGAATTACCATAAGCACACATGTGTGCTTAGTTGTGTCTGATTCTTTGTGACCTCATGGTCTGTAACCCCCCAGGCTACTCTGTCCATGGGATTTCCAGGCAAGAATACTGGAGTGGGTTGCCACTTCCTTCTCCAGGGGATCTTCCTGACCCAGAGATTAAACTTGTGTCGCCTGTGTCTCCTGCATTGGCTGGTGGATTCTCCACTGAGCCACCTGGAAAGCCCCATATGACCCCACAATTCTACAACTAGGTATCTGCCCAAGAGAAATGAAAACATAGGTCCAAAACTTGTACACACATGTTCACAGCACCCTTATTCATAACAGTCAAAAGGCAGAAACAACCCAAATGTTTATCAGCAAATGAATGGATAAACAAATGTGGTATATCCATATATCCATAAGTGAAATATTATTCAGCCTTAAAAAAGGAATGAAGTCCTGGTCATTGCTACAGTGTGGCTGAGCCTCAAAAACATTCGGCATAAAAGAAGTCAGTTGCAAAAGACCACATGTTGTATAACTCCTTTTTTATGATATGTTCAGAAAAGAAAGTCCATGGGGACAGAAAGTATGTACCAGTGGTCAAAAAGAGAAAGGAATGAGAGATGACAACATCACGGCTATGGGGTGTTTTATGGGGTGATGAAAAGGTTTTGAAATGAGGGAGGGCGGATGGTTGCACAACTATGAACACACTAAATACCTTCCACTTTAAAATAAGTAATTATACAGTATGTGATTTCAGCTCAATTTTTAAAATGAGTATATAAAAACAAAGCTACAATTATGTGGCTATATATCCTGCTTTGTCATTCTAGAAAGCATTTTTACCTACCTTCTCTCTCTGTCACAAAGAGACACTTTATCTCTTGGAAGATAAAGAAACAGAGGTTCAAGAAGGAGCCATGCCTTTCCCAGAGTCCATCAGCTGTGTGGGTTTAAGCCCAGAAGAGCAAGCCCCTCTCCACCACCCCCGCCCCCGCCAGATGTGGCCCCTAGACACTGGAATCTAAGACTTGGGGCCAGACCTGTCTAATATGAGATAGGCAGGCACAGAGGGGCCCGGACACCCTGGAGCCAGGAGACCTGACTCCAGGCTGCTTCTCCTGACTCACAGCCCCACCCTCCTTGAGCCGCAGTCTCCCATCTGGCTCCTCCTGTCTGGATCTGGCTCCTCCTGTCTGGGAGGCAAAGGATTTCCTGCCAGTCCTGAGAGGGGAGAAGGGAGAGAAAGGGAAGAGACCTGAGCATCAACTAAAGTGCTCAGCTTAATTTTTCCTTTGTTTATTTTTGGCTGCTCTCCACTGCGTGTGGAAACTTGGTTCCTTGACTAGGGATTGAAGCCACGCCCCCTGCATCAGAGGGTGGAGTCCTAACCACCGGACCTCTGGGAAAGTCCCATAAAGTGCTAAGCTTATGATGGGGGCTCTACTTCCTGGTCTGCTTGCAGGGGGAGGGTCTCACAGTCATGCAGGACAACCTTCAGAAAACAGATGCTCTAAGGTGATAGGGAGGGGGAGTGGGAAAGAAAGGGGGAAAAAAAGATTTAAAAGGCAGATTCATGTTGATTTATGGCAGAAACCAACACAATATTATAAAGCAATTATCCTCCAATTAAAATAAAAAATTTTTAAGGCAGAAGAGAAGAAAGCCTTATTTAGCACCTACCCAACACTATCTTACTGAGTCTTCACAGCTGCCCCATTTAATAGATCAGAAGCGGAAGCCCTGAGAAGCTGAATAAATTGCTGGGTCACATAGCACGAACGTGCTCCAGCCTGGATTCAAACGCAACCCACCCAAGTCCCGGTCCAGGCCTCTTTTCCACAACTTGGTGTCCATCCCTTGCAAGTGTCACCACCCTCCAGGGTCTGGGTTTCCCTCTTTGTTCTATGGGGATGGTTATTCCCCTACAAGAGGCTTCTCAGGTGGCGCAATGGTAAATAATCCACCTGCCAATGCAGGAGATATGGGTTCAACCCCCTGGAAGAGGAAATGACAACACACTCCAGTATTCTTGCCCGGGAAACCCCAAGGACAGAGGAGCCTGGCGGGCTACAGTCCATGACGTTGCAAAGAGTCAGACGCAACTGAGCAACTGAGCCATTCCCTTACACATGCAACAGCGGGGGACACTGGCAGAAGGGCAGGGCTGAGAAGAGAAGAATGACAGCCCCTTTCACCTTCATGGCTCCAGGGGGCCACCTTGAAGGTGGTCTCCAGAAGTGTGTTTGCAGAGGCCAAAGCTGAAGCCAGAGGTCCTGAAATTCCTGGAGCTCTTGATTTCCCATCCCTCCTCTCTCAGACATCCCCTGATGCCTCTGGAGATGCCCAGGTAAATGCGAGGCCACCCTGGGGGCTAGAGACTCATTTATGAGGAAGATACAATGCTGGACACAGATAATTCAGCCCTAAATGGTTAGGGGTAAGAATGGAAGAGTTCAGAGGAAAGAGCTATGGTCTGTGTGGGGAATCAAGGGAGGTTTCCAGGAGGAGAGGGTCATTCGAGCTGCATGATGAAGGCTGAGCAAGACCTCCCCAGGAACACTTGGGAATCCTACACCCTGGGATAGATGTGGAATGCAGGAGGGAGGGGCAATCTTTCTGCTTTTCCCTCTCCACCAGCCAGCCTAGGTTAACAGAACAGGCTGCAGATTTGGATAGCCACAGTGGGAGTGTCAGAACCCAAGTGACGGGAGTGCCATGGCTTAAAATTAAGCAATAGCCATTTAACAAAAGCTTAGGCAAACAACTGCCTATCTGAGCATGTTTGCTCTGACTGTGAGAAGTGAACATCCTGTCAAAGTTCCTGGGACTTTTATATACTGTCCCCTCTTTCCCCTTGCTGTTCTCATTATCTGTGTTGCTGAGTCGGCTCTAGTAAACCCCTATTCATACTTCAAAGCCCTACTCAAATGGCCTTTCCTCTGGATAGCCCACCTGCCTTGAAACCCAGATAGGCAGTGGGAGTTGAGGGCTTACTCATCCGTCGGAGGCCCGGCCCACCTACCTGAGGCGCCCACCAGGGGCTTGATGTAGTCAGGATGCACCAAAACCACTAGTGGCAGGACGGGCCCTAGCCACACGAGCACCACGTGGTGCATGTCGTCCAACACCTTCTTCTCATCTTGGAGGCCTCTCTCATTCGGGAGATACTGCAGGTGGCAGTAGAGAAAGGTAGTGAGATGGCACCCAGCCCTGCTTTCCCCTGGCCCTTCCCTCCTACCACTTCCTCTGCCCTCAAAAGAAGCCAGGAAGGGCTGTGTGATTGTAGGCAGTCAGCTGCACCTCGATGAGCCTCCATTCCCTCAGCTGAAAACTGGGGAGGGGGGGGCGGGGGGATCAACTCCCCTTCTGAGGATAATTGAGACGATGTATGAAACAGCAACATGAAAGAGTCCTAGCACAGGGCTGGACACACGGCTGGTGCTCAAGAAATAAAACCAGTAACAGCAAACACAATAATGATAATGATTAGCATTTATCGAGTATTTCTGTTTGTAATAAAATATTACTGGTAGTGTTCTAACACATACACATGCTTGGAGTGTTGGGCACTGCCATGGGCATTTTTCATATATTCATATTTTCAACCCACACAAAAACCCTATGACGTAGTTGCTACTATTTTCCCCATTTTACTTTACTCAGTAGGGTCAAATGACTTGTGTTAAGTTACAGGTGAGTAAGGGACTGTCTTCATTTGGGATCCCGTAGAAGCAGAACCAAAGACAAGGGTTCTAGGGCAAGCAGTTTACTTGGGAGGGTAATCCCCCAAAACACAGGTGAGGAAAGGGGCAGTGAGATAGACAGAAAAGGCAGCCAGTAAAGAGTTGTCAAGGGAATTATCCCCATGGGCAACTGGGGCTCATTCCCACTGGGGACCTCTGTGGGGGATATCCACCTCAGGGTCAACCCATTTGAGGGTGAGGGGGCAGGGATGTTTTCATACCAGCTCCTTTAGTCCCATAGTCACCGACTGAGGGCTATCCGGGGGCATTAATTCACAAGCTAACAATCCACCCAGGCAGAGTGGGTTACAGCTGCTAGAGAAAGCCCTAGAACACAGGCAAGACAGCCTCTTGCAGCCAGAAATGGGTGGAGAGGAACAGACAGTGGTGTCACCTGCCACAGTGGTGAAGGCAGGATTTGAACCCAGGCCCCGCAAGCTCCAAAACACCTGCTGTTAACCAACATGCTCTATGAAGCAGAGCTCTTCAGGCTCAGCATCAGGTGGATCTGAGCTCAAACCCATCCTCAGCAGCTGTGTGACCTTGGGCAAGTCACTTGACCTCTTTGAGCCCCAAAGATCAAATCCAAAATGTAGGGCAGGTCCATCCCTATTTCATAAGCTATGAGAACTGGGAGAGCCCAAGTACAAAAGGCCTAACCCAGTGCCTGGTGAATGGCAGGGTCCGGCAATTGTAGGATGAACGAATGAATGACTCTTCTCTGGTTTCTGCCTCTGCTTCCGGATCAAGTTCGGCCCTGAGCCTGTCCACACCCAAGGGAGACTACGGCACCATCCAGATCTCTCGGGCCCAGGATGGGCCCATGGGGTCAAGGTTGAACTTCGGAGCTGGCCCTGGCCTACTACCCACGGCAGCAGGGCCTGGCCACCACTTTCAGGACCACCATCATGCCAGAGGGCTTCCTGGGGTAAGGCTGGATACGGGGCATGGCAAATGAGTAGAAGTTCATCTGACAGGAAAAGATATTCTGGGCAGAGGGCAGTTTGGCAAAGGTCACAGAGGTGGAAAATCCGAGCTTGCTCATGGAGCAGGACATCACTCTATAAGACTAGAGGGAGACAGTGGAACAGGGGAGGAGGGTGAGGGTTAGAGTCTAAAGGGACTTGAACTCCAGCTGAGGAGTTAGGAGTTTCTCAGGACAGCAGTGGGGAGTCTTGGAGGGTATGTGAGCAGGGAAGGAACATGGTGGGATTCAAGAATCTTTCTGGAGTCTGGACCATGGAACAGCAGAGGAGGAGAAGGGAGGCCTGAGCAGGGCTTGGAGAATGGAAGAGAGGGAGATGATTCAGGCACAAAGAGGCAAAGCTTGGTGAGTGCTTGCTCCAGGAAGGTAATTCCCAAAACTAAATAAAATGAATGTATTTTGCACTATTGAATGGACATGTGTCTCCTCTTTCCTTCTCCTGAGACACTCACTCCAAGCAGTATCTAAAAGACATCGAGAAGCACTTGCTCCTTTCAGTCTGTGCAGGACCCAGGAGTGAAGCGCAGACACCCACCTCTGTGTAGCGGACCCAGCACCAAGCATGCCACAGACAGGGACGATCCTATTTCCACAATGCAGATGAAGTACAGGGAGGTGAAGAAGCTTCTCAAGGTCACACAGGCAGCTCACGGTCGAGACAGGCAAGTCCATGCTGATGACCACCGCCCCAAACTGCCTCCCCAAAGTCCTCCAGGCTCAGCATAAGGCTTTAACTGGGAAGGTCTCCACAACTGTCCCTCAGCTTCATTTAGGGCTAGAAGGGGAACCAGGTGAGTCCAGCAGGGAAATAGGGGCTGGACTATGGGGCCCCTGCAGTCTCAGCACCCTCAGGAGTCTGAATTTCTCTCTTACAACCTCTGAAGCCCATTTAGAAAAGTCCAGCCTTTCTCATCCAGAAGCCAGATGGGCAAAGGCAGAGAGCTAAGAGCAGGAGTGCTGGGACCAGACAGCATGGGTTTGAACCCAGACTCTGCCACTTACGAGTTGTGTGTGGCCTAGGGCCAGCTACTTAACCTTTCTGTGTCACAGTATTCTCCAGAAGGAAAAAAAAAAGAAGAAGGAGATAATTGCTGGACCTACCTTCTAGGATTGTCAAGAGGACTAAATGAGTTAGTACTTACAAAGTGCCTGAACTAATACTCGGAATATATATATAAGAAAAGAAAGAAAAGGGCTAAAATCCTCACCTGGGACCCCAGCATTAAACAGAATGAGAGAGTTTGTGAAACCACACTGGGGGACAGGTGAAGCAATGAAATCTACAAGGATACCTCCCACTCTCCCGCCCTGCGATTTCATAAGCACAGGTGTGTGTTGCTATAGCAATAGCCCGGAATTATAGAGAGAACTTTAGAGTCAGCTCTGCCTCCTCAAAGCTATGTGACCTTGGGTAAACTGCTTGCCCTCTCTGAACCTCGGTCTCACTCAGATCCTGTAAAATGGGTCTGTTCATGACTCCAGCCAGATTCTTGAGGGGATAACGGAAGCCAGCAGGGCCATCATCCTTACTGAATACCTGTACCTGCCCTCGCCCGCCCGGCCCACCTGCCCAGCCACACCCACCATGCCAAGGTGGCCCAGCAGCCAGTTGCGCCGGGGTGGCTGGGGGAAGCAGCGTAGTCGGCGGCAGGTGATATAGAAACCCCAGCAGAGCCTCAGGAACTGCACCAGCAGACGGAAGAGGAAGAAGAGCAGGGTGAGAAGGAGCCCGGACACAGCATACAAACGGAACGCCGTCTTCTCCAACCCCAGGAGGTGCAGCAGTTGCTCTGTGATGGGCAGCATCCTGGGGGGGACACATGGGATGGGGGTCAGTGAAGGTGGGAACCACCCTCTGGCCATGGGTGTGCCATACACACGATGACCTGTGGAGCCGAGCATGATATGCCTGGCACATTAATACATGTAAGCTCCAGGCCCCAAAGACGCTTCCTCCCCCAAGGAGGAGGAGCTCCACCCAGCTGGCCCCTCCATATGCCCTCAGCCTTGACTTTGCAGAGCATCCTTCCTGACTTCTCTAGCAATGCACAGCTGGCCAGAGTGTTAGAAAATTAAAACAAACTCCCTCCCGAAAGGAGCTCTCAACCAGTGACTGATAAGCATTGCTGATGAGTCTCAACCAATGACTGATGAGCTTTGCTGATGAGTCTTAACCAATGACTGATGAGCTCCAGCTCTTTCTTTCTGGTGCAATGACGGATACGTGGTTCTCGATGTGTTACTAAGGTTCTCCAGCGGGACTCCAGCTGCCCACAAGAGAAACTTTCTTTAGAAACTGTCTCCTTTCCCCTGTCTTACTTCTCTCTTCATCTTTTAATTGAGGTGAAATCCACATGATATAAAATGAACCGTTTTATACTGAGCAAGCCACAGGCATTCACAGCACTATGCAACCACCACTTCTAACCTAGTTCCGAAACACTTCCATTACCCCAAAAGGAGACCCGGTCCCCATCAGCAGTCCACTCTCCCCTCCGCCCACCCATGGCAATCATTCATCTTTTTCTCTTATTTTTGTCTCTACGGATTTGTCTGTTCTGGACATTTCATATAAGTGGAATCAAACAATGGAACCTTTTACATCTTTTGTAGCTTCCTTCACTCAGCACAATGTTTTCAAAGTTCATCACCTTGTAACATGTATCAGGGATTCATCTCTTGTACTGCTAGTAATAGTTCTTTGTAAGAATGTAGAACATTTTGTTTATCCATTCATCTGTTGGACATTTAGGATGGTTTTTGTTTTGTTTAATTTTGGCCACACATGTAGCATCTTAGTTCGCCACCAGGGATTGAACACTTGCCCCCTACATTGGAAGCAGAGTCTTAACCACTGGACCACCAGGGAAGTCCCTGTTTCCACCTTTTTGGCTACCGTGATGTGTGCTGCTATGACCATGCATGTATATGTATTTGTTTGAGTCCCTGTTTGCAATTCTTTGGGGTTCACTTCCTTCCTGCTTACTGGTCTTTTCTGTGATCACTTCTCAAATAAACTGCTTGCACTCAAATCCTTGCCCTGAAGAAACCAAAGCAGAGTGGGCGGGTAGCAGTAATATTAGTAACACGGTGAGCAGGTATGGAGCACTCACTATGTGCCATCTGGGTGGTGCCTCATTTCTTGGAACCTTAACGCAATCCTTGGAGGCAGGTCCTGTCATTCTTTCCATTGTCAAGACAATTCAAGCTCAGTGCCTCTAATTCAAGGGAGACAGGGAGCAAGCAGAGGTCCCCTGAATCCCCCACCAAGGCCAACTTCAATCACGTTTGAGGGCCCATGGATCTCAGACAACATCAAGGAGATTGCTGAAAATGCTCAAGTCCTGCTCTCATCAATCTCTTCCACTCCGTCCCATGAGCCAAGGGTTCCCTCTGTGCCCCTACCTCCTTGGACAACACAGCTAAAGGAACCCTGCAATGCAAGTTCTCACCTGTGTCCTCAACCTCCCCCACCTCTGTCAGGGGTGCCCCCCACTAGAGGCTCTGACTGACTGGCTCTTCCACCAGCCAGAGTCCAACTTCCAAGTGTTTGCAAGGATGTGAAGAAATTGGAAACCTATGCATTGCCGGAGGGAATGGAAAATGGAGAACATTATGGTTGTTCCTCAAAAAAAATTAAACACAGAATTACCATATGTTCTAGCAATCCCACTTCTGGGTAGATCCTCAAAAGAAGTGGAAACAGAGACTCAGATAGATATATGTACATGCATGTTCATGAAGAAACTATTCACAATAGGCAAAAATTGGAAGCAACCCAAGCATCTGTCGATGAAAGAATGGATAAATAAAATATGGTCCATTCACACGTACATTCTGCTGTATTTAAAATGGACAACCAACAGGGACCTACTGGGTAGTACATGGAACTCTGCTCATGTTATGTGGCACCCAGGATGGGAGGGGAGTTGGGAGAGAAGGGATACATCGTATGTATGACTGAATCCCTTCCCTGTTCACCTGAAACTGTCACAACATTGTTAATTGGCGACACCCAAACACAAAATAAACTGTTTTTTTTAATGTGGTCCATTCATGCAGCAGAATATTGCATGTGTGTGTGCTGTCTCTTTAGTCATGTCCCACTGTGACTCCATGGTACTGTAGCCCGCCAGGTTCCTCTGTCCATGGAATTCTCCAGGCAAGAATACTGGAGTCAGTTGCCATGCCCTGCTCCAGAGGATCTTCCCAACCCAGGGATCAAACCTTCATCACTTATGTCTCCTGCATTGGCAGGCAGGTTATTTACCTCCAGCACCACCTGGAAACTGCACAGTAGAATATTATGCAGCCTTTCAAAGGAAGGAAGTTGTCACACGTGCTATAACATCGATGAACCTTGATGACATTATGCTAAAGGAAACAAGCCAGTCACAGAAGGGCAAATAATGTATGATATCCTCAAATGAGGTCCCTGGAGGGGTCAAATTCATACACACAGAAAGTAGGATGACAGTTGCCAGAGCCTGGGGGAGGGAACAGGAAGTTAGTGTTTAACAGATCCAGGGTTTTATCTAGGAAAGATGTAAAAGTTCAGGAGATGGTTGGTGGTGATGATTGCACCACGATGTGAGTGTACTTAATATCACTGAACTATACACTTAAAATTATTAAGATGGTAAATGTTTTGTGTATTTTACCACAATTAAAATTCCTTTCAAAAATACAGACAAGGATTTCCCTGGCAGTTCAGGCGTTAAGACTTTGTCTTCCAACACAGGGGATGTGGGTTTAATCCCTGGTCAGGGGCCTAAGATCTCACATGCCTTGTAGTCAAAAAGCCAAAACATGAAACAGAAGCAGTGTTGTAACAGGGGCTTCCCTGATGGTTCAGTAGGTAAAGAATCCACCTGTGATGCAGGGGACACAGGAGATGCAGGTTTGATCCCTGTGTTGGGAAGATCCCCTGGAGGAAGGCATGGCAACCCACTCCAATATTTTTGCCTGAAAAATCCCATGGACAGAGGAGCCTGGTAGTCTACAGTCCAAAGGGTCGCAATGAGTCAGACACAATTAAGCATGCACGCACAAATGTAGTTTTGTAACAAATTCAACAAAGACTTTAAAAATGGTCAGCATCAAAAAAATTTTTGTTATAAAAACAGACAGACTGATGTAGGCAATATGTCCTCTGGAAGGCTGAAGAGGTGGAGAAGAAGGGAAAGAGAGAGGGGTGGGGAGTAAGCAACCCTTCCTAATGAAACACAGACAGCTCTGAGTCACAAGTCCCAGGCACAAGCTCTAAATTAGGGCCACTAATGTGGGCCACCTCTCCCATGAACAACTGGAGGTGACATGCTCCGTAGGAAGTAGCCATGGGTATTTATTTCTTTACTGTTTTCACTGGGTAATGATTTTTCCCAGTGATACCAGGAAGCGGTTGAGTACATGCATGCTAAGTTGCTTCAGTCATGTCCAGCAGTGGTTCCAGGAAGCCCTTTCAGGGGAGGAATATCTGAGAGGCCTTCACAAAGGCCAGATTGAAAAGAGGAACCTGGGGGACAAAGGGCGCTTTCTTACTAAACATGTGCATGCACACACACACACACAAACACACACACACACTGTAAGCAGCTGGGTTCTAATCCTGGCTCTTCCACTGCCTGGCTTTAACTGTCACCCCAAATTCCCCCATCTGGAAATGGGGGTGGCTGTAAGAGATGATCTCTGAGTCATTCAGGTTTGACCACTCCTGTGTGTAGTCTGGAGTGGAACACTGGGGTCAAGGTCACCATCCTGGCAGGTCCAAGACTCCTCAGGGTAGGGTGTGGATTCAATATATTCAGCTATGAACATCAGCTGAAGCTCCAGTACTATACTCCAATACTTTGGCAACCTAGTGTGAAGAGCCAACTCATTGGGAAAAAAACTCTGACGCTGAGAAAGATTGAGGTCAAGAGGAGAAGGGAGCGACAGAGGAGATGGTTGGATGGCATCACTGACTCAATGGACATGAGTTTGAGCAAATTCCAGGAGATAGTGAAAGACAGGGAAGCCTGGCATGCTATAGTCTATGAGGTCGCAGAGTCAGATACGACGTCATGATTGAACAAGAACAATGATGGACACCAAAAAGAGAAGAGGGATTGGATAAACTGAAAGACTGGAATTGACATATACACACTACTAAATATAAAATAGGTAACTTAGAAGGACCTACTGCATATCATAGGGAACTCCACTCAATGCTCTCTAATGGCCTATATGGGAAAAGAATTTAAAAAGAGTGGATCTACACATATGTATCAATATAGCTGCTTCACTTTGCTGCACAGCAGAAGCTAACACAACATTGTAAAGTAACGTGGTGGTGGTTTAGTCACTAAGCCGTGTCCAATTCTCTGCAACACCATGGACTGTAGGCCACCAGACTCCACCGTCCATAGGATTTTCCAGGCAAGAATACTGGGGTGGGTTGCCAGGTCCTTCTCCAGCGGAATCTTCCCCACCCGGGGGTCAAACCCTCATCTCTTGCGTCTTCTGCTTGGCATGCAGATTCTTTACTGCTGTGCCACCTGGGAAGCCTTAAAGTAACTATAGTTCAATAAAATGTTTTAAAAATATTAATATATACATATATATATTCAGCCAACAGGCCACCTGGGTCACATCTAACACCTGGTTGCAGCCTGCTTCCATCCCAGCCACCACACACACAACCTTTCTAAAGGCTTGTCATGCCCTTGGTCTAACTCCCTCCATGGCTCCCCACTCCCCAACCCTGGCGTTCAAAGCCCATTGGAAGGGGAACCCTGCCCATCTTCCGCCTCAGCCGCAAAGACCCCCCTTTTAGTCTGTTCTGGGCCTGGCCCCTGTTTTCCTCACTCGGTGTGTGAATGCTGGTGTTCCTTAGAGCCTGGGCCTGGGTGGTCCTCCCCTCACTTTCTGTGCATGCCTCCTGAGACTCTCAACCCCTCCCCTGGCTGCCAAGACCCATCTCTGAGGTCCCTCCCGTGTCTCAGTGCCCACCCCCAATAGGTCCAGCCAACTCCTGGATATTCCCCCAAAGGTACCCCCCCAGACCCTCAGATTCACCTCACCTCCTACCTCCCTCCTTCTTCCTCCATCCAATCTGTCATCAACTCCATCCTAAACATCCTTCACTTCCATTCATTTTTCTCCATCCCTATCTTTCCAACCTATGTCACCACTGTGGTAGCCTCCTCCCATTGGTCCCCTGAGCTGCATCCTTGGCTGCCAGCAGTCTATTCTCCACACAGCAGCCAGAGGTCTCTTTCTAAAACCAAATCAGACATGACTTTCCCCTTCCTCCTATGCGCCCCCTATTTTACCCTGAAAACAATTCAGGCTCCTTTCCATGGGGCCCGTTGCCCTGTATAGCCTGCCCCTACTGCCCCCTCCAACTGTGTCTCCCACCACCTGCCCCGCGACTCGCTCAACTCTAGCCACTGCGGCCACAGGCCAAGTCCATGCCTACCTCTGAGCCTTTGCACATGCTGTTCCCTCCACCTGGCATGTCTTTCCCCCAGCTCTGCCCATGCTGGCTTCCCCTCATCCTCGAGGCCCCTAACAGTTCATTTTATAGCAATCATCCACCTCCCATTCTTTGTTCTTGACAGAATTGTTGAGTACCCGCTGTTTGCAGTGGCTTTCACAGTCAGGCATGTCTTTCATCTTTCTAGTAACCCTCAGAGGAAATTGAGGGGTTCTTTAGTGGAGTTGCAGCAAAAGCCCCCTCCTCCACCCAGGAAAATCCCAGCTGATATCCCAACCAATGAAATGTCTTCCTGAATTGAAATGGGAAGAAATTGGAACAAGATAAAGAATGATCCCTGGAAAAGGGGAACCTGCTCCAGGGGGGTTGCTGAATGGGGAGGACCAGAGAAACGCTGTGTCCACCTCATCATCCCCCAGGCCAGGTACAGTCTGCAGTCTTTCCCAGGGTGGATATCAGCTCTACTCCTAGCAGAAAATAACACACAGGCTGTAGGTCCCCGATTGGTTCTCACCCTGGGAGCCTCAACCTTCTCATCCACATAATGGGAATAAAAGGAAGAGGTCCATCTGATGCTACTGGGAACAGCTCAATAAATGGGTGCATTGAGGAAGTCCTCTACTTTTTTCAGCTGGGTTCCTCAAACAAGAGCACTTCTGTCCAATGCCCTCCCCCAAAAGAAGGTGCTACAAAAAGTTTTGAGGTGCTGCAGCTGCTGCAGGAAACAGTTTGGTGGTCTCACAAAAAGTTAAATATCGAATCACCTGATGACCCTGCAATTCCACTCCTAGTGAAGTGAAAGTCACTCAGTTGTGTCTGACTCTTTGTGACCCCATGGACTATAGAATCCATGGAATTCTCCAGGCCAAAATACTGGAGTGGGTAGCCTATCCCTTCTCCAGTGGAGCTTCCCAACCCAGGAATTGAACCAGGGTCTCCAGCATTGCAGGCAGATTCTTTACCAACCAAGCTATTAGGGAAGCTTGAGGTGTGTAGCCAAAAGAATTGAAAACAGTGACTTAGATACTTGTGTACAAATATTCATAGCAGTACTGTTCACAATCACCAAAAGATGGGAGCAACTCAAATGTCCATCAATTGATGGCAGATAAATATCATATATGTATCTATACAATGGAATATTAGTCAGCCACAAAAAGGAATGGAGCACTGACACATGCTACAACATGGATGAACGTCAGAAATATCACGCTGAGTGAAAGAAGCAAGACACAAAAGCCCATGTACTGTATAATCCAATTTATATGAGATATCCAGAGTAGGTAAATCCATAGAGACAAAAAGCAGATTCATGGTTGCCAGGGCCTGGAGGTGGGGAAGGGAAAGTGACTGCTAATGGGTATGAGGTCTCCTTTCAGGCTGATGAAAATGTTTTGGAAATAGATACATGCAATGATTTCACAACATTGTGAATGTATTGATACTAAATGCCACTGAATTGTTCCCTTTAAAATAGTTATTTTAGGGACTTCCCTGGTGGTCCAGTGGCTAAGACTCCCAGCTCAGCTGGGAGTGCTGAGGTTCGATCCCCAGTTGGGGAACTAGATTTCATATGCTGAAGCTAAAAGATCCTGCATGTTGCAATGAAGATCGAAGATCCTACATCCAGCAACTAAGACCCAGCACAGCCAAATAAATAAATAAATAAATATTTTTAGTTACTTTATATTAGATTAATTTTACCTAGAATTTTTAAGTGCAATAAAAAGTTTGAGGACCCATGAGAACTTTATCATGGTGGCTGCCTCTGGAAGGAAACTGGAAGAACTGGGAGCAGGACTGGAAGAGAGACTTACCTTTCCCTCTCCAGATTTGGGGGACTTTCTGATTTTCTATACCCTGAGCACATATTGAAGTAGCAGTAGTAGAAGTAAACATCTACGTCTGCTTTATTAAGAGGCTTTATGCCAAAGGCTTTGACTATGTGGATCACAATAAACTGTGGAAAATTCTGAAAGAGATGGGAATACCAGACCACCCGACTTGCCTCCTGAGAAATCTGTATGCTGGCCAGGAAGCAACAGTTAGAACTGGACATGGAACAACAAACTGGTTCCAAATAGGGAAAGGAGTATGTCAAGGCTGTATATTGTCACCCCGATTATTTAACTTATATGCAGAGTACATCATGAGGAATGCTGGGCTGATGAAGTACAAGCTGGAATCAAGATTGCCAGGAGAAATATCAATAACCTCAGATATGCAGATGACACCACCCTTATGGCAGAAAGTGAAGAAGAACTAAAAAACCTCTTGATGAAAGTGAAAGAGGAGAGTGAAAAAATTGGCTTAAAACTCAACTTTCAGAAAACTAAGATCATGGCAGCCAGTCCCATCACTTCATGGGAAATAGATGAGGAAACAATGGAAATAGTGGCTGACTTTATCTTTTTGGGCTCCAAAGTCACAGGAGACGGTGATTGCACCCACAAAATTAAAAGACACTTGCTCCTTGGAAGAAAAGTTATGACCAACCTAGACAGCATATTAAAAAGCAGAGACATTACTTTACCAAAAAAGGTCCATCTAGTCAAAGCTGTTGTTTTTCCAGTAGTCATTATGGATGTGAGAGTTGGACTATAAAGAAAGCTGAGAGCTGAAGAATTGACACTTTTGAACTGTGGTGTTGGAGAAGACTCTTGAGAATCCCTTGGACTGAAAGGAGATCCAACCAGTCCATCCTATCCTAAAGGAAATCAGTCGTGAATATTCATTGGAAGGTCTGATGCTGAAGCTGAAACTCCAATATTTTGACCACCTGTTGCGAAGAACTGACTCATTGGAAAAGACCCTGATGCTGGGAAAGATTGAAGGCAGGAGGAGAAGGGCATGACAGAGGATGACATGGTTGGCTGGCATCACCGACTCAGTGGACATAAGTTTGGGTAAACTCCAGAAGTTGGTGATGGACAGGGAGGCCTGGCATGCTGCAGTCCATGGGGTTGCAAAGAGTCAAACATGACTAAGCAACTGAACTGAACTGAACTGACAACATATTGACCACTTAAAAATGTTTTAACTGTGAAAATTACTGAATTGTACAACCCAAAGAATGAACTCTACTTTAAACTGTGGACTTTGGTTAGTAATACTTTGGCCACCTCATGCGAAGAGTTGACTCATGGAAAAGACTCTGATGCTGGGAGGGATTGGGGGCAGGAGGAGAAGGGGACGACAGAGAATGAGATGGCTGGATGGCATCACCGACTCGATGGACATGAGTTTGAGTTAACTCCGGGAGTTGATGATGGACAGGGAGGCCTGACGTACTGTGATTCATGGGGTCGCAAAGAGTCTGACAGGACTGAGCGACTGAACTGAACTGAATGTTCTATATTGGTTCATCAATTGTAACAAATGCAGCATGCTGATGGGAGATGTTAATAACAAGGGAGTTGCAGGGGGCAGGTGTTGGAGCTCTGTACTTTCTGGGTAATTTTTCTTTAAACCTAACACTGCTCTAAAAGGTAAAGTCTAGAATTGGGAGGGGAGCATTGAAATATATTTATTACCAAATGTAAAACAGAGAGCTAACGGGAAGTTACTGTATAACAGGGTGTTCAGCCTGGTGCTCTGTGACAACCTAGACAGTAGGGATGGGGTGCGAGGTGGGAGGGAGGTTCAAGATGGAAGGGACATACATATACCTTTGGCTGATTCAAGATGATGTATTGCAGAAACCAACACAACATTGTAAAGCAATTATCCTCCAATTAAAAAGAAATAAAGTTAAATTTTAAAAAATAAATAATATAATTCTTTATTTTTTAAGAAAAATAATTGATAGCACAGTGAACTATATTCAATATCCTATGATAAACCATAATCAAAAAGAATATAAAAAAGAACAGAGAAGCATATTTGGGGATGCAGGCAGCTATTCCTTTTCTTAATATGGGTGCTGGTGACATGTGTGGGTTCACTGTGAGGAAACATCATTTCTAGAATGTGTACTTTCTGGTATATATACAGTACTTCAACTAAAAAAAAATTAAAAATCAAATGAAGAGGTGTTAGGGGGTTGTATTATCCTTCAAAATGCATTTTGGATTCAAATCACAGCTCTGCCCCTCCCCAAGTAAGCAGTCTAGAGTGGGCCCAGTCCCCATCCTCGGCTTCCCTTTTCCAATCTGTAAAATGGGTTAATAATAACAGGACCCACCCCTTAAGGATGTTTGGAACACTTCAGTGAGATAAGGCTTGGCACATAGCATGCAAAATTTCAGCCATTATTCCTATTTCTATTAGCATTTTATGGAAGTGAGAGAAATTCAAAGCTGACACTCTCAAGACCATGTGGGAAGCTGGCATGCCTGTCCCTCTCTGCACCAGCCCCCAATCTCATTCCAGAAGCCAAGAAAGGCCTTCAGCAGACTTGCCCTGGCAGAGGTGACCCCGCCCACCCTACTTGGGCGGTCATTATCTGAAGATGGAGATGCCAGTGACTGGCTCCAAAGCCAGCCCACACCCATGGAGCGCTGGTTTGTCAGGTTAGCCCAGCCTGCAGACGGGGACTCGTCATACAAGGCGTGCGGACTCCTGAGAAGGAATGCAGTAATGTGGACCCCGACCCACCAGAAACCATGTCTGCCTCTCCTTGAACCACAGGTACCACGCATCCTACCTCTGCCCCCACCCACAAAGTGGCCTGACAAACAAGTACCCAACACTGACTGGCCCCAATACCTCACATCCCAGCCGTGCTCTCCATCCCATCTCGCAGCCTGTAGTCAAGACAGTCTGCCCCTGGGAACCCCCTCTATGCCAAAGGGCTATCCCAGGCACAACTCTTATTTTTTCAAAGTGCCAAGCCCCAGATGGTATGAGCCGGAAGGGGGCCTACTCCCAAATTTCTGGGGTTCTGAGAAAGAGATTCAGGGGGTCAGTTACAAGGGCAGGGCCAAGTTGGCAGTTCCGGGTGTGAAGTTGGGGAGTCTCAGCACAGCTTTGGGCATATTGTAGGTGTTTGCCTGCAGTTTCTTTGGCCCAAAGAAAATCCTGACAGAAAAAGAAGCTTAAAAGACACCAGTAATCTAGATCATTCCAGGGCTGCAACTGTCACTGCCCATCCAGAGTAACCACACTTGGATGTGCACCTTGAAAAGGACTCCATTAAGCTCTGCATGTTATCAGTGTGACCTCAGAGGAGTATCCGTACACCTCTTGGAGCCTCAATTTCCTCATCCGAAAGACAGGAACTGTATTACCCACCTCCTGGGGCTGGGATGACATTTCCGCAATTTTTAATCTGCTCAGCTCAGTGCTTGATCAAGGACAAGAAGTCCTTGATCAAAGGTATCTCTCATGGCTGTTAGTACTGCCATCACATTCATTATTCTTACCCTGCCATTCGAGGATTTAGAGAATCATGCCCACGTCTTACCAGGGAGGAGAAATGGGGTCCCATTCTCTGAATGTCCCCAGAGTCATCCAAGCACCTCTGCAGATACAAACTCAGGTCACGGCGGGACACTAGTCTGGATCTAATGTTACTGCTCCGAAACCCAAGCTGGGCTATACTGAGAGGCCACAGCCATCGGAAAGTACCCAGGATTTGGGGGTCAGCCAGGGCTGGTTTGTTCAAATCCCAGCTCCGCAACTGTTTCCCTCCTACCTCCAGCCTGAGACTTATCAGCTGATGGGCCTCAGTTGCCTTGCGGTGCTCCCAGCTGGCTAGCCACCCAGTGGTCCAAGCGGGCCGGTTCTGACCCCCTGGGACACAACAGAACATTATTTCTTCATCATACAACAGACATCAGCTGGGAACAACAGCAGGACCTCACACAATCCTCACAGGCAACTGTGGGAATACAGGCAGGCATCCTCTTTTCATAGAGGGGCTCTTGGAGGCTCTGTGCCTGTGAGGTGTGTGACCCACAAGCCTAAAGTTCATCAGCGGCATGCAACCTTCCCTTTAAGACAAGGTGAAGTGAAATCCCAGTGACCCCAGTCTTAAGGAGGCGTCACAGGGCTGGGTTTGGATCCGTCTACGATGACCTGATGAGGAGGAGTGCCTTCTTAAGGTCTGGGTCTGCATGGACACCCGGAGAGAAGCATGTATCCAGGACTCCTAGGCTCACAACAGGAGAAACTTCGCACAGATACATAGACGGTCGGAGACACGGTCGGGGATACACACACACACACACCCCAGAGTCCCTCACAGGCAGTCCCCTCTTGGGTCCTGGGGATCCCTGGGGCCCGTGGTGCCCCTCCAGCCGCCGCGCGCAGCCGCTCGCACCCGCGGTACCAGCCCGAGAGCTGGTGCACCTCGAGATACTGCGCTGGGCTGCCGCCCCTCTTAGGTTACACCCGCCCCTCCCGACACGCACTCACCCTGCGGGTCTCGTCCTCCAGCCCTCGATCCGGATCTGCTTGAACCGCAACCTCGGCTCTGACCGCGCAGTCAGGCAACCCAGCCCTTTAACCCGCCCCGCCGGCCGGCCGCGACTGGAGGCCCGCCCCTGGCACGCCCCCGATCTCAACAGCCTCTGGGCGGGGACCGAGGCGCAGCCCCCAGAGACGGGACAAAATGAGACGTGGAGACATGGAGGCGTGGACAGGAGCAGAAAGGGAAAGACACCAGAGGCCCCAGTGAGAGAGTGAAAGGTGGAAAGACGGAGAGCAAGATGCTGAGCTAGAGAAAGAGACAGGTGAAGAGACAGACTTAAGATACCCAGAGGACCCCAATCATCAGGCTTCCTGCCACCCTGACTGCCTTTGGCGCCTTTATCCCCCTCTGGACCACTCTCTAGGACCCACCTCCCACACCAGCGCCCCTCATGGCCCCCAATCCAGGGCCTGCTCCCAAGCTGGAATGGGGGTCCCTAAGCCAGCACCCGCAGGCCCCCAGGAGCCTCCTCTGGGATCCCCAGAAATCCTCAAACTCCAACAGCCCTTGGGTGCCAGCTCTCCTGCTCTCTCCTGATCTGGGGTCCAACCCACCTGCCTGGAGCTCTGCAACCAGGAAGATTTCCCAGATTCAACAAGTACCACAGACTCTTTTTCTCCTCCTCCCACTCCACCCATCTCCTGCCAGCCACCTTGACCCCTCCAGCTAGGATGTTGTCCTCGGCCAGCCCACCTGCTCCAGATGTGCCCGGATAGAGTCAGGCAGCCTCCAGACATGAGGCAGATACCATTGCCTGGTCTGACCTGGGCAAGAGGGCAGGCAGGTAGGAGGACTCACAGCTGACCTCCAGCTCCCCATGGTCTCCCCAGGGCAAAGCAAATGACCTTGCATGTACTGGATGCCCAAAACTATCTGTCAAAGGAGGGAGAAAAAAACCCTGGAGAGCAAAGGCCCAAGCTTCTATTTCAGGGCCATCTAGGGAACCTGAGGCACAGGCTGCAGGCTTGAGGGGAGGTATCTCCCCTCAAGACTGATCAGATTCAGGCAAGGGCCAGTCAAACAGAGAAGCCTGAAGCTATGGGAAAATAATGGTCTCCTCTTAATGAGCTCCAGAGTTAAAACTATAGTAAACCATAAAGAAATTGAAGAAAGGGCAAAGACATTCAGATTTCTTCCCTCGGAGGACCACCATTCCGAAGCCTTTTGATTTATCAAAAAAAATAAGTTCTGGATGCAGTTACAGACTTAGTGAGGGGTAGGTGAGCCAGTCCCGGCTCAGGGGGCTGATGAGGCAGGAGGTCTGGTTAGCCTGGTTGGAGGGCCAAGAGATGGAGCAGGCCCAGAGCAGTGCTGGACTCTCAGAAGACAGAGCCAGGGGTCAAGGTCAAATGCAAAGCTGTGTAGCACAGTGGTTAGAGTGTGGACTCTGAAGGCAGAGGGTTCATGTGGCTTCTTCACTTACTACATGTCCACCTCAGAAGGTTGTCAGAATGCTTTAGGGCAGCTGTTCTCACCTAAGGCAATTCTGCCGCCCACCCCCACCCCCACCCCCTGCTCCCTAGACACCTTTGGCAATGTCTGGAGATGCATTTGATCATCACATCTGGGAGCTGGGGTACTATTGGCATCTTGTGGGTAGAGGCCAGGGATGCTGCTAAACACCCTACGATGCCCACACCGGAGAGCCTCTCACAGCAGAGAAAGTCAACAAGGCCCAGGTTGAGAAACCCTGTTTCAAGGTGTAAGGAGCATTTTTGTTTTTAGTATATAGTAAGTACTGCGTCAGAGCTGGCTGCTGTTACTAACCACCGGGAAGCTTTACCACCGGGAAGCTTTCAGCCTTCTCCCTCACCAGCAAATCCTGATTGCTGACTCCATGTCCTGGTTCAGAGAAAGCCAAGACTTCCCTTCCTGGTCCACATGCAAGTCCTCTGTCTCTCTTTGAGATTGGCGTCTTCCTAAGAGTGCCCCCCCAAGACTAGCCAGTGCTAAGCTGAGCAGCCATTGGCTCAGAATTAGTCCATACAACAGTGAAGTACCCACTGGGCTCTAAGCATTGTTTTAGAGCTGAGAATATGGCAGAGAATAAAAACAGACCAAATATCTGGCCTCATGGAACTGAGATTCAAGTGGGGAAAATAGATACAGATATTTCCACCAATAGAGGGATATAACACAGGGTTTTGTCATGAGGTAGAACGGGTTCTACTATATGAGGTTGGGTATCAGTTTTCCAGCTAAAATTTGAATAATGAGAATAAATGTCAAATCACATTGAACATCCTGAATATACACAAGTTTTATTTGTCAATTATACCTAAATCAAGCTAGGAAAAGAATACATTTTCAGTGAATGAATGAATGAATTTTTGCAAATCCGAACCTTACAGAAAATACTGACTGGTTTCCAAAGCATGATACAAGTATCCTTAGCTATTCAGTCTACTAGTCTTATTTTTATTTTATTTTTACTTTATTTTATTTTATTTTTACTTTATTTTATTTTATTTTTACTTTATTTTATTTTATTTTTACTTTATTTTATTTTATTTTTACTTTATTTTATTTTATTTTGGGCCGAGAAAGGTTTGTTGCAGGGCCAAGCAAGGAAAACAGGTGGCTCATGCTGAAAAAGAACCTGATCTCAAGCCTGGTAATTTTATATGTCACACAGAGGAACATTTTCTATTCATTTTCTATTTTATATATTTATATTAAATGAGAGATTTGTTTTCATATGTAGAAGATAAAGTACACACTTGGACTGAACATTAAATCCCCTGTCTCATGGGTGTAATAACAGCAATATGAATTTTACTTAAAATAAATAAGGCTTAAAAGGAAAAGCACTGCGAGAAAACTATTAAGTAATAAAAAGGTAAGACCTAATCAGGGCAAAAATAGTGACATGTGATTGTGAATGGCTGAAATTTCAGAATCCAAAACCATCTGTCTGGATTAAGATAAAGACAGAGGAGGAGGCTGAAAATCCCTGAATTTGAGTTTTGGAAAAATTAGGGCACTGGTCTTTCCCAAATTCCAGAAAGAGGCAGAGGGCTCAAAACTTGAAGGAGAGAATTCTAGAACAAATGTAAGATGCCCCAGTTGCCCCAGCGGGTGGTCAATGTGGGTGATTTCTTTCTCTGTCATTTTCATGAAGTTCTCAGTAGGTGGCGAGAGTGGGAGAGGGTAGTGTTTCGAGGTGAAGGAGAGGATATACAAATAATTGAAGCTTTGCTGCTAGGAGGAGGCAGAAGGGAGGCCAGAGGAGGCAACATGAAGGATGTGACATATGAGCCAGGACTTCAGGGAGAGGTTGGATTTCATCAGGTGCAGGAGACGGGGTAAGGCTCCAGCACAGAGACACCAGAGGAGGTGGCTGGGCAGGTGGGTTTCCCTGGCCTTGGGCTGTGAGACAGGGAGGCTGGAGGCGTCCAGTCTGAGTGCCTGAGGGTTGACCTGGTGAGCAATGGGGAGCCGTAGATGGTACTGGAACAGGGAAGAAGCCCCCCATTGGTTGTTTTGTTTAATGTTTATTTTTATTTATTTTGGCTGTGCTGGGTCTTCATTGTGGCACAGGTTTTTCTCTAGTTGCAGTCCGGGGTGGGGGGCTGCTCCTCTCTAACTGTCTTACACAGTCTTCTCACTGTGGTGTCTTCCCCATGTGGAACACGGGCTGTAGGCGCCCTGGCTTCAGTAGTCATGGCTCCTGGGCTCCAGAGCGTGGCCCAGTAGCTGTGTGGCACAGGCTTAGTTGCTCCATGGCATATGGGGTGTTCCCGGATCAGGAATCACACACTTGTCTACTGCACTGGCAGGCAGATTCTTTGCCAGGGAGCCACCAGGGAAGCCCTGGTTATTGTTGCTGTTGTTTTTAATCTTAATTTTTTTTTTTTGGCTGTGCTGTGTGGCTTGTGAGACTTTAGCTCCCTGACCAGGGATTGAGCCTCGGCCCTTGGCAGTGACAGTGTGGAGTCCTAACCACTGGACCAGCAGGAAATTCCCAGTTGGTTTGTTTTAAAGCAAATTGGAGTTTATTTTGTTATTTAATTTTACTTTTAATTGGAGGATAATCACTTTACAGTATTGTGTTGGTTTCTGCCATAAATCAACTTGAATCAGCCACAGGTATATGTATGTGCCCTCCCTCCCAATTCCCATCCCATCCCACCCCTCAAGGCTGTCACTGGTGGATGTCCTCATTGGTGCCTCACTGGATGTGGCTTTCTAGGGAACTGAGGAGGAGAGGAGAGGGTGTCAGCCCAGCTTTTCTGCCCTGAGAGATGGAGACAAGGAAGGAGGAGCAAGCTGAGAGGCCTGGGGATGCAGAATCACTGAGAGTAGGCTTTTTGGCTGTGCGACCTCAGGCAAGTCACATGATCCCTGTGGTACCCCATCCCTGGACAGATAAAATGCAAGCAATGATCAGGAGATGAGGCGGCATTTGCAGTGTCCTCAGCCCCATGCTTGGTACAGAGCATGGGCTGGACAAATGTCAGCACAAGTTTCAGGTTTGATTTGGGCTATCCTAGCAGTTCTCAACTGAGAACATTTGGCAATGTCTGAAAACACTTTGGTTGTCAGACTGCACAGTGGGAGGTGCTACAGGGATCAATTTAGTGGGTGGAGACCAGAGACGCTGTTCGGCATCCTATGATGTTCCCCACAGCAGAGAACGACCTGGCCCCAAATGTCAGCAGTGCCAAGGCTGAGACACCCTGACTTACCTTGAGTCTGAAAAAGACCTCTTGGTCACGCATACAGACACCCCGGAGGCAGCTAGAACTATCATGAGCAGTGTGTCTGTGACTCACCTGTACTGGGAAGACAGTAGATGCCAACGTAATGCGTCAGTGATATTATTCCAGCAGTTGGACTGAGAAGAGGATGGGAAGAAGAAGTGTTGATCACAGCTGCGTTTAGAAAGAGGACAAGCAGAGGCATGGAGCTGGAGGTAGAGATAGGTCACATTGGGAGGGTGGAGGAAGCCAGGTAAGAAGCAGCATCACCTGTGCCAGAGGTCAGGAAGCCCAGGCACTAACAAGAGTCAGGACTGTGTGGTTACCAAGTCACCAGAGTCCTCAGCCAGGCTCAACAGACTGAGGTCAGAGTAGGAGGGGAGGAAGTGCAGGCGGTGATCGGACTAGGGGGATGGTACCAGAAAGACCCCTGGAAGTGAGTAAAGGTGGAGCATGGCTTGGTACAGCGAAGGGCTTTTCCTGGGGGCTCCAGAAGCCCACAGCAGACTTTAAGGGGCAGAGATGAAAAGAAGAGAGCTTTCCTCATGGACTGATGATGCGGATGTAAGATGATGCAACCACTATGGAAAAAGTTTGGCCGTTCCTTTTTAGAGGAATAAAATTACCATATGAACCAAGTTCCACTCCTAAATATATGCCCATAAGAACTGAAAACAGGGACTCACACAGACGTATGAATATATACGTTTATAGCAGCATTATTTACAGTAGCCAGGAGGTGGCAACAATCCACGTGTCCATCAGTGGGCGAATAGGTAAACAATTATGGAGTATTTGTACAATGTAGCATCACTCAGCTAGGAAAGAGAGAGTGGGACAAATGGACAGAGTAGCATGGAACAGATACACTAACTTTTGTAAAATAGATAGCCAGTGGGAACTTGCTGTATGACTCAGGGAACACAAACAAGGACTCTGTGACAACCAAGATGGGTGGGATGGGGTGGGAAGAAGGAAGGAGGCTCCAGAGGGAGGGGACATATGTAGACCTATGTGGATGTATGGAAGAAACCAACACAATATTATGACCATCCTTCAGTTAAAAATAAACATTTTTTTTAAAAAAAGAATAAAGAAGCATTGATTCTTTGACAGTGTGATGAACCTTGAAACAATTATGCCAAATGAAAGGAGTCAGACAGGAAAGGTCATACACTGTATGATTCCACTTACATGAAATGTCCAAGAATAGGTAAATCCTTAGAGACAGAAAGCTGATTAGTGGTTACCGGGGGCTTGGTGGAGGGGCGATAAGGAGCCAATAACAAGCAGGGGATGGATATAAGATCTCCATTTGGGGTGATGAAAAATTTTGGAACTAGATGGAAGTGATGGTCACACAATATTTGTGAATACACTATGACCAGTGAATTGTACATTTTTAAATGATTAATTTTTATTGTCATTGTTCACTAGCTAAGTCATGTCCGACTCCTTGTGAACCCATAGGCTGCAGCATGCCAGGCTTTCCTGTCCTGCATTATCTCCTGGAGTTTGCTCAAATTCATGTTCATTGAGTTGGTGATGCTGTCCAACCATCTCATCCTCCTCCTCTCCCTTCCCCTCCTGCCCTCAATCTTTCCCAGCATCAGCGTCTTTTCCAGTGTGTCAGCTCTTCACATCAGGTGGCCAGAGCATTGGAGCCGCAACTTCAGCATCAGTCCTTCCAATGAATATTCAGGGTTGATTTCCTTTAGGATTGACTGGTTTGATCTCCTTGCAGTCCAAGAGACTCTCAAGAACCTTCTCCAGCAACACAATTTGAAAGCATCTATTCATTGACACTCAGCTTTCTTTATGGTCCAACTCTCACATCTGTACATGACTACTGGAAAAACCATTGCTTTGACTAGATAGACCCTTGTTGGCAAAGTGATAACTCTGCCTTTTAATATACTATCTAGCTTTGTCAGAGCATTTCTTCCAAGGAGCAAGTGTCTTTTAATTTCATGGCTGCAGTCACCGTTTGCGGTGGTTTTGGAGCCCAAGAAAATAAAATCTGTCACTGTTTCCACTGTTTCCCTATCTATTTGCCATAATGTGATGGGATTGGATGCCATGATCTTAGTTTTTTGAATGCTGAGATATAAGCCAGCTTTTTCATCCTCCTCTTTCACCCTCATTAAGAGACTCTTTAGTTCCTCTTCACTTTCTGCCATTAGAGTGGTGTCATCCACATATCTGAGGTTGTTGATATTTCTCCTGGCAATCTTGATTCCAGCTTGTGATTCATTGAGGCTGGCATTTCCCATGATGTACTCTGCATATAAGTTAAATAAGCAGGGTGACAATATACAGCTTTGTCATACTCCTTTCCCAATTTTGAACCAGGCCGCTGTTCCATGTCCAGTTGTAAGTTGCTTCTTGACCTGCATACAGGTTTCTCCTGACACAGGTAAGATGGTCTGATATTGCCATCTCTTTAAAAGTCAAAGGCTTTAGTGTAGTCAATGAAGCAGAAGTAGATGTTTTTCTGGAATTCCCTTGCTTTCTCTATGATCTAATAAATGTTAGCAATTTGATCTGTGTTTCCTCTGCCTTTTCTGAACCCAGCTTGTACCTCTGGAAGTTCTTGGTTTACGTACTGTTGAAGCTTAACTTGAAGGATTTTGAGCATAACCTTACTAGCATGCGAAATGAGTGTAATTGTGGGTGGTATGAACATTCTTTGGCATTGCCCTTCTTTGGGATTGGAATGAAAACTGACCTTTTCCAGTCCTGTGGCCACTGCTGAGTTTTCCAAATTTGCTGACATATTGAGTGCAGCACTTTAACAGCATCATTGTTTAGGATGTTAAACAGTTCAACTAGCTCATCATTTCCACTAGCTTTCTTTGTAGTAGTGCTTCTTATGGCCCACTTGACTTCACACTCCATGATGTGCAGCTCTAGGTGAGTCACCACACCATCCTGGTTATCCGGGTCATTAAGATCTTTTTTGTACAGTTCTTCTGGGTATTCTTGCCACCTCTTCTTAATCTTATCTGCTTCTGTTAGGTCCTTACCATTTCAGTCTTCTATCGTGCCCATCCTTGAATGATATGTTCCCTTGCTAACTCCAATTTTCTTGAAGAGATTTCTAGGGCTTCCAACTCTCTTATTTTCTTCTATTTATTTTCACTGTTCACTTAAGAAGGACTTCTTAATCTCTCCTTGCTGTTCTCTGGAACTCTCTGTTCAGTTGGCTATATCTTCCCTTTTTCCCTTGCCTTTCAGTTTTCTTCTTTTCTCAGCTGTTTGTAAGGCCTCCTCAGACAACCACTTTGCCTTCTTGTATTTATCTTTTGGGGGGATGGCTTTGGTCACTGTCTCCTGTACAGTGTTACAAACCTCTGTCCATAGTTCTTCAGGCACTCTGACTACCAGATCTAATCCCTTGAATTTATTCATCACTGCCACTGTATAATCATAAGGGATTTGATTGAGGTTAACTTTATATTGTGTGAATTTAACCTCTGTCTTAAAAGAGAGAGAGTTCTGAAATAGAGCGCTCAAATGGGGTAATTTGAAAAGGGTTTAATAAAAGCACTATTTTCAAATGGATAATACAGCACCCCAGAATGATTCCCGGTGACAGCCAGGAACCATTACCACCCCTGAGACTGGAGCCAAAAAGTAAGTGGTTACTACAACTTGGACCAGATCAGGCTATATGGAAAGGACCGCCTGGCAGGGGTCATGAACCTTTGGCCAGGAGTCACAGCCTGCCTGCACAAACTACACGGGAAAGGGGGTGAGGTACAAATACACTGATCTCGCTCTCCTTCCTCCTTCCATGCCTGCTGTGGCTCCCTATTGGTTGAACCCATCTGTAAGTCACAAGACAAAAGAGCTGATTGAGTGGTCCTTAGCAGTCAGCCTCCCAGGACACAAAATAGAGTCCTGGGAGATCTGAAGCCAAGATGAGAGCAGTTCAGGAGTTCTGGGTGAATAAGGGAGCAAACCGCCCTTTCCAACTCATCACTCACCACTTTCTTGCTCATAGTCCACACAACAGTCACTTGAGACCATTTTTCACCAAACTCACCAAGGCCATCTCCCACTTCAAAGCCTGTGCACATGCTGTTCCTTCTGCCTAGAATTCTGTTCCTTCTCACCTGCTCAGCTAACTTCTATTTATCCTTTAAGTCTCAGCTCTGAGGGCTTCCCCAGCTTCTGTCTTCAGTTCAAAAATCATTCTCAAGGCAGCCATAGTTCCTATGCATCTTCAGTCACAGAAAAATTATTCTTGAAATGGTCTGTTTAGTGACTGTCTCCCTCTGGACAGGACTGAACTCCATGCAAGGAGACATTCTTTTTCATTCCATGCCTCTTTCCCAGTCCCAGTTGGCAGAGAGAACATGTTCGACAAACAAGTTCGGGATTTCCCTAGCAGTACAGTGGTTAAGACTCTGCACTTCCAATGCAAGGGGAGCAGGTTTGATCAATGGTCAGGGAACTAAGATCCCATATCCTGTGCAGCACAGCCAAAACATAAAAATAAATAAAATAACAATAAGAATAATACAATAAATTATTAAAAGTAAAGAAATACTTTAAAAAGTCCCCAGAGAGTACCAGGTGTTGTTCTACAGTGAATAAAACAGAGCACATTCCTGATCTCTGGATATTATTTTTTTAAAAAAGCATGTGATTAGCAGCACGTAATTTTTTCTATAATTTTACTTATTTATTTATTTTGTCTAAGCTGGGTCTTCATTGCTGTGCAAGCTTTTCTCTAGTTGCAGGGAGCGGGGGCTACTCTCTAGAGCATGAGCTTATCATTGCAGTGGCTTCTCTCGTTACAGAGCACAGACTCTAGGGGCATGTAGGCTTCAGTAGTTGCAGTTCCCCGGGCTCTAGAGCACAGGCTCAATAGTTGTGGTGCAAGGGCTTAGCCACACCATGGCATGTGGGATCTTCTAGAACAGAGGTCAAACTCCTGTCTCCTGCCTTGGCAGGTGGGATTCTTCACTATTGAGCTACCAGGGAAGCCTGTAACACATAATTTAAGGGGGTATTTTATGTGATATATGTTTCCTATAGAGGAACAATCTAGTGAGATAAGGAAAAGAGAAAGGCCTCTCTGAAAGTGAAAGTGTTAGTTGCTTGGTTGTATCCGACTCTTTGCGATCCCATGGACTGTAGCCCACCAGGCTCCTCTGTCCATAGATTTTCCAGTCAAGAATACTGGAGTAGGTTGCCATTTTCTTCTCTGGGGGGTCTTTCAGACCTAGGGATCAAACCAAGATCCCTCGCATTGCAGGCAGATTCTTTACCATCTGAGCCACCAGGCTTCTCTGAGGAAGTGACATTTAAGCAGAGACCAGAAGGAAAAGGGGAATCGCAGGTGGTAAAGAACCTGCCCACCAATGCAGGAGATGCCAAAGACATGGGTTCAACCCCAGGGTCAGAAAGATTCCCTGGAGAAGGAAATGGCAACCCACTCCAGTATTCTTGCTGGGAAAATCCATGGGGAGAGGAGACTGGCAGGCTACAATTCACGGAGTTGCAAAGAGTCAGACACGACTGACATGCATGAACGTTCATTCAGAAGGGAAGAAGGCAGATATTTGGAGAAAGAGCTTACCAGGCAGAGGGCACAATCTGTGCAAAGGTCCTGAGGGTGGACTGTGTCTTAAGGAACATCCAAGAGACCCATGAGTCTAGAGCAAGTTGAGTGTGGAGGAGAGTTGGAGAAGAGGGTTGGGAGGTGACAGCGCAGATCGTGCACATCCTGATGGGCCACTGAAAAGATTTGCTGACAGATTGAGTGCAGTGTGAGAGAAAGAAAAGCCATGGGTAACTCCAGAGTTTTTGGTCTGGGCCCATTTAGACTGGAATTTTCAATGGAGAATGAGAAAGAAGGTTTTTACAGTTTCAGGTCTTGCATTTAGGTCTTTAAACAACATTGAGTTTATTTTTGTACATGGTATGAGGGAATGTTTTAACATCATTCTCTTACATGTAGCTGTCCAGTTTTCCCAGCACCACTTGGTGAAGAGATTGTCTTCTCCATTGTATATTCTTGCCTCCTTTGTTGTAGACTAATTGGCCATTGGTATGTCGGTTTATTTCTGGGCTTTTTATTCTGTTCCATTGATCTGTGTCTGTTCTACCATGCTGTTTTGATTACTGTAGCTTTGTGGTATACCCTGAAGTCTGGGAGGGTTATACCTCCAGCTTTGTTCTTTTTTCTTTTTTCTCAGGATTGATTTGGCAATTCTAGGTCTTTTGTGGTTCCATATAAATTTGAGGGTTATTTGTTCTAGTTCTGTGAAAAATGTCATGGGTATTTTTATAGGGGGTTTGGGCTTCCCTGATGACTCAGTGGTAAAGAATCTGCCTGCAGTGCTGGAGGCACAGGAGACATGGGTTCAATCCCTGGATTGGGAATATCCCCTGGAAGATGAAATGGTAACCCACTCCAGTATTCTTCCCTGAAAAATCCCACAAACAGAGGAACCTGGCAGGCTACATGGGGTCACAAAGAGTTGGACAGTGACTGAGCAGGCACACATGCCCTGAATCTATAGATTGCTTTCAGTAGTATGGACATTTTAACAATATTGATTCAACCCTCTTGGCAACTACTAGACTGTTCTCTGTGTCTGTGATTCTGTTTCTGTTTCACGCATGTGTTCATTTGTGTCATATTTTAGATTTCACATATAAGTGATATCCTGTGGTGTGTGTCTTCCTCTTTCTGACTTATTTCACTTAGTATGACAATGTCTAGTTGCATCCATGTTGCTACAAGTGGCATCATTTTATTCACGTGGTTTCCATGTCCTCACTATCGTGAAGCTTTCACACTATTGTGAATAGTGCTGCTGTGAACATAGGGATGTATGCACCTTTTTGTCCAGATACATGCCCAGGGGTATATGGGCCTGTGTGTCATACATTCATGCCCGGATGATTGCTGGATCATATGAGAATTCCATTTTTAGTTTTCTGAGGAACCTCCATGCTGTTTTCCACAGTGCCTACACCAACTAACTTTCCTGCCAACAGTGTAGGAGTATTCCCTTTTCTCCATACCCTCGCCAGCATTTGTTGTTTGTAGACTTTTTAATGATGGCCATTCTGACCTGTGTGACCTGCGTGAGGTGGTACCTCACTGTAGGTTTTATTCACCTTTCTCTGATACTTATAGGCCAAGATCTTTGCTGAAGATAAGATGCAAAAATCCTCAACAAAATATTAGCAAACTGAGTCCAACAATTCATAAAAAGGATCACACAGCATGATCAAGTTGGATTTATTCCAGGGTCACAAGAATGGTTCAACATATGGAAATCAGTCAGTGTGATATACCATATTTAAAAATGGAAAGATAAAAATTATACAATCATCTCAACAACTGAAGAAAAAGCATTTGACAGAATTCAACATCCATTCATGATGAAAACTCTCATTGAAGTGGGTATAGAGCAGACATACATCAACATAATAAGGTCTATTTATGATAAACTCACAGCCAACATAATGCTCAATGGTGAAAACTGAAAGCCTACATACTAAATTCAGGAATAAGACAAGGATGTCCACTTTTGCTTCTGTTTAACACAGTACTGGAACTCCTAGCCATGGCAATCAGAAACAAGAAAAAGAAATAAAGTGTATCCAAGTTGAAAGGGAAGAGGTAAAACTGTCACTATTTCCAGATGGCATGATACTCTATATAGAGAACCCTAAAGTCTTCACTCCAAAACTTTTAGAACTAATAAATTCATCAAGGTTGCAGGGTACACTATTAATAAACAGAAATCTGCTGTGCTTCTATGCACTAATAATGAAATATCAGAAATAGAAAGTAAGAAATAATCCAATTTAAAGTTGCATCAGCTTTTATACATAGATTGGATAAACAAGGCCCTACTGTATAGCACAGAGAACTGTATTCAATCTCCTATTACAAAACATAATAGAAAAGAACACTTTTTAAAAAGAATGTATATGTATGCATAGCTAAACCATTTCACTGTACAGTAGAAATTAACACAACATTGCAAATCAACTTACTTCAATTGTAAAATATTGATAAAAACAATAACAGAAAAAGACACTGGCCCATAATTTTCTGTTTTGTGTCTTTTTTTGTTGTCTTTGTCTGGCTTTTGGTATCAGGGTAATGGTGGTCTCTGAGAATGAGTTTGGGAGTGTACCCTCCTCTTTAATTTTTTGAAGTAGTTTGAGAAGGATAGTTATTAGTTCTTTATATGTTTGGTAGAATTCCCCTGTGGGATTGCCTAGTCTTAGACTGTTGTTTGCTGGGACTTTTTTTTTTTAATTTCAGGTTCAATTTCATTTCTGGTGATCAATCTGTTCAAATTGTCTGTTTCTTTTTGATTAAGTCTTGATAAGGTGTATGTTTCAGAAAGAGAGGGATGAATGAAAGGGAGAGAAATCCAGGGAAGACAAGCACTATAGCTATACAGCCCTAGGTGGAGATGCTTGCCGACAAAGGTCTGCCTAATCAAAGCTATGGTTTTTCCAGTAGTCATGTCTGGATGTGAAAGTTAGACCATAAAGAAGGATGAGTGGGTGCCAAAGAATTGATGCCTTCGAATTGTGGTTCTGAAGACTCTTAAGCATCTCTTATACCACAAGATCAAACCAGTCCATCCTAATAGAAATCAACCTTGAATATTCATTGGAAGGACTGATGCTGAAGTTGAAGCTCCAATACTTTGGCCACCCGATTTGAACACCCAACTCATTGGAAAAGACCCTGATGCTGGGAAAGATTGCATGCCAAAGGAGAAGGAGGTGGCAGAGGATGAGATGGTTAGATAACATCACTAACTCAATGGACATGAATTTGAGCAAACCCCAGGAGTCAGTGGAGGACAGAGGACTCTGGCTGCAGTTTGCAAGGCCACAAAGAGTTAGACACAGTTTAGCGACTGAACGACAACAGTTGCTTTGAGGTGGGTGGAGGGAGGACAAGACTTGGTCCTCAGAAACTAGAGAGGTGGACAGCATGTTTCCCTAAAACTAGGGGTGCTGCCAGGAAGTATGGGAAGCTCAGAGGATCAAGGACTTCACCTTCTGCGGCTGGAGGGTTAGCTTCACTCCTCTCCTGCCTGGACAGAATCCTAGTAATCCAGTCACTCTGGGGACAGCAAGATGAGCAGTAGGGAACAAGGTATCTTCTCTGGCCTTTGCCTACAGTGACCCAGCTCCCTCCCTTCCTCCACACACACCTGTCTCCATTTCCCCATAGTTCAGGGGGGAGATTAATCTCCACCTCCCCATACCAGGGCCTAGGGATAAAGGACTTATGAAATAGAGGGTAAATAATACTGCTGATACTTCATTTTGACGTCCCCTAAGCCAATCAGACTACCGCACAATTGCACTCATCTCACACGCTAGTAAAGTCATACTCAAAATTCTCCAAGCCAGGCTTCAGCAATACGTGAACCGTGAACTTCCAGATGTTCAAGATGGTTTTAGAAAAGGCAGAGGCACCAGAGATAAAATTGCCAACATCCGCCGCTGCTGCTGCTGCTAAGTCACTTCAGTCGTGTCTGACTCTGTGCGATCCCATAGACAGCAGCCCACCAGGCTCCTCCATCCCTGGGATTCTCCAGGCAAGAATACTGGAGTGGGTTGCCATTTCCTTCTCCAAAGCAGGCATGCATGCTAAGTTGCTTCAGTCATGTCTGACTCTGTGCGACCCCGTGGACAGCAGCCCACCAGGCTCCTCTGTCCACGGAATTCTCTAGGCAAGAATACTGGAGTGGGTTACCATTTCTTTCTCTGCAACATCCACTGGATCATGGAAAAAGCACGAGTTCCAGAAAAACATCTATTTCTGCTTTATTGACTATGCCAAAGCCTTTGACTGTGTGGATCTCAATAAACTGTGGAAAATTCTGAAAGAGATGGGAATACCAGACCACCTGACCTGCCTCTTGAGAAACCTGTATGCAGGTCAGGAAGCAACAGTTAGAACTGGACATGGAACAACAGACTGGTTCCAAATAGGAAAAGGAGGACGTCAAGGCTGTATATTGTCACCCTGCTTATTTAACTTATATGCAGAGTACATCATGAGGAACCCTGGGCTGGAAGAAGCACAAGTTGGAATCAAGATTGCCAGGAGAAATATCAATAACCTCAGATACGCAGAAACCTGAATGCAGGTCAGGAAGCAACAGTTAGAACTGGACATGGAACAACAGACTGGTTCCAAATAGGAAAAGGAGGACGTCAAGGCTGTATATTGTCACCCTGCTTATTTAACTTATGTGCAGAGTACATCATGAGGAACCCTGGGCTGGAAGAAGCACAAGTTGGAATCAAGATTGCCGGGAGAAATATCAATAACCTCAAATATGCAGATGCCACCACCCTTATGGCAGAAAGTGAAGAGGAACTAAAAAGCCTCTTGATGAAAGTGAAAGAGGAGAGTGAAAAAGTCGGTTTAAAGCTCAACATTCAGAAAATTAACATCATGGCATCCGGTCCCATCACTTCATGGGAAATAGATGGAGAAACAGTAGAAACAGTGTCAGACTTTATTTTTTTGGTCTCCAAAATCACTGTGGATGCTGATTGCAGCCATGAAATTAAAAGATGCTTACTCCTTGGAAGAAATGTTATGACCAATCTAAATAGTATATTAAAAAGCAAAGACACTACTTTGCCAACCAAGGTCCGTCTAGTCAAGGCTATGGTTTTTCCAGTGGTCATGTATGGATGTGAGAGTTGAACTGTGAAGAAAGCTGATCGCCGAAGAATTGATGCTTTTGAACTATGGTGTTGGAGAAGACTCTTGAGAGTCCCTTAGACTGCAAGGAGATCTGACCAGTCCTGGGTGTTCATTGGAAGGACTGATGCTAAAGCTGAAACTCCAATATTTTGGCCACCTCACGTGAAGAGTTGACTCCCTGGAAAAGACTCTGATGCTGGGAGGGATCGGGGCAGGAGGAGAAGGGGACGACAGAGATTGAGATGGCTGAATGGCATCACCGACTTGATGGACATGAGTTTGAGTGAACTCCGGGAGTTGGTGATGGACAGGGAGGCCTGGCGTGCTGTGATTCATGGGGTCGCAGAGAGTCGGACACAACTGAGCGACTGAACTGAACTGGACTGAACTACAGCCAATTAGGGAGAAGGCAATGGCACCCCACTCCAGTACTCTTGCCTGGAAAATCCCATGGGCGGAGGAGCCTGGTGGGCTGCAGTCCATGGGGTTGCTAAGAGTTGGACACGACTGAGTGACTTCACTTTCACTTTTCACTTTCATGCATTGGAGAAGGAAATGGCAACCCACTTCAGTGTCCTTGCCTGGAGAATCCCAGGGATGGCGGAGCCTGGTGGGCTGCCATCTATGGTGTCGCACAGAGTCGGACACGACTGAAGCGACTTAGCAGCAGCAGCAGCAGCAACCCAATTAGGCTCTATCCTTCTACACCTTAGCCAATTAAATGCTCTCCTGTCCTTCAGCTGAACAAATTCCAATCACCTGTTTCTTATCCAATCAGACCCCACCCCCTCCCCCCACTCCCTCCCTCACTCCCTCCCTCACTCCTGCTGCTACTGCTAAGTCACTTCAGTCGTGTCCAACTCTGTGTGACCCCATAGACGGAAGCCCACCAGGCTCCCCCGTCCCTGGGATTCTCCAGACAAGAACACTGGAGTGGGTTGCCATTTCCTTCTCCAATGTGTGAAAGTGGAAAGTGAAAAGTGAAAGTGAAGTCGCTCAGTCGTGTCCGACCCTTAGCGACCCCACGGACTGCAGCCTACCAGGCTCCTCCATCCATGGGATTTTCTAGGCAATAGCACTGCTGCTGCTGCTGCTGCTGCTGCTGCTAAGTCACTTCAGTCGTGTCCGACTCTGTGTGACCCCATAGAGGGAAGCCCACCAGGCTCCCCCTTCCCTGGGATGCTCCAGGCAAGAACACTGCAGTGGGTTGCCATTTCCTTCTCCAATGTGTGAAAGTGAAAGTGAAATCGCTCAGTCGTGTCCGACCCTTAGCGACCCCATGGACTGCAGCCTACCAGGTTCCTCCATCCATGGGATTTCCTAGGCAAGAGTACTGGAGTGGGGTGCCATTGCCTTCTGCCCTCAGCAAATCAGACTCTACCCTCCCTCCCTTCAGCCAATCAGACAGTCTCCTGCATCTCACACAACCAGACTCCACCTTTCCACCTCAGCCTATCAGAAACAACCATCTTGTCCCTCAACCAATAAGAATGCCTCTTTAGGAGAAGCCAGCAATAATCCTGGCTCTGACCATTACCGGCTCTGTGAACTGGTGTGCTCTTCTTAGCTGTGTGCCTCATTCTTCTCATCTGTAAAAGGAGGGCAATCATCTCCTTTCCTGTTAGGGTGGACCTGAGAATCCAACCCCAAAAGTGGACTGCCCTTTCTATGCTGTATAAATATGTGTTATTATTTCTCCTCCATCCCTCAAATCCCCAGAAGCTAGCTTGCCTCTGCTGGAATACCCATTTCTGGCAGACAAACTCCTATTCTTCCTTCAAAGCCAAGCTGCAGCAGCCCCTCCTCCACGAGCCTTTCTATGCTTCATCCCCAGGCTGTACTCAAGCTCCCCCTGTGGGCTCTCCCAGCTAGCTCATGACTAGGTCTTTTGGGACCCCAGAATCTCCCAGCATGAGGCTAAGCACAGACTATTGGTGTCATTTGAATAGCTGCTGACCAATGAGTCCACAAACAAATCAATTTTGATACTGATTATCTGGAGAGGGAAAACTCAGAATTGGACTCTGGGCAGGGCATTAGTAAATCCCTTAAAATCATGTACCAAATCATGAGTTCAGTTTACCAGGGGAGACTGGGAACCACAGCTTTCGCCAGCTTTCGGAAAAAAAGTGGGGGGAGGGGAGTAGTTAAGGGCTTTATTTGACAAGTTGGAGGTCCACAGAGGGCCAGTGACTTGCCCAAGGTGACACGTCTGGTGGTGAGAACAAAATCAGGATTTTAATTCCTGAGACCCTGTTGAGAGTTCTGGAACTTAAATGCCATGCATGAAAAAGGTCTTCACATTCGTCATCCAATTTAGGAGGAAAATGAATTCATATTTATGATAAACAACGTTGTGGTCACTCAGTTGACAGACATTTTTGAACACCTGAATACTATGTGCAAGGCACTGGTCTCAGCCTGGAGATACAGCACTGAGCACAGCAGGTTCCTGCCTTGCTGGAGTTTACATTCAAGTTGGGGAGGCAGCAGTAAATGAGCAAATGAGGGGCTTCCCTGGTGGTCCAGTGGTTAAGACTGTGCTTCCACTTCAGGGGACATGAGTCCCATTCCTGGTTAGGAGCTAAAGATCCCACATGCTGTGCAATGCAGTCAAAAAATAAATTTTTAAAAATTTTAAATAAAGAAATGAATACGATAATGTCTGGTAAGGATCTTAGTAGGTAGGATGTGCTCACAGGAAGGACAAGGAACCTAGTTCAGATAAGGTGGTCAGAGTGAGGCCTCTAAGGGGAACTGATGTTTGAATGATCCCAGAATGATAGAAAGACAGAAAGAAGAGCATTCTGAGCAAAGGGAACAAGTGCAAAGGCCCTGGGGCTGAATGAGGGGAGGATCCTCAAGGAGCAAGAGGTCCGTGGGATGGAGTGGGGAACCCACAGGGAGAGGAGACCAGAGCTGGGGGAAGAAGTCGATTGCGAAGATTCTAGAGTATGCAGGGCAGAAATGAAAGGCAAGGGTGATGGATGCCTCAAGGCAGAGGGACCAGCGGGTTCCAATGCCTAGAGGCAAGGAAGCACCTGGGCCAGGCCTGTTTGGGGCACCGGAAGTCATCCTGCCTTCCGCTGTGCTGATGTAAAGTGCAGAACAGGAAAGAGGAGTGAACAGTTAGGGGCAAAGGTAAGCTCCCCCGGGGAACCGATTGTTGTTCATGACCACAAGCCACCCCAGACTGATTCAGCAAGATTCTCTGTTATCAAAGTTCAGCTCCCCAAAGAACAAAGCAACACAGCAGCAAATCCCTCCTCCCCACACAAGAGAACCTGCCTTAAGGATCTCACCTCACTAGCTTCCAAAGGGGTTCAGGAAACCTCAAAAATGCTTGCAGGCTGGATCTAGCCACCAATTGCTATGTGACTTTTGGCAAGTTATTCACCCCTTTGAGCCTGAATCGATCACTTTTTTGTTTGATTCATCTTTAAATCAAAGGCCTGCTTTATTTTTTGACCATGCTGCGTGGTTTGTGGGATCTCAGTTCCCTGACCAGTGATCAAACTCAGGCCCTCAGCAGTGAAAGTGTAGAGTCCTAACCACTGGACTGCCAGGGAATTCCCTCAAAGGTTTATTTAACGCAAGCCCGGTCGTCTGCTTACATTCTCCACATTCATTCTCCACGGTAAGATATGGATTCAGATGATAGAGGGGCTTCCCAAGTGGCGCTAGTGGTAAAGAACCTGCCCACCAACTCAGGTGGACATGAGAGATGCTGGTTCGATCCCTGGACCGGGAAAGAGCCCCTCAAGGAGGGCACAGCAACCCACTCCGGTATTCTTCCCTGGAAAATTCCAGACAGGAGCCTGGCTGGCTACAGCCTGCAGGGTTGCACAGAGTCGAACACAACTAAAGCAACTGAGCATGCATGCAGATGAAAGAGGGAAATGGAGATTCACAGTATACCTTGCCCAAGTTGGGAGTTAAACCCAGATCTGTCGGATTCCGGGGATGGTGAGGTTATGGGAGTCCAATCCTAAGACCCTCCTTAGCAAGTGTCTGGCACGCAATGGTCACTAAGCAGATGGAAGCTATTCTATGGTCATTAAGCCCAGAGTGGCGTGGTACTTCTCCCAGCCTCAGTTTTTTTGGCTGCCAAATGGAGACTTAGAATTCTCTCCTCACTGGCTTTGGGAGGCATCAGATACCAAGTGTGTAAAAATAAATGGTGGAGTTTCATGATCTCTCAAAAGATTAAACATCCCAGTAATTCCGCTCCTAGATGGAAACCCGAAAGAACTGAAAACTGTACTCAAACAAGTGCAAGCACACACCCACATTCATAGCAGCACTATTCAAACTAGCCAAAAGTGGAAGCAACCCAGATGCCCATCAAATGATGACTGAAGAAACAAAATGTCAAATATCTACAGGAAATAAAATTATTCATCCATAAAATGGAAGAAAGCTCTAACATAAGCTACAATGTAGATGAACCTCAAAAGCATTATGTTGAGTGAAAGAAGCCAGACACAAAATGTCCCATAATGTTTGATTCCATTTTTATGAAATCCCCAGAATAGATAATTCTTAGAGACAGGAAGCAGACTGGTGGTTGCCAGAGGCTGGGGAGGGAGAGGGGAAGGAGGAAATAGGGAGTGATTACTTAATCAGTATGAGGTTTCCATCTAGGGTGATGAAAATGTTTTGGAACTAGATAGAGATAATAGTTGCCCAACATTGTGAACATACTAAATGCTACTGGATTGTTCACTTTGAAATGATTAACTTTATGGTACATGAACTTCACCTCATTAATAAATAAATTAGATATAAATCATAAGTAGGTTGATGTCATTTCATATCACTCATACCTTTGCTCCAAGCATATTATTCATATTTAGAGATGGAAAAATTAAGGCACAGAGAAAGAAGGGGCTCCACCCAGGGAGTAGGGAGGCCTGAATTGGACCTGGGGTCTCTCTGCCCTCAATCATGTTCCACTCCTCTGCCTGGAAGCCAAGCAGGTGACAGACTCACAGTGAACTCATCAGCCTTAGAGCTTAGGTGACTTAGCAAGAGGGCAAACAGGAGAATCCAGAATATTGGCTAGCTTGACCTAGTTCTTTTCCTCTGGCCCAGGAGGACTCAGCCAGGGAGGCCCAGAGCTAAGGGACTGTCCTTTGTTCAGGCAGAAAACCTTCGGTTATTGTCACCTTTCTGTTCTCAGTCCTGTGCTGAATGCCCCAAGAAGACTCAATGCTGGAGCCAGCACTCAAGGAGAATATGGAGCTTGAGACACTCTCAGCCTCTTGATGTCAGGACTGAACCAGAGGAAGGACTCTGGATCTGGGAAAGGCAAGAAGGGAAAGCCTGAGGAGAAGGGACTTCTTCCTGGATGTTGGGGATGGGTTTTAAAGTATGTATAGGAGTCTATCAGGCACTAGTGGTAAAGAACTCCCCTGCCAATGCAGGAGACACAAAAGACATGGGTTCAACCCTTGGGTTGATAAGATACTCTGGAGAAGGAAATGGCAACCCACTCCAGTTTCTTGCCTGGAGAATCCCATGGACAGAGGAACCTGGCAAGCTGTGGTCCATAGGGTCACAAAGAGTCAGATATGACAGAAGCAACTTAGCACACACGCATGCATAGGAGTCCATCAGGTCAAATGAAAAAGCTTGTGAGTATTTTACACACTCACATACTTTACTAGGGAGAATGCAAAGTGATATGAGCCCTGGAGGGGGTAAATTAGTAAATATCTGGCAAAATTATACATGTGTTTATCCACTTAGAGGAATATACCCCAATAAAAGCTTTTTCACAACAAAGGAAACTATAAGCAAGGTGAAAAGATAGCCTTCAGAATGGGAGAAAATAATTTCAAATGAAGAAACTGACAAAGAATTAATCTCAAAAATATACAAGCAACACCTGCAGCTCAATTCCAGAAAAATAAACGACCCAATCAAAAAATGGGCCAAAGAACTAAACAGACATTTCTCCAAAGAAGACATACAGATGGCTAACAAACACATGAAAAGATGCTCAACATCATTCATTATCAGAGAAATGCAAATCAAAACCACAATGAGGTACCATTTCATGACAGTCAGAATGGCTGCTATCCAAAAGTCTACAAGCAATAAATGCTGGAGAGGGTGTGGAGAAAAGGGAACCCTCTTACACTGTTGGTGGGAATGCAAATTAGTACAGCCACTATGGAGAACAGTGTGGAGATTCCTTAAAAAACTGGAAATAGAACTGCCATACGACCCAGCAATCCCACTGCTGGGCATACACACCAGTTCAGTTCAGTCCCTCGGTCGTGTCTGACTCTTTGCGACCCCATGAATCACAGCATGCCAGGCCTCCCTGTCCATCACCAACTCCCGGAGCTCACTCAAACTCATGTCCATCGAGTCGGTGATGCCATCCAGCCATCTCATTCTCTGTCATCCCCGTCTCCTCCCACCCTCAATCCCTCCCAGCATCAGACTCTTTTCCAGTGAGTCAACTTGTCGCATGAGGTGGCCAAAGTATTGGAGTTTCAGCTTTAGCATCAGTCCTTCCAATGAACACCCAAGATTGATCTCCTTTAGAATGGACTGGTTTGACCTCCTTGTAGTCCAAGGGACTCTCAAGAGTCTTCTCCAGCACCATAGTTCAAAAACATCAATTCTTCGGCAATCAGCTTTCTTCACAGTCCAACTCTCACAGGAAACCAGAATTGAAAGAGACACGTGTACCCCAATGTTCATCGCAGCACTGTTTATAATAGCCAGGACATGGAAGCAACCTAGATGTCCGTTGGCAGACGAATAGATAAGAAAGCTGTGGTACATATACACAATGAAATATTACTGAGCCACTAAAAAGAATACACTTGAATCAGTTCTAATGAGGTGGATGAAACTGGAGCCTATTATACAGTGAAGTAAGCCAGAAAAAAAAAACACCAATTTAGTATACTAATGTGTATATATGGAATTTAGAAAGATGGTAACGATAACCCTGTATACGAGACAGCAAAAAAGACACAGATGTATAGAACAGTCTTTTGGACTCTGTGGGAGAGGGTGAGGGTGGGATGATTTGGGAGAATGGCACTGAAACATGTATATCATATGTGAAACGAATCGCCAGTCCAGGTTCGATGCATGATACAGGATGCTCGGGTCTGGTGTACTGGGATGACCCAGAGGGATGGGATAGGGAGGGAGGTAAGAGGGGGGTTCAAGATGGGGAACACATGTACACCCGGGGCAGATTCATGTCAATGTATGGCAAAACCAATACAATAATGTAAAGTAATTAGCCTCCGACTAAAATAAATAAATTTTTTAAAAAATAAAACACAAAAGAAAGGATGAGTGAAAAAAGTTTTTCATAGCAGCACCATTTAAATTGCCAAAAGATTGGAAAGTTCCATATGGCCAACAGGAGGGAGCAGTTGAATAAACTGCGGCATGATCACATGATGGAGTACTACGCAGCTGTAAAAAAAGAAAGAGGAAGCGCTCTGTACTCAAGAAAGAGAGAGAAGAAAACATGAAAAATTGTAAATTGTTACTGAAAGGAAGGGAAAGAACATGATGGAGGGTTCTCCATCCAAGAATAGAAGCTAGATGTCTCTCTCTATATCTTATTCGGTAGATCTGATTTTGGAGCCATGCAAGTATTTTGAGGGCAAGAAGAGAAGGGGGCGACAGAGGATGAGGTGGTTGGATGGCATCACTGACTCAATGGACATGAGTTTGAGCAGACTCTGGGAGATAGTGAAGGACATGGGAGCGTGGCATGCTGCTGTCCATGGAGTTGCAAAGAGTTGGACGTGACTGAGCGATTGAACAACAACAAAATCATATTAGATTTAAAAATCAGTCCCCTCACTTCATACCCATTAAGATAGCTAATATTAAAAACAAAAAGAACAAGTTTTGGTGAAGATGTGGAGAAATCAGAACCCTGTGCATGGTTGCTAAAATAAAATAGTGCAGCCATTCTGGAGAACAGAAAGACGTTCCTCAAAAAAGTAAACATACAATTACCACATGATCCAGCAATTTTACTCCTGGATATACACCTGAAATAAGTCAAAGAAGGAACCTAAATAGATATTGTACATGCATGTTCATAGCAGAACTAAGCTGCATTTGTTATAGTACAAAATTCAGTTTTTGTTCAGTCGCTCAGTGGCGTTGGACTCTTTGTGACCCCATGGACTGCAGCATGCCAGGCTTCCCTGTCCTTCACTATCTCCTGGAGCTTGCTCAAGATCATGTCCATTGAATCGGAAAATACTTCAAGAGATGGAAGTACTAGACCACCTTACCTGCCTCCTGAGAAACCTGTATGCAGGTCAGGAAGCATACCTACCCTCCTCCTACCCTCAATCTTTCCCAGCATCAGGGTCATTTCCAATGAGTCAGTTTTTTGTGTGAGGTGGCCAAAGTACTGGAGTTTCAGCTTCAGCATCAGTCCTTCCAATGAATATTCAGGACTGATTTCCTTTAGGATTGACTGGTTTGATCTCCTTACAGTCCAAGCAACTCTCAAGAGGCTTCTCCAACAGCACAGTTTGAAAGCATCAACTCTTCGGCACTCATTCTTCTTTATGATCTAAATCTCACATCCATACACAACTACTGGAAAACCACAGCTAAGAATATATGGACCTTTGTTGGCAAGGGGATCTCTGCTTTTTTTTTTTTTCTTACTATCTAGTTTTGTCATAGCTTTTCTTCCAAGGATCAAGTGTTTTTTAATTTCATGGCTGTAGTGATTTTGGAGCCCAAGAATATAAAGTCTTTCACTGTTTCCTTTGTTTCCCCATCTATTTGCCATGAAGTGATGGGACTGGATACCATGATCTTAGTTTTCTGAATGTTGAGTTTTAAGCCAGCTTTTTCACTCTCCTCCTTCACTTTCATCAAGAGGCTCTTTATTTCTTCTTCACTTTCTGCCGTAACAGTGGTGTCATCTGCATATTGGTTATTGATATTTCTCCCAGCAATCTTGATTCCAGCTTGTGCATCATCCAGTCCAGCATTTCACATGATATACTCTGCATGTAAGTTAAATAAGCAGGGTGACAATATGCAGCCTTGATGTATTCCTTTCCCAATTTGGAATCAGTCCATTGTTCCATGTCCAGTTCTCACTGTTGCTTCCTGACCTGCATACAGATTTCTCAGGAGGCAGGTAAGGTGGTCTAGTACTTCCATCTCTTGAAGTATTTTCCACAGCTTATTGTGATCCACAGTACTCAGAGATAGCTTTAAATGGGGTGGTGGAATAGCGATGTGAATGTTTCAATAATAATAGCCGGCTAATAATTATCATTATTAACATAATTAACATAAACCCTGTTATTTGAGATGTTTTCTAATCACACATTGTTTATAGTTGCACAATCTTATCGTGTTGTTTTTCTTGTTTTTATGATTTAAAAAAATAAAAAATTTCTGTCGTCATAAAGAAATTTCCTAAAAATTGAAAGCTTCAGGTTAGAGACATAACAGTACAAAATGAAACTATTTCAAGTGACATTGCATGCATGCTCCACCCCTCAGTCATGGCCGACTCTTTGGGACCCTGTGGACTCTAGCCCCCCACGCTCCTCTGTCCATGGTATTTTCCAGGCAAGAATACTGGAGTGAGTAGCCATTTTCTCCTCCAAGGGATCTTTCTGACCCAGGGACGGAACCCTTGTCTCCTGTGTCTCCTGCATTGGCAGGCAGATTCTTTACCACGGAGCCACTAGGGAAGACCCTCAAGTGACAATATGGGACAGTAATTTGACAGCATAATCCCGATGGGATATACCCGAAGGACAAAAAGGAGAAAAAAAAAAAACAGAAAAAAAGACATCAGGGGATTTTCAATATTCATACTGTTTCAGGCACTGTTTCCTTATTCTGAGATAATATGTGTGCCTTGTGGAATAAAGGAAATGTCAGTGTCATTGAGAATCTGAATTTTCAGCATGGGGAAGACAGGTATAAGATTTATCAGATGAAGTAAGTCATATAACCCTAAATATGAATTGAAAGTATCGATATAAGTTCATGATGCATTTTACTTTTTAAAAAATAGTGAGGAATTTCCTATTTCTGTCCAATAAAAACACTAGAAACAACTAATAACCCATTAGCCATGAGTACCCTTGACTGTGGTTTGTAAACCACTTTCCAGTCAAAGGAACAAGGTCTCCTTGGAGAAATGGCTGATTCCATGCTTGAGGCAAGAAATGTACAAGATGTCCCTTATCTTGTTACATCATATAGCAAGGAAGCTACCTAAGAGTCTTGTCCAAAAGAGCTCAGGAGTCAATGTGAAGAGTCTTCCACTGGCCAGAGAAGGGATAATAATTTGATTAGTCAAAGCTGTGGTTTTTCCAGTAGTCATGTATGGATGTGAGAGTTGGACTATAAAGAAAGCCGAAGAATTGATACTTTTGAACTGTGGTGTTGGAGAAGACTCTTGACAGTCCCTTGGACTACAAGGAGATCCAACCAGTCCATTCTAAAAGAAATCAGTCCTGAATTTCATTGGAAGGATTGATGCTGAAGCTGAAACTCCAATACACTGGCCACCTGATGCAAAGAACTGACTCATTTGAAAAGACCCTGATGCTGGGAAAGATTGAAGGCGGGAGGAGAAGGGGACGACAGAGGATGAGATGGTTGGATGGCATCACCGACATGATGGACATGAGTTTGAGCAAGCTCCAGGAGTTGGTGATGGACAGGGAGGCCTGGCGTGCTGCAGTCCATGGGGTCGCAAAGAGTCGGACACGACTGAGCAGCAGAACTGGAACCGCAACTGAGTGATAAGGACTGCAATGTGTGTGTCTGTCAGTGGCACAGTTGTGTCCGACTCTTCGCAACTCCATGGACTGTAGCCCGCCAGGCTCCTCTGTTGAATTCTCCAGGCAAGAATACTGGAGTGGATTGTCATTCCCTCCTCCAGAGGATATTCCTGACTCAAGGATCAAATCCAGGTTTCCCGCATTTCAGGCAGATTCTTTACCACTGCACCATTTGGGAAACCAATGAGTTAATAGATCTAGGCAGTAATCATTGATAGCAGATAGCATTTCAGTGGAGAGACAGTGAGTGGAGGTTATGGAAGTATAAGATGCCTCAAGAGTCGATACATATCAATTGGGTGATAGATGTTCATGGGGGTTCATTATATTGGGTTGGCCAAAAGGTGTGTTCAGTCTTTTCCATAAGATGGATCTGCTAGCACTTTATTGTCTTTAACTTTATTTGGAACAATTTTTTATTGTATTGTGACAGCTGTCATATCAGCCTGCATTTAAAAAATAACATCAAAATTGGTGAATTTCATGTAGCCATTTTAATATTGAAGATGGGAAAGAAAAAAGCAACATTTTGGAATATTATACTTTATTATTTCAAGAAAGGCAAAAATGCAACTGAAACCAAAAAAAAAAAAACATGATTTGTGCAGTGTATGGAGAAAGTGGTGTGTGTTTGTGTGTGCTTAGTTGCGTCCGACTCTTTTCAGCCCCACGGACTGTAGCCCGCCAGGTTACTCTGCCCATGGGATTCTTCAGGCAAGAATACTGGAGCGGGTTGCCATGGCCTTCTCCAGGGGATCTACCCAACCCAGGGATTGAACTCAGGTCTCCAGCATTGCAGAAAAATTCTTTACATCTGAGCCACCAAGGAAGCCCAAGTATACTAGAGTGGGTAGCCCATCCCTTCTCCAGGGGATCTTCCCAACCCAGGGATCGAACCCAGGTTTCCAGGATTGCAGGTGGATTCTTTACCATCTGAGCCACCAGGGAAGCATGGAGAGGGTGCTGTGACTGACGAAGCATGTCAAAAGCAGTTTGTAAAGTTTTGTGCTGGAGATTTCTCTCTGGATGATGCTCCATGGTCAGGCAGACCAGTTGAAGCTGATAGCATTCAAACCGAGACATTCGTTGAGAACAGCCAATATTGCACCATGTGGGAGACAGCCGACATACTCAAAATACCCAAATCAAGCACTGAAAATCATTTGCACCAGCTTGGTTATGATAATCACTTTGATGTTTGGGCTCCACATAATTTAAGTGAAAAAAAACCTTCTTGATCCTACTTCCACGTGCGATTCTTTACTTAAACATAATGAACAGGGCTTTCCTGTTGCTTCAGTGGTTAAGAATCCACCTGCCAATGCTGGCGACACTGGTTCCATCCCTGGTTAGGGAAGATTCCACATGCTGTGAAGCAACTAAGCCCATGTGCCACAACTAATGAGCCCATGTGTAGCAACTACTGAAGCCTGGGAGCCCTTGAGCCAGGGCTCCACATTAAGAGAAATCGCCACAGTGAAAAGCCCAAGAACCACAGCTAGAGAGTAACCTCCACTCTCCAAAACTACAGAAAGCCCACATGCCACAACGAAGACCCGGAGCAGCCAAAAATGCATGGATAAATTAAAACTACCTTATTTTTCAAAAAGCATAATGAAAATGTTCCATTTTTTAAAACAAATTGTGACAGGCAATGAGAAGCAGATACCATACAATAATGTGGAACAGAAGGGATCATGGGGCAAGTGAAATGAACCATCAACCACACCAAAGACTAGGTTGAAGACTAGCCATCAACCACACCAAAGGCTAGTCTTCATCCAAAGAAGGTGATGTTGTGTATATGGTGAAATTGGAAGGGAATCCTCTATGATAAGCTCTTTCTGGAAAATCAAACGATTAATTACAGCAAGCACTGCGCCCAGTTAGAAAGCAGCACTTAACAAAAAGTGTCCAGAATTAGTCAACAGTAAACAAAAGAGTCCGAAATGCAGTACTTGGATGCAATCTTAAAAACAACAGAATGATTTCTATTCGTTTCCAAGGCAAACCATTCAATATTACAGTAATCCAGGCCTATGCCCCAACCAGTAATGCTAAAGAAGCCGAAGTTAATCGGTTCTATGAAGACCTACAAGACCTTTTAGAACTAACACCCAAAAAAGATGTCCTTTTCATTCTAGGGGACTGGAATGCAAAAGTAGGAAGTCAAGAAATACCTGGAATAACAGGCAAATTTGGCCTTGGAGCACGGAATGAAGCAGGGCAAAGGCTAATAGAGTTTTATCAAGAGAACGCACTGGTCATAGCAAACACCCTCTTCCAACAACACAAGAGAAGGCTCTACACATGGACATCACCAGATGGTCAACACCGAAATCAGATTGATTATATTCTTTGCAACCAAAGATGGAGAAGCTGTATACAGTTAGCGAAAACAAGACCAGGAGCTGACTGTGGCTCAGATCATGAACTCCTTATTGCCAAATTCAGACTGAAATTGAAGAAAGTAGGGAAAACCACTAGACCATTCAGATATGACCTAAATCAAATCCCTTATGATTATACAGTGGAAGTGAGAAATAGATTTAAGGGACTAGATCTGATAGATAGAGTGCCTGATGAACTATGGACGGAGGTTCGTGACATTGTACAGGAGACAGGGACCAAGACCATCCCCATGGAAAAGAAATGCAAAAGAGCGAAATGGCTGTCTGAGGAGGCCTTACAAATAGCTGTGAAAAGAAGAGAAGTGAAAAGCAAAGGAGAAAAGGAAAGATATAAGCATCTGAATGCAGAGTTCCAAAGAATAGCAAGGAGAGATAAGAAAGACTTCCTCAGTGATCAATGCAAAGAAATAGAGGAAAACAAAAGAATAGGAAAAACAAGAGACCTCTTCAAGAAAATTAGAGATTCCAAGGGAACATTTCATGCAAAGATCAGCTCGATAAAGGACAGAAATGGTATGGACCTAACAGAAGCAGAAGATATTAAGAAGAGGTGGCAGGAATACACAGAAGAACTGTACAAAAAAGATCTTCACAACCAAGATAGTCACGATAACGTGATCACTGACCTAGAGCCAGACATCTTGGAATGTGAAGTCAAGTGGGCCTTAGAAAGCATCACTACTAACAAAGCTAGTGGAGGTGATGGAATTCCAGTTGAGCTATTTCAAGTCTTGAAAGATGATGCTGTGAAAGTGCTGCACTCAATATGCCAGCAGATTTGGAAAACTCAGCAGTGGCCACAGGACTGGAAGAGGTCAGTTTTCATTCCAATCCCAAAGAAAGTCAATGCCAAAGAATGCTCAAACTACCGCACAATTGCACTCATCTCACACGCTAGTAAAGTCATGCTCAAAATTCTCCAAGCCAGGCTTCAGCAGTATGTAAACCGTGAACTCCCCGATGTTTAAGCAGGTTTTAGAAAAAGGCAGAGGCACCAGAGATCAAATTGCCAACATCCGCTGGATCATGGAGAAAGCAAGAGAGTTTCAGAAAAACATCTATTTCTGCTTCATTGACTATGCCAAAGCCTTTGACTGTGTGGATCACAATAAACTGTGGAACATTCTGAAAGAGATGGGAATCCCAGACCACCTGACCTGCCTCTTGAGAAACCTGTATGCAGGTCAGGAAGCAACAGTTAGAACTGGACATGGAACAACAGACTGGTTCCAAATAGGAAAAGGTGTACGTCAAGGTTGTATATTGTCACCTTGCTTATTTAACTTATATGCAGAGTACATCATGAGGAATGCTGGGCTGGAAGAAGCACAAGCTGGAATCAAGATTGCCGGGAGAAATATCAATAACTTCAGATATGCAGATGACACTATCCTTATGGCAGAAAGTGAAGAGGAACTCAAAAGCCTCTTGATGAAAGTGAAAGAGGAGAGTGAAAAGGTTGGCTTGAAGCTCAACATTCAGAAAACAAAGATCATGGCATCTGGTCCCATCACTTCATGGGAAATAGATGGAAAAACAGTGGAAACAGTGTCAGACTTTATTTTTTGGGGCTCCAAAATCACTGCAGATGCTGATTGCAGCCGTGAAATTAAAAGACGCTTATTCCTTGGAAGGAAAGTTATGACCAACCTTGATAGTATATTAAAAAGCATGATCCAGCAATAGCACTCCTGGGCATACACACCGAGGAAACCAGAATTGAAAGAGACACATGTATTCCAATGTTCATTGCAGCACTGTTTATAATAGCCAGGACATGGAAGCAACCTAGATGTCCACCTGCAGATGAATGGATAAGAAAGCTTTGGTACATATACACAATGGAGTATTTTTCAGCCATCAAAAAGAATGCATTTGAATCAGTTTTAATGAGGTGGATGAAATTGGAGCCAATTATACAGAGTGAAGTAAGCCAGAAAGAAAAACATCAATACAGTATACTAACGCATATATATGGAATTTAGAAAGATGGTAACCTGAACCCTGTATACGAGACTGCAAAAGAGACATAGACATATAGAACAGTCTTTGGGACTCTGTGGGAGAGGGTGAAGGTGGGATGATTGGGGAGAATGGCATTGTAGCATGTATATTATCATAAGTGACCAGGCCAGGATCGACGCATGATACAGGGTGCTTGGGGCTGGTGCACGGGGATGACATGGAGGGAGGATATGGGGAAGAGGGAGGTGGGAGGGGGGTTCAAGAAAGAGAACACATGTACACCCGGGGCGGATTCATGTCAATGTATGGCAAAACCAACCAATATATTAATGTAAGGTAATTTGCCTCCAATAAAATAAATGTTAAAAAAATAATAAAAATAAAAAGCAGAGATATTACTTTGCCAACAAAGGTCCGTCTAGTCAAAGCTATGGTTTTTCCCGTGGTCATGTATGGATGTGAGAGTTGGACTGTGAAGAAAGCTGATCGCCGAAGAATCGATGCTTTTGTTTTTTGTTTTTTTTTTTTTTTAAATTTTTTAAGAATTCTTTTATTTACAAATAACAAAAACCCATAACACAAAACTGTTATATGTTAATATAATTTTAATAAAAAATACAGATGTTTTTCTTTAAAAAAATAAAATAAGAAGCATGGCATTGTTTTACATTTTTGTCAGTTTCTCCCACATCTAGCTTACCAGGAGAGAGCTAGATTTTCGTATCTGCTTTGCAGTCACTCTACTAGAGTAACCTATAACATGCAGTTTCTGTATACTCAGCAAAGAATGAGAATGTGACAAAACCGACTCTGATCCCAAGGAAAGGGCCTTGAGGACTTCTCCGGGCCATACTGAGAACCGCTCGCTGCCCTAGTCTAATCACATTTCACATACAAGAACTTGAATCTCAAGAGAGATCAACTGAGATCCAAAACGATAAGGCCTGTTAACAATGGGATACAGATCCTGGATGGTTTAACTGGCTTTCCTAGGTTTACATTCCCAATCAGAAATACACCCTAATGACCTGTCCTGCCTGCGCTAGTTGTAGGAACTGTCAAAATATATTAACAACGACAAAACAGGAAAGGAAAACCAACAAATGTGATAAATTCTGTGTTAGCGCTTGGATTAGGATCTCTACTAGAACTGAAACACTAAGACAAATTCTACTGCACTCCTTCACACACACTGGTGATGACTCATCAATACCCGAGAAATACAGAAAACGGAATTACCATTTATAACATCAGCAACTATCACATTTTCTGAATCTGAAACAATTCATGACACAATCTGAAAATTTTTCACAAGTACTGAATGAAAAGGCGTTGGGTATATTAAGAGACTACAAATAAACTGGCCATCACGGGGGACTTTTCAGGTAAAATGGAGTTGTTTTGAAATGTAGATATTTTTCATTCTTTAACAGGACCTTACTTTGCCTTTTATGTATTGGGTTGGCCCAAAAGTTCTTTTGATTTTTAAGCAAAAATAAAAAACACATTTTCACTTTCACCAAGAACTGAACTGAACAACATATTCACCATTTTGTTCCACTACCTTCTGCCATTTTTCAGGCAACTTCATAATTCCATCTTCCCAAAACTTTTTATCTTTTTGAGCAAAGAACTGTTCCAGGTGCCTTTTGCAGTCTTCCAGGGAACTGAAATTTTTTCCATTGAGAGAATTTTGTAAAGACCGAAATAAATGGAAATCTGAAGGTGCAATGTCTGGGGAATATGGTGGAGGAATCAGAACTTCCCAGCCAAGCTGTACCAATTTTTGTCTGGTCATCATAGAAACATGTGGTCTTGCATTATCCTGATGAAAGATTATGCATTTTCTGTCGACTGATTCTGGATGCTTTTCATTGAGTGCTGCTTTCAATTGGTCTAACTGGGAGCAGTACTTCTTAGAACTGATTGATTGGTTTTCTGGAAGGAGCTCATAATAGAGGACTCCCATCCAATCCCACCATATACACAACATCACCCTCTTTGGATGAAGACCAGCCTTTGGCATGGATGGCGGCGGTTCATTTCGCTTGTCCCAAGATCTCTTCCGTTCCACATTATTGAACAGTATCCATTTCTCATTGCCTGTCACAATTTGTTTTAAAAACGGAACACTTTCATTACGTTTTAGTAGAGAATCACATGTGGAAATACGATCAAGAAGGTTTTTCTGGCTTAACTTAAGTGGAACCCAAACATCAAAGCGATTAACATAACCAAGCTGGTGCAAATGGTTTTCAACGCTCGATTTGGATATTTTGAGTATGTCGGCTATCTCTCGTGTGGTATAATGTTGATTGCTCTCAATTAATGTCTCGATTTGACTGCTATCCACTTCAACTGGTCTACCTGACCGTGGAGCATCATACAGAGAGAAATCTCCAGCACGAAACTTTGCAAACCACTTTTGACATGTTCGCTCAGTCACAGCACCTTCTCCATACTCTGCACAAATCTTTTTTTTTGTATCTGTTGCATTTTTACCTTTCTTGAAATAATCAAGCATAATATGCCGAAATTGTTGCTTTTTTTCTTCCATCTTCAATATTAAAATGGCTACTACCCCCAAATTCACCAATTTTGATAAGTTTCTTTTAAAAAATGCACATTGCTGTGATAGGTGTCATAGTACAATCTCACAAAATTGTTTTAAATGAAGTTAGAGACAACTAAGCACAACTATAGTCATTGTACAAAAAAAACCTAAGTGAACTTTTTGGCCAATCCATTAAAAAAAAGAACAACTCAGTGAATCTCCCTGTTCACCTCTAGGTGACTTCCTTTATATCCTACCAGATGATCCAAATCTTCTTTAAAAGGATCATAGCCTTGTTCTTTTAAACAACGTAGGGCCCAGAAAAGCTGATCCAGGGGAGGAAATTCTTCCCAAGGAACCCACTCCCAACTTTCATTCTTTTCAGGCTCTACATTCTTTGGTTCTGAATCATGAGTCAGGGCCACCTCTCCTTTCATTAAAATAGTGACATAATGGTAATTCTCTTCTTCAATGAAAGAATTCACAACCGAGGCAAAGCGAACGTTTTTCAGGTGAAGAGCTGCTTCTTCCCAGGTTTCCCTTTGAGCACATTCTTCCCAGCTTTCACCGAACTCCAAGTGGCCCCCGGGAAGCTGGAAACTGCCGGCTCCGAACGACCCTTTCCTCCTCCCCAGGAGGACGCAGCGAGGATGCCTGCCGCTGGTCACCACGACGCCCACTCCGACCAGAATCGATGCTTTTGAACTGTGGTGTTGGAGAAGACTCTTGAGAGTCCCTTATACTGCAAGGAGATCCAACCAGTCCATTCTAAAGGAGATCAATCCTGGGTGTTCATTGGAGGGACTGATGCTAAAGCTGAAGCTGCAATACTTTGGCCACCTCATGCGACGAGTTGACTCACTGGAAAAGACTCTGAAGCTGGGAAAGGTTGGGGGCGGGAGGAGAAGGGGACGACGGAGAATGAGATGGCTGGATGGCATCACCGACTCTGTGGACATGAGTTTGAGTGTACTCTGGGAGTTGGTGATGGACAGGGAGGCCTGGTGTGCTGTGATTCATGGGGTCGCGGAGAGTCGGACACGACTGAGCGACTGAACTGAACTGAACTGAAACACATAATGTCGCAAAGAGTCGGACACGACTGAGCGACTGAATTGAACTGAACTGAAACACATAATCTTCCATCAGCATAATGCAAGACCTTTTATTTCTTTGATGACAAGGCAAAAATTGCTACCGATTGACTGGGAAGGTCTGATTCAACTGCAATATTCACCTGACATTGCACCTTTGGATTTGCATTTATTTTAGTCTTTAAAATATTCTTAGTGAAAAAAATTTCATTTCCCTGGAAAACTGTAAAAGACACCTTGAACAGTTCCTCACTCAAAAACATAAAAAATTTGGGGAAGATGGAATTATGAAGTTGCCTGAAAAATGGCAGCAGGTCGTGGACAAAACAGTGAATACATTGTTCAATAAAGTTCTTGGTAGAAATGAAAAATGTGCCTTTTAACTTAATAACAAGTCCAATACAGTTCTACCTTTTAAAAATGTATTTATTTTTAATTGGAAGATAATTGCTTCACAATATTGTTTCTCTCCGCTGTCCCCTCCCTCTCGAACCTCCCTCCCACCTCCAGCCCCATCCCACCCCTCTAGGTTGTCACAGAGCACCGAGTTTGAGTCCCTGCATCATACAGCAAATTCCCACTGGCTGTCTGTTTTACATATGGTAATGTACATGTTTCAGTGCTACTCTCCCAGTTCGTCTCACCCTCTCCTTCCCCTGATATAATAGGCTTGAGGTTCATTCACCTCATTAGAACTGACTCAGATGTGTTCTTTTTTATAGCTGAGTAATATTCCATTGTATATATGTACTACAACTTCCTTATCCACTCTTCTGTAGATGGACATGTAGGCTACTTCCATGTCCTCGCTATCATAAATAGTGCTGTGAGGAACACTGGGGTACAGGTATCTTTTTCAATTTTGGTTTCCTCATGGTATATGCCCAATAGTGGGATTGTTGGGTCAGATGGTAGTTTTATTCTTAGTTTTTTAACGAATCTCCATACTGTTCTCCAGAGTGATTGTATCAATTTACATTTACACCAACAGTGCAAAAGTGTTCTCTTTTCTCCACACCCTCTCCAGCAATTATTGTTCATAGATTTTTATGATGGCCATCCTGACTGGTGTGAGGTGATACCTCATAGTAGTTTTCATTTGCATTTATCTAATGATGAGCAACATTGAACATCTTTTCCGGTGCTCATTAGCCATCCATATATCTTCTTTGGAGAAATGTCTGCTTAGGTCTTCTGCCCATTTTTTGACTAAGCGGTTTGTTTTCCTGATGTGGAGCTGTATGAGTTGCTTATATATTTTGAAGATTAACCCTTTGTCAGTTGTTTCGTTTGCAACTTCTATCACAATTTTATTTATTATTTATTTTTGGCTGTGCTGGGTCTTCACTGCTTCGCAGGCTTTTTCTGCAGTTGGGGCGAACGGGCTTCTCATTGCAGTGGCTTCTCTTGTTGCACAGCACAGGCTCTAGGGAGAGAGAGTCACAGCAGTTGCTGCACACAGGCTCCGTAGTTGCGGCTCCCGGGCTCTAGAGCACAGTCTCCGTAGTTACGGTGCATGGGCTTAGTTTCTCTGCAACATGTGGGATCTTCCCAGGCCAGGGATTGAACCCATGTCTCTTGTTTTGGCAGGAGGATTCTTTACCACTTTACCAGAGAAGCCCAATTCTCTATACTTTTGAATATACTTGAAATGTTCTGTTTAGGAAAAAATGTTAAAAATTCTTTTGCCCTGTATCTTTTCCTCAAAGCAGGGTGATTAGGAGCTCATTGGTGCTGGGGAAACATTTCTCAGGAAGTGCCAACATCTGACCCATTTACCTCACACCTCACCTGTTGGCCTCTAGCATACCGCCAAGGGCCGAGCTCACGATTTCGCTGCAATATCCTGAGTGCTCAGTTGCAAAACTCCCTCCTCTCTAATTCCAGGTGTTGAGAGATTAAATCTCACCTCTAGTACCGGAGAAAAAGGCAACTGAAGTCAATCTCTGCCCACTGGAGAGTGTAGAATAACACCAGCTGGAAGCTGTGAGGTCGCTCTTACACATCACAAGTTGTTTTCCCCTTTGGCAAAATAGATCTGATCAATTCTTGGAGCAGTCTGCCCTGGATGTAACAATTTGGCTGTGGTTTCAGACTGTCTAGAGGGCCAGCCCTAAGGCCCAACTAGCTGTTAGGGGTGCTGGGATGGGGGCCAGTGGGGAAGACTTGGCTTGATAAGGGCCCCAGATATGGAAATAATAAATGTCTGGACTCATCCAGGATGTGGGAGTCTGGCCATAATAGATTGTCCTGTGGGCTGGCCCTCTGCTGGGGAGGCCGGGGCAATCAGGTGGATGGGCAGAAATGACGCTATTTGTTGAATACTTTCCACACCCTGGCACAGTTATTGTTCAGTCGTTCAGTTATGTCGGATTCTTTGCAACCCCGTGGACTACAGCACGCGAGGCGTCCCCGTCCTTCACTGTTTCCAGGGGTTTGCTCAAACTCATGTCCACTGAGTCGATGATGCCATCAAACCATCTCATCCTCTGTCGCCCCCTTCTCCTCCTGCCCACAATCTTTTCCAGCATCAGGGTCTTTTCCAATGAGTTGGCTCTTTGGGTCAGGTGGCCAAAGTATTGGAGTTTTAGCTTCAACATCAGTCCTGCCAATGAATATTCAGGTTGATTTTCTTTAGGATTGATTGATCTTCTTGCAGTCCAGGGGACTCTCAAGAGTCTTTTCCAGCACCACAGTTTGAAGGCACGGTCCTTCAATCCATTTTGCATGGATCTCCTCATTTAACTCTCTGAGCCACCAGGGAAGCCCATTTAACTCTCCCAATAACCCTACGAGGTTGATACTATTCTTCTGTTTCAGAGATGGGCAAAATGAGGCTCGAGACTAAGTCTTTCTCTAGTTAGTAAGAAACAGAGTGAGAATAGGAATCTGGGTGAGCTGGCTCAGCAGGAGTCAGCAAATTTTATCTAAAGGCCACATGAAGCTGAATGAAATGAAATTACTCCCCAGAAAGGTTTCTTCACCCCATGTTCATTGATGCATTTTTTTTTCATAATAGCCAAAACAAGGAAACAACCTAAGTGCCCCTCAATGGATAAAGAAAACGCGATATGCTCATAATATACAAGGGCTTCTCTGATGGCTCACTGGGTAAAGAATCTGCCTGCAATGCAGAAGACACATGAGATTCGGGTTCGATCCCTTGGTTTGAGAAGATTCCCTAGAGAAGGAAATGGCAACCCGCTCCAGTATTCTTGCCTGGAGAATCCCATGGACAGAGAAGCCTGGCGAGCTACAGTCTAAAGAGTTGCAAAGAGTCAAACATAACTGAGAGATTAAGCATATATGCATATTATATATATATCAATTTGTATTTATATAAATTGTGATATATACAATTCAGGCATAAAATATAAGAAAGTGCTGCCATTTGCAACGACAGGAACGGAAGTTGATGGCATTATACTAAGTAAAATAAGTCAGACAGAGAAAGACATATACTGTATGATCTTGCTTATATGTGGAATCTACAAAAGGAAAAATGAACTCATAGAAGCAGAGGGTAGAATGGTGGTTGCCAAGGGCAGCAAGTGGGGGAAACGGGGTGATGTTGGTGAAAGGGTACAGACTTTTAGTTATAAGATAAATAACTTCTGAGGCCCTCATGTACAGCATGGCGACTACAGTCACCGATTTTGTATTCTTGAAACCTGCTAAAAGAGTAGATCTTAAACATTCTCACCATGTACACACAAAATGATAACCGTGAGAGGTGAGGTGTTGGACATGTTAACTAACCTTATTAAGGTAATCATTTTGCAATATATACCTACATCAAATCAGCACGTTGCATGCCTTAAACTTACACAATGTTTTCTGTCAATTATATCTCAATAAAGCTGGAGGTGGAGGATGCACACTGTAAGCATTTTCAACTTTGCACAACAAATGGTCTCCATCGCAGGGACACAACTCTGCTGTTAGAGCATGGAAATAATCACAGGCAATGTAGAAACAAGTGAGAGAGAATGTATTCCAAGAAATCTTCCTTTTACATAAACTAATTGTGCTACATCCATGGAATGGAATATTAGTCAGCCATATAAAGGAGTGATTCATAATAAAATGCATTGATTCAGGCTACAACATGAATGAAACTTGAAAACACTATGTTCAATGAAAAGAAAAAGCCAGGCACAAAAGTCACATATTGTATGATTACATTTATATGAAATACCCATAACAGGTAAATCCAGAGACCAAAAGACTGGCAATTGCCAGAGGCTGGTAAATGAAGGAAAGTAACTGTTTATTGGGTACAGGGTTTTATATTGGGGTGATGAAAATTTTGGAACTAGATCAGATACAGGTGATGGCTGTACAAAATTGTAAATGTAATAATGCCACAGAATTGTACGCTTTTAAGTGGTTCACTTTATGTTAGGTGAATTTCACCTCAAAAACAAAAAACAGCTGTTTACAAAAACAGATGATCAATACACAGACTGTGTTTTGGCCACTCTTGCTTTAAAACATCTCTTCACAAAACCCAGAGCTGAACTTAAAAATGTAGGCTTATACAAAACATAGAAACAATTTAAATGACCATCGACAGATGAATGCATAAAGATGTGATACATGTGTACAATGGGATACAACTCAGTCGTGAAGAGGAATTATATGATGTCATTTGCAATGATATGGGTACAACTAGAGGGGTTTCCCTGATGGCTCAGAGAGGAAAGAATCTGTCTACAATGCGAGAGACCTGGGTTTGATCCAGAGAGTCAGACAGGATGGGTACGACTAGAGATTATCAAACTACAGAGAAGTAAGTTAGAAAGAGGACAGATATCAATACCACATGATATCATTTATACGTGGAATCTAAAATATGGCACAAATGAACTTATCTACAAAACAGAAACAGACTCACAGACATAGAGGACAGACTTACGGATGCTGAAGGGGAAAGGGGTGGAGGAGTGAAGGACTCCCAGGATTGTTGTTGTTTAGTCACCAAGTCATGCCTGACTCCTGTGACCCCATGGACTGTAGCCTACCAGGCTCCTCTGCCCATGGGATTTCCCAGGCAAGAATACTGGAGTGCATTGCCATTTCCTTCTCCAGGGGATCTTTCTGACCCCCCAGAATTAGCAGATGTAAACTATTATACATAAGATGAATAAACAACAAGGTCTTACTATATATCACAGGGAACTATATTCAACATTCTATAATAAACCATGATGGAAAAGAATGTTCTAAAAAATAATATCTGTATATGTATAACTGAGTCACTTTGCTGTACAGCAGACACTGACCCAACATTGTAAATCAGCCATACTTCTGCAAAGAAAAAAAAATGTTTAACACGGGCGTATAAAATCTTACCTTGGACTTCCATGATGGCTCAGTGATAATCTCCCTGCCAATGCAGGAGACACAAGTTCAACCTCTCATCCAGGAAGATCCCACATGTTTCAGAACAAATAAGCCCATGCTCACACCTACTGAGCTTGTGCTCTGGAGCCCAGGAGCCGTAACTACTGAGTCCCTGTGCTCCAACTGCTGAAGCCCACGCTTGCCTCAGAACCTGTGCTCTGCCACAAGAGAAGCCACTGAAATGAGAAGCCTGGGCTCTGCCACTGGAGAGTAGCCCCTGCTTTCAACAACTAGAGAAAAGCCTGAGCAACCATAAAGAGCCTGCACAGCCAAAAACAGATCAAGAAAATTATTTTTAAAATAAATAAATAAAACCTTCTCTCAGAGACCAGTACACAAGTTTATCAGGGTCCTCACTCTTATTATCGTTACTGTTACCAAAGAAAGTGTAGTCAAAGTGTTAGTTGTTCAGTCATGTCCAACTCTTTGTGACCCTGTGGACTGTCGCAAAGTCCAGGCTTCTCAATCCATAGGATTCTCCAGGCAAGAACACGAGTGGATTGCCATGCCTCCCGAACCCAGGGATCGAACCGGGGTCTCCTGGATTGCAGGCACATTCTTTACTGTCTGAGCTACCAGGGAAGCCCACTGTTACCAAAGTGAAAGTTATTAACTCGGATCTTGGCCCCAAATCCAGCCCTGCCCTCAAGCTCCTTTTCCTCTGTCCTCTGGCCTTGATCCCAGGGTCACTTTTGATCCAGATTCCAGGGCTCTGCCGGTGTGAGCTGAGGCTGGACCCAGGGGCCAGGTACTCTCATAAAACCCCTGGTCTGTCCGCAGCCTTGAGGGGCCTTGACCTTCCCTGCCACTGGGCCTCACAGAGGTGGGAGGGACTCGGGGGCGGGGGATGACTCATCATGGGAATTCCAGCCTTCCTGTCGCCTCCCAGGCCCAGCCCAGCCCAGGTGCCTTGGTGTGTGGGTGCCTGCATGTGCCTGTGTTTTAGAGCCTGACCTCAAACTGACCCCACGTCCTCAAGAAGGCCTATCCTATACTCAACAGTCACTCCCTGCTACCCATCTGGTCTCTGACCTGTGGTGGGCATTCTTAGACAGCCTAATAAAATTCAACATCTTCTAGTCTGGGGGAGATGGAAACCCAGACCAAGAAATTCTGGGTTTTGTATAGGTAGGTCTGGATCAAAGGTAGGAATCCTGGGCTAAAGAACCAGAATGGAGAAATTGAGGAGTCAGGGGTAATCAGGGAGGTTTCCTGGAGGAAGGGTCCTACCTGAGAAAGTCACTAATCCCAGATGGACCCTTAGGGAAATGCTGGCTGGCCATGTCCCTGGCTCCAAAACAACCAAGCTCCTACCACAAACTTCAAGCTTTAAAAGGGTATCAAGGCTGCCCATCTGGCGCAAGAATTGCTGGGTGTGAAGTTGATCTGACACCAGGCTTGCCTCTGACCCTGATCTCGCCATAGGATGGTGAAAACACGCACTGGGCTTGGAGTGCTCCTCAGGTTCTCACTGTGTGACCTTGGGCAAGTTATTTAACCTCTTTGAGCTCACCCTCCTGCTGGGTCAAATGAGCATGAATGGGTGGTTAAACAATACTTCAAGGGACTTAGAGAACAAACTTATGGTTACCACAGGAGGAGGATAGTAGAAAGGGAGAGTTACGGAGTTTGGGATGGACAAGTACACATGGCTATATATAAAATGGATAACCAACAAGGACCTACTGTGTAGCACGGGGAACTCTGCTCAATGTTATGTGCCAGCCTGGATGGGAGGGGAGTTTGAGGGAAAATGAATACATGATATACATATGGCTGAGTCCCTCTGCTGTCCACCTGAAACTATCACAGCGTTGTTAATCAGCTATACTTTGATATAAAATAAAATAAAATGGATGACCAACAGAAAAAAATTTTTTAATAAAACTGCAAGTGTCCCCCAATAGCCACGAGAATCAGAGAGACAAACCCAGCGTTCACGAGGCCGTATCAAGGTCATTTCCAGACTGAGAGGACAGCAGGTAGGAATCTCATAGGACAGTCCACCTGGCAGCCCCTGGGGGCTACCCCCAGTGGATCCAGGGCCTGAATGAAGATAAAGGCACAAAGACAGTACCAGAATTCCTGGTTTTTCCTTTCACCTCTGTCTCCAATATGTCTGAGCACAGCACTGCCCCTGATCCTGTCTTTACTAAAATGTTGCTAATTTGTTCATCATGGATTTTTTTTTTTTTTGGCTTTGCTTTTAGTCTTTTAAAACATTGCATTATGAAGTAGGGCACTGAAAGCTGGTGCTCTGTGACAGCATAGAGGAATAGGATGAGGAAGGAGGTGGGAGGGGGATTCGGGATGGGGGACACATGTATACCTGTGGCTGATTCATACTGACGTATGGCAAAAACCATCACAATATTGTAAAGAAATTATCCTCCAATTAAAATAAATTAATAAATTTTTTAAAAATAAATAAATAAGTAAAAACACTCCATTAGCAGGACTTCCCTGGTGGTCCAGTGGTTAAGACTCCATCTTACAATGCAGGTGGCGTAGGTTCCATCCCAGGTCAGGCAACAAGGATCCCACATGCCTTGGGGCACAGCCAAAATAAAAAATTGCATTAGAATATTATGATCTTGATGGCTGAGATTTTTCAGCACCACCTTAAATTCTACACTCTCCACTCTAGTCCTGCACCCAACAGACACACAGCCCACATCCCCCACATGGTTCTACCAGGCAGAGCCCCTGACCCCAAATCCTCAGAAACTGGGGATTGGGGGAGGAGATTTCCTCAGAACCTCCTGGGGAGCCGCCTCTGGGCTAAGCATCCCACTCCCTTAGCACCTAACTATAAGCCCCCACTGTGTACCCAGATTTGTGCTAGGCCATGCTTCGAATTTTGGATTTTTGGCGAATTTGAGGTGCCTGCTTGGTTGTGTTTGACTTTGCAACCCCATGGACTGTAGCCCTCCATGTTCCTCTGTCGATAGGATTTTCCAGGCAAGAATACAGGAGTGGGTGACCATTTCTTTCTCCAGCAGATCTTCCCAACTCAGGGATCAACTTCCCAACCCAGAGACCAACCCACATCTCCTGCATATCCTGCATTGGCAGGTGGATTTTTAACCACTGAGCCACCAAGGAAGTCCATGCTGGGTGACCAGAAAGAGGACTCACAATAGCTAAGTAGGCCCCCGGGGAATCCCAGGCCTGGCTCAGCCCGAATATTCCCAGGCCCGCCCAGGGCCCGCCCTCTGCTGAATGCCCAGCCTGGTGGGTCTCCTGGAAACTCCCTGGGCTGGTTTCGAGATGGGAGGCCCACAGTGAAGCAATATCCATGGCAGCCCAGCCACGCTGAGCCCATCCCACCTGACACCAGATAAAGGGGAGACGGGCTCTCTTCAGCAGGACTTGGCCACGGACACCAGCGGAAAAGGGAGAGAAACCCTCACCACCAGCCCAGGTGAGCCCAGAAATCAGGTCCGGGGACAGAGTCAGGGTCCCGAACACCTCCCCCGAGCCCAATTCCTGCTCTCAGCTATCTCTGATGGCATGGGATCCAGAGCTGAAACCAGATGAGAGGTGACATCTCCGAGTCCCCCTACACTCAGAGCAGACTTCAGCAAAAACAGTCCTCAGCCCCTGCACCCACCCTCTGCCTGAGGCTAAAGTGCTGGCATCAAAGAAGGCAGGAGGCAGTGTCAACTTCAGGCAGGCCTCTCCTCTCTCGGCACAGCCTGTCCTACCAGTTGGGCAGGCACTTGAGAGTCCCCTCTGGTGGCCAGAAGCAGCCACAAAACTATTGCCGTAGGAAGGCTGGAATCCTGGATGGGCCTTAGTCTACCTCTCTTGGGGAATGGGCTGACTCTGATGGAGTCTGAACTATCTGGTTTCCAAGGCCCCTCCTGGAACTTACTGATCCTTGACCTCAGCCTGGGAGGAACGGGATAGGCCAGGGGAGCCCTGGAGACCCAGATGACCTTGAGGCAAGGCACTCTGTACCCATGCCTCTGTAGCCTCCCGCCCACAGCTCTACAAGTGGCAGCCGTGTCATTCACCGCTGGACTTTGACAGTAGCCAAAGGCACTATTTGTTTTCCCTGTCTGTCTCCTTCCAGCCCTGCTGAGATCTCCGCTGAGGTCAACCGGCTATGTCCTTTGGAAACTGGAAGCCCACAGTGGTGGTCCAGGGTATAGTCTGGATTCTGTATGGATTGCTGCTGCAGCCGGAGCCAGGGACAGGTGGGTCAGAAGGCAGAGGCCTGAAGCCAGGACTCTTAGTTCAATGTATTGCTGCCCCTCTGCGTCCGGTTCTTTACAGGGTAAGGTTGGACCCATGAGGTTCAAGTCTCTAGGAAACTCCAGTCTGGGAACACAGATGTTCTCAGTTCCATAGGATCTGGGCAAGGGTTGGGGGGAAGAAACTGGGGCCAAAAGAGCAAAAATTAGGAAGACTTCCTGGAGGATGGGACATAAATCTAGGACAGGAAGAAGAATTTTACTTGGTGGTGAAGCAGTAAAGGACATTTTAGGCAGAAAGTAAAGCAAAGTTATAGAGGAATTACTGTGTGAACTGTCTGGAGAAGAGTCTGAATTGCACCAGATGGTGGAGTGTAAGGATTAGGACTTCCTGTGTTCAAATCCTGCCTCTGCCACTTCCTGGCTGTGTGATCTTAGGTAGGTTATTTAACCTCTTCACGCTCATAGGGTCCTTGTGAAGATTAAACGTGTTCAGTTATATAAGTCACCTACAGTGGTGCCTGGCACATAGTAAATGTTTAATTAATGTCAGCTATTATTCAACAACTCACCCTAGCTCTGAGCCCCACACTTCTAAGTTCCAAAGTTCAGCAACTGACATTTCTCCCACAAGGCACAGGCTCACCCTCCCATGGGCACCCTTCAAGACACCGTTCCCTCTATACTTCTGCAAACTCCAGTCCACTGAGAAAACTTTCCATCATTCCCTCAAGATACCTGGGGACACTGCCCACTCATCCATCACAGCATCACCATCCTGGCATCAGCCACCTTCACTACTTACCCCCACCCTTTCTCCCCTTCTCTACTCTGGTCTGCCCTCCAAAAAATTATATTCTTCATACGGCACTCAAAAGAGCAATCTTAGAATTTCAACCAGGCGGTGTATCTCTCGTGCTCATGAAGCTGCCATGGCTCCCCAGTGCCCATTGATAGTCTAAGCTCCCTAACCTGTTTGTGTCTCAGTTTCCTCACCTACACAAGGGCAGTGTCCGACATCGTAAAGTTGTCCAACAAAGAGCTGGGGACATTGAGAAGATGTAGAAGTGGCAGGAGGAGGCTGAGGAACAGGGGGTACTGGGCTGTTGGGTTAATGCCATCCCTCCTCCCACAGCAACCCTGCCCCTGCTCATGGACTCTGTCATCCAGGCCCTGGCTGAGCTGGAGCAGAAGGTGCCAACCACTGAGGCTGGCCATAGTGCCGCTGCATGGCTGCTGTCAGCCCAGGGCTCTGTTACCCAAAGTCCCCTCCATCACTTCCTGCTGGAGGGGAAGAGTCTCAACACCACCAAGCTGGATTCTCCTTCGCTGAGCCCAGAGCTTCGAGGCCTGATGGGAGAAGTGGCAAGACACAGCGTGCAGGATGGGAAGGAATATGGGGTGGTACTAGTACCCGATGGCTCGACCGTGGCTGTGGAGCCTCTTCTGGCAGGGCTTCGGGCAGGGCTTCGGGGACACAGAATCATAAACCTCCCCTTAGAGAGCACAGCCACCCCTCCGGATGCTGGAGTCACCTTTCCAGACCTTGGAGCCACCTCCCCAGGGCTCAGCGATGCCTCTCCTGATGTTACCTCTACGAATGTCGGAGCTGTGTCTCCAAATGTTAGCATCAAAGATCTAGATGTCGGAGCCACCTCTCCAGAAGTTAGACCTGGCTCTCCAGATGTTCAAGCCTCCTCTCCAGATACCAAGGCCAAGTTACCAACCACTGTGGACAGCCTCCTCGTGGTCACCCTGGCCAGAGACCTGGGCCTGAACTTCCTCCAGGGCCCCCAGACCTGGAATCATTCTGGACTGGGAACTGAGGGATGCTGGGACCAGCTTTCTGTTCCCAGGACCTTCACGCTCCTGGGTCCTGAGGCATCACCCCTCACCACGGCCTTCCTCAATGGTGCCCTGGACGGAGCCCTCCTTGGAGACTACCTGAGCCAGACCCCTGAGCCCCGGCCACCCCTCAGTCACCTGCTGAGCCAGTACTATGGAGCTGGGGTAGCCGGAGACCCAGGATTTCGAAGCAACTTCCGACGGCACAATGGAGCTGCTCTGACTTCGGCCCCCACCCTGACCCAGCAAGTATGGGGGGCCCTCATCCTGCTACAGAGACTAGAGCCAGCACACCCTCGTCTACAGGGCATGAGCCAAGAAGAGCTGGCACAGGTGGCCACCCACGCTACCAAGGAGTTCACTGAGGCTTTCCTAGGTGGGTAGGACCCCCACTCACTGAGACAATCCTTCTCACAGATACCTTCTCAGTGCCAGACAGGTCAGTGGGATCTATGGTTAGGGGATTCCAGAGGGGGCCAACAGGATTAGGATGCTGTTAGATTTACTTCCCAGTGTGGGCCAGAGTGGTGTGATTGAAAAGTGAAAAAAGTAAAAAGTGTTAGTTGCATTGGACTCTTGGTGACTCCATGGACAGTGGCTAGGCTTCTCTGTCCATGGGATCCTCCATGCAAGAATACTGGAGTGGGTAGCCATTCCCTTCTCCAGGACATCTTCCCCACCCACGGGTTGAACTCGGGTCTCCTGCATTGCAGGCAGATTCTTTACCATCTGAGTCAATGAGGAAGACTGATGTGAGAATGAACCGTCCCCAAATCTGGGAGGAGACTGGAGGGATGATCCTTACGTGCCCTCTTAGTGTGGGAGAAGGCAGCAGGCAGAGAAACTCTTGCTGACTCCCACTCTGGACTCCCTTCCCCTCAGGGTGTCCAGCCATCCACCCGCGTTGCCGCTGGGGTGCCGCACCGTACCAGGGCCGCCCGACGCCGCTGAAGCTGCCGCTCGGGTTCTTGTATGTGCACCACACGTACTTGCCCGCGCCACCCTGCACCAGCTTTGAGCGCTGCGCCGCAGACATGCGCTCTATGCAGCGTTTCCACCAGCAGACACTAGGCTGGGCCGACATAGGATACAGGTGGGCGGGAACCTGAGGAGCGCTTGCAAGGCAAACCAAGGGGCGGTGCAGTGGAGAGACTGGATGGGCGGAGCCTGACTCAGGGGCGGGGTTTGACCCTGAGAGATGCTGGCAAGACGGAGGCGGAGTTTAGGGTGGGTGGAGCCAGGGTGGATAGGGGCGTGGCCTAGAGTGGGGTTGGACTCTTAATAGCTACCAGAAAGAGCTCAACAGTGGGACTCTTTTGAGTCTGCGGTGGGAACCAGGAAAGGAGTCCAGACTTGGGAGAAGAACAGGACCTGTGGTAGCGGCTAAGTCTGGGACGGAGCAATGATGGATATGATCTCAGCCAGAAAAGGGTCAGAACTGCGGAGGAGTTAGACTTAAAATAATGGGGAGGGAGCTGGGTAAAAAGAGACCAGGCTAATGTTGAGGACAGATCCAGAGAAACGGGACTATTTCTGGGGTGGCATTTGGAGGCAGAGTGGGACATGGCTGGACGAGGTGGAGTCTGCGTGGCCGGGGGAAACTTGGGGTGACGGTGGCCCTTGGCCGGGGTGCGGAAACTGGGGTAGAGGGCCAGATGCGGAGTGAGGCCTCACGCCGTCTGGTTCCTGCTTCCCTCTCTCCTCCGCAGTTTCGTGGTGGGCTCAGACGGCTACGTGTACGAGGGCCGCGGATGGCACTGGGTGGGTGCGCACACACTCGGCCACAACTCCCGCGGCTTCGGCGTGGCCTTGATAGGCAACTACACCGCGGTGCTGCCCTCAGAGGCCGCGCTGCGCGCGGTGCGAGACGAGCTCCCGCGCTGCGCTGTACGCGCGGGCCTCCTGCGGCCAGACTACGCTCTGCTAGGCCACCGCCAGCTCGTGCGCACTGAGTGCCCTGGCGATCGGCTCTTCAACCTGCTGAGCACCTGGCCGCGTTTCGACAAGGTGAGTCTCCCGACGCCCGCACTATCTCGGCCTGAGACCCCTCTATGCACACAAGCTCAGCGCGTGCCCTGATCCCTGCCTGCTTGCCTAACCCCAGCAGGCCCCTCTCACTCCTTCCTGTAACCCTGTGCCCACAACCTTAGCCAAGACCCTTCACTCCCTTGCAATCTATTCAGGCGATCTAGACCCAGACTTCAGTCATTCTGCTTGCAAGATAGCCTACTGCCCCTGCCCCTCTGCATTTCACAACCTTATCCCAGCCACCCAACCTTGCCCTCACCCTTGTTCCCAACCCAAAGGCTCTCTGTCCACACATTGATCAAGCCTGTGACCCTCTACAGAAAACCTCTTTGCATATGACAGCTTCTGTGCTGTGTGCTAAGTGACTTCAGTCACGTCACTCTTTGCAACCCTGTGGACTGTAGCTCGCCAGGCTCTTCTGTCCATGGGATTCTCCCGGCAAGAATAGTGGAGTGGATTGCCATGCCCTCCTCCAGGGGACCTTCCCAATCCAGGGATGGAATCCAAGTCTCTCATGTCTCCTGCATTGGTAGGTGGGTTCTTTACCACTAGCACCACCTGGGAAGCCCACAGAGCTTCTGCCCAGCCCTAACCCAGTTGCTGCAATCCTCTGCCCAGACCATCTCAGTCCCAAGGATGCTTGTTCGGCCCCAGGCTCCCTAACCCGTGATGACAACTTTTATGCTGGAGCAATCTAGATCCAGTCAGCATATTCTCAGCTTGATGATGGCACCACACCACCAATCATAATGACAAAAACACCTCTATAATCACCCCTGTACAATCAAGCTACACTTTCAAACTACCATTCCATTTCAGTAAACTGGCCTGCAGTTGGGGTTGTACCCACCTTCTCACTTTGGGCTCCTGTCCTCTTACCCATCCAGGGTGCCACCATGAAGAGGGCAAACCCAGCTCCATTATCACCCCCCGCCACCTAAACTCTCTTGTCTTTTTCAGAATGTGAAACCAAGAACTGTCAGGAGGGCCTCCAGCAGATCCAAAAGAAAACCACCTCCAACAATACTGCTATCCACTGACCTCCAATGAAGAGACCTTGGAGAGACTTCCCTGGTGGTCCAGTGGTTGAGAATCCACCTGCCAATGCAGGGGATATGGGTGTGATCTCTGGTCTGGGAAGATTCCACATGCTGTGGAGCAACTAAGCCTGTGGCCACAACTACTGAGCCCTGGCTCTAGAGCCTGAAGTCACAACTACTGAGGTACGGTGCTGCAACTATTGAGGCCTGCACACCTAGAGCCCCGTGTTCCACAAGAGAAGCCACCGCAATGAGAAGCCTGAGCACTGCAATGAAGAGCAGCCCCCACTTGCTGAAACTACAGAAAGCCCACCCACAACAATAAAGGCCTAGCACAGCCAGAAAATAAAATAATTTTTTAAAACATTAAAATAAAAGGACATCATGAATAGAAAGCCTGTGTATAAGCATCATCTGCATTTGCACGTTTTGTAATAGTTTGGGGTTGCCCAGAAGCAGACCCTGGGAAAAGAACCCCAGTGGAATTAGTTTACCTGGGTGGTGATCCCAGGACATATCACCTGGGGAATAAGGAAATGACACAGGGAAGGGAAGTCATGTTAGCATGGGGCGCACATGGAGCTCCATCCCACTGGGGACATCTGGGGGACCATGTAGGGCATATACCTCAGAGACATCCCACTTAAAGGGCAAGGGAGTTGGAGTACTGATCCTCCAACTCCCAAAGTCATTGGTTGAGGGCAGCCCCCTGGTTATTTATTTATTTTTCTGTTTAGTCACTCAGTTGTTTCCAACTCTTTGCAACCCCATGGACTGTAGCCCACTTGGCTCCTCTGTCCTTGGGATTTCCCAGGCAAGAATACTAGGGTGGGCTGCCATTTCCTTCTTCAGGGGATCTTCTCATGTCTCTTGCTTGGCAGGTAGATTCCTTACCACCAAGCCACCTGGGAAGCCCCGAGCTCCCAGGGATATGTTAACGTGCTGACACTTTGGGATTGCTAGTTGCACGGGCAATGTGGACTCCACCTATCAGAGAAAAGTCTGCCAGCAAAAATGCGGGGAGTGGGGCCAGTGCACAGTGAAGTGGTGAAGGCTCAGAGATACAGCAAAACACTGGGAGAAGCTACCTGTGTGTTCAGTGAGTGGCCAAGTGCAGTATGAATGAGGTGGGCACAGCTAAGGTGTGTGCACCTGCGTGAACATGTCCGGCCCCTGGAGAAGGGTTTCTGATCCTCACTGAAGACCCTCCTCCTCAGGACAGGTTATAGAATGTTCAAGGCCCAGTGAAAAATGAAAACGCAGGCCTCTTGTCCAAAAAGCAGGAACTTCAAGACAGCAACAGCAGAGCATTAAATCAAGCTCAGTGTAGAGCCCTGAGCATGGGGCCCTGGGTGACTGCACAGGCCACATGCTAATGAGGGCAGTTCTATCCATCCCATCACGTAACCGCTGGCCACCCTTGCCTTTGCACAAGCTGTTCCGTCTATCTGGTATGCCTTTCCCACGACCAGCTCTTTCTCATGCTTCAGCTCACAAATGCCAGCTCATCATGGAGGCCCTCCTGGGTTTTTCCAGCTTAAAGTGGGTCTCTTTTGCTCAGCCTCTACTCTAGTTTGTTTATTTTCTTTTAAGTCCTCCTCACAAGCTAGAAATGTCCTATATTCATGTTTAGGACTTGTCTCTCTTGCTGTACTGTGAGTTCCAGGAAGGCAGGAATCAAGTTCATCTTGTTCCTTGTTGCTTCTCCAGTACCAGCACATAGTAGGCATGAAAGGAACATTGTTTGAAGAAACAAGGTGTCCCATTATAAATCTTCTGAAACTGATGTTATCATCTTGTACAAATCAGGAAACCAAGGCTCAGAGAGAGGAAGTCACTTGCCTGAGGTCACACAGTGAGAGAAGGACCAGATGGCACTCAAACTTACTCTGGGACCAGTGGGCCAGTATTCTACTGATTCTCACGTTAACTCACTCACAGCATTTGGCCACTTTTTTTTTCTCAAGTGAACACTTATTGTGGTATAACAGAGATGCAAGAAAGGGCACCAAAATGTGTGGTTAATGAATTTTCACAGCAGAACACACCCATGTAACCAACACTCAGCTCAAGAAATAAAAGAGGTTATATTTATACTATATGAAGTTCAATTTAAAAAAAAAAAAATGATCCGCTCCCAAAAGGCTCCCTTGTGCTCCTCCATGTCCCCAGTCTCCAGTCCCTCCAAACGGAAACCCATCTCCTGACTTGTTACACATGTTTTGCCTGCTTTGGAACTTCATATAAATGGAAATACATAGTGTTTAAACTTCATTGTATTTTTTTGTTCAGCATTGTTTGTGATTCATCTGAGTTCGATTATTCTTATTGCTACGTAATATTCACTACATGAAGAGACCACAATTTATCCATTCTACTGTATATGCACTGTTGGTTGTTTTCAGTTTGGGTCTATCAGGTGGCGCAGTGGTAGAGAATCTGCCTGCCATTGCAGGAAACACAGGAGACATGGGTTCGATTCCTGGGTGGGGAAGATCCCCTGCAAGAGGGTATGGCAACCCACTCCAGTATTCTTGCCTGAAGAATTCCATGGACAGAGGAGCCTGGCAGGCTAAAGTCCATAGCATTGCAGAGTTGGACAAAACTGAAGCGACTTAGCATGCAAGCATGCAATCTTTATAAGGGCTTCTCTGGTGGCTCAGTGATAAAGACTCCACCTGCCAATACAGGCAACACAGGAGACCTGGATTTGATCCCGGGGTGGGGAAGATCCCCTGGGGTAGGAAATGGCAACTCGATCCAGTATTCTTGCCTGGGAAATCCCATGGACAGAGAAGTCTGGTGGGCTACAGTCCATGGAGTTGCAAAGAGTCGGACGAAGAGTAGAACACGACTGAGCGACTGAGCGCACACACACATTATGAATAGGGCTGGTGGGCACGTCTGTTGGGTGTTTGCCTAGCATACACACCCGATATGTGGAACTGCTGAGTCAGAGAAGAGGTGTATGGTCAATATTCATAGATCACACCAGGTTTCCAGCTTGGATGAGTCGGTCTACACTCTGACCAGCAGTGGGTGAGAGTTCCAGCATTTGATCTTCATGTGCCCATTTTGCAGAGAAGGCAACTGAGGCTCAAAGAGGGGCATGGGCTGCCTCCTGGTCACTGAGAGATTCTGGGTCCTGCTCTGTCACCTCCTCTCCTCTAGCATCCTGCCCCCTGTTGTGCCCTCCCAGCCTGGCTGTGGGGTGGGGTGGGACAGACAGGGTCACGTGGAGTTGCGTTCAGCCGGAGGAAGCCAGGCAGGGTGCAGACGGCTGCTGATTCTGAGGCTGGTCAGGAAATCAAGGTAAGAGAGGGAGTGCATGTGGCCTCCAAACAGGGTTCCCTGGGGGCAGAGCTGAGAGTGAGGAGGGGGCGGAAATGAAGACAGCACAATCCTGTCCGGTGGGCAGACACCGGACAGAATTACACCCTCTCATTCCCCCAGGAGAATCTCTGCCATGGACCAACCTTCACCAAGCCGGGCCTCCCAAACCCAGCCTGCAGCCCCATCCCCTCTAACCTCCTACCGCTGGCACTCAGGGGGTGGTGGGGAGAAGGGGGCTGGGGGGTTCCGCTGGGGCCGCCTTGCAGGATGGGGGAGGGCACAGAGCCACCAGGAGACCACGGCCAGCAGCCAGCCGGCCCCTCGCTCGCTGTTTCGTCGCGTCCTCTCTGCACCCCCCAAGGAGTCACGCACAAGCCGCCTGAAACTATCCAAGAGCCTCTGGGGGAAAAACAAGAGCCCACCGCTGGATTCAGAACTGGAGCCAGAAAACCCAGGTACGTGGCTCCCCCACCCAGGCTGGGAGGCCCGGATGCAGGGAGGTATTGTCTGACTCCGGAGCATCAGCCTTACAGACACAGGAAGTTGTGGGGAGTGCAAAAGCCCAACAGGAAGTGGCTGGGGGCCCAGCTGGCTGCCCTCTTCCCTCTTTCCCCTCACCCCAGGGGCCTGGGCATGGTGGGAGTGGCTAGGAACCTATGAGCTGGGGGTCCAGCCAGGGGAAGGGGCAGGGCATAGACTGATGGGGCAGCACTGTCCAGATGCCAAATGGCTCTTGGCCCCGGTAGGTCTCTCCTCATATTCAGTGGCCCAGGCGTCTTCTCTCCTGCCTGGACACCCATTTCTGCTCTCCTGCCCTCCAGCCTCAATGTCATAGTATCTCCCCTTCCTTGAGCTTCAGTTTCTCCACGGGTTAAAATGGAATCAAGACTCCTATCCTGAAGGGTATATCATTCATTCATTCCATCACTCAAACAGACGTCTATGAGCATTTACTGTGTTCTAGGCCTGCCCTGATTTAGACACTGAGGACACAGCAGGAACAAAACAGATGAAAGTGCCTGCCTGCCTCAGGGAGTTCATGGTGCAGTGAGTGTGACAGACTGTAAACAAGTAAATAAGGAGATGACATATGGAGCGAAGTGTCACACAGAGAGATCTAGAATTGTAAAGGATACCATGAGGGCAGGAGCTCAGGAATGCCTGGGACTCAGCACATTTTATGTGATCCATTAGCAAGCGGAGTTACTGCGTATTCCCCTGGTGGTAAAACAGTAAGACAGATGGGTCATCTGGGAGGATTGATTCTGTCCTCCTATTTCTGAAGGCTCATTTAATTCTCATCATTCATATCCCCATTTTGCAGAGGTATCCCTTTGGCCCCCTCCAGGGTATCTGATATTGCCCACTCCATAGCATCCATGAGAGCTCTCTGACAAGCCCACCTGTTCTTCCCCTACTCAAACACCTCCCATGGCTCCCTAATACCTTCAAGATGAATCCCTAACTCCTCTAACTGACACCCAAGGCTCTGCCAACCTCTTCCTGAACCTTCCCTTCCAGCCTTTAAGCCCTCCAAGCCCTCCTCACCCCTCTCTTTATTTCTCTGGACCAGGCCACATGCCAACTCCCAGCCTTTCCTCCAGCCGTGTGTGTGTGTGTGTGTGTGTGTGTGTGCGCGCGCGCGCGCGTGCAGGTGTGTGCCTGTGCCCTTGGTTGCTCGGTCATCTCTGAATCTCTGTTACCCCTTGGACTGTAATTCACCAGGCTCCTCTGTCCATGGAATTTTCCAGCAAGAATACTGGAGCGGGTTACCATTTCCTACTCCAGGGCATCTTCTCAACCCAGGGATTGAAACTATGTCTCCTGCATCCCCTGCATTGGCAGGCAGGTTCTTTCCCACTGAGCCAGCTGGGAAACCCTGCTCACTCTGTTCATGCTACCATCTGCTCAATCTCTGTCAAATCAAATCTGCTCTTCAAGATCCAGTGCAGGGTATTCCCTGGTGGTCCAGTGGTTAAGGGGCTTCCCTAAGTAGCTCAGTGGTAAAGAATCTGCCTGCACTGCAGGAGACCTGAGTTCAGTCCCTTGGTCAGGGAGCTCCCCTGGAGGAGGGCACAGTGACCCACTGCAGTATTCTTGCCTGGAGAAATCCATGGACAGAGGAGCCTGGCGGGCTACAGTCCACAGGCTCTTAGTGACTAAGCAGCAGTGGCAGCAGCCTTGGTAAAATGGGGGTTATAACAGCCCTTTGAATGGCTTCTGGAGGATTAAATGAGAGAAGGAATGCGGAGTAGTAAGTATAGTACAGGGCGCAGTCTGTGGGGCTGCATCCACTGCCCACTACAACCCATGGCTACTGGAAACAAGGCCCAGAGAGGTGTGGAGGCTTGTTCAGCACCTGACATGACTGCTGGGTGGGTTGGGAAGAGGAGGCACTTAGTAGGGAACCCTTGATGAGCCTTGGTGAGTGCAAAGGTTGTCCTGAGGGAGAAGAAAGGACTCCCAGGTCCCCAGTGCCGCCTCCTCTACCCAGAGCCTGAGCCGGAGCTGGAGCCCCTGGCCACACAGATCCCAGAGGCTCCCACCCCTGACGTGCCCGTTTGGAACATCGAAGCCTTCACACTACTCGATGGGAAGCTGGTGCTGCTTGGGAATGAAGAGGAGGTAAGAGGGGCTACACAGGCAAGGGAAGGGGAAGAAAGGAAGGGAGCGAGAACAGCGGTAAGGGAGCGTGAGGGGTATAACAGAAAGGTGTCTGCCTCTCCTTCTGTCTGTCTGCCTCCCCTTTCTGACCATCCACTCCTGCTGGGGGACAGGGTCCTCGCCAGCCCCGGATGGGGAGCACTAGCTCTGAGAGCAGCATCCAAGTGGCCTTGGGGAATCTCAAGGATCCAGGTAAGCTTGAGAGACAGGGAGAGCTGGGGCATTTGGGAACCTATTAAAGTGGAGTGGAATCCAAGATGACCCCACCCACCCCAATCTTCCACCCCTGACCACCCACAGATCGGATCCCTGGAAAGACAGAGCCAGAGGCTGCTGGCCCCCACCAGGTCCACAATGTTCGGGTAAGTGCTGGATGGAGGGGAGAGGAAAGATTTCAGACCCTCAGAGGTGAAAGGGAGGACTTTTCCTGGGTGATCTTTTTTCATTAATTTCCTGGTTTGTTTTTTTTTTTACTTTTTAAATTTTTTAACTTTTTTTTTTTTCTTGGCTATTCTGGGTCTTTGTTACTGCTCACGGGCTTTCTCTAGTTGCTGCGAGCAGGGGCTACTCTTCCTGGAGGTGCGTGGGCTTCTGATAGTGGTGGTTTCCCTTATTGTGGAGCATGAGTTCTAGGTACACAGGCTTTGGTAATCACTGCTTGGGCTCCATAGTTGCAGTTCATGGGCTCTAGAGCCTGGCCTCAGTGATACAATGCTCAGGCTTAGCTGCTCCGCAGCATGTGGAATCTTCCCATACCAGAGACGGAAGCCAAGTCCCCTGCAATGGCAGATGGATTCTTACCCACTGAACCACTAGGGAAATCCTCTTGGGCTATCTTGACCAGGTCACTGACCCTCTTTGGGCTATAGTGTCCCCATCTGTCCAATGAAGCCAGTGAGAGAAGCTCCTTCTCGGGGCTGTTTATGACAAGTCCATAGAGAATGTAGGAAAGCACTATGGCAGGTGCTTTAGAAATGGCAGCTGTTGCTTGCCTTTAATATTCCTGCAAATGTAGTCTGAGCCTGTGATTTCCCCCAAGATCAATAGATCTTCCAGGACATCCTGGGTAGAGCGAGGAAAGGACCTGAGGAGGGAACTGCCCAGCTGACGTCCCCCTCCCCACAGGGGCTGCTGAAACGGTTGAAAGAGAAGAAAAAGACCAAGTCAGAGCTAGGAGCCAGTGCTTCCCGAGATGGGTAAGGGTCTCTGAGAAGCTAGAGGGGCTGGGATTCAACACTTCCCTTCCCATTCCTCCTGCGTATAATTCTGATCTTCACCAAATATACCCTGTGGGCCTCTGTGTCCTGCCCCTTGTTGGGCAATGCTGGAGCCACTGAAAGACCCTTAGCATGGAGTCAGCCCTCCACTGAAGGGTGGGGGCAGAGTGTGACACAGTAATTCTAAAATAGCAGCTGAGTCAACACCTCGGTTTGGGAGTGACTGTCTCGGAAAGGGACGCTTGATCTGACACGTGAAGGATGTGTGTATGTGTGTGTGTGTGTGTGTGTGTGGTCATGTCTGACTCTTTGCAATGCCACGGACTGTAGCCCACCAGGCTCCTCTGTCAGTGGGATTTTCCTGGCAAGAATACTAGAGTGGTTTGCCATTCCCTCCCTCCGGGGAGATCTGAAGGCTGCTGCTAAGTCGCGTCAGTCTAGATGGAAGTTATTCAGGCCAAAAAGGACAGGAAAAGTGTTCCAGGCAGAAGGAACAGCAAGTGCAAAGGTCAAGAGGAAGAATGAAGTGACAAAAAGAAGGCCAGTGTGACCAGAGTACAGACAGTGAGGAATTCAGTGTCAAAAGGATGGATTCAAGTCCAACTTAGGTTCAAGTTCCCTCTGGCTTCCTTCCACCCTTTAGGCTGTAGGGGGCAGGTTGTGGGGCTCAAGGGAGTGAGTAGGAATGACAGTTTGCTCACGTGCGCCTTCGCCAGGCCCCCCAGTGCTCTGGGCTCCAGGGAATCGCTGGCCACGATTTCCGAACTGGACCTCGGAGCCGAGCGGGACGTGCGGGTCTGGCCACTGCACTCCAGCCTGCTGGAGGAGCCCCACTGCTTCCAGGTAAGTAAAGGCAACTCTCCACCTCGCCTGACCCTTTGGCTCAACCCTTGGCCTCAACTGCACTCTTCGATTCCCCCTCCTCAACAGGTAACATGGGCGAGCGGGAGTCGCTGCTTCTCCTGCCGCTCGGCTGCAGAGAGAGACCGCTGGATCGAGGACCTTCGCCGCCACTTCCAGCCTAGTCAGGTCGGTAGTGCGCAAGGTCGGACCTGGAGGCTCCGCCCACAGCCCGGGCCCCGCCCCTTCCACCCAACCAAAATCCCACTGGCGCCAAAACTTTGCCGCTTGGACACATCTGCCTTCCTACACTTTTGCAACCACTCCGAGATCCTCCGCCGATTCCATGAATTACCAGCCCCTTCCACAGCTCGGATTGTATTCGGTTCAAGCCCTATTTGCACCCCCAGGGAGTCGCCAAGTTTCCACCCCGCAGTTATTCCTCCATGCCCTGGACCCCGGATCTCTCCGGGAGGGCCCAGAAAAGCTAGAGGATCATCGTGGGACCCCCCCGTAGTCCCGCTGTCTTCCCCCGGAGGCCCAGCGAACCCCTGGGAGCACGCGCCCTGCGCTTCACCTCTGGTGCGCCATGTGGAGCATCGAAGCCACGCTCCTGTCTCTGCTTTGGTCCGCAGGACAACGTGGAGCGGGAAGAGACGTGGCTGAGCGTGTGGGTGCACGAAGTGAAGGGGCTGCCCAGGGCGGCGGCGGCGGCGCCAGGAGTGCGCGCGGAGCTGTGGCTGGACGGAGCGCTGCTGGCGCGCACGACTCCGCGGGCCGGTCCGGGCCAGCTCTTCTGGGCAGAACGCTTCCATTTTGAGGCGCTGCCGCCAGCGCGTCGCCTGTCCCTGCGACTACGCGGGCCGGGCCCCGGGGACGCGGTGCTGGGCCGGGTGACCTTGGCGCTGGAAGAGCTGGGCGTCCCCCGTGCGCCCGCCGCGGGTCTGGAGCGCTGGTTCCCGCTGCTCGGGGCCCCAGCCGGCGCGGCGCTGCGGGCACGAATCCGGGCGCGGCGCCTGCGAGTGCTGCCGTCGGAGCGCTACAAGGAGCTGGCGGAGTTCCTCACGTTCCACTACGCGCGCCTCTGCGGGGCTCTCGAACTCGCGCTGTCCGCTCAAGCCAAGGAAGAACTGGCCGCCGCCATGGTGCGAGTGCTGCGGGCCACTGGCCGAGCTCAGGTGCGGCGCCGCGACGGGACGAAACCTGGTGACTAGAGACTGACCGATCGCGTGCTCCAAGGGGGGAGTTCGCGGGGACCAGTACCAAAGTGGTACCTTCGAGGGGCGGGGCAGCTTGAGGGGTGGGGTCTGAACTGAGCTTCTGCACTGTGAGACCAAAATCTCTGCTTTGGTGCGGAGGTTCCCGTTTTGTTAAGAGCCCCAGCAGCGAGGGTTGGGCCTGGCAGCAGCTGCGAGGAGCAGGGTCTGTGCCCCAAGGATGAGGGACCCGCCATGAGCAGGGATTCTCACGACTCAGTCCGCGCCCAGCGCAATGTAACCCCACTATGCCTAGGCCCTGGTGACAGACCTGGGCACCGCAGAGCTGGCACGCAGTGGAGGCCGTGAGGCACTGCTGTTCCGGGAAAACACGTTGGCCACCAAGGCCATCGATGAGTACATGAAGCTGGTGGCACAGGATTACCTCCAAGAGACGCTGGGTGAGCAGAGTGGGGCAGGGGTCAGAGGCTTAGTTGAGCCTGCTAGGGCAAGCCAGGGGAAATCTGAGAACCCTTGGGTAAACTTGGATTCTGGTAGTGGGTGATGTCCTGGGGATGTTGGGATCCTAGAGTGAACTGGAGGTTCCCCAAGATTTTAGGTGCCTCCCAAGTAGGTTGGAGATGGAACTGGAGGCTGGGTGTTGTGGGTTGTGGTCATGGTCCAGGCCCTCTCTGGTTGTGCTGGACTGCAGGACAGGTCGTGCGGCGTCTCTGTGCCTCCACCGAGGACTGTGAGGTAGACCCCAGTAAATGCCCAGCCTCAGACCTGCCCCAGCACCAGAGCAGACTGCGAAACAGCTGCAAGGAGGTCTTTGAGAACATCATCCGCTCCTGCAAGTGAGTGTCCGGCCCCCACTGCCTCTCAGCCACAGTGCGAGCTCCGACTCCAAACGAAGGTTTCCAGATAAAATACAGGGTGCCCAGTTAAATGAGATACCATAATTGTGACAAACATTTTTATACTAAAAAAAAATTAATTTTTTAAAATCTGAAATTCAAGTTTAACTGTTTATCCTACAGTTTTATTTGCTAAATCTGGCAACTCATTCCCAATGTCATGCTACCTAACCCCAAATAACATGGGGCCCAATTCTTTGTCTTCTAGACTACAGGTGACCCTATACCCTAATTCCATGCCACCTGACCCCAGTTAACATAGGGTCTCAATCCTATTGGGGCTTCCCTGGTGGCTCAGATAGTAAAGAATCTGCCTGCAATGCAGAAGACCCAGGTTTGATCCCTGGTTTGGGAAGATCCCCTGGAGAAGGGAACAGCAACCCCACTCTAGTATTCTTGCAGGAGACTTCCATGGACAGAGGAGCCTGGCAGGCTTCAGTCCATGGGGTTGCAGAGTCAGACAGAACTCAGCAACTAACACTTTCACTTTCACTCAATCTTATGATCTCTGATTCCAGTAATGCCATACTCCCAATCCCTGATCCCTGACCTTAAGTAACCCTGTATCCCAAATCCCATGTAACTGGAATTCCTAGGCTTCCAATTCCTTGAGCTCTGACCCTAGGTTAACCTGTGTGCCTAATCCCATGTCACCTAGGACATCAATCTCATGATTTCTGAATCTAGATGACTCTGTGACCCAATCTTATACTACTTCATATTATGTACTCTGTCTGGCACCCCAGTTTGATGTCCAGTTATAGCTGGACATGAAGCTCATGGCTTCTGTCCTCCTGTGAACCTATACCTCCAAATCTAAGATTTCTGACTCCAGAAGTCACCACAACGAGTACACCACCAACAAGCCCTGACCCCAAGGAGACCTATAACCCCAAGCATCATTATCCCCAATGTCTTCTTATCCTGGAACTTAGCATGCAAGTGTTTATTGACCCCTGACCTTAAGATTTCAATCATCCATAAACCTTATGCTTATATCTTTCCCCTCTGACTATTGCCTCTTCTCTTCCAGCTGGTTCCCAGCAGAGCTGGGCACTGTGTTCTCAGGCTGGCGAGAAGCATGCAAAGCACGTGGCTCTGAGGCACTGGGGCCCCGACTCGTATGTGCCTCTCTCTTTCTGCGGCTCCTGTGTCCTGCCATTCTGTCACCTAGCCTCTTTGGCCTCGCACCAGAACACCCGGCACCTGGCCCAGCCCGCACCCTCACACTGATCGCCAAGGTCATCCAGAACCTTGCCAACCGTGCTCCGTAGGTGCTGGGAGGCTGAATAGCCACACTGGGATGGTGGGGGTGGCAGATGCTGGACCTGACCCACCCACTTGGGCTCTGATGCAGGTTTGGTGAGAAGGAAGCCTACATGAGCTTCATGAACACCTTTCTGGAGGATCATGGACCGGCCATGCAACATTTCCTGGACCAAGTGGCCATGGTGGATGCAGACACAGCACCCAGTGGTTATCAGGGCAGCAGTGACCTGGCCCTCCAGCTGGCAGTCTTGCATGCCCAGCTCTGTACCATCTTTGCTGAACTTGACCAGGTGTGGCCTGAGCACAGAGCCCAGAACATGAGGTAGAGAGGCAAGAGAGTAAGGGTCTCTGGTCCTGGAGAATTTGCTCAGCATCCTCCCTGCATGCTTTACCAGGCCACCCGGGACAACCTGGAACCGCTGCCCACTATCCTGCATGCCATCGAAGAGGGCCGACCTGTACCTGTGACTGTGCCAATGTGTCTCCCAGCACCCCGCACCCAGGGACATTCTAGGTAACTACTTGCCTCAAGTCTGACCTGATCCAGTTTTGATGGGTGGGAGTAGGGGAAGGGCCAAAGGCATGCACGGGGTCAGAGGTGAAGACAGGATCATGTCAGGGGTCAGAGACAGGGTCATATTCATCACCAGAGACATTGTAGGATGGAGCTCAGAGGCTGGAGACAGGGTCATCTCGGGGGTCAGGGAGAGGCTCACAGTGCCATCAGAGAGGGGCCATCAGGTCAGATTGGAATCTGAGGTGGGGATTAGGCATTGCAGAGGTCACATCTAGGGTCGGAGAGAGAAAGTGACATTGTCACTTTCAGCAGTGAGGGGCAGATCTCAGGTCAGGCCCAGGGGGAGATGGGGTCAAAGTTTATGGGCAGAGTCATTTTGGGGGTCAGAAGTCAGGGATCATGTTCTTTCAGAAGGCAGAGACAGGTTCAGTTGAAGATCAGAGGTTGGGGACAAGAGGGAGTCAGATTGGGAAGGAAGAGGATAGAGTTTTGAGCACAGGTCAAGTTCCAGGGGGCTCCCCAGATGGCGCTAGTGGTAAAGAACCTGCTTGCCAATTCAGGAGATGTAAGAGACGCAGATTCGACCCCTGAGTTGGGAAGATTCTCTGAAGAAGGGCATGAGAACCCACTCCAGTATTCTTGACTAGAGAATCCCATGGACATAGAAGCCTGGTGGGCTACAGTCCTTAGGATTGCAAAGAGTCAGGCAGGACTGAAGTGACTTAACATGCAGACAAGCTCCAGCAGATTGGAAGTAGAGATTACACAGAGGCTCAAGTCAAGGATAACACTGTGTCAGAGCTCCGGGACAAGGCTAGAGAGGAATCAAAGGTTAGATTGAGGTCATAGAAGGGACAGTATTATCGGAAGTCCAGGACAGGATCAGAAGTCAAAATGGGATCCCTTCAGTCACAGGGCTTGCAGAGAAGTAAAAGATCAGGGATGGAGTTATTTCTGGTGGAAGGTAGAGAGAGCTGGGGTCAGCTCAGAAACCGGTGGAAGGTCTGAGCTCCCCATCCCACCCCCAGCATCTCTGCAGGTGAGAAGCCTGGCTTTCTGGCCCCCCGCGACCTCCCCAAGCACACCCCTCTCATCTCCAAGAGTCAGTCCCTGCGCAGCGTTCACGGCGCAGGTAGTTGGGCTCGGCCGCGGCTGGAGGAGGAACAGCCCCCCCGGCTGCCTCGGCCGGTGCAGCGTACACAGAGTGTCCCGGCTGGCCGCCCCGCTCGCCGCCGCCCGTCTGCCGGACCGCGGCCGCGACCCAAAGGCTCCCTACACGCGGGACCCGCGCCCCGTGGCCGGCCCTGGACTGGAGCCTCAGCATCGCTGCCTCGGAAGCCGTCGGTGCCCTGGCAGCGCCAGATGGACCAGCCAAGAGACAAAGACCAGGCGCTGGGCACCCACCGACCCGTGGGCAAGGTGAGGTGTACAGCTCAGGTCTGCGCATAGAGTGGGGAGACAGGATTGGAAAAGACTGAAAGATAGGCAGGTCTCGGTTCAAACACCGTGCTTGCTGTGCACCGTGATTCAGGCTTAACCCAACCCTCTCTAAGCCTCAGTTTTCCTCTTCTGTACAATTAGAGCGTCATTACCCTATAGGCAGGGCGCTTAGGAGGCAGAGCAAACGGAACAGGGAGGTCAGTCAGGGTCCGTGGGGAGAAGGGGCAGGACAGTGGCTCAGGTTACAGTTGCTCCCTCCCCACAGCTGGCGGAGCTTCAGTGCGAGGTGGCTGCCCTGCGTCAGGATCTGAAGGCGCTGTCCGGCCTCGTGGAGTCACTCAGCACCCACATCCGGTCCTTGAGCGAGCAGCAGGAGCAGCTTCGGACCCAGCTTCAGCTCCTGGATTCCAGGCTCAGAGAAGGGTAAGCCCCGCCCTCTCTATTAGCTGCCCCGCCCCGCCAGGCGGCCTTGCTAAAGAGAGATAGGCTCAAGCCCCGCCTCCCAGTAAGTCCACCCAAATCACGCCTGGCACGGCCACGCCCCCTCTGTAAGACCCACCCCTACACATCTAAGACCCGCTTCTTGGTCACCTTCATCCACCCCAAGTCTCTGGGAGGTCCTCTCGTGCAGTCCCTCAGTCAGCTCCTTCCAAACAAGTTGGGACAGACCCGCTATCTCTTAGTCTGGGCCCGCCCCTATCCCGCTCACGACCTCACGCAGGACTGGTTGATTGGTCCTTTCATCGCAGCCCGTCCAGGTTCTAATTCAGCAGCCCCTTCTTCAAACGGATCTAGGCCCCACCCCGAGGCTGGATAAACCCCACCTCCATCTCAAGCTCCGCGCCGGAGTCCCTGACTCCAACCAGGAGCTCTAGAGGAGTCCCTCCGCCTCTGACTCTTTCCTTTCACCCGTAATCCCTACAGGACCGTGAAGTTGGATCCAGGGCGCGATCCTTCAACCAGTGAGGGCCACAGGCTGAAAAGTCTGGTGAGACCCATGCCCGAGCCCTGGGACAGATTTAGGCTGGGTGAGGGAACACGAGTTGGGATGCAACCCTCCCCCTGCTCTGAGTCCACTGCCGCTGCCTCCCCAGGAGTGCCGACTGGTTGAGCTAGAGAGTACTCAGGCCCAGCTGAAGGATACCATCCAGAACCTGCACCTTCTCCCCAGGACATCGGAGTCCCAGAGCCAGCCCCTGCCCCTCAAATCTCCCTGCATCAACGGAGACACCACTTGAGTTGCCCACTCGGCCCGACGTTCTTTGGGAGCAGAGAGAAAGCCATCTAAGGGGCCTGTCCACCCCCTGCCTCAAACCCACGTGGCCTACAGTAGGGAGTGGAGCTGTAGGTGCCAAACTGTCTGCACTATCAGGTTGCCCAGTAATATCTTGATTTCAGTAAAAATCGATGGTTTTTTTGCCCCTGAATTTTGCCAATCAGAAAGCAAACTCCATCCCCTCAATCCAGCTCTCTCAAACTCTCCCCTAACTGCAGGTCTCAGGGGAGGGTGGCGATGCAGGGAGATTAGTCCCTCACTGTCTCAGAGCCTTGATCTCCTTATTTGTAAACTGGATTTAAAGTTCCTTATACAGTAAAAGACCTATATTTTAAAGTGTTTGATAAAAGGTATTGGTCATTGTTAGGGGTAGCAGTTGATTCTCAGTAAAGCCCAGATCTCATCTCCATTAATTTCCAGATCTCAGATGAAAGCATCTTCCTAGCACTGCAATTCCAACATTGGCTCCTTGACTCAGTGAGGGCGTGGGTCTGGGAGACAGATGAAAGAAGAAGTGGGTAGATAGAAAGTTAAGCTCTGTGTGTGGTGGTTGAAAAAATGAATGGGCATTTGGATCATGAGTGGGTAAATGGGTGAGGGTTAGGGTGGCTAGGACAATAGGCAGATGAATAGGTTAGCATTTGCTGGATGTTTGCCCTGGTAGGTGAGTAGTTGAGTAGGTGGTTAGCTGGGATGGGTATGTCTGTCTAGAAAAGACCTGGTTCATAGTAGGAAATAAATATTTGAATTAAATGAGTAAGCAGTTATATGTATTGCACGTACATTTGTTGAGGTCTCCTGAGACTCTCAGGCTGGGCAGTGGGGAAACAATAATGAACTCCACAGACTGACTCTTGTACTCATGGAGCTTACACTCTAGTAGAGAAGATTAACATGCAATTGATGGATAGGTGCTTGGGTGACTATCTTCCCTGGTGGCTCAAATGGTAAAGCGTCGGCTTACAATTCGGGAGACCCGGGTTCGATTCCTGGTTGGGAAGAGCCTCTGGAGAAGGAAATGGCAACCCACTCCAGTACTCCTGCCTGGAAAATCCCACGGACAGAGGAGCGTGGTAGGCTACAGTCCATGGGGTCACAAAGAGTTGGACACGACTGAGTGATTTATTTCACTTTTGGGTGACTGGGTGAAAGGATTATGTGCAGAGATGGGTGGATGCTTGCTTGGTTGTATGGATAAGTAGGTATTTACATAGGTAGTGGATGGATGAGTAGGTTGATGGGAAGTGGACAGTCATTGGGTGAGTGTTTGGATGGATGGGTGGTTAGATGTATGTATGGATGGACAGGTGGTTGAACGGGTGGGCAGCTAGGTGGTTAATCGACTGGATGGGTAAATGAGTGGTGGGGTGTGTGGGTGAATGGGTGGAGAGATGAATGGGTAGTTTGGACATGTGGATGGGTGATGGGTGGGAGAAGTAGCATTGTGTACATAATGGGGTCGTCTTGGCAACTGTGATCTTGGGGGTTGGGTGGAAAGGGGGGCTTCGCACTGGGGACCTAGGCCAGCTCTAGGGGCATGAAAGTACTGAAGTCCAGTGTAGGTAATGGGGAAGGAGGGAACGAACTCGTGGTTGGCAGGTAGCAAGGGTCTGAAGGCTAGGGATTGGCCATGTGGAGTCCTCAAAGACCTATGAATGACCCATGGGGGAACTTCTCTGCCCCCTCCTCACTCTTCTGGTGCTATTAGCGGGCCTAGCATTGGAAGAACCAGTGGGGTGATGAAGAGCCATTGGGGACAGGAGGACAGGAGTGTTGTCATGGTAATAGAGCCTCTCCCCGGACTCTCAGGTCGCGCGGGCCCTTTAAGGGTCACCCTTCGGGCCACTCCCAAAATGGCGGCGCGCCTGCTGGCTGCCCCCCCACCGGGGTGGCGCGGGGGGGAGGGGGGGGGCGCCCCGGACCTCCCCATCATGGCGGCGCGGCGGGGCTGTCGCGCTGAGGTCACGGCGGCGCGCCGGGGGGGCGGGGCGGCGGGGGGAGCGATTTAAAGGGACAATGTCCCCCGAGCGGTGGAGGCGGCGGCGGCTGCGGAGGCCGCGGCACCGGCACCGGGAGCGGCAAGGGCGGTAGCGGCAGCGACGGCCGCACCAAAGAAGGGAGCGCCGAGCCCCGGCGCCCAGCCGGCGGCGCCGCCTCCCCGGTGAGGCCCGGCCCGGCCTGGGGAGCCCGCGGGCGGGGCGGAGCCGGCATGGGGAGGGGGAGGCCCCGGCCGGGCCGGGCCAGGCGGGACCCCCCGGGGCGGGGGGCGGGGCGGGGCCTGTAGGGGCGGGGCCTGGTCGGGGGCGGGGCCGCACAGGTTGGGGGGAGGAGCGGGGGTCTTGGGGCAGGTGTCCCCCGCCAACCTCGGCGCGTCCCGCGGGGTCTCCCGCCCCGAGGTGCACGGGCGGAGGGCGCATCGCGTGGATCCTGGCGCCCCGAGGGGTGTGCTGGCGCGGCGCGGCCACCACCCCTGCGACCCCCTGGGGCGTCCAGGAGGGAACCCCCTTCCCCGCGCTGCCAAAGTGCTCCGAAGTTGCGGTCCCGCCCGTTCCCCGCGGGCAGTGCCCACCCGGTGGGCACCCGCAGGTGCTTTCTCGGGGCCTGGGCAGGGACCCCCCGCCACAACGGCCAGTCCACGGATAGGCCCCCTGGGAGCCCCCAGGCCCTCGAGGGCAGCGCCTGCAGCCAGGCCTGGAGCCCCGGCCCCGCCCCGGTTGCCTGGGATCGGCCTCCCTACCATCTCCCTGGGGAGGGCGCCTCATTCCTGCCCTTCACTTTTCGCCGTTACCTTGAAGGTATTTATAGGTGGAGAAGACAGCCCGCACCCCCCATGGCCTCCCCAGGGACCTCATTTCTGGACCAGGAGCTCCATCCTTCCCTTTTGCCCGCAGACTAGAGAGATCTTGGGAGGGTGGGATGGAGGAACCCAGGCTGGGTATGCATGAGGGGTAACGTTGGGGTGAAGCAAGAGGGTTAAGCCTGGGGTCACTTGCGGCTGAGTGTGAGGGTGAAAGGGTTAATGCAGGAGAACCCTAAGGTTGTGTGTGGTCGGAGGGTTGGAATGTGGGAAAAGTGAGGGGTAACTGAGCCAGGCAACAGGAGTGAGAAAAGTGCAGGGGTCATGATGGGGGGACTTGAGACAGTGTATGGGATCAGAGTGTAGCAGTGCTGAGGCACGCGCCTAGGATATGCATGTGCATGGAAGTGAGTTCACAACCGGGAAAAGTGCAACCACGAATGAATGAAGGGAGGCATCTAGGAGAAGTAATAGGTTTAATGCTGCGAGAAAGCAAGGTGTCTGAGTGTGAATGCTGTGAAGTGGGGGAAACTGAGGCAGTGCAGAGAGAGGAGCTGTCGACAAAAGCCGAGGCGTTCTGAGATTAGAGACTGTTGAGATCAATGTGCAAGGATAGGGCCTGAGCACTATGGACTTGCTCATCTGTGCTTGGGGGGTAAACTGAGGCAGCAAGCCACAAGGGTGAGGACAGGGGCTTTGAGGAAGGAGACACAGGCGGAATCCCTTTCCAGCCCGCTCTGAGCACCTGTCTCTCTACCCCCTCCCCAGACCCACAATGCCTCACTGAGCCAGGCCAGCAGCTGAGTGGAGCCACGCAGACAGCATCTATGGATGGGCCCCTGGCAGGCGGCCTGGCCGCCCCAGATCGTCCTCGAGGCCCCGAGAGACTGCCTGGCCCAGCACCGAGAGAGGACATCGAAGGTGGGGCCGAGGTTGCTGAGGGGGAAGGTTGCATCTTCCGGTCTACCCATTACCTGCCTGTCACCAAGGAGGGCCCTCGAGACATTCTGGATGGCAGAGGTGGCATTTCTGGTAAGAGGGTGGGCCCTGTGGCCCTGAGGGAAGCATCCAGCCAGGTCCCCAAGGCTCAGGTCCCCAGTCACCCAGTCCATCAGGGGCTGAGTTGGGATCCTGAGTCTGGGATCTGGGTTTTTGCCTTCTGCTTAGTTTCCCATTTTACAGTTGTGAAAACAGAGGTCTCAGCAACTAATGACCTGACCAAGCCCTGCCCCGGTGGAGAGCAAGGAGCTGGGACTTGACTCAGGTCTGCCTGGCTTCCTTCTCTGAGCATACTAACAGGTTCCAGATGCTCAGCTTGGCACCCCTGAGCTCCCCTCCCTGAACCTACCTGTTCTCCAGGTATGCCCCCATTCCCGTCAGTCTATTCCAGTTCCTTCTTGCTGCATTGCACTGTCTTGGTGAGTCCCACTTCTGAGACAGGGGCCCAAATGGCTTATGCCCCCTAGTGGCTGGGGAGCGACTGGACAGTCTGGGATGACAGCCATCCCTTTATGCCTCAGTTTCCCAACAAAAGGGGATCTCGCACCATCCCCACCTAAAGAGTTGTCCTTCCGTCATTAAATACTTGGCAACTACCATGTGCCAGGCTGAGTTCTAGCTGCTGGGGATACAGCTATAAGCAAAAGTGACAAGAGTCCCTGCCCTCAGGTACCTGACTTTCTAGTCGGGGAGACAGACAACAAGCAACTATATAAATAACATACAGGCAGGTAGTGACAGGTGCTATGAGGGTATTAAACAGAGTGCCAGGATCATGCCTGGGGGGACCTGGGAAAACCTCCCTGAAGGGGTGGAATTTGAAACAGCAGGTGCAGAGGCTCTATGGTAAGGAGGAGCCTGGTGTAATCAAGGGCCAGGCAGGAGCCTGGTGTAGCTAAAGAGTGTTGGGTATGGTATAGGCTGATGTACTCCGTGTCTCCCTTCATCTCCTTGGCCTTCTCTAAAGGCCTTGGTTTCTAGGAATCTCCAAGCACCTCGTCGTGGGTCTCCTACATGCCAAGCCCTTTATGTGATCATCTCCTGTCATTCTCAAAAGAACCATGTGGGGTAGCCTCGGTTATTATTATCCAGTGATAGAGATGGGGAAACTCAGATCCTGAAGTGTCAAGTCAGTTCCCAAGGGCCCACAGCCATGCAGTAACCTGGCTTGACAACCCTCATCCTTCACCACCACTCTATGTCAGGGCATCCTTGACCTGCCCCAGCTCACCTTAGTAAGGCTCATGATGCTCAGTTACTTACAGAGCATGGAATGCTCACTTCCTCAGGGCTGGACACTGGTGCGCAGCCAGGGACCCAGCATACACTCCACCTCTGCTGGACCCTGCCATCTGGGGTCAGACAGACAGACCAGCCACCAGCTGTTAAGACGTAGTTGCAGAGGTTGCAATGGGGGATGGCCAGGCTCGGGGATATCCGAGTCCTGGATGAGGAACCATGAGTCAGGCGGGGGACATCCAGACAGGGGGCTCCACACATGCAGCGGTGTGGAGGTGACAATGGTACCCGAAGGTGTCATGCCAGAGGATGAGAGGGAAAGACCCCTGCTCAAAGAACCATACCCTCCCCCAAACTGTTAGGAACCCAGGCCCAAGGAGAGGCAAGACTGTGTCCTAAGTCATGCAGCTGACCAGGGCAGGTCCAGGACTTTGACTCTGTGGGAGTCCTGGGAAATGGACTTTGGGGCCTAGGGCCCTCTTTGGATCTGGCTCTGAGGAATTGGGCATTCTGCTCTACCTGGCAGAAGTCCTAGGTCTGAGGACTTCCCTGCTGGTCCAGTGGTTAAGACTCCACGCTTCCACTGCAGAGGGTATGGGTTCGATTCCTGGTCAGGGAACTAAGATTCCCACGTGCCACGTGGTATGGCCAAAAAAAAAAAAAAAAGAAGAATCGCAGGTCTGGAGAGAGGGATAAAGTAGGTAGGTGGGTAGGTGTGTACTCACTCCTCCTGGGGAGTCCACCAGGGTCCAGGGCACGTGTCTGGGGAGGAGGCTGGGTGTGGTTGCTGAGGAGGGATAGGTCTATTCCTAACGGTGCCGCTGAGCACCTGGGGCATGGGGTGAGGGCTTGACTTGGAGTAGGGTCACGGCCTGGGAAGTGGAGAAGGGTCTGGGCTTCAGACAGAGTGTCTGCCCCACTGCCCTCTTAGCCCGTTCCACCCCGCCTTCCCTAGGCACCTGCCCTAGGAGTCTTGTGATGCCTATAAATAGGAACAGCCTCTGAGGCTGCCATTCCATGCTGAAGCCTGGGCCCTCCTTCATCCCCACCTAGTCCTGGGAGCCCCTCAAGAGCATTCCTGGAGGGGCTCTCTCCAAACTCCTCCACCTAGACATGGATGAATCCACTGCCTCCTCTGTCCTCCATTATAGCTGTTGGCCTGGAGCCCCCATGGCCTCACCTGCAGCCCCTCACGCAATGCTTGGCTTCTCTGGTTGGCCTCCTGGGTGCACCTGCAGCTTGGGGGACTGGGATGGTCCATATGGATTTCTGAAGAGTCTGGTGCACGCCTGGCATTGGGACCAGGGAGCTAAGGGACGAACAATGCATCCTTTCTGCCCTCATGGGGTCCCAGGTTGTGCAGTGAGTGGGCCTGAGGTTCTCGGTCAAGCCTCCACCTTCCAACTTGGGGAGTGTCTGAGCCAACCCTGAACCGCAACCTAGGCAAGCCACCACACTTCCTCCCCCCACCGCTGACTCTCTGGATTGAGCATTTACTCTGTGATCTTCCTTGGTGCCCATAACTGGCCCTTCGAGACTGGGGCCGTAGCTGTTGCCCTTATATCGAGGAGGAAACAGGCTTGGAGTGAGAAAGGCATGCCCTTCAGTTTCCTGCTTGGCCTTGAACTGGATCTGTCTGACTCTGATGTCTAGACTCTTGGCCACTTTGCCAAGCTGCCTGGCTTGGGCTTCAAGATGCTCACGGACACCCTTCTTATTTTCAGTTGCTCACTTTTAGACCCTCTTGGGGACCCCAGATGGCAGGAGCCAATGAGGGCCCCTTGGCACGGCCATCACTGGGGGCTGCATCCAAGGTGCCTTGTCTGAACCATAGGGTCTTCTGGACCCCCTCCCAGCGGTGGAGGCCACTGGATGAGCCCCCAGTTCCCCCAAGAGTCTTGGATACGGGACCCTGCTTGGTCTGCTTCCTCCAAAGCACCTAAAAATAGGTGCTTCACTGGAGCCGCTCAAACAAAGAGGCCAATACGGCCCCCTGGCTCGCGGAATTCTTAGACAACGGCAATTGCAGAACCATCAAATCTGGGACACTCGGAATCTCAGGAGCTTGGGGTCCCAGAATCCCAGAATCAGGACATCTGGACCCTCAGACTTGCGTGAACTGGCTGGCCTCTCCCAAGAAGCTCACATCTGGGACTCTTGTGTTCTCAAGAGACACATTTCCTGGGGTCTCACTCCCTTAGCTGGTCCAGGCCTTCATTCCCCAAACCTCGAACCCTCTCCAGCACTCCCCTGACCCTTGCATCCGGGCTCAACCCTGACCTGGCCCTGCTCCCCATCCATCTACCACAGAGCTTCTCAAAGGAAGGAGATTCTGCCCCCAGGGGACACTGTGGCCACGTCTGAAGACAATTTTGGTTGTCACGACTGCAAGTTCAAGGCTGGGGGTGGGGGTGGCTCCTGGCATCTGGTGGGTGGAGGGCAGGGGTGCTACTGAAGATCCGGCAATGCACAGGATGCCCCCCGACCCCAGAGAATGATTCAGCCCCACAAGTGAGCAGCACCACGTTTGAGAAACTTCTAAATGATGCAGACTCCTGTATCCCATCACACTCTCACCTCCTGGCAGCCACGTGCCAGTCATGTGCCTTCTCTTGGGCTCCGCAGAAAGACCCTTATGGCGGTGAGCACAGCCTGCCGACCCCTACCCTCCACCCTCACCAGCTCTGAATTCTTTGGCCCCTGATAGTCAGCTCTTAATCTCCTGGGCAAATTGGAGAGTAGGGGATTGGGAAAAGTATCAGTACCAACCCCAGCGCTTAGCCCTCTTTCTGGACCATCCTCAAATTGAAGCTGATCCAGCAATTGCATCTGTTGGGCTCTGGATGGGGCACAAGATCTACCAGTGTGTTAACCTTGGCCCCAGCAATTGGCCTGTGCCCCGACTGGCATGCTTGCCTGCATCAGGCGGGCGCGGCAGGAAGAGGAGGCACAGGCCAGGATTCCTGTGGTCACTCCAGGCATTGGCTCCACAGGCGGATAATGGAGAGTTGGCTCTATCTGTGTGAGGGTTCCTAGGAGGGATGTGATTCCAAGTTGTAGGTCTGAAATGGGGTCTGGGAGGCAGGAGGCAGGGACGGGCCCTCTGCAGCTCAGGCTCAAGGGCTCCTCACTCTTCATCCGGCAGCTGTTGGTTGAGAACCTGTCATGTGCCAGGCACTGAGATGCTGCAGTGAGAGAGGCCCCTGGGGTGGGAATGTGTGGCTTATGTGCCAGCAGAGGACCCTGGCAATTTCAGAGAGTGCTAAGGAAAGAAAAGAAAAAAGGCAATGAGCGAGAAAATCATACGGGCTCAGTTGGGCAGGTGGCCAGGGAAGGATTTTCCAGGCAGAGGGAATAGCCAGTGCAAAGGCCCTGAGGCTGGAAAGAGTGAGGTGGGCTTGAAGCTTCATGAGCTGTCTGGGCAGAGTGAGAGAGGGGTGAGGAGAAGGCGGTGAAGCTGGAAAGACCCGCAAAGGTCTGACCTCACAGGGCCTTGCAGGGGGTAGTTGGGAATCTGGCTTTTATTGAAGGTATGATAAGCCAGGCAAGTTTTTACCAGGGTGTGACTTTAAAAAAAAAAGATCACCCTGGCTGCCAGGTGGGGGACAAAGAAAAGAGGACTGCAGGCAGCAAGCCCTGGTGATCCCCTAGGAAAGCCAAGAGGACTCCTCCAGAGAAACCCCTTCGGGGCTCAGGAGTAGAGGCCAGAGGCCTCTCAGGGGAGAGGGGTGGGAAGCCAGCTGGGCCCTTCCTAGGTGCCCGGTTGGGCTCCCGGAGTTGGGGTGCTGTGAAGGGCCCCGGCCAGGGGGACCCCAGCCCCTCAGGGTCTCCCCTCTCTGTTGCAGATGGGCAGCCCCATCCTGGCCTCAGCGAAGCCCTTCCCCGTGCCACCTCCGCCACCCATCGGATCAGCAGCTGGTGAGTTGCCACGCTGGCCCTGACCTCAGGGAGGGCAGGGGGGCGAGCAGGACATACCTAGGCCCAAGAGAAGTGAGACGGGGTCAGGAGGGAATCAGGACACCAGGCAGGAGGAGGTGGCTTCCCTCAGGCAAGCCCCTGGGCGCTTGCAGTGGGTGGTGGGAGGACTGGGGTAAACACAGACAGTCAACTCTCATTATCCCTGCCGGGAGCAGGGCCAGAAGGCCAGGAGCCTGGAGGTTGGACCCTTGGAGTCCTGTCTCTGCCAGGTGACCCTTAGAATAAGGTTCAGCCTCTCTGAGTCTCAGTTTCCTCATCTGTAAATGGAGTCCTCGTAGCGCATCTCACAACCTCACCTTGAAGACCAGAGGGATGTAGCATCCGAGCAGGAATCAATAGCAGTGCTGGTGGCAGCAACCTTTTATTAAATGGCTTGAAAGTGAAACTGTTAGTCACTCAGTCGTGTCCGACTCTTTGCGACCCCATGGACTGCAGCCCGCCAGGCTCCTCTGTCCTTGGGATTCTCCAGGCAAGAATACTGGAGTGGGTAGCCATTCCTTTCTCCAGGGGATCTTTCTGACCCAGGGATTGAACCTGGGTCTCCCGCATTGCAGGCAGATTCTTTACCACCTGAGCCACCAGGGAAGCCCCCTATTAAATGGATGGGCAGGCACTAATGTGTAACAGCATCCATATTGGGATTAATTATAGCTCTATTATTTAGCACTTTCTGTATACTATGCTCTCAGTGCGGGACTTTACCCCACTGAATCTTTGCCATAGCCCTGGGAGGAGTGGTCCTGTTAACATGGACGGAACCCCATGATTTCTGCTCAGCCTCGCAGTGGAACCCATCTCCACATCTGTTCCATGGGCGTGATTCATAGCCACTCATGGAGGCCAGATCTTGAAAATGAGAGAAATCGATCAGGAACAGTCATAATAAGAACCCACATAGGTTGTGGGCCTACTGGGAGCTAGGCTTCAGGCCAAGTGAAGCGTTTCCCAGCACTGAGATGTGTCACATTCGCCCTGCACTTCACGGGGTCAAGGTTCCCATTTGAAAGCTTGTGGTTGCCATCATTTAAATAAGCACCTGCAGCGTGTTAAGTTTTCATTGAATCCGAGTGTGAGAAAACTCCATCAGTCACTGAATACAGGCATGGAAGCTCTTGGTTCTCGGGACTTGTCCCCATTTTTAGGGCTGGAAAACTGAGGCTCAGTGAGGTTGCTGTGCCTCCCCTTACCCCTCAAAGGTCAGGGTCACTAGAGCCACAGGCTGTGCAGGGCCTGACTCTGCTCTCCTCCCAGGACGGGAGACGCAGGGAGGAAAGTGCATTCTCTTGAATGGTTCCTGCTGCTGAGCTTTACCAAATTTGCTGGAAAGAGGAGACTCAATGAACAAATCACTCCAATTTGGGGAGGACCAAGACAAAAAAAGCAGCCTGCGGTGTAACCAAAATGGGAAAGTCAGCTAGGACCCTCCCAGGGGACAGATGAGAGTTGACTGTGCCACCAGACTTGGAGACATTCCTTGTGATCCCCGCTGTGGTCTCTGCACACTCCGCCCCTGCCCCCACCCCCCACAGTGCAGCAGGGCTGGGTTCCATACACAGGCATGAGCCCTGGGAGCTGAATCTCGTATTTGATCCAAATGCTCTGGAAGGGTTCACACATACTCCCCCGACCTCCCAACTGACACCCACACACTCCCCACCTCTTAGAGGTGGCCCACGGGCTGAGTTCTCTGGAACCTGTCTCAGACTGCCTGGGAACCACCCCCACCCCCTCACTGTCCCTTGCCCAAGGAAAGGAAACCGAGGCCTGTGGCTCACCTGTCCCCATTGGCCCTTCCTTGCAGCTGCTGGGATGGAAGCAGCCTGGACTTCCAACCAGGCTCCCCCTCACCCCATCCCCTGGGCCCCCCGGATGGCCGGGGGCCCTGGGAGCACCCCCTGATTCAGGAGGCTGGGGAGGACCTCCCATCTGAGCAGAGGTTCGAGGATTCCGTCATCGTGAGAACGGTGAAGCCCCATGCTGAGCTGGAGAGCTCCAGAAGGTTCTTGTACCACCACCAGGGGGAATCGAAGGTATTTGAGAAGGTGCCCCGGGGCCGCCCCAGGTTCGACTGGCTGCACGATGCAGATGAGGCGGTCCCGCTCCAGGACGCGGGGCTGGACCTGGACTTGCCTCCCCAGCCACCACCCCTCACCTCCTTCAGGACAGTGCTTGTGCCCGTAGACGACACCACAAAGACGTTGGGTGGGCCGGTGGTGGGCACCAGAGAGCACCTCGCAGGCCTGGAGGGCCTGACCCAGCCGTCCGAGTGGAGCCTGCCCCGGTCCGCCTCAGAGGTGGCCACGCAGACCTGGACGGTGAACTCGGAGGCGTCTGTGGAGCGGCTGCAGCCGCTGCTGTCCTCCGTCCGGGCGAGGCCCTACTTGTGCGAGCTCCTGGAGGAGGTGGCTGAGGGGGCAGCGAGCCCCGACGAGGACGAAGACGAGGAGCCAGCCGTGTTCCCGTGCATCGAGTGCAGCATCTACTTCAAGCAGAAGGAGCACCTCCTGGAGCACATGAGCCAGCACCGCAGAGCCCCGGGCCAGGAGCCGCCGGCTGAGCTGGCCCCGCTGGCCTGTGGTGAATGTGGCTGGGCCTTCGCCGACCCCAGTGCCCTCGAGCAGCACCGCCAGCTGCACCAGGCCTCCCGGGAGAAGATCATCGAGGAGATCCAGAAGCTAAAGCAGGTTCCAGGTGATGCGGGCCGGGAGGCACGACTGCAGTGCCCCAGGTGCGTCTTTGGCACCAATTCCTCCAAGGCCTTCGTGCAGCATGCCAAGCTGCATGCACAGGAGCCACAGGACCCAGCAGCCCAGGAACCCTTCGGGGGCAGCAGTGGGGCGGGCAGCCCAGGCCCCGACGCCACCCCCCTCGCCTACCAGCCCTACGGAGACCCTTCGGGCCTCAGCGCCTGTGTTTTCTGTGGCTTCCCTGCGCCCAGCGAGAGCCTGCTCAGGGAGCATGTGAGGCTGGTGCACGCCCATCCCCACTGGGAGGAGGAGGATGGTGAGGCTTTTGAGGAGGAGGGCCCTGCCAGCCGGCCCGGCACCAGCCAGGATGCCTACACCCGATTCTCTGAGGCCGCCGACTACTTTGGCAAAGCTGAGCCACTCTTGGCCCCCACGTGGCGGGAGAATCCTGCTGGATACGACCCCAGCCTGGCCTTTGGCCCAGGCTGCCAGCAGCTGGGCATGAGGGATTTCCCACTGTCAAAGCCACTCCCACACTGCTCGAGCCAGAGGCCCCTGGGAAGGCCAGCCTTCCCCTCGCCACTAGCATCTGCCGCCTACTCCTTACAGACCAGCAGAAGCAGGAGTGCCGTCCAACCTCAGGGGCTCCCAGCCCACCTGGAGGACCAGAGGCACCCGTGGAGTGAAGAGGAAGACGAGGAGGAGGAGGAGGAGGAGGAATTACTGCTGGCCTCGGAGATGGACTTTCCCCCCGAAGACAGGGTCTTTGCGCCGCCAGCCAGCCCCGGCCTCATCCCCCAGCCAGCCCTGGAGTTGAAGCGGACGTTCCGAGAAGCCCTGCAGACGGCGGCGGCCTCGCGGGCACAGCAGCAGCAGCTCAGCGGGGCAGTGCCGGTAGTGCTGGTGGCAAGGCTCGGGCCGCGAGTTGTGGCTGCGGCGGCCAGGGCCCCCCCAAGGCTGCAGCCTGAGGAGCCGGGGCTGGGGGGCGCCCACCCCCTGGACTTCTTGCTCCTGGACACGCCACTGGGCAGCCCTCTGGGGCTGGACCCATTCCTGGATGGGGACCCAGGGGTGGCACTGAAGCCTGAGGAGCGGAAATGCCCCTACTGCCCTGACCGCTTCCACAATGGCATCGGCTTGGCCAACCACGTGCGGGGCCACCTGAACCGCGTGGGTGTCAGCTACAATGTGCGGCACTTCATCTCCGCTGAGGAGGTGAAGGCCATCGAGCGCAGGTTCTCCTTCCAAAAGAAGAAGAAAAAAGGTAGGGTGGCTCCACTCCAGCACCCACCTCCCTCCGAGGCCAAGGCCGGGGAGACGCACAGCTGGGCGGCTGAGTCCTGAACCAACAAACCCTCAGTCTAAAGCCTCCTGTAGTGCCCAGCAGGGTGAAGGCAGGGAGCTGGGGCCAAGGTCACCGCATCAGAGGAGATGTGGGGACATCCCAACTGTCTGGCCCTTCTAGTAGCTGGAGTGTGGCCTGAGGAGTCAGCCCCAGGCAGAAAATATCACTGAGTCCTTCATTCGACAAATCTTTATTGAGCGAGGTCACCACAATGAACAGAACAGGAGTCCCTGCCCTTCTGGAGTGCACAGTCCCAGAGGCATAGTGGGACCCTGGCTGACTTCAGAACCCTGGGGCTGCCTGTGAGGTATGCTGATTCCCAGGCACCAAGGTTCTGATTCCAGAGGTCTGTCTCCACATGAGTGCCCTGGGGAGTTCTGGTACTGGCAGACATGGAACCTACGTCGGGAGGGGCTGGTATGGTGTTTGAGAGTGTGTGTGCGCGCACTGCGGGGAACGGACCGAGGACTGACTGCCACAAAACTAGGCAGTTACAATGTTAAGGGACCTGGGCTGTGGTGGGGGCAACTCAGGGAGGGGTGTGGGGAAGCCCAGAAAAGATCGCCAACTCTGTCTGGGGAATCTGAGCAGATTCCCAGAGGAAGGCGTCCCACCCATTGATCCATTGCTTCATTCAGCCAAGGTTTCATTGATAACACTGGGGTGATACAGACATGAGCTCTAGAGGAAAGAAGGGTGTTAATCAAACACTCGTCCAAATGACTGAAAGTCCATCCTGGAGAAGTATTTCTGGGGGTGAGGTCCCTGATGCTCTGAGCTGTGTGAAGGGAGACAGTGGAAGACCAGGAAGAGAAAGTGAGCAGATGCAGGCAGGAGCATGTACAGCAAAGGGCAAGGGAGGCATCCAGGGTGAGGGCCAGCACTGCGCATGTGAGCCACTGGGGGAGTGGAGGATGTGGAGCAACACACCCCCTGACCCCCGCCCAGGCAGTCCATGTCCTCTCTCTCTCCCCACAGTGGCTAACTTCGACCCGGGCACCTTCAGCCTGATGCGCTGTGACTTCTGCGGGGCCGGCTTTGACACTCGGGCTGGCCTCTCCAGCCATGCCCGGGCCCACCTGCGTGACTTTGGCATCACCAACTGGGAGCTCACCGTCTCACCCATCAACATCCTGCAAGAGCTGCTGGCCACCTCGGCTACTGAGCAGCCCCCCAGCCCCCTGTGCCGTGAAGCTGGGGTGCCGCCTAGTGGCTTCCTGACCTCCCGCCGGCCCCGCTTACCTCTTACAGTGCCCTTCCCACCCACCTGGGCAGAGGACCCTGGGCCAGCCTACGGAGATGGTAAGGGGAAAAGGGGCAGGCAGGGCTAGTGCCCTGACCCTTCCCAGAGGCCTGGAGGGATGGAGGAGTGGGAGGCGGGCCGCCACTCTGCTTTCCTGCAAGTGTTTTCAAGTCACTTTACCAAGTAGGTTGACTACTGTCCTGCCACTTAGGGGTCATATCTATTTCACTCGGTGGCTGGGCCAGGGCTTTGTCTAGGTCCAGTTCCTGCCTGCCTTGCCTGACAGTGGTTTTAAGAGGCTTACTGATCTCTTTATTAGGAGCTAGATACTCTTCTAAGCCTTTTACAAATATGAACTCATTTATATCCTCATAATGACCCTTTAAAGGCAGGTGTTATTATCCCCATTTTACTGATTAGGAAACTGAGGCTCAGAGATCTTCATTAGTATGCCCAAGGTCATACAGCTGAAAGCATGTGGAGCTGGGGTTTGAAAGCCCAGAAAGCATAAGCTTCAGAATCGTTGATCTTAATGATGTCTCTTACCTGGAGCAGCACTGTCTGGTGGAACTTCCTGAGACAATGGAAATGTTCTCTAGAGACTCATACTGTCCTACAGGGTCACCACCACTGGCCACATATGGCTGTTGAGTCAAAGGCAGTTGGTACAAGTTTAGTGGTGATCAAAGTGGACAGTGTAGATCTAGAGTTTACATTCTAGATTTTCAGTGGTGCCTACAGTGTCCATCTGGGTTTCCCAGATGGCTCAGTGGTAAAGAATCCGCCTGCCAATGCAGGAGCCACAGGGACGCAGGTTCGATCCTTGGGTCAGGAAGATCCCCTGGAGGAGAAAATGACAACCATTCTAGTATTCTTGCTGGGATAATCCTGTGGACAGAGGAGCCTAGCGTGCTATTGTCCACGGGGTCACAAACAGTTGGACATGACTGAGCAGCACACGCATGCACTGTATCCAGCAGCATTGAAAACCCCTCCCTTAAGTGAGTGCTTGCTGTGTCCCAAAGTTTCATCTCCCTTACACCTCAAAACAATTCCATGGAGCTAAGAATTTCTGTGTTCCTGTCTTTTGGATAAGGAAACTGTGGGTCATCCGCTTTGCCACAGCCACAAAGCAGCACAGCTAGACTTCTGAACACTGCGTCAGGTGGTCTCATCAGAGGCTTGGGATGACCCAGAAGTAATATTTTGGTGAAGGAGCCTGGGGCCGGACTCCGTGGAGGAAGTGGAAATATGAAGGACTCAGCCTTACAAAGCCTGACTTTGTGGGAGTCTTTACTGAACCTCACAGGAGAAAAACTCAGCAGTGAGGAGAAAGTAGGCTCTGAGGAATGGAGAAGGTACCTGAACACGGGAATTGTCCAGGGGCTGCTTGGGGCCAAGGGTTCCTTCTGTTTCTCCTACCTGGAGTTTTCAGGGTGCTGGGCTTCCCAGGTGGTACTAGTGGTAAAGCACTCATCTGCCAATGCAGGAGATGTAAAAGATATGGGTTCAATCCCTGGATCAAGAAGATCCCGTGGAGAAGGGCAGGGCAACCCACCCCAGAATTCTTGCCTGGAGAATCCCACGGACAGAGGAGCCTGATGGGCTACAGTCCATAGGGTCTCAAAGAGTCAGACACGACTGTAGTGACTTAGCGTGCGCGCGCACACACACACACACCCGCGAAGGGAAGAGTGTGGCTGTTGAAGCCCCCTCCCCTCCTTGGAAAAGGAAAAGATTTGAGGCACAGAGAGAGGATAGTGGTTGGTTGAGGTCACACTTCAGGGAGAGGCGGAGTGGGGCCATGACCTCAGGCCTCTTGCCTCTGTGAAGACTATCCCCTAGGCAATCAGCTCACACACCTGGCTAGGTTTCCTGGTGTCTCAATGGTGGCTGGGAGGTGCAGTTTGCTCTGAAGATGGCTAGTCTCAGGTGGGAGTCGGGGAGGGGGTGAAGGGGGGGACAGGAAACAGTTTATAGGCTCAAACCTTGGCCCCTTCTTTCTCTGACTGTCCTGAATGTCAGGCTTACACCTTTTACTTGGCACCCGGTTCAGGCACCCAGGGGATGGCAACATGCAACCAGCAGCCAGGTTTTGTTTCTACCAGAAGACCAATGTCCCAGCCCCCAGTTAGTGCTGAGGAAGCTGACCATGTCACTGGGACAAAGGAGTCAGCCTGCTACCGCACTGGCCCTGTCCTTGGGGGGTTAGGGTTATGATCAGTCTTTCAGTGACCACGTTGGGGGTGACAGTGTTAAGGAGTGGTTGAGAAGATCCTAGAAGCCTTGAGGAACGATGTCCAACAGTGGGGCCAGGTCTGGGCACCAACCACGAGAAGCAGCCATCCTTAGAAGGATATCCCATGCCTCCCAAAGTGGGCGGTAGGAAGCAGACTTCAAGTTGGGGGCGGGGCAGTGGTCAGATGCTGGTCCCACCCAGCTGTCAAGTAACAGCTGGGGGCAATCCGTTTAGTTTAGGAGAGGGAGAAGCAGACTGCGCCTGAAACGTGGTGCAGGCCTTGTGTGGAGTTCAGTAGGATTGCCAGACAGCGCCGTTAGGGGACAGCTGGATGCCAGCATGATGTTGGGGGATCCTCCTGGTTGGGGATCAGGGTCTTCCAGGATTCCTGACCCGGAGGGGAGACTTCCAAGGAAGGGAATGAAACAGTGTCCCCGGGCAGGTCCTAGCTCCGCCCATCGGGCTCTAGGAGCCTGGATGCTGTTAAGGCGAATGCATGTGGCCGGAGGATTCCCATCGTAGTCTTACAGAAGTCCAGGGTACGGGGAGAATGTCTCGGGCAGTTGAGACCCGGCTAGAGCAGCAATTGTCAGCCGCTAGTAGTACTGCGTCGGAGAAGGCAATGGCAAGCCACTCCAGTACTATTGCCTGGAAAATCCCATGGATGGAGGAGCCTGGTGGGCTGCAGTCCGTGGGGTCGCTAAGGGTCAGACACGACAGAGCGACTTCACTTTCACTTTTCACTTTCACACATTGGAGAAGGAAATGGCAACCCACTCCAGTGTTCTTGCCTGGAGAATCCCAGGGACGGGGGAGCCTGGTGGGCTTCCGTCTATGGGGTTACACAGAGTCGGACACGACTGAAGTGACTTAGCAGCAGCAGCAGCAGTACTGCGTGCGTGAGTGCGCGAGCTCTCCTCTGGTCGGGCGGGGACAGGGGTTCGTTCGCGGTGCTCGGCGCTCGGCTGGCCGCCCTGGGCGCACCCCGAGGGGTGGGGTGGGGCGGAGCGGAGCAGGCTCCGCGGCGGGGGCACTCGGCGTTCGGCTGCTCTCGCCTGGGGCGGCCGCCCCGCGTGCGCCGGAGCCAAGATGGCCGCCTCCACCGCCCAGTGCCGAGTGACAAAAGCGGAGAGCAAGGCGGCGGCGGGGCCGCGCGCGGGGGGCGCCCGTGAGCGCGCGCCCGCGGGGGCGCCCCCGCCGGGCCCCCCGAGCCCGGGCCCCGCGGCTCTTCCCGCGCCGCCGCCGCCGCCCCCACCCCCGCCGCCGCCGCTGCCGCCGCGGGACGGGCCCAAGGCCGAGCCGGAGCCGGGGCCCGGGCCCGCGCCCGCGCCGGGTAAGAGCCCGCGCCGGGGTGGGTGCGGGGAGGGCAGAATTGGCGTCCCGCCCGCCCCCTGCTGCGGCCGCCGCCCCAGACACCCGCCGTCCAGTCTCCGGAGCTTCCCCTCCCCCCAGGCGCTCCAATCGCGGGCACCCTGGGCCTCCTGTCGCGGCTCGCAGGGTCCCGAGCTACAGAAACACTCTCCGCCGCCACTTTGCCGAACCCTCACCCCATCTGACAGATAGCCGCTAAGCTCCTTGGAGCCCCTGGTTTGTCTCTCACCGCAGCCTCTGTGCCTCCGGCGCGGAAACCGACTCCAAGTTACTTCAGCCTTGACACGGTCGCTGCCCCGACTGACAGATGCGCCCACTCCACCCGGAGACTTTGACAAAGTCCTCGGCGTCCCAGGCGCCCACCCCCGCCGAACCCCAACTTCCTTGCCTCTGTAGGACTCACACTGAGCCGGGGACCTAGCTGTCCGTCCCCCGCACCCCCCTCCCGCCGCTCATAACACGGAGCACCTCCAGGACCCCATCTGACACACCATTCCTTCATTCTGATCTCTCTCCGTGCTCTGAACGCTAAAACTCGGACTCAACAGGCCTCTCAGGCCCCTTTCTCCAAAAAATTAGACCATGAAAACTCACCTTTGATTCCCTGTCCTCGTTTACATTTTACCCAGAGAAGCTTTGCAGCCTGATGGATGCCTCAGAAACTTATGAGAAAGTTCAGTGATTCCTATTCTCACTGTCCCCAGTCAGGTCCCCAGCTGTTCCAGGCTCACAGTTCTTACCTTTACCCTTTCCTTGGGCTTAGCTTGAGATAAGACCACCCTAGGGCCCCCAGTTGTCTTGCCTGGTGGAGATTCCCCACAAGTCTTAGGGAGCCTCCCTTCCAGTCCTGTGCTGCCTGCCTCTGCACTGTCTCTGTGGCCTCTGACCCTGGCCTTTTCTTTCCGAATTCCCCTTCTGACTGCCACCTACCTGTCCCCCCACAACTGACAGATGCTCCGCTCCGCAGAGAGGAGCCCAGAGACATCTCTCTGCCCGGAGAGATATTTTCTCTGAGATTAGCACTGCGTCCGGTGACCTGTCTGTGCTGTGGTAGGTGGAAGCCGTTCCTAGTCTGTGCTGTCAGTTGGCGGCCTCGACATCCCTGCGTCGTATCGGAGCTCGGGGTTATGGATGGAGCCTCAGCTTTCATGGGGTGAGCTGCGTCCCAGAGTGAGAGCAGACACCAAGGATGAGGAAGAAGGCTCCCACTACCACCAGCCCTACGCCCCTGGCCCTCCGTCCTCACAGGGGTAGACAGCCCACACCTTACCTGGGCTGAGCCTGTCTTCCCAACCTCGCAGGCCTGGGTTCTGAGGAAAACGCAATGGTGGCCATGGACTTGGGCTCCCCCCCGCTTCCCAAGAAGAGCCTGCCTGTCCCTGGGCCCCTGGAGCAGGTGGCCAATCGGCTGAGCAGCAAAATGGCTGCAGAGGTTCCTCATGGCAGCAAGCAGGAGCTGCCGGACCTCAAGGGTGAGTGGCACAGGTGACAAGTGTGCTGGCCAGGCTGGTTATGCTCTCAGGGAGCTCTTGGGCTGGAGGGTTAATGTGGGGGGGGGGGGCCTAGGTTAGCCACAGCTTTCTCTCTGGCATCTCATGGTACCAAGCAGACCCCCAGCTGTCTTCTCTCTCGAGGTTTTGCTGCCGCGGGCATGCTTGGCCTCGAGCCCTGGTCAGGGGAGGGGCATCCAGAGAGGCAGTGGTCATCAGGAGCGCACCCCCAGACCAGTTCATTTGCTGACTTTGATCGTTGGTAGCTGTCTGATCTTCTGCATGAATCTGCTTTGTCCGCCCATTGCTTCTCAGGTCGTTACTCAGTAATGGCAGGCACTGTGCTGGCCCCTTGGAATGTGAGAGACGCAAAACAGACCCGGTCTTTGTCTTTGGGGGTCACTGCCATTGGGGGACAGCAAGGCAGAGAAGTAGAGACGAGGGCTCAGCAGAAAAGCGTGCAGACAGGGCCCCACGGAGACCACGGCTGAGGCCCCCAGCCTAGCATCTGGGGCACGAGTTAAGCTACTCTTTAAAAGAGTGTGTCTAGCAGGTCAGCGTCTGTATGAAAACCTGTTGCCAGGACACCCTGGTACATTAGAAATGTGAACAGCATGCCACTGACGACCACCAAGGGCTTTGCCTCCTTTGGGCACAACTCTTCCTCCCCCTCTCTCTGAGATTCAGTTTCCTATATTTGAAAACTGAACAGGCTAAATCCTGCCTCATTAGGATCATTTTAAGTGTGGGAGGGGTTGACGGAAGCCAGGAGCCTGCTTGAGCGGGACCCCAGGGGGAGGAACAGCGGGAGAGGAGAGCCTGTGCAGCCTCACAGACGGCTCTCCCGGCCTGATCTCACCCTCCAGCCCAGAGCCTGACCACCTGCGAGGTCTGCGGTGCCTGCTTTGAGACACGCAAGGGCCTGTCCAGCCACGCACGCTCCCACCTGCGGCAGCTGGGGGTGGCCGAGTCGGAGAGCAGCGGTGCCCCCATTGACCTTCTCTACGAGCTCGTGAAGCAGAAGGGGCTGCCTGACACACCCCTCGGGCTGCCCCCAAGCCTGACGAAGAAGTCCAATTCGCCGAAGGAGATAGTCGCTGGAGCCCCACGACCTGGCCTGCTCGCCCTGGCCAAGCCCCTCGACGTCCCTGCTGTCAACAAGGCCATCAAGTCGCCTCCCAGCTTCTCAGCTAAGGGCCTGGCCCACCCGCCCAACTCCCAACTCCTTAAGAAGGCATCGTTGACCCTGGCGGGCTCCCCTACCCATAAGAATCCTGAGGACAAGAGCCCCCAGCTGTCCCTGAGCCCCCGGCCAGCCTCTCCAAAGGCCCAGTGGCCCCAGTCTGAGGACGAGGGGCCCCTGAACCTCAGTGAGTGCGGGTCCTGGGAGCTGAGGGAAGGGTGGGGCCTCAAGCTGGGCCACGGGGCTCGGGGTGGATGCGGTGGGGACTGTAGCGCCTGCGTGTCCTGGGTCGGCTGGGTCAGAGCGTGTTAATTAAGGTGCTGTGTCTCCAGTTGAGCATGTTACCTGTCTCCCGTTTCACTTCGCCATCCTTCCCCCTGGAAGTCTGGCGGCGGCTACTAAGCCTGCCAGGATCATCCTTGCCCCTTAGGGCCACTTTTGACCTTCTCTGGGCCTGAGGGTTGGGGCAGTGAAGGTAGCCAGGGATCCCATGGGGCACCTGGGGTCCTGCAGGTAAACAGGTGGGCCTGTGCTTGGCCCCATCTTCACATCCTCTTGTTCCTGGCGTCCTTTGCAGAGGTATCTCCATGCCCAGGGCTGGAACTGTACCTCTTGGGCTGCCTGTGGGCATGGCAAAGAAGGGCTTGGGAAGCAACTCCCAGTTGTGAGCAGACTTAACAAAGGGCATCTCTTAGGAATTCAGACCTCCCCACACATATGTGGGCCTCAGGGTCTGAGAGTAAGCCTAGGGTCTAGCCCCCTGCCCAACAGGGCACCCCAGTTGCACCTCATGTTCCAGTGAAGCTGCTTCCACGGTCTTCTGTGCTTCCAGGAGCAAGGGTCTGAGCAGGTGTGCCCTTGGTTGTGTGATGCCTGGCAGCCAGTGTGCCCCTGCTTTGTCACCTCCAGCCCATCCTGCACAGCTTCCATGGCTGAGCTGCCTGGGAAGGGGGCCTGGAAGCCTCAGATTGTGCCATTAGAACTGGACCACTGCCTCTCTTCCCTGCTGTCTCCGTAGCCTTAAGCTCTGTACACTCACCTTGACGCCAAAGGCCTAGGCAAGGAACATGACTTTCTGCTTCCCCAAACCTCATAAATCCACGGCATCGAGTCTTGGACTCCCACCAGCCTGGGCCGCCGAGACTCACACCAGGCCTTCCTGCCTCAGTCCTGGAGGGCCGGCCGAGGTGGCGGCCGTGAACCGCCCCCCTGTGTTTTGTCTCCGCAGCTTTAGATAGTGACGGGGGCAGAGAGCTGGACTGCCAGCTGTGCGGTGCCTGGTTTGAGACCCGCAGGGGCCTGTCCAGTCACGCCCGCGCCCACCTGCGCCACCTGGGCGTCAGCGACCCGGATGCCAAGGGATCCCCCATAGACGTGCTCCACGGGCTCATCCGGAGGGCCGGCGTCCAGATCCGCCTCCCACTCGGGCGGGGCACCCTGGCCCTGCTGGGGCGGCCCCCTCCCGCTCCTGCGGCCCTCTCCTTGCTCCCCCCCCCACCGCCGGCCAAGAGGGCCAAGCTGAAGGCCAAGGGTACGGCCAGCCCCTGGGGGAAGCAGGACCTCCCGGCCGCCGCAGCCGCTGGCATTTTCTGGGCCTCTGATGTGGAGCCGTCTCCTCTCAACCTCTGTAGGTCCTCGCTTCAGCCGCCCCCGTCCTCCCTGCGGGCCCTGGAGCCCCTCCCAGGGTGGGGAGTCACAGCCCTGTCCCTCCTCCTTCCCTGCTGAGGCCGGGAGTGGACAGGGACCCTTAGCAGTGGCCCAGTTCTGCCCAGAGATCTTGCTGGCCTTTGGCTGCTAGGCCTTCTCTCTCGGCCTTTGACCTTCCCTCAGAATGAAGGCCAAGGGTGGGGTGCTGCCTCTTGGTATAGAAGGTGCCCATGGTTGCCCCTGGTCCGGATGGCAGGGCTACCACTTCCTGCCCCCATCCCGGTTGGGACCCTCAGAGCTGTGGCGTCTCGGTTCTGTCCTTTTTTCACCAGGACCCAGGGCCCATAGGCGCTCTCTAGAGCCTCCCTACGCTCCTGCCGGGTGTCTGCCCCCCACCCCCACCCCGCTCCTCAGTTCCCTCCCTTGCACTTACCCTCCATCACCACCCCAGCCCCTGGACATGCTGTTGTCCACGCCCAGCCGACCAGGAGACCCACAGGTGATGATCCTAACAGTGCCAGTGAAGCTAACCGCCCCTCTCTCCTGCTGCAGCCTCGGGCCCGGAGCCAGCACGCGACATCCGCTGTGAGTTCTGCGGAGAGTTCTTCGAGAACCGCAAGGGCCTGTCGAGCCATGCCCGCTCGCACCTGCGTCAGATGGGCGTAACCGAGTGGTACGTCAACGGTTCACCCATCGACACGCTGCGGGAGATCCTCAAGAGACGGACCCAGTCCCGGCCTGGCGGACCCCCCAACCCATCAGGGCCTAGCCCCAAAGCTCTGGCCAAGGTGGTGAGCAGCGGAGGTCCTGGCAGCTCACTGGAAGCCCGCAGCCCCGCGGACCTTCACCTCTCACCCCTGGCCAAGAAGTTGCCGCCGCCACCAGGCAGCCCCCTGGGCCACTCACCAACTGCCTCTCCTCCTCCCACGGCCCGGAAGATGTTCCCAGGCCTCTCTTCACCCTCCCTGCCCAAGAAGCTGAAGCCTGAACAAATGAGGGTGGAGATCAAGCGGGAGATGCTGCCGGGGGCCCTTCATGGGGAACTGCACCCATCTGAGGGTCCCTGGGTGGCACCTCGGGAAGACATGACCCCCTTGAACCTGTGTAAGTGTGACCCCGGGCAGGACAGGGAGAACAGGTAGAGGGGTCTTCCCCTCACTTCCCTTGGGGGTACCCGGAACACTCAGGGTTGAAATGGAAAAGGAAGTACACAGGTCCAGAGAATAAGGGGCTAGCCGAGAGTTCCTGCTATGCAGACCCCCAACTGAGTGAGCTCCTTGATGATTCTTCATTCCTGTGAGGGAGGCAGAATTGTGTCATTAGGCAGTGGTAAAGAGATTCTGTCTGCCATCTTTGATTGATTGGTAGTGGCTACCATCCAGATTCCTAGGGGAAAAAGCACGCTTGTAGGGATCAGTCAGTGATGTCTGCCATGGGCAGGAGTGTAAGTGCTGGAAATGGGTGTCTTTCTGATATTCCCAGTCACTAAGCACTTGATATTTGGAGTTCAGGTTAAAGTCTCAGCTGCTCCAGAGTCTAGCAGTACGTGACTTTGGACAGTTTCCTCTTTTGGAAGATGGAGATGCTTGTGCTCCCAACTCTACAGTTTTCCGAAGTGGTGTAAAGCACTTAGCTTTAATGCCGAAACAAAGCTCCATGTATGCAGTAGTTGTAACATCCCTATGACAGCAAGAGTGCTCCCCTCTCGAACTGTCACTGTGCTCACTCTGCTCCAGTTGGTTGAGCTACTGTGTGCCGAGCAGGTAAGGACGGCCCAGGCCTCTGCCTTAGTGCTCACATGCGTTCCACGACTGCTGTAAACCACGTGTTTTGAATTGCTCCTGCTTTAGACCCCAGGAACACAAGAGAGGTGGTTTCCATCTCCCATTTTACAGAGGAGGAAACTGAGACTCCCAGCTTCACACAGGGAGGCACAGCCAAGCTTGCAGCTGAGTCCAGGATCCAGGGAGCTCTTGCTCCTCAATCCATCACAGTGTCATAGGGAGTCATCGTGAAGCCAGCTAGAAGTTGAGGTGACAGAAGCAGCAGAAGGGCTGGATCATGTGCTCAAGGGCCTCTGGAGGCAGATGAGGGAGTGGGTCCATTCAGGTCTGGGACTGCATGGATGGGCAGCGGGGCACATAACACTGACCTTGAGCTTGGAGGCTTCCTGCCAACAGCCGCCGCCTCCCTCTCCCCTCCCACCCCGACCCACTGCAGCATCCCGGGCAGAGCCGGTGCGTGACATCCGCTGTGAGTTCTGCGGCGAGTTCTTCGAGAACCGCAAGGGCCTGTCAAGCCACGCACGCTCACACCTGCGGCAGATGGGCGTGACCGAGTGGTCCGTCAACGGCTCACCCATCGACACGCTGCGGGAGATCCTCAAGAAGAAATCCAAGCCATGCCTCATCAAGAAGGAGCCACCGGCCGGAGACCTGGCCCCTGCCTTGACCGAGGATGGGTCCCCCACAGTGGCCCCTGGGCCCATGCAGGCCCCCTTGCCCTTAGCACCGATGGCTGGCCGGCCAGGCAAACCTGGAGCTGGGCCAGCCCAGATTCCCCGTGAGCTCAGCCTGGCACCCATCACTGGCACCAAGCATTCAGCTACCGGCTACCTGGGCTCTGTGGCAGCCAAGCGGCCCCTGCAGGAGGACCGCCTCCTCCCAGCAGAGGTCAAGGCCAAGACCTACATCCAGACTGAACTGCCCTTCAAGGCAAAGACCCTCCATGAGAAGACCTCCCACTCCTGTAAGCAGTGGGCGGCAGGGTCCAGGGAGGGCAGCTGCCAGGGCCTGTTGGGCTGGGCAGTGCTGTGTCGCTCAGCCCCAGTGGGGGTCAAGGCGCCCGTGGGAGGCGGGACTGACTCCCGACCTGGGCAGTGCCTTCTGGGTACCCCTGCTCCCTCGGGGCTGGGGCTCAGCAGCACCCCCTCTGCCTGCAGCCACTGAGGCCTGCTGCGAGCTGTGTGGCCTTTACTTCGAAAACCGCAAGGCTTTGGCCAGTCACGCCCGGGCGCACCTGCGGCAGTTCGGCGTGACCGAGTGGTGTGTGAACGGCTCACCCATCGAGACGCTAAGCGAGTGGATCAAGCACCGGCCCCAGAAGGCGGGCGCCTACCGCAGCTACATCCAGAGCGGCCGCCCCTTCACCAAGAAGTTTCGCAGCGCCGGCCACGGCCGCGATGCCGACAAGCGGCCGCCCCTGGGGCTGGCCCCCGGGGGCCCGGCTGTGGTGGGCCGCAGTGCTGGGGGTGACCCAGGGCCCGAGGCTGGCCGGGCAGCCGACGGCGGCGAGCGGCCTCTGGCAGCCAGCCCGCCAGGCCCCGTGAAGGCTGAGGAACACCAGCGTCAGAACATCAACAGTGAGTGCTGGAGGGGGGTCACGAGCCGCCCCGGGTCCTCTGCCGTGCATTTCCCCTCAGCTACTCTCCCAGCCCCCCTCCTGTCGAGTCGTCCACTCTGCCTCTCAGCTGTCCCAGGGCCCAGGAGGTGTCCAGTCACCAGCCGTCCGGACCCAAAATTCCCACAGCATCTGCCCCTCACTCGCTAAAGGCAGGAACCTCCTCGGCGGCCTTGCCATCTGGCTCATCTCCTGTCCCTTTCCGCGCTTTTCCCCACCTCAGAATTTGAGCGCCGACAAGCCCGCCCTCCAGATGCCTCTGCGGCCCGGGGCAGTGAGGAGGCCAATGACCTGCACCAGAAGCTGGAGGAGGTGCGGCAACCTCCGCCCCGGGTCCGGCCAGTCCCCGCCCTGGTGCCCCGGCCCCCCCAGACATCACTCGTCAAGTTTGTGGGCAACATCTACACCCTCAAGTGCAGGTATGCAGCCCTCCCCTGCGGGAGGGAGGGAGACTGCCTGCCCAGGGCTGGGCCACCAAAGCCTCTGACCCAGGAGCCCAGGGTCGGGGACTCCTCACAGACATATAACCCGCAGCCTTAGGCCCAGACCTTGAGCTTTATAGCCTGTGAGACCTGGTTTCAGTTGCCGGCTCTGACACACAGTTTAGTGACCTTGAGCAAGAGTTTCCTGCTCCACACCTCAATATTCCCATCTATAAAATGGGATTGATAACAGACCCACCAAATAGATTTGTTGTCAGGATTAAAAGTTGTGTAGTTACAAAACACTCAAACTGTACCTGGCACATAGTAAGCAGTTGGCAAGTGTTCGCTGGATTAAGAGGGGAAAAGATAGGTCTTAGTTCATTGTTAGCAAAGTCCACGCATCCACCAGTGTCCAGGAAACACTGGGATGCGATGTTCCTGCCTCAGGCCACACAGACCAAGTCAGAAGTAGGATTCAAACCCAGGACTCAGAACCATGAGCTTGGGTTCTGGATATGAGGCTGAGAGGGTGAGAAGTGGGTGAACTGGGACTGTGAGTCAGGTGGTTGGGAATTAGTGCCCAACCCCCCTTTCCCTGGCTCCCATCCTTCTCTCCTGGGGCCTGGCAGGGTTGCGTTTGCTTCCCTGGGATCCCTTTCTGTCTCAGAGCACCTGCTTCAGTCACCTGACAGAGGTGTTTGGGAAGCTCAATGACCCATACCTGGCACCTGAGCTAGCAGACTGCCCTGAGCATAGAGAGGGTCTCTCCAGGGGACTCTGCCGCGACCCCATGGTGGATAGAGGTGGCTGTACGGAGGAAGACACCGAACCTCTGGGTCCCCCTCCCTCACATCCTGGGCTTGCTGTGTTCACAGTGAGGAGCAGCAGTTGTGCCTGACGCTCAGGGTGCAGCCAGGGCTATGGTTCTGCCTCTCCTTACTGCAATGGCCACTTCTTCCTCTCTCTGTTCCCCGTGCCCCCCCAGGTTCTGTGAGGTGGAATTCCAGGGGCCCCTCTCCATCCAGGAGGAGTGGGTGCGGCACTTACAGCGGCACATCCTAGAGATGAATTTCTCCAAAGCGGACCCCCCGCCGGAGGAGCCTCAGGCCCCACAGGCACAGACAGCGGCAGCAGAGGCGCCCTAACACAGAAGCATTCCAGACCCCCTCTCACGCCACCTTTCTCTCCTTTTTCTCTTCTCTCCTCCCTCTTTCTTTTCTGTTTCCAAAGGAGCAAGCCAAAACCTCAAGCCGGCACCTTTCACGGGCCGGGCACACTACAGCCGGGGCACCAGAAGCCAGCTAGCCACCCTTCCCCTAGCCCGAGGACTCTGGGGCCACACACAGGGCATCTTCCTCCAGCCCACACCCACTCGCCTTTTTGGTTCAGCAGTGGCAGTGGCCAGGTGTCTGGCGGCAGCCAGTGCGTTCGCAAGGGAGGAAGACCAGTGCTCTCCCACGTCCAGCAGCCAGGCAGGCTATTTTTGCCATCTGTGGCCACTTGCAAAGACCCCAAGGACCCCTGTCCTGGTTCCTTCTTGTCCCTGCCCCTGTGAATATCCTCTCACGCACGCACGCACGCACTCACAGACCTCGTGAGACCCGGGAATTGGCCCCAGCCCTCCAGTTCCCGAGTCGAACGACTACCACATCACGCCACGGTGCTTGCTCAGGAGAAGGCACGCTCCCTCTGAGGCCCTCTGCCGGGGCCTGGGAGCCCCCCACCTGAGCCCACAATGCCACGGAAATCCTTGTTGGCCACCTCCCCCTCATCCCTTGCAAGAGTGGCCTTCCCAGCCAGGAAGAGCTCAGAGCTGACAGCTGCCTCCTGCCGTGTCATGGCCCCCCCAGAGTCTCGGGGGCTCTGGGGCCTAGGAGGGGGTGGGGGTGGGACTCTCCTTCCCCACCCTCACCCCCTCCCTCTTTTCACTGTTGCTTTCTATGTATAGCTCCCTAGACCTTTCACTTTTTTAAAAACGCGTTTTGTGTAGAGAATTAAGGAACGTGGATCTTTTTATTTTGCAATCCTGGGCCAGCTAGAAACCGGGAGCCGATTGCCCTTTTAACTTTTTTCAGTGGCCACATTTTGGTTATCGATGTACCTAGAAGTATGTAAATTAGATTAAATTTCTCTTCTGGAAACACCCCGGGGCAGGCAGCCAGCGTTGTGTTTTTCTGTCGAGTGGACAGGCTGGCATTGTCTGTCTGGCAGCCAGGGCTGGGATCAAGCCACCTCCGCCAAAAGCCCGTGGAAGCCCTCTGGGTTTTCCTGTTGGCCGCCAAGCCCACCAGACCTGTCTGGGGATGAGCCCAAGTTCCCAGCTGTTGGCCCTCCATGGCATGGCTGGTGGTTGGGGGAGGGGGCAGCGGGTGGGACTCTGGCCAGGTGGTGTGGCAGCTCCTGTGAGCCAGGGAGAACAACCAGAGTTCTGGGCAGCTGGTCTGGGAACGGAGCCAGGATTGAGCTGTGATTGAGGCCTGAAGGGCTCTCCGAGGGCAGGAGCTGTCCATTGAGGGTGTGGGGAACTTCACTGTGGGGGGAGAGTGAAGCGCATAGCTGCTGGGACTCCCCTGCCTACAAGACATGTGACCTGTGTGGGGAGATACACACGCACCCTGAACCCAACTAACACAAGGGGGAAAAAGAGCTGCTGGCTCCTTTTCGTTGTTATTTATTTTCTCATTCTGCAAATGTTTATTGAACGTTTCTGAGATTTTAAGAGATTTTGTTGGCTGCTCCTTCTTGTTTATTGCATGTTATTTTTTAGCTCATTATTTTCACTTAAAACAGCCAGGGGCTGGAAAGTGGGAATGACCTCCTGGGGCAGAGGCCTCTCCTACCCCACCCCCTTATCCTGGGCCCCCAACCATGCCCATGACTGGGGGACTCACAAGCTGTGACAGTACGCACCCCCACTCCCCAAGGGTAGTCTTCGCCTGCACACTTGGCTTTTCTGCTCCTATGAGATCAGGATACACATCTTGCCTGCTGGAGGAGGGCCTCTACTACTCATGTCTAACCAATGCTGCGGTTGGGCATGTGTGAGACTTTGAAAGCTGGTAGAGCCTCTCTTGGAATGAGACCTGACCCAAAGGCACCACCTCTTTCAGCTTTTTATAAGTTCTTTTTTTAAAAAACTAATACATTAGTTTTAAAAAGTGATATAACCTGGATGTAAAGAAAAAGTTCAAACTATACAAGAACTTAGAAAGTAGGAGGTCCTGTGCTACCCACAGTGATGCCATGATAAGGGCCAGTCCTTGAAAGGGTTGAATGCTGTTCTTGCCACAGAGGGATCTTTCCCTAAAACTTGTGATCACACCCCTTCTCATAAGCAGTTCTATTAGTCTCAGAGGCAGAGCATTAGATATTAATGAAGTCAAAATATGAGGGTAAAATATGCTGTGGTAAATGTCATGAAGGAAGCTATGGGATCCAGGAGAGGTGTCCTGGGGCCATGCGTTAGTTTGGAGGGCAGGCAGGTATCCCTGAGGGTGACACTGAAATGAGCCCCACAGCTGGAGTGCACACTAAGAAGAATGTCAATGCATTGTGAACTTTGGCCCACGTGGCAGCAAGTTATGCATAGGCCCAGGTTTGGAGGAGTTGCTAAAACCTTTCATGGAGAATTCTAACCACACAAAAAGTGGAATAGTAAAATGAACTGTCACCTACTCATCAGTTGTAAACTCATGACCAGTCTCTTCAGCTACAGCCCTTTCATGTCCTTCTCCATCTGAATTACGGTCATCAGACCAATTAATCTCTTAATGTTTCAGCATATTTCTCTAAAGGATACGGACTTTAAAAAGTGCTATCGAAATGAGAGATTAATATCAAAAAGTCAGTAGTGGCATACTTTAAAACAAAAAAGTACAAGTCACCCAGCTTGATGAATTTTCACAAACACATTAAGCACAATTTTCAGTGTCTGCAGCTCCCTCAAGTCGTTTCTTAGCAGCTATGAGATGGCTCTGACAGTGGATACATCCAAAGAGGCTGCTGAGGACGCTGGAGCTTGGCTGGGCTTCTTACTGTAGGATCTCTGTAAAGTCCAGAACAAATTGAGAAGGGTTTAGAGCCAGTAGTTCCAGCTTTAACACTTAAGTGTCAAGGACCCTGAGCAAGTCAGGCATTTCAAGCTTCAGTTTTCTTATCTTTTTAAATGGAGTTAAAAAAAACAACCCAATTTCCTCACAGATACGACAGAACATTTGAAATAATACAAATGTATTTATTACATATAATGATATAAACATGCTGTATATCTTTATGTAACGGTGGATAACAAAATGTAACGTTTCTTTAGATCACCAGGCACCGGACTGAACTCTTCACATATGTTATTTCACATATTTGAAACTGTGCCCAGTATCTTGTTTGGCACTTAGCTGCAATTTTCATTCCAACATGACTTTACCTTGTTCGTTTTGGAGCTGAAGGCCAGGGAAGTTAGGAAAGAGCGTAAATTGGCACAACACCGCCCTTGGCAAAGCCGGGACTTCAGAAGTGCCCTGCCCTGTAGACCCAGCTCCCTCTGGCGGGTCTCCAGGGCACAGGCCTTTCCCGCCTGGCCGCGCTTGGGCCTCAGGTCTTTCCGTAGTGAAGAGCTCCGCCCCTTCGAACTCTGCGGGAGTCCACCTCCAGGCTGTCTCCTCTAAGCCAATCAGCATGGCCTCAAAATAACGGGAGGCGGGATTAGGGCGGGGCTCTCGAGAGATTGGCAGAGCCCTCAGCCGCAGGGCTAAGGAGGCTCAGAGATGGACAGCGAGGCTATCCAACAGGCGTGAAGCCAGGGTCCGGCGCGAGCCAATGCTGTCGAGAGGCGGGGCTTAGTTTTGTGTAGAAGGGGCTCGGGGGATTGTCTCCGCTAACGCGGCGGCGTCCGACGCGTGGAGCAGCTGGCAGAATCTTCGGGTGCAGTTTTCGCTGCTGCCATGAGCTACACAGGTGGGCCCGGCAGGGTTGGTGAGGAGGGAGGTCGGGCTCCGGGTGGAGAGGGATAGGGAAGTGCCGGAGCCGCGCCGGGCTCGTCAGTGCCTCCCTCGGGGCTTGGACACTGCCCTCTCTGCGGTCACAAAATGGCGCCGGGGTCCCGTCGCCTCAGTGTCGCGCCCCCCTCGGCTCGGCGTCTCAGTTCCCTGTGCTGGTAACCTTGGGTCCCGGCTCCCGACCTCCCGAAGTTTTGGCTTCTGTCGCCTGGGTCGGTCGGCCTTGGTTTCGGCACCTGAGTTCTCGCCTCCGTACCTGGCCCGGCCTCCTGGGCCCTCGTCGCCTCAGGTCGCCCTTTCTCGGCCTCGGCCCTTCAGGTCGATCTGCGGACTCGGCTGCCGTCGCCATTGCCCCCCGCGCAGGTTCCCTGCAAATACCGCGGTTGCCCGCCCCACCCCCTCGCCTTTACCTGCTCCAGGCTGGGAGAGCCGCCAGCCCCCGCCTTGGAGGGGGGGTGTGAGTGAATAAATATATGAAGCGTTTGGGCCGAGTGGGGAACCTCGCGTCCTTAGGGACTGAGCCTTGCGAAGAATGACTGGCTTCCGTGTTAACTCATTCCACAACTGTCAAATTGATCGTGGCGTCGGGGGTTGAATAGACACTGACATACTGACGGGAGTTCCCCAAGTGTTTTTATAGAGGAGAGCAGACCATAATCGGGAAACGAACGTAGTATGTGTTGTGGAGTAGTCAGTACCTTGAGGACCTTGTTCTATTACGTGGGGTGGATGGGGACCTCTGGAGAGCTTTGAGCATTTGAGCAGAGACCTGAATGGAATGTAGGAGCTAGGAATATCTGGCCAAGGGGGCCGTCGATATAAAGACCTAGTGACAGGAGCTGCCTGGCGTGTTAAACGATCAGCCCGAGGTGAACAGTGGGTCTTGCGCTACGGGGAGGGAGGGGATGATGAGATTAGAGAGGGAGCCATAGGATATGCCTGGGTGATTACAAATCATCACTGAATGAATTCAAAGGCTGGCCTGGGATTGCTTTCGGAATAACTGATGAGGCTTCTCAGCCAAGAGCTTCCCTTGTTAATGGGGCTTTTTACAGGCTTGAGCTTGTGTGGTTGCTGGGTAAGCTGCATTCCACTTGGAATGTTTAGGACTGAGAGTGGAATCTGAGCCTCTGGGTCTGCTCCATAGGCAGCTGTATGTTGGCCTTAGACGAGAAGGTAGTGTTAGCTCTCCCTCCTCCGGGTCAGGAGCTTGGCAAGAACTCCAGTTTTTTTAAGCAACCATCCCTTAGCCCAGTGATTCTCAACCAGGGGCAAGTTTGCCCTCCAGGGGACATTGGCATAGTTTGGAGCGTGGTATTCGGTTGTCATTTCTTGGGGTGGGAGTTGCTACTTGTGCATCTAGTGGATCGAGGCCAGGAATGCTGCTAAAACATGCTATAGTGCAAAGGGTGGCCCCACCATAAAGAATTATCTGGCCTCAAACATCAGTAGTGCCAAGTTTGAGCAACCCTGCCCTAGCCTTTGTGTACCTTTTCTGGTTCACCAGGGAAGTCAGTGGGCTGCTACTAATATATCTGGAATTGAAAACTGATCCTTTTCACCAAATCTTATCAAGAACTGGAAGACAGTTCTGTGGTTATTAGGGACTGAAGAAACCAGGGGGTGACTGGTTGGGTGCTGTGGGGTAGCTTAATAATGATCCATTTAATTTTATAGACAAGGAAACTGATGTGTAGAGGTCACAGATGGTTAAGTTTGAATTTCAGCTGCATATCTTGTAGGCTGTAATTCTGTGTTTGAGTTGGCAATGAGGTGGCCAAGCTAATGAAGTTATGATTAGTTTTCCCTTGATCTTGACCAGCTGAAAACCACAGTTGCTTTATAATATGTGACTTTCCCTTTTAAGAAGCAGACCACTAAAATCAGAGGCATGTAAGGACTCCCCTAGCAATCCAGTGGTTAAGATTCCACTGCAGGGGCACTGGTTCAGTTCCTGGTGGGGGAACTAAGACTCCACATGTCAGGAGGTGCTGTCATAAATGAATGAATGAATGAATGCCAGGCAATTTATGTCACATTTTAGACAACTCTTCGCCTTTAAGGAGAATTTCTGGAGGCCTTAAAGCAAATGTTACCATTATTAGTAAGGGTAGAAGGTGATTTAAAATGTATCTTTATGATAACTTATCTAATTTTTTAACCTAATTTTTTTTATGTGTACTTGAGAAAGAAGATTCTGTCTCTACCACTAAGGGGAGAAAGATAGGAGCAGTGGAAATACAGGACAAAAAAGTCCAGAATCAGATCTTTAAACAAAGGTCTGAAATGCTACCAGTCTTTTTATAGGAACATTCATCATCTCACATATTTTCTCTGTGTTAGGAATGCACAGGTGGTTTAGCTGGATGGCTCTGGCTTGGGATTTCTCATAAGGTTACATTTTGGATGTTAGTTGGAACCTTAGTCATCTCAAGGCTGAACTTGGGCTGAAGGTGACTCATACTAATGTGCCTGACAGGTTGATGCTGGCTATTGATTTCTATATTATCTGGAGCTCTCCACAGGCCTACTAGAGGGTCCTTACTGTATGCTAGCTTATAGTAAGAGTGAATAATCGGAGAGAGAATGAGGTGGAAGCCTCAGAAGTTGCACTGGGTCATTTCTGCAATATCTTTTCGATTAAACTGCCTCCCTCTATTTGGGAAGAGACAACATGATGTCAGAAGGCAAGAATCATTGGAGGCCATCTTGGAGGCTGATTTTCACTGAATAGTAGAGGCTGGTGGGAACCTAACCTCTTTCCTATTGTTTTCCAGTTTTTGTTACTTAATATTATTTCTTCAAAGAATCCCCTTCTAAAAAAAGGAAAAGAATAAAATTGTGTCTTTTCTACATTCCCTAATTAAAGAGGGTACACTGGAATGGATTTGTGTTGTGCAATGTCCTTTTAAGCTAGAATTCCAAAACACACCCAGCTCCAAGGGTTTCCAGATAAAGATCAGTGGATCCACACTTTACTTCCCAGAGGAGGGAACTGAACCTGGGCACTGGGGAATAAGAGAATAACACAGCTTTGTGTGTTTTTGAGCAAAAAAAGATACCAGAGAGGCTGGCCAAGAGGGAGGGGCTGTGATACAGTTATAAACTCATGATCTGACCTTTCACTTTATAGGACCAAAAATTTGCTTATTTTATTTTTTCATTCAGAACTTAAGCTGAAAAATTGAACCAAGACAAGATCGATACTCAGCCAGATAAGAATTGGTTCATAATTGGAGCATAACTGGCTAAAGAAGGTCCTGCCCTGGGGACAGTGTTGTGGCACAGAATATTAATGTAGAGAGGACAGAACTAGAACTGAGATTGCCTTTGAACTCTGAAGGTTTGATGGATTGATGAATTATCTTTCCTTTTTCTCAGGGAAGAATCAGGGCCCTCTCCCCTGAATATACATCGATCTTTTGCTCTATAGCTTTAATACTGTGTTCCAGTATGTATTCCTGTTAGCTTGTGGTAGGTTCTAGTTGCAGCTGCAGTACTTTCAGACCACATTACCTAAAGTCTGGAGTTGTTTTGCCAGTGTAACTATTGCTGAACAAACAGGTTTCCAAAAGCTAGTTGAGCAAACAGTAGAAAAGGCCAGTGTAAGGTGGTACTTACATTGGGAGCCTTCCCCACAGGTGAACCTTCTTTAGATTACTTTCAATGTTTCTTGTGTATAGTTATTATCAGGGTTACAATTTAGGCATCTCAGGAAGGTCCTGGGTCCCTGGAGGAAATCCATTCCAGTGTACCCTCTTTAATTAGGGAATGTAGAAAATGTTGGATGTATATACTTCTGTTACCAGCTCTCTTATTCTCCAGTGCTCAGTTTCAGTTCCTTCCTCTGGGAAGTAAAGTGTGGATCCACTGATCTTTATCTGAAACCCTTGGAGCTGGGTGTGTTTTGGAATTCTAGCTTAAAAGGACATTGCACAACACCTGCAGTGGGGTTTGGGGCAGCACCTTGTAATTAAATGAAGAAAGATAAAGAATGTCCTCATGGGTCAGTTTTTCCCAAAATGCATGTTGACACATTTGACAAAAACACTTGGTTTTCAGACCTTTTTGCACTTTGGAATTGTCAGGATAAGGGATCTTGGCCCTGTCCCTTTTGTTGGCTGTGGTGAGGATGAAGGGAAATAATGCAGATGAACCTCTTAGCACCCTGCAGGAAAAACACTTGTTCATTGTTGGCTGCTATTGCTGTCGTATTTGCTGCTGTGGTCTTAAGAAATGAACGAGAAGAAAAAAAGAAGAGAGCTAGAAAGAATGTCAAAAAATACTTGAATGCCTGCCCAGGGAAAGGCACTTGGTGTGTGCTTTTATTGTAAGCAAGCTACTGGAGGTGCTGGCTTTAATTTTTAAGTCATGAGTTGGCTCTTGATGGGAACAGGCAAATGTTGCCTCTTACGGTGTCTATCATAATTTCAGTGCTAAGGGCAAATCACCTAAAAAATATTTTACAAAAATATTTTAAAAGTGTAGATTAAAAGATAATCAGCATTTGAGACCAGTAGTTTCTGGTAGAATTTCAGATTTTCCTTACTTGTTACTAATTCATTAGAAGTTGAGAAATTATAAAAGATTTGAGAAGATAGGAAATTATACATATAATCTATAATACTTGTTCCATGTAAACATGCTGCTGCTGCTGCTAAGTCACTTCAGTCGTGTCCGACTCTGTGTGACCCCATAGACGGCAGCCCACCAGGCTCCCCTGTCCCTGGGATTCTCCAGGCAAGAACACTGGAGTGGAGTTGCCATTTCCTTCTCCAGTGTGTGAAAGTGAAGTCGCTCAGTCGTGTCCGACCCTTAGCGACCCCACGGACTACAGCCTACCAGGCTCCTCCATCCATGGGATTTTCTAGGCAAGAGTACTGGAGTGGCTTGCCATTGCCTTCTCAGATGTAAACATGCTAACCCCAAGTAATTACATTTAAGAGGTAATTGTAATACACTTTTTTTTAAATGGGAAAATGAAAAATATATATAAGCTTTAGATTTGGGGGAATGGAATAGGTATTATTTGCCTTAGCATTGTTCAAAATTAACCCCCATTGTTTTTTGAGTTGGAGCTCACCTTTCAGTGATTTGATATAAACGTTTTCTTCATTTACCTGAATAATTTATCAAAACAGGATACTGGTTTAAAGGTTTAAAAATGTTTATCCAATTCTTCTGACATAAGTTAAAAATAGCCTGCCTTTCCTTTGGTTGATATGTTCTGGAGGTGTTCAGAAACCAAAAGTTTTGGTGGCTTTCCAGTGAGGGGAGGGTCTGCCAGGCAGTCTCTACTGAAGGGTAGTCTTAGGTCATTTTCATGTGGCTTGTTTGGAGAAATTAACCACATTGTACATGTATTTAGGCTTTGTCCAGGGATCTGAAACCACTTTGCAGTCGACGTACTCAGACACAAGCGCCCAGCCCACCTGTGATTATGGTAAGTGTGGGCCCCTGGAAATTGGAGGGTGTGTGCTCTGCTTTCTAGTGGCAGAGCAATCCACTGGTTTATTAGTTGCCTTTAACATTGCTGTCACACTGTCTTTTCCAAATGCAAACTTGCGTGAAATGGTATGGTAGGCTCTTAGAATTACTATGGAGGCGGGGGGCGGGGGTGGCGGTTAGAATTGCCACTTTGGGGGCAATTATGGGAAAGATGTCTGTTATTGAGCAAGCTGGAGTTCTTGGCTGTATATGATTGGCTCTTTGACCCTTTGACAAACTGTTAGAAGTACTTGTGGCCTGTGACAAAGATGTAGGTTCAGAAAATCCCCTCGAGGGAGGGTCTGGGGAGGAGAGTGGCCAATCAAAGTCCAAAGGATTGGTGTGAACAGAAACCAAGCCGTTAACTTAACCCCAGGGTAGTGCATGAGATTCCAGTGTAGGAGAGGCTGCCTGTCTGAATCTAGATGGCTTTTAGAGACACAGTCAGGCCAGTAGGCTCCTCACACACAGGGTTGAGAGAAAGTTTCTCATTGATTTCTCAACTGTGGACAGACATATTGAATCTCTAAATTCAGAAGAATCCATAGATATTCTGTTGGTGTCTCTCAGCAGTCCAGAACTGGCAGTAAAGCTGTTTCTCTGTGATTCGTGACTGTGACCCTAGTTCTCTGTCATGAAGGAGCTTTCTTCAAAGGGTTTTGCCTTGGTTATTGAGATGGGTAATTGGTTTTACTGCCAAGGTCTAGGGAAAGACTGGGTCTACACAGTCACATTCTCTCAGAAGTCACTGATTAAATGGAAATAAGTAAAACTCCCTGAAGGATTGTCAGGGGAGAGGGAGACTTAAAAAAAATGTTCTGAAAATGAGTAAGGAGGTATCAGATAGTTCATAAGGAGGAGAAACTGTTTGCTTGGCTTCTCTGTCCTGCCCTCCCTGCTTAACCCTTTTCATTAGACATAATCCCCAAATTACACATCTTTTTTGAACCATTTTCTCTCAGGTTTATATATTCTAGTCCAAAACATTTTACAAGATTTGCCATTTGCAAATATTTTCTCCCAGGCTGGGGCTTATCTATTTGTTCTCTTGATAGTGTCTTTTGAAGAACACAAGTTCTTCATTTTGATGAAGTCCAGTTCATCAGTCTTTTATTTTTGTTTTAAAAATCTTGCAGCTGTGCTGTGCGGCATTTGGAATCTTAATTCCCTGACCAGGGATTGAACTTGAGTCTTAACCACTGGACTACTAGGGAAATCCCAGTCTTTTTTTTTTTTTTGTACCGACTCTTTGTTGCAGCGCAGGAGCTTCTCTAGTTGCAAGATGTTTCTCTTGTTGTAGAACACAGGCTCTAGATTGCAGCACATGGGCCCCTCTAGTTGTTACTCTTGAGCTTAGTTGCCTGACCCAAGGGTTTGAACCCAAGTCCCCTGCTTTGGAAGGTGGGTTCTCAACCACTGGATCACCAGGAAAGTCCCCCCAATTGTATCTGGGAAATTTATACTTAACCCAAGGTCACAAAGATTTTCTTTTAAGTGCTTCATAGTCTTAGGTTTTACATTTATTTTGTGATCCTTTTGAGTTAATATTTCTACTAAGTATACAATATAGGTCAAGATTCTTTGTTACCTTTGTTGAAAATTAATTGAATGTAAATGTGTGGGTCTGTATCTGGATTCTAATTCTGTTTCATTGATTTGCATGTCCTAAGCTTCCTTAGTACCTTACTGTCCTGATCACTATAGTCAGTCTTGAAATTTGTGAATATGAGTCCTCTAGGTTTTTCCAAAATTGATTTGGATATTCTTGTTCCTTAGCTTGTACTTTTAAATTTTAGAATCAGTTTGTCAATTTCTATGAAAATTCCTCCTGAGATTTGGAGTGGAATGGTCTTGAATCTATAGTTTGGGAGAATTGAAACCTTAACAGTATTAAGCCTTCTGATATGTGAACACAGTATGTCACTTCATTTGTTCATGTCTTTTTTTTTTTTTTAATTAGTGTTTTGTAGTTTTTGCATGCAAATCTTGCACATATTTTGTTCAGTTTACAGCTAAGCATTTCATGTCTTTAATGGAATGGGATATGATAGTTTTCAAACATTCAGTTTCCAATTGTTCATTGCTGTTATGTGGAAATTTGATTTTTGTTTTTTCTTTTTGTATGTTGACCTTGTAATAAACCTTGCTAAGCTCACTTATTCACAAGTTAACTTTTTTTTTCCACTAGTAACTTTTTTTTTGTAGGGTTTTTTTTTGTTTTGTTTTGTTTTTTTTGAGAAGTTTTACATCATGTTTTGAAGGAATAGTTTTACTTCTGGCTTAAATTGTAAGACTAATATAACAACATTTAAATAACATTTTGAAAAACAGTCAACCAAGGTCCCACCATTTTATACTTGTCAGCATAGTTATTTTAGGTAGTTGAATAACTTACAGGTGGCTAGAATTTGTTTTGTTGTGCTATTAGAGCGTTTCCTTGTGCAGCATAAGGCTTAGTATTTTCTTTTTGATGCCTATGTGATATCACTGAGTAGGTTGACCATAATGTGATTAATTATTACCTTAAAGTCAAACATTTACGTCGTTTTCTATTTTTCTCTTTAAATATTGTTTGCTACAACCAGGTCCTTTTCTTTACTTTTTTTTTTTCCTTCTTTTTTTTTTTTTGCTTTCCTTTTTAAAAATAAATTACATTCTTAAAATACTCTGTCAACTATGGTCTCATCTCCTCTGTGGAGATGAAGTGAATTCCAGTATTCTTTTTCAAGGGAGTCACCAAAGAACACAGTGTAGACAAAGATTTCCCTGAGGGGGTCTGGCTGGGGAGCCTCAGGGTTGCTGTGGGCATAGCAGGTAGCACTGCCACTGCCTGCCACTACCATAGGAACCACCGGCCTATGCTTGTGTTCAGAATTAATGCCCACTGCTGCTTCCTTCCTGTGCGCTTCTTTGCTGTTCTGGCAAGTCCTCAGTACTGGAAGCCTAGAGTGGGGCAGGGACACCGTATTTGGGACTCAGGCATAGCCCCGATGGGCTGCCTTTGTGTCCCAGTCCTGTCTCTTTATGAATAGCCAGTGTCCACCGTCCTGGTTGCAGACAGCCACGTGGCCAGACCCTTTTAGCTGCTGGCACTAAGTGTGCATTATTCCTTGTGTGGCTCTGCCAGCCACTCTTCTTGCCTGTTTGAATGCCTCATTCACCACTCACTCCTTGCGTGATCTCCACCTGCTGACCCTGCTGCTCTCTTAATTATTTAGGGTCTGCTTTACCACACAGTGCTCTGGGCCTGAGGAGTGCCTGGGACTGTTAGCCTCTGTTCTGTGTGCTCTGAGCATGATAATCGTTGAATAAACAAACGAATGAGAAGCCCCTGCTTTGGTTTCCCCAGGTGTAGAGGATTTTTGCTTTGTGAGCTCTAGCATGTCCATGGTTCATTAGTGTTCATCTCCAGGTCCTTGCTGGTTTCCAGTGTCTCCCTATTCGTTCGTGCAGTAGATCGAGGGGAAACCTGAGTATAGGATCTCAGCTTGCCCCCAGTCATGTTCACTCTGATTCATCTTCTCAGTGTATGTACTCTTGCCTTCCTGTGGCTGGATTCTGTTGTTCATCACGCTGCCGTCTCGCTGAGGTTTGGTCCTCTCTCTGTTCTGGGACAAGCATGACCTGTCTGTCTGCAAGGTAGACATTGTGGAATAGGAGATAACTGAGGTCCCACCAGAGACACTGGGAAAGTGGTGGCCTGTTCTCATGCACTTCCTTGGGATAGAATCGTGTGTGCTCAGCTCAGACATTGCCCTTTGCTTTGCACTTGGTCAGTTTCCAATGGCTTTATGTTTTCGAAGGAAAGAATTTTTCTTATGTGCTATAATAAAATCCAAAGTACATTTAGTTTATAATCCAAATTGTATTTTCATCAGCTCTTCTTGAGAGTGGTGTCTTGTCTTTCCCTCTGCTTATGTGTTCCAGCACAGCACACTCACACAATTCAAGGGCTTGATGGTTCTCCCTGTTAAGGCAGACATTTGAGGGACTAGGGTGGTCAGTTTCTCTGCTCCATATGGCTTTGTCTGGTGATCTAATTGCCAGGATTTTAGAGTGGATATGAGCTCTTTGCTTAGCTTCTTTTACAGCGTGGAATCAGTGTGAGGCACCGGAACTGCTTGCCTCTTCCTCTTATTGGTGCTTAGCCAAGGGCCAGAGTAATCTTCCAATTCTGACTTATTGCAGAAGCCATATAGGAGCCAAATTCCTTCCCTGAGAGTGTTAGGAGTGGGGGATTCCTTAAATAGCAGATGGTCAGAGCCACGAAAGATCGGGCACCAGGGCAACACATGGCATGGGTCAGTTATATAGTGCTCTCAAGCTCAAGGCTTCTCAGTTAGAGGAGGTTCAGCCTCCTATAACCGCTCAGGTTCTAGGAATCATTGTTTTTATGTCGGAATTAGACTCTCATCGTATTATAAGCAATTAAAGATACAAATGCCCTTTTACTTTTTTGTAGGATATGGAACTTGGAACTCTGGGACAAACAGAGGCAAGTATTATTCCCATGGTCACTCTTCTCTCCCTTGGGATTGGACTGGTTGAGTCTTTCTGCCTCTGTGCAGCTTAACCAAGGTTTTGGGATGGGGCTTGCCTTTGGGGGTTCGAGGTGCCCTGGGCCTGGCTGTTCCTTCCCAGAAGGCTGGGCCCATCCAGCCTTGGGTGGCTAAGATCCAGGCTTGTCTCTGTGACCAAAGGTGTCCTTGTCTCTGTGTTTGTCCGTCTCTCCTCGCCCCTCCATCTTGTCTGTCTGTCTTTCTGTCTCCATTGTTGCAGGCTACGAGAACTATGGTTATGGTTATGGCTGTGGCCAGGATAACACCACCAACTATGGGTATGGTATGGCCACTTCACACTCTTGGGAAATGCCTAACTCTGACACAAATGCAAACCCTAGTGCCATGGGTAGTGCCAGTGCTGATTCCGTTTTGTCCAGAATTAACCAGCGCTTAGATATGGTGCCGCATTTGGAGACAGACACGATACAAGGAAGCGTGTACGGCTCAGGTGGAGAAAGGTGAGTGGGCACCAGCCTAGGGGTGGAGGCTTTGCAGGGTCACCCACTGCCTCCGGCAGTCTCCCTCTTCTGAACTTCCTGTTATATCTGTCTGCTTTCTCCTTCTTTGCCGTACTGCTGGGGCTTCCCAGAGACTGTGTAGGGTCTGTTTCACATTCCTTCTCTGGCTTGTGTCCCGTCCTCCCTCCATCCTCACCCGTTGCGTGGTGGTGAGCCTCTTTTCCAGCTTGCAGAGGGCCGAGCAAGCCCACTCTGGGCTGGTTTCACTGTGACCTCTGAGTGGCTCTTCTCGGGGTCATTGTTGAATGACTCGTCCCTCTGGAGACAGCCATTTGAAGTCCTTGCAGTGCTTTGCACCCTGCACTGTGTCAGGGCAGGACTGTTTGGGTTGTGTATAAAGGCTGGGGAGAGCCCTTGGGCGGAGCACCACGAGCTGGGCTGTCCCACATCAGGCATGGGAAAGATGGGGGCACGTCCTGGCCACCCTTCGGTGCCTTATAAATGTGTAGCTGCTAAGCCTCAGAAGTGCCCCTGTGGGGAGCTGTTGATGTCCTCACTTTGGAGATGAGGAAAGTGAAGCGCCCGGAGGTTGCACCTCTTGCCCAGAGGCACACAGGAAGGAGCTGGGCCTGCCACTCAGATCTGCCTTCAGATTTGTCCTTGTCTGATCTGGTGCTGGCCCAGGAGTTCTGTGCCCAAGTGAGAGGTTTCAGTGAGAAGGGCACATGTATTTCTACCACGGGATGGAGTGAAGTGGCCTGATGGCTCCAGTTGACAGATGGGAGAGAGTAAGGAGGGGCCTGGCCAGACCCTGATAGGGCCAAGTGAGGCTCCAGGAGCACTAGGGGCTGAGGATGCCAAGGAGACTTCTGCTTGCATGGGCTCTCTAGCAAGCAGTGTTGGGGGAGGCCCAGCACACCCCCCTGCTTGTGCCTGATAGTCATCGTGTTGGCGCGGAGGCTGCCAGATGGCGGGTGGGGGTGGTGGGGCTGACACTCCTGCCGGTGCCAGCTGCCTGTGCGCCGTCTCGCAGCAACCTGAAGCTGGAAGGCAGGGTTCAGAGATGGGGTGGCAGTTGGGTCGCCCTGGCCTCTTTCATGCTGCTGGTGCTTCTTAACTACCCAGCTTTGCAAAGAGACGTGTGGGGCCTGGGCCTGTGGGCTGCAGCTGAGGTTAGAACACCTGTCTCTGACTCCACAGTCAGAACGTCTGGCTTGCCTTCCCACTTGCTGTGTAGGCTGTGATGCCCTGTCCTGGGCGCCAGGGATGACACGAGCTCATAAGAGTTCTGTTCTCGTTATTGGGCAAGCTTGCAGTGCCTTTCCTGGCAAACGTTCTGTATTCCTTTTTGTTTTCAGTGGTGAGGGGGTGTGGAGGTTTCCTGTGGATGTCACCAGCCCCAGTGGACAAAACACTGATGCACTGGATTGCCCATGTATTGCGGGATGCCAGGATGCTTGGCTCTGCCCCTCGAGGAGCAGCCTTGGGCATTGTGACTGCCACAGACACATGCACATTTCCTATGGACCCGCTCTTCTCCTGAGACCTACTCTACCCTAGTAGTCAGTCCTTCTTAGGGTCTGAAAGCTGGTGCGTGGTCATATGCAGGCCTGGGGACAAGTGCTGAGGGGACCTGCTAGCTTCTAGACGTCTGCCCTGAGAAGCCTTTTAAGTTGGCATTTCTGAACGTTGGTCCTCTGCGATGGGCTGGGGTAGTGCTGGAGTGGGTCTTCTGTCCCTGAAACGGGGAGGTTTGCTAGACGGCAGGAACAGAAGTGTGAGGGGACCCGAGGCCCCTTTGATGCTTGTCATCTGCCTCTGCAGGTATGATTCCTACGAGGCCTGTGACTCGAGGGCCGTCCTGAGCGAGCGTGACTTGTACCGGTCGGGCTATGACTACGGAGAGCTTGACCCTGATATGGAAATGGCCTATGAGGGCCAGTATGACGCCTACCGCGACCAGTTCCGCATGCGTGGCAGCGACACTTTTGGCCCACGGGCTCAGGGCTGGGCCCGGGACTCCCGGAGTGGCCGGCCGATGGCTTCAGGCTATGGGCGCATGTGGGAAGACCCCATGGGGGCCCGGGGCCAGTGCATGCCTGGTGCCTCCCGGCTGCCCTCCCTCTTCTCCCAGAACATCATCCCTGAGTACGGCATGTTCCAGGGCATGCGTGGCGGGGGCACCTTCCCAGGTGGCTCCCGCTTTGGCTTTGGGTTTGGCAATGGCATGAAGCAGATGAGGCGGACCTGGAAGACCTGGACCACGGCTGACTTCCGGGTGAGTGAAAGGCGGCCCTCCTGGTCTGTGACTGAGAAAGTGAAGGGCCTGAAGCCGTTTACCCTGACCCTGTTCCCTCTTTCTGACCCAGACCAAGAAAAAGAAGAGAAAGCAATGCGGCAGTCCTGACGAGCCAGACAGCAAAGCCACCCGGACGGACTGCTCCGATAACAGTGATTCAGACAACGGTGAGCCTGGGTGCTAGGCCCGTGACCCTTGCCCTCCGCCCCATGGGACTCCTGCACTGAGCTTGCTTCCTCTTACCTTTCAGACGAGGGCACAGAGGGGGAAGCTGCAGAGGGCACCGAGGGCGCTGAGGCTGTGGAGAAGGGCTCCAGAGCAGTAAGTGACCCTAGACCCGCACTCTGTCTGTCTGTGGGTGAGGCCTATGGACACTGGGCTGCTTGAGCCCCTGTGCCACAGAGCAGGCCTCTCACAAGAACCACAGGCCAGCCTGAGTTATCTCTGCATGCTGACATGATTAGCACAAGGAAGTGAAGGTCTGGTAGAGAGCACAGGCTGCTGGCAGGCCGCCTAACCAGAGGCTGGATTTCCTTTTTGGAAAGTGAGCCCTCTGTGCAAGGCCTTTGGGAGGGCGTGAGGCGCCTGGTTATCTGCCTGGCCTGGTACAGGGCCCTGTCGTTTACAGCTGTTACGAGCAGTTGCCCCTAACATTGACTATCTGAAATTGTGTCTTAGGAAGGAGAAGACGAAGAGGGAAGAGAGGAGGGGAAGGAGGATGGCAAAGAGGCTGCAGAGAAGGGTGAGTCTTCTGAGTGGCCTGGGTGCTGGGGTGGCTTTTCTGGATGCCTGTGGTGGGAGGGGGCCAGCCAGGGGCGGGGTTTTGGCAGAAATATGCCCAACTTGGATCGCCCCTGTATGGCTGACTATGTGCTGGTAGGGAGTAACCTCTCTTCCTCTACCTGGTTCCCACTCTGGCCCTGATCTCAGACAGTACACTGGTTTTGCCTTCAGGTGGGGGGAGCAAGCAAAAGTGTGGGGGAACCCCAGGCACAACCCCTGCCCTCAGGCCCTTAGTAACATGCAGTTCCGAGTCCTCAGTGGCTGGTGTCCAAGCTGGGACCCTAGGTGCAGTTTTTACGGCTCTGGTTTGCATGTCCTTTCCCTTAGCACCTCTACAGCCCCTGTTGGGAGTCCGTGTCTCCCTATTCGAGTGATGAGCGCCAGCAGGTACCTAACCTAAATCCAGCCTCAGCCTACTGTTGCCGCGGTACCCAGTGTGGGTGGGCAGGGCCATGTGAGCTTTGGGGCCTTTACCCTTGGGGGCTGCACTCAGGCCCCACCTGAGGCCTTCCTGCATTCTGCCACCTGGGTCCTCTGAACTTTTGCCAGTATCCCCACTGAGACAGCCTCTCTTTACCTTCCAGCTTCCCTGTGGCTCACTCTGCAGAGTGTGGATGTCCTGGAACGTGGTGGGGTCAACTCCCAACCCATCCCAGGGCACCCGGTCCTGCTCACAGCCAGAGGCCTTGCTCGGACAGCTGCTTTCAGAATGGACCCCCTGGAGTAGACAGTGGATATCCAGCCAGAGGCCATAGACTGGTAACCGTGTCCTTCTGTTCCCACAGGGGTCCTGAGCACCCAGGATGAGAATGGCCAGGCCAAGCGCAAGTTGCAGGCAGGCAAAAAGAGCCTGGACAAGCAGAAAAAGCGGCAGCGAGACCGCATGGTGGAAAGGTAACCAGCTTCCCTCCACCCCTTTGCCTCTGCCTCGCTCTGGGGCTGCCTCCAGGAGAGCAGGGCCATAGCTCTGCTGCCTCACCGCCCTCTGGCCTCCCTTGGGAGCCGCCACCTGCTCGGCCGTGCATGGACCCTGCTTTCCGCCAGGCCCAGCTCCCAAGGCCTGATTCGTCCCCTGCCCCTGTGCGGCCGCCTGGCGACCGCTAGCGACTTTGGCCTGAGATCTGACACTGCTCAGCACCGTTGCCCAGAAGCTCCGGCGCTAGGTCACTCGGCACATGAGCCCCGAGGTGCACTGGGGGCCTGATGCCCCTGCGGGAGGGGGCCAGCTCAGCAGAGACTCAAGGTCCAAGGCGCCTGTGCCACCCCAGCTAGCTGCCAAGAGGCCGTCACCGTGCTCAGGAGAGACGGCAGCACCTGTGGGCTGTGGCAGTCTCGGGCCTGCCCTCTGCCCGGCCCGCCGGCCCTGTCAGGCCGGGCCTGTCTGCGGCTGAGCCCTTCACGCCCCTTGGTCGGGTCTGTCTGCCCTCAGGGCTCCCGCACTGGCGCTTGCCTCCTCCTCCTCCGCCTCAGACTCTTGCTCTTGCTGGACCTTCCTCAGCCTCGCCGGCGCCCGGCCCCTGGGCTCTCCAGACAAAGCTGACCCCGTGGCCCAGATAAGGACGTCCGGCAGAGGTAGGGACCTGCCCCGAGGCCTCGGTGGCGGCTGGCCTCTTCCGCCCCTTGCCACGGCGGCCTGCTCCAGCCCAGGCCCCAGACCCCGGGCTTCTGCTGTGGACACGCGGCCCAGACAGAGCACCTCGCTCAGGTGACTCCAGGCTGCCCTCTGGCAGGCCAGGCGGGCGCCCTCCTTCCAGCTCAGACTGGTCTCTTCTCAGAAGAGGAAGATGAGGCAGCAGGTGCCCAGGCCTGCTTGTCTCCCATCCCTCCCGACACTACCCCCAAGCGTTCTGAGCAGAGGACGGGCTGGGTCTTTGAGCCCCTCAGCCCCCACAAGGAAGATGCAGCACCTTTCCAGGCCCTGCCTCAGGACTGCGTACTCCACTCTGCACTCAGGGCCACCTGGCTCACGCCAGGGCATCCTTCCTTCTGCTCCCCAGCTGGGCCAAGTGCACAAGCTCCTGCCCAGCCTCAGTAGAGAGGCCCTCCAGCAACCTGCCAGCGACTCCTTGCCTGTTGCAGCAGCTGCTGCCTCAGGCTTCAGCCTCCTGCCTGTGGGAAGGAAGAGCTCCTGCCCTGTCCCCTACGTTGCAGTAACTGCAGCCTGCAGATGTTCTGTCCCTTTGCACTCCCAACCCACTGGTCCTAGCCTGTCCCCCTGCTGGGACCATACCTCAGAGGCCCATGAGCAAGGCCTGTTTCAGGGCTCTCAGCTGGGTTGGGTGAGGCAGCAGCATTCTTCCCTGGAACCCTCTTGGTCTCAGCTCTGCGTTTCCCTCCTGTGGCAGGATCCAGTTTGTGTGTTCTCTCTGCAAATACCGAACCTTTTATGAGGATGAGATGGCCAGCCACCTTGACAGCAAGTTTCACAAGGAACACTTTAAGTACGTAGGCACCAAGCTCCCCAAGCAGACGGCTGACTTTCTGCAGGTGAGCCTTGGAGTGGTTGGTACAGCTGCTGTTACCCTGCAAACATAGAGTGGCCCACACAAAGCTTGATATCTCCTTGGTGTATCCGGCAGGAATATGTCGCCAACAAGACAAAGAAGACAGAGGAGCTCAGAAAAACCGTGGAGGACCTTGATGGTCTGATTCAGCAGATCTACAGAGACCAAGATCTGACACAAGGTGAGGAGGTTCCATCCCAGTCCTACCAGGCAGGACCTCAGCCTTCCCTCCTCTGGTTCTCAGCGTAGGGTCACAACACCCCTCTATTCCCCCAGGGAGGGTCAGTGAGAACAGCCTCAGGCCCACGTGGAAATGGCAGGGTGAGGTGAGGAGCTGGTCTGGCATTTTCCCCCAACTCCTGGGTCTTTCTTAGGTGTCTGGGACCAGTGGCGACTCCCTCCTTCTCCCCTCTACAGAGATTGCCATGGAACATTTTGTGAAGAAGGTAGAGGCAGCCCACTGTTCAGCCTGTGACCTCTTCATTCCCATGCAGTTTGGGATCATTCAGAAGCACCTCAAGACCATGGATCACAACCGGAACCGCAGGGTGAGTGGCCACCAGTGCCCACCCACCATCCTATGGGCTAACTGGCTTAGGCTTCTGGGGAGGTGCTGGGGTCATGACCCCTGCCTGCTCATGAGGAGCTGCCAGGGGCAGGAATATAGACACATCTCTAGCCCAGAGCAGTCAGCCACACTACAGAGGGTTGGGAATTGGGGACTCTGCCTGGCAGGTGGTGGCATCAGAGCCAGACCTTAAGAAGAAGTAGGCTGTGGGAAATGGGGACCTGTGTATGCATAAGGGCCAATGGCCAGATTAGGTTCAGACACCAAACAGAGGAGAAGTATATGGTACAGGTGTTGCTGGAGGAGGGATTGGACACAGGTTCACAAGGGCTGGGCTGAGGGGTCTGGTCTTGCTCCTATAGGCAGCAGAGTTTTTAAGTGTGGGACTAGTAGGATTAGAGTTGGTATTGGACTAGAGACTTTGGGCACCTGTTGTGGGAAGGAGGTGGGGGGGATCAGTGAAGGGCCTTGGGAGATGATGGAAGAGCAGTTTAAGAAACTGAACAGGAGTTTGGCATGAGGGAGTGATGGAAGTCTGGGTTATTACCGATTTCTGGCTTGTCTAACTGGTGGACAGTGGTGCTGCTAAGATGAGGAGGGTGGGGTAGTATATGATACAAGGAAAGGAGCGAGTTTGGCACGAAATTTAAAAAATTCTGTCTTGCATTCCAGTGTATTCCCAGGGCCTAACACAGAAGCCAGAGTGGGTGTTCTTTTGGTTGAATGGGTGACATCCTGAATTAGAGTTGACTGTTAGAGATCAAGTGAGCTGGGTGGGGTTTTGCAGTAGGGAGAGAGCTGGGAGGCCCAGGGCCAGGTCTGGGCTAGAAAGAGAGGCCTGGTTGCCATCACCCTGGACGATGCTGATAGACCTTATGAGCAAATGTAGCAGCCAAGGGGAGTGTAAGGAATCATTTCTCAACCTTTTCCCATGCCCATCAAATTTATCTCTGGTCTTTCTCAGTGCAGTGATTCTTAACAGTGGGATGGGCTTAGAGATCTGGTGGGATGGTTGAGGAGATTTGGGTTTGGCATATACCGTTGACAGATCTGAAAAGATACAGAAAATGTCCATTGGCTTTGGCAACAGAGAAGCTGTAGGGATCTTGCCAAGGTGAGATTCTTGGGTTGGTAGTTGATAAGGGTTAAAAGAGAACAGAGAGCAGACTGTAGAGAATGGATAGTGCATGGTACTAAAGCTTGGAAAATTTAGGTGAAATGAATGATAGCTAGCAAAATATAAACTGATTCCAAAGCAAGTTGCCAAAAAAAAAAAAAAAGCTGTAACAGCAGCCATAGAGGGGATTGGAAGGGTGATAAAAGATACTTTGAAGATACCAGAAGTAGTTGGTTATAGAAAGTTCAAATATAAATACTATATTCTATAAAATGCCAGATTTAGAAGTGAATAAAAAACTTCTAGTCATTATTAATTTTGGTAACAGTTTTGTTGATGCTCCATTCCCATACCATACAATTCATCCATGTAAGGTATACAAGTCAGTAGTTTTTAATATATTCACAGTTGTGTAGCTGTTAGCACAATTATAGAACATCTTCATCACCTCAAAAAGAAACCCATACCTTATAGCTGTCAATCTGTAACCACCATACTCCCCAAGCCTTCAGTTCAATTCAGTCGCTCAGTCATGTCCGACTCTCTGCGACCCCATGAATCACAGCACGCCAGGCCTCCCTGTCCATCACCAACTCCAGGAGTTCACTCAAACTCATGTCCATCGATTCCGTGATGCCATCCAGCCATCTCATTCTGTGTCGTCCCCTTCTCCTCCCGCCCCCAATCGCTCCCAGCATCAGAGTCTTTTCCAGTGAGTCATCTCGTCGCATGAGGTGGCCAAAGTATTGGAGTTTCAGCTTTAGCATCAGGCCTTCCAAGGAACACCCAGGATTGATCTCTTTTAGAATGGACTGGTTGGATCTCCTTGCAGTCCAAGGGACTCTCAAGAGTCTTCTCCAGCACCACAGTTCAAAAGCATCAATTCTTCGGCGCTCAGCTTTCTTCACAGTCCAACTCTCACATCCATACATGACCCACTGGAAAAACCATAGCCTTGACTAGACGGACCTTTGTTGGCAAAGTAATGTCTCTGCTTTTTAATATACTATCTAGGTTGGTCATAACTTTCCTTCCAAGGAGTAAGCATCTTTTAATTTCATGGTTGCAATCAGCATCCGCAGTGATTTTGGAGCCCAAAAAAATAAAGTGTGACACTGTTTCCACTGTTTCCCCTGTTTCCCCATCTATTTCCTATGAAGTGATGGGACCAGATGCCATGATCTTTGTTTTCTGAATGTTGAGCTTCAGGCCAACCTTTTCACTCTCCTCTTTCACTTTCATCAAGATGCTTTTGAGTTCGTCCTCACTTTCTGCCATAAGGGTGGTGTCATCTGCATATCTGAGGTTATTGATATTTCTCCTGGCAATCTTGATTCCAGCTTGTGCTTCTTCCAGCCATGCGTTCCTCATGGTGTACTCTGCATATAAGTTAAATAAGCAGGGTGACAATATACAGCCTTGACGTACTCCTTTTCCTATTTGGAACCAGTCTGTTGTTCCATGTCCGGTTCTAACTGTTGCTTCCTGACCTGCATACAGGTTTCTCAAGAGGCAGGTCAGGTGGTCTGGTATTCCCATCTCTTTCAGAATTTTCCACAGTTTATTTGCTGCTGCTGCTGCTAAGTCACTTCAGTCGTGTCCGACTCTGTGTGACCCCATAGACGGAAGCCCACCAGGCTCCCCCATCCCTGGGATTCTCCAGGCAAGAACACTGGAGTGGGTTGCCATTTCCTTCTCCAATGTGTGAAAGTGAAAAGTGAAAGTGAAGTCGCTCAGTCGTGTCCGACCCCTAGCGACCCCATAGACTGCAGCCCACCAGGCTCCTCCATCCATGGGATTTTCCAGGCAAGAGTACTGGAGTGGCTTGCCATTGCCTTCTCCGGTACAGTTTATTTAGGCAACCACTAATTTACTGTCTGTCTCCATGTATTTCTAGGCATTTCATAAAATGCAGTCACCATAGTATGTGGTCTTCTGTGATTGGCTTCTTCCGTTTAAGGTTCCTATTGTAGCATGTATCAGAACTTCATCCCTTTGTGTAGCCTAAAAGCATTCTCTTGTATGGATATATACCACATTTAGTTTATTCATGCTTTAGAATTTGGATTGTTCCACCTCTTGGCTATTATGGATTTTTCTGTTATGATGCACGTTTTTGTATGGACATGTGTTACGTTTTTTTTAGACAGGAGTGGAATGTCTGGGTCAAATAATAACAGTTTAACTTCTTGAGGAACTGCCAGCTTATCTTCCAGAATGGGTGTACCATTTTATATCCCCAACAACAATGTGTGAGTTCTGATTTATTCCTATCTCACCAGTATTTCACCAATACTTGTTATTATCTGACCTTTTGATTCCAGCCATTTAGTTATTCAGGTGTGCAATGAGTTGTATCTGTTGTATTTTTCATTTGCATTTCCCTGATAACTGACTGATGATGTCAAGCATCTTATCATGGACTTGGCCATTTGTCTGTCTTCTTGGAAGGGAAAAAATGTCTATTCAGATACTTTACTTTTTAATTGTGTGGTCTTTATGAGTTAAGTTTCTTTATATATTCTAGATACAAGTCTTTAATCAGACATATGATTTGCAATTATTTTCTCCCATCCCATGGGTTTTTTCACCTTGATGTGACTTTGTAGCACAAAACTTTAATTTTGATGAAGTTGAGTTTATCTAAATTGTTTTCTTTTGTTCCTTGTGCTTGGGGTATCATTTCTAAGAATCCATTGTCAAATAAAAGGTAACAAAGATTTATCTCTGTCTTCTTATAATAAGGGTTTTACAGTTTTAGCTCCTGTAATTTGGTTTTTAATGCATTTGAGTTAATTTTTGTATATGATGTAAGGTAAGGTTCAACTTCATTCTATTCCATGTGATTTTCCAGTTGTCCCAACATCATTTGTAGAAGAAGGTATCCTTTCTTTGTTGAATGGTCATGGCTGTCTCGCCAAGTCAGTTGACTATAGCTCCATGGATTTATTTCTGGACTCTTTATTCTGTTGTTCTCTGTGTTTATCCTTATGCCATTACCACACTGTAGCTTTGTAGTAAGGTTTAGAATCAGAAATGGACACCTGTAACTTCTGCTCCTTTTTTTTTTTTTCTTCAAGATTGTTTTGGCTATTCTGTGTTCTTTGAGATTCCACGAATTTTAGGACCAACATGTCAGTCTCTACCAAGAAGCCAGCTGGTATCCTAATGGGACTATATTCAATTTCTGTATCAGTTTGGAGAGTATTTCTGTCTCAGCAATATTAAGTCTTCCAATCCATGAAAATGGGATGTCTTTGCTTTATTCAGAATCTTTCATTTCTTTAAATAATATTTTACAGTTTTCAGTGTATAAGTTTTTTATTTGGGGGGATTATTAGTTTATTCCCAAGTATTTTGTTCTTTTGATACTAATATAAATGGAATTGTGTTCTTTAATTCCATTTCTGAGTTGTTCTTTGTACCTGTTTCAAAATAGAATTGGTTTTTGTTTGTTGATACTGTATCCTGTAACCTCACTGATGTTGTTCATTAATTTTAATGATGGATTTTTTAGCATTTTCTGTATATCAGTTGTCTGCAGATAGAGATAGTTATAGTTTAACTACTTCCTTGGCAATATGGATGCTGTTGTTGTTTTTTTCCCTTGTTTAATTACCCTGGCTAGAATATCCAACACAGTCTTGAAGAGAAGTACCTTCCTGTTCCTCATCCTGTCTCCTGGGGAGGAAGAATTGGTCTCTGACCATTGCACACCCTGCTTAGCTGTGGGTTTTCCATACGTGCTCGCTATCTGGTTGTTGAATTCCCTTCTATTCGTATCTTATTCAGTGTTTTTATTCTGGAAGGGTATTGGATTTCGTCAGATGCTTTTTCTGCGTTTATTGAAATGATGTGTGGTTTTTGTTTTTTATTTGTTGATACAGTATATTTCATTGACTTAAGGGTGTTAAGCCACCCTTGGCATGGTTGGGAAAAATCCTATTTGGTCATGGTGTATAATTCTTTTTATATGTTGTTGAATTGGCTTTGCTAATATTTTGTTGAGAATTTTTGTATCTGTACTCATGAGATATTGGTCTGTATGTTTTTTTGTGATATTTTTGGGTTTGGTATCAAGGTAATACTGGCCTCATTGGAGGGACTGATGTTGAAGCTGAAACTCCAATACTTTGGCCACCTGATGCAGAGAGCTGACTCATTTGAAAAGACCCTGATGCTGGGAAAGATTGAGGGCAGGAGGAGAAGGGGACGACAGAGGATGAGATGGTTGGATGGCAGCACCGACACAATGGGCATGGGTTGGGTGAACTCCGGGAGTTGCTGATGGACAGGGAGGCCTGGTGTGCTGCGGTTCATGGGGTCGCAAAGAGTCGGACACGACTGAGCGACTGAACTGAACAGAACCGAATACTGGCCTCAATAAATGAGAAGTTTTCCTTCCTGTTGTTTGGAAGTTTGTGAATAATTGGTATTAAATTGGTAGAATTTGCTCTGAAGCCGTTTGGACCTGGGCTGTTCTTTGTGAGTAGCTTTTTTTTTTTTCATTACTAATTAAATTTTCTCTACTTGTTACCGGTCTATTTAGATTTTCTTTTTTTTTTTTCCCTGCCTTATCTCTCTGCACTTGGGATCTTAGTTCCCTGTCCTGAAATTGAACCTGGGCCCCAGTAGTGAAGGTGCCGAGTCCTAACCATTAGACTATCAGGGAATTCCCTCTATTTCTTTTTGAGTCAGTTTTAGTAATGTCTTTCTGGAAATCTGTGCGTTTAATCTAATACTCAATTTACTAGCATGCATTTATTCCTAGTGTTCCAGTATAATCCTTTTTATTTCTATATTGTCAGTAGTCCCCTTCTTTCATTTCTGATTGCTTTGAGTCTTTTTTTGTTGATCAGTCTTGCTGAGGTTTAATTTTATTGACATTTAAAAAGAACAAACTTATGGTGGGTTTTTTTGCTGTTTTTTTTGTGTATTCTCTGCTTTGTCAATTTCTGTTCTAATCTTCTGCTTGCTTTAGGTTTTTCTCTATTTTAATGTAGCCATTTATAGCTGTACGTTTTCCTCTGAGTACTGCTTTCACTGCATCCTGTAAGTTTTGGTATTTCTCGTCCTCACTTTCACTCATCTCAAATTATTTTCTAATTTCCCTCTGCCTTCTTTTTCTTAGACCCATGGGTTATTCAGCAATGTGTCATTTAATTTTAACATATTTCTAAATTTCCAAAATTCCTCTCTGTTACTGATTTCTAATTTTCTTCAGTGTAGTCAGACAGTATCCATTCCATTATTTCAGTCCTTTTCATTTACTGAAGCTTGGTTTATGGCCTAGTAGTATACAGTCTGTGCTATGCTTTATACATTTGAGAAGAATGGATATTCTCTTACTGTTGCAAAGTGTTCCTTAGATATCTGCTATGCCTGTTTGGTTTTATAGAGTTCAAGCCTTTTATTTCCTTGTTGATCTTCTGCCAAGTCGTTGTTTGCATTATTGACAGTGGGATATTAAAATCAGCTATTGTTGAATTGTTGTCAGGTGCTTCTATACTTAAATATCTCCCGATGGAGAGATCCTTTTATCATTATAAAATGTCCCTTTTTATCTTAGTAACATTTTTTACAGTCTGTTCATCTGGTATTAGTATCAGTTCAGTTCAGTCGCTCAGTCGTGTCCACCTCTCTGCGACCCCATGAATCACAGCATGCCAGGCCTCCCTGTCTATCACCAACTCCCGGAGTTCACTCATACCCACCTCCATCGAGTCGGTGATGCCATCCAGCCATCTCATTCTCTGTCGTCCCCTTCTCCTGCCCCCAGTCCCTCCTAGCATCAGAGTCTTTTCCAGTGAGTCAGCTCTTTGCATGAGGTGGCCAAAGTATTGGAGCTTCAGCTTTAGCATCAGGCCTTCCAGTGAACACCCAGGATCAATCTCCTTTAGAATAGACTGGTTGGATCTCCTTGCAGTCCAAGGGACTCTCAAGAGTCTTCTCCAACACCACAGTTCAAAAGCATCGATTCTTTGGTGCTCAGCTTTCTTCACAGTCCAACTCTCACATCCATACATGACCACTGGAAAAACCATAACCTTGACTAGATGGACCTTTGTTGGCAAAGTAATGTCTCTGCTTTTTAATATGCTATCTAGGTTGGTCATAGTATATAGTCAGTTCATTTTCTTATGGTTGATGTTTGTTTATGTTTTCTCATCCTTTTCCTTTCTATTTATTTGTATCTCTGAATCTATTGGATCTGAAGTTTGTCTCCTGTGGATAGCATATAATTTGAACTTGTTTTTCTATCCAGTTTGATCACTTTGCCTTTTGACTGGATTGTTTAATCCATTTACATTTAATGTTATTATTTTTTCAAATATTTATTTATTTGGCTGCTTAGTTGCGGCACGTGGGATCTTAGTTACAGCATGTGCAAACTGGTTCCCTGACTAGGGATTGAACCCGGACCTCTTGGATTGGGAGTGTGGAGTCTTAGCCATTTTTTTTTTTTTTTTTCGTAAAAATTATTAGTGGTTTCTCTAGGCCTTACTTTATATATATTAACTTCAAAAATTTCCTTTAGATATAGTCATTTCAGTGAGATTAAGTTACTCCTGTGAACCTCTCTCTGCATAGGTTTTTGTTATACAAAGTGGTACATCTATATGTGTTACAAACCAAATAATGTAATACAATGTAATTATTATTTTATGTAATTTGTCTTTTAAGGATGCCAACAGAAGAAAGGAGAGCAGTTACATATTTCTAGCTTTTGTTACTCTTGCCTGGAAAATCCCATGGGCAGAGGAGCCTGGTGGGGTCGCTAAGGGTCGGACATGACTGAGCTGAGCGACTTCACTTTCAGTTTTCACTTTCACACATTGGAGAAGGAAATGGCAACCCACTCCAATGTTCTTGCCTGGAGAATCCCGGGGATGGGGGAGCCTGGTGGGCTGCCGTCTGTGGGGTCGCACAGAGTCAGACACGACTTAGCAGCAGCAGCAGCTTTTGTTAAACTAGACTTCTTATTGCTCATTTCTGGTTCTCTTTGAATTCTTCCTGTGGATTCAAGTTACCATCTATAGTCATTTCCTTATTAGCCCAATACAGTTTTACTCTCCCGACCTTCTCTGTGCTCTTACTGGCAAATACAGTACATTTCTCTATGTTACTACAGGTCAGGTAATAACTATTATTTATATAGATATAAGAGCTATATATATTTTTAATATTTAAATGTGTGTTGTTTTATACAACTTTTTAAATTAGTTGAGAGAACAGGAAAAGATATTGCATTTATAGTATTTCTTTATAATTATGTGATTATCTTTATTGTTCTTTCTTGTGGAATTTGCATTACTATCTGGGATCACTTCTTTTCAGCTTGAAGGACCTCCTCCAGCATTTCTTTAAAGGTCTGCCAGCAGCAAACTCAATTGTTGTTTGTTGTGGACTGTTATTGTTTCACTTACACTTTTGAAAGGTAGCGTTCCTGGGCACAGGATTTTTGATTTACAGTTTCTTTGAACATTTTAAGTATGTTATCCCACTGGCTTCTGGCCTCATTTCTGGTAAGACGTTAGCTTTTAACATTACTGGGGTTCCATTTTAAGTAATGATTCATTTTTCTTTTGCTGCTGTCAAGATTTTTCCATTGTCTTTGGCTCTCAGCATTTTTATTATAATGTGTCTTTTTGTGGCTCTTTTTGTGTTTATTTGGAGTTTGTTAGCTTCTTGGATGTGTGGGTTAAAGTATTTTATGAGATTTACATAGTTTATAGCCATTATTCAGATTTCCTTCCCCCTCCTTTTGTCTTTCTGGTAATCTCATTATGGGTGGGTCAAGGGTTACTCCTTGGAAGGAAAGTTATGACCAACCTTGATAATATATTAAAAAGCAGAGACATTACTTTGCCAACAAAGGTCCATCTAGTCAAGGCTATGGTTTTTCCCGTGGTCATGTATGGATGTGAGAGTTGGACTGTGAAGAAAACTGATCACCGAAGAATTGATGCTTTTGAACTGTGGTGTTGGAGAAGACTCTTGAGAGTCCCTTGTACCGCAAGGAGATCCAACCAGTCCATTCTAAGGGATATCGATCCTGGGTGTTCATTGGAAGGACTGATGCTGAAACTGAAACTGTAATACTTTGGCCACCTCATGCGACGAGTTGACTTACTGGAAAAGACTCTGATGCTAGGAAAGGTTGGGGGCGGGACGAGAAGGGGACGACCGAGAGTGAGATGGCTGGATGGCATCACCGACTCTGTGGACATGAGTTTGAGTGTACTCCGGGAGTTGGTGATGGACAGGGAGGCCTGGTGTGCTGTGATTCATGGGGTCGCAGAGAGTCGGACACGACTGAGCGACTGAACTGAACTGAACTGAAGGGTTGTTTAAGAGCTATATTCATTTTTCTTCATTCTTTCTTCTGTTCTCCAGATTGTGTGATCTCTGCCAACCTACAGAGTTTGCTTATTTTGCCAGTTCAGATCTACTGTTGAACCCCTCCAGTGAATTTTTCATTTCAGTTCATTGTATTTTTCAGCTCTAGGATTTATATATTTAACTTCTGTCCCTTTATTGATGTTCCTTATTTGATGAGACAGTGTCATCTTGTACTTCAAGCATGTTTCCTTTTAGTTCTTTAAATGGATTTATAATGGCTGCTTTGAAGTCTTTAAGTTTGACATCTGGCCATGGGCACAGGCAGTTTCTGTTGTTTGCTTGCCTTCTTTCCTGAATGTCAGTTTCTTTTGCATGTCTCATAATTTTTTGTTTGAAACTAGACAGTTTAGATAATATATTCTGGCAACTCTTTGTACTAGACCTCCCCTACTGTGGGTCTTGTTATTGTGTTTGTTTGAGTGAACAGTCAAAATATTTTAGTGAAATCTCTAATTCCCATAGCACAGAACCTGTTACTATACCTCAGAAGAGGAAGCCATTGACCAAATGCACAGCCACTTGGCCTATGGTGATGGTAGTTTTGGTGGTAGGGATGGTGGTAGTTTTGATAGAACCCCATTTGTCTTTTTCCCCCCGAACTGCACCAAGCTGTTCTTCTGCATAAGTTGTTCTCATAGCTCTGTTGTTTTCAACAATGCCTAAAGGTATTAAATTGTTCTAATCTAACTGAATTAACCTAATCCAATTAATTTGCTGTAATCCAATTAAATTGGATTTCCATTGTTTGAGATTTATCCTGAACCCTAGGGAGGTTCTTCCTACCTGTTTTACTGGTTCTTTTTGGAGACAGCAGTGGTTGGTTTAGTTTGTGTTGCTTATCAAATCCATGCTCAGTCATGTCCAATTCTTTGTGACCCTCTATGGACTATAGCCCCACCAGGCTTCTCTGTCCATGGAATTTTCCAGGCAAGAATACTGGAGTGGTTGCCATCTCCTTCTCCAGGGGATGTCCCCCACCCAGGGATGAGAACACTGTCTTCTGCATTGGCAGGTGGATTCTTTGCCACTATGCCACCTGGGAAATTTATCTGCCTTCCTTTTAATTGCTTTTCTCCACACCCTCCATTGTTTTGAAAGAGCCCTTAGTTTTGAACTCCCCACACTCTTAAAAAAGGAGTTCCTTTGGGAAGAGATTTGGGAGCTCATTGTTTTAAGGTCTGCCCTTCCCTCAGGCAAAACTCCTGAGTCCAGGCTTCAGAGCTGGGACTGGTGACTAGGCTCTGTCTTGATTGCTGCTTTAGAAGAGAAGGGTTTGGGACTACCCTGGTGTTGCAAAGACTCAGGCTCCCAGTGCAGGGGGCTCGGTTTCAAACTCTTGTGGGGAGTTAGATGCCACATGCCTCAAAAATCCTGCGTGCTGCAAATAAGACCCAGTGTAGCCAAATAAATATTTTTTTTAAAAAAAGGAGACAAGAGGTGTGGAGGCACTGTAGCCTCTGGTCAACTTGGTTTGGTTTGCCTCTCTAGGCATGGGGCCTCTGCCTTGTGAACAAGCCAGGGTTAGAGCAATGCATGGTGTTAAACTTCTATTCCATGAGTAGGGCTCGATAGGAGAGAGCCCCCACCTCTCAGCTGAATTTGCCCAGAACTTAGCCTCAGCAGCAGGCAGTTAGGGCAAGATGAGAAATGTTTACAACCCTGCCTCTGGGAATGTACACCCCTCAATGGTGATAGCGGAGTAGAGAGGGAGGCCTTTTTTTTTGTTATTGTTGTTGTTTTTAATTATTACTCGTTGGCTGCGCGGGTCTTCGTTGAGGTACAGGGCCTCTTCGTTGCTGGTCTCGGGCTTTCTGTAGTTGGGACGAGCAGAGCCTGTTCTCAGTTGCGGTGCGTGGGCTTCTCCTTGCACAGGCTTCTCTTGTCGTGAAGCACAGGCTCTAGGGCACATGCTCTTAGTTTCCCTGTGGCGTTTGGGATCTTAGTTCCCAGACCAGGGATCAAACCCATGTCCCCTGCATTGGCAGGTGAATTAACCACTGGACTACCAGGGAATTCCTTTAGGCAGTCTTTTTAACCTTAATTCCAAAAATCTGGTAAGGATAATAATGAGATGAAACTATAGATTATTCATTGAAGAATAAAAGTGCTAAGTAAAATTGTGTTGTCAAGGATGTGAAGCAAATGAAACTTTTATCCATTGATGTGGTGGCTGATGGTTTAGTCACTGAGTCATGTACAACTCTTCCCCAACCCCACGAACTGTAGCCCACTAGCCTTTTCTGTCCATGGGATTCTCTGGGCGAGCATATTGGAGTGGGTTGCCATTTCCTTCTCCAGGGGATCTTCCCAGCCCAAGGATTGAACCTGTATCGCAGGTATATTCTTAACCACTGAGCAACCAGGGATTCCCAAAATATTCCTAATTATCAATCTAGTGGTGATTCAAATATGTAACACACTCTAAGTAAAATTTGCTTCTGGAATACAAGGATGGTTCAATAAGAAATGAGCAACATTATCAGTATAGAGACCTGGAAATGAAAACTGTTTATATGCGAATAATGTGATTATATTCCTAGAAAAGCTGATGATTCCAGAAAAAAAAAGTTCTTAGAATTAATAAAATTTTGTAAGGGGTTGAAAAAAAAAGTATGAAAGTCACTCAGTCGTGTCCGACTCTGTGACCCCGTAGACTGTAGCCCACCAGGCTCCTCCATCCATGGGATTCTCCAGGCAAGAATACTGGAATGGGTTGCCATTTCCTTCTCCAGGGGAATCTTCCCAACCCAGGGATCGAACCCAGGTCTCCCCCATTGCAGGCAGACGCTTTAACCTCTGAGCCACCAGGGAAGCCTGGTTAGGGTTAAGACATACCAAAAGTAGGCTTTTCTGATAGCTCAGCTGGTAAAAAATCCACCTGCAATGCAGGAGACTTGGGTTTGACTCCGGGGGTTGGGAATCTCTGCTGGAGAAGGGATAGGCTACCCACTCCAGTATTCTTCGGCTTCCCTGTGGCTTAGCTGGTAAAGAATCTGCCTGCAATGCAGGAGACCTGGGTTCAATTCTGGGGTTGGGAAGATCTGCTGGAGAAGGGATAGGCTACCCACTTCAGTATTCTGGCCTGGAGAATTCCATGGACTGTACAGTCCGTGGGGTTACAAAGAGTCACAACTGAGAGACTTTCACTTTCAAAGTAGTAGTAGTTTTTGTCCATTCTAATAGTAATAACTAATCAGAAACATAAATGAGGAAACATCTGTTCCCAGTAACCACAAAATGTGTGAAATAACTAGGAATGTAAAGAAGAAAGGTATGGGATCTTAAATTCAAGGATATGAAACAAGCAAGACCTCAGTGAATGGAAGGAAGTACTAAGTTCTTAGATGGGAGGTTTAATAGCAAAACAAAAACCAGTTCCTCCCATATTACTATTGACAGAGTTAAGTCTAATAGCCAGGAAAATTATACAACAGTCAGTGAGTACAGGGACTTGCTGTAATAGATATATAACTCATGTAGAGTCATTGTAATTGAAAACAAGTGTTATTGGCATAGTGATTTAAAAAAAGAGTGGAGCTAGAATAGAGTCTAATGAAATATCCCTCTATGCTTTGTTTTTGGAATTCAGTATTAAAGTCAGTTGCAGATCCCTTATCAGAAACCTGGATGTTTTTTAAAATAATTTTTAGATTTCAGAACAGCTCCATGATAGTATCGCCAGCATCCCCAGCAGAATCTGGAAAAATGCCTTGCAGTTAAACCATCGATAATTCTTCAAGTGACTTGTTTAGGTAGGATAAATAAAGATGGTATAAAAATAAGTCAGCTCATAATTTGCACCAAATGAATTTTAGGAGAAAAACTTTTGCTTTTGGATTTCAGATTTGCAGATAAGGGACTGTAGATCTCCATGTCAATTTGATGGGAAAACAGTGGTTTATCGTACACATTTCTGGAAAGGAAAGTTGGACTCCTACCTCATACCATATATTAAATTCTCAAGATTTTAAATGTCGGGAAAAAAGAACAACATTTTGAAGATTGTTCACCTTGACATTAAAGGAAGCCTTCCTGAACAAGCTAGGAAACCAAGAGACCATGGAAGAGATGACTTCATAGAAATCCATACAGACAGCCCAGTGTGCATGTCAGATTTGCTGGTGGGCCAGGGAAATGCCACGGGAGGCAGCATACATTCTTTTCTCTAACCCTACAGGAAAAACATTCAACAGTGGTAACATCTAATGCTGATGGAGAGGCGGGGACAAGTACATTGTCTTAGTACAGGTGGAAGAAGCACAGCCTACAGTGTTTTTGCAGAGTACTCAGGCACTGTCACTTTAGGAAATGTGTTTAGTAGGATTAAAAGCACTAGCATGGAAGTATTTATGTTTATCCTTAATTTGGTTATCATAGCAGACATCTAAAAACGCTGTTAAGTTTGCTCAGTTGGGAGACTTTCTGGTGTGTCCATCCATGCACCTAGAGGGAGAAGGATAGTGTGTCAGCGAGTAAGATGTAGTAGTATCCTAATTGTGCATCTATTTTTTAAATTCATAAAATTTTTATTCCACATTATACTTGGATTATTCATAAAAATCTCATAAGACATTAAACAAAGCCATCATCTCAAGTTATTTCCATGTTAACTATTTTTTTTACAGCACATGCATGTTGGGCAAGAATATTTTAAATATTACAAAAGCAAAAACCATAAAATTTAAACGTGAGATTTTTGTTTTATTGCTGTGCTTGATATACATGAAGTAATAGATATCAAGCAGTTCACTTTTACTGCATCTTTGTATATTTGTTCTTGAGTTACCTGAATACAAAGAACATGAGTGTAGCAGAAGTAACGAAAGCAAACAGCTGGTGACTTTACAAATGATGGAATGTGACACGTTTATACCCTTATCCAGAGAAAATTGAGTTGCAGCTAAAGGAACACTTCAGTAGCTGTAGTCAACGGTGTGTGCATTGAGAGTGCGTTCCACAGATAACACATGATTTAACATATCATACCCACGGGATGTCCATTTCTGCTGCAGCCTTGTAAGTGCTCCAGAGTTTAAAGTACCCGCAGCTACACCAGTTATCCTTTTATTCCCCACCAGGGGAAAACAGTATGTAGGCAGTTTTCTTCTGTGCATCTTTAGCTTGTTTCATTTTGAGCATACATGAGGACTGTTTTCCCAAGTAAAAAAGAAAAAAAGATGAAGGCGGGGAAAGGGAATAGAAACGGACAAGGTGAAGTGGTTTTCTGAAACGTGATGTAAAGAGTCGGCTAGGGTTGAGTCGAGGTCCCCCGAAGGTCAGCTTCCCCACCCTCCAAAAATAGCTTTACTTTTCTTTTCTCTTGTGTTTATGGCTTTATACTTAATGATGGAAGTGAGAGTTGCCTTCACTCACGGAGAAAATCATGTAGCATTTTGGTATAAATCCTTCCAGCCACTGGCATGCTCCGCACTCTGTCCGATCACACATCTTACGCCAGGGGAGAGAGAAGCCCTGTTTTAAGACTGCATGGTGTTCTTCTGAATGTCTGGTTTATGTAACCACTTTTCCACTGAAGAACACTGAGGTGCTTTCCGGTATTTCACCTCTGCAACCAGTGTGCTTGCATGTTCCCAATTTTAAACTTAGGCTAGACTCCCGGGAAGAACTGCTGAGAAAAATTTTTACTTTTGATTATTGTTCAGTCGCTGAGTCATGTCCAACTCTTTGCGACCTCATGGACTGCAGCATGCTAGGCTTCCCTGTCATTTACTATCTCCTGGAGTTGCACAGACTCGTGTCCATTGAGTCATTGATGCCATCCAACCATCTCATCCTCTGTCGCCCTCAATCTTTCACAGCATCAGGATCTTTACCAATGAGTTCTATCAAAATGATTTTTCAGAAAATAAACACTTAAAAAAAAAAAAAGAAAATAAACACTGAGCCTCTCACCAAGAGTGTGTCTGTTTTCAGCCTTTACATTTGAGGGTATAATTCTTTATTTTGGGAATCTTATGGATTAAAAGCATGTATATCACTTAAGGGCTTTCCTGGTGGCTCAGATCGTAAAGAATCTGCCAGCAATGTGGGAGACCTGGTTTCAGTCCCTGGGTCGGGAAGATCCCCTGGAGAAGGGAATGGCAACCCACTCCAATATTCTTGTCTGGAGAATCCCATAGACAGAGGAGCCTGACGGGGCTACAGTCCATGGGGTCGCAAAGAGTCGGAGACGACTGAACAATTAGCACTCTCATATCACTTAAACATACTGTGACATTCTTTTCCTGCTTTTATATCCTCCCTGTTTCTCCTGCAGAGTTGTGTGTGTTTTAGGGCAGTGGCCCTCTTGTTAGGAGTTGCACATTTGGTTTTTAGTAGGTTTGTTCATTGCTTATAAATTTTTAGGTAAGCAAATCAGATCCCTGCAGTACAGCTGTAAAGACATATGACTTTAATCAGTTACAGTAAGTATGGCGTGGAAAGATGGACCATTGGAGCAAAGATCAAGTCGGGTCGTGGCTCCATGCTTGTAGAGTGAACCCACGCTTGTAGTCAAGGGTCCACTTACAGACCTAACGCAGGCTGGTTGTAGTCATTGGCATTGCTGGGTCCCGAGGTGGAGAGGTGTGCGGGTGTGTGCGGGCTCTACCCGACCCCGCGGTTTGAGGGTGGGAGGCTCCTTTGGAATGCCTGGGTCAGCCTCTGCAGCCCTGCCTGCCTTGCCCGCAGCTCATGATGGAGCAGTCCAAGAAGTCCTCGCTCATGGTGGCTCGCAGCATCCTAAACAACAAGCTAATCAGTAAGAAGCTGGAGCGCTATCTGAAGGTGAGGTGCACGCCCCTGGCACGCCGGCCCAGTCCCCAGCTGCGACCCCGCGGGTTCTCCCTTTCATGTCGCGCCCCTCTCCGCAGGGTGAGAACCCTTTCACTGACAGCCCAGAGGAGGAGAAGGAGGAGACCGAGGGAGGTGCCCTTGATGAGGGGGCGCTGGTCGAAGCGGCCGGGGTCGCGGAGGCTGCAGCGGGCGCGCCGGCGCAGCCCCCAGTGCCTCCAGAGCCAATACCCGGGGCCGCGTCCCCGCCCCCGCCCCCGCCCCCGGAGGAGGACGAGGAGGCCGTGCCCCTACTGGGCGGGGCGCTGGAGCGCCAGATCCGAGGCATCCCGGGCCTTGACGTGGAGGCTGACGACGACGAGGAGGAGGGAGGAGGAGGCGCTCCGTGACTCGGGGCGGGCGGGGCCCGCGTGGCCGAGGCTGGAAGCTGAGTCTAATAAAAGTTCTTCCCATCCCACCTCGTCGTCGTCTTTTGTCTGTGTGCTGCACGGTCCAGGGTGTCCAGGCCTCACCGTTGGGTTGTGTGTGTCTGCGAGTGGGACCTGGGGCTGTTGGGTTGCGCCTGCGCATTGGCGGCGAGAAGGGATACGCCTGCGAGCGGTGAGGCACAGCGGACAGGAGCAAAACTAGCAAGCTACGAACACCGACCCGGAACAACCGTAAGGCCAGCCGGGGTGATAAAGGAGGGCCCGCCGTGAACTACGGCCAATGGTATCGCGTAGCAGGGGTGACGTAGGCGCCCGGTCTACCAGTAGAGGACGGCGGGAAGTGCGTTGAGCGCATGCGTCCTGTGCTAGCCTAGAAAAAGGAGCTGCTTGGCGGGCGGAGCTGAAGACATGGATCAGGGCTACGGAGGTTGGTGTGGTCAACTCTGCGGGGTGGGGCGGGAAGGTGGTGTCCGGGCACAGTTCGGACGCCGTGCTGGGGGCCGCGGGCCGAAGACTACACCCGAGCGCGGTTACCGTAGTTCGGTCTTGTGGAGAGGCGGCCGGGGCGCGCGCGCGCAGCTCATTGGACCTCGGCCCTGTCGTTCCCGGGGCGCTGCGTGCGGATTGGCCGACGGGGCCTGAGGACGTTGGCCGAGTTCGGCAGGCCGACGCTGGGGCGGGCTTCGGGGGGCGCTTCAGGCAGTCGGGGCCGTTTCAGTTTTTCAGCCCCGGCTGGGTCGGCCGGGCCCTGCCGAACCCTACCCTTCGCAGGCCCGGTGTCCCTTTTGGAAGACGCCACAAAATGGCGGCGCCGGGGGGCGGAGCTATGGCGGGAGCTCATGGGGCGCGAGGTCTGCGGTCTGCGACCGAGACGGGACCGCTGCGTCTTCCCGGGCTGTCGTGCCTGCCTGTCTGGGAACCTGCGGGGTTGGCTGGGGCATCCGTGCGGCAGAGGAGGCCTGGGGCGCTGGTCCCGAAGGCCGTGTGGACGGCGCAGGTTCGGACCCATTGCCGCCAGCCGGGCGGTGCAGAGCGGCGGGGCCTAGTGCAGCCTCTACAGTGATCAGCCTCACTGGGCGCCTGTCGCGGACCTGGCTCATGCACATCTGGGACAAGACACTGAGGGTCAGATGCGGGGTAGCTTCTTGATCAAAGCCTGGAAACCCGATGTGCTCTGGGGTCGTGACAGACTGGTGGTTCTCCTAAAGGTTGTCTTCTGTGGTGGCCTGGAGACGCCAGAGGGGCTGTGTGAGGTGGAAAGTGCCCTTTACCCACTTGGATTTCGGGGCCTGCGGCAGGACGGACCTCGAGCGACCTGCTCTGTCTCTGGAATCTGAGCCTCCTAGGAGGCCTTTGCTGCGTGCTGGGAAGCCGCGTTTCCCTGCAGGGAACAGTTGAAATATGAAGGACTGGGCTTGACCCGGCGCGGATCTCTGTCTGGGCTTATGAGGTTCAGACACAGGCGATCAGATCTTGGCTGCCGCAGGGAAGGCGCGTGTTTTGAAAGGTGGCAGTATTAGCAGGAGGCCAGCAGCAGAAATTGCAGAGAAGCAGAAAGGTCTTGGTGTGCTTGGGTGGCTCCAAGGTCGTTGACTGGTTCAGCCTGGTTCTCCGATCTTTTCTGCAGTCTGACTGAATCTCACCATTTTTTGCCTGCCTCCCTAACCAGATCTTACCGCTAGTAGTAATCCTGCCTTACCTGTGCTCTTAGCTTAGAGGGGTTACACCCTGCTCCCATTCCTACCTACCAAAAACGTTTTCAGGTCGGTCTGGGTGCAGCTTTTCCACCGAGAGTTATTTCCTGAGACTTGTTGGTGTTTAAGAGTTGCTCGTTGCTCCGTCGGAGGTACCTCATCTGGCTCCAGGTCCTCCTCTTCCTGCTCCTCAACATATTCTTGGGCAAGTGGCTTATCCTCTGGAGCCCCTGTGTGCAGCATAGTGAACAGTACCTATTTCAAGGCTCTTGCGGTCATGTGAACGGCTTATGCTGCTTAGTTAGACCAGTGCCACAGAGTTGATCAAGTTGCTGTTAGAATCACTACTCTGCTTTTCTGCTGCACAGACATGGAAATCTGTGTGCCGGAAGATAACCTTCAGCAGGGTGACTTCAGTTCAAGTCCCATATCGTCTGAGCCTTAGCTCCCTAGCTCCCTCTGAATGGCATTCTGGGATCAGTAGCTGAGGGTCAGTCTCGTGTGGGCATACAGTAGGCATTCATCTAACGGTTTGGATTGTTTTGGTAGGAACATTCGTGCTTAGTCTAAGTCAGGTCCAGCTCTTGCAACCCCATGAGCCTCAGTCCACCAGACTTTTCTGTTCGTGGGATTTTCCAGGCAAGAGTACCGGAATGAGTTGCCATTTCCTACTCCAGTCCTGGTAGGAGAAAAGGGAAGTATCTGAGAGGGAGGAGGCTTTGCAGAGGTGAAGTCTTTTGGCAGGTGTGAATGGTTGCCTGTGCCCAGCTCAGTGCCAGACTGGACACACAGATGAAGAGGGACCAGATAGATGCTGTCATGGGAGTGTCCAGAGGGGCAGGGGGAGCCCCCACAGAGAGGAATGCCATCTGATGCCTTAGGACCAGGCTGAAGCCCTGGGACTTCAAGGCCCAGGGGAGCATTGGAGAGTTAGAGTCAAAAGAAGAGGCACAGCTCTTCTCTCCAGATAATCAAAGTTTGTTCCCAGTCTTGAGGTTCTTACAGCTGCTTGAGGGGGCTGGGGGTGGAGACTGTGTCCTAATGGTGAGTGAGCTGGTAGCTAGTCCTGTGTCTTCCTCAGTTGTGGGTTGAGGCTTAGGTCAAGGTCCCTCAGCAGGCAATGGACCACAATGGCCAGGAGGCACATCCCCTTCCTTTTTTCTGCTTTGGCCTCAGGCATGTGGAGTGTGATAATCCAAAAGCCAGCTGTGGGATGACTTTTAGGGCGACATTGTTGCGGTTGTGCTGCCTTCTTGTAAGGCTGACACTCATCTCCTTCAAGGAGATTCCTTTATGCTCCTCAGAAGCACTTGTTCTGTGGTGTGACAAATATGACTAACTCACAAATATGTTCACAGGTTACGGGGCTTGGAGTGCTGGACCTACCAACACCCAGGGTAAGTGGGACCTGCTTGTCAGGGAGGCATGGGCTGCCCCACCCCACCCCACCCCTGCCAGCACTAGCATGAACGGAACTGGAACCAGGAAGCCTTTTTTGTAAAGGGCCAGATAGTAAATGTTTTGACTTTGCAGGCTACATAGTCTCTATAGTGCAGAAGCCACCATAGACAGTTTATGAACAAGTAGGTAAGACTGTGTGCCAATAATGTTTACATAAAGACACTGAAATTTGCATACCATGTGATTTCCATTATGTTATCAGACAGTCAGTTTTTGTTGTTTTGTCTTAAGTAAATAGTTGAGGGTATAACCAAAGATTTTTATAAGCAATACTTTTCAGTAGTTTAAGACTTAGGGGATTGATCAGCTAGTACATGGAACTTCATATGCGCACCCACAGCCTATCTGCGACCCAGGCATTATTCCCTTTACTATTGTAGTTAGCGGACTGTGTTACAGTTTATAAGCCAGTGTTCATACAATGTATGGTCTGTAGTTTACATTAGTTTTTACTTTGTTACATAGCTTTGTGAGTTTTGACAGATATAAAAACGTGTCCTTTGTCAGAATTTGCACGTTATGAAGTATCATTTCAACTTTTCTTGTTTGTTTGTTCCCCAACCATTTAAAAACATAAAACCCATTCTTAGCTTGTGGGCCCTACAAAAACAGGGCTGTGGACTAGATTTGGCCCTGGGCCCGTTCATGGACCCTGCTCAGGAGTCCCTATCATGGTGCTAAGTGTGTTTGAAGAACTAGAATGTGCTGTCTGGTGGGCGAGGTTTTCTGCTTTTTGCCAGCATTTGTTCCAGGGGATTGATTGAAGGTCTCCTTTGTTTTCTGAGTCTGGAACTTGGCCCTTGCACTACTGGCAGCTGGATCGCTTTTGAGTCACTTTTCCACCCATCACCTAGTTTCTCAGCAGGAGGCCTTCTGTGTTACTCAGGCACACGCTGTCCCTTGCTCAGCTGAACTGGGGACATGATTTTCCACCAGTGCGCTCCGTGCTGTTGGCGGTGCCTGAGATCTGGTGCCTGGTGAAAACTGGTGCGTTAGAACGACTATGCCTGGGGACCTGGCCTGGACAGCCTCTTCGCTACTGGCCCACGCTGGACGCTTCCTGGAAAAAGACTGTAGTGTCCTTTCTGTTGCCCTAATGGACGGCTTCCTTAGGAGAGATGCCCTGGTTATGCTTAGCTGAGCATTTCTGTAGGAAATGAGTTTTACAGCTAGTGGACCCCACCTTTCCTGACCTCAGTGGGCAACAAAGGGTGCCTCCTTGCAGCACTGACCTTAGCCACCCCCAGCTCTGGCCCTGTGGAGAGTGGAGTGAGGTGACGACTGTCTTTCAGCATCTAGGCTGGGGTGGGGTGAGGAACTGTGTCTTAGATGCCTTCATTTTGTAAACCAAAACCTTGTATGTTTTTGTTTCTTCTAATCTAAGGTACATATGGAACTGGTGTGGCCAGCTGGCAAGGTACGCCCTTCTAAGGGTCTATGGGTGGGTAAGTAGGCCTCTGACCAGCTACCTAGAGGGGCTGGGGTGCAGGGACCCTCATCTCCCATCCTTGGTATGCTCATGGTTGTCCTGACGGCTCAGCAGACTGGGTCTGAGATATGGAGGAGGGCTGGGGGCAGGCCTCTGAGGGAGCTTGCTGGAGGTAGCGGGTAGGGAGGGTTGTGATGGTGGTCTGCTCTTTGGTGGGTCCGTCAGTCTTCCAACTGCCAGCTCCTGGGCTCTCTGGCTTTGGATGAGAAGCAAGTCTTATGATTCGGTATAGAAAACCCACTGCTCAGAGTTGAGGCCATGCCCTCCTGTCGCCTGTTGGCAGGTGACGTGTGCAGTGCTGGGGCAGTGGCAGCAGCCCTTAGTCCCAGGACCCTCTTCCTTCTCCACAGGCGGTGGGGGCTCCTTGCCTGACTTGTCCCCCAGGGACTGGTCTTGAAGCTGCTGAGATCTGACTTATCTCTTCCTCCCTCCATCAGGTTATGAAAATTACAATTACTATGGTGCCCAGAACACCAGCGTCACCACAGGAGCAACTTACAGCTACGGCCCAGCCTCATGGGAGGCCACCAAGGCCAGCGACAGCCTGGCGCCTGGGGGCCCTGCCATGCACATGGCTTCTTACGGCCCAGAACCATGCACTGACAGTTCTGACTCTCTCATCGCCAAGATCAACCAGCGTTTGGACATGATGTCCAAGGAAGGAGGAAGGGGCGGGAGCAGCGGCGGTGGGGAGGGCATGCAGGACCGGGAGAGGTGATTATAGACCTGAGCACTTCTTGGGGTCCCGCGTGCCCCACTTAGTATAGAGGGAGTGGGCACCTGCTCATCCTGGGAGGGCTCTTCCCCAGCTCCCTCCTCAGTGTAGGGCAGATAAGTTAAGCCTTTGTTGGGGCAGAGGCATTTGGTAGGACTTGCTGGTTTCCTGGGTGGTGGGTCTTAGGGCATGCCTGTTAGCTCAGGCACCCAGCATCTTCTCCCGGTTCCTGTGGCCAGGGTTTCACTCCCCTTGCTCAGTAGTGTTTCAAAGGGGTTTGGCCTGTCTTACTTTGTGAGCATCTCAGAGGGGTGGCGGTTTGGTTTTGCTGCTCTGAATGTAGGGGGTGTGCTTTGCAGGCGGCATTGAGGCCGTGCCTGGACAGTGTGGTGATGGGTTGTGCTTTCTTTGCAGCTCCTTTCGCTTCCAGTCGTTTGAGTCCTATGATTCCAGGCCTTGCCTGCCTGAGCACAATCCCTATCGCCCCAGCTACAGCTACGACTATGACTTTGACCTGGGGCCAGACCGCAATGGTGGCTTTGGTGGTCAGTACAGTGATTGCCGGGACCCAACCCGTGAGCGGGGCTCCCTCGATGGCTTCATGCGGGGCCGTGGCCAGGGCCGCTTCCAGGACCAGAGCAACCCCAGCACATTTATGCGCGGAGACCCCTTCATGCCACCTGCAGCCTCTTCTGAGCCTCTTTCTACTCCGTGGACAGAGATGAACTTTGTGGGTGGACGGGGCCTTGGAGGCCCCTCCCCCAGCAGACCCCCGCCTTCCCTCTTCTCCCAGTCCATGGCCCCTGACTTTGGCATGATGGGCATGCAGGGGGCAGGTGGTTATGACAACTCTGTGCCCTATGGCTGTGGCCGGTCACAGACCCGGATAAGAGACCAGGTAAGCCTTTGCCAAGTTCTAACCTTCCTTGTTTGCATTTCTTTTTATATGTTTGTCTTTAAAGTATCTTGTAGGTCTTACTAGACCTTATGTCACATTTTTAAAGTGCAGTTCAACGTCTAGTGAAAATGTACAGAATTTTGCAACCTTCACTACTATATAATTAAGAGTGTTTCCATCATCCCAGAAAGAAACCTGTTATTAGCAGTCATTTCGTCTTCTCTCCCCCAACCCATGGCAACAGCTAATCTAGCTTTTGTCTCTCTACATGTCCTTCTGGACATTTCATATGAATGCAGTCGTGTCATCTGTGGCCGTTTGTGTCTGGCTTCTTTGACTCAGTGTAGAGTTTTCATGTCTTGGCGGTGGGGAGGGGGGGGAGGGTGGGGGAGGCTCCCACCGTGGGATCTCCCTTTGCTTTCTGAAAGCACTTGTCCGCCCCTGTTCTCTGGCCTTACAACTCCTTTGTTCTTCACTGCCCTGGGGACAAATGGGGACCCTCAGAGTAAGCAATACAGGGGAGTGTGCTTCTGTTTGCAGCCTCGGCGGAGAGGGTTCAGTCGCTGCGGCCCAGAAAGCTTGGGCAGGAAACGGAAGCAGCTGCAGATTTATGACGAGCCTGACACCAAACAAGCTCGAGCTGACAGTGAAGGAGATTTTTCTGAAAACGGTATGCCCTGGGGCCAGTAGGCCAGGATGGCCATAAGATTGGGTCAGTTGCATGTTCGGTGTTCTGCCTGCCTGTCTGGACAGCGCACACAGGGGAACTCAATGACGCGTGTCACTCACACTCCCACAGTCCCCACTGTAGTCAGGATGGGCACAGTCACTCTGGACAGTGAGTTTGGGGAGTGAAAACAGGGAGTGGGCCCGCTGCCAAGGGGCTGACTTTCTTTATTCCTTTGTGTTTGGTAGATGATGGAGCTGGTGACTTCCGGTCAGGAGATGAAGAATTCAGGGGTGTAAGTTCGCCTTTATCGATCAACCTCCAGTGTCTCTAGTGTGGGATTTCTTTCTTTAGCGTCTTCCTCACAGAGAGGCAGGAACAGCTGCTGTGGTAGATTCAACTCCACCTCATGAGTTGATTTAATAATCAGACTTGCAACTCGGTTTCTGAGAGTTTTCCACTTGAAACAATCCTTGTTTTCCTGAAAACGTTCCCAGCCCTCTCCCCAGCCATTCCTAGGTCCTCACAGTGATGTGCCTGGCTGCCACATGGTAACTGCAGTGGCCACATAGGCTGAGGCTTTTAAATAGGCACTGAAGACTCATTTGCTACCAGCTCTATGCTGGTGCCGAGTTGCATCCCTGTCCTTCAGCTCTTAAAACCAGTCATGGGAGATGGGTGTCAGAGGCTGGCTCTTAGCCAGGACCAGGCACAAGCACCTGGGGTGCAAGCCTTTGCCGCCTCCTGCAAACTCTGATCCAAGTCTGGGGCAGGACCTGGAAATCTGGGTGTATGAAGCTTCATGAGGGGCTTCTGACGGTCAGATGAGGTTGTGAGAGGGGAGGAAGGCCCTGGGTACGGTGACTTTTCCGCTCTTCTGATTGTCTTGCTCGTCCCCGGTCTAGGTTGTTTAGGTCCTGAGCCTGTATACCTGCTGATAGATCAGCTTGATGTCTAGGGAATGGGTTCAGTTACACGAGTTTTTATCTCTGCCTGACTTGTTATAATCTTTGGTAGATGTAAACAAGTAGCTGGGAAATGTCGTAAAGCCCATGTTCAGTAGAGAGTGCTAGGACCAGCTCTTTCTACAAACCGGGGTTTCTTGACATTGTGATGGATGAACTTTTGGTATTCCCACATGCAGAACTGAGCATTTGCCAGAGGTAGTTCTCTAGCTTTAGAAAGAACTGAAAGCTGGTCTGTGTCTTTAATTTAAAAAAAGCAAGTTAGTTGTTAGCACAGAATCTCAGAAGGCAAGCAGGACTAGTGACAGGACACTCGGGCTCCATCCCATGGCCCTGGGACTGGTTCTGATACGTTGTGGCTGTGTTTCTGGTGGCAGAGTGACCACCAGGTGGTGTCAGGGAGCTTGGTTGGTTGTGGAGAGTTCTGGAAATTCCACCTCAAGTGTGACTTTGTGCCCTTTTTCAGGAGGACGAATTCTTTGACTCCGGAAGGCAGAGAGGTAGGCATCCCACAGCATCCCTCTGAGCTATCTTGTGTCCGCCCAGCTGCCCTGCACTCACTGCCCAACGCCCAGCCCAGCTGGGCTTCTGAGCAAGGTTGGAAGAGAGGCTGGAGGCTCAGGGCAGAAGAGGGGCCGTGACTGCCAGGTGGGCCTTGGCCTTGCCACTCGCTCTGAGGCTTTGCCTTGGTGTTTGCAGCAACACTTGCTGGAAATAGGTCTGCTTGCCTCACTCAGTGCAGGCCCTGGAGGCAGGGGGAGCTCATCTCTGGGTGTCTGCAGTAGCTCGAAGTGGTAGGGAAGAGAGAGTCTCAGAAATGGAAGAGAGATAAGAAAAGGCACCCTCCAGCCTGTCTTCTCTGTTCCCCCTTTGTCCTGTGCAGGTCCCTGTACTGTTTTCTCCTGGGCTTCATTCTGTCCAAAGCTCCCTTGCTTGCCAGGCCAGGGCCATGCTTTTGGCCTCTGTGGTGGGGACACTGGCACAGTGTGGGGCAGAGATCAGATGTCTGCCTGGGAGGGGAGAAGGGGGTGGGGGGGCTTGGATCCTCCAGAGGCAGTCACTGCTCAGCAGGTCCCAGCAGTTCCCGTGTGAGAGACTTAAGAGTCCCAAATAAGTGGCAAGAACAGAGCAACGTTAAGCCCTTTAGGAAGGGCATGGAGAGGCAGCCACTTATTTCCTGTTCCCGTGGGTATGTCCATAGCTGGTTTCCCACAGGCTGCTCTCATAAATTATGAAGGCCCTGACTTAGATGCTCCTTCTCTTCCGTGTTCAGGTTTAGCCCACTCTCTGAGGTCCTCCTGCCCTGTTTATTGAAGCAGTTACATCCATAGCATGGGGCCACACAGAGCAGTTTGCAGCTCGTGCAGCGGGGTAAATGCTAAAGCAAAGGTGACATGTTTATTGCGCGCAGGTCCTGCTGCCTACCCGGGATGACTTTGCTATTAAACAGCAGTAATAGTTTCAGGCAGTGACCTCTTGCCAAAAATCCCACACGCCCTTTTGAGAGGCTTCTGAGCAGCGCACGCCGGTCGCCATCTTCGTGGGACAGTCTCGTGACTGGCATCAGGGGTAGGGGTTACAGTTCAGATGCTTATCCAACCTTGTTTCAGCGTCCGGCCCTGGCCCTGAGCTGCGGTGAGGCAGCCTGGCCCAGGCTGCACCTCTGGGCTGCACGGCTCTCTCCGGAGCTCCCGCGCTGGCCCCATGGGATGGACGGAGGACCGTTTGGTCTCTTCCCATTTTTATTTCTGGGATTGCTTCCTGCATATTGCCGGGAAAGCCAGAGATTGATGGTTCTTGTGAGTGGGAGGTAGAGTCCGGGCCACCAGGGACTGTCAGACCTGCTGAGGCCCTAGTTCAGAGGAGCCAACAGGACAGTTGTCACGGCCCACCTGGAGGTGGGGCAGAGGGCGGTGGAGTGGCCAGCTTTGTTCTCTGAGGCCTTCCAGCTGCTGCCTCTTATCTGGGAAGGATTGATTCTCTGTCTCCTTGAGTAACATTGGGAGAAGACCCAATGATAGGGTGCTGGATTGGAAAAGCAAAATAGGGAAGGACAGAGCAGGTGGGCCGTGGTGTGAGTGGGGTGGGCGGGCCGTGTCCCTGGCCCATCCCAACCTTATCAGGCCCTGGGGGGGAGTGACGTGACTCCCCTGGGAACTGTTGAGGGTTCTCATCAAAGGCCCACTCTTGGGAGCCTTTGGCAGCCCCTTGCTGCCTCAGGGTGTTCTGGCCCTGCCGTGCGTGGAGGGCGCAGCAGGGCGTGGGGTATGGTGGCACAGCTGTGGCCTGTCAAAGCCCTGGTGGTCAGCACCTCTACAGGCACCTCAGAGGGTCTGGAAGGGACTTCTCTGTTGCAGGAGAGAAGGACGACGAGGACGATGAAGTAAAGAAGAGAAGGGAAAAGCAGAGAAGGCGAGATAGGATGCGAGACCGAGCAGCTGACAGGTGAGGAGTCAGAAGAGGTGGGCGCTGTCAGGGCTCTCCTGAACTCATCTGTCTCCACTCCGTAGTGTTGGGGGCGAGGGGCCTGATAAGGTTGGGACGAGCCGGGGACACGGCCTGCCCACCCCACTCACACTACCTGCTCTCTGTGTCCTTCCCTCTCTTGCTTTTCCAATCCAGCACCCTACCATCTGACTCCAGGTGTGTGTCAGGAAAGCCTTGTCAGGTCGATGGGAGACAAAACTTGGGAAGCATACTGAGTCTTATCCTTGCTGGTGTTGCTTGCCCTCCTGCAGGCCTGTGAGGAGTTCCCTTGTCTCTTGGCCGTCATCCCAGACAGGTGAAGTGTATTTAGCCGAGCTGCCAAGGCGCTGTGTGCGCCTTGTCCATATAAATCCAAACCACTTGTGGAGTTTGACATGTATAGATGCTAGCTTCAAGATTTAAAAGCAACAGTGCAAACCCCAGAGGGCATTAGTGTGAGCACACTGGGCGCCTGTCCTCATAAACCACTGGAGCAAATGGGTGAGACGGCCTTGACCAAGCTGGCTGCTTCCCTGTGCGCAGGTGCTCTTGAAGATTCGAGAGGAAATCCTTGCCCTTAAGGCTCAAGCGGGGATAATGGTTTTCCTGTGCATTAACACTCAGCAAAAGAGCAAACAGTAGAGGCTGGAAAGCAGGGTAGGAGGAGTTCAGGTATTACAGAATTCACTGAAATCTTATCTTTAAACAGATGAATGAAAAGGACGGTCATTCTAGATCTGTTTTCATGCTACAGGGGAACTGAGATGAATATTTTAAAGGAATCTTTAGACTGCCCTGGGCTTCCCTTGTGGCTCAGCTGGTAAAGAATCCGCCCACAGTGCGGGAGACCTGGATTCGATCCCTGGGTTGGGAAGATCCCCTGGAGAGGGAAAGACTACCCACTTCAGTATTCTGGCCTGGAGAATTCCATGGACAGTCCATGGGGTCGCAAATAGAGACGACTGAGCTACTTTCACTTAGACTGCCCTAGTGACTGAAGATCCTCAAAAAAAATTGGAGAAGTTGTCACAGGGGAGGTCAAGACGCAGCAGAGAAGCGGGAACCCTATATTTCTTTGGTGGCTTTCTGGCAGTTGTGCACACAGGGCCCAGAAGATTTTCCTCTTCACTCTTTCGGGGGTATCTGCAAAGACCAGGGCGTCTTGTGACACTTGTCCAGCAGAACTCTGATTTGGCGGAGGAGGATTCCTGAGTGCCACAGGGCCTCTGCTGTTAGACCCCGCGAGGAGCAGAGCTGAGGGAAGCAGCAGCCCGCTCTGGGGGTTTGGGGGTCTGTCTGTAGGGTGCTTTCCCCTTGTCATACGGCATGCATCTATCTGGTGAAATTTTGAAAGCACACAGCAAAGAAACCTCAGTTTTCATCCTTAGGTATGATGTGTCCTTCCGTTGAGTCCCATTGGAGAAATGAGATCATGTGAGTTTTGAATTTTGTGAGATCATTGGGAATTCTGTGGTACTAAATGGAGTCAGTTGTCTTTTATCTTCCAAGTGGCTGCAGACAGCAACATCTGAGAAGCTGTGGAGTTGGGTTCTAGGCCCCCAGAGCAGTGGGCTAGAGACTTAGGGAATCCACAGTTCTGAAAAGTCTCCACCTCTGTGGGCCAAAAAGAGTGGTATGGCAGTAAAGTGCTCCAGGAATCATTTTCCTGAAATGCTTGCAAGGTTGTACTCTGATTCTTATTATGGGGAAGCTCGGAGTAACTGTTACTCTGAGGCAGAGATAAGCTGGTTATCTGCATCACTGCTTTTTTTGTCTTCCTTCTCCAGGATTCAGTTTGCCTGTTCCGTGTGCAAGTTCCGTAGCTTTGAAGATGAAGAAATCCAGAAGCATTTGCAAAGCAAGTTTCACAGAGAGACACTGCGCTTTATAAGTACCAAGCTGCCTGAAAAGACGGTGGAATTCCTCCAGGTAAATCACACTTAGCCTCCATCATGGCGTGTCCCAGTGATCCTACAGGTTTTGGATCCCCAACAGAGAAGGGAAGCCTAAATTTGGTCAAGACTTCTTTTTCCAGAATAGCAATGTGCAGGTCCCTGAGGCAGAAGGACAGTGAGAGCTCCACTCATTGTAGTTCGCACTAATTCTGCTCATGGAGCTGCCCTGATGGCTGTCTTCCCATCCTGAGAGCAGCTGAGAGAAGGCTGTCACCACCCACCGTGGGCTTGGCAGCTGAAAAAATACCCACGTGCACCATCCCCCCTCCTCATTTCATTTGGTGCATCTTCCAACCTCTCTAGGAATACATTATAAATAGGAATAAGAAAATTGAGAAGCGGCGTCAGGAACTGATGGAGAAGGAAAGTACAAAACCAAAACCAGATCCTTTCAAAGGTGAGTTATGATCTGAGGTGGGGGGTGGGTTAGTCCGGATCACAAAGCCCAGGTCAGGGTGGCTTTAACTGTGACAGAGTGAGGACAACGGGAGTGGCGCTTAGCAAGGGAAGGGCCTCCGTTGTGGCCTAATGTAGGTGACAGCTCTGCAGGCAGCGCATCGGCGTGCTGTTTAAGCACTCTGATGTTTTTCCTCCTTATATGAGGAGAAAGGCCCGAAGGATGAGAAAAGTTGAAAATAAAGTTCCCAGGTGTGGAGGCCGTGTGTTCTGTCTCCATGCACCTGCTGGAGGGCAGGTGATGCGTGTCTCAGACTCGGTCCTAACTGAATCCTTAGGGTCACGGGGAGAAAATGTGAGCCCTAATGGGGAGTGAGTGGGAGGGAAGCATCACTTGGATGCCGACCCAAATCCCACAAGACTGCGGTGTTGTCAACAGGGATTGGCCAGGAGCACTTCTTCAAGAAAATAGAGGCTGCTCACTGCCTGGCCTGTGACATGCTGATCCCGGCGCAGCCCCAGCTCCTCCAGCGGCACCTGCACTCTGTTGACCACAATCACAACCGCCGGGTGAGTGCCCCCGTGGTGTGGGGTGGGACAAGCGGTCCTGGCTGCCAGTGCGAGGGGTTCAGCACTTTGTGTGTCTCATGTGGAAGCTAACATCTTTAGGGGCTTTTGCCATACTCCATCATTTCATGAAGTGATTGTAACATGCACCCCAGTTTCTATTAAAATGGGAGGAAAATGTGTTGCTTAAGATTGACTAAACACAGTAGCTGGAAATTTTCCTGGGTTGCGAATATTCCCTGTAAGTCACATGAGTAAATTCCCCAGTTGCTGAAAAACTGGGTTTCTTCCAAGCTGAGGCTGAGGGCCACTCACAGCACAGTGTTCTGGAGGACTCAGGGTCAGGGCTTGGTTTGATCCTTCCAGCTGATGGGGCCTGAGGCTAAATGCCAAAGTATTGGCAGTTTTTTGCTTTTTTTTTTTTTTAAATAAAGGGTCAAACTGTAAATATTACCTTTGCAAGCCATCAGGTCTCTGCATTGTTAATCCTCAAGTCTCAAGTCTGGCTGATGGGCAGAAACAGCCACAGGCCTTAAGTAAAGGAATGGGTGTGGCCGCATCTGGCCTGCAGGCTCTAGCTTGCCAAACCCTGGTTTAGCATCTCTGTGGTTAGTTTACCTGACTTCGAGATTGGAGCTACCTGCCTGCCCATCATCTCCTGGTATTACTAAAGACCAGACAAAAACCACCGTACAAACAAGGGATTATCATCTGAATGTGTTAAGCTCTAAAACAGTCAAATGTTTGCAGCATTCAGACTTTTCCTATAGAATTTACTTGTAAAGTCAGTATAACTCAGAAAACTAAAAAGAAAAAGCTTGCCCTTTTTCCCTACTGAGTCCACGTAGCTTCTGATCTGTAAATGTTTTTGTTTCTTCCTTGCTTGTACGCATGGTACTTGGACATCAGTGCTGTGCCTGTGCTTTTTAAGGCCTCAGACTTACCCCCACTGTTTCACAGACTCAGCTCTGATTCTTCTCCAGTGCTTGCTTGCTTTCATTATTGGAGCCCAGCACTTGGGAACAGGCCACACTGAAGAAAGGTGTTAGTTGCCTAGGACGAATCTCAGAACAACTCCGTGTACCCAGGCTGGTTTATGCTCTCGCTTCTCTCTGCACACCATTCTTAAAAACTCATGTTTGATTCCCTGTGTAGTTGGCTGCTGAACAGTTCAAGAAAACAAGTCTCCATGTGGCTAAGAGTGTTTTGAACAACAGACATATAGTGAAGATGCTGGAAAAATACCTCAAGGTTTGTGCTTCAGAGTCCAGTAGAGAGGAAAAGCTTTGGAAATGGAGGATGAACCAACTCTGGGTTTGGAATTCTATCCAAAGTGCAGTATTTAGTATTGCTGAGTCTTTTGAAGAATTGAGAGATGTTGGACTGTATCAGGCTTGGGGATTCCACAGTTGTGCATTCCCTGAGACTCACTGCTTGCCTGGGAACTCTGCGAAATGGCCCTGCTTGCTTAATCTGTGCAATGGTGCTGACTGTCACCATGAGAAAGCCAGGCTGTCTCTCCATAAAATAGCAACCCAAATGATGGTGAAATGCTCCCAGTAAAACAAAGACCGAAGAAAATGGCAAGTCTCCATGTAGATACTAAAACATGATTTTGCTGGCAGAGACAACCAACAATAAGATGGGGAACAGGGAGAGGGAACAGCTAACGGTGCCATAGCATCAGGAGCAGAGTAATCAAAACAAATCCCAAGGAGGATACCCTGGAGACAAGTCTGGTTGGAAGAGTTTCTGGTTCCTCCTTCGGAAGCCCATTTTGCTGAGTGCTCAGACCCATGACTTAAACATTTGGGGCTGGCAGTTAAGATTCAGCATAACCTGACTAGGACGTATTTGCCCTCCTCTCAGTTATTAATTGCCTCAGTATTTGAAGATTCATTTCATCCATAAAGGGACAGAATTTAAATAACCAGTGTAAGAACCATGACTGATCAGTGTTTTACCTTGTGGCTTGCTGCTGCTGCTAAGTCACTTCAGTCATGACCAACTCTGTACGACCCCATAGATGGCAGCCCACCAGGCTCCTCTGTCCCTGGGATTCTCCAGGCAAGAACACTGGAGTGGGTTGCCTTTTCCTTCTCCAACCTTGTGGCTTAGACAGACCTAAAGTTTCTGGAGTCAGCTGTTAACTCAAGCTTGTAAATACTTGGTTTTGTTTTGGCCCTACCTCATAGCATGTGGAATCAGTTCCCCAACCAGGAACTGAATCCAGGCCATGGCAGTGAAAGCTCAGAATCCTAAGTATGAGGCCACCAGGGAACTCCCTACACACCATTATTTTTTTGGTACATGGGATCTTAGTTTCCCCAACCAGGGATTGAACGCACGTCCCTTGTAGTGGAAGCTGGGATTCTTAACCACTGGACTGCCAGGAAAGTCCTAAACACTGTATTTTAAAACATTTTCTGATCTGCTTGTGATACTGTTTAGTAAGTCTCATTTTCTTCACTGTAAAATGGGGGTAACCTTCATGCCAGGGCTGTGTGCCTAAATGAAACTTTAGAAAGAGCCTTGGGACTTTTCCTGGTGGTCCAATGGTAAAGAATTTGCCTTCCAATGCAAGGGATGCTAGTTTGATCCCAGGTCAGAGAACTAAGATCCTACATGCCACGTGCCAAAAAACCAAAATACAAAAGAGAAGTAGTATTGTATTAGATTCAATAGACTTTAAAAATGGTCCACATTTAAAAAAAAAAAAGCCTGAGCTTCCTGTTAAAATGAGGTTTTGGGGTTTTTTTTTAATTGGGTTAAGAATATCTATGCCATTTTAAACCTTTCCTCATCATTATATGCTTGAATAACAAGTGCAAAATAGTACTCGTGAAGCTTTTCTGAGATATCTTTTCTGAGCACGTGTAGGATTGACTCACTTGATGTGATTTAAAATGTTTCTCTTGTTGACTCTGCCCATCATGAAAACATGAACTCCCAGCAGCCTGAGCCTCAGTCTCTGATTTGGACAGCTCTTTGGACCACACTAACCTGGGTTTCCTCTTCTTGGCCAGGGTGAAGACCCTTTCACCAGTGAAGCTGGTGATACAGAAATAGAAGGAGATGAGAATTTGGGAGGTGAGGATAAGGAAGAGACACCTGAGGAGGTAGCAGCCCAGGTCTTAGCTGAGGTGATTACGGCAGCAGTGAGGGCAGTAGATGGAGAAGAAGCACCTGCTGCAGAAAGTGGGGAAATGCTGGCCAAACGGGACGACCCTGCGGACACAGCTGAGGCCACTTGTGGTCCCCACCCCGAAGAAGAGACACCCTGCAGGATGGCACCTGAGAAGGGCTACACTGAAGCAGATGCTGGAGGTGAAGCTGCTGAGGCTGGAGTTGAAGTGGAAGCCATGGCAGCAGAGTCAGAAAGCACCTTGACAGTCACAGCTGCTGCAGAAGCCACAGTGGAACAGACTGATGCAGAGTCCAAAGATGCTATTCCCACACAATGATCCTCCTTTCCCTGTTTCAAGGGATATGTTGTATAATGCATTATTCCCTCCTTTGGTTTGTAAGTAGTATAGGGTATGTGATACTGGAATATTATTTTGGCGAAGAGACTCAGCCATTTCCTTCAGAAAAGTGTACCTCACAGGCTTGTCTCACAGAGTCGTGTGGCTTTCTGCCTTGGTGTGAAGGCTGCAAAAGTTGTACATTCCCCCAAGTGGCTGTGACATCTCTCTTTACACTGTAGTTGAAATAATAAAAGTTGGATAATTATACTTTGCTGATACTTTGCTTGTTAAATACAGCCACTGGCTGAATGCACCCCTTTTTATTATTTTTTTGGTCTAGGAGCAGTTCAATACTAGGATGTATCTTGCTTTATAAAGCTTTTATTGTTTTTTTAAAGTTTTAAGAATTTACTTTGACTTCGGTTTTTGATCTCTGCTTTTGTGGTACACTGTGGTGTGTGATCCTCCCCTCACAAGAGGTAGCAGAATCTTGTTAACGTGATTTGATTCTGTCACATCAGTGAATTCTCAAAGGCCTGAAGAATCTTACACGTGAACCATTGGAAGCACACCTACTTACCCTCAAGAATGAGGATATTTTGCCTAGGGCATTGTTTCCCAACCTTTAATCCTTGGTGAATCACCTTTGCAATGTTTTACCTCATTTGTGTCCCACCTCTGCATTACTTCAGGGTTCTTGTTTTTCTTTAAATTGAGTTACTTTTACTTAAATATATTTAAAAAGAAAATTTGATGTCTTGTGAATGGAAATATAAGTTGCCATAGACAGAGATCTGTGGAAAATGAAGAAACATTTTATTTTAGATAAATATTCCTTTGGAAGTTTCTGAATCTGTAAGAAAGAAAAGCTAGCATGTGTTGAAGGTTAGTAAGCAACAGTTACACTTTCATGTAATCAAAAGAATTGGAAGATAACCGCCCTTTTGAAATGGTACTCCTGGGTCTGTTGTCCTGTAAACCTTTGAACTGTCACACTTAGGAAAGCACTGGCCAGTGGGACGTTATTAGAAAAGAGGTGGTAGAGAAGAGACCGTCTGTTGTATACCAGGTGCTGGTTCATGACAAAACTTAGGTATATGCACTGCTCTCAAGCAGCCTTATTGGAGACGTGAGATGAGTATTTATGAAAAAGTCAAATGGTAGAACTAAGAACAAATAAACTGCTTAGTGAGCAAGAAGTGGTGCCTCTGAATCTTTCCTATTCATCATTCCTCAATACTGCGTTTGTTTTGTCGTTCAGTCACTAAGTTGTGTCCAACTTTCCAACCTTATGGACTGTAGCATGCCAGGCTCCCCTGTCCATCTCCCAGAGTTTGCTCAGATTCATGTCCATTGAATCGGCAATGTTATCTAACCATCTCATCCTCTTCCAGCCCCTACTTTTGCCTTCAATCTTTCCAGGATCAGGGTCTTTTCCAATGAGTCAGCTCTTTGCTTCAGGTGGCCAAAGTACTGGAGCTTCATTATCAGTCCTTCCAAGGAACATTCAGGGTTGATCTTTAGGATTGACTGGTTTGATCTTGCAGTCCAAGGGACTCCAAGAGTCTTCTCCAACACCACAGTTTGAAAGAATTCTTTCTGGTCAGCCTTGTTTATGGTCCAACTCACATCTGTACAGGACTACTGGAAAAACCATAGCTTTGACTATATGGACCTTTGTTGGCAGAGTGATGTCTGCTTTTTAATACACTAGGTTTGTCATAGATTTCCTTCTACAGAGCAAGTGCCTTTTAACTTCATGGCTGCATTCACTGTCCACAGTGATTTTGGAGCACGAGAAAATAAAACTTGTCACTGTTTACATTTTTTTCCCCATCTTATTTGCCTTGAACTGATGGGACCAGATGCCTTGATAATCACTTTTTGAACATTTAATTTTAAGTCAGCTTTTTTACTCTCTTTCACCCTTATCAAGAGACTAGTTCCTCTTCACTTTGTGCCATTAGAGTGGTATCGTCTGCATATCTGAGGTGGCTGATATTTCTCCTGGCAATCTTGATTCCAGCTTGAGCCTGGCATTTCCCATGGTGTACACTGCATATAAGTTAAATAAGCAGGGTGACAATACACAGCCTTGTACTCCTTTCCCAATTTTGAACCAGTCAGTTGTTCATGTCTGGTTCTAACTCGTTTCTTCACCTGCATACAGTTTTCTTAGGAGACAGATACGGTGATCTGGCATTCCCATTTCTAGGAATTTTCCACAGTTTGCTGTGATCCACAAAGGCTTTAGTGTTGTTCATGAAGCAGAAGTAGATGTTTTTCTGGAATTCCCTTGCTTTCTCTATGATCCAACAAATATTGGCAATTAGATCTCTCATTCCTAGGCCTTTTCTGAATCCAGCTTGTACATCTGGAAGCCTCGAACGTACTGCTGAGGCCTAGCTTGAAGGATTTTGAGCATAACCTTACTAGCATGTGACATAAGCACAACTGTACAGTAGTCTGAACATTCTTTGGCACTGCCCTTTAAGGTTTTCCAAATTTGCTGACTAATACTGCATAGATGTGGCTTAGTCACAGGTTATGCATGCCCGTTGAAGCTTGTTCTCTTGAGGCAAAAGTGTCTGAGAGAGAATAACAAAACTATGAAACCAGGTTTTTTTGGCCGTGCCATGTGACTTGGGGGATCTTAGTTCTGCAATCACCGGTGCTTTTAGCAGTGAAAGCATGGCGTCCTAACCACTGAACTGCCAGGGAATTCCCTTGTTTTTAATTAATACAAGGCCTGCCATTGAATCTGAATTTCTATTAAGTTCTTTTACCACCACCCTTACCACCTACCCCCAGTATGAAATGACATGGTTCATTTTATTAGTAAATTTAGGTTTAAATCAGGCTCTTATTCCCCAAGATGGGGAGTCATTACTTGGTTGCACAAAAGGATGTCCTAATATGCCTGAGATGACAGGAATAAGTTGCAGGCTCACTCATTGGAAACGAATATTTATCAGTTTTATCTTTTCTGTAGGGGAGAAACCTGAGAGGGAAGTTAAGTAACTTCTAAGGCCCCACATTAAAGGTGTGGGAATACTGTGACATCCCTGGTGGCTCAGTGGTAAGGAATCTGCCTACATGGGTCCCATCCCTGGACCAGGAAGATCCCAATGCCTCGGAGCAACTAAGCCTCTGTGACACATTGAGCCTGTGCTCTAGAGCCACAACTAACTGAAGCCTGCAGACCCTAGAGCCTGTGCTCCACAACAGGAGGAGCCACCACAGTGAGAAGCCCACACATCACACACAACTAGATAAAAGTCCGTGCAGCAACGAGGACCCAGCACAGCCAAAAATTTTAACAGTTACTTTAAAAAAAAAAAGAATTCACCTTCGAATGCATGGGACACAGCTTCGATCCCTAATGGGGGAACTAAGATTCCACATGCCATGGAGCAATTAAGCCTGAGGGCTTCCGAGCCCACAGGCCACAGCTAGAGAATCTGTGCCACAACAAAGATCCCACTACCCACAAATAAGACCCGACGCAGCCAAAAAAAAAAATGTAGGAATCTGAAATACTAAGATCAATACACAGGTCTGTTTGGGACTTTCCTGGCGGTTGAGTGGCTAAGACACCGAGCTCCCAGTGCAGGAAGCCCAGGTTCGATCCCTGGTCAGTCAGGGAACTAGATCCCACGTACCACAAACTAACAGTTTGCATGCTGCAACTAACAACAACAACAATAAGAAAACAGGTTTAGAGAATGTATTCTCTGCTGCTGCTGCTGCTGCTAAGTCACTTCAGTCGTGTCCAGCTCTGTGCGACCCCATAGATGGCTGGCAGGCAAAAAAATAATCTTAAGAATGTCAACCTATTAATAGTTTCAGCTTTAGGTAATACTGTGGGTCAGTGTGATCTAACTGGGTTTTTATGAAATTACTACAGTTGCTAAAGAGGAAAAAACAGTGTAATAACCAAAGTCCTCATTCAAGAGTACATAATCAGTATTTGCAAATCTTCTCTTAGATTTTGGACCATAAAGAAATCATGTCTACTGCTGAAAATGATCCTGGCTCACCAGAAAGGAGGCCAGGAGTGATTAGACAGGCACCACAAAGTTCGAGTAGAATTTTAGAACAAAGTAGAAGAGCCTTTTAGAACTGGGCCACTTCCTTCATCTTGTACAAGGACGCTGAGGCCTATGAGGTTTAGTTGGTTTTCTATAATCAGACTTAAGAGTCTATGTACTTCCTCTCAAAACACCATCTGGTTGAGTGTACACTTTACATGTATTTGAAAGAAACTGGAATTCAGTTTGGGGATAACATAATGTGGTGGGATAGGGAGCAATCTGTCCATTCTCACAGGGCTGGTATCAAAATTAAGTGAGACAAGGGGACCTGCCTGGTGGTCCAGTGGCTAAGACTGCACTCCCAGTGTAGAGGGCCAGGGTTCGTCCCCTAGTCAGGGAACTAGATCCCATATGCCTGAACTATTAATATGCGTTTACATGCTGCAGTGAAGATCCTGCCTGCCACAACTAAGACCCAGTGCAGACAAATAAATATTTTTTTAATTTGTATAATACATACTTGGCACTATTGAAAAAAAAGTGGCTTCTAAGTTTCCCTCCCCACAAGAGGTAAAGTTCATGTGACAAAATGGGCCGTTGACCATTTTAAAGCTGATAGTGCAGTGGCATTTAGCACACTCACAAAGTGGTGCTACCGTCACTTGTAACTGGTTCCAAGACATTTCTCTCACCTTTCAAGGAAACGCCTTATCCACCAGTAGTTTCTCCTCACCCCTCCTCCCTAGTCTCCTGACCACCACTCATCTTGCTCCCTGTCTCAGCGTTTATCAGCTCTGGTCGGCTTCTTAACTCAGCGTTAATGTTTTTGAGGTTCCTCCATGTTTCAGCCAGCATCAGTTCATTCCTTTATATTGCTGACTATCCCATTGCAAGGACACACCACATTTATTTATCCAGTTGCAGTATATACATACAATGGGATATTCAGTCATATAAGGGAATGGGGTATTCATTTATTCAGCTGGCTTCCCAGGTGGCCAGAATCCGCCTGACAATGCAGGACACACAAGTTCAATCCCTGGGTCAGGCAGATCCCTGGAGGAGGAAACGGCAACCCACTCTAGTATGCTTGCCTGGGAAATTCCATGGACAGAGAAGCCTGGGGTTGCAAAGAGCTGGACATGACTGAGAGACTGAGTATGCACACTGCAAGTCATGTGGGGTCTTAGTTGCCTAATGAGGGGTTAAACCCATGCCCCCTGCATTGGAAGCATGGAGTCTTAACCACTGGACTGCCAGGGAAATCCATTGAGTACCTTTTTTGAGGGAGGGGACTTTGCGGGGTCTTTGTTGGGGAAATCGGGGGCTTCTCGAGTTTGGCGCACAGGATCTAGAGCACACAGGCTCAGCAGTTGAGGCACATGGGTTTCTACTTGTGACGTGTGCGTGTGGGATCTTAGTTCACTTCCAGGGATGGAACCTGAGTCCCCTGCATTGGAAGGCTGATTCTTAACCACTGGACCACCAGGGAAGTCTCAGAGTATCTATTTTCAATTTTGCGAGGTATAGACCTAGCACAGAAATTACTGTATCATATGGTAGTTTTTATGTTTAAAAGCATAAGAATTTTGCTTTTAATAGCAGCTGTACCATTTTCCATTCCGATCAGCAATTTGCAAGGGTTCCACTTTCTCCACATCCTTCAGTTCAGTTCAGTTGACACATGATGTTGGGCACTCTTCCATGGGTTTTTGGTCCAGTCCAATTTATCTTTTTTTCACTGTCGCTTGTACTTTGGATGTAATAGGTAAGAAATCATTGGCAACTCCAAGGCTGTGAAGATTTACCCCTATGTTTTCTTCTAAGAGTTTTACGGTTTTAGCCCTTACATTTAAGTCTATGATCTATTTTGAGCTAATTTTTGTGTATGGTAGGAGGTAGTCCTGCTGCTGCTGCTGTCGCTTCAGTCGTGTCCGACTCTGGGTGACCCCATAGACAGCAGCCCACCAGGCTCCTCTGTCCCTGGGATTCTCCAGGCAAGAACACTGGAGTGGGTTGCCATTTCCTTCTTCAATGCATGAAAGTGAAAAGTGAAAGTGAAGTTGCTCAGTCGTGTCCGACTAGTAGCGACCCCATGGACTGCAGCCTACCAGGCTCTTCCATCCATGAGATTTTCCAGGCAAGAGTACTGGAGTGGGTCGCCATTGCCTTTTCCAGGAGGTAGTCCTACCATATACAAAAATTCTATTCCATGTTATATCCAGCTTTCTCAGCACCATTTGTTAAAGAGACCATCTTTCCCCATTGAATGATCTTGGACACAGTGGTCAAAAGTCAGTTGACCATGGCTTCATGGATTGATTTCTGTGTTCTGTGTTTGTTTGCTCTTTATATCTATCCTCATGCCAACACCATGAAGTAGATTTATAGTAAGACTTGGAATTAGGAAGTGTGAATCTTCCAATTTTCTTCCCCTTTTTCAAGACTGTTTTGGTTATTCTGCATGTGAAGTCGCTTCAGTCATATCCAAATCTTTGCGACCCTATGGATCATGGCCTGCCAGGCTCCTCTGTCCATGGGATTCTCCAGGAAAGAATAGTGGAGTCGATTGCCATGCCCTCTTCCAGGGGATCTTCTCGACCCACAGACTGAACCTACTTCTCTTACACATTCTGCACTGGCAGGCAGGTTCTTTATTCCTAGCACCACCTGGGAAGCCCTTTGGTTATTCTAGGTCCCTTAAATTTTCATATTAACTTTAGGCTTATCTTATTTTCTATGTATAAGTCAATGATACTCTGGCAGGAATTACACTGAATCTGCAGACCAATTTGGAGATTACTGTCATCTGTAAAAGATTAAGTTTTCCAATTCATGATTATGGATGTCTTTCCACTATTTAGTTCGTCTTTAACTTCTTTAAGCAGTATTCTGTAGTTTTCAATGTATAATTTCTGCACTTACTTTGTCAAATTTATTCCTAAGTATTCTTTTGGTGCAACTGTAAATGGAATTGTTTTCTTTTCCTTTTAGCTGCACTGCACAGCTTGTGGGATTTTAGTTCCCCAACGATGAATCAAACCCGAGCATGGATCAAACCTCAGCAGTGACAGCAGAGTCCTAACCAGTGGACCACCAGATAATTCACAATACCTTTTTTTTAATAAAGTTATTTATATCCTTAGTAATTTCTCCTTACTGTGAATTGCATTATGTGGACGACCATGTGTCTGCTGCTGCTAAGTTGCTTCAGTTGTGTCCAACTCTGCGACCACATAGACGTCAACCTACCAGGCTCCTCTGTCCCTGGGATTCTCCAGGCAAGAATACTGGAGTGAGTTGCCATTTCCTTCTCTAACCATGTGTCTAGGTTCCTGCAAATACTCCTAATTCCAGCCAATCCATTTAAGCTGGATTCTTTACAAATAAAGAACATAAAGTATACAGCAGTTTCTTTATGAGTAAGGTCAACACATTGACTGCTTAATGCCTGCAGGGCCAAGGCATTGTGGATGCCTGCATCAACTCTGTTCAGTAACCTGCCCACAGATACAAACTCAGGACAGATCCTCAACTTGTCCCATGGGAAATGCTTGGATATTTTAGCCTCTTAGATGTCTACAAAGATTTGGGAGCATTTCTCTAAATAGGAGTGAAAACAGCTCGCAAATGTATCATAAATTTCCCTTATTTGCTGCCTTGGAATTATCTTTGGAAAAATTCCTCTTTAGAGATAACCCCCAAGGGTCAATGACTGACTAACTTCAGGGTAACAGAATGTGTGAACTGTTTACTACAATAGTCCCCAGAAGGAAAACTCTAGCCTCCTTAGAGACATAAGTTCCTAACTCATTTCTGTTGGAAGAGAACTTAAAAATAATACTGTTTGTCTCAAAAGAACTAAGACCACAGCAATATCCCCCAGTGACTGAAATATACTTTGTCTAGTTTAACAATGCAAAACCAGAGCAACTAAGGGGACATTTTGGGAAAAGGAAGAATTTGCTTGCCACACTGTTCATTAACCCCACGAAGGCGGAAATATGTCTTCCCTAGGGGAAAGGGTATTTGGTCCCAGGATGTGTTTTTAGTTATCTATTGCCGCATAACAAACTACTCCAAAATTTACTGTCTTAAAAAATTAAAGCACACTTATCATTTTATAATTTCTGGAAGTCAGGTGTCACTTAGCTGGATCCTCTGGTTGGAATTATAGGGTTGTAATCAAAGTGTTGGCTTAGGCTGTGGTTTCTTCTAAAGGTTTGACTATGGATCTACTTTCAATGGTATTGATGTGTTTGCTGGCCGAACGAAGATCCTTGCAGCTGTTGGACTGATGGCTTTAGTCCAGTGCTGGCATTGACTGGATGCTACCCTCAGTCCCTTGACAAATGGGCCTCACCTACATGGCAGCTTGCTTCATCAAAAAAGTTGAAGCTGAGAAGGCAAAAGAGTCCAGCTGGAAAGTCAGTCTTTTGTAACCTAATCATGAAACAGATACTCTATTGCTTTTGCCATAATTTCTTTGTCATCAACAAGTAACTACGTCCAGACCACACTCAAGGAGGAGTTTCAGTTCAGTTCAGTCACTCAGTCGTATCCGACTCTTTGCGACCCCGTGAATCACAGCACACCAGGCCTCCCTGTCCACCACCAACTCCCGGAGTTCACTCAAACTCATGTCTATCGAGTTGGTGATGCCATCCAGACATCTCATTCTCTGTTGTTCCCATCTCCTCCCACCCCCAATCCCTCCCAGCATCAGACTCTTTTCTGGTGAGTCAACTCGTTGCATGAGGTGGCCAAAGTATTGGAGTTTCAGTGCATCAGTCCTTCCAATGAATACCCAGGACTGATCTCCTTTAGAATGGACTGGTTGAATCTCCTTGCAGTCCAAGGGACTCTCAAGAGTCTTCTCCAGCACCACAGTTCAAAAGCATCAATTCTTTGGCGATCAGCCGAAGGGTAATCTTTGGGGGCCATTTTTGAAAGCTGACTACCAGACAATACTAGTATAAATCTAGATATAGATGCTTTTTTTTTTTTGGCTGCACTGCTCAGCATGTGGGATGTTAATTTTCTGGCCAGGGATCGAACCTGTGCCCCCTGCATTGCAAGCACAGAGTTTTAACCATTGGAATGCTGGAGAAGTCACCAGATGCAAGAACCTGCTTCATCAGCACATTTGTCTTGAAGATGAAAGGAGCAAGAGAGATGTAAGCTTTCAGTTCTGATATGTACTTACTCCAGTTAGAGCATTCCAACATGGGCTTATCCATGAAGTCCTTGCTGAAATAAATGGTCAGGTATCCTTCACCAAAATAGGCTGGCTGCAATTATAGTGAAGATCTGTCAAGAAACCTTTTCTGCTCAGCAAATGCTGAAGAGAATTTTTGAGCAGTTGGGGCAATTTCACTTGACTCGTCTTTCATTTTGATGCCATGATTCCACAAGGGCTTGAATCCCTGTGACCACCAGTAGCTCATGACCAAAATTTTATTTCCTGGCCATACATTCAGAAGTTTGTCCATGTCAACTTTATCATTACCTTTATCTGTTCAGTTCTCTTCACTTAGGCAGTTTTCTTTGTTTATATAATTAATTTTCTTTCCTTAAAAAAATGAATATATAATACAAATATGCATAAAACATTGACTGAATAATTACAAAGTAAATGTATAATCAAGAAGCAAAATACTTTCCAGCCATGTAAGGTGAAAAAGACTCCTGTACAACACTGTGCTTGTAGTTAATGTACTATACATGTAACAATTTAAAAGGGTAGATGTACTGTTTTTTACCACACACACACACACACACGTGATTCAATAGAGCCATGTGAGGTTTTCGATCTAAAAAGTTTTAAAGGAAAAGAAATAGAATACTCCTATACCTCAGAAATTGGTTACCGACCCTATTCTCTTCATCCCCTCCTGATCACCCTGTCAAGTAACCAGTGCTAATTACCTGCTTGTTTTTTATAGTCCCCGCACTCCACTGGTTCTTGCCCAGAGCACATCCAAATCAAGGAAAGCAGCAGAAGCAGCAGTGCTCCTGTCTCCACAGGATTTTGTGATGCTGGATCTCAGGTTCAGAGCTCCTCAGGTAACAGGAAATTGTATAATTTCCCTAAAAATCTCCACATATTTTTATCTGTTTTAGAAATCAACATAGAAATGGAATCATCACATATGCTTTGCTTCTTTGGTTTTCCTGAGTTTCATCTGTGTATTGTGTGTGACTGTGATTTGTTCATTTTCATTATACTACATTCTACCAGGCAGACATTTGGGTTGTTTTCAGTGTGGGCTCTTAGGACTATGCTGAACTTTCTTAAGTATGTCACTTAAGAGTTTCCATGGATTGGAATTAGTGGGCCATGGAGTGTACAGAGCTTCAACTTCACCAAACAAGGCCAAATGTATTCTAAAATGATTGAACCAAGCAATGAGCAGTATATAAGAGCTCCTACTATCATTCCTTCTTTGACTTCCAGACTCCTTCTTCTTGAGTACTTTTATCCCATGTGTAATACTTGCATTTTCTTTCCACTTTGAAACTTAAAGAAAAAAAAAATCACTTCCTTTTCAAAACTGCAATTGTATGGTTCTTCACACTGGGTCTTCCATCACTCTCATTATTTTAAGTGTTATAGTGAATGATATTTGTGAATACTTTGAAACTAAACAAAAACAGCAAATAAACATGAACAAAGTAGCAGAAACCAAAATGACCCTTAGAGTCATCTTGTACCTATTTGTGGCTGACAGAATTATAGTGCTTTATTCTGAAACTTTTGTTCTTAGCTAGCTTTTAAGAAATTGGCAAGCATAATGGTTGACGAGTGTGTCATTATACGTTTGTCAAAACCCATAAGATGCACAACAGAAACAGTGAACTCTAATGCAAACTATGGACTTTAGTTAATAGTGTGTCACTAATGGCCCATCAACTCTAACCAGTGTACCATTCTGCAAGATGGGGAAAGTGAGAGGTGTAAGGGAACTCTGTACTTTACTCAATGTTAAATCTAAAACTGCTCTCCTAAAACTATTAATTAAAAAAAACCCAAAAAACTAAGCAGAATAGCTTCTGTATAATGGTAAAGAAATTTCCATTTCTCTACACTTGAGGTTCAAGAGCAGAGATCAGCAAATGTGTGGGACAAATCTGGACTGCTGTCTGTTTTTCCAAGGCCTTCCAGCAAAGAATGGTTTTCATATTTTTTCAACAGTTGGGAATAAAAAAAAGAACAATATTTGGTGACTTTTGAAATTTACATGAAATTCTAATTTTAGCATCCATAAAGTTTTATTGGAACACAGCCACACTCATTTGTTTACATATTATTTATGGCTGCTTTTGTACTACAATGCAGAGCTACAAAGATTGGTAATGTTACAGAGATTGCATGGGCCAGAAACCCTAAATATTGACTGCTGCTGCTGGCAAGCCACTCCAGTACTCTTGCCTGGAGAATCCCATGGATGGAGGAGCCCGGTAGGCTGCAGTCCGTGGGGTCGCTAAGGGTCGGACACGACTGAGCGACTTCACTTTCACGCCTTGGAGAAGGAAAGGGCAACCCACTCCAGTGTTCTTGCCTGAACACTGGAGTGGGTTGCCCTTTCCTTCTCCAAGGCGTGAAAGTGAAAAGTGAAAGTGAAGTCGCTCAGTCGTGTCCGACTCTTAGTGACCCCACGGACTGCAGCCTACCGGGCTCCTCCGTTCATGGGATTCTCCAGGCAAGAGTACTGGAGTGGGTTGCCACTGCCTTCTCCGACTACCTGGCTCTTTATAGAAAACATTTATTGGGAGTACCCTGGCAGTCCAGTGGTTGGGACTCTGTCCTTTCATTGGGGGTTAGGAGGGGCACAGGTTTGATCCCTGGTAGGGGTCCCATAAAGCACACTAGGCGAGCAAAAAAAAAAAACAACACAACAAAAAGTTAATTCCTGGGTTAGAGAACCCAGCCTTCATGGAGTCATGAGATCTGAGTTCTAACATGTAAACATGTGTAAACGTGTGATCTTGGGTGAGACATTGCTGTCCTACAAGATTTTTGGACAAAGCTTTTGGGACTGCCTTCACAGCTTGTAAATTCTCTTCAGGTTGGATCTGACTTCCAGTCACAGCCAAAAGCCCTGTAGTAAGGCCCAGTAAATCAAGTTAGATATTATGATTTTGTCTAAAATGAAGTGTAACAAAAGACTTTGTGACTTGCAAATGGCAGTTCCAAATGCTTCCCAAAACATGTTTACAGCAACAATAAATTAAGCAGATAATGCAACTAGGCTACTATGGGGAAGATGAGCTTTAAATGGATATACCCTGTTTTGTCTTTTTTATTTCCTTAAAAAAGGCTGTTACTCCATATTCATTTATCCCTGTGTACTTTTCCTATTCTTTTTCCATTTCTCATCACCTTCTGCAAATTGCCAGGTATGTGACATTAGGAGCCAGAGATATTCACAAATTTCAATATTCTGTAATACAGTACTAGAATAAACCTTACTAATGAACCTGTTACAATTACCTCCTTTGTTGCTGGTACTTAAGTTTGTTACTTCATGCTTTGTTAAAATAAAGGGCAAAAGTTATGTCTTTATTTTGCTCAGGACCTATCATTAATTTATAATTGACCTTAGTGAAGAGTGAGCAGACCCCATCAGTAGTCAGGTCAGTTGCTCAGTCGTGTCAGATTCTTTGCGACCCCATGGACTGACTGCAGCATGCCTGGCTTCCCTGTCCATCACCAGCTCCCAGAGCTTGCTCAAACTCATGTCCATTGAGTCAATGATGCCATTCAACCATATCTCATCCTCTGTCGTCCCCTTCTCCTGCCTTCAATCTTTCCCAGAATCAGAGTCTTTTCCAATGAGTCAGTTCTTTGCATCAGGTGGCCAAAGTATTGGAGACTCAGCTTCAGCCTCAGTCCTTTCAGTGAATATTCAGGACTGATTTCCTTTAGGATGGACTGGTTGGATCTTCTTGCAGTCCAAGGGACTCTCAAGAGTCTTCTCCAACACCATAGCTCAAAAGCAGCAATTCTTCGGTGCTCAGCTTTCTTTATAGTTCAACTCTCACATCCATACATGACTACTGGAAAAACCATAGCCTTGACTAGATGGACCTTTGTTGGCAAAGCAATGTCTCTGCTTTTTAATATGTGTCTAGGTTGGTCATGGCAAGCCACTCCAGTACTCTTGCCTATAAAATCCCATGGATGGAGGAGCCTGGTAGGCTGCAGTCCGTGGGGTCGCTAAGGGTCGGACATGACTGAGCGACTTCACTTTCACTTTTCACTTTCACACATTGGAGAAGGAAATGGCAACCCACTCTCGTGTTCTTGCCTGGAGAATCCCAGGGACGGGGGAGCCTGGTGGGCTTCCGTCTATGGGGTCACACAGAGTCGGACACGACTGAAGTGACTTAGCAGCAGCAGCAGCAGCAGGTTAGTCATAGCTTTTCTTCCAAGGAGCAAGCATCTTTTAATTTCATGGTTACAGTCACCATCTGCAGTGATTTTGGAGCCCAAGAAAATAAAGTCTGTCACTGTTTCCATTGATTCCCCATCTATTTGCCATGAAGTAATGGGACTGAATGCCATGATCTTAGTTTTTGAATGTTGAGTTAGATGCCAGCTTTTTCACTCTCCTCTTTCACTTTCATCAAGAGGCTCTTCAGTTCCTCTTCACTTTCTCCCATAAGGGTGGTGTCATCTGCATATCTGAGGTTATTGATATGTCTCCCGGCAATCTTGATTCCAGCTTGTGCTTTATCCAGCCCGCATTTCTCATGATGTACTCTGCACATAAGTTAAATAAGCAGGGTGACAATATACAGCCTTGATGTACTCCTTTCCCAATTTGGAACTAGTCTGTTGTTCCATGTCTGGTTCTAACTGTTGCTTCTTGACCTGCATACAGGTTTCTCAGGGGAGCAAACCCCATAAGAGAGACAAAACTAGTTGACTGCTATCCTAGTGTATCAATATGTTCTGAAAGGAGACATCAGGAAATTAAATAAGCAGGGTGACAATATACAGCCTTGATGTACTCCTTTCCCAATTTGGAACTAGTCTGTTGTTCCATGTCTGGTTCTAACTGTTGCTTCTTGACCTGCATACAGGTTTCTCAGGGGAGCAAACCCCATAAGAGAGACAAAACTAGTTGACTGCTATCCTAGTGTATCAATATGTTCTGAAAGGAGACATCAGGAATTTTTTTTAAATTACCTAGACTTTATAGACGGAGAAGGCAATGGCAAGCCACTCCAGTACTCTTGCCTAGAAAATCCCATGGATGGAGGAGCCTGGTAGGCTGCAGTCCGTGGGGTCGCTAAGGGTCGGACACGACTGAGCGACTTCACTTTCACTTTTCACTTTCACACATTGGAGAAGGAAATGGCAACCCACTCCAGTGTTCTTGCCTGGAGAATCCCAGGGACGGGGGAGCCTGGTGGGCTTCCGTCTATGGGGTCACACAGAGTCGGACACGACTGAAGTGACTTAGCAGCAGCAGCAGCAGCAGCAGCAGCAGCAGACTTTATAGAAGAACTGAGCTTGCTATTTTTAAAAGATGGGACTTAAAATGCTGCTGCTGCTAAGTCGCTTCAGTCGGGTCCGACTCTGTGCGACCCCATAGACGGCAGCCCACCAGGTTCCCCTGTCCCTGGGATTCTCCAGGCAAGAACACTGGAGTGGGTTGCCATTTCCTTCTCCAATGCATGCAAGTGTAAAGTGAAAGTGAAGTCGCTCAGTCGTTTCCGACTCTTAGCGACCCCATGGACTGCAGCCTGCTAAGAGTGATAATAAGGGCAAAAAGGGAAAAGAGGTTATGGCTCCCCGTTTGAAAATTTTTAACAGAATTACCACATTAAACTGTAAGCAACCTAAACCTAATCTCTTCGTTTCAGGGAGCTGGCTTGTGGTTTGGATTTCAAGGATGAGAAGGAGGTCAGCTGGGGGCCAACTGCAGGGAGAGCGCCCTAGGCATAGAGTCTGATACCTTCCAGTCCTTAGATCCCAGTGGCTGGCGAGCCAGCCAAGAAAGATGCCACCCCAGCCTTGCTAACAGCCTTCTCTCCCACCTGCCTTCTCTCACCCCAGCGCCCCCATCGCAGCTCTCTCCCTTAACGTTCAAGTCCCACCCTACTCCAGCCTCCTCCAACACCCTTCAGCCTCCCCTGCAGCGCGGCCTCCCTCAGGCAGGTGTCTCTCCCGGCCTCTGCCATCAGTCTGTGGAGCCTATCCTCACTGTCTTCCCTCTGTTTGAGGGCCTGTCATCAATCCCTTCTTAAATTTTTGGACGGCTCCCTCTGTTTTCAGATGTTCTCCCTCAGGCTCAACTTTCAGCCTTCCCTCCGTCTATCCCCTCCCTCAGTCCAAGGGATCTCCTCCCTCAGCCTGCAGGTCCTCTCGCTCGGTCTGAAGTGTTTCCTCTCCGTCTTCGGGATTCCAACTCTCGGTCTGTGAGGTCCCCTCTCAGTCTGAGGTGTATCCTCTTCGGTCTTCGGGGTCACCTCACGGTCAGCGGGGCGGTCCCCTCTCGGTCTGAAGTATCTCCCCTCTCGGTCTGCGAGGTCCTCTCGCCCGGTCTGAGATTTCTCCTTCCTCGGACTGCGGGACTCCTTCCCTCCGACGAAGCGGTCCCCTACCTCAGGTGTGCAAACTCTCGTCAGCCCTCACCCTTGGTCTGGGGTGGGGTGGGGGAGGGTTCGGTGGGGGGGCGTCTCGTCTCTCCGCGGGCCGCGAGCACCTGCTTTCCCCATTCACCGCCCCGCCACCAGCTCGCTAAAGCTCGCTCCCGCTGGTCACGGTTTGGGGCGCGCACGCCGGGCGGCGGCAGCGCGTGACCGCGCGCGCAGCGTGCGCGGTGACGTCAGTGCGCTGGCGGCGGCGGCGGCGGCGGCGGCGGCACGGCTGTTTGTTCTGCTCTCCCGCAGCCGAGGAGCCGAAGCGGGGGCTGCGGCGGCGGCGGCTGCCGGCAGTGCCCGCGGCCGAGCGGGGCCTGTGAGCGCGGCGGAGCGGCGGGCGGGCCCCGGCGCCGCGCAGGCAGCCGGAAGAGGAGGGGGCGGCGGCGTGCGGCTGGCGGGGGCGGCGTGCGGCCTAGCGTCTCAGGTGAGGACCGGTGCCCTTCGGGGCAGCAGACGGCGCGGGGCAGCCTGCTGGGGCCCGCGGCGCGGTCCGCGTAACCTGCATTGCGTAATGGGGCTGGTGCGCCAGGAGCTACGCCATCGGCGCGGCGCGGGGGCGGGGAGGCCGGGGCGACGCGGGCTCGGGCCTGCGGGCCTCCCGCGTCCTCGCGCCGCTCGCGCCGGGCCAGGGCCGCTTGCGCCGTTGGTGTCGGGGCGGCAGGGCGGCTCGCGGGCGCCCCGCCGTTGGCGCCACCGCCCCCCGGCTCCGGCTGGGCGGCCGGGCAGGGGCGCGGGCGGGGGGCGCGGGCGCAGCGGCGGGGCGGGTGGGCGGGGGGCGGGCCGAGGCGCCCGGCACTTCCTGTCGCCGCCATTTTGTCAAGTGAGGAGGAGGAGGAAGCGGCTGCCGCGGAGTCCGCGGTGCGCCCGGCCCGGGTAAGTCCGGGCCCGGCGTGGTGGTCACGAGCGCCGCTGCTCCCGGCCGCGGTCCCCGGGGCGGCCTCGGCCCCGGTGTTCACGTGGGGCGGCCCGACGCGCCCTCTTTCTGGAGCTTTGGTCCTCTAGCTCAGGCCGGGGCAGCGTGCCCCCGCCCTCATTTCCTCACCTTCCGGACTGGCCCCCGGGGCTCTGCGGAGAACCGAGCTGGTCTCCAGGTGGAGGGAGGAGGCTGCCGCCGTACACCTACCCGGAGAGAGGCCGCTGGGGGCGGGAGCCGTGCTCCGAGGGGCGGGCCTGGCCCCCTTTACCCACCCACTCCCGGCCCGGCAGCCCCTCACTGGGTGCTTTGTTTTGCTCGGTCGGTGCTCGCTGGCGTCCTTGCCACCGTCTCGTCTATTTGCAGTATTGTGCGTGGTGGTGGTTTGGGGTGGGGATGTGGGGGAGTTGTGATTCAGCGAAATGAAATGACCCTCCCCTCCAAAACGGAAATAGCACTTCTCCCGACAGAGATACCCCTAAGGCCCAGGCTTGGATGAAGATGGGAAATCCCACTCTGGTGTAGTGGACTGTACAGATACTTGTGTTCAGGCCTGTGGATGAGTCATGTGCTTTTACTGTGTGACTGACCTCTCTTACTCAAGATCACACATTGTATTTTGAAGTGTTATTTTTGTTTACTCATTTAACGTTTTGTGCAACCTGATCCTGTGTATGGTCTTGGCCCTTGGGTTACTTTTTATGTGTGTGCTGGATTCAAGAAATAATCTCTTGGAATCTGCGCCTCATGAGAATTAAAAGTGCCTTTGCTTACCTTCAAGAGGATTTTCCCTGCCCGTGTTTACAAAGACCATCAGAGTACCTCTAAGCCAGAGACTTTTCGGTGCTGTGATAATGTTTGGGAGATTTCTATGAATGGGGCTGTCAGGTTCCTTAAATTGTTGGTTCTTGGGTTTTAGTTCTTGGAGGTTGTAAAGAAAGGAATTCTCAATAGGATTTATGAGTATGTTACCAGTTTCAAGAAGTTTTTGGATGGCACAGTCTGTTTTATGACCTTGCCAGTAATATGATAAAACATTACTTTCTGTTGAATTTGGATGGGGTTTATCTTTCCACCAAGGTTTTAGGTAACTAACTTGTTCTCCCCCGAGTCTTCAGCCTGGGAAAGATAAACTTCTCCGATGATTTCCCTCAACCAAATCGAGAAAAGTCTGATCTGAAACAAATGCATTACTCCCTGTTACCTGCCATACCCACTTAACCTTAGTAGGAAACTATTTAAGGGCTCAAGCTGTGGAGTGAGTCTCTTAAGATGGTTTTAGTTTGTCTTATCTAAGGACGTGAACCCACATGTGTGCATCTTGCTAGAATTCAGCCCCTACCAAATTGCTGAAGATAAGAAATTTTGCCAACAGATGAAAGAACGCGAAAGTGACTGCATTTTAAGGATGGGTTGGCTGTTTTGAGGTGTCTTTAAGTCTACCCTCCCTTGTTGAGAGGGTGATGAGAAAAAATATTACCTAAGAAGTGCAAGAGAATCATGGGCCACCTTGTAAAATTTCCACTAAATTATTGAATTGTTTAACGGAATTTAGACTTTGTTTCCAAAAGTTTCCCTTTTGAGCTAGTTGTGATCTTTGAACTAAATTGCACTTTTGCTTTTGGAGGTGGAGGGGATGTAATATTTTCGTGTTACACAATTCAGGTTATTGAATGACTTGAGATTATGAATTTTAGGTGATTGGAGTCTTTTTATTTAAATTTTCAGTAAAAACCATTTGGTATCAATGATTTGAAGACCCTGGGCTGTTGAATCTGCTCTAAGAGTCCACTGTCGTTGTCTGTATCAATGGTTTGGATGTAAAACTTTTCGAATTCTGATTTTGGATAAAGTTGTAAGGTAGACATGTTTGTCTTTATGTTCCAGGCACATCTGTAAAACGGGGTAAAAAGGGCTTGTCATTGAAAACGGCTGCTGATGTTTAATCTTTGTGATTTTTATTTTTTTATTATTTTTTTTCTTTGTGATTTTTAGTATTTAGAAAAGACTGAACATTTGCAAGGTGAGAATTGCGATTCTTTGCTGATGCTGACATTTAATTCATAAGACATGAGTTTGTTAAAAATAAAATGTCGTTAAATTATACTTTAAAAACAAAACAAAACTGGAATGTGAGTTCCATGAGGGCAGGGTTTTGCTTGCTAGTCTTTGCCTATTTTTATTCTTCAGTGTATCCTCAGCACTTTTGAAGAGCAGCTATAATATTCTTTGAGTTAATAAACTGGAGAGATAATTGAAGAATTTGGCATCCCCATAATAACAAATGCAAATAATTTCTCTTAAATCATATTAACAATGGGCATAATTAGTAGTGACTTTCAGGGGATGTGAATTTTAACTAAGGTAACGTTAAGGTCTCTAATTGTGGTAAACTTATTAATAGTCGAAGCAGCATGGTATGCAGTTGCCTCTGTGCACTGTCTACTGTACATTTCCCACTTTGCAGTTTGAAATGTGGTGAGTGGGTTTGGGTTGTGGTTCAGTCCTGACCTGGGAAAAGTATTTTAAGAGGGAGATGAAGTGGGTAATGCTAACTATGGGTAGCATTTCTTAATGTGAATCTCGTTTTGTCAGTAAAAATAATTTTGTTTAAAAAAAGCATCACGCCCTGATTTCACGTGATTGACCAGTCTGTTTCATCAATGATTTTTTGAGCTTCTACTATGTATAAAGGAAGACAAAAAGATATTTGCACGATGATTTCTTTATGGCACATATAATTTTAATGTATTTACCCCCAAACATTTGTTGAATATAAATTATATATATTTTGAGCATTATACTATTGTAAAATCTTACTGTTTTTAGTCGTTTTGTAATAGCTTTATTGAGATATAATTCACAAGTGATAGTTCACCAATTTACAGCGTACAATTCAGTGGTTTTTTTAGTATATTCAGAATGGTGCAGCCGCCACCACAACCAATTTTAGAACATTTTCATTCCTCCAAAAAGAGATCCCTATTCATTAGCAGGCTTTCTCCATCCCTTAAATCTGTGGCAACTACTGATGTACTCTTTGTGTCTATAAATTTGCCTATTCTGGATATTTCAGGAATCGTACAATATATATAACCTTTTGTGTCTGGTCTGTCCCTTGGTGTAATGTTTTCAAAGTTTTACATGGTGTAGCAGGAATCAGTACTTCATTTCTTTTATGAGTGAATATTATTTCCTTATATGCATATGTCACATTTTACTTCTCTGTTCTTCAGTTGATGGGTATTTGGATTTCCACTTTTTTGGACTATGGTGAATGGTGCTGCTCCAAACATTCACGTACAAATTTTTGTGTGGACATTTTGTATTAATTTCTGTTGGGTGGATAGCTAGGAGTGGAATTGCTAGGTCATGGTACTTAACCATGCGCAATGACTTTTTATTGCAGACTTTTTATTTTTCTAGTATTCTCATGGAGGGGTTAAAAAAGAAAACAGCTTAATGGAATGTGGTGTAGCCATCTAAAAGAATGGGGAATGGAAGTACAAGGATGTCTGTGTTGACCTGTGGTACAGTTTGCGTGGTTTGATCCCCATTTCGTTTCTTAATTGTAATTGTTGGAGAACAGCTCGAAGTGCTGATGAGGCACAGAGAACAGTCTGGAAGATGCACCCAGACTTGTACCATTGCTGTAAAGTGTTTAAAAAAAAACAGATACAACTGATTAAACTTGATTAAACTGCATCCACATCTCCCAGTGTAAATCATGGGATGTATTCCATTCTAAAGAAATACATGGAGGGTGAGTTCGGTCTCAAAGTTCTGTCCTGTAATAGCACTGGTTGGTCCACATCATCTGCAAAAGAGATTGTAAGGGGGTTTTGTGCTTAACTTTTCAAAAAATATTACACTGTGAACATTTCCAAAATGCTCTAAGTGGGTGTCTAAATTTCTTTTATGTGAACATACCATAATTCTGCTGTTTCTTGTCATGATTTTCAAGTTTTCCCCTTTTTTCATATCTAGAAATGAAATTACCAGACCAGAGGGGGTGTGTTTTTGGAAACTTGGTACAATTTAGTTTTCTGGAAAAGTTCTATGATTTTCCTTTTATCCAATCAAACTTGACAGTGTCTTGTTTATAAGGATGAGGCTTTTAACAGTCCCCCAACCCCCAACAAATAGCAATTAGGTAAAACCCAAGTGTGGTCTTTGTGTTCTGTGAAGCCTTCTGAGAAGCAGAAGTGTCTCCGAGGTCTTGCTTTTTGATGTTTCTTCTCTCCTGCCCAGAGTTGGACTTTGCTTCCTGAAATCAGGTCTCAGAATTCCTGACTCCGTGATAGAAGTCCAGTGTAATCTGAATGCTCTGGGGAAGGCTTGAACAGCCTCTTGGCATCCAGTCCTGTCTCATTTTTGCTGACCTGCTCCAAGGACTGTGTGGCACTGTTAGACCCCAGTTTGAATCCTGGCCCTGTTGCCTGCTGTGTGACCTTCAGCCTGTCACTTGACCTTCCCCAAACTTCACTTGTCCATCTTTCAGTTAAGGGTAAAGTGAGGTGGTGCTCTCTCAAGGTTATTTGCTGTCATTACCCAGGGTGAAGAATAGAAGTGGGGAGAGGAAGCCAGGTATTAGAAAGTAGAGCAGCTGAGGGTTCGGAAGATGTGCCAGCAGACATTCCTGGACACTGTGTCATCAGATGATACCAAGATCAGTGAGGTGCCTTTCAGATCCCCCTCTGTGCTGTGTCTTCCTTTGATTGAACTCTTGAGTAGAGCTTCAATGGGAGAGGTGATTTAAAGTGTGGATTGGGTTTTTTAAGTGAGGATTTGTCTTTAGCTGATAATGAGATTAAAAGAGGGGTTAATGGGATTAATGGAAATCCAGCAAGCTCTGGGGGTGCCCACCCTGGGATATTGTTGGCTCCATAGTTTTGGAGAAATGATCCAGCTGGGGAAGTTGGTCCAGTGTATTCTCAGTCCTAAGATGAAACTTAACCATTTCATTAAAACCTGGTTATGTGAACAGTGGCAACAGTTGTCCGCAGTTGCTGGTGGAGGAGGTTTTTCCAAAGCAGAGGCACAGCATCTTTCTATACCTTCCCTGCCGTTTCTGGCCCTAAAGTAAAGTATGTTGACATTTGGACTTGGTGAAAGGATTCTGGTCTCCAGGAAGGTTTGTATCACAAGTCAGGGTCTCCTTGGAAAGGAGGCAGGCAGTTGTATGGTGGGCCTGGAAAGTGGAGTTCCTGGCTGGGAGGCTAAGTCCCTGCTGATGGACTTTGGGCCTGTTGACCAGAAGAAAACCAGTCAATGCCAGTCACCTTTACTAGGGGCTGTCAGCATTCAGTTTCTTGTGGAATGCGTTTTGTGTGCGTGTGTGTAACCCAATTGAAGAGTCTGTTTTTTTCAGAGATTGATCAGATATGAGCATTTAACTGAAAATTAAGAGCACCTAAATGAATATGCATTTCTTCTTTTTGATCTGTGACATACTTACAAATAAAGGCTTTTTAAAGGTCATCCTAAAAAAAATAAAGGTCATCCTAGGTATAGGTTATTCTGTGATCTGTTCCTTGACAAGTGTTGGCCTGTTCTCAACGTAGGAGGTTTCAGGACTTTGGGCTATAGCTAGCAGAGTTGGGCTTGGGTGGAGCTGTGTATTGAAAAGGGATAACTGTGGAGTTCTTGTCGGGGGATCAGTCCCAGCTCCACCTCCTTCTGACCTTGACCTCAGCCTCAGGCAAGTTCCATAATCTCCCTACATCTCAGGTTCCTTATTGGTAAAATGGGATCTGTATATTTACATTGACTGGGTAGACAAAAGATGGGGGTGTCTGGCATCTGGGTTGTATTAAGGTGGGGAAGGGAAGGGGGTCTCTGACTTGTACTGTGTTTGTTTGGGGTGGGAGGAGTGCTGCTTTTGCTCTGCCAAAGGGTTTCAGGAACAGCTGAGAAGGCTTCACTGTGCCTGTGGTCACTTCTCTTGTCTTGGTGTGCACTTAGGGCTGAAACTATTTGTTCTAGTTGCTGTCGTGCCACGAGACACTGGCACATTGTGGAAGCACTGCCAGGAAGAGGTGTTGGGCTTGGTATTATGCAATTTCTAGAAACAGGAATTAGTAGTGTCTGTGGCTAACATCCTCAGTTGTCCTACCCCAGGCAGTACACATACATGCCCACAGGCGAATTGGCCTTTGAGATTATTTTGTGTAAAAGAGAGAGAGTAAGATAAATTGGGGGATTTTCACTTAAAACATTTTCCACTATGTTTGAGGAAACATGCATTTCAGGTGAGCAAATTCTGAAGGTTGAAACGAGAGGACTGCATGGAGTGTGAACCTGCTAGTGCAAGTTGTGCGAGCGTGCACCTGTGCCTCCGCGCACAAGAGAGAGAGGGAAGGAGCTGGGCTGGACACTTTGGATCTGCTGTGTGCCTTCCTTGGGCAAGTTGCATATCCTTCCAGGCCTTAGTTTCTCTCATGTTCAGTTCGGCTCAGTCCTGGCCAACTCTTTGTGACCGCAAGGACTGCAGCACGCCAGGCCTCCCTGTCCATCACCAACTCCTGGAGCTTACTCAAATTCATGTCCATTGAGTCGGTGATGCCATCCAACCATCTCATCCTCTCTTTTTCCCTTCTCCCACCCTCAATCTTTCCCAGAATCAGGGCCTTTTCAGAAGAGTCAGTTCTTCGCACCAGGTGGCCAAAGTATTGGATCTTCAGCTTCAGCATCAGTCCTTCCAATGAATATTCAGGACTGATTTCCTTTAGGATGGACTGGTTGGATCTCCTTACTGTCCAAGGGACACTCGAGTCTTCTCCAGCACCACAGTTCAAAAGCATCAGTTCTTCGGCGCTCAGCTTTCGTTATCGTCCAACTCTCACATCCATACATGACTACTGGAAAAACCATAGCTCATATGTAAATATGATACCTCATATGTAAAATGAGGTAATAGATTTGGGCTCCAGTGAACTTTGACCACAATCTAGGTTTTAAGAGAAAGTAATTCTTGTTTTGGGTCTTGTTTTTCAAACTCTGGATTGTGAAATGAATTTAGTAGGTTGCAATCATTGTTTCAGGGGGGAGAAAAAGGAAATGTCAAAGGGTGTTACGCATTCAAGGGTATTTCATAAAACCTTTGCTGTGATTCTCTGTATTGTGTACACGGCGAAATCTTGTTTCCTATTGTGAATCTTTTCAGACTAGTGTGAAATAGCCTTGTTTTAGATACCACTCATTGTTAACTGTGGGTACCCTGAATTTTTTCTCTTTCTTTTTTTGGTGGTCATTTTACAATCTATTTCTTTATCATTTGCCCAAAGTGATTGTCCTGGATCTGCTTTGTAGTAGCATGTGAACTGCGTTGATCTTTATTTAGTTTCTTTTCTGCTTGTGCTGTGCTTGCTAGAAGCTCTTCGGAGGGTAGAGTGGGATGGGGAAGTTGAGGAGGAAGCATGTGGGGAAGGCTGTCAGCAGATTGCAACAAGCAAAACAGTAAGTATGTAACAAGTATTTTGTGTGTGTGTTGGGGAGCAAGTTATTTTTACTCTTGAGATACGGTCCTCCCAACTTTTTAATCAAGCACGATTTTAGTTCTAAAGGAAATGGCTATATTGGTTACTTACTTATGGTATCAAACATGAAAAACATGAGAAAAAAGGGGATTTGTTAATAAAGTGGAATTTGCTGGTTGATGTAGTAAGTCTAGAGTGGACCTCAGGCACAGCTGAAATCAGGAACTCAAATAGGGACATCACAGCTGTTTTTTATCTCTGATATCCTGACTTCAAGGTCAAGAGTGATTCTTCCCCATAGTGCTCTGATGACAGAAGACACTGGCTTGGATCATTGCCCATCCCTGACCATGTTCAGAGTGGGAATGCCAAGCCACCTCACTTGAACATAACACATTCATTCATTTCTGCCCTTCACTTGCTCACCTCCGGTGGTAACCCCAGCAGCATCTTGCTCCTCATTGTGAGTCGTGCTAGATGGGATAATTTTTTTGAACAGTCTGTATTTTATATTTGAAGTAGAGTGTACCCTCTATCTTGAAGCAATAAATTTTGGATGGCTGAAAGGAAGTTAATTTTCCATACTTGGTCATAAAAGCCAGAATTAGCTGCAGTCAGCTTATAACGAGTTACTTAAGAAAAAGTATAAAGTGAAGATAGTTAAGGATGTGAGTATTCCAAATTCTTGGTCCAGAATTAAATGAAAGACATGATTTATACCAGGTTCAGGTACAGAGGAATTTGCTGTGGGGACTCAGGGAGGAGTCAAGCCAAGTCTCAGTAGTCTCTTGGGTGGGCCAGAAGACTCCAGCCGCTGGTGATAGAGCCTAATTTGATCAGTAAACAGCCCTCAGAAAGCACAGGGGTGAGATAGGCTTATAACATGGAAGGAAGTGCAGGGGAAGACTGGGTTAAGAGACCAGGTAGGTAAACATCAGCATATGCATTCATGAATGAAATTGTAATGGAGAATGTTTCAGACTGGATTCATCTTTGTCCACACAAAAACTGCATTTGTAATTTTGCCATTTGTTAAGTTGTTTCTATACTTAAATTCTCGTAAAGTCTGCTGCTTGGCATTCCTCTAGTATTACAGAAAGCTTACTCAGATTTCCATAATCAAAAACAAGTGTTAAACACTGCTAGAGTAATCATTTTCCTACAGTTCTTTCTGTTGGATTTATTCAGTTCTTTAAGGGACTCAAAATAATTGAGGATCCAGTGGCCAAGGATAGATCAGCTCTGCTTCTCATTAGAGTATCAGTTCTTAACTTAAGGGGAGGTTGGAGATCCCTTTGAAAAGGTGACAAAGCTGTGGATCCTTTCTCTAGAAAAACGCGTATGTGTGAACATTGAATAGTTAGGGGTAGAGGCATTTCTTAGAACCCTAGAGCCCATCCAAGAAGCATGTACTATAATTAGTTTTCTGGAGTTTACTTTGAGAATGAGAAAGTATTATGTTATTAAATGACCCTTGATGATTTTGAAGACTTTTGTTTTTGCATGTATCCTACTTTTCCAAACATTTGCAATTTTTATGACCCTAGGAAACAATGTGGAGCACCCATTTCGGTTCATCCTTGTGGAACATTCTCCAGAGACTTTCACAGAGCTGTCAACCTGTGTCAGCTGTGGTGTACATCTGCCCAGGGGCCTTTTACACCCCTCTTTTTCAACTTGTTCTCTTTCTTGGGTATGAGGAATGTTTCAAAATGCCAGACTGGGCCTATTGCAGTGGCTGCAGATGAAGGAAGGTTTTTGTTCTGGGGCTCTTTGCTGAAGCAACTTCCGCTGTTCATAAAACTGTTTTCCAGGATTTGGTGTTGGCTTGGAGCCTTTGCTGCAGAAGGTAATCCAGTAGCCTGCTGCTGCTGCTAAGTCACTTCAGTCGTGTTCGACTCTGTGCGACCCCATAGACGGAAGCCCACCAGGCTCCCCCGTCCCTGGGATTCTCCAGGCAAGAACACTGGAGTGGGTTGCCATTTCCTTCTCCAATGTGTGAAAGTGAAGTCGCTCAGTCGTGTCCGACCCTTAGCGACCCCATAGACTACAGCCAACCAGGCTCCTCCATCCATGGGATTTTCTAGGCAAGAGTACTGGAGTGGCTTGCCATTGCCTTCTCCAAGTAGCCTGCTAGCTGCCTGATCATTTGGTTGTGCTGGATATGGGTAGACTTAGAAAGACTCGTTGGAGAAGGCAATGGCAAGCCACTCCAGTACTCTTGCCTAGAAAATCCCGTGAATGGAGGAGCCTGGTAGGCTGCAGTCCGTGGGGTCACTAAGGGTCGGACACGACTGAGCGACTTCACTTTCACTTTTCACTTTCACACATTGGAGAAGGAAATGGCAGCCCACTCCAGTGTTCTTGCCTGGAGAATCCCAGGGACGGGAGAGCCTGGTGGGCTTCCGTCTATGGGGGTCACACAGAGTCGGACACGACTGAAGTGACTTAGCAGCAGCAGCAGCAGAAAGACTCGTGGCTATGGTCCCTTATGTGGCTTAGCGCCTGCTCTTAGCTGTGGGACCTCTTTTCCGTGCTTGCATTTGAACCTGCAGACTGAGGGAGACAGAACTTGTGGAATGAGAAAATACCATTCTTCAGCATGGTATGTTTGTGCTTAGAGATTGAAACATGCTGCACAGGTGGTGTGCCTGATACCATTATTCTGTTTTCCAAATCCTTTGGTAGAAGGAAGGGGAAATTCAGTGTCATTAACTTGAATAATTCATGCTTTGTAATTGGGGCAGAGTTGTCAGAGATGGAAAATAACTTGTATTACTTTTAGGAATAGTGCGTCTTGTTTTAAAAATTCAGTGGAGTAAATTTTAAGATCTTAGTGACTTTATTCAGTGATTTGTGAATGGGGCAGCATCCTATCTAGCTGATAGGGAGGTGCTCCCACGGAGCTGTACAGAGGAAAGATTTAGTGACAGTGTGGTGGGGGAAACTAGGTTGTCGAAAAACAGATTGCTTGAGGCAAGGTCACTTTGTTTTTAGGGATGGCAGGGGTCTGTCAGGCAGATTACCTCACTAGTGCTGACCAGGTGATTCCTGATTGACTGGTTTTAAGATTCCATTTCTGGGAGAGCCGAAACTAATTAAGCTGTGGTTTGTTGACATGGGGCTCATTTTGGGTCTGTTGTCCTATTTGTAACAATATCAAAACCTCTATGCTCTCCCCTGATCTCTAAAGTTTGAATTAAATTTATATGTGCTAATGGATATTTCCCCCGTTCATTTTCTGTTGGTCTTTGGCTATAATGAATCCCTTTGCTCTGCCCAGTTGAGTTACAGTCTTATGTATTGGACAGACATGGCTTTGTTGCTTAAACAGTTTGCTCTTATTATTCTGTAATTAAAAGAAATAAACATAACTTATATGAAGGAGTTTTGTAAGAGCTGGTACCATCCATGTGTCTAGTCAAGGCTATGGTTTTTCCGGTGGTCATGTGTGGATGTGAGAGTTGGACTGTGAAGAAAGCTGAGCACTGAAGAATTGATGCTTTTGAACTGTGGTGTTGGAGAAGACTCTTGAGAGTCCCTTGGACTGCAAGGAGATCCAACCAGTCCATTCTAAAGGAGATCAGTCCTGGTTGTTCATTGGAAGGACTGATGCTAAAGCTGAAACTCCAATACTTTGGCCACCTCATGCGACGAGTTGACTCACTGGAAAAGAGTCTGATGCTGGGAGGGATTGGGGGTGGGAGGAGACGGGGACGACAGAGAATGAGATGGCTGGATGGCATCACCGACTCAATGGACATGAGTTTGAGTGAACTCCGGGAGTTGGTGATGGACAGGGAGGCCTGGCGTGCTGTGATTCATGGGGTCGCAAAGAGTCAGACACGACTGAGCGACTGAACTGAACTGAACCATCCATGTGTAGGTGTTTTCATTCATAATCTTCATTTAAAGTTATTTAGCTCTTAAGTGCTTTCAGTTATATACAAAAAACCGGCTAAGTAGTGAAGTTTGCATATATGTGTCTTCATTTTCCTTTTGATCCCAGGAAACTATTGAGCTCCAAGATTAGGTGTCTGGAAATAACACTACCTTCATCTTCATCTGTTTCAAGATAATAGCTCACATATATTTGTAATTCCAGGAGTGCAGTTTTGAATTCGTAACGTTGGAGCCGATAGATAGCCTGCCTCTTAGCCTGCCTGTCCTCAGTGTCATTTCTCAGGACACCCTTGGGCCTCTTTGCTCTGGGAGCCCATCTGAGTTTACACTTCAGTAAACACTGAGTTTACACTTCCCTTATACTTGTGAGAGCTGAGTACCTTCTCTGGCGTATGGCTCTTTAAACACCCCCGCCCCCCAATTGTTCACCTTGAGGCAGTTGCTTGTCTTTGATCATTGACTCTTTGTGAAAAGGACTTTTATTAAGTAGTTGCCTATGAACAGATTTCCCTTCAAAGGGTAGAAATACCTTTTCTGAATAGGTCTTTTTTAGTTTCTTGTTATTTAGTTACCAAGTCTTGGCCAACTCTTGTGACCCAATAGACTGTAGCCCGCCAGGCTCCTCTGTCCATGGGGTTTTCTGGGCAAAAATACTGGAGTGGGTTGCCTTTTTTTTTGTTTCTTCAGTTCAGTCGTGTTTGACTCTTTGCGACCCCATGGACTGCAGCATGCCAGGCTTCCTTGTCCATCACCAACTCCCAGATCTTACTCAAACTCATGTCCATTGAGTCAGTGATGCCATCCAACTATCTCATCCTCTGTCAGCCCCTTCTCCTCCTGCCTTCAATCTTTCCCAGCATCAGGGTCTTTTCTAGCGAGTCCATTCTTCGCATTAGGTGGCCAAAGTATTGGAGTTTCAACTTCATCATCAGTCCTTCCAATAAATATTCAGGGCTAGTTTCCTTTAGGATATACTGATTGGATCTTCTTGCAGTCCACGCAGCTCTTGAGTCTTTTCCAACACCACAGTTCAAAAGCATCAGTTCTTTGGCGCTCAGCTTTCTTTATAGCCAACTCTTACATCCATTCATGACTACTGGAAAAACCATAGCATATCTTTGACTGCTGCTGCTGCTAAGTCACTTCAGTCGTGTCCGACTCTGTGTGACCTCATAGACGGAAGCCCACCAGGCTCCCCCGTCCCTGGGATTCTCCAGGCAAGAACACTGAAGTGGGTTTCCATTTCCTTCTCCAGTGTGTGAAAAGTGAAAGTGAAGTCGCTCAGTCATGTCCGACCCTTAGCGACCCCATGGACTGCAGCCTACCAGGCTCCTCCATCCATGGGATTTTCTAGGCAAGAGTACTGGAGTGGCTTGCCATTGCCTTGACTAGACGGACCTTTGTTGGCAAAGTAATGTCTGTGCTTTTTAAAATGCTGTCTGGTTGATCATAGCTTTCCTTCCAAGGAGCAGGCGTCTTTTAATTTCATGGCTGCAGTCTGTTTCTTACTGCTGGCCTATTCTGAAGTGGTAGATTTGAACAGAAGACACTCTGCTTGCTGTCTGAGTCAGCCTTCATGTATGGAACTGCAGTGTGAATCACTTCCCTTTCTCCACTATATTTCCCTGCACAGATGGAGCTTGTGCATCCGTTTATGATCACTCCATTTTAGTGAATATTTGAGTGATTACTGTGTGCCATGTGTACTGTTTGTTGAGCTTCTAAGACCTTCTGTATTCCTAAAGTCCTCTGAAGATAGGTACTGGTATCATTTCTGTCTTCCGGATAAGAAATTTGACGTACAGAGAGCTCAGTCACTTGGACAGGGTTGCTGGTGTCAAGGCCTGGCTCTGGAGCCCAAATGTTCATGACTAGGGAGGAAGGAATGTAATGCATGCAGATGGTTGAAATGGTACTTAATAGCATAAGGTAGATCTTGGAAGTACTCTCTGAGAGGTACAGGCCAGGCAGTCCTGGAAGGAAGAGTCCATCCATCTGTGAACGTTGGAAAAGAACTGATGTTTAGGCTGGTCTGTCAGTGAAGATAGCTGAGGCTTGGATGGAGACCTGGATAGTGCTGCAAGCAAACACCTGTCCTTTGGAGGCTGTCCCCTTGGCAGAGAATTATCAGAGAAGGGTCATTGCTTTCACTGGACAGATCTTTTCATCCAGGATTCTGTGCCACTCTCCTGAAGAGTCTTCTGAGGAAATTCAAACAAGTGGAATTAAGCTGCACCCTGAAAAGGTTACCACCAGTGCTTTGATTTGGTTTCACCTCCATTTTCCCCTTGATGCTCCAGTGGAAGTATATGAGTACAGAAGAGGAATTTTTGGGGAGCAGTAAGCTGGAGTGTTATCTTTAGCCCAGGCACTCCACCCAGGCTTGCTAAATTGGTGTGCGCTGGATGGCCTCTCATGATTACTGTGAGCTGCACAGTCTCTAAGCTCTGCTTTTTGTAGGGTGACATTGAATTCCAGCTCTTGGGTGCTTATTTCCCACTTGATGCTGCTGCTGCTGCTAAGTTGTGTCAGTTGTGTCCAACTCTGCAACCCCATAGACGGCAGCCCACCAGGCTCCCCCGTCCCTGGGATTCTCCAAGCAAGAACACTGGAATGGGTTGCCATTTCCTTCTTCAATGCATGAAAGTGAAAAGTGAAAGTGAAGTTGCTCAGTTGTGTCCGACTCTTAGCGACCCTATGGACTGCAGCCTAGCAGGCTCCTTCATCCACGGGATTTCCCATGCAAGAGTACTGGAGTGGGGTGCCATTTCCTTCTCCGTATTTCCCACTTAGGGACTCTTATTTACAAGGAATTTGCTGCCGGAAGCAACCTTGCTGACTTGGATGAGTCCTTTTGTGTGTGCAGTGAGGACTCAGTGATGAGTAAAGTGTCTCCCATGTTTGTATGCCATGTACATTTAAAATGTGACTGGGGCTTGGGGGAGTGAGACAGGTGTTTCAGAGATCTTACCATCTTCAGTTCTAAGTAACCACTTCAGCAACCCAGTGTTCAGTTCAGTTCAGTAGCTCAGTCGTGTCCGACTCTCCGCGACCCCAAGAACGGTGGTAATTCATTTAACAAGTGTGCTTTGAAGAAGTAGATGTTTCATTTTACTTTTAAAACTTTTCTTTCAAGTTGTAAAATGATAAATGATCTCATTAAATAAAGGTTTGCCTCTGAGTATCTGTGAAAAAAATATCCAGTCAAGAGAAAATGGTAGATGTTAAACAAATTCCCTGCAAAACTAGTAAGCTAGTTGGAAAGTACTGGGTTGGCCAAAAGATTTGTTAGCTGTAGTAGTGGTTAGCTATCTTTAATGTCATCCAAAACAACTTTGTTAGATTGTATGGTAACAGCGGTCATATTAACATGCATTAAAAAAAGGTGAATTTTTGTGTAGTCATCTTAATATTGAAGACGAAAGAAAAAGCAACATTTTCAGCATATTATGCTTTATTGTTTCAAGAAAGGCAAAATTGCAACTGAAAAGCAAAAAGATTTGTGCAGTGTATGGAGAAGGCTCTGTGACTCATTGAGTGTGCCAAAAGTGTTTTTCGAAGCTTTGCGATGGAAATTTCTCACTGCACGGTGCACCATCGTTGGGTAGACCCGTTGAAGTTGCTAGCAGTCAAATTGAAACGTTTGTGGAGAATAATAATCAACGTTACACCATGTGGGAAATAGCTGATATACTCAAAATATCCAAATCAAGCGTTGAAAATCTTTTGTGCCATCTTGGTTATGTTGATCACTTTGATGTTTGGGTTTCACATAATTGAAGCAGCAAAAAATCTTCCTGATGGTATTTCCACCTATGATTTCTCTACTGAAATGTAACAAAAATGTTTTTTAAAACAAATTGTGATAGATGATGAAAAGTGGATACTGTACAATAATGTGAAATGAAGGATTGTGGAGCAGACGAAATGAACCACCACCAACCACACCAAAGGCCAGTCTTCATCCAAAGAAGGTGATGTATCTATGGTGGGATTGGAAGAAAGTCCTTTTATTACAGTCTTCTGGAAAATCAAACAATTATTTCTAACCAGTACTTGTCCCAGTTAGATTAGCTGAAGGCAGCACTTGATGAAAAGCATCTGGAATTAGTCAACAGAAAATGCATAATCTTCCTTCAGGATAACGCAAGACCACATGTTTCTTTGGTGATTAGGCAAAAATTGTACAGCTTGTCTGGGAAGTTCTGATTTGTCTGCTGTGTTCACCACACATTGGATCTTTGGATGTCCATTTATTTTGGTCTTTATTCTCTTAATGGAAAAAAATTAAATTCCCTGATAGACCATAAAAGGCACCTGAAACAGTTCTTTGCTCAGAAAAGGTAAGTTTTGGGAAGATGGAATTACTAAGTTGCCTGAAAAGTGGCAAAAGATAGTAGAACAAAATGGCGAATACATTGTTCAATAAAGTTCTTGGTGAAAATGGGTAATGTCTTTTAGTTTTACTTTAAAAACCGAAGGAACTTTTTTTTCCAACTCAGTACATTATCAAAATATAATAGATTTATTGCTGCATAATTCTGTTGCTCTAAAACTCTAAAATTGCATACAGGATAAAATTGAAATTCCCATCCTGTGGTACTGTGAGCTCCTGGCTTTTGTCACAAGACCATTGCCCAATAGTCTTTGCTGCTTCTGCACTCCCTCCATATTTTAGGGTCCAGTTTGGAGCATTCTTATTTTACAGTGATCTGCCCAGTTTCTAGGGTTTCCCTCGTGGCTCAGCTGGTAAAGAATCCACCTACAATATGGGAGACCTGGGTTCCATCCCTGGGTTGTGAGGATCTCCTGGAGAATGGAAAGGCTACCCACTCAAAGCAGTGCTCTCCAGTGGAACTTTCTGCAGTCATAGAAACATTTGTTTTCTGGGTTATTTAGTGTGTTAACACTACACTCATGTGGCACACAAGGCCTTGAAAGTGGCTGGAAGACTAACACTGTGCTCGGTTTGACAGATTTTAGAGAAGCTGGACTCATTTTAGTCCCATGGTATTTTCAGGTATCTCTGTTAACATTGGCCTGTGGGCAGGTGGATATGCAGTTCTAGAATTCATGGGAGGGTTTGCCAGACTTGGAGGCTTTGGGCTGTTGTCAGGAAGGTGAGAGAAGCCTCCCTGGGGCTGTGGGGGGAGAAATGAGGGACCTGGGGCCAGCATTTAGATAAGAAGATAGTGGGGACTGAATCCTGATTTATTGGTAGGCAGGTTTCTCCTCTATTCCTTTCCCCCACCTCTAGGAGGTTGGAAGAGGAATCCCAGAAGGGGCCTGGACTTGAGCCAAGCCTGTGCAGGATGAGAACTCAGAGAATTAGCCCTCATCAGGGTGAGGTCTTTGCCTTCGGAAACTATTCATCCTGGAGTTATCTAGAAAAGATCATGTTTTCTAGTCTCTGCCTGTCTTTATAGCGTAGAAAATCCCCCACCCCTCTTTGGAATTTGCTTTATCTGTCATCTTCCCTTCCACTCTCATTTTTGTGACCTTTAGGGGCAGGGCTGGGTCATTTGGCCCCATTACCTGTGTGTGGAGAATGTGAACTAAGGTTCAAGCAGAGACTAAAGACTGAGCTGTGACTCTAGAAGGTGCTGGTGGTGGGTCCACCTGGAGTGAATCAGCTGAGCAAGGTGGGCAGAAATCTGCCCACTGAGCTGTTGCTAGTGGGTTGCCTTTGGTTTTACACATTTCGTGGTTTACAGCTCGTGAAACGTGAATATTTTCAGAGTTAATAATGTTTATCGAGCACTTTCTGTTGCATGTCATTTGGCTCTTACACAAGCCTTGTAAGGGCCATATTTCCATTTTAGAGTTGAGGAAGCTGCAGTGTCGCCATCTACCTATTTTTTCTGGTCAAAAATGTATAAGGCAATTTTGCCTTCTTAACATTGTATGTTTACGATAGTGTTAACTGTGTACACTGTTGTGCAGTAGATCCTGAGAACTTTTTCATCTTGCAAAACTGAAACTAGCCACTGAAAACTCCCCTTTCCTCTCTGCCTAGCCACTGGCGGCTACATTCTACTTTCTGTTTTTAAGAGTTTGATTGTTTCAGATACTTCATACAGTGGAGTTATGTAGTATTTGTCTTTTTATGACTGATTTGTTTCACTGAGCATAATGTCATACATGTTCATCCATGTTGTCATAAATGCCAGGATTTCCTTTTTAAAAGGCTGATTACTAGTCCAGTGTATATACACATACCACGCTTTCTTTATCCATCCAGCTGTTTGTTGATGGACTTTTAAATTGCTTTCACCTCTTGGCTGTTTTAAATATTTATTTATTTATCTGTTGGGTCTTTGTTGCATCATGTTGCATCTTCATTGCGGCTGGTGGGCTCCATAATTGAGGCATGCGGTCTCTGGCTGGTTGCAGTGCATGGGTTTAGTTCCCCAGCCAGGGATCCAGCCTGTATGCCCTGCATTGCAAGGTGTATTCTTAATTACTAGACCACCAGGGAAGTCCTGGCCATTTTGAAAATAAGTTAGAACTTGAAACAAGCTTGCAGAGGACTGTAAACTTCTCATGTTCTAATTTTGCTCTGAAACTGATTTGTGGTGGGGGATTTTTATCAGGCAGCTATGAAAGATAGTCAAAAGGTATAGGAGATGGTTCAAGCAGTGGCACTGTGGTATTTTGTCAGCTGTCTTTCAGGGCATACTAAAAGAAGTGACTGGTTAAAATTGAAATGGATCCCACCCCATCTTGGTTTCTCAGGGTCTGTCAGTTACCCCACAGCCCTGGCTTCTCAACCCACAAAGTACCAGACAGCCTTTTCCACGTCAATTGGTTTGACTTATGTGTTTTTTTATCAGTTGTGGTGTAGTTGATACACATTATTATGTTTCAGGTGTACAGCATAATTCACACTTTCAAAAGGTTATATTCCATTTATTAGTTATAATAAAATATTGGCTATATTCTCCATGACTTGTGTCTTGATTTCAGCCAGTCTAACCCTAAAAAGACTCACAGAATTATTGTAATTGAACATTTCTCCATGCATTGCCTCAAAATGTGACCAGAGCAGCTTACTTTTTAAATCCTGTAAGTGGGAGGGCCCTTACCAACTCATACCAACTCAATGAACAGACATATCAGAGATGAGAGGTGCCCATAGCACCAGTCTCGGTAGACCACGTCTCTGCATTCAGTGTTCTGTGTCTTAAGCCTGGACAACTTTAGTAATTTTTAAATTTATTTTTGGCTGTGTTAGGTCTTAGTTGAAGCACACAGAATCTTCTTTGCAGCATGCAGGATCTTCCTTGCGGCTCATAGGCTTCTCTCTTGTTGTGGCATGTGGCTCAGTCATTGTGACTCGGGGGGCTCAGTTACCCCATGGCCTTTGGGATCTTACAGGGGTGGAACCCATTTCCCCTGTATTGGAAGATGGACCATTGGACCACCAGGGAAGTCCCAAGCCTGGGTAACTTTAATTGCTTCATCCTTCATCCTTGTGCCTTCTGCGTACTAAGCATCTCCTTCAAAGGGGAGTGCAATAAGCTAGACAATTTGCTCCCCCAAAAGGAAGCAGCTTAGGACCCCCCCCCCCCATTTTCAGAAAATCTGGTTATATCCTTATAAATACTACTATCCATTCATCAGTTCATGAACATTTCAGTTTCTACCTTTTGGCTCTTGGGAATAATGCTGCTGTGAACATTCATTTGCACGTTTTTGTGTTTTTGTTTCTCTTGGCTGTATACCTACGGTAGTATTTCTGCATCATATGTACTTTTGAGGAGCTGCTGGACTGTTCTCAGAAGTTGCTGCCCCATTTTACATTCCCATCAACAATGTATGAGGACTGCAAAACCCCATATCCTTGCTGGCACTTATGAATAATTTTTCGATTATAGCTTTTTAAACCTAGTAGAAGTTAAGTAGTTTTCAGTTTTTGTCTTTTTTTTAACTTCCTTCTGATCTTTAAGTTGAGCAGCGATTGCAGGATACTTTGTTTTCTCAATGTTCCTGAAGGCTGCTTCCACCCAGATGAGTCTTGTCATGTGACACGGGAGTTAAAAGGTGACTGAATGCACCTGAAGCACCTGGATCCGTGATGTTTTAAAGAGGTTGAATTTTAAGTGTTTAATGGACTCTCTGTAAACTTTTAGTCTAGTACTGTCTTGACTTTTTTTTTTTTAAGATAATACAATTTTGGGATCTTGGGGTGAGGGTTCCAGTCCACACTCTCCCTCCCAGTTTTTAGTCATAGGCACACATGCGCACCTGAGTATAAAGATGTGTTTCAGCATCCATGTTGTCGTGCGTGTTGCCAAACAGCTTCTAGTCGAGGCCAGAGGATGCAGGCTGTGCATCAAGTTTTGAACCCAGCTGTAACTTTGAAGTCGCTTTTTTTAACTGTTATACTGTCAGTGTCATTTTCTTGTCCTGGGAAGGGAGTGAGCTAGTCACTAAGTGTTTATGCTTAGCTGAAGTTCTCTGTACCTCCGATGTGTTCTATGCTGACCATTAGAGCATGCTGAAAATGGAATGTACTACCTAAGGAGGTGAGCAGATGAGCTGTGACTGATGGTATTGAAGCTGAAAATGAACTCAATGGCTTTTGGCAGTGATCTCTCAGATTGCTTAACATCTCGCCTCTGTTCCCCTATCAGTAAAGTGGGATGACAGAAGCACTCCACCTGCCTGGAGACGGTGCAGATTTGTCTGGGACCAAGTAGCCCTACTGTTAGGAGAATCAGGGACAGCAGAGTATTGCTTCTGCCTGCTCTGGGGTGGTCTGATTGCACAGAAGATACTGTAGTTATACTGATTAAAGCTGCAGTGGTTTTCACTTTAAATTTGAATGATTCTAATTTGTTTCCCAACTCGAGGGGACCTGGGACTACCTCATTCATTTTTGGTTCACGTGCGTTCCTTTCCCTGCACATTTTCTTGCCCCATCCTGAATTTTGAGGAGACCTTCTGATACTTTTGTCTCAGTTGCTTGTATTGCTGAACAGTATGTTGTTCAGTCTTGTTTTTCAGCTTTGTTATCAATGCTGCATACCATTTGCAAACTTCTGCCACTTCTTCATTTAAAGTTCATCCATGTTGTGGTAGCTGTCTGTGGTTAACTTACTTATCTTCACCTGTGTGTGAATGTATCACAGTTTATCCCTGTTGGTGGACATTTGGGTCGGTAGGTTTGCTTTTGTTGCACAGGGAAGGTCGGGTGGGAGCGGCGCTGCTACTCACCATTCTTGCTGTAGCACTCTTCTACATGCTTGCAGGCATCCACAGGGTGTGCAGGTGTCTCAACTAAGCGCCCTGGGAGTGGGGTTACTAGGCCATCGGGGATACCTGAATGCCAGATTACTTAAAAAAAGAAGCAGTTGCATCTGTTTACCTTCCCACATCGGAAAATGTTGAACCGTGTTTTTACCAACGTTTTGACATTAACAGACTTTCTATATTTGCAGGTTAACTCAGCTGTGAGTATCTTCTCATGTTTGTTTATTGTACTTATTTGAAATACCTGTTTCTGACTTTTGCTCATTTTCCTTTAGCTTGTTTATCTTTTAAAATTGATTTGCAGCAGTTCTTTATATTTGAGTACCAGATCTTTGTGGATAGTATATTTTACAAATATTTCCTCCTAGTTTGGTATCTCTACCATCACCACCACGTACACATACTTTTTAGTATCTTTTTTTAAAAAATATTTATTATTTGAGTCTATCAGTTTTTAGTTGCGGCACATAGAATCTTTTATTGCAGCGCTCAGACTGTCCAGTGTACTTGTGGCATACAGGCTTAGTTGTTCCGGGCAGGTGGGATCTTAGTTCCTTGTCCGAGGATTAAACCCACGTACCCTGCATTGCAAGGTGGATTCTTAGCCCCTGGGCCACCATCTTCTAAAATCGATCAGGTTTTGCCTTTCATCCATTAGGAAATGATTTTGGGGTATAGGGTGAAGAATCATGCAGCCTCTGAATTCCTTGCTGGCTCGGTGGCCTCATGTAAATGACTGATTTCTTCTACATCAGAGTCCTTGGCTACAGAATGAGATTCCAATCCCTACTGTGTGCAGGGTTCTTGTGAGGTCAGACAGCAAGCCTCAGTAAGCACTCAGTAATTGCTCCTTGTTCTGAGTCCAGCTGCATTTCCTAAGCATTTGGACACTCAGGGAAAGTTGGCACTTAACTGGGAAAGTTGTTGCTAGTACATTGCCTGCCAACTGCTACAGCCATCACAGCCAGGCTGGATTTGACTGCTCAGCAAATCCCCAGGCAGGGCACTAGTGGCTTGCAGAATGTTCAGCAGCATGCAGACTTGCCTCATGCAGGCAGGTGCTCGGTCTTAGAACTTATTAGTGTAGATCTGATGCATTGTAGAAGTGACTGCTTCCTAACTCTCCCATACAGTTACAAAGTTGAGTTTGGACATTCTAACTAGGAGCTGTGGTCCTTGAAAGGAGCTTAAGTGACTACATGTGCAGACATCCAGTGTGCAAGTCCTGTGAGCAAACAAACAGAAGGCTGGGGATCTGGTGACGGTTGGCATTTGTGTCACAGTATGCTTTCTCTGACTCGTGGAGAGAATGGGCTGGGATTGTGTGGTGAGGTACAGTTAGAGATCCCTGTGATCAAAGAGGCTTTGCTTTTTCCACTGGAGGAGAGTAATGGCAGTGAAGGATGGATGGACGTCTTTTCACGTGTTCTGGGAGATCAGCTGTCAGAGGAAACTGAAGGCATGGATTTCAAGCATTGCTCATGGAGTCTGTGGGGTTATTGGCCTCTCTTGAGCCGTTTCTGGTTTCACTCTCCAGCGTTCCTGCTGCCATTTTGATCAGGGGCTTGTTGTAACGCCTTTCACGGAGGAGACCACTGAGCTGAGCAGGTAATATTAAGCCATCAAACGTTTGTTGAGCCTTCTCAATCCTATAATGTCCACACTTGAAAAACTGGAGAAGTCCCAATATAAAAGAGCTGAGGAGTGGTAAACTTTGCCTTTTGGAGTGGCTGTCATGTCCCATGTAAAGGTGATAGGTATGGTCTATACACATGTCCCATCAACACCAGAACACAATATGAGGGGAATATTGATTGTAAGTGACCCTGTGAGTTTACCGATGTGAAAATAGGTATTCATGCTTTAGGGTGACCTTTCCCCTACTTATGACTTTGTTACATTTTATTATAATAACAGCTAAATGTTTTAATCAAGAGCTCTAAAAATATAGGGCAGAATTGCCCTGTTTGTTTAACTAAGTTGCTTGTTCCCCCTGAACTGGAGGGTGTTCTTTTATCAGGGCTAGTAGGCAGTTGCTTGGTTCTCTGGCACTTGTTGTCTGGGAGCCCTACTCCCAGCCCTGCAGCAGCAAATATCTTTACTAGTTTTGAGATTTAACCAAAACTGTAAAATTGGACTAAGGTCCTCAAGGGAACATTTACTATGAAAAATTGCTCTGCAGAATAGCATTGTTCTATAAGGGCAAGTTAATTTTCGCAAAATATTAATACACTTTTTGTACATTAAACACTCTTGAGGAGAAGGAAATGGCAACCCACTCCAGTAATCTTGCCTGGAAAACACCACGAACAGAGGAGCCTGGCAGGATACACTCCGTGGGATCACAAGAGTCAGGCATGACTTAGTGACTAAACCATCCACCACTACAAAGTGAATATATGCCTAAGGATAATGTGTGAAAAGTACATTTCCCATATACTAGCTAGTTTTTTGGTGGGAGGGTGGGAGTCAAGGAAGACTTGGGGTTATTTTTTCATCAACTTCCATTTTATACTTACTTATAATGGCCATTATTTTTACTAATACTGTAAAATTATGAAGATGAATAACATACCAAAAGTTTCACGTAAAAAAAAAAATACTCTTGAATAGCTGGGTATCAACTTTCTGAGCTAGGAGTAGCCCCATGTTCCCACTGATGTGAGTGCAGGAAATGTTGTGGTTGTGCAGCCCACAAGGATTTTTTATTACTCCTTTAAGATTGTTAGTCTTGCTGTTTTGCTGCCTTAAATGTGAACCACAAGTCATAGAACCTATTCTTTATCTTAAACTTTCCTTTCAGAAAAGTACTTCATAACACTTAGTTGTTAAGCAGTGCTCCAGTAGCTGCTCTCATCTTGGAGGTGTTTCCAGTCTGCACAAGGTGGGTGGGTCATTCCCAGAAAGTAGAGCAGTTTGGGTCCTTCTCAACCCCACCCCCGCCTCCAAAAGCTGTAATTGAACAGCATTGGGCACATAAGGCAGGCACTATTTGTAAGCCTGCTGAACTTGAGGGTAGTCCTAAGGATGGGCCCTGTCAGCTACTCTGTTTCCCAGATGAGGAGTCACAAGTCTAATGACAGTGTCTGTTGCTGGAAGTTTCAGAGATTAGCTCTGGAGGTTGACAGAGCTCAGGCCAGCCTGCTTTTGTTCTTCATCTGCAGGTCTGTCTCCATGTTCCCTGCACAGCGTCAAGTCTGAAGTAGGTGGGGGCACAGACATGGTTTGTTTATTCATTTTCCTAAGTGTATATGCTATAAAATTCATTCTGACAAATACACCACTGCAGTTAAGATAGAGTATTTCCAGCATTCCCCCAAACTCCTTTTGTACTTCTTTGCAGTCAGCCCTTCCTCCTGTCCCCACCTGTACACATGAGGGTTTCAAGCAAGATCCCTAACCAATTCTCTGTGCAGCCAGAGATGAGCGCCACCCCTTTATGAACTCTCCAGAGCGGCAGTTATGTCATGTTTTTGCCTATGAGCCTGATGGGTAAGATGCAGAAGGAGGTGACCACTGGCTGTAAGAAGAGATAGCCCAGAATATTGGGCCTTGTTCTGAGTGGTGGCTGCCTGTCTACTGTTGTCCCTGCCTTGCCTGGGGACGGAGGAGGAAGCTTGAACATCGTGCCACAGAGTGCACTTGTGCTGAAAGCTATGGAAGTGTGTGCCTCTTGTGTGCCTCTCTACATTTGTCCATATTGGGAGTTCAGCCTGAGGCGAAGGCATCTCTTGCCTGCAATCACAGAATAAACTGCTTCTTAGCTGATATTGGCCATAGCTTGGATGCTCCAGGTCCTATCCTATCCCTTCTGTCCCTTCATCCCATCCCCTACCCCTCTCCCCCACGCCCAGGGACTCTTGAGTTGCTTACTGTGCCTATGGAGCACAAAGAATTGTGTGAAAATTGCAAAATTCTCTAAGGAGAGGATTTTTTTTTAATGGCAAGGGGTGCTCTACCCATTCCATGCATGATGGTCCCCTTCTAGTAAAATGCTGAGTCCTTCTGCTGTGAGATGGTCACAAGTGTGAGCGGAGCCAGTCCAAAGCCCAAGGCATTCAGGTGGGCAGTTGGAGGTAGCTAAGCATGTTTGCTCCCCAAGGAGTGTCTGTGTCCGCAGGTGTTTACAGTGCCCAGCTCTGTGCCAGCAGAAGAGGGCTGTTGCGACAGTGCCGCATAACATATAGAAGTGACAGCGTGAAGTGTCAGTGGTAACCCGAGTGCTGGAATCCCAGGAGGTAGCCTGGACTGCCTCGGGAGCTCTCAGTGTGGGACCGATTTTCTTTCTCGAGGCCTAGGGTGGAGTTGGATTGACTTTGTATTCTACTCAGGATAAACGATTTGGCTTTCTTTTTATTATGCCAATTTTCTGATTGTAGGAAATAGCTTGTTATAGTTTGGTCTAGTTCACAAGTGTTAGGGAGGTTGTAGACAAGTGTAGTTTCATCCCTTTTTTAGGGATGGAGTGAGGAGAGGAATGATGTGACTGCAAGCTTTTTATTAAGTATGCAAGGAAAGCATTTTGTGATTCTTTTCTCAGCTACCATTGGAGTTAACCAAGTCTTGTATAGACTTAGGCAAAATTTGGGCAAAAAGAAACCAAATATTCCAGCAGTACTTACAGTAAATATTTCCGTTTGTGGAATTTTATCCATGTTTATGTGTTTTGCAGAGCCCACCAAAAAAACCAGTTTAAGAATCAAGTCCCAGTTGGGTTGTGAGTCTTTGCGCCTGCCGTGTGCCCCATTGCCTCTGTAGAATAGGCACACAGGAACCTTTATCACGGTTAGCTGCTGCATACCTGGTGTCTGGCCGCCTGTTGTGCTGTGGCTCGTAGTGGTTCTCCCATCTGGGGACATTGCTGGTTGTAACAACTCCCCATTGTTAATACCTTCACTTGAAGATGAGATTGCAAAAATGCCCGAGATTGGGAACAAGGACCTGCAGACATCACCTCTTCCTTCCTGCTGTGAGGGTGTTTGCTTTATGGGCTGGGCCCATCTATGCTGCTGGTTCCATTTTCAATTTCCAAGTGAACCAGCTGCTTTCTGCCTCTTGCTACCTCAGACAAGAGAAAATAAAGACTCTCCTAGATGAAGCCTACCTCTGTTTTCCCTTTATCAGCAAGTGGAGCATCTCCCACTAGACCTGAGCCCCTTATAAAGATAAATCTAAAAGCTGATGGCTGAAGCCTTGAAATCAGACTGTTGCTCCTTAGCAGGAAAGCTATGACAAACCTAGACTCTGCAGGTTGAAAAGCAGAAAAGTTAACATTACATTGTCCACAAAGGTCCATATAGTCAAGGCTGCGGTCTTCCCAGTGGTCATGTATGGTTGTGAGAGCTATACTGTAAAGAAGGCAGAGTGCCAAAGAACTGATGCCTTCGAACTGTGGTGCTGGAGGAGATTTCTGAAGGTCCCTTGGACAGCAAGGAGATCAAACCAGTTAAGGGAAATTAATCCTGAATACTCAGGGTTTGAAGGAATAGTGCTGAAACTGAAGTTCCAGTATTTTGGTCATCTGATGTGAACAGCTGACTTGACTGGAGAAGTCCCTGATGCTGGAAAAGATTGCAGAAGAAGAGGGCATCAGAGGATGAGATGTCTGAATGTCATCACCGATGCAATGGACATGAAGTTGGGCAAAATCTGGGAGATTGTGAGGGACAGGGAGCCCTGGTGTGCTGCCATCCATGGGGTCGCAAAGAGTCAGACATGACTGGGTGACTGAGCAACAACAATAAAAGCTGATGAAATGACAACAAGCCCCTGAAGGAGGGTTAAAAGTGAAAGTGTTAGTTTCTCAGTCATGTCTGATTCTTTGCAACCCCATGGACTGTAGCCAGGAACCTGTCAGGCTCCTCATTTCATGTAATTTCCCAGGCAAGAATCCTGGAGTGGGTTGCCATGACTCCTCCAAGGGGATCTTCCTGACCCGGGGATTGAACCCAGGTCTCCCACATTGCAGGCAAATTCTTCACCATCTGAGCCACCAGGGAAGCCCGAAGGAGGCTTATTAACTATGCAAATAGAAAGTTCCTTGTACTTGTCCAATAGAACAAAGGAGGGTATGGGAGTATTTCAGGCTTTGATGAGTAGAAGACTTGAGAAGCAGCTGAAGTCATCCAGAGGTTTACAAACTTTGTGAAGATCGGTCTGGGGCCGCTAAATGTTTCTCTGTCTTGTTTGTGCACTGCTTGTTTGTGACGATAAGGGGGTAACATATTCTACCCAACATTTTCTTAGAGACCAAAAAGAGAAAAAGCTCTCATTAAATTTAGAACTGTGACGGAACAGCCTGGAAAGTCCTCCCAGTTTGTGTGGCCTGGTCAGCAGGAGGGCAGCAGGATACCCTGACCTTTCTGACATTTGAAAGTGACATAATGCAATGATGCTGGACCTGGTTGCCATGCTGTGCCCCCCTCCCTTTTTTTTTTTTTTAAAAGAAGCAACCATTCCTCTTTTTTTAAATTAATTTTTGGTTGCCCTGGTGCTTCATGCTGCGTGAGGGCTTTCTCTAGTTGCAGCAAGTGGGAGCTACTCTTCATTGAGGTGCATGGGTTTCTCATTGCAGTGGTTTCTCTTGTTGCAAAGCACAGGCTCTAGGTGCACAGGCTCAGCAGTCGTGTGATGTTCTGGCATGTAGAGTCTTCCTGGATCAGGGATCGAACCTGTATCCCCTGTGTTGGCAGTCGGTCTCCTGTTCACTGTAGCACCAGGGAAATTCCATGCTGTCTTTTCTGAGGATTATGACACTTGTAACTGAGGGCTACTAGTGTTTCACAACTTGTTATTACCTATTTGTGTGTGAGAGGGGAAGGAACTTTTTTTATCTTTAATCTTTTGCTGGAAACTGTGCTGACTTCTTATTCTTTTTAGTTTTCAGAAGAAAACAAGTAGATAAGACAGAATCCCAGCAGAAGGCGGCCCCTGGCTAAGGTGCCTGCCTAGGGTCACACAGGCAGGATCTGAACCAAGGTCTTCCTGGCTTTGAAGTATTGATAAGTCTTTCACCTGGGGGAATGGCCACCATCAGAGACCAGTCCCCCAGGAAAGGGAGGCAAAGGGAGTTATGTGCTTAGATAACCAAATTAGAGGTGCCTTTTCCCACACATCTCATTTGTTAAGTGGATTTTCAGAAGATTGAGAGTAAGTTGGTTTGTCTCCCTTTTGTTGTTTAGTCGCTTAGGCTTCCCTGTTCTTCACCATCTCCCAGAGCTTGCTCAAACTCATGTCCATTGAGTCGGTGATACCGTCCAACCATCTCGTCTTCTGTCGTCCCTTTCTCCTCCTGCCTTCAATCTTGCCCAGAATCGGGGTCTTTTCTAATGAGTCGGCTCTTCGTATCAGTTGGCCAAAGTATTGGCGCTTTCAGCATCAGTCCTTGCACTGAATATTCAGGATTGAGTTCCTTCAGGATTGACTGGTTTGATCTCCTTGCAGTCCAAGGGACTCTCAAGAGTCTTCTCTGACACCATAGTTCAAAAGCATTAGGTGTCTGGATTACCCAAACTCAAATTTAAAAAGCTCTGTCCTTGGGTGAAGTGCTGCTTCAGAAGCTCAGTGTGTTTAGGAGGTCAGTACACTGCACATTGGGCTTCCCAGGTGGTGCTAGTGGTAAAAAAACTGCCTGCCAGTCCGGGAGACAAAAGAGATTTGGGTTTGATCCCTGAGTCAGGAAGATCCCTTGGAGGAGTCATGGCAACCTACTCCAGTATTCTTGTCTGGGGAATCCCATGGACAGAGGAGCCTGGCGGGCTGCAGTCTATAGGGTTGAAGAGAGTTGGACACGACTGAAGTGACTTAGCACGCACACACTCACACTGCATATTGTGGCACCACCTTGATGATTGGTGATTATCATTGTTGATGATTCACCCCCCACACTGATCCTCTAGCTTCCCTGTTCACTTTAGCTGACATGTCATACTCTGCATTACTACTGTCTGAAGACACACTGACTTGTTTGCAGACATCCTGCCCTCTCTCTCTGGGGTTGGGAGGCCTCTGTCCCAGACTTTGGGCTTTGCATAACTGGCAACTGTGGTTGGTTTCTGGCTTTCTTTGAACTTTTATTGAGACCTTTCAACCTGTCAGACACTGACTTGATGCTGTCTGTAGCAATATGAACTTGGAGAAGAACAAACATGATCACATATCTGTGTGTGCTGTGGTTATAGTTTCCAGTTTTTCATTGCTGATATATAGGAAAGTGGTTGACTTTTGTACATTAACCCTGTATCCTACAACTTTGCTCTAATTGCTTCTTAGTTCCAGGTGGTTTTTTTGATTGATTCTTGGGGATTCTCTGTAGATGGAATCATGCCATTTTCAAATAAAGAGTCTTGTTTCTTCCCAGTCTGCTATTTTTATTTCCTTTTTTTAATGCATTTGTTAGGAGTTATAGTACAGTGTTAAAGGAATGGTGAGAAAGGACATCCTTGAACTTCCTGGTGGTTCAGTGACTAAGACTCTCCCCTTCCAATGCAGGGAGCCCAGGTTCTATCCCTGGTCAGAGAACTAGATTCCACATGTCACAACTAAGAGTTCTCATGCTTCAACTAAAGATCATACATACCACAGCAAAGATTGAAGGTCCTGAGTGCCACAACTAAGACCCAGTGCAGTCAATAAATAAGTAATAATAAATATTGAAAGAAAAGAAAGGATATCCTTCCCTTGGTCCAAGATCTTAAGGAGAAAGTGTCTGGTTTTTCAGTAGTAAGTAGATCCTGTGATTGAGATAAGACAAAATATGGCCACAGGAACTCTTGGGAAAGCCACCTGCAGGACATTTGGGGTGGGCAGGGGTTGGGGACTCAGCAAAGGCTTCTTGAAGGAGAGTGGTGTGCCAGGATGGGGAGCTGTGGAGGGCAGGGTGGTTTTAGACAGGGAAGGCCTAGTATAGTGAAAAGACGTCAGATGTGTCAGAATGGTACATATGTGAGCAGCAGCAAGCATCTTTTTGAGAAAGATGGGGACTAGTAGGAGGGTTCTGGCTAGAATCCTTGGGCTCCTGTCAATGGGCCCAGTGCCCTGAGATGCCGGGGACATACCCGCAAACTGTAGGAGGAGTTTAGTTGTGGTGCAGCTTCCTTCAACATGCTGGTTCTCTAGAGTGGGCAGACTCTACCACAGTTCGGCTTCAACTGTGTGGCTTGTTCCCTGGGCCACTGTCCCTATTCGTGGCACCTCCATTCGGGACCTGATTTTGAAATTCTAAACAAGATGAAGTAGTAGTATGGTATTGAGTGTTGAGGCAATTGGGGAAACGATCATAACTGAAGAATAATTTTATCTTCTCTTTTTAAAAATACATGGGTTAGTTTTTCGTTCTCTGGGGTGTGGGACAGCATGCCAGCCATAACTGTATCCATGACTGCTTTGCCACTTCACCACACAGGGCCCCAACTCCAGGCCTTGCTTCACACTGACTCTGCATCCTGGGAATGAATCTTGGATGTCAGCCAGATATTAGAGCCCTAGGCTCCAAGGAAATCAACTAGTTCATTTTGGATTAGTCCTGGCATCCAGCCATCTTTTACAGCATTCTTCCCTGGGAACCCAGCAGAGACATCCCAAGGGCTGACTTGATGAACCTTTGGAACAGGAGCCTGCCCTAGGTTGCTGTGGTATATTGAGAAAACTTCTCTGGAAAAAAACAGTGGGAAAGAGGGAAATTCCACACCCAGAAATTAGCCCTGGAATTATAGCCAAGGTTCAGTTGTATTCAGTGCTGGCAGTGGAATTGTATTCCTTTTCCTGTCCCCGTGGCTTCTGGATTGGAGAGGAAACGAGGACCCAGGAAATCTCTGCACACGGTGGCTTTCCTCCTAGTTGGCGGAGATCGCAGACTGTCTGCCAGTTGTGTTTGTAGAGGCCAGCATGTCTTTCTTTTCCTCTCTGAACTTGCACCTTCAGACCTTTATTTTATCAGTTACAGCTGAAGAAATGCAGGGGGAAGGAGAACCTTAGGTTTTGGTGTTTCATTTGTTGTTTACTCAGCATATAGTTTGAGAAAGTTGTTGCGAAGTACATTTGTGAGGACTCCAGACCACTATTGTGCCCTGGCATTGGCACCCCAGCTGTTGGTTTGTACAGTGGGTCAGTCTTGGCCCGAATATTAAGAATCCCCTTGGGAGCATGTGAGAATCCTAATACTTGGCCCTTACCCAAGACTCTTGTCACTGGACTCTCTGAGGAGGGGCCTAGGCATCTTTATTTTCTTTCCTTTTTTAAAATGCTTTCCAGATGCTGCCAAATTTACAGGTCTGTAAACTATTGTTTACGCAGATTTCACCCCAAGTCGAGTGCTAAGTATTGAGAATCTGGAAGCTGCACAGTCTTGTGAAGCGAGACATACACTGGGCAAGTCACAGATTCTCTGGGCATGCTTGGCTCAAAGGCCCTGATTTAAATCTGGTACTGGATTTTTCCTTTGCTGTCTTCATTGTATAGCACCTTCTTAGTGTGAGGACAGAGGGAATGGTGGTCTGGTTTATTATTAAAGCCCAGTTAATTAACTATTTGGGCTGTATTTGGGCCTTGTTAAAATTTGGAATGCAGGCCCTTGACTGACGTTAAGTGTTGAAGCCATTTCTGCTAGTCAGTTGGAGATGGAACACATTCTGAACTGAATTACCAGAATCTTTGTCCTGAGGTAAAAAGAGATGTGCTGTCATCATCGTTTATACTGCCACTACTCACAGTAGCAAAAAGGTAGAAACAATCCAAATGTCCACTTGATGAATGGTTAAACAAAGTGTGGCATATCCATATGATGGAACATTATTCAACTTCAAAAGGAAGGAAATTCTGACATATGATTACAACATGGACAAACCTTAAAGACCCTGCTAAGTTAAAGAAGCAAGACACAAAAGGACAGATACTGTGTGATTTCACTTCTATGAGATACCTACAACAGTCTATTTGTAGAGACAGAAAACAGAACACTGGTTGCCAGGAGTTGGGGGAGGGAGGGGAGTGGGAGTTCTTGTTTAATGGGGACAGAGTTCCTGTGTAGAAAGATGAAAAAGTTCTGGAAATGGGTGGTAGTGATGGTGGAATAAGTGTGAATGTGCCTCATGCTATGGAACTTTATACTTTAAAATTGTAAACCCTATGTATATTTTACCACAATTTAAAAAAAATTAATGAGTGTACCTTACCTCTTCCAGGTGACTAGCTGTATAGTGATCATATTCTCTGCAGACTGACGGCTTGATTGCCTAAGGCTGTTGCTCTCTGCCATGGTGGAAGTTAAATCGTTAGCTCTTTTTTCTTTTTGTAAAATGGCGTAATTGTCTCCTTGTCTGCTATCGCATTGCCAGCTGTTGCTTCCTCCCGTGCCTTCAACTGCTCCTCTCCGCTTTCAATCGGCTGCTTCTAATCTGGTGTCCTGGGAGCGGAGATAAGCTTGTCTTCTCAGTGGCGTTGGGCTTTGTGGTAGCCTTACCCGATGCCACCCTTCTGGGCCTTCAAGTGGCCATAACCACCCCCCTCTTCCAAATGGCCACTGTGGTTGTTGGGTTTCACGGTTTTCCCAGCTTCAGTTTTACACTGGTATCTGAGGTTCAGCTAATCTTGTTTGGAGTTAAAAGTGACTTTATTTTTCATGGGTTTTTTTCCATCTGAATGTCACTGACTCGAGTGGTGCTTCTCTTGGCCCCCTTGAGCTGCTGGCATCGATGGTAGATGGCTGTTGTCAGGACCCCCGGGTGTGCGCTGGCATGGTGGTCTTGCATGAACCAGCCCTTGCAGGGGCACTGAAATCCAGAAGGAGGTGCTTGCCCTCCTCCCTGCCCAGTGAGGAGGACAGATGTGCTCACCTTCCTTTCCTGGGATCCTCTGGGGCCTGAGACTGTGAAGCCCAAGGCCTGGGCTGCTTCAGGCTGGGGTCTTTGTGCTTTTCTCATGTGCTCACAGTGCTGTTGGCAGGTTTCTCCACAGCCCATTGCTCGGTCCAAATAATGACAAGGACGAGACCCTTGGGTGTAGATTAAATCCCCCGAGTCAGCAGTCGTGGATAGGGGTTGTGAAGGCACCTCCCCAGGTGAAGGCACACTTTTGCCTTTGGCACATGGGAACTGTGAAACTTCTGAGGATTCAGAGATAGAAGATTAGGATAGGGAATGTGTAACAGTGGCTTGTTATTACTAGGGTACGCTCTTTGACCTGCTTTCCTAATTGAAGGTGGAATATATTTGTGAAATGAAAAATCAGGCTTTGATCAACAGATAAGTTGTCATTCGGCAAGGCTTATAACTGTGACATTTATTTAGGGAATCATTTTGTTTTTAGTTACTGAGTCCTGTTGCACTGCATAGTCTGTAGGCTGCCAGGCTCCTCTATCCATGGGATTTCCCAGGAAAGAACACTGGAGTGGGTTGCCATTTCCTTCTGCTGGGGATTTTCCTGACCCAGGGATTGAACCTGCATCTCCTGCATTGCAGGCGGTTTCTTTACCGCTGAGCCACTAGGGAAACCCATCATTTTGTTATTGCCACCCAAGTAACTGGTGTACCAGAAGGAACTTCATTCTTCTGGCTGTAACAAGGTAAACCTAGGATTTGCTCTCTTTGTATCCTGCCTGAGGGACGGAATCAAGGATGACTTGCCTCTCAGACATGACTCTTTGCAGGAAAATATGCTTGTATAATAAATGCGAATGGGCTTCCCAGGTGGCGCTAGTAGTAAAGATCCTGCCTGCCAATGCAGGAGACACAAGAGATGCAGGTGGAATCCCTGGATTGGGAAGATCCCCTGGAGGAGGGCATGGCGATCCACTGCAGTGTTTTTGCCTGGAGAATCCCATGGACAGAGGAGCCTGGCAGGCTGCAGTACATAGGATCACAAAGAGTTGGACGCAACTGAAGCGATTCAGTGTGTGTGCATGCAATAAATGTGTAGGCAAAAAGTGAATTTGTAGCATGGAACTGGCTTAATGAGTCATTTTGTCTTATATGTAAATTCTGTAAGGTAAATGAGTTCTGTCCTTTTTCATTATCTTTAACGGTGAGCCTGTCACTGAATGAAAGCTGTGGTTTTAAGTAAGCCACAAGCTGCTGAGTTCAAAACAGATACAGACCTGGGGAACCATCTTTAGAGTAATTTGCACATGAATGAGATATTTTAATGGAGAAAATTTGTCAGCTAGATTCCTTTAATACATAATACAGATGAAATGGGGAGAGCTCAGAAACCACAGTCTTGCTTTTTGTGAAAGTCCCGAGGAGTAGTTACTTTTAAAAGTTCCAATGCCATATGCCCCCTATCATTTCTTTTTTCTATATACATCACATAATTTTAGTTGTTACTTTAGTTCTTGGTTCCCTGTCTCCATTCCCCCACCTCTGGGCCAGAATGTAAGCCCATGAGGGTAAGTATCTTCATGCTGAATCCCAAGAGCCTGTAGAATTAAGAGATACACGGTAAGGTGTTCGTTGAAAACTATAGCAAATCCGAAGTTTTCACCTAAACTAGAAACACCTCAAATGACAGGGTTATACCCAGTCATCCCTAGACCTCTGCTGCTTGGCCAGGCTGGACCAGTTGGTTTTCAGCTTGTTAATCTTCAACATCATCTCCTTACATACTCTGACAACACAAATACATGTTATATTAGCATATATCTGTGCAGTGAAGGAAGCAAAAGTAAGAAGCAGGACAGGCCAGACAGATACTGGTTAGCGAGAAGAGCAGTCGTTGGATCACAGGAGCAAATTAACAAGAAGGAGGAGCAAGCTCAGCCCTTTTTAGAACCCCTTCATTTGGGGTTCTGCGGGGTGTATAGTACCATCATGCCTGTCTCTTTCCATCTAGGTCTGCTGGGAACCATTACCTCTGTAATGCGATAGGCTTACTCTTTTTAAAGAACACTTTTTAAAATGTTTCAGATCATGCCTTGGGTTGAAGTCAAATCTATAATAGCTTATATCTCTGTCCTTACTCACTAGAGGTAGTGAGCCTAACTCACTAGGGAACTTGAATCCACTGGGAGTTAAAGCTTATGCTTTCATAAATACAGGTCCGTATAAAAATGGAATAAATCAGGAATAAGAAGACTGGGCTTGGAGTGGGAATGTGTGTGTGTGAGCTCTGTTGCCTCTGGTGTGTGCCCCCTGGCTGGGGGCAGGGTGTGGAGGGTCCTGGTCAGGAGGATAGTCGGGCCAGGTTGGAGGGTCTTCCATAGGCCTGGTATTCTTTGTTTGTGTTGAGTGACATTTCCCTTTCTTCCCCAGACCTGGAGCACATCTGTTTGAGTCGTGTTCTCGGTGTACTTGTGCCCATTTATTTCTAAAGGGATTTGAGTTTGAACTAAGTTTGGTAAGGGTTTTTCTCCTTAAGCACCTATGGTACATTTCTACACCTGAAAGTATAATACATTTTGATGCCATTCCTATGGCAACCAGTGAACTCCAAGGGAAGATATTCTATTTTTGTGCTGTAACATGGTAACAGGATTAGTGAAGGCACATAGAAAATACCATTATAAGTTTGTTGCAGTTTGAAGAGAATTTAAATGGTCCAGCACCAAATTTTCAACATTGACTTTATTTGAGTCCACTTCTAATAATCAGTCTGCATGGCAGTCAAGTTAGTCTGGTTTTAAATGTCATTTGGGTGGGTGGTGGGGGTATTGATGGAAGCTTATTTTTAATCCAAAATGGGTTTTCGGTAAAATGTCCATTCTCTGGGTTTCAAAACTTTGTTTAGAGGCCTCTATCATTGGGGATTCTTGTGTTCAAGCATGTAACTCTCTACCGCAGCCTGAGCCTGGAGATCAGGTGATTTTAACTTATCCTGCCTCTCCAAGAGACAAAATAAAAATGTGAATTCCTTCCTCAGGAAGCCTTCCTTGACCTGAACCCCTTGCTGAGGTGGTGGTGGCACATGGAGAGATGCCCTGTGCCTTCCTCTCTATGTGGATATGGTCTTGGCTATGGGTGGTGCCCCAGTGGGAGAGAGCAGTGGCCTCCACAAACCACACCTTTCCCAGCTTCCGTTCTCTTGATTCCATCAGCTTGAGCTGTCCTGTTAGTAGTTTGGGGTTGGGGAAATGATGCCTGCCTATTTTCTGATTTTAAGTTGGTACCAAGCCTAGCTTTCTGCTGGAGTCATTTGGAGGCATCTTGGTGAAGCATCTCTACGCTCACTGGCTCTGGGTGCTAATGTCTAAGCTGAGAAATGGGGGCAGGGGTGGGGCTGAGTTGGGGACATGTAGTTGAACAGCCAGAGATGGAAGTTGTGAAGCTATTCTGAGGTGGTTCTGCACTTTGGTTTCCCCCACTCGTTACAGAGACTGTAGCTCCTCATGTTCAGGCCTGGCCTGCTTCAGCAGCCTGGGCAGGGTGGAGAACCAGGTGATTGTTTTCAGCCGACTCTGGAGGGCTGAGGACTCACTGCCTGTTCTCTGACCTCTCTCTCCCCATAGCAGATGGTACTGCTGCACGCTCTCCTTTGCCAGTGAAAGAGCTCATTCATGCCATTCGTTGAGGGTAGGCTCAGAGCTCTGCCTTCCTCCATCTGCCTGGGTCGGTGCCCTCCACCCTATTCTGAAGCCACCTTCACGGGCTAACTTCCTCACATCCGCCTGGTGCAGCACACGATCCTGCGTAGCACCACACGATCCTGCGTAGCACCACCTCCTGAGGCCATAACAAGGGAAATGCAGAATGGATCCTCACTCCTTTACATTAGTGGGAGGAACCACCCGAGTTTGTGGAGGACTCAGGGCAGGGTCAGTAGTCCTGGCTGAATTCTGCCTGTGTCTCACAAAACAGCCTCTGGGAAGGAGCTGAGTTTATAACTAAAACTTGTGTTCTAGTCCCCTCCCTCTAGTTATGAGGAACATGGGGGCCCTGCAGGATCATAGCCCAGGCTCTGGAATCTTCTTTGAAATTTATTTTCTTTTGGGTTTTTTGCCTTGATCTAAAATTCTCCTTCAGTGTCTTGATGCTTTAAAAACCTTTATGTATCTCACATTTAACGTTTTCTGACGTATTTTCCAGTTCCTCCCCTTTCACATCCATTATTCAACTCTTGGAGGACAAAATTCTATGGTTTGAGTCCCCCTACTCTCATCCCAGGTTGCCAACCGCCTCATTGGAAACCCAGGAGCAGCTGTGATGCCTGAGACAGTGACCCACACCTCCTGCCTCTGACCTGTCTCTGTGGTGTCACAATTCAGGAGGCTGCTGATTCCAGTGGTTCTGTCTGCCTCCCTGGCGGGGATTTCACATTGGGGCGCTCTCTTCTCTGGGCACAGTGTCCCTGGCTGCTCAGCGCTGGTGTGCTTTGCTCCTCTACCCAGACACACATTTGTCTTATGATGGTTCATCAGTGAATTCTGGTCTACTTTGGGCCTTAGCAGCTGGGATTTGTCCCCTTAAATTATCTTTGGGTCTGACCCCATCCTCTGCACGTACCTGCCCCACCCTGCCTTGGTCTTGCTTTGTTCCTGCAGTAGCCTCCATGATGAATTTGCTCTCCAACCCCTCAGTAGTGTTCCCAAATTGTGGGATGCCTAACCCCTAAGTGGACTGACTGCAGTGAGTACCAGGGCTGGCACTCGTCATGAGAGAAGGGCACAGTTACACTTTCCCACAATGCTTCTGTTCACTTTGAGGAAAAAGTGTCAACTGTTGCTAATCTCCCATGGTGCACGTCTAATGCCAGTCAGAATCCTGGGCCAGTAGTCATGCCAGCATTGTTTTCACTGTCCTTGTTTTTACATGGACTTTCTCTTCATAGCAGCTGGCGCTTGTTTTTAAGTTAATGACTTTTCTTTTTGAAATTTTTCATAGCTTCAAAAAGTAGATTCACCAATTACTATTTTGCCATGTTTGTTTTTTCAGTGCACAGGTTTCCTCCCACCCCAGTCCTTGAAAGTAGGTTGCAGATGTGATATTTTACCTCATGTGCTTCAGCAACTATCTCTTTCAGAATAAGGGTGTTTTTGTGAAAGCAGGGACTCCCAGCAGATATTTGTGTACCCATGTTCATAGAAGTATTGGTCATAATGGCCAAAAGATGGAAGCAACCCAAGTTTCCGTGGAGGGATGAATGAACAAATAGTCTATCCACAGGATGGAATATTATTCAGCCATAAAAGGAAGGAAATTCTGATATATGCTACACATGTGTGAACCTTGAGGACATTGAGTTCAATTCAGTTGAGTCACTCAGTCGTGTCCGACTCTTTGCGACCCCATGAATCACAGCACGCCAGGCCTCCCTGCCCATCACCAACTCCCGGAGTTCACTCAGACTCATGTCCATCGAGTCGGTGATGCCATCCAGCCATCCCATTCTCTGTCGTCCCCTTCTCCTCCCGCCCCCAATCCTTCCCAGCATCAGAGTCTTTTCCAGTGAGTTAACTCGTCACATGAGGTGGCCAGAGTGTTGGAGCTTCAGCATCAGTCCTTCCAATGAACACCCAGGATTGATCTCCTTTAGAATGGACTAGTTGGATCTCCTTGCAGTCCAAGGGACTCTCAAGAGTCTTCTCCAGCACCACAGTTCAAATGCATCAATTCTTCGGCGATCAGCTTTCTTCACAGTACAACTCTCACATCCATACATGACCACTGGAAAAACCACAGCCTTGACTAGACGGACCTTTGTTGGCAAAGTAATGTCTCTGCTTTTTAATATACTATCTAGGCTGGTCATAACTTTCCTTCCAAGGAGTAAGCGTCTTTTAATTTCAAGAGAAAGAATCCAGTGACAGAAGGACAAATCCTTTGTGACTCCACTTAAATTAGGTAGTGAGAGTAGTTGGTTCCATAGAGACGGAAGGTAGAATGGTGATTGCAAGGAGCTGGAGGGTGGAGGAAATGGAGAATTAGTGTCTAATGGGTGTGGAGTTTCAGTTTTGCAAGATGGAAAAAGTTCTCGAGCTGGACAGTGGCGATGGTTGGCCAACCGCGTGATTGTGCTTAGTGCCACTCAGTTGTATGCTTGCGTGCATGCACAGACACTCCAGTCATAGCCGACTGTTTGAGACCCCACGGACTGCAGCCCGCCAGGCTCCTCTGTCCCTGGGATTCTCCAGGCAGGAATACTGGGGTGGTCTGCCATGCCCTTCTCCAGGGGATCTTTCCAGCCCAGGGATTGAACCAGTGTCTCCTGTGTCTCCCGTGTTGCAGGTGGATTCCTTACCCACTGAGCCACCTCGCAAATGGTTAAAATTGTAAATTTCATGTTTTGCGTATTTTGCCACAATAAAAGGATAAATAATATAAAAGGCTGCTGAAGTTTTTATTATTTTTTTTAAATAAGGGCACTGTCCTATTAAACAACAGTAAACATTATGGAAAATCAACAATAATTGCATTCCATGTTAAGAATTCCCATGTTGTCTCCAAAAATGTCTGTCTCCCATTCAAATAGGTTGACGCATCACATGTAATATGTTAGCATTTTCTTTTAAATAAAAAAAAGCAAGTTGATGTAAAGTGCAGGTGGATCTATGGGTGATGAAGGTGATGGGTTTGAAATGACTAGGGTCAAACCAACCCTGAATGTATAGCTATCTGGATCTCTGGCCTCGGAGCTGAGTTTCTAACGTGAATGCCTTCCTAGCTTCTACAGGAGGAACCTTCTACATCTTTACAGTCAAGGTCAGTACTAACTTCATCGGGCTTCTGGCCTCATAAAAATGTGGTACTGCAACTGAGGAACTGAATTTTAAATATTTTATGAATTCTAATTAAAAATTTAAAACTGGTGCCACCATTTAGTTTTGGAGAACTTTTAAAGTATGTTTGGAACATCTTGGGCACGTGCATCTATTTTTTTCTTTCTTTGGCCATGCAGCATGGTATGCATGATCTTAGTTCCCCGACCAGGGATTGAACCTCTGCCCTGTGCATTGGAAGGTTGGACCTCCAGGGAAGTGCGTGAATCTACTTTAAACATCAAACTTTATAAAATGTACACACAGATCAAATATTTTGAATGAAAATTTAGCTCCTGAATTGAGATGTGCTGAAGGTGTGGAGATCCAACAAGTCCATTCTAAAGGAGATCAATCCTGGGTGTTCATTGGAAGGACTGATGCTAACGTTGAAACTCCAATACTTTGGCCACCTCATGCAAAGAGTTGACTCACTGGAAAAGACTCTGATGCTGGGAGGGATTGGGGGCAGGAGGAGAAGGGGACGACAGAGAATGAAATGGCTGGATGGCATCACCGACTCGATGGATGTGAGTTTGAGTGAACTCTGGGAGTTGGTGATGGACAGGGAGGCCTGGCGTGCTGTGATTCATGGGGTTGCAAAGAGTTGGACACGACTGAGCGACTGAACTGAAGGTGTGGCGTACACACCAATTTAAGACATTTAGTGTGAAAAAATGTAAAATGTCTCAGTTTCTTATATGGTAACACATTGAAATGGAATTTTGAGTATATTGGGTTACACGAAATATACTGTTAACTTCACCTTTTTACATTGTAATCTGGCTACGAGAAAAGTGTGAAGGTGCTTGAATGGCCACATTTGTTTCTGTCAGATGCATGGAGACAGGATGCAGGAGTGAAGAACCTCTTCCTCTACGGCAGTCTGCACTGCCATCTTCTACCAGGTCCTTCTCTGACTTCTGAAGACTCCTGAAAACTTTTGGGCCCTGCTGTTTTTCTGGTGAATTCTCAGATGCATTCTCTTTCTCATTTCTGTCCTTCTGTCCTAATAAGGCCTGGGAGCACCTAATCCCTGGGCACCCCTCTTGAAGCCTTTGCTTCTCCACTGAGTATTAGACTGGTGGAGGGAAGGGGCCCAGCCACATCTCTGTGTAAGGCATGTGGGGTATGGGAATTACATGGCAGCCCATCTGTGTTCCTGGTTAAACGGGAGGAGAACACTTCTTTGCTCCTCTTCTGTCTAGCTCATTGCCCCAGGTCCCAAGCTGCACAGAGCTGTGGGGATTGTTGGTGGGAGGGCACTGAGACCCCAAAGAAGATAGTGGGGTCACTGGCCCTGTTCAGCTTTGCTCTCTCCTGGGTGAGACATACCTGGCATGGAGTCTAGAAGAACTCAGAATTCCAGAGAGTTCTGTGGAGAGCTGGGGAAGGGCCACAGGCCTCAATCTGCCCAGCATGTGGGTCTCCAGCTTTCTGCATGCACTGGGAAAGCCAGTTACTAAATGGAGTGAACGCAGGTGGCATTCCCAGTCAGAGACGTGTGTGCACACATTTTTATATTCAGTCATTCTGTGCACTCGACCTTGGTTTGAAGCTTCATGTGGGGTGTATGTTAGTTCCATATCCTTAAGTATTTTTCCTGATATTAATAGAAAAGTGGCAGAGAGTTCCAGGAAATGCCATGGGTTCGTTGGGAGTGTGGTAGTCTTTGCACTGGGGCAGGGGTTTTGGCCTCTGATGGGCTGAGAGCTCCTCACCAGGGAGCAGCCCTTCCTTTCCTAAATGGACACTGGGGACAAGCTGACCTGACCATGTCTGCCAGGGAGTAAACTTGGGCTGTGCAACAGGATCTGAGTCTGTGAGATTCTGCTGCAGCTGAGGTTCCCCAGGGCAGAGCACTGCCTGTGGCAAGGCTCCCCTGCCCAGAGCACAGTGGCTGAAGAGATCATATGTGCTTGGTGAGGTTTGACCTTTTCTCTCCAGCACCTGTATCCACTTTCCTGTCTGTCAGAGTTGGGGCACTTCTGTGAATCAGTTACTTTGGTGGAAGTTAGGTGGAATTTACCACAAACAAAAACATCAGATTTTACGAAGAAACAGATCCCTGTCACTTTTTTTTTTTTGCTTCCCTTGCTGTTCTCATCATGTTGAGTTTTGTCTCTGATTGGCTTCTTTGCACTCCGAAAGTTACTGAGATCTAGAGGAGGTTGGTTGTTTAAATCCACACGTCTTTCTCAAGCTGACATGGTGAGACTGAGGGCAAAAGTCAACACTGAATGCTTCCTAAGGGTAGAGACCTCCTTGCAGTGCGTGGAGGTGGCTTGCCTTTGCCTGAGAGAAGCACCTGTCTGGAAGTCAGTGCATTTTGGAGGCCAGGGCTCCTCAGCTTATTTCCCTGGGGCAGCTTGCCTTTCAGAGCACCAGCCTTTGCTGTACCCTTGGCAGTGGATGTCTAGTTCAGACACTGTCAGCTCTCGCTATTATTTGAGTTCTGTATCTTGTGAAAGGTGAGGGGAACAGGTCATCCTAGCTGGATCCTTCTCTTGAGAATGCCTGATAATGACAGATAATTCCTTTTTCTGAGATTTTTCTTTTTAAAGTTCAGCTTCACAGTGAAGGTCAGAGGGTAGTATCATTAAAGAAGAGGTCACCCATAAGCATCGGCTCTTCATCAAGGTAACTAGGCTCTCCTGCTTCGCTAAAGCTTGAGTCAGTGTGTGCCCTTGTCCTTGATAGATGCATCTGTTCCCACTTCCTTGCTGGTCGTGGCTGAAGATGTTGGGGTCGTGGTGTCTTGGGAAGCTCTTGTGTTAGCTCTCTTTCTCAGCCCCATTTGTCCCCAGTAAGTGTAGTTTTAAAAAATATTTATTTAGCAGCACTCAGGATCTCTAGTGGCAGCATGTGAACTCTTTAGTTGTGGCATGTGGGATCTAGCTCCCTGACTAGGGATCAAACCTGGGCCCCCTGCGTTGGGAGCGCCGAGTCTTACTGGACCACCAGGGAAGTCCCAATTAAGTGTAGTTTTGAGTCTCCCTCTCAGCTTCCATTCTGCTGCTTTGGAGGGAAGCTCAGAGCCGTGATGCGCTTTTGTGGGATGTCTCCCACCTTGTTAGCTTGGCCTTCTCATGGAGGCTGCTTCTCATTTCAGGGAATGACATTGTGGGAAAGTTGGTTGGGATGTTGCTGTTTCCACTTAAAGCAGAACTGTGTGCCTGTGAGCTGGCGTGTTCTGGAACATTTCAGCCAGACAGTAGATTGCCTCTCCCCCGTGTGGTGCTTCCTGTTGCCTGTTGCAGGTTGTTCATCATCTGCACTTCATTTACCTTCCTCCTGGCCTCCCAAATTCCCAAACAGCTCGACTTTGACCACTAGCTTGAAGGTTAACAGTAACACGTTTTCCTGGTGTTTGGTGTGCTAGAAACACCACAGTTGTCTTTCTTGTACTAGTTTTAGTTTTGTTCATGAGGATCATGAGCTTGGTTTTTATCTTTTTGTTGGAAATGGGAGGGTTATAGAGAATCAGTGTGACAATTCCAGAGAACCAGTGTAGCATCACCCTCAGAAGCTTTATGAGCTACACACAGGTCGCCCGCGACACTGCTGTCAGCCTCGTCTGGCTAATCCTAGTTTCCCAAACTTCAGACATTTTCTTCCTTTCAGTACTGTCTCTGTTGCGGAATGAACACCATCTCGCATTCTTGCTGCCTTTCAGACTATTCAATGCTGCATTGTTCCCTGTGCTTCCTTCCTACTGGGAAACTCATCTAGGCAGAGGAAGTGCCTGGCCTCTCTGCCTGCCTTGGCTTTGCAATCTGCATGTCTATGGCCCTATTGGAGTCCACCTCTCAAAGCAAGCAGGAATTTTCTGCATGAAATGACAGTCTGTTCTGTTGGCATTACGTGTTGTAGTGGGGGTTAATCTTCAGTTCAGTTGCTCAGTCGTATCCGACTGTTTGCGACCCCATGAATCACAGCACGCCAGGCCTCCCTGTCCATCACCAACTCCCGGAGTTCACTCAAACTCACGTTCATCGAGTTGGAGATGCCATCCAGCCATCTCATTCTCTGTCGTCCCCATCTCCTCCCACCCCCAATCCCTCCTAGCATCAGAGTCTTTTCCAGTGAGTCAACTCGTCGCATGAGGTGGCCAAAGTATTGCAGTTTCAGCTTTAGCATCAGTCCTTCCAGTGAACACCCAGGACTGATCTCCTTTAGAATGGACTGGTTGGATCTCCTTGCAGTCCAAGGGACTCTCAAGAGTCTTCTCCAACACGACAGCTCAAAAGCATCAATTCTTTGGCGATCAGCTTTCTTCACAGTCCAACTCTCACATCCATACATGACCACTGGAAAAACCATAGCCTTGACTAGACGGACCTTTGTTGGCAAAGTAATGTCTCTGCCTTTTAATATGCTCTCTAGGTTGGTCATAACTTTCCTTCCAAGGAGTAAGTGTCTTTTAATTTCATGGCTGCAATCAGTATCTGCAGTGATTTTGGAGCCCAAAAAAATAAAGTCTGACACTGTTTCCACTGTTTCCCCATCTATTTCCCATAAAGTGATGGGACCGGATGTCATGATCTTAGTTTTCTGAATGTTGAGCTTTAAGCCAACTTTTTCACTCTCCTCTTTCACTTTCATCAAGAGGCTTTTGAGTTCCTCTTCACTTTCTGCCATAAGGTGGTGGCATCTGCATATCTGAGGTTATTGATATTTCTCCCGGCAATCTTGATTCCAGCTTGTGCTTCTTCCAGCCCAGCGTTCCTCATGATGTACTCTGCATGTAAGTTAAATAAGCAGGGTGACAGTATACAGCTTTGACATACTCCTTTTCCTATTTGGAACCAGTCTGTTGTTTCATGTCCAGTTCTAACTGTTGCTTCCTGACCTGCATACAGGTTTCTCAAGAGGCCGGTCAGGTGGTCTGGTATTCCCATCTCTTTCAGAATGTTCCACAGTTTATTGTGATCCGCACAGTCAAAGGCTTTGGCATAGTCAATAAAGCAGAAATATATGTTTTTCTGGAACTCTCTTGCTTTTTCCATCATCCATCAGATGTTGGCAATTTGATCTCTGGTTCCTCTGCCTTTTCTAAAACCAGCTTGAACATCTGAAAGTTCACAGTTCATGTACTGTTGAAACCTGGCTTGGATAAGTTTGAGCATTACTTTGCTAGCGTGTAAGATGACTGCAATTGTGCGGTAGTATGAGCATTCTTTGGCATTGCCTTTCTTTGGGATTGGAAAGAAGACTGACCTTTTCCAGTCCTGTGGCCACTGCTGAGTTTTCCAAATTTGCTGGCATATTGAGTGCAGCACTTGAACAGCATCATCTTTCAGGATTTGAAATAGCTCAACTGGAATTCATCACCTCCACTAGCTTTGTTCGTAGTGATGCTTTCTAAGGCCCACCTGACTTCACATTCCAAGATGTCTGGCTCTAGGTGAGTGATCACACCATCATGATTATCTGGGTCGTGAAGATCTTTTTTATACAGTTCTTCTATGTATTCTTGCCACCTCTTCTTAATGTCTTCTGTTTCTGTTAGGTCCATACCATTTCTGTCCTTTATTGAGCCCATCTTTGCATGAAATGTTCCCTTCAGTTCAGTTCAGCTCAGTTGCTCAGTCTTATCTGACTCTTTGCGACCCCATGAATCACAGCACGCCAGGCCTCCCTGTCCATCACCAACTCCCGGAGTTCACTCAAACTCATGTCCATCGAGTCGGTGATGTCATCCAGCCATCTCATTCTCTGTCGTCCCCTTCTCCTCCCACCCCAATCCCTCCCAGCATCAGACTCTTTTCCAGTGAGTCAATCTCTTAATTTTCTTGAAGAGATCTCTAGTCTTCCCGTTCTGTTGTTTTCCTCTGTTTCTTTGCGTTGATCGCTGAGGAAGGCTCTCTTATCTCTCTGTGCTGTTCTTTGGAACTCCATTCAGATGCTTATATCTTTCCTTTTCTCATTTGCTTTTCGCTTCTCTTCTTTTCACAGCTATTTGTAAGGCCTCCTCAGACAGCCATTTTGCTTTTTTGCATTTCTTTTCCATGGGGATGGTTAATCTTAGTGTTACATATATCAGAACAGCTCTTTTTGGAAAACAAAATCACTAAAAATAAAAGTTTAAAAGTAAAGGCAGATAGAATAGTAGGAGTAATAACTTTAAAAGAGGCAACCAGGTATCACTCTTATCTTACCTATGAAGGGCACAACCTTAGAACTAGGTCCGTGGGAATGGAGAGTTTGAATTAATGGCTGATTGTGTTTCTGTCAGTCTTCCAGCCTCTAATTTGCAGCCTTGGGCAGGTCAAGGCTGCTTTGAGAAGCAGTGCCTGGAGACCAACTCACCAGGTAAAGAGGCAGACAGATCAAAAAACCACCTCAGTAGAAGTCAGTGGGGACTTGTGGCGGGGGGGGGGCGTATTGTGAGTTGGTTGGTTGGTTTTTAAATGTAAGTGGGTATAGTCACGGAGAAGGCAATGGCAAGCCACTCCAGTACTCTTGCCTAGAAAATCCCGTGGATGGAGCAGCAGTGACACGACTGAAGTGACTTAGCAGCAGTAGCAGCAGCAGGTATAGTCATCCACAGAGCTGCCACCATGTCTCACTTTCATTTTGTGGTTTCATGTGCATACCCAGTTGTCTGTCTTTACCTAATGTCATCTGTAATTGTGTATTCTGCTTTTCTAACATAGTGCTTTTGTCACTTACAGTTCCTTCCTTTTGACACAGTTTAGAAATCTGCGATACGGGTTGCAGACTAAGGCCTGTCGACTAGTCTGAATTTTACAGATATACAGCCACAGTCCCTCGTCCTAGGAGGACGAGGCTTCTCTCATGATACAGCAACAGCAGAATGAAGTGTTACAAAGACTGTTTATCCTGCGTGGCTGACTGCGTTTACTCTTTGGGAAAAATTACCTCCCCCTGCTGATGGATGTTTTAGTCTTGTCCACATCAAAGTTGTGTTTTCTTTTTAACTGCATGTCCATCTCAGGAACACTTTAAATTCACAAATCTGTCTAGATTTAACCATCAACCGCATGATGTAAGCCATATGTAACAATAGAACCTTTTATTGTACCTCCAGCTGCTGGCAGCTTTCATAGGGAAAAGATGGTACACGTTTTTCATTGCCCCTAATGTAATGTGCCTGCTGATTGGTTTCTAAAGCAGAGCGAGTGGATTTCTGATTTGCAGGGTTGTGGCTTGCCCAGCCTTCTGGGTCCTGGTCTTCCGGCTGCAGGGTCCTCATGGGCCTGGTTCTCTCCAGCGGGGGACAGAGAGCATGAGTGAGTCTGTGCACGCTTAGCAGCACTGCTGACTCATTTCCACCTGGAGCTGCCGGGCAAGGCAGCTGCCAGCTTGATTCTTAGGTGATGGGGCCCTGCTTAGCAAGTCCGGGGGTCAGGGCACGTACAAACTGCAGGGAGGAGGATTAAGGCTTCTGAGAGCTTCCTCAGTATACAGCCACTGGCCAGCCTCCAGACACCTCAGTCTGGCTGATGACATGATTGCTGTTCTCACCAGCCGTCTGAGCCAGTCAGATGGAAGAGTAATCCTGTTTGTGCTTCCCCACCGACACAGATCGCACAGTGAAACGGGCCTTCACTCTGAACGGGAAGAACCTTCTCCTCTGGGACAGGAGGAACATGCTTTCTGATATTGGTATTCCATAACCATTGTAAACTAACATTTCAACAAAGATGTTCCTAGGATAGGATCCAATTTGCTGCACGTTAACTAGTATTGCTGATGCTGCTAAGTCAATTCAGTCGTATCCGACTCTGTGTGACCCCATAGACGGAAGCCCACCAGGCTCCCCTGTCCCTGGGATTCTCCAGGCAAGAACACTGGAGTGGGTTGCCATTTCCTTCTCCAATGTGTGAAAGTGAAGTCGCTCAGTTGTGTCCGACCCTTAGCAACCCCACGGACTTCAGCTTACCAAGCTCCTCCATCCATGGGATTTTCTAGGCAATAGTACTGGAGTGGCTTGCCATTGCCTTCTCCGAACTCGTATTGAGAAATTGCCAAGTTTTTTTTTTTTTTTTTAACCAGAATCAAGGTCCCCTATCGCCTTCTGTGTCTCCTTTTTATAGGAGAACCTTGTAGTAGTAAGGAGGGGATCTCCTTTGTCTGAAGGGTGTGTGCTACTGTCAGCTTATACTTTCAAGAGACACTGGGGTCATCTGGCATTGGCCAGCTTTTTTCTTGGCATGAAACCAGTTAAAGCCACAGCCCCTCTGGCCCTTTACTGCTTGGGAAACATAAATAATTTGGTCTCCGCTTCCATGGCATCAGCAGGGGAGTGTGCTGCTGATATCACCTATAATGTTAGCCAAGTTACAGATGGCCAGGTGCTGCGAGAGTTATCTTGACTTTGGTTTGTTTGCAGGGGTGAAATTCTTTGGAAGCTAACCTCATTTACTTGAGGGTCATGTGACATTCAGCTGCTTCTGCAGAGAGGGCAAATCTGTTGATTAAAATACATGCCAAGGGCTTCCCTGGTGGCTCAGTGCTAAAGAATTCGCTTTCCAGTGCAAGAGACACAGGTTCCATCACTGATCTGGGAAGATGCCACATGCTGCAGAGCAACTAAGCCCCTGTGGCACCACAATAGAGCCAGTGCTCTAGAGCCTGGGAGCTGCAACAGGAAGCCGCTGTGGTGAGAAGCCCGCACAGCACAGCCAGAGAGGAGCCCCTGCTTGCCTCAGCTAGAGAAAGCCCATTCAGCAACAAAGGGCCAGCACAGCTCAAATAAATTTTTTAAGAAATACATGCCAGGACATGGAAGTCGGGTGCCCTCAGCCAAACCACACTCTCTGAGCCCAGCACTTGACTGGGCCTTTGCCCCTGGGCTTCGTGAACAGAAGCAGCTGTGAAACAAGAGCACTCAAGAGACACACAGCCCTGGGTGACGACCTGCTGACCAGACCACCACCCATTATGCTGCTTTGTTGCCAGGAGGATGAAGATGGTAATGCCACCACCTCCCTTGTCTGCTTGCCTTGAGGATTAAATAAGTGTTCAGTACAAGTCATCAGCCCAGGAAGCAACAGTTATCTACTGACAAACTTTTCTAGGTCCTAGCACAGATGTTGAGTATTGTCACTGTATCTCACGGGAGAGTTCGTGAGGCTTCCCAATTAACCTGCACTGCTCCTGCCTTCTCTGGCATCTTACTGCCTATGTGCTATGTCACTTTAGTTCAGAAGCAAGTGAATGGATGGGAAGGAGTCAAGGTGGGGTCACTGGGCTTGGCCCTCTGGGAAGCCAGGAGTTAAGGTGGAACTGGAAGTACAAAGTGTAACTCTCAGCCTTTCTCCAGAGACAGAGGCTGGGACTGAATCTCCAGGAATCAAATCTTTCTCTTGTCCTCTCTTGGTTACTTTCAGAAGCCTAAATCCAAGCCTCTCCCATGTCTGTCTCACCTCCTAATCTCCAGGAAAGAAAATATTTCTGTTGAAATTTGAAAAACAGTACAGTTGTATTGTCTGCTAAACAGTGTCCTTAGATGAATTGGAATGATAGCAAGCAATATCCTTCACAGCAGGGATGATTAATCACGAAACTGTGAACATAGGAAAATTGGCATTTTGGACTTCCCTGGTGGTTTACTGGTTAAGAATACAGCTGCCACTGTGTAGGGGACAAGGGTTCAGTCACTGGTCCAGGAAGATTGCACTGCTGCCAGGCAGCTAAACCTGTGTGCCCTAGAGCCTGTGCTCCACAATGAGAGAAGCCAATGCAGTGCAAAGCCTACACAGCAGAACTCGAGAGTAACCCCCTCTCGCCACTAGAGAAAGCCTGCGAGCAGCAATGAAGACCCAGTGCAGACAAAAATAAATAGAATTGACATTTTAACTTTTATTAGTCAACCCAGAGGTTCCCATACTTTAGTTCACAGCAGTAGTGGCATATTACTTTTTTAATCATGATATTAGGCCACAGGGAATACCTAACAAGTTTGTTTATTGGATAGTTAGGTACAAACAAAGTACTAATATCCCAACAACAGTTTACAACTATTTGAAAAAAACACATGAATTGAAAGGAAAAAATTTTATATTACTGCGTTACTACAGGCAGTTGCTTATGGAATATGTGTGCCTGTTGGCTACAGCACAACTCCTTAAACCTTAGAAGTGGGACCTTAAGACATCTGTCACCCACGTTTTCTATCTATTTTGAATTTTACATGGTACAGTCGTCCCTTGGTATCTGTTGAGGATTCCTTTTTAGGACACATGGACACACAAACACATCCACTGCCAGGCACCCAAATCCAGAGGTGCTTGAGTCTCTCATATTGCAGCAAAATGGATAGACCTAGAGATTATCATGCTGAGTGAAGTCAGAAATGAAATATCATATGATCATTGCACGTATCATTTCACTTTTATGTGCAATCCAGAAAAATTGATACACGTGAACTTAGTTATAAAACAAAAATAGTCATAGATGGGTTCCCAGGGAGGGGAGGGACAGATTGGAAGGTTGGGAATGGCACATGCACTGGTCTGTATAAGGGGGAACTTCTAAGGTCCCACGCGCAGCACCCAGCTCTACTCAGCACTCTGTAACGACCTACACAGGAAGAGTCTGAAGCAGAGTCGGGGCTTCCCTGGTGGGCCCGTAGCTTGACCTCTGCACTGCCATTGCAGGGAGCTCAGGTTAGTTCCCAAATCAGGGGACTAGATCCCACATGCCTCGGCTGGGAGTTTGCATGTTGCAACTAAAGATCCCACATGCTGCTGTGAAGAGCGCAGGTCTGTGTCCTGCAACTAAGACTCATCACAGCCAATAAATCAGTATTAGGAAAGAGTTGGTATATGTGTAAATGGAACTGATTCACTTTGTTGTACAACAGAAACTAATGCAACATTGTAAATCAGCTAGACTCCAATAAAGAAACAAATTTTGATGGCATAGTGTTTGCATATAACCAACTGTGTGTCCTCTGTCCTCTCCAATACTTTAAATCATCTCTAGGTTATTTATAGCTAATGCAATGTAAACATTATGAAAATAATTGTAGACAGTGTAGATTCTGTGTTGCCAGTGCATACCAATTCAAATTTTGCTTTTTAGAACTTTCTAGAAGATATCCACCCCCCAGTATTGTTGATCTTCTGTTTGTGGAATCTGCAGATAAGAAGGACCAGCTGTATGTGCTTTTTATGACAGCAACTGCTGAATGCAGGCTTTGGAAGATGGGACATTGTTGAATATAGTAGGGTGTAACATTATCAATTACCTTGCGCTGATAGTTCCCACTGTGACACTCTGTGGTGCCTCAGCAGTCAGTCTTCGAACCAGGACACTGACCATCCACGTTCTCTTCATCTTTTTCTTCTTATTCCTCTAAACTGGGAACATGCTGTAAGATACCTGTTGGGAGTAGATCCAGAATTGGACACCCTGTGGGGTCTTTCAGCCTTCCTTGAGTTGAAAACAATAGGTGAAATCCTCTTCCTATCCCTTGACCTTCCCCGTCTCAGCTCAGTACCTGGTGTCTCCTGCCTCTCAGCCACAAGTCAGTGTGAAAACAGGGAACAGCATTTTTGAATCTTTCAGATGTAAAACTTTGGTTGAATTAGTTGAAGGTGATTTATACTTTGTCATGAGAATTTAATTAATAAATTCCTCCATATCTGCAGATTTATAAGTTTTTATACTTTGTCATGAGAATTTAATTAATAAATTCCTCCATATCTGCAGATTTATAAGTTTGACTTTTCAGCCTCCTCTAAAGAGAGCTCTGGTGCTGAGAGCTGTTCATTTCCTGTAGGACTCAGGAGCAGAAAGAGAGCCACCCTGTGTTCACACTCGTGATTTACCATGTCCCCGTGCAGCCCATCTTCTGCATCTGTAAACAGCATGCTTCTGTGTGCAGGTATAGTTGAGGATGAAACTGTATTCCAGGCAGGAATGAGATTCTTTATAGTCTTTACCTCCCGGTGTCCCTAGAATCAGACCTCAGTGCCTTTTCCACCCCCCTTGCTCCTTTCACTGTCATCGCTGCCCCACAGTCAGGGACTTACAGAGGACACGAGGCCAGCGTGGTCACATGCTCCTGTCTGTCGTCCTCTCAGCTCTGCACATGCACTGGTGTCTCTCCTGCCTCCAGGCCTGTGCCTGTGTTACTGCATCAGTGGTACCTTCCCCAGTCAATCACAAGGCTTGTCTCTCTCCACCTTCCCCACCACAGGAGTGCCCATCCTCTCTGTCAGTGGTCACAGCAACCCTGCCATTCTTTTTCACGGTACTTGCCCAAGTGTTGCTTAATCACTCGGAGGACATCATGTGGACTACAGCCCCCAAGCATGGCTTGTAGCTCAGATGGGATGCATTGGCTGAGCAATTGAGACTATAGGAGTCACAGTTTCCATGTGAGGATGCAAGATGGTTTCCTTTTCCAGTTTTGAAATTGAGCTAGAAGCCCCAGAGTGACCATTGTGTGTGGTCAGTGTAGGGTGACTTTGGTAATTGAGTCATTCAGTCAGTCACACCTGCTGTGTGCTAGGAGGACAAGCGTGAAGTAAGATGGCCCTAGGGCTCCCAGCATGTGTGGGGGAGGCTGACCATCAAAACCAGATCAGGGAAGCACCAGATACAGCAAATGAAAGTCGTGACGGTGGCAAGAGAAGGGGCCCATTGTGGCCACCGTGTTGTTCGGAGTGTTGCTACCAGGCGCTGGGACAGTGCGGGCTAGGGGCGGCTACCGGGGGACCAATTTGCTGGAGGTGGCAACCCAATTGGATCTGTACCTTAGATCCTGGCTCTCACACAGCGCTGCTCACTTTCTTGGCCCATAACAGATTAGAGATTCTTGTTGGTTTCCCTGGTGGTCTTGCCGCAGTATGAACGAATGGCTTCTGAAAGTTTCCTAAGGAGTTTACTTGCCCAGTGCTTAACAGGCTCGAAAGGATGTTTTGGCTTTTGTCATAGACATACTGGTTTAAAATAGAGATGAAACAAAGTTAAAGGATCAGATTTTCTGTAGAAAAAGTACTCATTTTTTTGAGCAGAAAATTTAACTTACTTGGCCCAAGGGCCCATGTGGGCCTGGCTTAAAGGTGAAAGCAAATGGTTGTGTCCAGAGCCCATCATCCTTTGGCTTTGCTGAGAGTCCACGTGAAAAGAGAAAAGGCATAGCCCAGCCCCGAAGCTTTAGAAGTCATTTACTTTGACTCCCTCTTGCCTTGGGGACACTGCTTAAAGATTTCCAGAATGTCATTACTTAATGGAAAATTTATGGGGCTGTTTCCTCCTGGTGGGATATGCTTGGCTCCACCCTCTGGCGGCCTGCATTCTTGTAGCTGATAGAGTTCCATTGCCCTAGAGCCAGACTGTCTGCTTCAGGGTGGGATGGCTCCTTGTCCCTTGCCTGCTGTAACTCACCTGGCACAGGCTTGGCTGTGTAATTCGCGAGCTTCTTTCTGGGAGAGATCTAAGAGGAGAAACCAGACTGTGCATCAACCTTTATCCTCATAACTTAATTCCTCCCTTGATGATGGGGCCACAATTAACATTAGTCCCCTTGTGCTCCTCTGGACATGTGGTCCTGCTGTGTAGAACCCCTCCCCCAGCCAGCCCCACGTGTTCTTTTTTTTTTTTTTTAATTTATTCTCCCGGTGCTCTTAACCCACTGACATAGTTCCTTCTCTGAGTGCTGCCCCTCTGTCAGCGCTGAGGTCCCGCACTCAGCACATCCTATCTCTCTGTATCTTGCTGTGGCCACCAGACTAAAGGTTCCTGGCCAGCTGGTGTGTTGCCTGTGTCGTTTGTCTTTTTGTCTCCCCCGTATTGGCCCAAATCCAGTTTCTATTTCTGCCCAATAAATTATTACCTCCATTCACTTACCTGTGGAGGGCTTCAAGGGAACGCTGCATAGTCTCTGCCATCTTGGGGATGCCTTTCCATCTTCCTTCCCTCTTCCAGCAGTTTTCTGCAAATTTTCCTAGCCTGCTGGCTTCCCCGGGCTTCCCTAGTAGCTCAACTGGTAAAGAATCTGCCTGCAATGCAGGAGAACCCCAATTCAATTCCTGGATTGGGAAGATCTGCTGGAGAATGGATGGGCTACCCACTCCAGTGTTCTTGAGCTTCCCTGGTGGCTCAGCTGGTAGACCTGCAATCCACCTGCAATGCCAGAGACCTGAGTTTGAACCCTGGGTTGGGAAGATCCCCTGGAGAAGGGAATATCTACACACTTCAGTATTTTGACCTGGATGGAGAACTCCATGGAATGTATAGTCCATTAGGTTGCAGAGTCGGACACGACTGAGCGACTTTCACTGGCTTCCCCACCTGGAACCTGCAGTAGGTCTCTCCTGGCTCCCCTCTGAAGAGGATCCAGGGCAAGACCAGTTTGCCCTCACAACTCCCACTTTATTTTTGTCATGTCCTATCTTGATACTTGAATCCTTTACTGTGTTGTTGTTTTTTAATCAGTTTACTGTTTTGTTTATAGTACCTTTCTTTATTTTGAAAGGAAACTAAATCAGGAGTGACGCGTGGATATTCAGTAACATTAGAAACCGTGAGAGCAAAACAGTGTTGCTAAATTTCATCCAGAAAATAGTATTATTGTCTGCTGACACCTCTAAGTACAACCTTTAACACTGGTACAAACAGGGGCTTTCCTTATCAATACTGGGGTGAGAATAAAAATAAAGAGGGGAATAAGTAATTAAGTGGCAGCTACCTAAAGGCAGTCTGCACTTCTGCTACCTTCAGGGACACAGTTCTGTGAACTTGCCTGCGTGAACTTTGCCATGTCATATTACTCTGGGTGGCTGTAAGACCCAGCTTCTGTGAGATTGAGGTCCCAGTCTTTTATCAGCTAAACCTCAGAACTAGAGAAATTTCTTCTCTCTTCCTTCTCACTTCAGGAGTGAAGGCCTGTTTTTTGTGTGCACGGTTCCACACACGGCCAGATGCAGCTTCCAGGCCTCCCTCTGTCACCCCTTAGGCCACCCTCCACAACCTGCTCACCTGAGGTCAGCAGTGACATGCTCTCAGCCAGATTCCTCCCTTCCTCCCAAGTCACACTCAGTGTTGAGTGATTCAGCCTAAGCCCTTGTTCTCTCCTCCCCTCTGTTCTCTGAGCACACTTTCTGATGACTCCACACCTTATCCCACCCAGCCTTTGGATGCTTCCCCTCCCGGAATCTGTATGTGGTCTCCTTCCTTCACTGGGGTGTGTTTACTCAGCTTAGGGCTCCAGGGACCACCCCATCCTTTCCAGGCTCCCAGCCCGGTGTGCTTTATGTGCCTCCCTCCCATTAGGAGCACCTCCATCCCCACTGTCCCACCGCAGTTCATTGCATGGACGTTTTCAGGACCACATGGCCCCTAGTTCTGGCCATGCTCGTACCAGAAGTACCCTTGGTGGAGAAAGGAAAGTGCCTTGTATCCTCAGAGCCTGAAGCAGGCCTACCCTATCACGTCTGCCTTTGAAAACTGTTGTATATTGTATTTCAGTAGTTGTGTCTCCTGAGAGCTTGTTGTATATTGCAGTGTTCACTGGCCCACCATCAGATTACGTTGCTTCGGGAAATGCCCCTTCGTGGTCCTCAGCTCCTAGCACACTGCTCTCATGGCTTGGAGGATGCTTTCCGCAGGCTGCTGGCCCATCAGTCTCCATCACACTTTTATGCTGGACACCTATCTTGTTTTAACTCTGGGTGCCCCTTCTCCATCTCCAGCACCACCAGGAATCAGCTTTGCACTTGCAAAACCCTTTTCCTGTAAGCATTGTTAGAACTGGGTTGGTGTTCTCCTTGTAGAAAACTTAAAGGTTGCTGTAGGAGCTGTCCCTTTTTCTTGGGTCTTGGGAGTTACCTGGAGGGCATAAACTTTAAAGTCTTACTAGCATATTGGGAGCAGTTGGACATCATGACCACCTCCAGACACCTAACTGGCACTGTTGTAACACACCCTTCCTCTAGCATTGACAGTTTTGACCTTTCCTGTGAGTTAAATGATTAATGACTTGTTCAGAGTGATGGGTTTTTTGTTTGTTGGTTTGTTTTGAGTGACTGGTTCTACCCATCTCATAGTAGGCAAATGGCACTCTTTAAGTTTTACATCTATATGGTGAAAGTGGGTAGAGGACAGTCCTTCCTTTTAAAGCAAACAAGTTCGGATCCCTAGGATCCACAGTCTCTTGTGCGATGGCCATGCGCTTCCCATGTGGGTTCCTGCCCCCTCATCAGCCTTTTCTTTATAGCAGCGCTCTCTTCTTGGGTTCTCTAGCCACTTGATAGCTAGGCCTGCAGTCAGCCAGAGCACCTGGAAGGAAAGCAGTCTTTTTGGCCCTGTCGGCTTTGTCAGGCCTCAGACCAAGAGGTTCAGCTCTCCACCCCCTCCCCCCATGACGGACTTCACTACTGAGTTGCTTTTATGTAGGGAGTTCTCACCTTGTGCATTTAACATTCGGTAATTTGCTAGTCCTTCCTTGGAAGGACTGATGCTGAAGCTAAAACTGCAATACTTTGGCCACCTGATCTGAAAAGCTGACTCATAGGAAAATACCTTCATGCTGGGAAAGAGTGAAGGCAAAATGATAAGGGGGCAGCAGAGGATGAGATGGTTAGATAGCATCACTGACTCAGTGAACTTGAATTTGAGCAAATTCAGGAGATACTGGAGGACAGGGAAGCCTGGCTTGCCGTAGTCCGTGGGATCACAAAGAGACATGACTTAGCGACAGAACAACAACAGTAACATTTTGCCAGAACTACATTTATGGAAACCATTGTGAAAACTTTGTTTTAAATTACACTTGGACTGAACCAAAATGCCTAGTATGTGCTGAGCGTCTTCCAGAAAGAAAGCTGAGACAGAGCCAGCCAGCTTGCCCCATTTTTTTCTTGTCCCCTCTTCTTACCAGAGTCCTGTGGTCCCTCTTTCCCTAAGCCCTTGCTTGACTTCCTCAGCTACAGAGGTTTTCTTACCCTCACTGAACTCCTGGATTTATTACTGGAGTTGCTCATTACATGCAAGCAGCTCCTGCATCACTTTCTGATTGTTCCTTCTTGCCAGTAGTAAAGTGTCAGAAAAGTAGTGCACAAAGAGTGCAAATGATCAGGACGCTTTTAAGCAGATGTTTCATTAAAAGAGTGAAAAAAAAGTAAGGGGTGGGTTAGTGTGTTTTCTGAGGGGCAGTTTGACATTAAAAACATGAACCCACTGCCCTGTGGTTGTCCTGTTAGAAGAACGGGACAGGTGTACAAAGTCACCATTGCAAGAATGTCCACAGTATGGCTTGAAGCAGGGGTTGTTAAGGGCAGTGCATGTACAGAGTACTGATTGGGGGGAGGTCACATGTGCTGCACCCCTCCCCAAGCCCCCAAAGAATCGCAGGAAGTGCCCCTCTATCCCTTTATAAACAAACTTTGAAAAGCTGGTTAATAAAATAGTAGGTCAAGTATGGATTAATTTTTATGTTATCAGCAGTTACCGTGTGGTATTTCTTTAATCTGCAAACCTACATTATTTAAGTTACCAAGAAAATACTTTTCGTAAGTGTGAGCACTCAGCAGTGGACTGTGTGGGCTAAATAGGAACAGGCAGTGTGGCCTTCCTGCTTGGCCCCCACTCACCAAGTGGAATTACTGACGTGGCTAGATGTTTCATGAGCCACAAATACAAACAAGAATTTTAATGAAGAGATAATTTGAGGCTTGCAAATCATCCTTTCTCACACACAATGTCCACTAAAAACTCAAGAGGTGAAAACTTGGTTTGTGGTTTATTGTATCTACCTTCCCGTGAACTCCTTAGCTCCCACAGCCCCTTTCAGCCCCTGGCTGGCTGGACTCCATGGCCTGGCCCTCAGAGTTGGTTCCTGGCCTCTCTTCCCTACTAGATGTGAGTCTTTGAGGGCAGCAGACAGTGAGGCCCTTTTAGTCAGTGCCTGGAGTGTCTCTCCAGCCGACCCGATCGGTCTTCATCAGAGGGGCTCAGCCTTTGGAGGCCACAATCCTGGGGGCTGTGTCATTGTGAATGGCTCCCCTCTACTGCCTCGTCTCTGACAGTGGCTTTTCCTTTGTAGATTGCCCGGTGAAGAATGTGATGGGATCAGTAGCATGTCTGCGGAGAGCGGCCCTGGGACGAGATTGAGAAATCTGCCAGTAATGGGGGATGGACTAGAAACTACCCAGATGTCTACAACGCAGGCCCAGGCCCAACCCCAGCAAGCCAACACAGCCAGCACCAACCCCCCTCCCCCGGAGACTTCCAACCCCAACAAGCCCAAGAGGCAGACCAACCAACTGCAATATCTGCTCAAAGTGGTGCTCAAGACACTATGGAAACACCAGTTTGCGTGGCCTTTCCAGCAGCCTGTGGATGCCGTCAAGCTGAACCTCCCTGTGAGTAACCTGGGTAGGGTCCAGGGCTGCCTTCCTCCAGTCCTCCTCCCGTGTTGCTCCTGGGAGGGTGGATTGATGGGAGGGTGGAGTCAAACTCCAGTATCCTTGAGTGAGTGGTTTCAGCAGTCCTGATGAATGGAAGTGGGGAAAGAGGAGAGGTGCTGACTGGATTAAATAGTAACTGATTTCTTTGATATTACAATTCTGGGACATATTGTGTGATGAGGTTGAAACAGAAGTGGAGGGGTGCTTGCAGCTTGCCCTTGCTTCGGGGGGACCTATAGTGGGGTCACTTGGTGGTCCAGGCCCTCCCTCTTCAGACTTGGTCGCCAGACCCACCCAGCAGGTTCAGCAGACGTGGTTGGTCAAATTCTGAGAAGAATTGGCTTGCTGCAGTACCTGTTCTGGTACTGGCATCCTCGTTGTCACTCAGAGCGCGGGGCAGGGAAAGGTAGCGGAATGGAGCCAGGTACACAGAGGTGGCCTGGAGTGGAGGGGGGTGTGTTGTGGCCTTGCTACACCTGCTGTTGTTCTTTTGTGCCCCTATTCCTCTCCCTTTTGCTTTGTGAGCTTTCTGTTTGCCCACATTCCTAGCAAATGGCTCTGGAAACTCAACTTCTGCCTTTAACTGAACCTTGGGGAGGAAACCAGATACACGTTAATTTTTTCTTTCTTCAAAGCATCAAGGACTAATTGTCTTTAAATTGTCTTCTGCTGTTTGCCAAATCCCACACACACCTGGGCAAGGGAGTTGGAATTAGCTGATTGTTGCAGCTGAGCCAGATGTGAATCTGTAAGTCAGAGCTGCGCTAGTACAGGACCCCAGCCTCTGCTGGGCACCTGGTCTGAAGGAGGAGAGATTACCCATTATATGCACTCAGGAGGAGAGTCAGGTGGGGACGCTGCAGGCCTGGGTCATGAACTGGCAGAGGAAAGCGGGTGGGAACCAAAGAAGGTCCTCATGGAATCTGGGCTCCAAAGGTCTCTCTCCTCATTGACACACAACCAGGAGTAGAGGCAATGAGCCCATCACTGGAAGGAGGCTCTTAGGAGAGCTTGCGGTGCTAGCTTCTAGCTAGACTAAGGGCTGGGTTGTGCAGGATCCACAGGTGAGGTGACCTTCCTAGAACACATGCAAGGAATGGGGAGAGAAGGTGCTGCGGTTGGAATCCAAAAGGGCCCACAGCTTTTATAGCACTGGAGGTAGCAGGAGGCTAGGAGGATCACCAGCAGAGACCAGCCCCTCAGGTATCCACATCAGAAACTACAGGAAGGTCAGAGAGCAGAGGATTCCACCCTGACCCTCCTGTTGGCCTTTAGGAGGGCATTGGTGACCTTAGGAAGATGTGGCGCAGAAGTAGAAACCAGATTTGCAGCGGTGTGGATAAGAAGGTGAGGATGTGAAGCCACCATTTCAAGAAATTTTGAAGGGAAAGTGTGGCAGGGCCAGGTGGAGGAGGGAGGGGTTGGTTTGTTCAGGCAGATGCAGAGGGAGCAGAGGCCCCGGAGAACTAAGGGTGAAGACTGAAGAGGAACGGGCTCGGGGGACCGGAGATCCTGAGAAGGCAGCATGCCAGCTAGTGGGACAGACAAGGGTGTGCGTGGGCTGCCAGAGTAAGGGGTTTGGGAGTTTGAGGTCATTCTCTGAAGTGGAGGCCAGGCTCCCCTGGGGTCCCATTGTGACTTGGTGTAATCCTCAGCAGCTCCAATGGAGGAAGAAGAGGCTGGGGGGTGGTGGCACTGATCCGGTGTCTTCACAGAGGTGGCCAAGCTCAGGGCTAACCCAGAGAGCTGGGGCAGGGCTCTTTGCGAACAGGGTCATACTGAAGCCCAGTTTCCAAGGACAGCCCCCTCCCTAGGAAATGGAAATAGGGCCATCTCAGAGAAGAGTTTATTCTTTTTCTATTTTCTGATCCCTTCCAGATCTTTACCTGTGTCTCAGCCTCTGATCCCTGCTGGCCTTATCGGAATGCCTGCTTCTGTCATTCCATGCACATGTGCAGATGGGTCGTCTTGCTCCTTAAGCCCCTGCCTCCTTTTCAGTCCCCCCCGCCCTCACCCTCACCTATCACTGTCTCACCTCCTCCTCCCTGCTCTGTCCTCAGCTGCTGTCTTGTTGGGCCTCATACCACTTGCAACACCCCACGGCTAGTTCAAGCACCTAACACCAGTCTGAGGTGGTGACCCCACGATCTTTGGCCATGGAATAAAATCTGAATTACCCCCAAGGCAGATAAATTTGGACTTGGTTCTCTTAGGAAAGGTGGTCAGAGCAAATATCATGTAGAAAGTCTGGTTCAGTCTCCTCTTGAGGCCTACTTGCTAGGGACACCTAGGCCTGTGTCTGCAGCCCCGTTTGGGGCAGGGGTGTGAGCTGTGCCAGCTCTCAGGTGTGTGCCAGAGACTTCTGTTCCTTTCTCGTGGGTGTCAGAGCAACTCAGAACCTCACACCCTTGGCTCACTTTTTCAGCACTGCCTGCCTCTGTTCCTGGGCAGGACCTTGGTGTTTGCCAAAGCACGGACTTGCCCCGCTGCCATCAAGCTGCCCCGGGATATGATGTGGTTCTGGTACTTCACCTGGGCCTCGGGGAGGGTGGCCCTCAGTGGCGGTGGCTAGCTGTGTGCAGGTGCAGCTCTCACCTACCCCTCTGTGGGCCTTCCTCCTGGAAACCTAGGCACTGTCTGATCTGTCCCCAAATTCTTCAGTGGTTGGTTTTTAAAATAAGCATTTGCTTTTAAGATAGGTTTAGATTTGGGGAAAGGCATGATGGTAGAAGAGAGTTTGATTGGAAGGCCTTTGGCCACATCTGCACCTGCTGTCTGGCGTCTTCTGTTCAGCACTTGCAGAATAAGATCCAGAGGTTTGAGGAGTGGGTCTGCTGGGATTTTGATTGTTTTTTTTAAACTAAGAATCGTGAGGACTCTCATTTTGATTCCTCATCTGGCACTTAACCTGGTCAGTTGTTGAACTGTATCCAGATATTCCTGGATCCTTAGTGATAGACTGTATGTGGGTAAAGGAGTGGAAGTGAGATGAGCTGAAGATAGAGGCTTTTGCTCCGTGCTGCTTCAGTGTGACAGGAAGCAAGGGGTCCAATTGTTGAGGCTCGAATGTATTTTATGCATGTGGATAATTTTACATTGTGGGGAGAAAGTAGAAACTCCCGTGGGTTATTTTACCAGATAAGAACCACTTTTTTAAAGGCTGAGCGACTTTCCCTGTTGCTGCTGCTAAGTCACTTCAGTCGTGTCCGACTCTGTGTGACCCCCTAGACAGAAGCCCACCAGGCTCCCCCATCCCTGGGATTCTCCAGGCAAGAACACTGGAGTGGGTTGCCATTTCCTTCTCCAGTGTGTGAAAGTGAAAAGTGAAAGTGAAGTCGCTCAGTCATGTCCGACCCTTAGCGACCCCACGGACCGCAGCCCACCAGGCTGCTCCATCCATGGGATTTTCTAGGCAAGAGTTGCCACTCAGCTTTTAGCAACTCTTGTGTGAACCACTTTATCTTGGAGTCCACCCATGAGGTGGCTCACTGAAGCAGTGGAAGAGCTTAGGTCTGCATGTCCGTGGCGTGAGGTGGGGTGAGATCCGCACCCCACCCATGAGTGCTGCCTGGTTGCAGAGGTGACATTGGCCTTTCGCTCTCTCTGCTCTCCAGGATTACTATAAGATCATTAAAACACCTATGGATATGGGAACAATAAAGAAGCGCTTGGAAAACAACTATTACTGGAATGCTCAGGAATGTATCCAGGACTTCAACACTATGTTTACAAATTGTTACATCTACAACAAGGTGAGATGTGGGGGCCGGTGGAGAAGCAGAGGGTAGAGGAGGTGGTGGGCATGCCTGGAACCCATGGGCAGGGGTGTTGGGTGCAGGTAGGATTGCAGTCTGACCAGAGGAGACCACTGGCAGCAGAGGTAAACGGGACCGTCGGTTTTGTGTGTGAACTGGGTATGTGTCTTTTGAGGCCAATAACCTTTTGGTTATGTTTCTAAGCCGTCCTCTTTAGCTGGAAGCATGTGCTTCTGATGCCCTTGGGACTTTGATTCTTGAGCATGTCTAGTAGAAAAGATGTGATAAGGACAGTAGTGAATGATTTAAATTTGTTGCTGCTGCTGCTAAGTCACTTCAGTTGTGTCCGTCCGACTCTGCCCCACCAGGCTCCCCCGTCCCTGGGATTCTCCAGGCAAGAACACTGGAGTGGGGTGCCATTTCCTTCTCCAATGTGTAAAAGTGAAAGTGAAGTCGCTCAGTCATGTCTGACTCGTAGCGACCCCATGGACTGTAGTCTACCAGGCTCCTCCGTCCATGGGACTTTCCAGGCAAGAGTACTGGAGTAGCTTGCCATTGCCTTCTCCGTTTAAGTTTGTTAAGATGACTCAAATGGTCAGGAAGGAACCTACTAAAATGTAAAGAAAATGAAAGCTGCTCAGTCGTGTCCGACTCTTTGTGACCCCATGGACTATACAGTCCATGAAATTGTCCAGGCCAATATTACTGGCGTGGGTAGCCGTTCAGTTTTCCAGGGGAATCTTCCCAACCCAGGGATTAAAAAAAACAGGTCTCGTGCATTGCAGGCAGATTCTTTACCAGCTGAGCCACCAGGGAAGCCCAGTTGTAAAGAAAGATGTGCTCAAACAGAAACCTAAATGTGAGAGAGGGTACAGTGTGGCGTCTGCTGCATCTGCAACTGTGATGACCATCAGTAATAGCCTGTGGCTGTAGAATCAAATATTCCCTTGTAGGGTCTTACATGCAGGCCGAAAGATCACGTCTTAACCCAGTAGCCAAGCCGTTCATCTTGGCTATGCCGTGAAGCCAGATCATTTGTTTCAAGTCTCAGCTCTCATCGCTAAGTTTAAGGGAAATGTGTACAGGTAGGGCTCTCCATTTAGAGCTTTTGGGTTGAGGGATGTTACAGCTAAGGTGACAGAGAGGGACCCATAGGACAGTGAGGAATGGGCATTTCCCCAAGCCTCAGTGAGCTGCTTTGGCAATACCCTGGGGAACGTTATTGGAGCCCTGCTCATGTATCCTGTGTAATCCAAGTAATTCTGGTGAAATTGCATCATGTCAAGGGAGGGACCCCTGTCTGTGGTTGGCAGTGCTTGATAGATACTGAAGGCATTAGGATGGATTCTCAGGCCAGAAGTTAAAAGGCTGGAGAGGCAGCAGACTTGGAGGCCTATGAAGCCTCCGCAGTGCCAGGTAGTATAGCTGTGTTGTGGCCCTTTGGAAGTTCAGGTCGGAGGACTCTGAATACGATGCTCCACACTTTGGGATCTAGGATGGGGAGCTCTTGTTCTGTCTAGAAAGGTGGGGAGGGCTTTCCAACCCTCACTGTGTGTGTCTCCTCTTTTAGCCCGGAGATGACATAGTCTTAATGGCAGAAGCTCTGGAGAAACTCTTCTTGCAAAAAATCAACGAACTGCCCACTGAAGAAACTGAGATCGTGATAGTCCAGGCAAAAGGAAGAGGACGTGGGAGGAAAGAAGCAGGTAGGGTGCCTTTAGTGGCCCTGGCACTCCTGGCTTCACATCGAAGTAGCAAGAAAATCAGCTTCATCTCTCCCTAGTTGGCCAACCTTCTCCAAGTTCGTTGGGAGACTAGAGTGGTGGGAAGATGGCTGTGTTGTATGTGACCTGTGTTGTTGCTGTTTTGGATATGGTGGAGCCAGGATCAGGGGATCCAGCCCAGAGGGTCATACGGCCCTCCAGCAGAGTAGAAAGCATTGGGCCTTGCCCTTCTTGATGGACTTCAGTTAAAAAGAAAGTGTAACTTTTTTTTTTTTTTTTAGTATTTCGAAATTATTTGAGTTCTTCATCCCACCAATGCCATAGACCGTCTTTTTCATTTTAGATAAAATTGATCTGATCACGGGCAGTCCTAGTCTTAACTAATCCTAGAGCCTTAAGGTTTGTCACTTGAGTTCTCTTAATCTACTTGTGTCAGAGTCATACCTGCTACTGGATAGTCTTCTGAAGTCAAACTCTCTCTGTCTTAGCTCCCACCCTACCCCTGCCCCTTGGCCTGACACCATTCTGAAGGCCAGTTGGTAGGGAGTAGCCTACTCGTGAAATGTTTCTGTCCAGGAAGTTTTCACAGCTGCCTTCTGCATCTTGCCATCTGCAGCACCCAAGTTGCAGAAGGATGATGCTTGTAAGGTGGCCTGTGCTGTGAGTTGTTTGCTTCTCTAAGGAGCAAGCTTTCACCTGACTTCCTCCTGTCTTGCGTGGAAGGGGTATTTTCATGGGAGTGAAGGGGGTTGGCTATCTCCCCTGCAGTGCTGAGGGGTAGCCAAGGAGAGCTGGTCTTGAGTCTCACCCCTTAGCTGTGGAACCTGTCCACGGGTGTCCGGTATGCTCACAACCAAGAAGCCCAAGCCTCCCTGTTGGGAAGGGTTTGGGCTTCACCTGGGTAGCTGTGGGACCGTGTATGTTTTGGCTCACCCACACTGCTTCAGGGAGGCAATGTGAGCCAGTCCTGAAGGGCAGCAGCTGTCCAGCCTGCCCCTGTGATTCAGAGGGATGGGGATTGCCAGTTTCCAGAAACCTTGGCTCAGGCTGCCAATCCCGGCCTCCTGCCAGAAATGCTTACTCAGAAGGCAGCGTTTCTGGGAATGAGGACAGCGCTGCCTGAAAGTGCCAAGGAATATTTTTTTGCTATCACTGTCCTGGTGCTAAGTCTCAGCGTGAGGTTCCTGTTCCTTTGGCTCAAGCCTTCATGCTCATGAAGGGGTCTTTGTGCCTGAGTATGGACTTGGAGCCAGGACACCCCAGGAAGTGTGGAATGTGGTGTGCCGCTGCTCTTGGAGCCTCCTGGGATAGGTGGACAGATTTGTCTGAGGGCCAGGGTGTTCGGGCTGTTCTGTCTCTTAGATCATTCTGGTGACTCTGTGTGCCATGCCCATGCAACTGTGTGCCACGTGTGGCAGTGTCCCCACAAGGTCAGCCAGCATGCAGGCCTGGCATCTAACCACCTGTCCCTTTTATGATTGATAGGGACAGCAAAACCTGGCGTCTCTACGGTACCAAACACAACGCAAGCGTCAACTCCTCCGCAGACCCAGACCCCTCAGCAGAATCCTCCACCTGTGCAGGCCACACCTCACCCCTTCCCTGCCGTCACCCCAGACCTCATCGTCCAGACGCCTGTCATGACAGTGGTACCTGCCCAGCCGCTGCAGGCGCCCCCACCAGTGCCCCCCCAGCCACTGCCCCCACCTGTGCCAGCCCCCCAGCCCGTGCAGAGCCACCCGCCCATCATTGCAGCCACCCCACAGCCTGTGAAGGTGAGCGTCCTGTGCCCGTGTAGCCCAGCCTGGCCACTTTGTAGCTCCCACCACGTCAGTTAGAAGAACCCTCTTCCCACACCCCCAGTTGCAGTGAGGCTTACAGGAGATAGTCACCCATCCTTGCCAATGCTTTTGGCTCCCAGGGCACTTGTGGGTATTTTGAGAGGGCATCAAGCTGTGTTTAAATCAGCACAGCCTGAAAGCTGCTGACCCAGAGATCCCATAATTGAGTAACACCTCCCAGGTGGTTGCTGCCCCCTTCCCGGTTCTAATTTAGACTGTGTGTTTGCAGATGCTGTCTAAACAGTCTCTGAAATGTGCCTTCCGTGGGTGGTCAGTGACAGGGGTGGGCTCTGGGAGAGGTCCCTGGCCTGTAGGAAATTGCTTTCAGAAGTCTCTGTGGCCTCTGGTGAGCAGATCCCACACGGTTAGATGTGCTTTCTCCTGCTACTGGCAGGGTCCTGTCCCAGCTTCAGAACAGAGTGGTGGGACGGGTCTCCCTGTTTTTAGTCCTTCACCTGTGGAATTACCTTTGGGCCCTGTTCCCTGTGAGAATTGACACCCTAGAAAGGACTTAGCTTCAGAAGTGATCCTGAGGGCCCACTGTGCCAGCCGCTGCCTCTGACCATGCCTGTCGCGCCTGTGCTCTTGGCAGACAAAGAAGGGAGTTAAGAGGAAAGCGGATACCACCACCCCTACCACCATCGACCCCATTCATGAGCCGCCCTCACTGCCCCCGGAGCCCAAGACTGCCAAGCTGGGCCCCCGGCGGGAGAGCAGCCGGCCTGTTAAACCCCCGAAGAAGGACGTGCCTGACTCTCAGCAGCACCCAGCACCAGATAAGAGCAGCAAGGTCTCAGAGCAGCTCAAGTGCTGTAGTGGCATCCTTAAGGAGATGTTTGCCAAGAAGCACGCAGCCTACGCCTGGCCCTTCTACAAGCCTGTGGACGTGGAGGCGCTGGGCCTGCATGACTACTGTGACATCATCAAGCACCCCATGGACATGAGCACAATCAAGGTGAGTGGATGTGTCCCTGCAGCTGGGGAAGTGACCCCTTAGGACAGGAAAGGCCAGCACCTCTGAGGCCTGTCCAGGAGGAGGGCTCAGTCTCAGGAGCTAAGTCTCCTCACCAACCCAAAGCAGCCCCGCGCCCCCTGCTGGGGATTGTGGAGGGGTGCAGCCTCGGAGATCATAGGATCACGTTGGTCACGGACAGCAGTGCTGCTCCTTCCCTCACCTAAGGACTAGCCCTCTGTGGTCTTGAGGCCCAGTGCCCATGGACACCTTCATGTGGTAGGTGCTCCAGGAGGGTGTGGAGAGTGGTGACCTTCATGGGCTCTTAAGAGGCATGTGGGTGCTGGCGTTTTAAATATATATATATATATGTGTGTGTGTGTGTTTTTCCTTAGGCTGTGCTGGGTCTTAGTTGCAGCACGTGGGATCTTTAGTTGCAACATGTAGGAGCCAGTTCCTTGACCAGGGATTGAACCAGGGCCCCCTACATTTCCCAATGAATCTGAGCCACTAGACCACCAGGGAAGTCCCAAGTGCTAGTATTTTCTTGGCATTTTTGGTTTTGTTTATTTTAAGCCTTTGGCATTTTTTCCTTGTGGGAGTGGAGTAAACCTATCCAGACTTGGGCAGAGCAGAGGACATTGCTATGTTCCTTTTGATTGGTGCCCTGTCTGACGTCAACAAGACAAGTACAGGCCAGGTCAGAACTAGGCCCAGCTCTCTCTTTACAGTTGGAGCTTAAGCTTTGTCTCGGTGGATCCTGTGCGCTCTTGCCAGGCAGAGTGGGTTAGACGCTAGCAGGGCATTTCCTGGCCTTGAGAGTTGCTGTTAGAGTGTCTCTGTGTCCATCTGGTGCTGAGGACTGAGGTAATAACTTCTCCCCACTGAGGTCTGGGTTAAACTCCGAGCCATTGAGAAGTTGACTTGCTCCTGCAGGCAGCCCTTCTTGGAGCAGGGGCAGCCATGACTAACCAGGACCCATCCTGTCTTTTTAGTCTAAACTGGAGGCCCGTGAGTACCGTGATGCTCAGGAATTTGGTGCCGATGTCCGATTGATGTTCTCTAACTGCTACAAGTACAACCCTCCTGACCATGAGGTGGTGGCCATGGCGCGCAAGCTGCAGGTGAGGCTCTGGGGAAGCTCAGGTGTGGCGTCCTGCAGCAGAGCAGGCTGGGGTCCTGGGTGGGCCGGGCCCCTGTGGGCCTCAGCAGGTCTTGCTTGTCGCTTGCTTCGGTACAATGCCACGGTGCTTTGGGAGAGTGGACTGAAGTCAGAGGAGCACATGTATTCTACATTGGGGTTATTTCCTTTGGATTAAGGTTGGGTGGTTGGTTTTGGTCTTGGGCATTTTGGGTTTTGGGGTGTTCCACTGAAAGCCCCCCCCCACCCCCTGCATTCGATTCCCCTTGGCCGGAAGAGTGCGCATCCTGTGCATGGCCCAACTCTTCTCCAAAACAGACCTGTCTCAAGTCGGCGAGGGACACTCTTGCCAGGTAGACACTTTGTCCCAGTTGTCAGCTGAAGTAGCTGCTCACTTGCGGGCATTTCTTCACTAGAGCCTTGAAAGCCATGCTGTTTGCCTTCCCGCTGCAGGGCGGCTGCTTCTAGGTATGCTGTGTGGCCATGGAGCCCTACTGGGGTGGGATTCGTGGCCCCTTGAGGCTGATGCTAGGTGGTGTGTGCTGTGAAGAGCACACACAGGTGGGAGTGAGGGGCAGAACACAACATAAATGTGTGAAGAGCTCCACTTTCCTTTATTATTTTTAGAAACAAGGAACAACATATGCCCAAATTTCTGCAGAGACATGTCTTTTGAGTAGAAAGATCAGGAGTTAAAATTATGGAGAATAAAGTCAACATTTAGTACTGGTACCTGTTTTCATTAATAATTTTTTGAAATCACACGTAATGAAAATTCCCAACCTCTTCTCCCCAAGACCCCAGTTGCGCTTCTGCTTCCAGGGTCAGAGCAGGCTGGACCACCCGTTGTCACACGGTCCAAGTCACACATCCTGTGACAGGCTCTCTCCTGGCGTCTGGGTGGGGCTTCCTCACCCCAGGCTTTCTCTGTCAGCTGTGGAATGCTTCCAGAAGCGAGGACATGCACAAGGCCTTTGGTGACCTTGGGTTGGTGTCTGTTGGAGACCTCTCAGGCTCTGCTGCCCACCTGTCTCCCAGCTCTCCTTGCTTCACATATTGTCCCACACTCACCAGCATATTGTCTCCTATGTCATCGTCTTGGAGCCAAGATTTTCTTTGACTTGGGCCCATCTGGATCAGCCTTTGGTGTCCTGAAACTCTAGGTATTTTAAAAGAAAAGGAAACCTTACTGGTATGAACCTGGTTATTGTTAATTAAACACGCATTCAGACTTGAAGGTTCTTATTTCTGCTGACTGTTTATTATTTCATTTTATTTGAGGTTTTTTGTTTTTGGAAGGGGCACTTACCGAAGTCCCCGCTTCGGTTGAGTCCAGGGATACCCTCAGGATGAGCGGCGTCGGCGAGAAAAGGAAGAAAAGAAAGCGAGTCGAGTCTTGGTTGAGTGCTGAATCAAGACTATTTTATTTTTTTACATCAGTGTTTATATACCCTAAACTGGTACAGTTCTCAAGGGGGGCAGTGAACAAAGTCAGCTTAACATTATGTCAGTTTGCCCTTTACAAAACCAGAATGCTTTCTGCATACTTCTCTGTTTACAAGAGTCTTTTTTTATAGTAGATATTAATACATTATCTTCTGGCCTTGAGGCCTATTAACATCTCATGACCTTTTCTTACAAGCTAGGTGAATGCAAAGCTGTTTTTTGTAAGCTATTCTTATTTTTCCACTTGCCTTGTGCTAAACAGAAAACAGAAAAGTTATAATCTCATAGGGTAAAAGTTCAACAGGTTGCAGCATATTAGAAATTTAACACAATGGTCAGTTCTTTTTAGTTACTACACACAGACTCTGCGGCTCCGGTGAGGCAGCCTCTGCCTCGCATTCCTGGTTAAAAGCCTTGGTTGTCTTATGGTTTCTACACTAGGGCTAAACTCTTATATTCTAAATTCCAACTATAGTAACAATAATTTCTACATCAAGAGCAGAAACACAGCTAGCAAACGTGGATTCAGTAACAACTTCTAGAATAATATTTTTTACACTTTCTAATAGGGCTTCTTCACCCTTCGAAGGGCTGTGCGTCTATTAGGGCTTTTTGTGTGATCAGGTTCTTTATGCTATTTATGATTAAGGTGTTGTGAGCAGTCAAGTGCGTTAGTGCCAAGGGCATAAACAAGTTGATTTTATTTGGAAAGAGATCGGGGAAGGCCTTCTGCCTGTGTCACAGAAATTAAGGAGCAGTCAGAAAGATAAGCATCAGAAAGATATCATCTTTAAGGTGAGCACCGGGGCAGCTTTTTGAAATCCCTGAAGTCCTGATCTGCCTTGCTTGTCATGGGTGGGATCTCGCGTGCTGGCTCCCGGCAGGCACTCTCTTCAGTTTGGTGCCGTGTTGTCTACTTTCTTCACAGAGTTGCCTTTTGCATTATTTACTTTTGCATTTCCCATCCTAGCTTCATACCTGTGCTGCAGTTCTCAGGCATCACCACCAGGTGGCAGTGGTGCCCTCAGAGACACACAGACACACACACACAGCATTTTTGTTGTTCTGGGAGTGCCATGAGCATGCCTTGGGATTTACTCATATCACGAACACCAAGGTGTTTGCCACACGGCAGCTCTTTTCTAGACATTGGTTCCAGATACAAGGCTGGAATGGGACAAGGTCCTTGCCCTTGAGGAGGGTCCACTTAGGTGGGGGGCAGAGGGCAGTGCCCAGTGGGCCATTCAGCCACAGGGCTGCCTCTGCCCCCAGCTTGCTTTGCCCCTCGCAGGGTGGGTCTCCATACTACTGAAAGTAAAACGCCCGGAAGCGGGTAGGGCTTCAGCAGAGTTGACATGTGGGCATCTCTGGAACGTAGTTCCTGTATTTTGTAGCATTTAGAGCTTTGTTTTTCTTTCAAAGTTTTCCAGGATCAGCATGGTTTAGGTGGCTAGATTGCCTACTGGTCAGGAGGAGCAAAAAAATTCTGGCCCTTGTTGTTTGTGTCAGTAAGAAGAGTAGAGACCTGCTGTGCCCAGGGGCTGGGGTTTACCCAGAAAGTTTTATGGGAAAGGATCTAGTTTATATTTCTTCGTCCAGCCTCCAAATACTGGATCTTTAGAAAGCCGACATCCCACCTTCTGGCAGGTGTGGTCATAAAGATAGCTAGGAACCCTTGGGCTCAGGGTGTCCTTGGGAACCTGCAGGTGACTTGAGCTGAGGGTTGCTAGCCTAGCTACTCGGCCTAGAGCTGCTGCTGCTGCTGTCCATTGCTCTTCTGCTGTGAAGGGAGGGATAATTTAGGAAGTTTTGTGCCTACGTGGATTACTAGAGTTTTATTTTGGCAGAAAGTGCAAATTCATGGTGGTACACAATTGTTTCACAGCAAGGGAAAAACATTAAACTGAGGAAGGCACATACATATGCCGGGCCCCAATGCACAGTGCATGTATGGTTGTGTGTGTTCGTGTGTGTATCTGAGCGTCCACTCATGGCTGCACCTGGGGCCAAGTGGGCCTCCACGGCCTGAATTCTACTTCCCACTTCCATGCCCCCAACCCCCCGAGCCTGGTATGCGCAGGTATGGCTGAGCCTGAAAACAATATCCAGGCAGGGCAGAGACGGGTTGACTGGACAGCACCTCCACTTTGGTCTCCAACTGTGCTCAGCTGAAGGCTAGTTTGCCTGAGAGTCTTCGGACACCACCGCCTCCCAGCACCTGAGCATCTCTGTCACAAAAGAGGGTGGGGAGCTTCCTCCATGAGTCTGATACAGCCCGGAGTAGATGGCCCTGGTCAACACTATAGTGAGAGGAGATGCTTGCTCTCTGAAATCAGGGTTCTCTCTGATGTTGAGAACTGCATTGTGGCCCAGATTCTTGGAGTGGGGTGGAGGTCATGTCATGCTAGGCAGAGTAGATGGGTTCACCTCAAGACACTACCATACTCGCACAGAAGGCCTGAGCCCTGCTCCCCTGGCGTGTGCTGCTGCTGACTGTTCCTTCCTGTCACTCCCCCTCCTGAGACACTTGCCCTGGGTGCGGCTCGTTGGGTTTTACCATCTCTTGCCTGACCCCACCCCACTATCTGTACCCTCCTGTGTGTCTGCAGCTGTTGTTACCCTCTTCTCATTCTTAGGTCTCAGGTTCCCCCACAGGCTCTTTGCCAACTCTTGCTGTTTCTGCCTTAGCACTTAGGACACATTATAACAATCTGTGTTTGCCCCTTGAGGACAGGGAACACATCATTCTTGTTTACCACAGAGCAGGTGCAGGTCTGTCTCGGTCACTTGGGTAAGTTTTCTGCAGCAGCCCTTAGCGCACTGGCACACAGGCTCAAGTGTGTTCCTCTTGGTGTCCCCCTCTAGGGCTGGAACAGACAAGGGGATGATGGATCGTTAAGCTGGGCACAGCCCAGGAGGCTGGCAGCCCTTTTGGCCTTCTGTCTCATGCTCCTTGCTGTTTGGTTTTGGGGCTTTGGTAGGTCAAGGGCCAGAAGCAGCCAGGGAGTGGAAGGAGGCTTCATTTCCACAGCAGCCATAGCCTGTGGGTCAAGAACAGGGGTGCTCTTGTGGTAAGGTAGAGCTGTCTGGCAGCTGGCATGGTGGGCTGGTTTGCAAACTAGTGACACAAGGTAGCTTCTGCTTGGTAAAGGATCACCTCCCAGCAGCACCAAGTGCTTGCAACTGTCCTCTCTTGGGGGTCAGCTGCCCCTCTGCCTTCTTAAACACACTTTGCCAAGTGTGGGGCCAGCTCTTCTAGATGCTTGTGGTGGCCAGTCGTGGGCCTGAGCCTGCCCACATTCAGGGCCCTGTGGGCAGAGATGGGCTTGCCCACAGGGTCTTGTGCCTGGCAATCTGAACAGTGATGGTGTCTGGTCATCTCTCCTGTTTTCTTCTTCGTTGCCCTTGGATCTGCTCCAGGATCTATTTCTGAATAAATACAGAAAGCTATTGCCCTTCTTAACCTCAAACCCACTCAGCAGAGTTCCGGTAGGTACCTTGTTTGAGAAGAGAAACTGCCTTGGAGGAGGTCAAACTGAGTGATCTGGAGGGGAGGGAACAGTACCACAATCTGCTGCCCAGATCATGCTTTCCCAACTCTCTGGGCATGGGGAAACCTGAAGATGTGTTTCCAGGGACATCACGAGAATCTCTTAGGTTGCGCCCTGTCAAATACACCCCAGTTTGAAATAGCAGCCTTGGAGTTTGACCCTGTGGCCCTTCTGGGCCCTGCTGTTCTCTCAAGCATCAGCTCGCACTTGAGAAATTTCCCCCCCTTCTGTTGTGTGAGTTGCTGTATTAAACTGACTTTCTCTGGGCCTCAAAATCCTCCTGGGAAACCAACTCTGTTCCTTCCACCACTATCAGTTCTGAGTCATCATTGGATTTCTGGTGACCAAGCCCCTTGGGTAGCGAGGGAGTGGCCAGCTGGCTGGAGAGGCAACACACAGCTGAACCCCTGGAGCCCAGGAAGGATTGCTGCCCCCCGGGTTCTGTGACCCACACAGTTCCATCCGATTTCTGAATGTCAAAGTTGGAAGGTCTTGGGGTCTGCTGGGGTGGGATCTGGTGCTCAACCCACCCAGGGTCTCTGCTCAGGTAGCTTGCACCTCACAAAGCCAGCTCTCTCCCATAGCGGTCCGCAGTGCTCCATACCTCTTCTGTACTTTCTCGTGTTTCTCTTGTGTCCTGGAGACGCCACCGCCAGTGAGGACTCAGCCACCTCAGGCTGAACTGCAGGTCATGTCTGCTGCCTGTGGGGGTGTGACCCGTGAGAGAGCCTCCTGTTCTGTTCAGTGTTGTGTCCTGGTGCCCAGCCCAGCGTCCAGCAGGCTCCCCTGGGGGGCCTGACTGAGCACCAAGCTGTCGGGAGCCTCAGAGCACTCTCTGTGAGTGTCCAGGTCTGCAGCTGTCAGGGGTCCCCAGCCTGATGTCCTTATTGGCCCAGCCATCTCCTGTGAGGTGGGTCCTTACTTAGGCCACGTCTCTCGGGAAGTGGGCATCAGGCCATGTCGGGAGTGCCTTTCACCTCCAAGTGAGATTTGAGAGAGGATTTTTGGAAGAGTTACTGGGAGCCCTTGCGCATGCCTCAGCTTAGTGGCAGGAAGGGGGTCACTGCTGACCCAGCCCTCTCTGCTTCCTGTCGAGTCAGCCCTCCCAGCCTAATGGCATGTGTGGGGCCACAATCCAGGCGCCCTCCCGGGCATCCAGCAGCCCTCATGGGCACGGCTTCCCCTCCCTCCCCCGCCTCCAGGATGTGTTCGAGATGCGCTTTGCCAAGATGCCAGATGAGCCCGAGGAGCCTGCTGTGGCCGTGTCCTCCCCAGCGGTGCCGCCACCCACCAAGGTTGTTGCCCCGCCCTCCTCCAGTGACAGCAGCAGCGACAGCTCCTCAGACAGTGACAGCTCCACTGACGACTCCGAGGAGGAGCGAGCCCAGCGGCTGGCTGAGCTCCAGGAGCAGGTGAGGACAGAGGCAGCCCCATTCTCCGTCCAGCCCCCACCTCTGGCCTTTCCAGTCCATGGCCTGGGTAGCCCTGCTGGAAGGAGGTGTCCACATGATACCCTTGGCTTTGCATGCCAGCAGGTCCCCTTGTGCCTGGTCAAGTGCATATTGTTCATACTTACATGTACACTGTGAGTATGGACGTGGGCTGACATGGCTGTTCTCTGGGCAGAAGTCAGGCTTCTGGAACTTTCTGGTGTCTGGAAGGAGATGGTTGCGCCAGTTTGTCCGTCTCCTCGGGCCTCCTGGATGCTCTTTTCGCCACAGTTTGGCCTTCAGAGCCCACACATGTCTATACATTTGCCCAGCCGCTTTCGGGACCCTCTTCCTGGGACCAAGGATGGTCATGGGGCTTGAGTGTCAGCCCCTCTGACAAGGAGGACATTGGACTGCCCTGGGGGTTCAAGGGTCCGGGTGGGCCTGGGCCCTGTGGCTATCTGGTGAGACGGCAGGTCGTGACAAGAGTGTGTCTTGCTTGTCTGCACCACAGCTCAAAGCCGTGCATGAGCAGCTTGCAGCGCTTTCACAGCCCCAGCAGAACAAACCAAAGAAAAAGGAGAAAGACAAAAAGGAAAAGAAAAAAGAAAAGCACAAAAAGAAAGAGGACATGGAGGAGAATAAGAAAAGCAAAGCCAAGGAACTTCCTCCCAAAAAGACCAAGAAAAATAACAGCAGTAACAGCAGCACGAGGTCTGTGGCCACCCCTGCCTGACAGATACCCCCTCTCTGGGATGGGCCTTGGAGGGAGGGTGGTAGGGCGAGGTGGGCAGCGAGACGCCCCAAGCTCACCATTTTTGGTCTCAGCTACAGCTCCGCACTCACAGAAAGGCGTTGCTAGTGTCCCCTGTGCCCTGTGAAGACCACCGGGGTGGGTGGTGTAGAAGCCTCCCCAAGCCCTAAACAAAGGGATGGGTGCCCCCCCTTTCCTGCAGGGACCCATTCCTAATGGTATCTGCATCACCCCTTCGTAGCAAGAAGGAGCCAGCACCCTTGAAGAACAAGCCCCCTCCCGCCTATGAGTCGGAGGAAGAGGACAAGTGCAAGCCCATGTCATATGAGGAAAAGCGGCAGCTGAGCCTGGACATCAACAAACTGCCTGGCGAGAAGCTGGGCCGCGTGGTGCACATCATTCAGTCACGGGAGCCCTCCCTCAAGAACTCCAACCCCGACGAGATTGAGATCGACTTCGAGACCCTGAAGCCATCTACCCTGCGTGAACTGGAGCGCTACGTCACCTCCTGTTTGCGGAAGAAGAGGAAACCTCAAGGTGCCCTTTGGCCCTCTGGGGTGGGGCTGGGGTGTTTTCAGTCCCGGGTGAGGGAGAGGGCTGGCAGGTGGGGCCAGGCGCTGCCCTTGCACCCCTATTAGCGAGGCCCCATTGGCACCTTTAGTTAACTTGGCTTTCCAACCCCGGCCCTCTCCCTCTGCAGGCTGTTTAAATTTCCGATTATGAAGTCTTGTGTCCTCGACATGGAAGCCTCTGGAGGGTTGTGACATCAAACCCGACCCTAGGCTGTGGGGCGCCTTTCTTGACCTCTCTGGCAGATGGCCCTTGGGGTCCTAAGCCTTGCTCTGACCAGCAGCAGCCTTCATCCTCAGTTGCCGCCTCTGAGTCTTCCCCAGAAGGCACCCCCCTCCCCCACCTCTTTGAGGTCTTTGGGGTGGGGGGCATGGCTAGGAGGAAAGCATTAGATTGGCACTGAGCCTGCCTGCTGTCTTCTCTAGATCCTTGTGACCCGCTCTGCAAGTCTTCCAAATGGCTCTTTGGTGTTATCAGTGCCTTGTCTTGGCTCATAGTTTTGTCTCGGGACCAGTAGGATTTAGAATCTGAGTCAGGGTTTTGCACACAGCCTTCATTCCAGCCCAGACTGACTTGGGGTCTTTGGCACCCCCTCCCCTCCGTTCAGGGTGTCGCACAGTGACTGCATACTGAGGTGCTGGGAGGTCCCCTGGGGCCTTTTCCTTGTCTTACTTTGTCTCTGGTTGTCCTGCTGAGGGAGCATCCTCCCAGCAGTTCCTTGTTTGGGAGTTCCCTCCTGCCCTGGTCTCCTAATCCTCAGTGAACCCTGTGAGAGAGTATTTTGAGAGATTGAAGGGGCCTTGAAAGTTGAGTTTAAGCCAGGATTTAGCTGGCGTGTGTGGTAGGCTAGCTGCACCCTTGGGAAGTGTGGGTCGGGCCAGGGTCTGGAAGCACAGCAGCTGGTCTTTGGGAGCAGGCTTTTGGCTCATGGGGCTCTTGGCCCTGCCTGACTCTGTTGTCCCCGTTGCTTTATTGCAGCTGAGAAAGTTGATGTGATTGCTGGCTCCTCCAAGATGAAGGGCTTCTCGTCCTCAGAGTCGGAGAGCACCAGCGAGTCCAGCTCCTCTGACAGTGAAGACTCTGAAACAGGTTAGGTATCTTTGATGTTTCACTGCACTCCTGCCTGTATTCCACCCTGTGTCCAGGCTACCAGAGAGCAGAGACGGCAGTCATAAGAACCTGCCGGGCCCTCCCATCTGTCCATCTTCCTGGTCACCCTGTTGACCTCTACCTGGGGTGGTGGGTATCCCAGCATCTACCTCCACCCCACTCCTGACCTGGGCTGGGGGCGGAGGCAAGTGGCCAGTGGTATTGACACTGCAGAGCCCTGGGAAAGGAGGAATGGGGGCAGATGATGGAATTGATCTTCGCGTGACCCTGCCCAGCCTCAGAGTACCCTGGCAGCACCGTTGCATGCAATTCGGCCCTTTCAGGTGATGTGCTTCGACAGGTGTGGAACAGCCTGCTTTTGGCCCTGCTGTTCCCGGGGCTTAGAGCGTTGCCAGCCTCCCCGGAGTTTGCTCACTGCTGCATTGGCTGCTCCTAACTGCACGCACTTGGACATGCGTGTCCTGTACCTCTAATAGTTTCTTCTCTCCATGCTCCATGGGCATGCACGTGTGCCCCCTGGTGCAGCTGAGCAGCAGCCTTGACGTGGGAGGCAGGGGCAGGTGGAGATGCCGAGAGCTGTGCCAGTGGTGGGGCAGGGGACCTTTCCTCCAGACATAAGCATTTCTGGTTATTCTCAGGGGAGCTGATGCTCAGACTGGCCCCGAGGATAGAGGCTGGAAAGAAGCCTGGTGACTAGGCTGCTCTGTGAGGTGGAGCTGACTTCCTGTGTCTGGGTGAATAGGGTTGTTGGTGGGCAGGCAGGTGTCTCCATCGGCTGAGTTGACAGTCTGCAGACCACCCACGAGCCTGCCTTGGGCCCGTCCCTCCAGGCACGCTGCAGTGTGCACATCCACAGTGGGCAGCAAGGCTCCTGGCGTATTCTTCCGTGTACCTAATCCTGTCTCTGGTACTTTACTGTAACTAGAAGTAAACGATAAGTTCCACTTAGTTCACATAGATAGATAATGTGATCCAGTGGTGCTGAGGAGGTTTGAGGATTGTTTGCAGCAGTTGAAAGGAGTGGTGCTGCTCTGGGGTGTGTGGGGCGTGGGGGCCCCTGGACCTTGTCACTGTCCCTTTCCCCTTGTAAGTACACCAGGTTTCCCAGGTGAGGGGGAGGGGAGCCTTCTCTAGGACATCAGTGCTCTGGACTGCCTCCTTTCAGTGGGCCCAAGTGACGTGAAATCCACTGAGGATGTTCTGTATTTATTGAGCTCCTGTTGCATGTAGAGACTGCTGTGGGTAGTTTGCTGGTCACCTCTATCCTTGACCCTTTTTTCTCTCTTCCTAACCAGCTCCCTCTTCCAGTGCATTTTTAAAATCTGGCCAGTAGGGGGCGCCACACCCCATGCTTACTGAGGCAGAGTGGGGCCTCAGGCCAGGGCCCAGTGCCCTCAGCAGGGTGAATGGCTGTATTCTTGGGCCTAATTAGCATTCCAGGTGGCTGCTAACTTCTCACTCTAAATTCCAGCCAAACCTCAGGTTTGCCTTTGCTTCTGGGGTTTTGTACCTCCTGTGTTTTCTAGCAGGCTTCTCCTACTAGGGGTTTTGCAGCCTTTTCCCCTAAGGATCTGAGCAACCAGAGAAAAAGATTGAAATTGGCAGAGGACCTGATTGCTAAAACCGTGCAACCAGGTCCCGCCCAGCGTGGCACCTTAGGACGTCATAACCATCACACCCTAGTGTCCCAGTCCTGAGTCTGGGACCGTGGCCTTTGTCCCTGACTCCTGAGCGCCCTGCACTCCGCCTGCTGCCGCCTCCTGTGAAGTAACCATGATGGCATTTCCAGCAGCTCTTTGCTGCTGCCGAGATTTGTTTTTTTCCTTCACATTTTTCCCTCCTTTAAAGAAAGTGGAAAGATTGTGCAACAAGTAATCTGAGAGTCCTGGGAACAGCTGTCCTGGCGGGAAAGAGGGCAAGATTTACAGTCTCAGAGCCGCCAGCCTGCAGGCTCCCAGGCTCCAGCAGTCCAGCCCTGGCGGCTCCCTTGCTGCCTCAGCTCCTCCTCCTCCCCAGGCGCCCTCCCCACCTTGAGTTTTGCGAGGCTGTCCTTTGTCTTCGTGGCTCTGGCTTTTCCTCTGCTGTCTGTGCGCTCTGGAGAGCTCCGGGGGCCGACTGAGAGCTGCTGCTCTTGGGAGGGGAGGTACCCATCCTGTAGGTTTGTGCCCTGCACCTCAGATGCTGCAGGTCCCAAGTGGGAGCCCACGTCCTGCTTCCAAGGGATGGACTGTCTGCCACCAACCTCCTGCACAGGAATTGTGCTTCCTTGCTGGGTGGTTCCTCGTGTGGGGTCCACGGAGCTGGGTAGATTGCTGTGACTCGGTACAGGTGGTTCTGCCTTGGTAGGGAGGTGGGGTGGGGGCTTGTGGGGGGCACTGGGGGTATTTCTCTTGGTCTTTGGGGGCTTAACTGTTTTGCCCTTCTTGTTCTTGTGTTTCCATTTGGATTAGAGCCGAAATTCCTGAAGGGCCTATATTTGTCAGTTCTGCCAACATAGCGCCAGGACATGAATCACCAAAAGAAACGGACCAGAGGCACTAAATTGGGGCTAGGGCAGTGGTACGTGGTCTCATCTCTGACCACTGTCCACAGACAAGGATGCAGCCAGCTGCTCAGGACAGGGGGCTGGCTGTTGGGACAAGGCTACTGTTGAGGGATGCAGTGCGTCCACAGACTGGGGTCGAGGGGTCTTTCTGCCCCAAGCACTGTGTGCTCCTCCTCCTGTGGGCAGCATGCAGCGCTGTTGGCTAGACCCACCACATCTTTTGAACCCAGCTGTTACCTGAGTCATAGTCTTCCATTGAGTTTTGACTGTGGTTAAATTCTGAATCTGCTTGAGGGTTTAGTATTGGGACAAAGACAGTGGTACAAGGGCCACCCTCCCACTGCCCGTGAGTCAACGTAAACTTTCACCCCATCCCATTGCTGATGTCTTGCTCTTCCCCAGTGCTACCCACAGGTTTTATGGGCACACAGGGCTGGACACCACCTCCTGTCCCTCTCAGGAGCATCCCTAACCTGGGCTGGGATAGTTCAGAGCATTCTTCTGGACTTGGTTTTGGTCTTCTAGTTGCAGAGGGAGCACACATCAGCTATTTCAGTCTCCTGGTTTCCTTTTCCCAGGATCGGAGCATGTGGGTGTTTCTTAATAGCTCCAGGGGGAAAAGGAATGCTTTATGTTTTGGAAAAATTTGAGCTGGAAAGTGCAGACAGAGGCCGTGGGGCATTCTTCCTAGACAACCAGCCTCAACTTCCGCGACCCCGGGTCTTGGAATGACTCGGTTCCTGTCCCATCTTGAGGCCTGCTGCTGCCCACTCCAAGGGTGTGATGCCTGCTCTTGGGGAAAGGCTAAGTGCCTGGCAGGGGTGGGGGTAGGAAGAGATCTGGAGGATGGGGCTATAGCCAATCTGCCTGCAGTGCCAGGTGACCCCTCACACCCACACACATGCAGGGAGGGATTCGAGGGCTTCACGGGCGAGGGCGAGCCTTGTGGAATGTGCCTTGAATGAGAGAGCAGCCGGTGGGCGGGTTTTTCCCACACACACACACTTGGGGACCATGGGAGTGCAGTGTTGGTTGCATCCGTGATTCTAACAGAAGCATCTGCTCTGCTCTGTGGGTGGGAAAGAGCCCCAGCCCCTCTCCCCAGTCAAAGGAAGCTGCATTTGATGCCTGGGAAAAAGGAAAGGACAACTTTCTTTCTCAACTTGTTTTTATTTTTAATTTGTTCTCTTCCTTAGTAGTGTATGTCACTGGCTCCTCTTTTTTATAATTTTGCTTGTTTCTTGGAGTTCAGAGGAATGCAGAGGCTGTTAGCTAGAGGTCCTGCACTCCAGAGCTCCTTTCTTCGGGCATTCCCTCCTTCCAGCTGAGCCCCAAGGCAGGGTCAGCATTACCTTGCTGAGACAGGGTGCAGAAAAGCAGACCCTGGAGGGTATGGACAGAATCCACGGGTGCCCACTGGGCGTGGCAGACCACGCTGGACTGCAGAAGCGACGCAGGGAGAGGACAGGCGGGGCAACCTCTCAGCCGCAGAGCCCACCTAAGGGGACCCCAGCACGCAGTGGGCACACATGGAGCTCGTTACTGGAAGCCGTTCTGTCTAGAGGCGTGAGCAGGCTCAGGCGGTTCTGGAGACATCCGTGCGTGCCTGATCTGAGGCCCTTCTCAGGGGAAGGTGGGTCTATCCCCACCAGCAGCTGGCCAAGCAGGGGGTGGAACTCCCAGTTGCGGCGCTGTCTTCTCGTGCCCTGACAGCAGGCGGGGCACCGGAGGCTGGCTTGGTCTGCAGTTCTTCTGTTCTTATGACTTGAACGGTACATTCCACACCATTTCTCTCACACTGGTTTCTCTCTCCCTCTACGTAGGTCCTGCCTAATCATTGGACACGGACTCTTAATAAAACGGTCTTCAGTTCCAGATTCCTTCCCAGCAAGCTATAGCTTAAGTCCATTTTCTTCCGTGAAAGGGACAGGACTCCATCAAGTTATGGAATTCCTCAGAGCCCTGGGCCTGTCCCCCGGGGTGGATTAGTCATGTCCAGCAGCTCACACCTAGTCCCGCCTCCGGGAAGGCTGCCTGCCTGGCTGCCCGCCCACCCGGGCCTCCTGTGTAAAGACTGCCTGGCTGTTCTGCCCAGCCTCCCTGGTCATCTGGGGTCCTCTGAGTGGGTGGCATCTCCCAGAGGGTGATGACAATCCCCCTGCACACACATTCATGCGGTGCTGCTCCGTGTGCAAGGCCCCGTCACAGATGCGTTTTCCGTCTCCGCCCCTCCCTCTTGTGGGGGGACTCTGGATCCTAACTGCTTCCCTCCTGGACCTTCCAATGATGTTAGCCCAGGGAAGATCTCACTCACCTCAGCCTCAGGAAGAACATTGTGACATCTAGAGCTTCCCCAAGTGAGGAGCGAGGCTTTAGAGGCGAGGCCAGCTGGTCCCATGGCTCCTCAGGGCTGTCCCTCAGTCTGCCTTCTCTGGTGACCCGCGCAGCTCTATTGGCCAGAGGCTCCCACCAGCCACAGCTGGCTGACAGCCCCCCGGAGTCCTCTCTCTGTTTTCATTGTTCCCACTGTTGTCTGTTGGGCATCTTCCCAACTTCTTTGGCCTGTTCTAAAGTCTCACAGGGAAAGTACCTCCTAGGCGGCCTCCTAGCCCCTCCCTTCCCAGGTACATAGGCGCAGACCGCAGGAGCTGCCAGGCAGGCCGGGAGTGAGGGTTGTTTGGGGAGACATGGCTGTACCGCCGGCTGCCCTGACTCCTCCCGCCTGCAGCCCTCGCCCCGCTGGGGGTAGGGATCTGGGCTGGTAGCTCAAGAGGGCTGGGCCTGTCAGTGGTGCGGGCATTGGAGCCTTCGGGCCCTCTCCGTGCACATGCAGGTACTCCCCTCAGTTCAGCCCCCAAGAGCGATGGGAGCTGCCGGGTGGGCCACATCATCCAAGCCCTCTGAGAGGCACTGGATAGGCTTTTTTTTTTCTTTTGGCTCTAAAAATAAACATCATCCCTTTTTTGGTCATGAATCCAGCATCTCAGAAAACCTCCTGGCGTGAAAAGTCCCCTGAGGAATAGCGTTTGTTTTAAGTGTAGTTGGTGTGTACTTTGAGGCCTGACCGTCCCCTGGCATTTTGGGATCAGCTTCCTCCTGCACCTGGGAGCGGGCTTGAGGAGGTGCAGTTGGCCAGCGCCTGCGTGGAAGCCCTGTCCCCCTCCACAGCTCCTTGGGACCTTGGGCCCAAGCAGCTGTAACTGCCCCAGACTGGCCTTGGCCTTGGGTTCTGCGCTCAGCCTCCCGGAGCCCCTCGGGCCCTGCAGTGATACTTGGGAATTCCTCAGCTGCTCCCGGATCCTCCAGCCAGTCGGCTTCCAGTTGAGCTAATTTGCCAAACAGACTATTTTGAGCTGCCCTTTGGCCTGTTCCTGATGTGTTTCCAGTACTGCTTGGCCTGGCTTGGGTCCGGGGGCTTCATGCCCAGAGATTCCCACAGGACAGTTGGGAAGCTGCTGGCATTGTCTTTCTGGGAAGATTCTGCCGTCTTGGAGCAAATGGCAGGCTAGATTCCCATGGCGTCAGCCTGTGTGCCACCCCACCCCTTCCCACTCGTGGGCACAGAGGCTGTAGTCCCAGGCCAGCTCTTCCTGTGTGATCCTTGCACCTTCTCTGTTCAGGGGTCCTGTCCTTGCCCATGGTGCTTCCGTCTGGCAGAGAACTTGATCGTTCGATTTGGGCTGGCACCGGTGCCCCAGGAAGAGCAGAGCGAGCAGAAGCCCGCCCACCTTTCGGCAGCCTCCAGTGTGCGGGCGGTGGGTGGTGCCAGCCGGGCCTGAGAAGTTGCTCTAGGGAAGGGTGGGAGGCCGGGTGTCTGCTGGTGCGGAGGCTTCCAGTCGGTTCAGTTGAGGGGCTCTGCACCTCTGCCCTTGCCTTCCGTCCTGTCTCCTTCCCTTGCGTTGGTGGGGGATTGGGGAGGAATCAGTGTTTTAATCAGATTTTACAAAAACGTTTTAATTCTTTGTACAATTACCATCCTATGTAAAGCTGAAATTTGTGTTGAGTTCAAGATGTTCATGGAATAAAGATCACACAGTACTTGAGGCCATCTTCATGTAACCCTTTCTAGAGAGTTTTGTGTGGGGGGTGTCTTGGGGCTGGTGTGTGGTGAAGTTGTGCACTTCCTGTCTTGTCTTCCTTCCACGAGGCGAGGGGTGCACGTGAGCCAGCTGTGACAGCCCCAAATGGGCTCCGGCACCCCTTGGTCCCCACCGCCGGCCCCTTGAGTCCTCTGGTCCTGGCGGTCTGCTGGGTGCCTCCCTCCTTCTCTGCTGCTCTAGGCCAGCCCCGCCCGGCACTTCTGTGCAGCCTGGGATGATACTCCTGGTGACCTTTCTAAGGCAGCTGACACCCACTCCCTGGACCCTTAAGGGCCCCATTGCACTCTGTCCCCTTTAGTTCCCTGGGTGGGCCCCTCTCTCTCATGGCTGCAGGGAGATGGTGAGGGCCCAAAACCACTTTTCCCTCTTTTGTGTTGGAAAAAAGTGTTTTCCCCACCAAGGCCATGAGATGACAGGCCACCCCAACCCCATCCAACCTTCTCCCTACGACACAGTATCCTATCCTGGTCATACTTAATGCACTGACCACCTTCCTACCCCAGGCCCTCCAAAGGCAGGCCAGGGTGTGAGCAGCTGCCCCCAGCTGCTGGAATCCACCCTGGGAGAGGAGCCCGGCCTGGGAGAATGCCCCGTCCTCTTCCTCCTGTGTGCCATGCTCCAGCTTTGTGCGTGTAGGGTCCCTGAGGCTCCCAGACACCCGACTTGTGGCCCAATCCTGCAAATTACCCAAACTGCTCCCTTTCATACATGTGACTCAAAGAGTGTCCTTTCTACCAGGTCTCATATGTGACCCATAGAGTCCTGAGCCCTGTATCCCGGCATCTCTAGTATCTGGGTTTGGGGCTGGGCCTGCAGTCCCGCACCCCAGGTGTCCCTAGTCACTGCCACTCGTGTAAAAACATGTGTCTGTAGCCGCAGAGTTCTCTGTCACTGTCTTACCTATTGGATGGAATGGGGAGTTCTGGCAGGGCACAAGGTCTCCCTCACCCCTTTCAGTGGCATGCTGCACCAAGGCCATGCGCCTCTCCAAAGCTTCCTTAGCACTGCCCTCCGTGAAGCAGCCACCAGCAGAGCTGGCCCCACTCTGGGCAAACAGCGTGTCCTCCAGCACCAGCGGCCACAGCCAGCACCCTGGTGAGGGGCGCAGGCGAGGCCAGGCAAAGCGACGAGGTGCCTCTCAGTGGCAGGAACCCCAGAGGCACCACGGGCGGGTCCCAGCTCCCACCTGGTAATCGGAGGCTTCACCTCCCAGCCCTCAAGCCCTGGCCAGGCATCCCCTCCCTGTTTCCCGCTCCAGTGTGTGCGCCCAGCAGTGTTTGGTGAGGGGAATCCCGTGGGCCAAAGTTCCTTAGCATGAAGCTCTATAGAGTGGGTGCAGAGGGTCTCGGGCTGGCTCTTGCACACTCCTCACAGAGACGGGCACACCCCAGATGTGTCCACACAGTGGTGGCAACAAGCCACGGGCTCCTTCCTGCGAAGCCAGGACACGTACTGTTTTCTCCCTGCAGCACATGAACCGTGTCCCAACACAAGGAGTTCTCTGAGGCTGGTCTCCTGAGAGGAAAAGGAGTCTGGCCAGTGGCCGCCGCCTCTGCTGGCCACAGCATTGAGTGCCACCCTCATTGGTTCCTGGGTTGTCCATAGAGGCTAGCTGGCTGGCTGGCTTGCTTCTCTCCCTCCACAAAGTGCTCAAGCTTGTCAGCACTCTCCTCACCTGTCCCACGACTCTGTGGCCAGGGCCTTGGCCCATGCTGGCACCAGTGGTTCCTGTCACCCCAACCCATGCATTTCTGCTTCCCTTGGGACAATGGGAAGGTGCAAGTGTCAGAGGGCAGTGCAGCTGGAGGCTGCCGAGTTGTTACTTCTAGGCTGTGTGGCTGGGGCAAGTCCCTCAACTTCTCTGAGCCTTACTTTGCTAGTTTCTTAAATGGACAAGATCATCTCAAGCACCGTGGTGGTCCCAGGGTGAAGCAGGTTGAGGTGAAGATGCTCAGATCCCTGTGGAGGCCTCTGACTAACCAAGAAGGGGAGACAGTTGGGCCAGGAGGTCCTTCATAGCTCAGTCCCCCATGCGTTCGGGTGTGCTCTTGTCATGAAGCTGGTGGTTGGTGGTCTGGAGTTCGGTGGGGAAGCTAGGCATGGTCCCCGCTAGGAAAAAAGTCGCAGGTAAATGGGTAGGTGACACCCACACACCGTTCCCTCCCCTGTAACCCCCCAGACAGAACCTGGCCACCCTTCGTCTCACCGTCACTTGGCCCTTCTCCTGAACTCACCCTCAGTTTCCTCTGATCCGTGTGGAAGGCCTGCTCCCAGTCTCCTCCTCTAGAGCCTCACCGCCTTCTCTTTACCTCCACAGAGATGGCTCCGAAGTCCAAAAAGAAGGGGCACCCTGGGAGGGAGCAGAAGAAGGTAGGTGGTTTCAGGGGTGTCTTTGAGCAGGTGGGCAGTGGCCGCCTGACTGTGTGGGCCCTGGCGGGGAGGGGTCCCGTGTCTCACCCAGACACGCGTGGCCTGCCTCATGCCAGCCTGTCCTGTCCTGTTCGTCCGCAGCACCACCACCACCACCATCAGCAGATGCAGCAGGCCCCGGCTCCCGTGCCCCCGCCGCCACCGCCGCCGCCCCAGCAGCCCCCGCCGCCCCCACCGCCCCAGCAGCCGCCTGCGCAGCAGCCCCCGGCCCCGCCCCCACCCCCCTCCCTGCCGCAGCAGGCGGCCTCCGCGCTGAAGTCCTCGCCACCGCCCTTCATCGCCACCCAGGTGCCTGTGCTGGAGCCCCAGCTTCCAGGCAGCGTCTTCGACCCCATCGGCCACTTCACCCAGCCCATCCTGCACCTGCCGCAGCCTGAGCTGCCCCCTCACCTGCCCCAGCCTCCTGAGCACAGCACTCCGCCTCATCTCAACCAGCACTCGGTGGTCTCTCCTCCAGGTGAGCAGCGATCGCGCCAACTTGGCTCTTAATACGGTGACGGGCCCCTCTGAGTGGCCAGAACCCCTCTTAGCCTCCACTGTCTGGTCGCTCGGGAGATTAGCCGCTCCTTGGGCCCATTCTGGAAATGATGCCAGAAGTGTAGACAGGACAGGGCAGGCCTTGTGTAGAGAGACAGTGCTTTGGTGGAGAAGATAGAGATTCAGGTCTGCTGGGCCAGGCCTCGCAGGGTGAGGTGGGAAAGGATGGGACTCGTCTGTGGCTCCCAGTCAGGGGTGGGAGGGCACGACCTCTCATCCTGCAAGGGATGTGGGGGTGAGGAAGGATCTGGAGGGCGAGCGGAATGGTTGGAGGGGAGGGAGGAAAGTTGGGGGCACAGGGCAGGATGATGCTGAGGGTGGGGGCTTGTTCCTGTAGCCCTCCCTGGACGCCATCCTGACTTTCGAGTTCTGGGGAGGGTGGCGAGAGGTTGCCAGTTGGAGGGAGACAAGTCAGAGGGCAGGATGGAGAAGGAAGGCTGGGCCGGGGACCACACAGTGTGTGAGCCTCACCACCTGGTTCCCGTCCTTGCAGCTTTGCACAACGCGCTGCCTCAGCAGCCATCACGGCCCAGTAACCGAGCTGCCGCCCTGCCCCCCAAGGCTTCCCGTCCCCCCGCTGTGTCGCCCGCCCTGGCCCAGCCACCCCTCCTCCCACAGCCCCCCATGGCTCAGCCCCCCCAAGTGCTGCTGCAGGAGGACGAAGAGCCGCCTGCCCCACCCCTCACCTCCATGCAGATGCAGCTCTACCTGCAGCAGCTGCAGAAGGTGCAGCCCCCCACGCCACTACTCCCTTCCGTGAAGGTGCAGTCCCAGCCCCCACCCCCTCTGCCACCCCCTCCCCACCCCTCCGTGCAGCAACAGCTGCAGCAGCAGCAGCCACCACCCCCACCACCACCCCAGCCCCAGCCCCCACCCCAGCAGCAGCACCAGCCCCCGCCACGGCCTGTGCACATGCAGCCCATGCAGTTCCCTGCCCACATCCAGCAGCCCCCGCCGCCCCCCAGCCAGCAGCCACCCCACCCACCCACAGGCCAGCAGCCACCCCCGCCGCAGCCTGCCAAGCCTCAGCAAGTCATCCAGCACCACCCTTCACCCCGGCACCACAAGTCAGACCCCTACTCCACTGGTAAGTGTCCCCACACTGACCCCGGGCTTTGGGGAGGCTGGCTGTCCAGGCTGAGAATCTCGTCCTTGAGGAGCCAGGTTGGTCAGTTGGGCATGGCAGGCTGACATGAGCTCAGAGCTGAGCCTTGGAGGCTCTGGGTTGGTTGGAGAGAGACAGCTAGAAAGGGGCAGTGACACTTCCTGCAGTGTTTTAATTAGGTGTGCCTCTTGCTTGCAGACCGAGGGGACAGATTAAGGCCTCAGTCGGTCAGTTTTTTGGAACTCACAGTCAAAATAGCGTTACAGTGCATGGCAATTCCTGCTGGGAAGGGGAGCCGAGAGCCCAATGAGGCACCTCCTCTGCATCTGGGGGTGGGGTCAGGCTTCCTGGAGAAGGTGACCAGGATGAGCAGGAGCTGGTTTAACAAACAGTGGGGTGTAAGGTCCAGGCTGAGCCAGGAACAGATCTGGGCAGCAGGGGCTCTCTGGATACCTGCCTGAAAAGGTGCTCTGCTTTTGGTGTCAGGAGGCCCCCCTGGTGGAGCTGGAACCATGTCAGGGAGAATTGGGCTGAAGCTCAAAGGTAGCGCACAACTTTTCTGGGAAACTATTCGTGTCTTCTGCTCCCAGTCTCTAGCCTGATCTCAGCTGCCCATTTTCAGTCAGCAGCATTGGGCAGGCCACGCCCTCCTGCCTTTCCTGAGTACTTGTTTTGTGGGTGTCTCTGACCAAAACACTCCGGCAGTATTCTTATTGATGCCTCATGGTGTGGTGACATGTGAGGGTCAGAGCTGAGGGTCCTTGGCTTGCCACATAGACTGTGCAGCCTGGCTTGAGAGGTGCTGTGGGTGCTGCCGACGAATTGAATAAAGCTGTTGGCTTTAGGCTGTGACTATTCCTAAACCCGGTAAAAGCTGCCAGGTACCAAGTGGCTCGCTGTGCACATTGAGTTGAGAGCAGCTGGCCTTCCTTTCTAGGGAAGACCAGTAGTGGTCCCAGCTTGCAGCTTGCTGACGGCTGGGGGTTTCCTCGAGCCTGAGACCAGGGGTGGGATGGTAATGAGATACCTTTGGAAGAGTCACCATCTGGGGCAGGGCAAGTTTCCTCTCGCTGTCTATGCTTACAGTCCCTGGGCCCTTTTCTGCCAGAGTTCTGTGGCCTGGACTGGGTCACAGGAAGTGATGTGTGTTGGAGTCCAGCTGGGGTCTCTGGGTCAAAGGCCAAGTTTTTGGAGGCCAAGGAGGCTTGGCAAGCGTCCCTGGGGAAGGCCAACTTGCAGGCACTGCCCCAGGCTGCTGGGCTCCCCTTTAGGTGCTGCTGCATGAGCCAGGAGGCTGGAGATGCCTCCATGTCACAGGCCTGGGAGCCATCATCTAGGCCTCAGAAGGGGCTCCCGAGGGAGTGACCCGCACAGGGGGCTTGTTGCAGTTGTGTGTTTGTGGATTTCTGGCAGGCCTGGGACAAGGCTGCTTGGGTCCCCCCAGCATTGGCTTGGATGAAGGTGTTTGCGCCAGCCCAGTTTCTGCAAGAACTACATGTCCATTGCCTGTTCTGTCGTTCTGCTGTGGTGTAGGCCAGTCCCAGGCTTCTCCCCACTGTGTGGGCCTTGCAGGTTGAGTTGTATTAGGGAGGTTCCTGGGGGTCCGGCCTTAGACCCGAAGCAGCTGTCCAGGCAGACTGGTCTGGTCACATGGAGACAGCTGGGCACCGAGGCTGCCTGCTCTGAGGAGTTACTGATATCCCTCGTGATTGACCCAGGTCATACCATGGGACCACCTGAAGAACTTTTAAAAAGGACTTAAGTCCAGACCCCACCTAGGCCCAAATGTATTTGCACTTCTTAAAGTTGCTTAATGAAGGCTGTTTTTCCTGACACACAGTGGTGTCAAACAACCAGGATTGAGTTCATGGCTCCGTAGAGCCCTGTTGTACAGCAAGTGCAATGAACACAGTGAACTCAGCTGGTGAAGAATCTGCCTACAGGAGACCCTGGTTTGATTCCTGGGTTGGGAAGTTCCCCTGGAGAAGGAATTTAGCCATTCCTGTATTCTTGATTGGAGAATTCTCATGGACAGAGGATGGGCTATTGTCCATGGGGTTGCAGAGTCAGACACAGCTGAGCCACTAAGCACAGCACAGTGAGCAGAGGGTCCAAGATGCCAGGGCCTAAGCTGTTGTGGGGCTTCCCTGGCTGGGCCCAGGGCCTGTGACCTCCACACCAGACTGGCTGATAAGCTCCTTGTTCCTTCTCTTAGGTCACCTCCGTGAAGCCCCCTCCCCGCTTATGATACATTCCCCCCAGATGCCCCAGTTCCAGAGCCTGACCCACCAGTCCCCACCCCAGCAAAATGTCCAGCCTAAGAAGCAGGTAAAGGGGCAGGGCTGGGCATCAGCCCCCAGGGGTGTGGGTGGGTGGGGCCAGAGGTGGCTGTCTGCCTCACCGGCTGCCATGCCTGTGCTGTCCCAGGAGCTCCGAGCGGCCTCCGTGGTCCAGCCCCAGCCCCTGGTGGTGGTGAAGGAGGAGAAGATCCACTCACCCATCATCCGCAGTGAGCCCTTCAGCCCCTCACTGCGGCCGGAGCCCCCCAAGCACCCGGAGAGCATCAAGGGCCCCGTCCACTTGCCCCAGCGTGAGTGCCCTCTCCAACCCCGGCAGAGGTTGAGGGCCTCCGGCCTGCACTGGGTGTGAGCTTTCTGTGGGCCGGTCAGCTGTGCCCTGCTGAGGTGGGTAGGGCCCAGGCCCATGGGCTGTTTGTGTTCCAGGGCCTGAGATGAAGCCTGTTGATGTCGGGAGGCCTGTCATTCGGCCCCCTGAGCAGAACGCACCCCCACCAGGGGCCACAGACAAAGACAAACAGAAACAGGAGCCGAAGACGCCAGTTGCACCCAAAAAGGTAGGAACAGTTGGACCCATGAATGCCCCTCACTCCCACCCCACCCAGGGTACCCAGGGAGGTGCCTTGGTGGGTTCATCCTCAGACTCTGGGCCTCTCAAGGAGTCCAGGGACAGCAGAGTGCCTCACCAGCCCCATGGTCTCTCTGTCTCACAGGACCTAAAAATCAAGAACATGGGCTCCTGGGCTAGCCTGGTGCAGAAGCATCCCACCACCCCATCCTCCACAGCCAAGTCCTCAAGCGACAGCTTTGAGCAGTTCCGCCGGGCAGCCCGGGAGAAGGAGGAGCGCGAGAAGGCCTTGAAGGCCCAGGCTGAGCACGCAGAGAAGGAGAAGGAGCGGCTGCGGCAGGAGCGCATGAGGTGGATGCAGAATCTGGGTGGGGCATGGGGCTCCCTGGGCTCAAACCGGTCCCCATGCGGATGCTGACACAGAGCCCTGCCCTGCTCAGGAGCCGGGAGGATGAGGATGCGCTAGAGCAGGCCCGGCGAGCCCATGAGGAGGCACGGCGGCGTCAGGAGCAGCAGCAGCAGCAGCGCCAGGAACAACAGCAGCAGCAGCAACAGGCAGCTGCCGTAGCTGCCGCCCCCCAGGCCCGGAGCTCCCAGCCCCAGTCCATGCTGGACCAGCAGAGAGAGCTGGCCCGGAAGCAGGAGCAGGAGCGAAGGCGCCGGGAAGCGGTGAGCCGGCGGAGGAGGGGCGCTCTGCTGGGCACCGCTGGGAAGAGATCCACCCTTGGGGGAGTTGAGAAAGGGAACCCTGAGGTCCAGGAGGTGGTGGGGTGCAAGCAGAGAGCCGCTGGGCAGGAACTCGGGGCCGAGCTCTCCTTGTTTGTGCCGTGCTGGCTTCTGGGCCTCCAGGGTGCTCAGGCCTGACTCGGGAAGTGCTGCAGCGTGGGCTTGTGGGGAGAGCCATTGCTGGAGGGCAGGGCGGGGATTCTGGGAGCCACAGCAAGGGCAGGGCACCAAATTTCACTTCCTCCCACCCTCCTCTCTCCTCCAGATGGCAGCTACCATTGACATGAATTTCCAGAGTGATCTGTTGTCAATATTTGAAGAAAATCTTTTCTGAGAGCACCTGGGTGACTTCTGACTTTGATTTCCTGGCAGAACGTTGACTCTCCATAGTGTTAGGGGCGGCAGTGGAGGCAGTAGCAGTGGCAAGGGAGTGTCTCCAGGCCTGGCTCTCCTGCATGCTATGCCTGGGGCAGGCCTGACGGGCAGCTGAGGAGCGCAGCGCCTGTCTGCCTTACAGCCAGCCGGACGTCCTGCCACCCCTACAGGACATCGGCACAGGGCACGCCTCGCCCTGAGCAAGTGCCGGCTAGACCCAAGCCCCGAGTCCCCGCGTGTGGGGCAGAGGCCCTTCTCTCTGCCAAATGTCTACACAGTATACACAGGACATCGTTGCTGCCGCCACCGTGACTGGTTTACTGTCCCCAAGAGCGTGACGTTCGTGACGTCCTGCCCGCCGGGAGTCCTTTACCACACCCCAGCTGCCGCTGCCCACACCCAGGAGACCAGGGCAGGCTTGCGAGAGCTGGAGGTGGCAAGGGCGCTGGCCCACCCCCTTGCTGGCACTGACTTTGCCTTGAACAGACCCCACCCCTCCCTTCCCCTCCCCCCACAAGCCTTTAATTGAGAGCCGCTCTCTGTAAGTGTTCGCTTGTGCAAAAGGGAATAGTGCCGTGGAGGTGTGTGTGTGTCCATGGCAATCTGGAGCGAGGTGACTGTCACACGTGTGTGTGTGGGCCGGCCTCGCCTGGCGAGTGAGGCCACCAACCAAAGTCAGTTCCTTCCCACCTGTGTTTCTGGTTTTGTTTTGTTTTGTTTTTTTCTATATATATATTTTTTTTGTTGGATTCTATTTTATTTTTAATTTTCTCTTCTCCTCCAGACACAATGGCACTGCTTATCTCTGAAATGGTGTGATCGTCTCCTCCTTGAGCGGCGGCTGCCACCGCGCTGTGGGTAGTGTGTGACCGTGGCTGTACTGTGTAGTGAAACATAGTTGGCATATCTTTGTTTGAAGTTTGTTGGTGACTCCACCAAACTGGTGTAAAAAAAACTCAAAAAAAAAAAAAAACCCACACACACAAAAAACACACACACAAAAAAACTGCCTATATTTTACTCAGTTTCAAACTTTACTAGTCTATTTTTAATTATAAAACCAGAAAACTGCGTTTTCTTATCCTTTTTTCCTCCCCCCATTTGTTGGCTTCTTCTTTTTATTTTTAATGTAAAATCTGTGGTGTTTTGTTTGTTTTTTTTTTTTGAGTTTTTTTTTTTTTAACCAGGAGAGGAAGGGCCAGGGGGTGAGGCGGGCACAAGGGGCCATAGGCCAGAGACTGAGGCAGAGACCCCCTGCCCGGCGCTTGGCCCTACCAACCGGCTGACCCTTCCCGACTTTTTTTTTTAATTTTATAATTGGAGCCCTTGGTGAGGTTACGCGTGCCATGAGAACCCACTCTACACCATGACGCTGGCGCCTCAGTGTTGGCCAAACTCTGGAGTCATTGACTGGTTTGACTTTCATACGGTGAATATGCATTTGGTCTGTACTGATCATGGAATAAACACATCTCTCTTTTTTAATGCTGGCGTCTCCCTGACATTTCTTTGTGAACCACCTGTTGTTGCCTAGGCTAGGTCTGCCCCCCGCCCCACACACACACACACACACACACACGCACTGCCTCGGTACAAGAACCACCGCCTGGGACCACCTGGCCTGTCCCTGGGCAGGAGCTGCCCCCTCTAGACTGAAGCTGTAACTGGGAGCCCAGGTACCCCTTCTCCCTGTGGACTCGAAGTTGGTGACATGCTCCAGCAGAACCTGGCCAAACTCCAGACAGTATTCTTTCCCTTTGCCCTTCCTCCATCCTGATCTCCCACTCACCCAAAGGACTTGAGCCACGTCTCCCACCTTGCCTGCCTCTGCCGAACTCCTTTCATTTAAGCTCAGGGTTAACAAGATACTTAGATAATGTACATCCCCCAAGATAGGATCCTCACCCCACTCCACCCCCACGCCTGCCGGGTGGACACCCTGCTGGGCCTGCCTGTGCACCCATCTGTACACACATGCCCCAGCCACAGGGCCAGGGCAGCACTCAAGAGCGGCCCCCAGGATGGAAGATGAAAGTTTATCACATACACGTATGCAAAGACACAGTGATTGAAACATCTCCAGCACTGTTTATGAACCCACGTTCTCCTTTTTTTCAAGGAGAAAGGCCCTGTGTTTTGGGTTTGGAATCTGCCAAACGTCCCAACTGATGGTATATGTAGTTCTGGCATTCAGCCAGAGACCTGCCCCACTCTTGCTCCACACTCCTCCCCACCCTCTTCCCCTCCCACAGCACTTCCTTATAAACAAACCACTGTGCTGGTTCAAGTGTGACTTATATTTTGGTTCCATGGGGTTTCTTCCTTCTCATCCCACTCTCTCATTTTTTGTTCCATGTTTTGTTCAGAAACTTCCCCAGGCCAAGTCTGTTTAGCTGGAGAAACGGTTTTGTCTGCACTTTCCTTCTGAAGATTTAACTCTGCCATGGCCCTCTCCACACCTCCCTGAAGGGTGTTTCTCTGACTGGGTTGTAATTAGAACTTGGATCTACTATTTAATTTCTCTGCCCACTTCCCAACCCCTCCCACAGTACTAGAAATCTTAGTTCTATACAAGAGTAAGAGGTGTGTACGAGCCCATACTGTACTGTATGCACGGATCGCTTGGCCAATAATTATGTCAGTGAATCTGAGACTTGTATTAAACACTTTAGACATTTGTAGAAGGGAATTCGTAGACTTTTCACTTATATACTAAAAGTTTTTTTTTTTTTTTTGTGCAGTTCTCATTGCAAAAATAAACATTTGTACTGAATATAAAAGTACCCTCCTGTGACTACTGCTGTCTTTTTGTTTAAGGGTAGAGCTTGGGGATGGGTGTGGGTAGGGGGAATGTAGGAGTCAGTGTTCTGCAGCAGCAGCAGAAGGGAGATCCACAAACACCCCCCAGCCATGGCTGGTATGTGCAGCAGCCATGTTAGAGGCCTCAGGAGGAGGGATTCCTGGATCAAGTGGTTGGAAAATTGATTTGATGGAAAATGTAAGTGAAACCAAAGCCATGATACAGGCTAATTGTGCAAGAAAAGGTAGGTGATAAATGCAAGGTGAACAAATGTTTGTATACTACACGTAGTGTAATCATAGATCTCTGTTGGGCTCTGAGATGCATTGTTTACTGAAGCAGAACCACATAAAGCATGATTTCCCTTTAAATAGGCACCTATGTGGTAATATCACCAAGAAAAACAAGGAATGGACCTATCTGAACGCTGATTGACCTTTAGTATAAAAGGAAAAAACTAGGTGTATAAAATGTTTTCCGTGAGAAACCAAGAAACTACACTGGTTTGACAGTGGTCAGTACACGTCCCCACAGCTTCAACGTGCCTGTTCACTCGCCTACACCATCCCCAGCCCTTCTTTACTGGCTGTTGTTTTAAAGTTTGCCCTTCCATCCCCAAATTTGGATTTTTATTACAGATCTAAAGCTCTTTCAATTTTATTTATTTATTTTTTTTAAAATTTTGATTGCTTTATTAAAATGTTCCTCATAGAATTCTTTACAAAAACATTATGTCCTAAAAAAGGCATTCAACAAATATCAAGACCTTCTATGTATAGGACATTGATGGAAAAAGCAAAGGAATCTGTGTTCCTGATCCTTAAAGTGAAGTCACTTAGTCGTGTCCAACTCTTTGTGACCCCATGGACTGTAGCCTACCAGGCTCTTCCATCCATGGGATTTTCCAGGCAAGAATACCGGAGTGGGTTGCCATTTCCTTCTCCTTCTTTCAATTTTATACTGATTAAATCACTACTGCAGTATTTGATTAAAAAAACGGACCTATGAACTTAATATGGTCCCAGGACAAGTATAATATTATAGATCAGTTTTGACAATACAAAGGCAAGGTTAACTGGTAGATGTAAGGGAAGATTTGATGATTATGTTCAGTAGCTAAGTTGTGTCCGACTTTTGTGACCCTGGGGACTGTAGCCCACCAGGCTCCTCTATCCATGGGATTTCCCAGGCAGGAACACGAATCAGTTGCCATTTCCTTCTCTAGGGGATCTTCCCGACCCAGGGGTCAAACCTGCATCTCCTGCGTTGGCAGGCAGATTTTACCACTAAGTCACCACCAAAGCCCTTGTAAGGGAAGATGAGAGGTGACAAAATGGGGTAAAGTTAGAGGAAACTAGTAGGAAAACTAAACATGGATATGGCTCCTGCAGTGGTGGTGACAATGATAGTCAGTGCCCCAAACTGGTAATCAAAAGACAAAAACCACATAAAGACATTTAGAGATAGCTATTAATAAATCTCGAAAATCATTCCAAAGGCTGCCTCTTGTTGGAGGAAGAGGTGAAGCCCAGTTCAGTTCAGTTGCTCAGTCGTGTCCGACTCTTTGTGACCCCATGAATCACAGCACGCCAGGCCTCCCTGTCTATCACCAACTCCCAGAGCTCACTCAAACTCATGTCCATCGAGTCGGTGATGCCATCCAGCCATCTCATCCTCTGTCGTCCCCGTCTCCTCCCACCCCCAATCCCTCCCAGCATCAGAGTCTTTTCCGGTGAGTCAACTCGTTGCATGAGGTGGCCAAAGTATTGGAGTTTCAGCTTTAGCATCCAATGAACACCCAGGATTGATCTCCTTCAGAATGGACTGGTTGGACCTCCTTGCAGTCCAAGGGACTCTCAAGAGTCTTCTCCAGCACCACCGTTCAAAAGCATCAATTCTTCAGCGCTCAGCTTTCTTCTCAGTCCAACTCTCACATCCATACATGACCACGGGATAAACCATAGCCTTGACTAGACGGACCTTTGTTGGCAAAGTAATGTCTCTGCTTTTTAATATGCTGTCTAGGTTGGTCATAACTTTCCTTCCAAGGAGTAAGTGTCTTTTAATTTCCTGGCTGCAATCAGCATCCACAGTGATTTTGGAGCCCAAAAAAATAAAGTCTGACACTGTTTCCACTGTTTCCCCATCTATTTCCCTAAGGCATAGTGTATCGGGCCTAGACGGGGTGCTGGAGGACAGGGGTCCACACGCAGATAGATGGCGACAGGAGGCCCTGAAGTGATGGGACCAGATGCCATGATCTTTGTTTTCTGAATGTTGAGCTTCAAGCCAACCTTTTCACTCTCCTCTTTCACTTTCATCAAGAGGCTTTTGAGTTCCTCTTCACTTTCTGCCATAAGGGTGGTGTCAAGACTGCTGTTTTTCTCAAGTCCTTGATTGCTGTTGAGTCAGCGGTTAGGCTTCAGGCAAATGACTTAATACTCGAATTTCAGGCTCTTGGTTTATAATACAGGAAGGTGATAGTATCTACACTTAATAGGATTATTATCAGGGTTAAATAATGAGTAACTTTGAAATGTTTAGGATCTTGGGAGGAAGATTGCAAAACTGGAGGAGGAAGAAGCTACCCTGCCCGGCTTCTCGTCCAACCCTGCTCTGTTTCCTCTTTTGACCAGCCCCAGTGATCCGACCAGTCCGGTTCTCCAGCGCCCGGGCCGGGCCTGCCCTCTGCACGTCAATAACCACCTCTATCCAATCACAGGCGTGCAGGGGCGGGCCAACGGATCCGCTGGACCAACTGGAGCCGGCGCGGGGTCTGGGCCGCTGGACCACCGTTGGAACCAGAGCTTAGTGTAGGTGCTGCCTGGTCTCTCGGAGTCAGACCGAGGGGAGGGTCGCGCGCTCCAGGGAGGGGAGCTCCTGGGAGATGAGGGTAGCGGCAGGCGCTTCCGAGGCCTCCTTGGGCCGCGGCGATAGCCCGCGTTTCCCTCCTAACCTTGGCCATGGCACTGCCTATCCCCCTTCTTCCGCTTCCGGGCCTGCCTGACCCGCCATATTAGGTTCCGGCCCCGCCCCCCCGCCTCATTGGCCCGTAACCAGGCCGACTCCTCCCAGCTCATTGGTCCATCCTTCTCACCGAAACCATCCAGACCCTGCCTCGGGCCTTCTCCGCCCAACCTAGGCCCCGCCTTCTCTGGGCTCCATCCTCATTCCCAGCCTCCTAAGCCGCGCCCCTAGCCCATATAACGCTATATAAGGCCTAGTTGGGGCCCACCTCTCCAGCTAGTAGGCCGCACTTACCCTGCACTGCCCCGCCCCTTTGCCCCAGACCCCGCCCACTTCACCCACAGCGCCTCCTGTCTTCTGTTCATGCAGGACCCCAGTCTCCCTCTAGACTTTAGACCCCGATCACCCAGCCAACTCCGTCGTCCTACTAGACCGCCGCCCCTTAAGACTCGTCTAAGCCTTTCTAGATCCCTCCCACAGCCCGAACCTTTAGCATCCCTTCTCCCCAAGGCTCCACCCCAACCACTTGAGTCTGGTCCTCGCAGCCTCCTCCCCCGCACCTCGAGCCTTGCTCCCTGCCACTGTCGCGCCCAGGTGTTTATCTAGCACTTAGTTGAGTTGTCAGCCATGGCTGTTTCGGTCTGAGCCTCCCGCCTCTTCTCTCGGTGCGTTCGGCAAACCCCAACGACACGGAGGGGATCCAGACCAAAGGCGGCGGGCTCTCCAGCCCAGATCCCGCCTCGCTGCTGCAGCCCGCGCCCCTCGCCCATACCCCAGACGGCAACGCGGTAGTCCCGGGACGCGGAGACATGCCCGAGCTGGTGGTGACGGCGCTACTGGCGCCCTCGCGCCTCACTCTGAAGCTGCTTCGTGCCTTTATGTGGAGCCTCGTGTTCTCGGCGGCGCTGGTGGCTGCAGCTGTCTATGGTTGCATCGCGCTCACGCACGTGATGTGCCGGCCGCGACGCGGCTTTTGCGGGCGCCCCCGGCACACCCCACCGGTCTGCTTGAGCGACCCCACGCTGGGAGAGCACTGCTTCCTGATTCTCAGGGTGAGCATGATGAGGCGGGGGGCGGGAGGGGGCACCGTCACCAGGCTTTCGAGGGTCAAGGATCCTGGAAGGCCGTCCCGTGTTGGATCGGTGCGGAGTGGCAAATGGTTGAATCCAAGTCTGAGTACGCATGTGACCTGGGAGAAGGGAGGTGTTCAGGCTCGGGGAAGAGGGGTTTCCCAGGTCTCAGACTGTGCCCTCCCCCAGAGCTCGGGCCTGCGCCTGCACTATGTCTCCGCTGGACGCGGCAAAGGGCCCCTCATGCTGTTTCTGCATGGCTTCCCTGAGAACTGGTATGTCGGAGGCCCAGGGTCCTGGGACACACAGGACCAGATGCGGGAGGAGGGGTGGGGTGGGGCGGGAGATGTGGAGCTTGGACCACTAGAGCACTGAGGAGGCGGAGACAAGGGCTGGGTAGACTGGGAGCCCCTAAGGCAAAGTGTATCGGGCCTAGACGGGGTGCTGCTGGAGGACAGGGGTCCACACACAGATAGATGGCGACAGGAGGCCCTGAAGGGATGGGATGAAGAAATACCATGTTGAGGCTGCCCAGAATCCGGGGCGCAGCTGACCTGCTGTGGTTCCCCATCCTCCTTCTGCGAAGTCCTGGGCAGGAAAGTGGGGGTCACCCCAGGGTCCCTGCTGGGCATCATGCAGAGGTGCTGCCCTGGTACCCTGACTCAACCTCCCTCCCTGGCCCGCCTAACAGGTTCTCCTGGCGCTACCAGCTCCGGGAGTTTCAGAGCCGCTTCCATGTGGTGGCTGTGGACCTGCGGGGATACGGCTCCTCCGATGCGCCAAAGGATGTGGATTGTTACACCATCGACCTGCTGATGGCAGATATCCAGGATGTCATTCTGGGCCTGGGTAGGGAGGTGCCCCGTCCCAGCCCTGGCCCCCCTCACCCCTGCCTCACCTCTACCTGACATCTCACAGTTTCCTCTGACCTCCCTGCCAGGTTATTCCAAGTGTATCCTTGTGGCCCATGACTGGGGTGCACTCCTAGCCTGGAATTTCTCCATCTACTACCCATCCCTGGTGGAGCGAATGGTAGTGGTCAGTGCTGCCCCCATGTCAGTGTACCAAGGTGTGTTGGGGAGTCCTGGATGCTGGAGTGTGCTTGTGTGAAGGGGTGTGTATGTCTGTGTCAACACTTCTCTGTCCATCCGTCCTAGTTGCCACTCCAGGGGCTGGGGGCACAGCGGTAAACCTGGGTTCCTTCCCCCATGGTGCTTTCAATCTATAATCCATGACGGTACACCTAACAGTAATCCACATTTTTGTGAGCACTTACAGGTTACAATTGCTTTCTTCCCCCCGCCCCTGCCAAGAGCTACTATTTCTTTATTTTGGGCTGTGATGGGTCTTCGTTTCTGCATGTGGCCTTTCTCTAGCTGCAATGAGCAAGGACTCCTTTTTGTTGTGGTACACAGGCTTCCCACTGTGGTGGCTTCTGTTGTAGAGCATGGGCTCTAGGGGTCTGGGCTTCAGTAGTTGTGACATGTGGGCTCAATAGTTGTGGCTCCCAGGCTCTGCAGCACAGGCTCAATAGTTGTAGTACACGGGCTTTGTTACTCCACAGCATGTGAGATCTTCCCAGACCAGGAATTGAACCCATGTCCCCCTGCATTGTAGGGTGTGTTCTTAACCACTGGACCACCAGGAAAGGCCCAACAATTGCTTTGACAAGGAGCCTGCATAGAGTAACCTACACAAGTCTTCTGGGCTTATGAAAATGTTATTATCCCATGGTCCAGTTGGGGAAACAGAAGCAACTACAATAACATTTGAGGTGTCATTTCTCTGGCCACCCAGTGTCCATCACCTCACCTAATTTTAAATCCCAGAATTTTGGTCAGAGCTGTATTATCTCCCTTTCTTTTTTTGTTGTTTCTTATCTGTCTTGTCTCCAGCTTCCTGAGGGCAAGAGAGTTTTGTCTGTTCCATTCACTGCTATATCTCCAGAGTCTAGAACAGGGCCAGTAGGTGGTCAAGAAATGTTTGCTGGATGAGGCATGAGAAGTGCATTCAGACATGGCAGGGGGAGCACGCCAGTGGCTCTGGGAGCTCCCGGGGACTGTGGAGGAAAGTGCCCCCATTCTGTGGGTACAACGGCCACTTAGGAGAGAGACAAGCTGGTGCCCTGGCCGAGAGGACCATTGAGTGTCCCCACAGGCTCAGGCAGGCAGCTGTGGTATTTCTGAGTCTTGGCATATCTGTGTGCATGATCTGGGTGTGTGTCAAGTGCAGAGGTGTGGGGCCCACAGAAACCCAGGCCTCACACCTGCCTCCCTCTCCCCACCCTAGACTACTCTTTGCACCACATCGGCCAGTTCTTCCGTTCCAACTACATATTCCTATTCCAGCTTCCCTGGCTGCCCGAGAAGCTGCTATCCATGTCTGACTTCCAGGTGCAGTAGGGTGAAGGCCCAGGGCTGGGTGGAGGGTCATGGGTTGGGACTGAAGCTGGCGTCCTGTTGTATGCCCAGATCCTGAAGACCACCCTCACCCACCGCAAGAGGGGCATCCCACAGTTGACCCCCAGCGAACTTGAAGCCTTCCTTTATGACTTCTCACAGCCTGGTGGCCTCACCGGGCCCCTCAACTACTATCGAAACATCTTCAGGTGAGGACCCAGGGCTTGACAAGCTCAGGAGAGTTGTGGGCATGGGGGTAGGGATGGGGCAGCCATCCTTCTGCCTGTCTGTCTGTCTGTCTTGATCACAGGACCTTCCCCCTGGAGCCCCAGGAGCTGGCCACACCCACTCTGCTGCTATGGGGGGAGAAGGACCCCTATTTTGAGCAAGGGCTGGTAGAGGCCATCGGCAGCCGTTTTGTGCCAGGCCGGCTCGAAGCCCACATCCTGCCAGGCATGGGGCACTGGATCCCCCAGACCAACCCTGTGGAAATGCACCAGTATATGTGGGCCTTCTTGCAAGACCTTCTGGACTGATGGCCCTAGCTCACTGGCTTGCATGCACCCAGTTCTCACACTGGCTTGCATGCTCCCAGGTTGTATATATACGGATGGACTCTTGATGCACACGGATGGAACTCCTAGACTGCACACAAGTGCTTCCGTGGATACCCTCAGGCACACCACCCTCATATGCTCACATATAGGCAGGCATGTATGCACGTGTGAGCAAGCACTTTGACCACTGGGAACCAGGTATGCCTCTCTGTGGAGCTAGATACTGAGTGTCCTACTTCTCTCCATGAGGCCCCACCCATCTTGCCAAAGTCAAAGCCTAGAGCTGCATTGACCATGATCTTTCTGTCCCTGGCTTCCACCGCCAGTCTAGAGTCCTCAGCTAAATGCTGCTCTGTCCAATACAGTACTTGTAGCCACGTCTGGCTACTTCCATTTAAATGCAAGTTAATTAAAATTAAATACGATGAAAAATTCAGTTTCTCACTCACACAGGCAGGTGAAGGTCCAGACTCCTCTCCAGCCAGGCCCTGGGTAAACTCCCATGATCTCCCTCCCGGTCATGACTCCTGGCCTTGTGAGGTCAAATTCTCCCGCCCCAGCTTGGGAAAGATCCCTGGAATCTCTGTCTCAGATCTATGGGAAAACAGCTCTTGGCTCTGTTAGGATAAGTGAGATTGTGGACTCAGCACAGGAAGGGACCAGCTCCCTGAATAGCCATCTTGGGTGTCAGGTCTGCCTCCCCAGTTCCTGGACTCTTCTGCTCCGAATTAACCAGTTTCTGATGATTCTTCCTGGGGACTCCTGGCTCCAGCCTCCGAGTGAAGATCATACACGTCGAATGTGAACCATCCAGCCCCAGGCTGGTCACAGCATTAACTTTTATCTCCCTAGCCTTGTCCTGGCCTCTGGGAACACTGTCATGACTTGAAGCAGTGTGATGAATCAGTCTGAGGGTCTCAGAAATATTAATACCTTACTCTTATCTCTGGGGGCTTCTCTGGTGGCTCAGATGGTAAAGATTCTGCCTGCAATGCAGGAGACCCGGATTTGATCCCTGGTTGGGGAAGATCCCCTGGACAAGGGCATAGCAACCCGTTCTAGTGTTTTTGCCTGGAGAATCTGCTGGACAGAGAGCCTGATGGGTTACAGTCTATGGGGTCACAAAGACTTGGACATGACTGAGCGACTAACACTTTTTACTTTTTCACTTTCATCTCCGAGATGGGCCTGCCTAGCCAAAGCTTGCCTGCTGGTTACCCTGCTCTGTCCTCCTTTGTCCCCTGCATAAAAATCCTTTCATTCATCATATGTGTCAGGAGCTGTTCTAGGCCCTGAGGATAGAGTGTATTCAAGGACACAGGCCCCCTTCTGGAGTTAAGAGGCAGAAAGAGCAACGCGGGTGTGTGACCGGTCCCAGGAAAGGTTTTCCTTTAAGGGAGTGGGAAGCAGTAACAGGAAGGTCAGAGGCTGGGATAAGCCTGGGCTACTGGAGTAGCAAGCAGTGTGGAGATTAGTGCCTGCTAGGGTAGAGTGATGGAGAAGGAAATGGCAAGCCACTCCAGTACTCTTGCCTAGAAAATCCCATGAATGGAGGTGCCTGGTAGGCTGCAGTCCGTGGGGTCGCTAAGGGTCGGACACGACTGAGCGACTTCACTTTCACTTTTCACTTTCACACATTGGAGAAGGACATGGCAACCCACTCCAGTGTTCTTGCCTGGAGAATCCCAGGGACAGGGGAGCCTGGTGGGCTTCCGTCTATGGGGTCACACAGTCGGACACGACTGAAGTGACTTAGCAGCAGCAGCAGCAGCAGGGTAGAGCGAGGGGGCAGGCGCAAGGAAGAAGAGGCCACAGCCAGACCAGACCGCCAGGGGCTTCAAAGAGTTCTGATCTGATTCTCAAGGGGAGCCAGGGAGGGTTTTCAGCAGGGGAGGGACATGGTTTGCATTTTGAGAAGCTCCCTGTGGCGGCTGAACTTCTCACGCAAGAGTGAGAGCAAGGAGTTAGGTCCAGAGCTGCGCACAGCCTCAGAACCAGATGGTCTGTTAGCCCCGATCTGAGCCAGGGCCCCCAGACCCCACCCATCCCGCCTCCCCACCTCTACTCTTCCTCGCCGCAGTCGAGGGGCCAGGAAAGATGGACGAGAGGAAGAGGGAGCCCGGGACCTCAGCTTGAAGCTAAGGTTTAGGACGAGGAAGCCTGTGTGCAGGATGAAGACAGTGTGTCGCGGGGGCGGGGGGCGGGCAGGGCTGGCGGTGGGTCTGATGACCGTTGCTAGGGTGACGGGGAAAGGGCTGATGGTTAACCGGAACGGGTAGAGGTTGTCTGGGTGACCGGAGGGGCCCAGGAGAAGGCTGACGAGAGGCCTGGAACAGTTGCCGGGGCGACTGGGGTCCGCTGACGGTTGTCAGGGTAACGAGAAGGCGCCGTCTTACGCCTCCGCTGCTGCTGGCGGGCGAAAGGCGGTGTGGTGGGGAGAGGGGAGAGGCGATCGCGTTGACTGGGCAGAATCCTGGCAAGTGAGCCAATAGCAACGAGAGGCTCGGCCAAAACCCGCCTCTCTCAGCCTAAGCCAATCCGGGAGCGTCTTTCTTAGGGCTGAGGCGTAGCCGACACCCGGAGGTTTTGGACTCTGACTGAGGCCCCTCCCAGACACCGCGTCACCCTCTTCCTGTTCTGGGCTCCCGTCTCCAGATCACCTTCCATCGTTTATTCACTTATAATTCATTCATTCATTCGTTCACCCACTCATGTACTTGGCCTTGCTGCCAACCGTAATCCGTGGCCCCGCACCAGTGGACGGACAGGGGAGATAAAGCCGGGTAGACTCTGCCAGCCCTATGTGGTCAGGCCCGAGTGGAATGAGAGACTAGGGGCGAGGGGATGGGACGGGCACCTACCTGGAGGAGGCGGCCTTAGAGCCGAATCCTGCTAGAATGTGCTCCAGTCCACAGAAACCTCCCTTGCACAGGTCATTTAACATTTCTGTGGGACTGGGAGGAAGGTTTGGGATGGGAAGACGTGGGAATGCAAAATGCTTCCAACACGAGGCCAGGAGCCACATCTTCAGTATGACCGGGGCCGCAGGGAAGGGTCACAGACAGATTTGCATGTCTGGAATATTACTTGGGGGCTGGTAAGGGGGCAGGACCAGAGGGGGAAGACTGGAGGTGGGGAGGCCTGGAAGGAGGATGGGTGTGGTCCAGGCAACAGAAGATGAAATCCAAGCACTTGAAGGAGGAGTAGAATCCCAGGGAAGACCAGAAGCACGTTTGGGGCATATTCAACCTGAGGAAGTGGGACCCCTGAGGCAGGAACGTGGAAGCATCTAATAGGTTAAAGATAAAAATAATCCAGCAAGCATCCGTGTTTGGTGAGGGAAAAGGGCATTGAAGCTGGGAATGAGAATGAAGCCTCCCCAGAACAGAGTGGAGAACAAACAAGACTTGGGAGCCCCCAGCATCTAAGAGACAGGCAGAGGAGGAGGGGTTAGGGTTAGGCAGCAGAGGAAGTAGGTAAGGATGATGCCCCAGAAATGGTGGGGGAGGAGATCAAGGAAGACAGGCATACACAGCCCATGGTATCAAAAGCTGCTGAGAGATTTGGAGGATTGAGCCATGGAGATTGTGAGGGAGGGAACCTGAGAGTTCAGGCTGAGGACAGTGGACTTGGATGCTCAGAATGCAGTTAAGTGGAGATGGGAGGGAAGAGTGGGGACCCCAGTCGGGAGCCTGGAGGGAACAACTAACATTCAAATGGGGCAATTTGAGACAGGTTTGCTATAGGGACCATATACAGTGGGCAGGATTTGAGGAAACCAACAGGGGTTAGTGCAGCAAACTCCAGTGAGCACCCCTGAAGAGCCATGACCACTTCTGGATCCCCCTGCCTGGGAAGGGGGAAGGAAGGTTGTTAGCAGAGCTCAGAGAGAGGTTAGTGTGGTGTTATTGTTCAGTTGCTATGTCGTGTCTGACTGTTTGCGACCCCATGGACTGCAGCACATCTGGCTCTCTGTCCTTCACTGTCTCCTGGTGTTTGCTCAGATTCATGTCCATCGAGTTGGTGATGCTATCTAACCATCTCATCCACTGTTGCCCTCTTGTTTCCCAGGGGACAGGGTCTTTCCCAGAATCAGGGTCTTTTCCAGTGAGTTGGCTTTTCACATCAGGTGGCCAAAGTATTGGAGATTCAGCTTCAGCATCAGTCCTTCCAATGAATATTCAGGATTGATTTCCTTTAGGACTGACTGGTTGGATCTCCTTGCAGTCCAAGGGACTCTCAAGAGTCTTCTCCAACACCACAGTTCAAAAGCATCAATTCTTCAGCACTCAGCCGTCCTTATGGACCAACTCTCACATCTATACATGACTACTGGAAAAACCATAGCTTTGACTATACAGACTTTTGTTGGCCAAATGATGTCTCTGCTCTTTAATACCCTGTGGATTGTACAGACAAGACCTTTGGTCAAGCGATATGGTCAGCTGAAGTGGTGACCCTACCAGGAAAGATACAGGCGAGTTAATATCCTGTTTTCTCCTCCTCCCTCCCCCTGTCCACTGCCCCACCGCTTCATCTTCTGCCAGTGCCTCCTATTGGCCAAACCCACTTGGAAGCAAGAGGACAAGGATGTCCATTGATACAGTCTGTAGAGGTCAGCCTCTTGGGGTGTAGAGCAGAGTGGAGAAGGGCAAGAACAGAGCAAACAGTGGAGAGAGATGCAGGGGAGAGAGACAAGAGCTCGGGGAAGGGGTGTGTGTGTGAAATGAGCGTTTGCTGCAGGTTTCTCTTTATCACAGAATCCCTGGTGGCTCAGATGGTAAAGAATCCGGCTTCAATGATGAGACTCAGGAGATGCAGGTTTGATCCCTGGGTCAGGAAGATCCCCTGGAGTAGGACACGGCAACCCACTCTAGTATCCTTGCCTGGAGAATCCCATGGACAAAGGAGCCTGGTGGCTACAGTCCATAGGGTCTCAAGGATTCAGGTACGATTGAGCAACTAACACTAACACTTCATTTTGTCACAGAAGAGACCTCAGCGTATGGCCAAGGAAAGAGGTAATGAAAAGCGAAGGTGGGGGGAATGCTCCCCTTCTCTAAAGCAAGAGGAAAAGTGTGTGGGTGGGGGACAAGTGCCATATCTGCAGGAGAGAAAGAAAGCAAGTTTCAGGAGAGGGGGCGGCAAGGAAGTAGTAAAGGGTGACCGAGTGTCTTGGGCTTCCCAGGTGATGCTAGTGGTAAAGAACCTGCTTGTTAATATAGGAGACGTAAGAGACACGGGTTTGATCCCTGGGTGGGGAAGATTCACTGGGTGGGGAGGAGGGCACGGCAACCCACTCCAGTATTCTTTGCCTGGAGAATCCCATGGACTGGTGGGCTACAATCCCTAGGGTTGCACAAAGTCTTACGTGACTGAAGCAACTTAAAAAACACATGCACACACACAGAGTGTCTTAGTTCAGAGGTGAGCTGGAAGAGATGGGGTCCCGGGTGAGGCCCTAGGCAAGGAAGGATGGAGTGGTCTGACCACACAGCCCATGAGGCCAAGACATTCATTGGGATGTCCTGCCCAGGGGAGGGTCTTAAGGCAGGGAAACCACTGCTTGTCCATCCCCCACCAAGGGTGGGGGTATGGCTTACCTCCTTCCCCTGTCCAGAGCTGTTGAGCCAGTAGGTGCTTGATGGAAGTGAGTTGCTTTCCTTTCACTCCCTTTTCTTCCACTTTAAGCCCTCACCCCCCACTCCTCCTTCAGGAGGCCCCATCAGCCCCCATCCCTCCCTCTGACTGAGACCTGGTCTAACTGAGGCCAGACATGTCCACGTCCAGATAGGGACTGGCTTCGAGCAGGTTCAAATCCTAGCTCCTGGGTCCTGCTGTTCCCCTGACACGTGCTGGGTATATTCATTCAGCTGACCATTATTTCACCTACTGTGTGCCAGGCTCTATACTAGACATTGGGGATTCAGCAGTGAGCAAGACAGAGGCCCACAGAGCTCAGAATGCTGTGGGAGCCAGGTAGGATCACATGGAAGGGTCAGAGTGGAACTGAGAGTGGCCATGGGAGCCAGCAGAGCCCATGGGAAACTGCAGGGAAGGATCCCTGGGAGAAGAAGTGGCAGTGTTGGGACTTCCTGGTGATCCAGTGCTTAAAGAAGCCATGCTCCCAATGCAGGGGGCCCGGGTTCAATCCCTGCTCAGGGAACTAGATCCGTCATGATGCAACTGAAGATCCCACACGCAGAAATGAAGATGCCACCTGACGCAACTAAAACCCAGCACAGCCAAAAAAAAAAAAAAAGAAATGGTGGTGTTATCGTTTCCAACCTTGATCAGGTCAGCTTCCGTCGGCCTAACCCCTCCAGTGGTGTCCACTGTGCTTTTCATTTAAACCCAGATCTTTGGCCCCTTGGAACTCGGCCCCCATCAGTTTCCCTGAGCGCCTATCCCTTGCTCACTCTGCACCCAACACCCTGGCTTCCTTGCTGTTTCTCTCTTATCCACCCACCCCTTTCTCTGGGCCTTTGCACTTTCTTTTCCTTCCACCTGGAACATGCTACCAGACTGTTTGCCTCTCTGGCTTGTTCTTCACCTTTCAGATCACAGTTCTTTTAGATCAAACCGGTCCATCCTAAAGGAAATCAACCCTGAATATTCATTGGAAGGACTAATGCTGAAGCTGACGCTCCAATGCTTAGGCCACTTGACGCAAAGAGCCAACTCATTGGAAAAGACCCTGATGCTGGGAAAGATTGAGGGAAGGAGGAGAAGGGGATGACAGAGGACGAGACGGTTGGACAGTATCACCGACTCAATGAGTTTGAGCAAATTCCAGGAAATGGTGAAAGACAGGAAAGCCTGGCGTGCTACAGTCCGTGGGGTCATAGAGTCGGACACGACTGAGCAACTGAACATAACATAAATATATTTATTTATTCATTTATTTTTTTGGCCTCACTGCAACACGTGGGATCTTAGTTCCCTGACCAGGGATGGAATCTGCACCCCCTGCAGTGGAAGCACAGTGTCTTTACCACTGGACCTCCAGGGAAGTCCCTAAATATATTTATTTTTATTTATTTATTTATTTAGTCTTAGTTGCAGTGCATAGGATATTCGATCTTCATTGTGGCATGCAAACTCTTTAGCTGTGACATGTGGGATCTATTAATAGTTTCCTCATCAGGGATCGCATCCAGGCCCCCTGCATTGGGAGCTTGGGGTGTTAGCCACTGGACCACAAGAAAAGTCCCATGTCTTAGTTTTAATGTTCCCTTGTCAGCGACACCTATCTCGATCCCCTACACTGAAATCTCTTCATCTCTCATGTCCCATTCTAGGATTCTTATTTGTTTGCCTCCTTCTTTCTTATCTGTCTCCCCTATCAGGGCAGGAACCTGCTCAGTCTTCATCACCTCTACCTGTTATAGGGTCAGGCACGAAGTAGTTGCTCAGTGTGTGTTTGTCAAATGACCGAATGACGGTGAGGAGAGCTGGAGGGCCAGAGTGAGCTGCCAGGTGAAAGGAGTCTCCCAAGTTTGAGGAAGGTGTTCCAGGCAGTAGGTACAGTCATTGTGAAAACTGGAAAGGCTGAGGGCTTCCCTGGTGGCTCCGTGGTAAAAATCCACCTGCTAATGCCACAGAGATGGGTTCAATCCCTGGTCCCATAAGATGTCATGTGCCACTGGGCAGGTAAGCCTGTGCACCACAGCTGTATAGCCTGTGCTCTAGAGCCCGAAGCCACGACTCCTAAGCCCGAGTGCCCTAGAGCTCATGCTCCGCAACAAGAGAAGCCACTGCAATGAGAAGTCGGCACGTTGCCACTAGAGAAAAGCCCGCACCGCAGCAAAGACCCCAGCACACAGCCAGAAAAAAATCTGGGATGGCTGGGAAACGGGGAAGGAAAACTGGTGAGGGAGATGTCACTCTGGGCAACGGGAAGCCATGAAGGGTTTGAGCATGAGAGGGCTCCAGGGAGGCAGTGGTCAGGATCGCTGGTTGGGTCTGCAGCCCCTGGGGTCCATCCCTTTCCACTGTTGCCCAGGCCCCATGACCCAGCGGCCCTCACTCCTGCTGGTTCTTGTTGGGCTCCCATAGCCTGGTTGTAAGGGCCCAGCCCCAGTTTTCATGTGCAGAGGACAGGACTGTGGTCCCAAGAGGATAAGCGAAGGGCACATTCTCAGGTTCCCGGTCAGCGGGCCTGGGCTCAGCAGCTGTGTCTTGGCCTGGCCCCAGGTCCTGCATCCCTGGGGACTGAGCTCATTGAGGAGAAATGCAGTCCCTGGCCAAGGCAACCAGCAGGGGCAAGGGAGATGGCTCAAACCCACCCCTACCCCCACCATGTTGGGAACTGGGTGTCTGCCTGCTGCAAAACCATGGGAATAATTGCTCTGACTGTCCTGACCCCCAAGGATATGGACACCATGGGCTATTCCTGCCACTGTGACTGGAGGGCAGCAGAAAACTGGAGCGGGGACCCTCACTTTCTGCCTTGCCGAGTGGGTGTTCTCAGAATTTGGGGGCTTCAGAAAGGGACTGACAGGGCTTCCCTGGTGGCTCAGTGGTTAAGAATCCTCCTTGCAATGCAGGGGATGCTGGTTCAATCCCTGGTCCAGAAAGATCCCATGTGCCGTGGGGGGCAGCTAAGCTTGTGTACCACGACGACTGAGCCTGAGCTCTAGAGTATCCATGAGCCGCAATTACTGAGCCTGTGTGCTGAAGCTACTGAAGCCTGCATGCTGTAAAGCCCATGCTCCACAGTGAGAGACGCCACCACAATGGGCAGCCTGGGCACCGCAACTAGAGAAAGCCTGCGCGCAGCAGCGAAGACCCAGCGCGGCCAACAAGAAAGTAAATAAATAATCGGAGGGGAAAAAAGAGTCAGATGCACAGTGGGGGCTCTGTAAATGTATCTTCTTTTTGTCCTCACTCCCCTCGTGCTATACTCAGCCTGTGTTTTCATCATCACTGCTTCCTCTCTGCCTCTGTCTGCCACAGACCAGGGGCCATTGGATCAACAGAACAGCAGACTTTGGACTTCTGCCTAGCAAAATGTGTGTCCAGGTTCTTGGTTGCTCCTTGTGATGGGGAGTTCAGCACCCATTAGGGCATCTATTCCAGCAGAAAATCCTTTCTCAGAGGGGTCGGGGAGACACTAGCCCCACTCCTGAAGTTTCTACCTTTGTCCCCTGGGCCACTTGACCGTTTTCAGGCCCCCAGATCCCTAGAAGTGACTGAAGAGAGTCGTCTGGGCCCAGTGGTGGCTCCTTTGCACTGAGCATGCCAACTCCTTCAGCCAGTTCCCTCCCACGTTGCCCCCTCAGTGCCCACCTCACGGTGTGTGATGTCTGGCCACTGCAGAGACCCCATTATAGAAGAGGGGAGAAAGAGCAGGATACAGACGCCCCAGCCCCTCATGGACAAGGCCGAGTGGTAGGGTGAGAGGGTGCGAGGAAAGCCAGGGGTGAGGAGCAGAGAGGACTTCCTGGAGCTGAAGTCTTAAAGGACAGGAATTTACCGTGTACAGGAATGGAGGTGGATGGGCACGCTAGAAGGAGGGGCCAGCCCGCGCAAAGCCACGGCATGTGCAGGAAATAGTACAGCATTCCCTATAGCTAGAAGGAAATGCATTTTAAAAATTTTATTTATTTATGTACTTTGGTTGCAATGTGCAGCTTGTAGGATCTCAGTTCCCTAACCAGGGACTGAACCCAGGGCCGCAGAAGTGAAAGCCTGGAATCCTAAGCCCTCAGCCACCAGGGAACGCCCAGGAAATGCATTTATTTATCTTTATTTTTGGCTGTGCTGGGTCTTCATCACTGTGCACTGGCTTCCTCTGGTTGTGGCGAGCGGGGACTACTCTTCATCGTGATGCACAGACTTCTTGTGGTGGCTTCTCATGTTGCGGAGCACAGGCTCTAGAGCCAGCTGGCTTTGATAGTTGCAGTACATGGGCTCAGTTGCCCTGTGGCATGTAGAATCTTCCGGGGCCAGAGATCAAACTGGTGTCCCCTGAATTGCAAGGCAGATTCTTAACCACTGGACCACCAGGGAAGCCCCAGGAAATTAATTTTTAAAAAGAACACATCTGCTGTGAGTTTCTGCTTGTGGAGGAAGCAAAAGGGACCTTCTAACTAGCCGGCTGTCCCAGGCAGAAAGAAGAGCCTGAGCAAAGGCTGTGAGAATGGAGAGCCTGCTGGGTGGCTCAGTGTGATGACGAAGGGATCAGGAGGGGCTGGGGAGTGCCTGAAGGCTCTGAAAGCAGGGGTGAAGGGCTGGGGTTTCCTCCTAGGCTGATGGGTATGAGAAGGACTTAAGCTGCGCCTTCCCCCATCCCCATGGGCCTGTTGACTCAGCACACTCACAGTGAGTCAGCTGTGCCCCTTCTGATTATGCAACTTTTGTCTTTTTCTTTCCCCAGTCCCCACCCCTCCCTCTCATTCCATGTGGCCTGGAGTCACTGGGTTCAAATCTCAGCTCTTCTTCTAGAAAGCCTCCAGCAAATCATCATAAGATGGGCAGAGACCCACCCCCATGAGGGTTGACCTCATAAGATGGGTGAATAGCTCTCCTCCCAGAAGGAATTTGAGAGGCTGGGACACCCTCAGTTCCTGTCCCCTGGTGCTTGACTCTCTGCCACCCTCAGCAGGGCTGGGGATCATCTCCTGTGTTGGGCCCTGGTCAGTTGTTCAACTTTCACCCTAGGCTTTTCATTCTTCTTTCTCTCTAACGGTACTTCTCTGTCTCCACCACCTCTTCCTCTTCCTCTTCCTGTATTTTAGTATCATCCAAGGGGACTTCCACAGTGGTACAGTGGCTAGGAATCCACCTACCAAGGCAGGGTACACACATTCGATCCCTGGTCTGGGAAAATTCCACATGCCATGGAGCAACTAAACCCATGTGCTGCAACTACTGAAGCCCACGCACCTAGAGCCCATGCTCTGCAACAAGAGACACCATCTCAAGGAGAAGCCCGCACACCACAACGAAGAGTAGCCCCCGCTCACTGCAGCTAGAGAGAGCCCTCACGCAGCAATGAAAACTCAGCGCAGCCAAAAATAAATAATTATAAAAATCATCCTAGGTAAACAGAGGCATGGATCAGTAAAACGTGGTGCAGCCATTCAATGGGATGTTGTGCCTGCATGCTAAGTCGCTTCAGTCGTGTCCAACTCTTTGCAACCCTTTGGACCATAGCCCACCAGGCTTCTCTGTCCACGGGACTCTCCAGGCAAGAATACTGGAGTGGGTTGCCATTCCCTTCTCCAGGGGATCTTCCTGACCCAGGGATGGAACCCGCATCTCTTATATCTCCAATGGGATGTTCAGTTCAGTTCAGTCGCTCAGTCGTGTCTGTTACTCAGACATAAAAAGGAATGAACTGACACATGCTACAAAATGAATGAACCTCTAAAACATTAAACCCAGTGAAAAAAGTCAGACATAAAAGACCACACATTGTATGATTCCATAGATGTGAAACGTCCAGAACAAGGTAAATCCACGGAGACGGAAACACGTTAGTGGCTGCCAGAGACAGATGAGGAGTGGCTGCTGATGGGGACAACGTTTTCTTGAAGGTTGATGAAAATGTGATGAGACTAGGTAGAGGTGCTGGTTGCACTAAATGCCACTGAACTGTACATTTTAAAATGGTAAGTAATTTTATGTAAGGAAATTCTATCTCAAGTTTTTAAAAAATCATCAGAGGCAATCACCAACGGATGCCCCAAAACAGTGGTGATAGTTTGACAGGCATCAGGATAGTCACACAGTCTCAATGTATCTCCCCACATGATATTGATATTTACTCATTACAAGAGGGGATGGGAAGAGAATGGTACATTTACAGTAGAGAAACTGGACCAGCTTCATTCAAGTGATCAAAATCTAACAAGACCAGTGTTGGGGACCCATATCAGGTGCCTCCTGATACAACCTATGGAAGAGTATCAGCATCACTTCTTTGGCAGTTCTTGCCAAAGATACAGAGCCTGAACCTGGTCATGAGGAAACTGCAGCCCAGTTCACTAAGGGATGTTCTGTGAAACAAATGACCTTGCCTATCCAAAAATCCTTGCCTATCCAAAAATATCAACACCATGACAGACAAAGAAAGGCTAAGGAACTGATACAGATTAAAGGACATGAAGAAACATAATTAAATGCAATACATGGTCAGAGATTAGATCCTGGATCAGCAAAGAAACATGCTGTAGAGGATATAACTAGGGAAACCGAAAACTGTCCGTATGGTGAAAACTGTCTTCTGTTTGTATAAGAGAACGCCCTCGATCTTAGGAAACATACAGTGATCTGGGGGGCAAAGGAACATCATATCCACATCTTGCTTTCAAATACGTGTGTGTGCTAAGTCGCTTCAGTTGTGTCCGACTCTTTGTGACCCCAAGGACTGTAGTCCACCAGGCTCCTCTGTCCATGGGATTCTCCAGGCATAACGACTGGAGTGGGTTGCTATGCCCTTGTCCAGGGGATCTTCCTGACCCAGGAATTGAAACTGCATCTCTTATGTCTCTGGCACTTAGCACGTGGGTTCTTTACCACCCATCTGGGAAGCTCTGCTCTCAAATACATATATTATATAATATATTACATATTATAAATAATTTCTTCAAAACTATGGTTTTTCTAGTAGTCACGTACAGATGTGAGAGTTGGACCATAAAGAAGGCTGAGAGCTGAAGAACTGATGCTTTCAAATTGTGGTGCTAGAGAAGATTCTTGAGAGTCCTTTGGACAGCAAGGAGATCAAACCAGTCAATCCTAAAGGAAATCAACCCTGAATATTCATTGGAAGGATGGATGCTGGTATGCTGAAGCTCCAATACTTTTGTCACCTGATGCGAAGAGCCAACTCTTTTTCAATACTTTGGAAAAGACCCTGATCTGGGAAAGACTGAAGTTTGCAAAAGGAGAAGGGAGTGACAGCGGATGAGATAGTTGGATGGCATCACTGACTCAATGGACGTGAGTTTGAGCAAACTCCAGGAGATAGTGAAGGACAGGGGAGTCTGTCGTGCTGCAGTCCAGGGGGTCGCAAAGAGTCGGACATGACTTAGTGACTGAACAACAACAAGAATTATAAAGTAAATTTGGCAAAGTGTGGGCCAAGTTGGTGAAGCTGGATAAAGGGCTTATGGAAATTGCATTTTAAATTATTTCTAAATGAAGTTTTAAAATTGCTCAAAGATCTCTGGGGTGCCCAGGGGACTGTCTCCCACCCTGGTGCCCCCAGTGCTCAGCTGCCTCATGGGTGAACCTCAGACTCCTGGGTTTCAGCACCTCACCCCCAACCCATTCCTCCTCACTACAGCCTCATCACCGTGCTAAACACCTACAGGTCAGCCTGGCCTCTTTCTCCTCCTCCTCAGGGCCACTGCGACCCCCGACCTGCCCACTCTCCCCTCCCCTACTTGACTCGGCCCCCTCCTCTGTTTGCAGACCCTGTCCCTCTCCTGAAATGTCTTTCTTCCAGTTCTGGGCTGAGCCCCCACTGAACCCTTCTCAGGGAAGCTTTCTCCGGGAGAGGGCAGGGAAGGTGTACTCCCAGCCGCTCAAACAACGCCAGACATAGAACTTGAGCTTTATACCTACTTGTTGAATCAATGAATGAATGAATAAGTGACCCCCTTCCCCCAAGCAAAGCCCTCACCAGCTTCTCTGCTGTGTCCCTCCCTCTGGCCCAACCCTAAGTCCACAGTGCTGGAGTCTGATTTTTTTTCCCAGATTGGGGGCTTCTCTAGGCTGGTCTTGGGGCCTTTCCGGAGTCCCCGTTTTTGCCACAGGGACAGAGCTTACTGCAGGGTGGTTGTTTTTCAGCATGACTGATTTTGGAAAAGGCAGTTGGATGAAACTGAGCAAGATTGGCTGAGCAGCAAAGCTGTGTAGGCGATGGGGTGGGGTGGACCTTTGGATATTGAGGAGGAAGGGGTTACTTTCAGGGAGCGCCGAGAGTAAGACGGGGTGTGGGTGTTTGGTAGCACACTTGAGACTCCTAGCCTGTGTCTGTGATCCGAAGCTGCAAAAAATCGCCCAAGGCTCTAGGTCTGAGCCGGCCTGAGTTTAGAGTTGTGAATAGTTCAGATTTTCAGTCCCCCAGGAAGGTCTGTTCACGCCTCTGCATTTGTGCATCCTGCCTGTGTATTCAGGAGCCTTGCAGGACGTGCCTGGTTTCAGTTTCGGGGTGTCGGGGAGTGGGGTGGGGGAGTATCTGTTTGTGCCCGGCTCCGAGTGTGTCTCGGGCTCTGGATGTGTTTTGGGGAGAAGGGAGATGTTCAGGAATTGGGTGTGTCTGCCACCGTGGGTTGGGCCCGCTGGCCTGAGTTTCCGAGAGGGTCTTCGGGTTGTGTGGGTGGAGGGTGGGCAGGGACCCCAGGAGGCCGGGCCGGGGGCGGGGGAGCTCTGGGCCGGCCCTGGGGCGGGGCGAGCCGCCCAGGGTTGGGGGCGGGGCGGCCCGGCCGTCTCACTTCAGCGAAGTTGGCTGCGCGGAGGCTGGCCCCGGACGCGCCCGGAGCCCAGGGAAGGAGGGAGAAGGGAGGAGAGAGGTGGGAGGAGGGAGGGTCGCGGCCGGCCGCCATGGGGCCGGGGCCCCGGGGCCGCCGCCCCCGCCGCCGTCGCCCGATGTCGCCGCCGCCACCCCTGCCGTCCGTGCGGACGCTGCCCTTATTGCTGCTGCTAGCGGGGCCGGGGGCTGCAGGTGAGGGGCCGGGACCCTAAGGGCGGGATGGGGCGAGTGGGTGGGGGAAGGGGAAGAATGGAGTGCAAAGCCTCCCCGAGTCTGGGACTTGCGGGGGGGGGGGCGGTCCCTGGGAATCAGGGACCGGAGCGCAGGGGCAGGGAGCGCAGGAGCCGGGGGCAGGGACTCCGAATTGAGAGTGAGGACGAGGCAGAACCCCAGAGACCGGAGGAACTGGGCCCCGGGAGAGATGTGGGCTGGGAATGAAGGGACCCTGGAGCCCGGGACTGGGAGCTGGAGGTGAGCGGATCAAGATTAGCGGGGAAGTCGGGGGGTAACCAAGAATCTGGGGCTCTCTCACCAACCACGCCTGTCTAGAGCCCTGGGAAGGTCACGATTGGAACCCAAGTTTCCCCAGGTCGGGGACCCCTCGCATAAAAGCTCCCCTTCTCCATGCACACACCCGGGGTAGGTCTGGCAGGGCTGGGGGCCTGAGGGGGCGCGAAGTTCTCGGAGCTCTAAACTCGGAGAAAACTTCCCAGGCCGGAGCGCGGCAAGACCCGGAACCGGAGCCAGAGCTGGAGCCGTAGAGGCGCCAGCGCCCCTTCCCCCGCCCGCGGCCCCGCTCCCTCCCCCGGCTGCTTGGACCGGACGGCGTCCCGGGACCCTGTCCCCGCCTGGGGAAGGGAGGGGAGGGCAGGGGGCGCAGGCTCACGTGCTCCTCTCCCGCTCCAGCGCCCCCTCCCAGCAGCCCGACCCCCTCCCCAGCGGGCCCGGGGAGCCCCCCGCCCCTCCCCCTCCCCACTCTTCCCTTCCCCCGCCTGGGACAATGGCCGCGCCGTCTAGACACCCCCTCCCCCCCAGCAGCCTCGCGCTTTCTTTGCCAGACAAAGCAGGGACGGCAGCGGGGCCGGACCGGGGCTGCTGGGGCGCACCCCCAGCCAAGGGAGGCCTGGCCGGCAGGGGAGGGACGCGAGCCCAGTGGCCCTGGCCTGGGTCTCTGGACGCTGCTGTGGGGCTCAGCCCAGGCAGGGGTGGGGAGGAAACAGGCCTCCCCAGCCCAGCCCAGCCCCGGGCAGGCAGATGGGGCAGGAGTGGGCAGGAGCAGCTGTCTCCAGAGGCCAGCCGGCAGGCACACATGGCCTGTTACACACTCACAGGACACACAATCTTGGGTCACACATGTGGAGATGCAGATGTGTATGTGCGTGCACACAGACACACATAGAGTACACCCGCACACGTGCACACCCAGCTCACACAAGACATGGACATTCACAGCTCACACGTGCTCATACAATCACACATCACACATACCCTGCACCGCCAACCCAAGGCCTCACACTCACTGCACATACTCAGATGAATATAGACAGATGCACGGACATGCCTACACCCAGCTGACACATGCAGGTATACGGGCACATCCAACCCATACCCAGACACACCCATGCACATACAAGTCACACACAGACACACAGCTATGTACCCAGATACACAGTTCACAAACATGGACACACAACAAGTTTCAGCCTACAAACATCTCTACATCCATGCGGGCCATGCAGACACACACATGACCCACAGGGCCCACCGCTCAGCGAGGCCCGTGGCTCGTGTCATGTGGCCCCCAGCGTGAGTTCACAAACACCCTTGGGCTCCTGTCTGGGTAATAGTGTCCTTGCTGCTTGTGCCTTGAAGGGGACAGAAGCCATGTTTAATGCATTCTCATGTCCAGTTTATCTCCTTCTCTCTTCTTCCTTTTTTTTAAACTCTGTCTCTGTCCTTGATCTCCTGTCTGTGTCTGTCTGCTTCTAGTTTCCTTCTTTTATGTCTGTCTGTTTTTCTCATCTTCTTCCTCTCCCTTTCTCTCTCTCCTACTTGCACACACAGGCACACATGCACAAGCAGCCCCACACCTGCTGGCTCACACAAGGCCCCACTAACTCACACCCCGTCACACCCCTGACCCATCCGACAGGACAGTTAGACTGTGCCACACCGCAGAGAGACACAGTCCTTAGGGGTGAGGATGCTGTGCAGGTCAGCTGTGCCAGCTGCCCCTCCCTCAACACAGACCCCATCCCTGTAACGCCCAGTTGCTGGCTGCGCACAGCGTTCGTTCATGCCCTGGCATCTCTCCCCAGAACTAGCACGCAGACCTGCCCAGTTGGAGTAGATGCCCAGCATCAACAGAAGGAAGACCCGGGGCCCCAGGACTCCCCACCCCTGCCCCTTCCACAACCCTGGGATCTGGGCACACAGTCCCAGACCTCCCTTCAACCCTTGCAGCACCCCCACTTCCTGCCCCCCATTCTGGCAGCTTCTGAGCCCCCACATCTGGCACAAGTCGGCCCCTCCTCCTGCCTGCCCCTGCCTTGTGGTTCCCAGGGCCCGAGTTGGCAGTGACAGCTGCAGCCCCAACAGCTGGGGCCGGGGCGGGGGGCCGTGGGAACTGTGAATGGGGGGGCTCCCTGCACTCGCAGAGACGCCCCCATCCTGGTGCAGCTGTTGCCCAAGGGAGGAAAGGACAGAATCTCAATCCAGGCTGGGGTTCCTGGGCGCCTGCCTGACACCCCCACCTTCCTTCACCCCCACCCAGCCCCCCCTTGCCTGGACGGAAGCCCGTGTGTGAACGGAGGTCGCTGCACCCAGCTGCCCTCCCGGGAGGCTGCCTGCCTGTGAGTGCCTGGCTCTGAGCCATCAGTGGGCCCTGTGTGGGGAGGCGGTCTGTCTTCTCCCGCTGCCTCTGTTCACCATAGATGCTTCCACCACTTCCTTCAAGTGTGTGGCTTGGGCAACCTCTTGTTTCCCCATTGAATGGAGCAGAGCTAAGAGTAGAGGCTCTGGAGTCTTCCTGGCTGGGGTTCAAATCCCACATCATGTTGCTGATCGTCTGACTTTTTAAGCCTCAGTGTCCTAGTCTGGAAAACGGGCCCACTAATGCCAACTACACAGAATCCCCTGATGGACAGATAGTTATTCAATCAACAGATTTTCAGGGACTAGTAACCGTGGTTTGGCAGTAGTGGGTATAGCATCTGCACCTTCCCACATCTCAAGATTTAGTGGTGGGGCCACAGGAGCCCTGCTCTGCCACTTACTTTCTGCGTGACCTTGGGTGAGTCACTTCCCTTCCCTGAACCTCATTGATCTGTAAAATATGGTCTTTCTGCCTGACTTGTGACCAAAGCCCCCCCAAATGCAGTTGTTAGATAGTACAAGGAAAGGTAGAGGGTTGGGAAAGCAGGGCAGGGCCTGGGAAATTGCTGAGCAGAGGCAGACAGGGATCAATTTGAATTCTGGGCTCTGGGATGACCTTGAGCAAGTGCTTTGAACTCTCTGAGCCTCATTTTTGCATCCGGAAAATGGGGCAATAACAGTTCCCTCCTCTATGGAGTTGATTGTAAAGATTAAGAGTGAAATCAGCATAGTGTCGGGCATACAGTAAGTGCTCAATAAATGGTATTTTTATTATTATTAATGGTAGAGATGTGGAAAATAGGTGCCATAAGGAGAAACCTCTGAGGTTATGGGAAAATGCTTGGTTCCTTTTATAATATCATCATTAATAATAGCAGGTCACCCAGTAGCCATTGGTCGATTCATTAAATGCATCCATTTACTCAGCAACTTGTGTGTCCGGCCCAAGCTGGGTGGGCCTGGGGTGACTTCAGAGACACTTTGAAGTTATACAGGCACTTTGACTCACCTGGATGGGGGGGGGTCTCAGCCTGGTAGAGCGGGTTCCTCGGGTTGGGATGGTGGGAATAGGGGGGAAAGTGTGACTTCACCTGGCGCTACTCACCTGAGAGGCGGAGTCGAGGTACCGGGCGCCTGCGCTCTGGGACCCCGCGCCTGGAAAGCTGCCGACAGGTGACTGCGCCCCCGGCTGCCCCGCCCCGCCCCCGACAGGTGAATCACCGGCCCTCGCGGCCGCCCGGAGCCCGGATCGCCGGAGCGGAGCGCCGGGCTTAGCCTCCAGAGCTGGGCCGTGGGAACCTCACCCCACGCCCCCACCCCCATCTCCCGTCTTCTTCAAAGTCCTTTCGAGGACGCCGCAGTCTGTCACCCCTCCATGGATCCTCCAACTCTCCAAGTCTCTCAAACCCTAGTCTCTATCTCTTAGTCATCACCTCTTCCCCCAGCCAGTCCCCCAACCAAATCCATGCTCCCCGCCACCCCCACTCTCCCGCCCCCATCGGTCTCGGGTGAAGCCCAGGCGATTGGGCGGGGCGCGGGCAGCGGAGAACCAGCCCGACCGGTCGGCAGGGGCGCGGGGCATAGAGCGTGGGAACCCGCCGGGGGCGCCGGGAGGGGGCCGCGCGGCCGCGCCCTGCCTGCCATGTGCGCGCGCGTGGTCGGGGAGGCAGAGCTCGGCGCCCGGCGCAGCACGCCCCCTCCCGGCGCGCAGTCTTGGCGGCGGTCCTTGCCCTGCGGATCTTTGGGGAGGGGGTTTGGGAACTGGGTTCTCCCTCTGCACCCGCCGGTGCCCCGACTTGTTCCTCTGGGGGCTGGGGTGGGGGGAATCTTGTGGGTGACGCTAAGGGCTGAGTCAACTACTTAAGTTTAGCCCCAAGCGACCGGGACAGGCCAGAGGGAGGAACACAGGCGAGGGACGGGTAGCGTCGGGGGCCGGTCCAAGTCCCTCCCTCTGACCCCACTCTGGAGGTTTCTAGTCTTAAGACCAGCGCCCGTCTGTACTTTCCCTCTCAAGGTGGCTTTGGTGGGTTTGGAGGGGGCTGGAGGCAGAAGGACCTTCCCCCAACAGGGGGCGCCAGCATTGGTGGCCACCTCCTCCCCGCAACGGAAGGAAGAGGTCTCTGTGCCCCCAGGAAGGGAACTGAGGCTTTGCGGAGGTCCCCCTGTCTGGCATGTGAGAGTTAGTCCGTATTGGTGAATGAGGCTGTGGGTTGGTGTCCGAGTATTTGCCAGCCCAGTGCATCGTGTTAGTGTGTCCCTCTCCTCTGGTACATTTGGGGGTTCTGTCCGTCTGTGTGCGCTTGGATGGTTGTCGTCTGGAACCTCAGACCGTTTGCATTTGCCATTTCCTCTACTCTTCCCACACAGGCCCATGGCCCCCTCCCTCACTTTCTTCTCCCACACAGTCTTCTTTTTTCCATCATTTTGTAAAAGCATATTTGCCTTTTCCCCACCCCCATCCCTCTGTCCTTATCCTGTGTTTTAGGTTCTTGTGGCTGTGGAACAAATTACCACAAACTTGGCGGTTTAAAACAACAGAAATTTATTCTCGCAGTTTTGGAGGCCAGAAGTCTTCACCTTTCTCTTGTGAGGACAGTTGTCACTCAGTTTAGGGCCAACTTGGATAATCAGGATAGTCTCATCTAGACATCCATCATTTAATTACATCATTAATTATTTTTTCCAAATAAGGTCACAGTCACAGGTTCTTGGTCATGGACATAATTTTTCTGGGGCCACCAGTCTACCCAACTGCATCCTTCACGGTCCCCATGGCCTAAACTACTCTCCCCCTCCCCTCACGGCCCCTGGCATGTTACTTATTCATTCACTATTTGTGTATCTTCTCTTTGCCAGACCTGGCTATGAACATCAAGAGGGTAGGGGCCACTTTAATTGTGTTTGCTGCTGTATTCCTGGGCTTCTCAGGTGGCACTAGTGGTAAAGAACCCACTTGCCAATACATGAGACTTAAGAGATGTGCAGGTTCAGTTTCTGGGTTGGGAAGATCCCCTGGAGGAGGGCATGGCGACCCGCTCCAGTATTCTTGCCTGGAGAATCCCGTAGATGGAGGAGCCAGCCAGTCCATGGGGTTGCAAAGAGTTGGACATGATTGAAGTGACTTAGCATGCATGCTGTATTCCCATTGCTAAGAACATAGTTGGTATGCTCAGGGAAACTGTTGCGTGGATGACCGCGTGTATGTGTTTGTTTACCTGTGTATTTCTGGTCTGTCTGGTGTGTATCTCTTGTGTTCTGGGCTGTTCTGCCCTGACTTTCCCCACCGAGTCGTCTGTCTGCAGGTGCCCACCAGGCTGGGTGGGTGAACGGTGTCAGCTGGAAGACCCCTGCCATTCTGGCCCCTGTGCTGGTCGTGGTGTCTGCCAGAGCTCGGTGGTGGCGGGGACCGCCCGGTTCACCTGCCGCTGTCCCCGGGGCTTCCGAGGTAAAGGAGGGTCTGGAAGGGAGCTGAAGGCAGGCAAGGGTGTGGTTGGCCTGGGCTCACCGTTTCTGGTTCCTGGCAGGCCCTGATTGCTCCCTGCCAGACCCCTGCCTCAGCAGCCCCTGCGCCCATGGTGCCCGCTGCTCGGTGGGCTCCGATGGCCGCTACCTGTGCTCCTGCCCACCCGGCTACCAGGGCCGCAGCTGTCGGAGTGATGTAGATGAGTGCCGGATGGGCGGGCCCTGCCGCCATGGTGGCACCTGCCTCAACACGCCTGGCTCCTTCCGCTGCCAGTGCCCAGGTGGCTACAATGGGCCACTGTGTGAGAGCCCCGCGGCGCCCTGTGCTCCCTCCCCATGCCGTAACGGGGGCACCTGTCGACAGAGCGGTGACCTCACCTATGACTGTGCCTGCCTTCCTGGTGAGGGAGCTGTACCTAGGGGGAGGCAGCAGAGGTGGGGGGGACAGCTGGCCCGCCTGGCAGTGACCATCCTTGTGTTCCACGCTAGGGTTCGAGGGCCAGAACTGTGAAGTGAATGTGGACGACTGTCCAGGGCACAGGTGTCTAAATGGGGGGACGTGTGTGGATGGTGTCAACACCTACAACTGCCAGTGCCCTCCTGAGTGGACAGGTGAGCAGTGGGACCTGAGGGAAGCCCTTGGATGGGCATGCGCCAGGTAACTGGACTGATGCGTCTGTGTGCCACAGGCCAGTTCTGTACAGAGGATGTGGACGAGTGTCAGCTGCAGCCCAACGCTTGCCACAACGGGGGCACCTGCTTCAACACACTGGGTGGCCACAGTTGTGTGTGTGTCAATGGCTGGACGGGTGAGAGCTGCAGTCAGAATATTGATGACTGTGCCACGGCTGTGTGCTTCCACGGGGCCACTTGCCACGACCGTGTGGCCTCATTTTACTGTGCCTGCCCCATGGGCAAAACTGGTGAGTGACTCTTTTTTTCCCTGAAGGCAGCAGGGAGCCATCAATGGCTCTTGAGTGGGGCCAAGGATGGAGTCTGACTTGAGTCAGACTTACGCTATGCTAGAAGCATAATTAAACATATTGTTCTTAATTAATTAAGCATAGTTTAATGCTTATGCTAAAAGTGGGTTTGGGATGAAGGATAAGCCTGGGAGAGGCCTGGGAGGGCAGACAATCCAGGGAAGAAGTCACAGGAATGGAGAGCTAAACTGTTACTCAGAAGGAGAGGGGACTTTTGGGAGTGGCAAAGATCAGAGAAGATGTTTGGAAGGGGGACTTGGAGCAGAGGGCAGCGTATGTCAGGCAGAGGGTCCTGCAGAGGCAAAGACTTAATGCTAGGACCCTCTTAGAATCATAAAAAGAGTCAATAGATTTTAAAAACAATATGTGGATGTTTCCAACTTATTTTCAAATGATTCAGAAAAAATAAAGTTATAGTAGTTGAATCTAGGTGTTGGGTATATGGATAAACTTTTCTGTATGTTTAAATTTTAAATAAATGATTGGGGGAGAATAGCTACTAAATATGTATGTACATGCTAAGTTGCTTATGAACTGCAGCCCTGCCAGGCTCCTCTGTCCATGGGATTCTGCAGGAGAGAATACTGGAGTGGGTTGCCATGCCCTCCTCCAGGGGATCTTCCTAACCCAGGGATTGAACCTGCATCTCTTATGTCTCCTGCATTGGCAGGCAGATTCTTTACCACTAGCGCCACTTGGGAAGCCCACTAAATACACTGCTGGTTAATAAAAACAAACAAAAAACCCCAAAACACTACAATGTTCAGGGATTTGGGACCTTTGGGCAGAGCTGGGGGATGGTCTTCCCTTGACCTCTACTTACTCTTTCCCAGGACTTTTGTGTCATCTGGACGATGCTTGTGTCAGCAACCCCTGTCATGAGGATGCTATCTGTGACACTAACCCCGTGAATGGCCGGGCCATCTGCACCTGTCCACCGGGTTTCACTGGCGGAGCTTGCGACCAGGACGTGGACGAGTGTTCTATTGGTGAGGGGGCGCAGTCTGAGGGTAGGGAAGGAGGGGAGAGGCTGCTCCTTGGCCACCCACACCCACACTGCCTGTGACGCCGCCTTGCAGGTGCCAACCCTTGTGAGCACCTTGGTCGGTGTGTGAACACACAGGGCTCATTCCTGTGCCAGTGTGGCCGTGGCTACACTGGCCCGCGCTGTGAGACCGATGTCAATGAATGCCTCTCCGGACCCTGCCGCAATCAGGCCACGTGTCTGGACCGCATAGGCCAGTTTACCTGCATCTGCATGGCAGGTGTGTGTGGTGGGTGTGGCTGGGGCGGGGCCTGAGGCTGGGAAGCGGGCAAGAAAAGGCTTCAGGCAGAAGGACCCAGAGCAGATAGAACTGGAAGGGTGAGAGACTAAAGCCTGGGATGAGGTGGAGGCGGAGCCAGAGCAGAGTCTGGGTGCATGGTCCGGTGGAGTCAGTAGAACCTCAGATGGGCTGGGAGTGGAGTCTGGGCCTCAGGGCGGCACTGTGGGATGGGAATGACATGAGGGCAGGACCAGGGTCTAGAGTGGAGGTGAAAGTGGAGACTTCGGACAGAGATGCCCTGATGCTGGGGTGGGATTGAGATTGGGCATAAGCTATGGTGTGCCCTAGGCTGGGAGCTGGGGAAGAGGCATAGTTTGAAGAAGGAAGGCGGTGGTCTGAAGACAAGCCCACATGGAGTCTCTTAAGCCTTGAATCAGTTGGGGCCACGCTGAATGAAGAGCCAACCTGAGTCTGAAAACTGAATATAGGAATGGGTTGGGCAAGGCCAAGGCTCAAGGGAAGCGGGGTATGTCCCCCCTTGCTCTCCCTTCAGACCAGAAACTAAACCCTCATTGCCGTAATCCCCCTCCCTCTATCCCTCCAGGTTTCACAGGCACCTATTGTGAGGTGGACATGGATGAGTGTCAGAGCAGCCCGTGTGTTAACGGTGGGGTCTGCAAGGACAGAGTCAATGGCTTCAGCTGCACGTGCCCCTCGGGTGAGGACTCTGGGCCAGGGAGCCTGAGAAAGACCTTCTGGGGCAAAGACTCCAGGACGGGAGCTTATAACATCGTGTTAGTGGCTTCCTAAGTAGCAGATACCACCTTATGAAAAACACTGAAGTTAATTTAAAAGTACATGGGCTTTCCACCCAAACCAGGCAGCACTGGTGAGGGGTGACTGCTCTGACCCTCCTTGGGTCTCTCTGTTTATCTCACACTCCCCGCTCCAGGCTTCAGTGGGGCCATGTGTCAGCTGGATGTGGATGAGTGCGCCAGCACACCCTGCCGGAATGGAGCCAAATGCGTGGACCAGCCAGATGGCTACGAGTGTCGCTGCGCAGAGGGTGAGGGCGGGCCAATGACAAGACGGCAGGAATCTGGAGGCGGGGCTAGTGGGGGGAAAAGGGCCAATAATACGCTTTGGGGAAAGTTGGGGGCAGAGCTGCCGCAGGGCAGGCCCGGAGCAGGACCAATGAAAGAGCCAGGAGGAGGAGTCAATCATGGACATAAGCAGAGGTAAGGCTAGGGGGTGGGCCCAAAGGATCTGGCAGGATAGATGTGCACTGGATTGGAGGGACCCGGGGGCGACCCCCTCCACCCCCAGGAACCTCCCCTACTGTCCTGCTCTGTCACTTCAGCTGTGTCCACTCTTTGCGAGCCAGTGGACTGTAGCTCACCAGGCTCCTCTGTCCATGGGATTCTACAGGCAAGAATACTGGAATGGGTTGCCATGCTCTCCTCCAGGGGACCTTCCCCACCCAGGGATCGAACTCATCTCTCCTGCATTGCAGGCGGATTCTTTACTCACTGAACCACCTGGGAAGCCCAGGAACCTCCCATGTGTCCGCATCTCCAGTGGAGGGAGAGGCAAATCAGGGCTGATGGTGTAAGGATTGGTAGCAGGGTCTCGCTAGGGGTGTGATTTAACTGATAGGGTCCTGGCCAGGGACAAGTCTCGGAGCCTGCCGCTGGATGGCCTCTGGAGGCCAGCCAGGGGCGGAGCCTGAACTGAGCTCGCCTCCTATTGGCTCAATGGGCCGGGCCTGAGGGAGAGCTGAGTTAGGATTGGGCAGAGGCCATGGCTGTGGGCAGGACGTTGGCCAGTGGGCCGAGCCTGACCCTCTGTCTCCCCCCCGCCCCCCCGCAGGCTTCGAGGGTACAGTGTGTGAGCGCAACGTGGATGACTGCTCGCCAGACCCTTGCCACCACGGGCGCTGTGTGGACGGCATCGCCAGTTTCTCGTGCGCCTGTGCCCCGGGCTACACCGGCATGCGCTGTGAAAGCCAGGTGGATGAATGCCGAAGCCAGCCCTGCCGACACGGGGGCAAATGCCTGGACCTGGTGGACAAATACCTCTGCCGCTGCCCTCCTGGCACCACAGGTGGGGCCAGGGGCTGGGCTGGGACAGGAATAGTACATCTGATGGGACCCAGATGGTTTAGGAATGGTGTTTCTGGCAGGTCACGGTGGTGGCAATCCCAGTCATGTTCCCCTTCCCCAGGTGTGAACTGCGAGGTCAACACTGATGATTGTGCTAGCAACCCCTGCACCTTTGGAGTCTGCCGGGACGGCATCAACCGCTATGACTGTGTCTGCCAGCCTGGATTCACAGGTGGGCAAGTGGTTGCCATGGAAACGGGGTCTTTACAGACTGAGGGTGAAATCATCTATCTTTCCTGGAGAGGTTTTGCCCCTCTCTTTGCACGTGCTTGTCCTTAGGGATTGTCCATGCTTTGCCCTGAGATTTTTGCTTTCTCTCATTGGCATGTGTCCCCATGTTGGCTCAAGATTATCCTGGTATGTCCATGAAGGTGTTCAGACTCAGAGATTGAGGTGTTTCTGAGTGGGGCCAAGGCAATCCTTGGTGGAAGTGAAAGTGACTTCATATAAGTTTGGGGGCAAGGGTGATCTGGAGCGAGGTATCTCTGGGTTGTGGAGGTGGCTATCCTAATTTGCACAAGAGCTGATGTGTTACGAAGCAAATGAGCTGGTCCTTGCTCAAGGGTGTGACTGTGCTAAATGGGTCAAGGTTGCCTTTCCCTGGTTGGCTCCGCTATCCTTGTCCTGGGACGAGGTTGCCTGCCTGTTCCCCAGGGCCCCTCTGCAACGTGGAGATCAACGAGTGTGCATCGAACCCCTGCGGCGAGGGAGCCTCCTGCGTGGATGGTGAAAATGGCTTCCGATGCCTCTGCCCACCTGACTCCCTGCCCCCACTCTGCCTTCCCCCAAGCCATCCTTGTGCCCAGGAACCCTGCAGCCATGGCGTCTGCCACGATGCACCTGGAGGGTGAGGCCTTTCCCTAGATCCCTGACCCTCACAGCTTCCCTACCCTCCTGCCAGCCCTGACTGCCTCCCTCACCAGGTTCCGCTGTGTGTGTGAACCTGGCTGGAGTGGCCCTCAGTGCAGTCAGAGCCTCACTCGAGACGCCTGTGAATCCCATCCCTGCCGGGCAGGCGGCACCTGCACCAGTGATGGAATGGGCTTCCGCTGCACCTGTCCCCCTGGTATCCAGGGTGCGTGTCTCCACCTTCCCTCCCCAGGGCCTCTTCCTTCCTTCTTCCTTCTTATTTCCTTTCTGCTTCATTCTCTCTTCCTTCTCTGCATTTGCCCCGTTTTTATTTTCCTTTTCCACTCTTACACAGGAGCTTGGGATGTGGGTATCAAGGTGGGGACCTTGTGGGGAGATGGGAACAAGGAATCTTTCAAGACTATCTCACTCTGTCTGCCCACTACAGGCCATCAGTGTGAGCTGCTGTCCCCCTGCACCCCGAATCCCTGTGAGCATGGGGGCTACTGTGAGTCTGCTCCTGGCCAGCTGGCTGTCTGCTCCTGCACTCCTGGTTGGCAAGGTACACCAGTTGCTTCTTCTCTCCCTCACCTCCTTTGCAGCTTGCTCCATACTGGGTGATGCTGGGGACCCAGAGAAGGAGTTTCCCCCCTACCACTGGCTCTGCCTTTAAAAAATTTTTTTTTTAGTAAATTGTTTATTTATTATTTGTCTGTACTGGGTCTTAGTTGCAGCATGTGGGATCTAGTTTCCTGACCAGGGATTGAACCCAGGCCTCCTGCATTGGAAGCACAGAGTCTTAGCCAATGCACCAGCAGGGAAGTCCTCTGGTTCTGCCTTTTAAGGGGGCTTCCTTCTGGGAAGGAACAGAGCTAGACACAGACACTTGCAGCCTGTGCAGTCAGTTCAGGAGAAGAGGAAGGGAAATGGGCTGTGTTGTTAACTGTTTAGTTGCTAAGTCACGTCCAACTCTTTTGACCCCATAAGAGGGCAGCACGCCAGGCTTCCCTGCCCTTCACCATCTCCCAGAGTTTGCTCAAATTCACGTTGATTGAGTCAGTGATGCCATACAACCTCCCATCTCACCCTCTGTTGTCCCCTTCTCCTCCTGCCCTCAATCTTTTCCAGCATCAGGGTCTTTCCCAGTGAGTTGGCTCTTAGCATCAGGTAGCCAAAGTACTGGAGGTTCGGCTTCAGCTTCAGTCCTTCCAATGAATATTCAGAGTTGATTTCCTTTAGGAGTGACTGATTTTGGTTTGATAAGGGCTTGAGAATCTAGAATTCAGGCTGAGAGTTTGGGGAGAGCCTGGAGGAGCAGACCTCCATCACAGAATCACATTCTCCACCCGCTGAAATAAGGAGAGGAGTGTTCTGGAACAGTATGTGCAAAACGCCCAGAGGCAAACTGTTCTTGCCTTCATCCATCTCAGTCTTAGGATTCCTCCTGAGCACCAGGTACTCCCGGCCCCTACCCTGCATCTGCTAATCCTGGATGTTATTTTGCTCCCCACCTCCAGGCCCACGATGTCAGCAGGACGTGGATGAGTGTGCCAGCCCCTCACCCTGTGGTCCCCATGGTACCTGCACCAACCTGGCAGGGAGTTTCAGCTGTACCTGCCACGAGGGCTACAGTGGCCCTTCCTGTGATCAGGACATCAATGACTGTGACCCCAGTGAGTTCATGGGGGCTCTTGGCGGGGAGGGTTCTGACCTAGGGAACATGTTCATCAGGTTGCTACAGTGTGCCTAGCACTGTGCTTTCACTTCATCTCCACAGTGGTCTTAGTTTCCCCATTTGTTCATGAAAACCGAGGCCCCACAGAGGTTAAGTGACCTGCCCAAGGTAATGCAGTGAGTAGAGAGATGAGCTAGGATAGGAGCACAGGTCTGTTTGACTCTGAAGGCTGTAACCTGCCTCTGGCAGCAAGTAAGTTAAAACTGTATGTAAACTACGAGATAATAGGCCCCTTAGTGAGTCACCAGGATCACTGTTCAATAGACAAATAATGCAAGTCACATATGAATTAAATTTTTTTAGTTGATTTTTAAAAAATAATCTTTTTTGTTTATTTTTGAATTAATTTTTTAAAAATTTATTTCGTTGCACTGGATCTTAGTTGCAGCATGGGGTATCTTGTTCCCTTCAGTTCAGTTCAGTTGCTCAGTTGTGTGTGAATCTTTGCAACCCCATGAATCACAGCACTCGAGGCCTCCCTGTCTATCACCAACTCCCAGAGTTCACCCAAACTCATGTCCATTGAGTTGATGATGCCATCCAGCCATCTCATTCTCTTTCATCCCCGTCTCCTCCCGCCCCCAATCCCTCCCAGCATCAGGGTCTTTTCCAATGAGTCAACTCTTTGCATGAGGTGGCCAAAGTATTGGAGTTTCAGCTTCAGCATCAGTCCTTCCAATGAACACCCAGGACTGATCTCCTTTAGGATGGACCGGTTGGACCTCCTTGCAGTCCAAGGGACTCTCTCAAGAGTCTTCTCCAACACCACAGTTCAAAAGCATCAATTCTTCAGCGCTCAGCTTTCTTCACAGTCCAACTCTCACATCCATATGTGACCACTGAAAAAATCATAGCCTTGACTAGGCAGACCTTTGTTGGCAAAGTAATGTCTCTGCTTTTTAATATGCTATCTAGGTTGGTCATAACTTTCCTTCCAAGGAGTAAGCGTCTCTTAATTTCATGGCTGCAATCACCATCTGCGGTGATTTTGGAGCCAAAGAAAATAAAGTCTGACACTGTTTCCACTGTTTCCCCATCTATTTCCCATGAAGTGATGGGACCAGATGCCATGATCTTAGTTTTCTGAATGTTGAGCTTTAAGCTAACTTTTTCACTCTTCTCTTTCACTTTCATCAAGAGGCTTCTTAGTTCCTCTTCACTTTCTGCCATAAGGGTGGTGTCATCTGCATATCTGAGGTTATTGATATTTCTCCCAGCAATCTTGATTCCAGCTTATGCTTCTTCCAGCCCAGCATTTCTCATGACATACTCTGCATATAAGTTAAATAAGCAGGGTGACAATATACCAGGGATCAAACCTAGGCCCCTTGCACTGGGAGCAGGTAGTCTTAACCTCTGGACCACCAGGGAAGTCCTTGAATTAATTATTTTCTAATAGCCGCATTAAAAAGCAAACAAAATGACAACAGGTGATATTAAATTTAATAATATATTTTATTTAACCTAATACATAAAAACATTATCATTTCAACATGTAATCAATATAAAATGATTGAAATATTTTACACTATTTTTTTTCTTTTTTCATACGGAATCTTCACGATCTGCTCTCTGGTGTCTGTTTTATGCTGACAGTACATCTCAAATTGGACCAACCACATGTCAAGTGCTCAAGAGCTACATGTGGTCAGTGGCCGCCATACTGGCTAGCCCAGGCCTGGAGGAGACCTTCTGTGCTGAGCTCAGGAATTAAGCAGATACAACTAGTACTTGGGGTTTCCCAGGTGGTGCTAGTGGTAAAGAACCCACCTGCCAATACAGGAGACATAAGAGATGAGGGTTCGATCCCTGGGTGGGGGTGATCCTCTGAAGGAGAGCATGACAACCCACTCCAGTATTCTTGCCCAGAGAATCCCATGGACAGAGGAGCCTGGTGGGCTATAGTTCATAAGAGTCAAACAGATTCGGATATGTCTGAAGTGACACAGCCTGCATGCAAGCAACTAGCACTTGGCAGCTCAAAGGGACCTTTTGGGAACTTCTCAAACCTTTCCTCCCTTCCACATAGACGAGGTTTCCACCAGATTAGGGAGGGAATAAGGCCACAGAGGGGACAGGGTTTGGTTTCCCTGGCTAAATGTGCCCCTCCCAATGAAGCCTGGTTTACTCCGATTTCCCTCTACGCAAGGCATGGCCAGGTCAGGGGGTGAGGTGTCTGACCATACCTCCTCCCTTCTGACCGTAGACCCCTGCCTGAATGGTGGCTCATGTCAGGACGGGGTGGGATCCTTTTCCTGCTCCTGCCTCCCTGGCTTTGCTGGCCCCCGCTGCGCCCATGACGTGGACGAGTGTCTGAGCAGCCCCTGCGGCTCAGGCACCTGCACAGACCACGTGGCCTCCTTCACCTGCACCTGCCCGCCGGGTTATGGCGGCTTCCGCTGCGAGCAGGACCTCCCCGACTGCAGTCCCAGGTGGGTGGGGCCTCTCCTAGGGGTCAGGGACCCTGGCATCAGATGGGGCGTGGGACCCGAGGAGCCGGGGACAGCTGGACACCCACTACAGGACTCTGATGCCTGATGGGAACACGTCCGGGAAGGGGCAGGGCATCTGTTGGGAGGTCTCCTTAGGTACCCTGGTCCCTGCGGGAGCATGGCCAGAACAGGGTGGGGCTTCCACATAGCCCCGAAGCACCTGGTATACTGGGGTTAAGGGACATGACAGGGCGGGGCCTTTGGAGGACCTCAGCTTCTCCTTGGCTTAGGGGTCTGGAGTGGGGCGGGACCTCTGAAGGGCGGGGCCTGACGCGCCCCTCCTTTCCCGCCAGCTCCTGCTTCAATGGAGGGACCTGCGTGGATGGTGTGAACTCATTCACTTGTCTGTGCCGCCCGGGCTACACTGGCACACACTGCCAACATGAGGCGGACCCTTGCCTCTCGCGGCCCTGCATGCACGGGGGCGTCTGCACTGCCTCCCACCCAGGCTTCCACTGCGCCTGCCCAGACGGCTTCACCGGCGCTCAGTGCCAGGTGGGCGGGGTCACTGGAGCCTTGGGGGAGGAGTCTAGAGGGATGTTCTGGGGGAGGGGCCTTCTGGGTACACTGGTTGGTTGAGAAGGCAGCCTGGATCCTGGGGAGGAGTTGGCAGAGGGATTGCGGTGAGGGGCCTGGCAGGGATCCTGGGGGAGAAATCTGGAGAGGCGTTCTGGAGCCTGCTCAGGACCCTGGAGGAGAAGCTGAGCAGGGTTTCTAGGGGTCCCTGAGTGTGAACACCCTGGCCTTCCTCGACAGACGCTGGTGGACTGGTGCAGCCGCTCGCCCTGTCAGAATGGGGGTCGCTGTGCCCGGACGGGGGCCTCTTTCTATTGCCTTTGCCCCCCAGGGTGGAGCGGCCGTCTATGTGATATCCGGAGCCTGCCCTGCAGAGAGGCCGCAGCCCAAATCGGTGAGGGGGAGCGCGTGATTGGCTGTGTGTGCATATACTGCTTCCTAGTGTGAGCTGAATGAGAGTGCGCCAGAGCTTATGGGCGTGGTGGGGTGTGTGAGTGTGTGTGGACATGTCTGACAGCTGGCCAGGACAAGGTGGTGTGTGCGTCCAGCACTGTGAAAAAACTGGGATGTCTGCAGTGCTGTGTGTGACCTAGCTGATGTGAGCTTTGAAAGTGCGTGTGTGTGTGGCAGTGTCAGGGGATGTGTGGTAACCCAGTGGAATGTGTGTGACGCCTTGGTGACTGAGGCTAGTGGGGATGCTGGGTGTGCGGTGTGTGACGGGGGCAGGGAGGCGGGAGTCTGCTGATGCTGCTGTCCTCTGCTCAGGGGTGCCCACGGAGCAGCTGTGTCAGGCGGGTGGGCAGTGTGTGGACAAGGACAGCTCCCATTACTGTGTGTGCCCAGAGGGCCACACTGGCAGCCACTGTGAGCAGGAGATGGACCCCTGCGTGGCTCAGCCCTGCCAGCATGGGGGTACCTGCCAAGGCTACATGGGCGGTTATGTGTGCGAGGTAAGGAGCGCCCAGGGGAGGACATGGAGGGCTGGTCACCCTGAGTGTGTCTGGCTACACATTTCTGTGTGTCTAGAGCCTGGTGCGGTATCCCTCCCTAGGCGTGTCTGGGTTTTTGCTTTTGTGACTCTGGGTGTATCTTTGTGGGTGTCACTCTGGGTAGATCTCAGGGTGTCTCTGTCTGGCTGTACCTCTGTCTTTCGTTATTTCTTGGACATATGTGTCTCTGTGCATGGTGTCTCTATGGGTATGAATGGCACACATGTGCCAGTGTCTGAGTGTGCATCTCTGGCTGTGTGTGTCTTGGGTGTATCTGGGTATTTCTCCTGTGTGACTGCCTGTACATTTGTATGCATGTGTGTTTCTTTGCACTGAGTGTATCTGAAGCCCTCTGTGTCTGGGTGTTTCCACACACTGGGTGTGTGTTTTTGCTCACTGAGTATGTCTCTGTGCGTGGGATGAATGTGTGTGTCCCTTTGCCCTGAGATTCTCTGTATCTTCATGGGGAGCATCTGTGTCCTTCTGGGCTGAGGAGGTCCTTGTCTCGCCCCCACTGCAGTGTCCATCTGGCTACACTGGTGACAACTGTGAGGATGATGTAGACGAGTGTGCCTCCCAGCCCTGCCAGCATGGGGGCATCTGCATTGACCTCGTGGCCCACTATCTCTGCTCCTGCCCCCCAGGGACGCTGGGTAGGCCAGGATCAGGGTTGGGGGACAGGCGGGGAGGCTGGGTTTCTGAGCCCTCCTGATGTCCCCCATCCCCCACCCCCCTAGGTGTGCTCTGCGAGATTGATGAGGATGACTGTAGCCCAGGCCCAGCCCTGGACCTGGGGCCCCGGTGCCTGCACAATGGTACCTGTGTGGACCTGGTGGGTGGTTTCCGATGCACCTGCCCCCCAGGATACACTGGCCTGCGCTGTGAGGGGGACGTCAATGAGTGTCGCCCAGGTGCCTGCCATGCCGCACATACCCGGGACTGCCTGCAGGACCCAGGTGGGGGCTTCCGCTGCCTGTGTCACCCGGGCTTCACAGGTGAGCATGGGAAGAGGGGGCTGGCCTGGGATCCTGCCTGTGTTCCCTACAAGCAGCTGATCCAGGTCCTTCTGCTTGCCCAGGTCCCCGCTGTCAGACTGTCTTGTCTCCCTGTGAGTCTCAGCCTTGCCAGCATGGAGGCCAGTGCCGACCCAGCCCAGGCCCTGGGGGTGTGCTGTCCTTCTCTTGCCACTGCATCCCGGTAGGTGGTAGGTGGGGGTGGCCGGTGGTAACAGGGTCTCTGGAAGCGGGTTGGGGGTGGGGGTTTGGGGGGCGTGGCCTCATGGGAGGGTGAGGCTTTAGGGGACAAGAAGTGGAAGAGGATTTCTGAGAAATGTTGAAATTACCTGGAGGTTGTGTGTCTCTTCGCAATCTGGATTTGCGGCCTCTTGGGAAAGCTTGGGCTTACCTGTAAGGTGGGGCTGGCAGTGGGAGCCGGGAGAGGTTGGGCCAGACCTCGGGAGATCAGGGGCACAAGCTTTCCCAAGTTCTGATCCTCCATATTTCCTTCCCTCTCCCCCCTTCAACCCTCAATCCGCTTCTCCACCTTTCCATTTCTCTTACCTTCCCTACTTTCTCCTCCCCTTCTCTCTCTCCCTCTATCTCCTGCCCCTGCGCTTTTTTCCCTCTCCCCCCACCCAACCCACAGCCGTTCTGGGGCCCGCGTTGCGAGCGGGTGGCACGCTCCTGTCGGGAGCTGCAGTGCTCAGTGGGTGTCCCGTGCCAGCAGACGGTCCGTGGACCGCGCTGCGTCTGTCCCCCGGGGTTGTCGGGTCCCGCCTGCCGGGGTTCCCGGGGGTCGCTCCCCGGGGCCGCCAATGCCAGCTGCGTGACCTCGCCCTGCCTCCACGGGGGCTCCTGCCGCCCGGAGCCGCTCGCGCCCTTCTTCCGCTGCGCTTGCGCGCCAGGCTGGGCCGGGCCGCGCTGCGAGGTGCCCGCCATGATGCCCGAAGTATCCGTGGCGATGCCCGAGGTCCCGGAGGAGCCGGCGTGCCCGAGAGCCGCCTGTGAGGCCAAGAGCGGCGACAAGAACTGCGACCGCGAGTGCAACAGCCCCGGCTGCGGCTGGGACGGCGGCGACTGCTCGCTGAGCGTGAGCGACCCCTGGCGGCAGTGCGCGGCGCTGCAGTGCTGGCTCCTGTTCAACAACAGCCGCTGCGACCCCGCCTGCAGTTCGCCCGCCTGCCTCTACGACAACTTCGACTGCCGCGCCGGCGGCCGCGAGCGCACCTGCAAGTGAGTCCGTCCTCAGTCTGGGTCTTGTCTGTCCATGTGCCACATCTAACCACCCGTGGGCCCTGCTTCTCTGTCTGTCCATCCTTTTGCCTTGATCTGTCAGTCCGTCCTCAGTCTGTCTGTGGGGCTGTTCCTTCGTTTGCGCCATCTGTTTCTTGATGTACCTTTTCTGCCCATCCGCGTGCAGTTTGTCCGTCTGTGCCCCTCACTTAGCCATCCACGTGCCATTTCTGTCTGTCTGCCTGTCTTCCCATTCTTGTGCCCTGTCTGTACATCTTTGTTCCTTGCCTATCAATGTGGCAGTCTGTCCATCCATTAGCCCTTTCTGTTTTTCTGTCTGCCTCTGCACTCCATCTGTCCTCTTTAAACCCTGTTTGTTGGTCTTTCTGTCCATCCATGAATTTGTTTTGTCCCTCTATGCGCCCAGCTGTCTGTCTGCACCCCTGCTTGTCCATCCTTGTACCTCACCTGTCCCTCTCTCTGTCTCTATGCCAGACTGTCCCTGTATGTGCCCCATCTGTCCATCTGCACACCTTTGTGCCCCACCTGTTCATTCATGTGCCCCTTCTGTCCTTATGTCCATCCATGCATGTTTTTGCCCCTCTATATGCTCATTCATCTGTCCATGGCCCTGCTTGTCTTTCCCTGCCCCTCTTCTGACCTTCTCGGTCTGTTCATGAGGCCTGCTATCTGTCTCAGACATTCTATCTATCCATCCGTATTCTCTGCCCTGTCTGACCCTCTGTGTGTCCCTCTGTCTCCCCCCATCTCACTCTGCTCCAGCCATCCTGGCCTTTTTTCCGGTCTTTAGATTCCCCAGGCTTGGTCCCATCTCAGGGCCTTTGCACTGGCTGTTCGTTCTGCTGGGATGCTGCCCTTCAGGAAGTCACATGGCTCTTCCCTCATCTCCTTCAAGTCTTTGCTCAAGCACAAGTCTCTCCGTGAACTCCTTCCTGGCCACCCACAGCACCTCTCTGTTTAATTTTTTCCCTTAGCATTTAATTCGTGTGTGTGTATGTTTACATTTAGCCTTTATTGGTGTGTAATCGAAATCCTGTATGTTCTGCTCATTCATCATTTTTAATACATGTCTTTGCCCATTGTAAGGACAGCTTCAAGTGGGTAAGGTTTTGTGTTGGGGCCATAGCCTTAGTGGACTTCCCTGGTAGCTCAGTCGGTAAAGAATCTGCCTGCAATGCAGGAGACCTGGGTTTGATCCCTGGGTGGGAAAGATCCCCTGGAAAAGGGAAAGGCTACTTACTTCCATATTCCTGCCTGGAGAATTCCATGAACAGAGGAATCTGGCAGACCACCATCCATGGGGTCTCAAAGAGTCAGATACGACTGAGTGACTAACGTTTTCACCTCTCTCATATCCTTATCGCCTATAGCTGTGCCCAGCACCTAGGGCACAGTTGTCAATAGTTATTGACTTATTAATAATTGCAAAGCAACTGGCTGGTTTTGCAGAAAGCCTGATACGTTCCACAGGCATGTGGATACATTCCAGTTCTCTGCTCCCTGAGGAGTCTTGGGTGCTTTGTGGTGTATTCGTGCAGCTGGGGGCAAAGTGGGGGGATGTGGGGTGGGGGGTGGGAGTTGGGGGAGAGGCTCCCTTGACTCCGCCCTCCTCCTCTCCCAGCCCAGTGTATGAGAAGTACTGCGCGGACCACTTCGCTGACGGCCGCTGCGACCAGGGCTGCAACACGGAGGAGTGCGGCTGGGATGGCCTGGACTGTGCGGGTGAGGTGCCAGCCCTGCTGGCCCGCGGCGTCCTGGTGCTCACAGTGCTGCTGCCGCCGGAGGAGCTGCTGCGCTCCAGCGCCGACTTCCTGCAGCGGCTCAGCGGCATCCTGCGCACCTCGCTGCGCTTCCGTCTGGACGAGAACGGTCAGGCCATGGTCTTCCCTTACCACCGGCCCGGGCCTGGCGCTGAATCCCGGAACCGGCGGGAGCTGGCCCCTGAGGTGATTGGGTGAGTGACTCCACCCCCCAGGGGAGCCGTGGCAGGCGCACGCAGATGCTAGGGAAGGGGCACCATTCATAAGGCTTTGTGCGTTTGCTGTGCTTAGTCTCTCATTCGTGTCTGGCTCTTTGCGATCCCATGGACTGTAGCCTGCCAGGCTCCTCTGTCCATGGGGATTTTCCAGGCAAGAATACTGGAGTGGGTTGCCGTGCCCTCCTCCAGGGGATCTTCCCAACCCAGGGCTGGAACCCAGGTCTTCCACATTGCAGGCAGATTCTTTACCAGCTGAGCTACCAGGGAAGCCCCTTGTATGTTTTACTTCCCTTAACATCTGGGAACCACTATTCTAGCTATTTTTAAGTTCCCTTCAAACTCTAAAACCATGTGGCTGAACTTGGCTTTACTCCGGAAATATCTGATAAAGCACCTAATAGGTTTCAGGCACTGGGTTAGGTCTTTAGTCCAGTTATGTTTTCATTGATTTCACTGCTTAGGAAATGCCCAACATGTGGGAGTGCCTTCTTGGTAGTACAAATAGAGTCATATAATACACACATCTCAGCCTCAGTACCATTGACATTTGGGGCCAGATCATTCTTTACTGTGAGGGGTTGTTCTGTCTTGTGCACTGTAGGATGTTTGGCATCTTCCCTGGCCCTTCCTCACTCGATGCAGGCAACAGATCTCCCCCCTCCCAGATGTGACAACCAGAAATGCTTCCAGACATGGGCAATGGTCCTTTGGGGAGCAGAAGAAGAGCCTCCCCTCCTGATCCCTGTCTGCACCTCAACGCCTCACTGAACCCCCTGATCCTATGCTCTATGAGCTCCAATACCACTTCTGACTCTAACTTGTCCCCTTTTTTGTTTTAATTTTTTATTTTATAAAGTTTATAGTGAAGTAAAAGTCACTCAGTCATGTCTGACTCTTTGCGATCCCATGAACTATACAGTCCATGGAATTCTCCAGGCCAGAATACTGGAGTGGGTAGCCTTCCCCTTCTACAGGGAATATTCCCATTGCAGGGGTTGAACCCAGGTCTCCTGGATTGCAGGTGGGTTCTTTACCAGCTGAGCCACAAGGGAAGCATATAGGAGAGTTGGAAAATAAAGAACAAAGTTACATGTAGTTCCATTATATATTATGGGCTTTCCAGGTGGTGCTAGTGGTAAAGAAGCCTATTGCCAACACAGGAGATGTAAGAGATGTGAGTTCGATCCCTGGGTCAGGAAGATCCCCTATAGAAGGGCATGTCAACCCACTCTGGTATTCTTGCCTAGAGAATCCCATGGATAGAGGAGCCTGGTGAGCTACAGTTCATTGGGGTCGCAAAGAGTCGGATACTAATGAAGCCACTTAGCACGAATGTGTATATTGTGATCACTTTAAAATAGATAAATTATGATTTTTAGTTGGAGTTTCAGTATCAAACTGTCAAAAGTTAATATAAATGGAAAATATAAAACTCTCCTGCTGGTGACCTGGTGGAGGAGCCAGAGGGAGATGTGGCTTCTGAACAGGGTAGGACCCTGACACAGAGAGGAGGGCTGGGAGTTAGAGATGAGGAGCAGGACCTCTGACTGGGATGAAGGAGATGGGTGGATGGGTGATGTGCCAGTCCTTGGTGGGGTGACTGAGGTGCTAGAAGTGTTCTCATCAAGATGGAGACACAGGGCTTCCCTGCCAGCTTAGTGGTAAAGAATCTACCTGCCAATGCAAAGAGACATCGGTTCGATCCCTGTTTGAGGAAGCTCCCACCAGCGTTGGAGGGACTAAGCTCGTGCACCACAGCTGCTGAGCTTGTGCTCTAGAGCCCAGGAACCACAGCTACTGAGCCTATGTTCCCTAGAGCCAGTGCTCTGCAACAAGAGAAGTCAGCGCAGGGAGAATCCCGCACACTGCAACTAGAGCATAGCCCCTGCTCTCCACAACTACATAAAAGTTCATGGAGCAATGAAGACTCAGCACAGCCAAAAATAAATAAACAAGTAAAATTACTTTAAAAAATCTCTTTTAAAAAGGATTAAGACACCAGGTGAAAATTAGGGGTCACTTTGTGACTTGTAGAGTCTGGAGGGAACTGGGGGCCTTGGGGGAACACTCAGGAGGCGGCTAGGGTCTGGAGGGTGAGACCAATGAGCTTGGCAATCACTGTAGTCATGGAGGGACTTGAAGAAGTAGGGAGAGGTGTGGGGAACAGAAGGATGACATGGGGACACTGAGTTCTAAAGATTGGTTGAAAGAAAGTAGCTCAGAAGAGAGAAGCAGAAGGAGCAGAGACAGAAGGAGACCCAGGACTTGGGGTACTGGGTATCCTGAAGAAGGAGAAAGTTTGGAGGGTTGGGTTCCTGGAAGCAGAGCCTGAGATGGAGATTCAGATATATGCAATGTATTGAAAGGGTGCTCTGGGTAGATTGGGGATGAGGGAGGCAGGATGGGACAGGGGCAGGAACTGAGGCAGGAGGGAGCCTCAGCCAGAATCAGGCTGCAGCCTGATCTCTTGGAGAGCTCTGGAGGGTAAAATTGGTCCCGCCTTGAGACAGAAGGGCCAGCTTTTGTACACATCAGTCGATCCCTGGCCTAGGGCTTCCCTAAGTGGTGTCACCTCCCAAGTGAAGGGCTCCCCACTTTGCTGAAGCCAGTTCTCTGGGGAAAGGGACAGCTGTCAACTGTTAGAAGCCAGTGCTCACAGCAGGCAGGAGATGGATGCACCAGCCTGAGAAAGGAGATGTTGATGGGAAAACAGTGGCCATTGGATTCATGACTTAGAGGACACTGGTGGCCACAGCAAGACTGGCTTGGGAATTGACAAAGAACTTTAAACATATGCAAAAACAGATCAGGGTTATGCACATCTAGGTACCTAAGACCAAGTATTGACAATGAACATATATGACCATTTATATATATATAGATGTATCTGGCTTCGCTGGGTCTTAGTTATGGCACCCGGGATCTTTGATCTTCTCTGCGGGGTCTTTAGTTGTGGCATGTGGGATCTAGTGCCGTGACCAGGAACTGAACCCATGCCCCCGCACTTGGCGCTGGGAGCCTCAGCCATTGGATTATGAGGGAAGTCCCCCATGTGGCCATTCCTGTTTCATGTATAGTCCCTTCGATTTGTCCTAGTTCCCATGCTATGTCAGAATAATTCCTAGATAGCGCGTCATTTCATATGTAGACACTTCAGCATGCTTTTCTAAAAAAAATAAGCTCTCTTCTTAAAAACACTGTAATACCATGATCACAGCTAAAAATATAAACATCCTTAATATCACCAAATATATCGTAAGTGGATTAAAAAAAAAGATAGTTTGAGGGGATGTGGCGGGATTGGATGCCGGATGGGAGTCAGAGGTGACCTGGTGAGTAGAGATGCTTTTCTGAGCCCGGTGTGGGGCGGTGGGCAGGGCCTGGGGCGGGGCTTGTAGCGGCGCCTGCTGAGCCTCCTGTCCCTCCCCTGTGTCTCCGCAGCTCCGTAGTGATGCTGGAGATTGACAACCGTCTGTGCCTGCAGTCACCGGAGAACGACCACTGTTTCCCTGACGCTCAGAGCGCAGCGGACTATTTGGGAGCGTTGTCGGCGGTGGAGCGCCTCGACTTCCCTTACCCACTGCGGGCGGCGCGGGGTGAGGCCCAGCCCGGGGTAGGGGATAGGGGGATGAGGGTGGGCCTGGGCCCCTGGTAAAGACCCCCTGCTTCCCGCCCGCAGGGGAGCCAGTGGAGCTGCCGGAACCAAGCGTGCCGCTGTTACCGCTGCTGGCGGCCAGCGGCATCTTCCTGTTGGTCCTCCTGGTCCTCGGCGTCATGGTGGCCCGCCGCAAGCGTGAGCACAGCACCCTCTGGTTCCCCGAGGGCTTCGCGCTGCACAAGGATGTGGCCGCGGGACACAAGGGCCGGCGGGAACCCGTGGGCCAAGACGCGCTGGGCATGAAGTGAGGACCCTACCCGATCCCTCACCCCGTCCCTGACTATGGCGGGGTCTGAGGAGCCCTTCCTTGAGCCCACCTTCACCCGACTCTGACCTCTGACCCCTACCTGACCCTAACTTCAGACTCCAGCTTGGACATCAGTGTTTGTCTCCTTGACCAACGACTCCATAATCCCTAAGGGATCACCCCTGATTGTGACCCTTGATCCCCTTTCCTATGGTCCAGTTTCCTGACTCAAATCCTAATGTGACAACCCCCTCCCCCAACCCCAGCCGCTCAGACTTCACCCTGATACTCAGAATGTGTTCCTACATGACTGTGGACCTCATGACCCCTGTCTGCACCCCAACCCCTCACTGGACCCCCGATACTATCCTCTATGAGCCCCAGTACCACCTCTGGCTCTAACCTACCCTGACTTTTTTTTTTTTGGTTTTAAGTTTTAATTTTTTAATTTATGCAAGTATGATAGCACGTTTACAGGAGACATGGAAAATACGAAAGAAAGTTACATGTAGTTCCACTATATATTACAATTATTTTGTAAGTAGATAAATTAATATTTTTCATTGGAGTTTCAATATCAAACTCTCAAAAAATTAACAGAATGAATAGACAGAAAAGCAGAGGGATATGGTAGACCTGAAAAGCAGTATGAGCCAATTAAACATAATTAAGATTATACAATTTTCACACAACAGCAGGGTTCAAAATCTTCAATTCCCATAGACTATAATCCAGGAGATACTGGCCCATACCCAGGATCATAAAACAAGGTGCAAAAATGTCATGGTCTAAAGGTATTGAAATCATATAGAGTCTGTTCTCTTGTCACTGGAATCATGTTAGAAATCAATATCAAAAGAAATTTGAAAATAACCCATATATTTGCAAGCGCACTGTGACATTTAGCAAGAGAGATCTTTGACTTAGCCATTGAAAGCCTCAAGAATAACCTACCCTGACTCTTGACCTGACCTCTCACCCCCTGTCCACCCCAACACAATGCTCATTCCCTATGATACTCAGTCCTGGCCTTGGCCACAACCTCCACCTCCCTGACCGGCCCCTCAAGACTCCAGCCCCACCCTGTCCTAATCCCTGAATTTACCTCTCCTGTGCCCTCTGCTCCCTCTCTACAGCCTCTTTATTCCTGGCTACATCTCTCACCTGCTATGAGGATAACTCTGTCTTCCATGATCTACGATGTCATCTGCTGTAACCCATGCTGTATGCCTGTGACCCTCACCTGTCCCACAGACATCTGCTCTGACCTCTGATCCCACTCCTGTCCCTTCCCCAGTTCCACCTGACTGTCACCCATCACAACCCTTGGCAGTATCCCCTGCAACCCTGACCGCATCCTGCATCCCTTCCTTGGACCCTATCTCTTGACCTTGCGTGCCCTGGCCCTGCTGACCCCATTGTCTCTTCTCCCCTCCCCACTTCCCACTGTCCCCACAGGAACATGGCCAAGGGTGAGAGTCTGATGGGGGAGGTGGCCACCGACTGGATGGATACAGAGTGTCCGGAGGCCAAGCGACTGAAGGTTGTGTTCCCTCCTGTGACCCCTGCCCTCAGGGTCCTGGGTGGGGGCCCAGTGGTCAGTGGGAGAGCCAGGGGAATCCCTGCTGTCCCTGGTTCCGGGGAACAGTCACGGCAGCCCCCCCTTCCTGCTCCTGGCGTCTTTCCAGAGGGGATCCCCTATTCCAGAGAGTGACTCTGCATTCTCTCTGATGTGGCCATCTTAGCCCAGTGTGCCCAGCCTGAGAATACCCCCAGCTAGTCTTTTCCTGTCCAGGGGACACACCGATGGGCCGTCTTTGTCAGCGAGTGTTGCCATAATGAAATACTGCAGACTGAGTGGTTTAAACAACAGACACTTATTTTTCTCACACCTATGGAGGCTGGGGCTTCCCAGGTGGTGCTGATGGTATAAAGAACCTGCCTGCTAGTGCAGGAAAGGCAGGAGATGTGAGTCCAATCCCTGGGTCAGGAAGATCCCCTGAAGGAGAGCATGGCAACCCACTCCAGTATTCTCTCCTGGAGAATCCCATGGACATAGGAGCCTGGTGGGCTGCAGTCCATAGGGTCACACAGAGTCGGCCATGACTGAAGCGACTTAGCAGGCACAGATACACACTGGAGGCTGTAAGTCCAGGATCAGTGTGCTGGTAAGACTGGCTCTTGGTAAGGGCTTCTTCTTATCTTGTAGAATGTGTCTTCTCACTGTGTCCTCACATGACCTTTTCTCTTTGTGCGCAGAGAATAAGGGAGAACTCTGGTGTCTCTTCCTCTTGCACTGGTCCTATTGGATTAGGGCTCCACCCTTATGATCTTATTTAACCTTAATTACTTCCTTAAAGGCTCTGTCTCTAAATATAGTCATGTTGGGGGATTAGGCCTTCATCATATGATTTTTGTTGTTGTTCAGTTGCTAAGTTGTGTTTGACTCTTTGTGACCCCATGGACTGTAGCACGCTAGGCTTCCCTGTCCTTCACCATTTCCCTGAGTTTGCTCAGACTCATGTCCATTGAATTGGTGATGCCATCCTATCATCTCATCCTCTGTCATCCTCTTCTCCTGCTGCCTATGTTTTAATGTTTGTTAAAATGGATACTTCTCTTGCAAATGACAGCTAAAGAAATCTGCTTGCCCCGGGCTTTTTTTTCTTTCTTTCTCATCCAAAAGTGGGTGTTAAGTATATGGTGAAGAATGTTTATGTGGGTATTGTAAAATTATTGCATCATCTTTTTTTTTTTTAAAGTTAATTAATTTATCCTTGGCCACGATGGATCTTTGTTGCTTTGAGTGGGCTTTCTCTAGTTGTGGGCGACTAGGGCTACTCTCTAGTTATGGTGGGCAGGCTTCTCATTGTGGTGGCTTCTCTTGTTGCAGAACATGGGCTTTAGGGCGAGGGCTCAGTAGTTGTGGCGCCCAGGCTTAGTTACTCCAAGGCATAATGAATCTTCCCGGACCAGGGATCAAACCCATGTCCCTGCTTTGGCAGGTGGAGTCTTAACTACTGGACCACCAGGGAAGTCCCTGATGGCATCATCTTGATTTTACCAATGAGAAGCTCAGAATTCTAGGGTTACAAGCCTTCTAAGTGACAGCGTCAGACACTAAATCCACATTGAAGGGTGTCCCATCCTCCAGAACCTTTGCTGGTTAGCTGTCTGTCTCCTGGCTCTCCCCTTTTATGAAATTCAACTCCCTACCTGGGTCTAAGTTCAGATCTGATTGGATCAGGCTCTGTTTAGTCCGTGTGTGCTCAGTCGCTCAGTCGTGTCCGACTCTTTTCAACCCCCATGGACTGTAGCCCACTAGGTCCCTCTATCCATAGGATTTTCCAGGCAAGAACTGGAGTGGGTTGCCATTTCCCACCGAAACACCTGGGAAGCCCCTATCAAGCAGGATGTTAATGGCTTCTCGGCACCCGCCGTGTGTGCATCTCTGTGATAGAAATCTGTGAGAATGCCCAGATAGTCCCTCTGTGTCTCCCAGTTCCTTGTGAGAACCTGGCTCCTTGTGCCTCCAGGTGGAGGAGCCTGGTGTGGGGACTGAGGACGCTGTGGATTGCCGCCAGTGGACTCAACACCACCTGGTTGCCGCCGACATCCGCGTGGCACCAGCCATGGCCTTGACACCGCCACAGGGCGATGCAGATGCGGACGGCATGGATGTCAACGTGCGCGGTCCAGGTCAGTGATGGCGCCCCTGCCTCCAGAATGCCTTTGATCCTTCCTGCTCATAAGAGGCTCCATCTGAGTCTGTGCTCTGGGAACAGCTGGGTGTGTCTGGCTGCCTGGCTGTGGGTTAATCAGCCCTGTTAATCAGGACTCTTGGTTGCTTGTGATAATAGCCCAACTCAAGCTAACTTTAGTAAAACAAGGGATTTACTGGCTCTTGTAAACAGAAGCTTCAGGCACATTCGGATCCTGAACTTGTCAGCTTTTGGCTCCAGTCCAGGCAGTCTTTCTTCTGCAGGCATTACACAACCTTTTTCTCATCTGTAACAGCAAAAGTCCCAGGATGAGTTTTTTTTTTTTTTTTTTAAATGTAGCTGTTATGTTTCAATGTAATGCACACATTCTTGTTGATGCCCAAACTATTGTATCTTTGGGCAGTGAAAGCTATTTATTTATTTAAAAAATTTTTTGGCTGCACTGGGTCTTTGTTGCAGTGTGTGGGCTCTTTGTTGCTGTTCACGGGTCTTCTCCAGTTGCGGTGCAGGGGCTTCTCCTTGCCGCGGCTTCTCCTGTTGCGGAGCATGCCTCAAGGGTATCCGGGCTCAGTAGTTGTGGCACACTGGGCTTAGTGGCTCCGCAGCAGCATGTGGGATCTTCCCAGATTAGGGATCCAACCCGGGTCCCGTGCATTGGCCGGCAGATTCTTAGTCACTGGGCCACCAGGGAAGTCCTCCCAGGATGAGTTCTGATTGGATGGTCTAAGGTCACGTGCCCCGTGTGTGACCCAATCAGTGTGGCCTGGGGCTGGAACATTGCAGATTGACAGGCCTGGGCTATATGCCTGTCTCTGAAGTGGCGGGGGTGTGGAGGGGTGTTGCCTTTACCTAGGGCTTGAGAATGGAGAATGGGGTGCTAGTGGCTTCCTAAGGGAAACAAGAGCGTGGTGTCCGAATCCTCTTGGGTCTGTCTTTGCCACATTTTATAATATCCCTCCTGCAGCTCTGATTTGCTTTGGCTCCAAATGACTCGCACCTGTCACTCTCTTTTGACTCCCATTATGCCCCCGGGTACTTGGTATTTTATGTCCCTCGGTGTAGCTCCTAAACGCTGGATGCAGGTATATGAAAGGCTCAGCTCCTTTGTCTGAAGCTGGATTACAACTCTGGGTACAAGTCAGCTTTCAGAGTCCCCCTTTGGGATCAGGCTGAAATGTTGTTGTTCAGATTCTAAGTCATGCCTGACTCTTCCCGACCCGGTGGACTGCAGCACATGAGGCTTCCCTGTTCTTCACTGTCTCCTGGAGTTTGCTCACATTCATGGCCATTGAGTCGGTGATGCCATCCAACCATCTCATTCTCTGTTGCCCCCTTCTCCTCCTGCCCTCAATCTTTCCCAACGTGAGGGTCTTTTCCAGTGAATCAGCTCTTTGCATCAGGTGGCCAAAGTGTTGGAGCTTCAGCTTCAGCAACAGTCCTTCCATTGAATACTCAGGGTTGATTTCCTTTAGGGTTAACAGGTTTGATCTCCTTGCTCCAGCACCATGATTCGAATGCATCAATTCTTGGGTGCTCAACCTTCTTTATGGTCCAACTCTCCCATCTGTATGTAACTCCTGGAAAAACTGTAGCTTTGACTAGATGGACCTTTGTTGACAGAGTGAAATAACTCAGGCTGAAATAACTCTCCAGGAATGTGGTCATCGTCCACTTGCTTGACTTCCTTCCTCCCTCGTTCTGTGTACCCTACTGCTTAGGAGGCCTCCTGCCACAAACCAATGCCTGTGAAGCCTCATCCTGGGTTGGCTTCAGAGTACCTGACACAAGTGTGTGTGCGCGTGTGCGCGATGGGAAGATTGGCCCCTTGATCTTGTACTTTCACACATCCCACTTCCTCCTAATGCAGTGCACTTCCTCCTAATACAGTGCCATATTCCCTGGGAAGATCCTGTGTCCCTCTCCTTTCTGACACACTCCTGATCCCTGCAGATGGCTTCACCCCTCTGATGCTGGCCTCCTTCTGCGGGGGAGCCCTGGAGCCAATCCCAACCGAGGAGGACGAGGCAGAAGACACATCAGCCAGCATCATCTCAGACCTGATCTGCCAGGGCGCACAGCTTGGGGCTCGGACTGACCGCACTGGCGAGACGGCCCTGCACCTGGCTGCCCGCTATGCCCGGGCTGACGCGGCCAAGCGGCTGTTGGATGCTGGGGCAGACACCAATGCCCAGGACCACTCTGGCCGCACCCCCCTGCACACAGCTGTCACTGCTGATGCCCAGGGCGTCTTCCAGGTGAGATCGGCTTGCCTCTTGGGACTTCACAGCTGGGACACACATCAGACAGGCTTGGGTTTGAGCCCTGGTTCTGCCTGTCAGAGCTCATCTTTCTCATTTGTGAAATGGGGATATATGAGTGTAGAGTTACTGTCAAGTGGCTGCTCCCTGAACTCATTGGTTCCATGGGAGGCATTGGTCTGGGTCCTCAGAGGGCTTGGGGGTGTTTCTTCTTCCCTTGTTCTTGCCATGACTCCTCTGCTGCATTCCCGTCTCCCTTAGATTCTTATCCGGAACCGCTCTACAGACCTGGATGCTCGCATGGCAGACGGCTCCACGGCACTGATCCTGGCAGCCCGCCTCGCAGTGGAGGGCATGGTGGAAGAGCTCATCGCCAGCCATGCTGATGTCAATGCTGTGGATGAGCTCGGTAGGCTGTGGCGGGTAGCGATGGGTGGGGGCTGAGACAGTGTCACCTGGGCCCTGACATGGTGTGAACTCACACCCACACTGAGACCCAGTCAGTGAAACCCATGCACTCATAACAGGGTTTCAACATGGACTTACGCTCTCATACATTTATTATTATTATTTTTAAATGGCACCCATTAGCCTATATTGTGCTGCAGTGATTTAGAAAAAGGTGCCTTTCCCCATGGGGCTTCCCAGGTTTCTCAGTGGTAAAGAATTTGCCTGACAATGCAGGAGACACAGGAGACATGGGTTCAATCCCTGGGTCGAGAAGATCCCCTGGAGTAGGAAATGGCAACCCACTACAGTATTCTTGCCTGGAAAATTCCAGGGAGAGAGGAGCTTGGTGGGCTACAGTCCATGGTTTCACAAAGAGTCTGACACAACTGAAGGACTGAGCAGGCAAGCATGCCATTCTCCAAGACTCTTTCCATCTGCTTTGTTAGAAGAGCGTACACTGGTGCCACCTGCTGGACTACTGGTGTAAAATTTGCAAATCAGCCAATCTGTAGGTGGGGATCACTTCTTGCTTGGGGCTGGCTTGCTTGACCAACAGCACCTGACTGTGTCTGGAGAACTTCACATAGCCACAGACACACTCGGACTCTCAGAAACATCTTTGAAGCCAGGTGTTCTTAATCTCAGCAACACTGACATTTGGGGGTGGGATCTTCCTATGCAGTGGGGGCTGCCCTGTGCAGTGTAGCATTCTTGGTCTGGACCCACTGGATGCCAGTAGCACCCCACCTCCCAGATATGACAACCAAAAATATCTCCAGACATTGCCAAATTCCCCTTAGAGGAAAGTCACCCCTGCTTGAGAAATATGGCTCTAGAAGGGCACTGGCCAATAGAACTGTCTGTGATGATGAAGTACTCCTGGTCTGTGCTGTCTAACATGGTAGCTACTGGCAACACATGGTGATTACTGAGTGCTGAAATGTGGCTGGGGTGAACAAAGAACTGAGTCTTTTATTTCATTGAATATTATAACCTTTGTTTTGCCTTTTTTTAAAAAATAGCTGAATTGACATATAATTCACACATCATGCAGTTCATTCAAGTGTAAAATCCAGTGATTTTTTTTGTCTAACCACCTGTGTGTGTGCTAAGTTGGCCTCAGTCATGTCCAACTTTTTTTGACCCCGTGCACTGTAGCCTGCCAGGCTCCTCCGTCCTTGGGATTCTCCAGGCGAGAATACTGAAGTGGGTTACCATGCTCTCCTCCAGGGGATCTTCCCAACCCAGGGATTGAACCCACATCTCTTACATCTCCTGCATTGGCAGCTGGGTTCTTTACCACTAGCGCTGCCTGGGAAGCCCCCTAGTATAACCACAAGCTTGTGCAAATATCATCTCAATAAATGTTACTTTATTTTTTGTTACAATAAATTTTAGAATGTTTTCATCACCTGAAATAGAAGCCTTTGCCTCTTAGCCATCACCCCTCCACACCCCCTCATTTTCCGTGGCCCTTCAATTCAGTTCAGTCGCTCAGTTGTGTCAGATTCTTTGTGATCCCATGAATCACAGCACGCCAGGCCTCCCTGTCCATCACCAACTCCCGGAGTTCACTCAAACTCATGTCCATCGAGCTGGTGATGCCATCCAGCCATCTCATTCTCTGTCGTCCCCGTCTCCTCCCACCCCCAATCCCTCTTAGACAATTGCTAATGTACTTTCTCTCTATAAGGATTTGTGTATTCTACTCTATATAAATGGAATCACACAATATGTGGTCTTTCTTGGTTGGCTCCTTTCACGTAGCATGATGTTTTCTAGGTTCATGAGCCTGCAAATAGCAGGTATATACATGGTGGCATGTACCAGTATTACTTTTTGTTTTGTGGCCTTACTGTAAGGTTTGCGGGGTCTCAATTCTCTAACAGGGATTGATCCCCAGCCACAGCAGTGAAAGCCCATAATCCTAACCACTAGGTCAGCAGGGAACTCCCTCTTTTCTTTTTAAAATTATTTATTTTTGGCTGTTCTGGGTCTTCATTGCTGGCTTTCTGTAGTTGTGGCAAGTGGGGGCTACTCTCTAGTTGCAGTGCATGGGCTTCTCATTGCTGTGGCTTCTCTTGTTGGAGAGCATGGGCACTAGGGTTCACAGCCCTCAGTAGTTGCAGCTCCTGGGCTCCAGAGCACAGGCTCAGTAGCTGTGGTGCACAGGCTTAGTTTCTCCACCATGTGTAGGATCCTCCCAGACCAGAAACTGAGCCCGTGTCCCCTGTGTTGCAGGGTTCTTAACCACTGGGTTCTTGACCACTAGAACACACAGAGAAACCCCCTTTTTTGTTTTTAATGACTAAATAATACTCTATTATATGGATGCACCACATTTTGTTTATGCATTCATCCAGTGATGGACATTTGGGTTGTTTTTGCTTTTGGGCTGTTATGAATAATGCTGCTATGGAATTCACGTATCAGTTTTTTGTGTGGACGTGGTTTTATTTCTCTGGGATGTATCCCTAGGGGCAGAATTGCTAGGTCACATGATAACTCTTTTTAACTTTTTGAGGAACTGCCAGACTGTTTTCCACAGTGGCTGCCCTATTTTTCATTCCTACCAACAGTGTATAAAAAAGGTTCCAATAGTGCCACATCCTGACTGACAACTTGTTTTTCTCTGTCTTTTTGTACTGTCTCCCTAGTGGATGTGAGTTAGTATCTCAGTGTGGTTTGATTTACATTTCCCTGATGGCTAATGATATTGAGCATTTTCCCACATTTATTAGCCATTTGTATATATTTGGAGGAATGTCTGTTCAGATTCTTTGCCCATTTTTAAATTGGGTTATTTGTCTTTTTATGACTGAATTATAAGTTCTTCATATATTCTAGGTAGGTCTTTTATCAAACATACAGTAGGTTTATTATATTTGTAGGTTTTCTTTTGGTGGAGACTGTACCCCATGGAATATGGGATCTTAGTTTCCCAGCCAGGAATCAAACTGCCCACTCCGTGCAGTGGAAGCTTGGAGTCTTAACTGTTGGGCCATCAGGGAAGTTCTTGTAGGTTTTCTTTTTACTTTCTAGATGATGTCCTTGTGTGTGTTAGTCACTCAGTCATGTCTCACTCTTTCCACCTCATGGACTGTAGTCCACCAGGCTCCTCTGTCCAGAATTGCCTGGAATTCTCCAGGCAAGAATACTGGAGTGGGTTACCATTCCCTTCTGCATGGCATCTTCCCAACCCAGGGACTGAACCTGAGTCTTCTGTGTCTCCTGCATGGCAGGCAGATTCTTTACCCATTGAGCCATCGGACAAACCCTTAGTTCCCCTACCAGGAATCAAACCTCCACCCCCTACAGTGGAGTCTTAACCATTGGACTGCCAGGGAATTTCCCTATAGGTTTTCTTTTTTACTTTCTAGATGATGTCCTTACAAGCACAAGTTTTTTCATCTTGATTATGTCCAGTTTATCTATTTTTGTTGTTATTGGTGCTTGTGTTTTGGGTGTCATATCCAAGAATCCTTTGCCTAATTCAAAGTCTCATGAAAGTGTACTCCTGTGTTTCTTTCTAAATGTTTTATGGTTTGAGCTCTTACATTTAGACATTGGATTCACTTTGAATTACTTTTTGTATGGGGTGTGAGGTAGGGGTCCAACTTTGTTCTTTTGCATGTGCAGATCCAGTTGTACCAGTATCATTAAAAAAAAATAATTTTATTTATTTTGGCTGTGCTGGGTCTTTGTTACTGTGTGTGGGTTTTCTCTAGTTGTAGTGACTGGGGGCTGCTCTCTAGTTGAAGTGTGTGGGTGTCTCACTGTGGTGGCTTCTCTTGTTGCAGAGCATGGGCTCTGGGCTCAGAGGCATCAGTAGTTGTGGCTCCTGGGCTCTAGACCACAGGCCCAATAGTTGGGGCACACAGGTTTAGTTACTCCAAGGCATGTGGGAGTAACATGATCCCTCCCAGATCAGGGATCAAATCTGTGTCCCCTGCATTGGCAAGCAGATTCTCCACCGCGGAGCCACCAGGGAAGCCCTCTAGCACGATCTGTTGAGAAAGTTACCCTTTCCTCAATAAAATACATTGACACCAGTTTAATTAATTAATTAATTTTTTGCCATGCTGTGAAGCCTGTGGGATCTCAGTTCCCTGACCAGGGATTGGACCTGGGCCATAGCAATGAAAGCTTGGAATCCTAACCACTAAGAACCACATGTGACTGTGGCTGTTGCATTGGACAGCACAGCTCTAAGTACAACTTAGTAAGGCCCACATAATATGCCCCAAACATGGAAAGTTATACCTACAGCTGTGTACACATGGACCCAAACACAGGTACTCAGATACTCTGGTAAGCCTACGCTCCCCTCATCCCAGCCCACATTCTAGACACTTCCTGTTTCCCCCTGTGGGGGAGGGGCAGCTAATGAGCCAGGTCCTGGCCTTGACCTCTCTACACTTCCCCACAGGAAAATCGGCCTTACACTGGGCTGCAGCTGTCAACAACGTGGAGGCCACCTTGGCTCTGCTCAAAAACGGAGCCAACAAGGACATGCAGGATAGCAAGGTGAGCCCTAGCCTTTGGTTCACCTTCAGCCCTGGAACAGCCTCCACAGGTAGCAGAGAGGAGATTGGGGGAGGCTAGTGGGGACATTCACCCTGCCTGTAGCCAGCATTCGTGTGGGATCAGGGCCCAAGAGGTTCCAATAGTGGATCAGAGGAGGAAGTGTATGGCAGTTGCTGGTGACCTTGGACAAGTTACTTAACTCTTCTGAACTTCTGTTCACATTTTTGAAATGGAGAAGCAACAGTACCCACCTCATCGCCTCTTCCAAGGATTCAGTGAGCTAATGCTTTTGTAAAGTGCTTAGCGGATCCTCAGCAAAAGATAGCTATTATGACTGTTGTTTGAAAACCCTTGCAAGGTGGTATTACCCTCATTTTATAAATGAAAAATGAGGTTCAAAAGAATGCAGGGGTAGATTCCATCTTTATCTAAAATTTCCATGTTATATTTGTTATGGATTTTTTTTTTGCATTAATCTTTACTTTAAAAACTACATTAAATACCATTTATTTTGATAGCAGAATTTTTCGCCACCCCCTTAAATTCTGTGCCTAAGGTGAGTGCCTCACTCTCCTCACCCTAGTCCAGGCTTTAGGGCCTGAAGTTTCTTAACAGGTGCTGGATGAATAGGGCTTTAAGGAAAGAACTTGCCCAGTTTTTCCTCCAGGCAGAACTGAGATTCCAGTCAAGTTCTGTCTGACTGCAGAGTATGAACTCCTAGCTCTGTTTCCCCCAGAGACTAGAGGCCTCTGTGACGTTCAGTTCAGTTCAGTTCAGTCCAGTCGCTCAGTCGTGTCCGACTCTCCGCGACCCCATGAATAGGCCGGACTTAATCTGACTCGTGACCCTGACATCTTGTGGGTTCCCGGGCCCCCACAGGAAGAGACTCCACTGTTCCTGGCCGCCCGGGAGGGCAGCTTCGAGGCGGCCAAGCTGCTGCTGGACCACTTTGCCAACCGGGAGATCACAGACCACCTGGACAGGCTGCCCCGGGACGTGGCCCAGGAGAGGCTGCACCAGGACATCGTGCGCTTGCTGGACCAGCCCAGCGGGCCCCGTAGCCCCGCGGGCCCCCACGGCCTGGGGCCCTTGCTCTGCCCGCCCGGGGCCTTCCTCCCCGGCCTCAAGGTGGCGCAGTCCGGGGCCAAGAAGAGCCGGAGGCCCCCCGGCAAGGCGGGGCCGGGGCCGCAGGGCACCCGGGGGCGGGGCAAGAAGCTAACGCTGGCCTGCCCGGGGCCCTTGGCCGACAGCTCGGTCACGCTCTCGCCCGTGGACTCGCTGGATTCCCCACGGCCCTTTGGCGGGCCCCCCGCGTCCCCTGGCAGCTTCCCCCTCGAGGGGCCCTACGCGGCCGCCGCGGCCACGGCCGTGTCTCTGGCGCAGCTGGGTGGCGCGGGCCGGGCGGGTCTAGGACGCCAGCCCCCCGGGGGCTGCGTGCTCAGCCTGGGCCTGTTGAACCCCGTGGCCGTACCCCTCGACTGGGCCCGGCTGCCCCCACCCGCCCCTCCAGGTCCCTCCTTCCTGCTGCCGCTGGCCCCGGGACCCCAGCTGCTGAACCCCGGGAATCCCGTGTCCCCCCAGGAGCGGCCCCCGCCCTACCTGGCCGCCCCGGGACACGGCGAGGAGTTCCCCGCGGTGGCTGGGGCGCATGGCAGCCCCCCCAAGGCCCGCTTCCTGCGGGTCCCCAGCGAGCACCCTTACTTGACCCCATCCCCCGAGTCCCCCGAGCACTGGGCCAGCCCCTCCCCGCCCTCCCTCTCGGACTGGTCTGACTCCACGCCCAGCCCGGCCACTGCCACTGGGGCCTCGGCCACAGCTGCCGGGTCCCTGTCGGCCCGGCCGCTCCCCATGTCGGTCCCTGGCGCTCTTGCTCAGGCCCAGACCCAGCTAGGGCCTCAGCCTGAAGTCACCCCCAAGAGGCAAGTGTTGGCCTGAGGGCTCCCCAGTTCCTGGATTTGGGGAGGCTGAAGGGGCATCCCATCATGGTTCCTCCCCCCTCCTTTTAGTCCATTTCATTCTGTTTCTTGTTTTCCCTGCACACCACTCTCCTTGCAGTGTGACCAAGATAGGTCACCAGCCTAGGGCTTCGGTCTTCCTTTATTTATGGGGTGCAGGCTGACCCTCACCCGTGGGTCCTGTGGTGAGTCTAGGACATCCTCCTGCCCCTCCCCTCATCCTGTGGCCAACACCCCCCTACCCCCATCCTCTCTTCCCCCCTTTTCTTGCCTTCTCTGGCCCCCCCCTCACTCCTCCTGCTCTGACACAAGTGGATTATTATTATTTTTTTTTACATTTTGTATAGAAACAAATTCATTTAAACAAACATTATTATTATTATTTTTTACAAAATATATATATGGAGATGCTCTCTGCCCCCCCGTGAACCCCCCCCAGTGCCCCCGTGGGGCTGAGTCTGTGGGCCCATTCGGCCAAGCTGGATTCTGTGTACCAAGTACACAGGCATGACCGGGCTCCTGTGTACCAAGTACACAACCCTGGTGTGTACCAAGTAGGCACCCTTGGGCGCACCCTCTGGGGCTAGGGGTCAGGTGAGACTTGGGAGCCTCCTCCCTGCTCCACCTCCCTCATTTCACTGCATTCCAGATGGAACTTATTCTAGAGCTTTGCCCTCTGACCCAGAGAGCCTGCCCGCAGTCCTCCCACCCCCATTCTAGGGTGTGGGCCTTCTGGGGTGGCTGGTGGGAATATGAGGACCAGGGGAGATTTGTGCGTTCTACTTTGTCTTCCTGTAAACAATGGGCCTGTAGGAAGAGAAGGAGCTGCCTGCCTGGCACCTCTTCTTCCTGGCACTCCCCTGGCCCAGCCCCAGGGCAAAACAGAAGTATTTGTAGGCTATTTTTGTAATGTAGCTTCTGGTTGCAATCCCGGTGTAGCTAAGTCCGCAGGCCTTGCATTGTACAGCCCCCTGTCCCCTCACCACCTAATAAAGGAATAGTCAACACTCAGTGTCATTGTTGTGTGTCTAGGTAAGGAGCGGTGGTGGCAGTGTGGGGTTTCAGTCTCTTCAGCATTAACTTTGGGACCCTTTCTTGCAGTGCTTGCACCTAGACAAACGTCTCCTGGAGCAACAAAATACAAAGAAACTATAAGGGACTGAAAATACCTGCAGGCATGCGTTCAGTTCAGTTCAGTCGCTCAGTTGTGTCCGACTCTCTGCGACCCCATGAATCACAGCACGCCAGGCCTCCCTGTCCATCACCAACTCCCGGAGTTCACTCAAACTCAGGTCTACAGAGTTGGTGATGCCATCCAGCCATCTCATTCTCAGTCATCCCCTTCTCCTCCCGCCCCCAACCTTTCCCAGCATGAGTCTTTTCCAGTGAGTCTACTCGTCATACCCGGGGCAAATTATGGACAATAAGATACGAAAACACCAGAAAACCCCAACTGCCACTTCTGAAGAGCTGGGAGCAAGAACAGGGTACTATGCATGCCTCCTGCACACAATACCACCTGAGGGCTGGGTACCACGTAAGCCACCCCTCCAGCTCAACCCCTGGACCCCCTGCCCCCACTTACCCATAGAAGGAACCAGTTCACCCCTCTGTGCTGTTGGGAAATGAGCAAGTAGAGGGAACCTGTTGTTCTCATTCCCCACTGCTGCAACAGGGGTCCCAACAAAACCTTGCCTGAATTTCTTATCTGGCCTCTGATCAATTCTTGATGAAGGTGTCCAAGAACCCTGGTTGATAAGTTGAGCTCTCATCTTGGAACCAAACCATCTGGCTCACCTGCTGCCCCACTTTTGCTTCCTCTTTTGATGGATGACTCCATTGACTGGACTGGGGTGGCCACCTGACTAAAGTTGAGCCAATCAGATTCTTGCTTGAGAATGTTTTTAAAATGAGGATGCCAAGAAACCTATCATTCGGTGGAGCCACTAAGGCCAAGACAGATGGAGAAATATTGATGGGCAATTTGGGGTGCTGGGTACTGATGAGAAAACAGCAGAAGACTGGAGCTATGCCGTCTTCTTTGGGAGGATCAGATTCTATGGGAGAATCAGAGATGAGCACTCAAATGGTTCCAGGATGTTGGAGGGAGTACTTCATTTCCAAATGGAAATTCCAGTTAATTGAACATATATTTCATTGACATCAATGTTCGTTGTTCAGTCGCTAAGTCGTGTCTGACTGTTTGTGACCCCATGGACTGCAGCATGCCAGGCTTCCCTGTCCTTCACTATCTCCTGGAGTTTGCTCAAACTCATGTCTATCGAATTGGTGAGACCATCCAACCATCTCATCCTCTGTCGCCCCTTTCTCCTCCAGCCCTCCATCTTTGCCAGCATCAGGGTCTTTTTCAATGAGTCAGCTCTTCAAATCAGGTGGTCAAAGGATTGGAGTTTCAACTTCAGCATCAGTCCTTCCAGTGAATATTCAGAGTTGATTTCCTTTGACAAGTTGATTAACTTGTTTGATCTCCTTGCTTTCTGAGGGATTCTCAAAAGTCTTCTCCAGCTCCACAATTTGAAAGCATCAGTTCTTTGGCACTCAGCCTTCTTTATGGTCCAACTCTCACATCCATACATGACTCCTGCAAAAACTAGCTTTGCCATCAGTGGGTATTTATTAATTACCTTCTAAGTGCCTAAGGCTGGTTTTGCATGGATCTCAACTATACTTCATGCTTCCTTGGGGTTTGGAGAGACTGCTGCATCATTTAATAAGTACTCCAGCTTGAACAGGTTTTTATGTCTTGCAGATAATTGTGCACAAGACAAGGCTGTGTTTATACTGGGCTCCTCCAGGAAAGAGGAAGTTTAATGTTCATTGGTTCTGCCTGTCAGCTGGTTCACTCTTGGTTGAAGGTAACACAAAAGTCTACCCAGCTAGCTAAAACAAACAAAAACCAATCCATATAACTGAAAAGGACCAGCTTCAGGGGAGGTTTAATCTAGTGGCTCAAATGAGGTCACCATTTGACCTCATTTGGACTGAGGTACTCATCTCTACAGATTTTTCCCTGGGTGTCAGTTTCATCCCCAGGCTCCACGTGGTACTCAACCTGGCTTCTCTTCCCACCTCCACAGTTCTGATCTTCCCTCTCTATGTTAACAAAATAGGTGTAAGGATCATAGACCATCTTGTACATTCCAGAGAGTTGAGAAGCTTCTAGTCTTGGTGTTGATTTTGTATTGACATCAATTGGGTCACATATTTATCCTCTAGCCTAGTATTCCTCAATGTTGGTAATATTGGCATTTAGGGCCAAATCACTCTTTGCTGTGGAAGGTTGTCCTGTGCATTGTAGGATGTTTAACAGCATTCCTGACCTCCACCCACTAGATGCCAGCAGCGTCCACTCCTCCAGTGTGATAACCAAAAATGTTTCCAGATGTTGCCAATTGCCAAGCAATGAAAAATTGCTTTTGAGCACCACTGCACTAGCTAATCACTATGGCAATGGGATATAGAATGTGTTGATTTCTCATCTGCGTACAAGTTGGTGGAATGGCAGCCTTCGATGACCCAGCTAAGCCACTCCTGTCCCTAAACCCACAGGAGGATGCCAAATTTAAAAAGGAGGTGGCTCAGGTTTGCTTACCACCACCACTTTATGAAACCCAGATCTGAATATATTTCTTCCAGATTGGCACTGTTAACAAAATTCAGACTGTCCAGGAGTAAAAAAGACTGGTTTGTGGAGTTTGAGTCTGAAGTGAGGTGAAGTCACTCAGTCGTGTCCGACTCTTTGCAACCCCATGGACTGTAGCCCACCAGGCTCCTCGGTCCATGGGATTTTCCAGGCGTGAATACTGGAGTGGGTTGCCATTTCCTTCTCCAGCGGATCTTCCCTACTCAGGGATCGAACCCGGGTCTCCTGCATTGTAGGCAGACGCTTTACTGTCTGAGCTACCAGGGATGATGGCTTTGTGGAGTGTGAGTCTGAAGATGTTGCCAAAATAGCTGCTGAAACAATGAGCAGCTACTTTTTGGTGAAAGACTCTTGAAGTGTCATTTTATACCACCTGAAAAGGTACATGAAGAACTTTTTAGAGAGTGGCGTATGCTATTTAAAAGGCCATCATATCCAACAGTGGAATGGTACGATCAGAATCGGTCGCTTCTTTAAAAGCTATGGATGGAGGAGTGATTTAAAAAGGAGGAAAAATTACTCAGGAAGAGACTGGCTAAAAAGAGAGTTGATTATAGTTTCCCTTCACTGGTTAAGGTCTTACGTAAAAATGAGGAAAATGCTTCAAGCACTGGTTCTCGAAATTCCAGAAAAGAGCAGGTTTTATGTGAGAAGAAGAAAGCTGCTTCAGTTACTCTTAACACTCCTGAGGAGGCTGTGGATAGCCGGGGACCCACACCAGTTTGTACACCAACATTTTGGGAGAAACAAAAATCTGAAGTGGCTAAAATGAATGATGATGATAAAGATAATGAAATAGTTTTCAAACAGCCCATATCTGGTGAAAAAGAAGAAACACAAGAGACTCAACCACCTACAAGTTCAAGGAATAAAAGATGAAGAAAAAATAGTCAGTGATTTTGAATGTATTGTGTATAGTTCTTCTGAAAAGATGATTTTACTATGAAGACTGATTCTTTATATTTAACTAGATATATTAGAATGCAACCAGTAACAAGATAGTTGGAGAAGAAACTGTCAATTCAAGTCAGTGAGGAAAGCAGTCAGTGACTTTGGCTTTCATGCAACTTGCTGAAATGCAGGGGTGTGTACCAGTTTACAACAGTCAGGCTTTTGCTGCCTCTTGTCCTGTCTCTAGTTTTCTTTGCAGTTTTCACAGCTGCTTTTAGTTACTCTGTCTGAATAGAAGGTCACCATTAACTGCTGGTTTAAGTACTAAACTGTAGCCTCTGTTGTTACCATCAAATAAAGAAAATCTTGCTTGACATCATCTAAATAGTTCTCTGTTAGACCAAGCACATTTAACCCATAAGATGGCTGAAACTAGAACTTAAATTCTATGGGGAGTGAGAAGGAGGTTTCAGTACTAATAGAGACTCATTTATGTATATATGATCATTATTACCAATGTAAATTAGTTTGCAATGGGCTAGCATGGATAACTAGATGGAATTCCAGCTGAGCTATTTCAAATCCTGAAAGATGATGCTGTGAAAGTGCTGCACTCAATATGCCAGCAAATTTGGAAAACTCAGCAGTGGCCACAGGACTGGAAAAGGTCAGTTTTCATTCCAATCCCAAAGAAAGTCAATGCCAAAGAATGTTCAGACTATCATACAACTGCACTCACCTCACACGCTAGCAAAGTAATGCTCAAAATTCTCTAAGCCAGGCTTCAACAGTATGTAAACCATGAACTTCCAAGATGTTAAAGCTAGATTTAAAAAGGGCAGAGGAACTAGAGATCAAATTGCCAACATCTTCTGGATCATTGAAAAACCAAGAGAGTTCCAGAAAAACATCTACTTCTGCTTTATTGACTACGCCAAAGCCTTTGACTGTGTGGATCACAATAAACTATGGAAAATTCTGAAAGAGATGGGAACACCAGACCACCTGACCTGCCTCCTGAGAAATCTGTATGCAGGTCAGGAAGCAACAGTTAGAACTGGACGTGGAACAACAGACTGGTTCCAAATAGGGAAAGGAGTACGTCAAGGCTGTATATTGTCACCCTGCTTATTTAACTTATATGCAGAGTACATCATGTGAAATGCTGGGCTGGAAGAAGCACAAGCTGGAGTCAAGATTGCTGGGAGAAATATCAATAACCTCAAATATGTAGGTGACACCACCCTTATGGCAGAAAGTGAAGAAGATCTAAAAAGCCTCTTGATGAAAGTGAGAGGAGAGTGAAAAACTTGGCTTAAAATTCAACATTCAAAAACTAAGATCATGGCATCCGGTCCCATCTCATCATGGCAAATAGATGGGAAAACAATGGAAACAGTGAGAGACTTTATTTTCTTGGGCTCCAAAATCACTGCAGATGGTGATTGCAGCCATGAAATTAAAAGACACTTGCTCCTTGGAAGAAAAGCTATGACCAACCTGCTGCTGCTGCTAAGTCACTTCAGTTGTGTCCGACTCTATGCAACCCCATAGACGGCAGCCCACCAGGCCCCCCCGTCCCTGGGATTCTCCAGGCAAGAGCACTGGGGTGGGTTGCCATTTCCTTCTCCCAACCTAGATAGCATATTATAAAGCAGAGGCATTAGTTTGCCAGCAAAGGTCTGTCTAGTCAAAGCTATGGTTTTTCCAGTAGTCATGCATGGATGTGAGAGTTTGACTATAAAGAAAGCTGAACACCGAAGAATTGATGCTTTTGAACTGTGGTGTTGGAGAAGATTCTTGAGAGTCCTCCGGACTGCAGAGATCAAACCAGTCCATCCTAAAGGAAATCAGTCCTGAATATTCATTGAAAGGACTGATGCTGAAGCTGAAACTCCAATACTTTGGCCTCCTGATGCAAAGAACTGACTCTTTTGAAAAGACCCTGATGCTGGGAAAGATTGAAGGTGGGAGGAGAAGGGGATGACAGAGGATGAGATAGTTGGATGGCATCATTGACTCGATGGACATGAGTTTGAGTAAGGTCTGGGAGTTGGTAAAGGACAGGAAAGCCTGTTATGCTGCTGTCCATTGGACACTACTGAGGGACTGAACTGAACGTGGATTAATTAATAACTACCATCTTTTATCAGTATCATCAATCTGGAATTTGGTTTCAAGAGTCTTGCAGTGACTACCAAATAAACTTTTTCTGTGTTTTTTGTATGCCAGGGCAACTTGCTATTTTGAAATAAAATTGTTGGGTTTTGCCTTTCAACAGCCTTTAAGTTTCTGATGCCTTTGATATGTGCATCAGCTGATTCAGCTTTACCACCAAAAAGAAAAAAAGAATGTGCTGATTTCTTAAAGCAATCAGTCTCTGCTGTGGAACTGGGGGGTGGGGTAAATTTAAGGGTTATCAGTTTTGTGAAAGCAGGAATTCTGTGGAAACAACTACTAAACAGTCACTCCACCTCCTTTGATTCATGTTTCAGTTGTCCAGTCGCTAAGTTCTCCGTCTGACTCCTTGAGAACCCCATGGACTGCAGCATGTCAGGCTTCCCTGTCCTTCACTGTCTCCTGGAGTTTGCTCAAACTCATGTCCATCGAGTCAGTGATGCCATCCAACCGTCTCATTCTCTGTCGCCCCCTTCTCCTCCTGCCCTCAATCTTTCCAGCATCCGGGTCTTTTCCAGTGAGTTTGCTCTTCGCATCAGGTGGCCAAGTATTGGAACTTCAGCTTAAACATCAGTCCTTCCAATGAATATTCAGGGTTGATTTCCTTTAGAACTGACTGGTTTGATCTCCTTGCTATCCAAGGGACTCTCAAGAGTCTTCTCCAGCACCACAGTTCAAAAGTATCAGTTCTTTGGCATTCAGCCTTCTTTATGGTCCAACTCTCACATCCATACATGACTACTGGAAAAACCATAGCTTTGACTACAGGGACCTTTATTGGCAAAGTGATGTATCTGCTCTTTAATACACTGTCTAGGTTGGTCATAGCTTTTCTTCCATGTTTCAGTCGTTTCTATTTTTCATTTCTGAGTAGTATTCCACTGTAAGGATATATCACAGTTTGTTTAACCATTTACTTATTGAAGGACATCTGCATTGTGACCAGTTTCTGGCAGTTTTAAATATGGCTGTCATAAACATTTCATGGAGAGGGTTTTGTGTGGATGTATGTTTTCATTTCCTAGGAAAAATACATAGAAGTGGAATTATTAGCTCATATGGTAAAGATGTTTAACTTTATAAGAAACTTCCACTTTGTTTTCAAGAGAGGCTATATGCAATTTTGCATTTACAACAATGTCTGAAACTTCCAGTTCCACATCCTCACTGGCACTTGGTATTGTCAAGTTTTGTTATTGTTGTTGTCTTATTTTTATCTTTTGCCATTTTATTAGATGCACAGATGTATCTAATTGAGGTTTTTATATTCAGTTCCCTAATGGCTAATGATTTGACCGTATTTTCATGTATTTATTTGCCATCTGTGTATCCTCTTTGGTGAAATGTTTGTCCTGTGTGTTTTGTCCATTTTTTAAAAAATTAATTTATTTTATTTTTGGCTGCACTGGGTCTTTCTTTGGCTGCATGTGGGCTTTCTCTAGTTGTAGTGAGCAGGGGCTACACTCTAGTTGTGGTGTGAGGCTTCTCATAGTGGTTGTCCCTCTTGTGTGGAGCACAGGCTCTAGGGAATGCAGGCTTAGCTGGTTCTAGGGCATGCAAGCTTATTTGCCTCATGGCATGTGGGATTTTCCTGGATCAGAGATCAAGTCAGTGTTCTCTGCATTACAAGGCGGATTCTTAACCACTGGACCACTAGGGAAGTCCCTGTTTTGTCCATTTTTAAGCTGGAGTCAAGATTGCTGGGAGAAATATCAATAACCCCAGTCCATCCTAAAGGAGATCAGTCCTGGGTGTTCATTGGAGGGACTGATGTTGAAGCTGAAACTCCAGTACTTTGGCCACCTGATGCCAAGAGCTGACTCATTTGAAAAGACCCTGATGCTGGGAAGGATTGAAGGCAGGAGAAGAAGGGGACGACAGAGGATGAGTTGGTTGGGTGGCATCACCTACTTGATGGACATGGGTTTGGGTGGACTCCAGGAGTTGGTGATGGACAGGGAGGCAGGGTGTGCTGCGGTTCATGGGGTCGCAAAGAGTGGGACACGACTGAATGACTGAACTGAACTGAAGAGTTGTTTTGTTTTCTTACTGTTGATTTTTGGAAGTTCTCTATATGTTCTAGATAACAATCTTTTGGCAGATATTTGCAAATATCTTTATTTCAAATATCTTAACTTTTCACTCTTCTAACTGTATCTTTCACAATGCAGCAAATTTCTAGTTTTAATAAATCCCAGTCAAAATGCTTTTTCTTTTATGGATTATGCTTTTTTTCCTTTGTGTTTTGTTAGGAATTCCTTGCCTTATTGTATGAGACTCTACCTCAATACAATATTGAATAGATGTGGCGAAAGGAGACATCATGGTCTTGTTGTACATTTTAGAGGGAAAACATTAAATCTTTCACCATTAAGTAAAGTGTTAGCTGTAGGTTTTGGGTAGAAGCATATCAAGTTGTGGAAGTCTCTTATTACTAGTGTGCTAACAGTGATGGATTTTGTCAAGTGCGTTTTCTGTGTCAATATATAATTTTTCCTCTTTAGTTTGATAATATGGTAGATTACATTGATTGATTTTTTTAAATTGATATATAATTCAAATACTATAAAATTCACAAATTTAAAGTGTACCATTCAGGGGATTGTAGTATATTCACAAGATTATGCCATCAGTACCACTATCTGTTTTTAATTTTCTCATTGCTTTTTTAGGGGCTTCGCTGGTGGCTCAAATAGTAAAAAATCTGCCTGAAATGCTGGTGATCTGGGTTTGATCCCTGGGTCAGGAAGATCCCCTGGAGGAGGGCATGGCAACCCACTCTAGTATTCTTGCCTGGAGGATTCCATGGACAGAGGAGCCTGGTGAGCTACAGTCCATGGAGTCACAAAGAGTCAGACACGACTGAGGGACTGACACTTTCACTTTCGTTGCTTTATGGAGGAGGGAATTTTTGAAGGCATTGTTCTGACATTGCTTGATTTTTAATTGTTGGATTTATGAGTTTGGAGTTCAGAGGGCATGGTTAATCTGGGATATAGATTTGGGGAACATTGATATAAGAGTGGTATTTAACACCATAAAGTAAAGTAAAGTCGCTCAGTCGTGTCCGACTCTTTGCGACCCCGTGGACAGTAGCCTACCAGGCTTCTCCATCCATGGGATTCTCCAGGCAAGAATACTGGAGTGGGTTACCATTTCCTTCTCCAGGGGATCTTCCCAACCCAGGGATCGAATCCAAGTCTCCCATATTAGAGGCAGACGCTCTAACCTCTGAGCCACCATTGCACTAATCACCTAGGGAAAGAGAGGACAGTCAAGACTAGGGTCCTGGACTCCAGTTCTAGTATTAAAATTGAGAGGAGAAGAAAGAGATTGAGGAGTGGCCAGAGACGAAGGGGAAAAACCAGGTGTAGCCGATGTTGTCAGCCTTCTGTCTGCATCTCTTTGAAGTGACCACTTCAGTCTCAATTCCAACAGCCAGTTACTTGCCTGTGGGATTTCTCTGACCACAGAGGCTTACTTTATTCACGTGTGCAGCACTGGGGGATTAGTGCCCCCAGGGTCAGCCCTGAACAATGGCTGACTGAAGAGGGTGTATACATACCTCAGCTCCCTCTCCTCTCTGAGGTGAGTGCTTTCTACTGCCCTCAGTGGTTTCCAGTGGGAATGAACCCCAGTTGACACAGATACAACTTGATAACACGCACGTTATGAGCTTCCTTTTCTTTCCTTTCTTGTTTCTCCACTCTCCTACTTGTGTGTTCTGAGAGGACCTCCAAAATAAGCTTGAAGTGAAGTGAAAGTCACTCAGTCGTGTGACCCCATGGACTATGTAGTCCATGGAATTCTCCAGGCCAGAATACTGGAGTGTGTAGCCTTTCCCTTCTCCAGGGGATCTTCCCAACCCAGGGATCAAACTCAGGTCTCCTCTATTGCAGGGGGATTCTTTACCAGCTGAGCCACAAGGAGAGGACCTCCAAAATAAGCTTCAGTTCAGTTCAGTTCAGTCGCTCAGTCGTGACAGACCCTTTGCTACCCCATGAATCACAGCACGCCAGGCCTCCCTGTCCATCACCAACTCCCGGAGCTCACTCAAACTTATGTCCATTGAGTCGGTGATGCCATCCAGCCATCTCATTCTCTGTCGTCCCCTTCCTCTCCTGCCCCCAATCCTTCCCAGCATCAGAGTCTTTTCTAGTGAGTCAACTCTTTGCATGAGGTGGCCAAAGTATTGGAGTTTCAGCTTTAGCATCAGTCCTTCCAATGAACACCCAGGATTGATCTCCTTTAGAATGGACTGGTTGGATCTCCTTGCAGTCCAAGGGACTCTCAAGAGTCTTCTCCAGCACCACAGTTCAAAAGCATCAATTCTTCGGTGATCAGCTTTCTTCACAGTCCAACTCTCACATCCATACATGACCATGGGAAAAACCATAGCCTTGACTAGACGGACCTTGGTTGGCAAAGTAATGTCTCTGCTTTTTAATATGCTATCTAGGTTGGTGATAACTTTCCTTCCAAGGAGTAAGCGTCTTTTAATTTCCTGGCTGCAATCAGCATCTTCAGTGATTTTGGTGCCCCAAAAAATAAAGTCTGACACTGTTTCCACTGTTTTTCCATCTATTTCCCATGAAGTGATGGGACCAGATGCCATAATCTTTGTTTTCTGAATGTTGAGCTTCAAGCCAACCTTTTCACTCTCCTCTTTCACTTTCATCAAGAGGCTTTTTAATTCCTCTTCACTTTCTGCCATAAGGGTAGTGTCATCTGCATATCTGAGGTTATTGATATTTCTCCCAGCAATCTTGATTCCAGTTTGTTCTTCTTCCAGCAGCGTTACCTACACTCAGATCGTTGTCTCAGCGTCTGCTTCTGGGGAAACTTCAACTATGACAGGGGTTGTAGGTATACAATGGGTGGGTATGAAAAATCATGACTCTGTACTCATGTACAGTTGAGAAATATAACTCCTGAAGTTAAATTGCTCAGCTCGGACTCACATGTTCATTGCAGCAGTGTTCATAATAGGCAAGACATGGAAACAGCCTAAGTGTCTGGCTTTGGATGAAAATAGACAAAGAAGAAATATATATAATGTTATATATATGTATATATTATATATAATATGGTATATATGCATATTGAAATATTATTCAGTTATGAGAAAGAAGGAAACCTTGCCATTTGTAATAACAGAAATGGACCTTGAGGTCATTTACGCTAAGTGAAATAAATCAGACACCAAAAGACAAATACTGCATGATCTCACTTATGTGGGGAATCTAAGAAAGCTGAACTCAGTTTATGAGTTACCAGGAATTTATGGAGGGGGAAATAATGTGAGAGATATTGTCCAAAGGTTTTCCAGGTGGCTCAGCAGTATAGGGACTTCCCTGGTGGCTCAGAGGTAGTGTCTGCCTACAATGCGGGATCCCTGTGTTGGGAAGATCTCCTGGAGAAGGAAATGGCAGCCCACTCCAGTATTCTTGCCTGGAAAATCCCATGAACGGAGAAGCCTGGTAGACTACAGTCCATGGGGTCACAAAGAGTTGGACACAACTGAGCGACTTCACTACTTCACAGCAGTAAAGAATCCTCCTGCCAATGTAGCAGATGTGGGTTTGATTACTGGGTTGGGAAAATCCCCTGGAGAAGGAAATAGAAACCCACTGCAGTATTCTTGCCTGGGAAATCCCATGGACAGAGGGATCCTGGATGGCTACAGTCCATGGGGTCTCGAAAGTGTTCGACACGACTTAGTGACTGAAACAACAAAGCAACATTTGTACAGCAACATCACTGATTGTTGATGTTGACTCTCGCCATCTTGTGTTTGACCACTTCCAGTTTACCTTGATTCATGGACCTAATATCTCAGGTTCCTATGCAATATAGTTCTTTACAGCTTTGGACTTTATTTTCAGTGCCAGACACATCCATAACTGGGCATTGTTTCCAGTTTGGCTCAGCCTCTTCATTCCTTCTGGAGCTATCTCTCTGCGTTTCTCCTTTACTTTGCTATAGCTTTTCCAGTAGTCATGTACAGATGTGAGAGCTGGACAATAAAAAATTCTGAGAGCTGAAGAATTGATACCTTCAAACTGTGGTACTGGAGAAGACTCTTGAGAGTCTTCTATTTGATCAAGGAAATCAAACCAGTCAATCTTAAAGGAAATCAACCCTGAATATTCATTGGAAGGACTGATGCTGAAGCTGAAGCTCCAGTATTTTGGCCACCTGATGCGAAGAACTGACTCATTGGAAAGGACCCTGATGCTGGGAAAGATTGAAGACAGGAGGAGAAGGGGACGCTGAGGATGAGATGGTTGGATGGCATCACTGACTCGATGGACATGCGTTTGAGCAAACTCGGAAGTTGGTGATGGATAGAGAAGCCTGGTGTGCTGTAGTCCATGGGGTTGCAAAGAGTCAGACACAATTGAACTGAATAACATCAAAATGATGCACTTCTTCCTTCCCCCTTTGAGAGCAGGGTATAGAGGGCACACCTTCCTTGAGGCAGCAGCCTTCTCCAGCACCTGCTGGGCCCTGAGAGTCATTGGGGGAATGGATGGAGTGACGTGTGCATTTGGGACCACCATCCAAAAAAAGAAATTGTCATTAGTCCTTTCCCACTTGTTTTTGCCATCAGATCCTGTGGGCTGGGGAAGCAGACCCTGGGGTCTCCAGTTTCCTGGAGGGAAAAACCCTGCGGGGTGTTTCCAGCCTGAGCCCTGGGGGCCTCGTTAGTGTCTGGGGACCCCCTGGGACAGCAGCTCCAGGGACCCCCTGTATAACAGGACCCTGGCCCGCAGCCCCTCCTCTCTCAGGCAGTAAGCAGAGAGTGATGTTGGCAGGCACCGCAGGAGCCTCTCTCGGCCATGGTGAGTGTGGATTCAGGGCCCCTGCCTGGCTGGAGAAGCCTCACCAGATCCCTCATGGGCATGCACGGGCATGTGAGCAGACAGCAGAAGGAGGGTGGGGCTCACGCGTGCACTAGGGGTGCAAAATGCACACACATGTGCCCTGCAAGTGGCAGGCATGCACATGCACACGCACGAATCCAGAAGCTTCATGGGCACAGATGCACACATATACACAGAGGGTGAGTTAGTGGTGAGGGCTCAGTGGTGACGGGGCAGCAGTTCCAGCATCGAGGAGGCTTCCTGGTAGAAAAGGAGAGAGTCCAGATCTCAGTCCTATGTGTTCCCCAACTCTCACCCTCACCGTGCGGCTGGCACGGGCATGCCCCTGAGCTCAGGACTTTGTCATCATTGTTTAGTCACTAAGTCGTGTCTGGCTCTTTTTGACCCCATAGACTGTAGCCTACCAGGCTCCTCTGTCCCTGGGATTCTCCAGGCAAGAACACTGGAGTGGTTTGCCATTTCCTTCTCCACAGGATCTTCCCGACCCATGGATCAAACCCTCATCTCCTTCATTGGAAGGTGGGTTCTTTACCATTTGAGCCTCCTGGGGAGTCCTAAGCTCAGAACTTTCTAGGTCCCAACTCTACCATGAAACAAGCAACTCGCCTGGAGATCTATCCATGGGTGCAACTGTCATGGTTTCCAGTTATGCAAATAAGACAATGTGTAGCCCTGTAGCCTGACCTCCTTTTGGCCAGGCACTCTCACCTGTCTTAATTGAAAAACAGACTTTGGACATGTTGAGGCAAATTCAAAGTCACAGCTTCTCAGATGCTGCAGGGTTAAATTGCAGCTACGTTCAGGGCTTCCGTCTTTTTTTTTTTTTTTTAATGTTTATTTAATTTTGGCTCTGCTGGGTCTTCGATGCGTTATGCAGGCTCTCTCTCTCACTGGGGCAGGTGGGGTGCTACTCTTTATTGTGGTGCTTGGACTTCTCACTGTTGTGGAGCGCAGGCTCTAATTGCATGGGCTTTAGTAGTTGCAACACTCAGACTCAGTAGTTGCGGCTCCTGGGCTTAGTCGCTCCACAGCATATGGGATCTTCCAGGAACAGGGATTGAACCCGTGTTCCCTGCACTGGCAGTCAGATTCTTATCCATTATGCCACCAGGGAAATCCCAGGTCTTCCAGAAAGAAGTAAGAGTAGACCAGGGTGGCTTGTTTCAGCTTGGCAAAGATCCCAAATCCACCCTTGAAAGAAACTAGGAAACCAGTCAAGAAAATGCATGGGGTAGAGGCAACATCCCATGCAAAGGCCCTGGGGCTGCACTGTGCTTAGAACAGTAGCCGCAAGGAGAGACAGGGAGGTAGAGGGAGCGACCGAGAGGGAGGAAGGAGGTGACTGAGCGTGACTTGTGAGTCACAGTGAGGACGCTGTCTTTTCTACCAAGTGCTGTGGGAGCCATGGGGGATTCTGAGCAGAGGAGGGAGATGACCTGACTGAGGGGTTCCCAGGCGCCCCTGGCTGCTGTGGGAGACCAGAATGTGGGGGACAGGGGTGACAGCCAGGAGATCCAGGACAGGATGGTGAGCTGGTCCCAGTGACTGACGATGAGTGTGGGCCATGGAGTGATGAGAGGTGGCCGATCCTGGACAGATGCGCAGGTGCAGCCCGCAGAATTTCCTGGCAGGCTAGATGAGGGTGTGGGAGAAAGAGGAGGGTGGAGGAGCCGGCAGAGCTCTGTCAGGAGGGCAGGGAGGGACCAGTCCAGCCAGGAGCAGAGGGGACTCGATTATCTCAGGGAATGCTAGGGCAGACACGGGCTGAGCAGGGCAGGGTCACGTGGACAGCAGGCAGGCACCTCTCCATCCTCACCGTGGAGGTGGCAGCTGCCCCGTCCAGAGGGAAGCAAGAACAAAGACTGGGGGCCTTGCCAAGCTGGGACAAGCCTCTCTGGCCCGTCCCCAGCCCTCAAGGTGAGATCCGAAAACAAAGAGGGGAAATACGTTCCAGAGCAACTGGGCATTGAACGCCAACAGGTTCTTTTCTTTCATCTTCTTTTTAATAGTTTTTACAATGTTGAGTTGGTTCCTTGTGTGCAGCAATGTGAACCGGCCATAGGTATACACATATCCCCTCTTTTTTGGATTTCCTTCCCCTTTAGGTCACCACAGCACACTGAGTAGGGTTCTCTGTGCTGTACGGTAGGCTCTCATTTGTTACCTATTTTATACATGCATGCCAGGTCACTTCAGTCGTGTCTGACTCTTTGTGACCCTATGGACTGTAGCCTGTCAGGCTCCTCTGTCCATGGGATTCTCCAGGCAAGAATATTGGAGTGGGTTGCCATGTCCTCCTCCAGGGGATCTTCCCAACCCAGGGATCAAACCTGTGTCTCTTAACGTCTCCTGCATTGGCAGGAGGGTTCTTTACCACTAGTGCCAACTGGAAAGCCTATTTTATACATAGTAGTGTTTTTATGTCAGTCCCAATCTCCCAACTCAACCCATCCCTCCTTCCCCACCTAATGTCCATATACTTGTTCTCCTCATCTGTGTCTCCATTTCTGCTTTGCAGATAGGTTCATCTATACCATTTTTATAGATTCCACATATATGTTAATATACAATGTTTTTCTTTATGATATTTCACTCTATGTGACAGTCTGTAGGTCCATCCACGTGTCTGCAGATGGCATAATGTCTCTCCCTTTTTCATGACCAAGTAATATTCCATTGTATATATGTGCCACATCTTCCCTATCCATTCCTCTGTGGATGGACATCCAGGCTGCCTCCATGTCTCGGCTAATCTAAACAGTGCAGCAATAAACACTGAGGTGCCTGTATCTTTTGGAATTATGATTTTTTCTGGGTATATGCCCAGAAGTGGGATTTGCTGGGTCATAAGGGCTTCCCTGGTGGCTCAGACAATAAAGGATCTGCCTGCAGTGCGGGAGACCTGGGTTTGATCCCCGGGTTAGGAAGATCCCCTGGAGGGGTCATGGCAACCCACTCCTGTATTTTTTCGTGGAGAATCCCCATGGACAGAGGAGCCTGGTGGGCTCCAGTCCACAGGGTCATAAAGAGTCGGATACGACTGAGCAACCATGAGAGACTAAGCACAGCACAGCACATGGGCTTCCAAGGCAGCTCAGACAGTAAAGAATCTGCCTGCAATGTAGGAGGCCCGGGTTAGATTCCTGGGTTGGAAAGATCCCATGGAGAAGGGAGTAGATATCCACTCCAGTACTCTTGCCTGGAGAAATCCGTGGACAGTGAAGCCTGGTTGCTACAGTCTGTGGGGTCACAAAGAGCTGGACATGACTGAGAGACTAACACTTTCATTTTCACTTTCACGGTAGTTCTATCAACAAGTCCTTTTCTGACTGTCTATGTAAACTTGCAACCTGCTCAGACCTCTCAATTACCCACTAAGTTCTCTGCTTTCTCTTTTTCTGTAGCACTAACTTCCAATATAGAATCTCACTTATTTAGTTATCAAGCTTGTTGCTTATTTCCTGATTCGCTTCCCTAGTGCCTTTTGCTCCTCCCAAGCTGCAATCTCTGTCTAGTTCCTTGCTATGGCCTCCAGGCCGAGAGCAGTGCCTGGCAGAGAACTGATGCTCCATGAATGTGTATAGCACGGAAGGTGAGCTTGCAAAGCTCACAGCAGCCCTTAAAGCACAGCCTTCGGAGACAGACTCCTGGCTTCAAATCTTGGTACCACCACTGTGAGAATGTGATGCCCTCTACGCTCTGCTGCCCCAGCAGTGCAAAGCCAAGAATAGTAATCCCAGCTCTCCTTGCCAGGAGCCTGAGTCCAAAGGATCCTTAACATTGTTCAGAGAATCTTATTATCATCTGTGATCTCAGAGGATCAGTTTTCACTTTGACAGATGATGCTCAGGGGGAGAAAGCTGGCTACCCAGGCTCACACTGCTCCTAGTTAGTGAAGGTGCCAGCATTCAAATACAGTCTTATCTGATTCCAGAGCTCAATCTTGTTGTCTCAGCACATCACTGTCTTGAGCACAAGATTTCTGCTTTATGTTTTGGTCAGGTAGTGACCTCCCCATCACTGGAGGCATGCAAGTAGAGGCTGGCTAATTTAGCTAGAGGAGACTTCTACAATGAGTGTGTATTGAAGGATGTTTCCTTCCCAATCGCCCTCTTTATGAGGCCCAAGAAAAGCTGACGTTCCTGGAGAAAGCTTGTGTTAATACCATGAAGGACCCCTTCCTATAGGACAATTACAGCTGGGTGTCTATCAACCTGGTCTTAACTTCTCCCTCTAAAAAGCATCACCCGACTCTGGAACATTTCTCTAGTGCCCTTAGATGCCCACACATACTTCCTATGATCTTCCAAAAACGTCCGCCTCACGGCTTGCCCAGGATAAAGAATCCGCCTGCCAATGCAGGAGACATAAGAGACTCAGGTTTGATGCAACAGACAAGGGTTTGATCCCTGGGTCAGGAAGATCCCTTGGAAGAGGAAATGGCAACCCACTCCACTATTCTTGCCTGGAACATTCTGTGGACAGAGGAGCCTGGTGGGCTATAGTCCACAGGTCACAAAAAGTAGGGCATGATTGAGGGACTGAGTATACATGGTTTGCTAGGGAGCCAAGTCACCTGCTTATCTGCAGTTTTTACTAGATATTTTCTCCTCAGAGCGTGTATTGAACATGTTCATCACAAATGGTGTTAGCATATTTTGCGTTCCAGAGGGAACCTCTTTATTTCTACCCTTGTGTGTTAGTGGCGCAATCGTGTCCAACTCTTTGTGACCCCATAGACTGTATCTCGCCAGGCTCCTCTGTCCATGGAATTCTTCAGGCAAGAATACTGGAGTGGGTTGCCATTCCCTTCTCCAGGGGATCTTCCCGACCTAGGGATAGAACTTAGGGGCTTCCTGCATTGCAGCAGATTCCTTACCATCTAAACTTTGTGTTTCAAAGGGAACCTCTTTATCTCTACCCTTAGCTCCTTTTTTTCTGAACCAGATTGATTAAACTTCTTTAAGAACAATAAAAATGCTTAGAGGAAAAAGAATCCCTCTAAACAATTTTATTTCTTCTATTTACAAAAATCCCCACTTGATGCAGAAAAATTGGAATGTACAAAAAAGCATGGAAAACACATGCATTTGTAGTAAGTCAATTGGGATCCAACTGTTTTGTTTCCCATTTCTCAGCAAACACACACATGAAGATTCTTCTCTTGTCATCAATTATTCTCAGAGACGTGACTTTAATGGTAGTCCATCTTCTCGCCTATTAAAGTTTTAGCTTTCTCCCTCCTTAATGATTTGTAAGGGCATTTTATTGAACACTTAGGTTGTTCTTTCTCTTTAAAAAAAAAACAACTTTAAATAATGCTACTATGAACATCCTTGTACCTGGAAGTCAGAGAATTTCTTTTTTTTTTTAAAAAAATATTCATTTATTTGGCTGTGCTGGGTCTTAGTTGCAGCACATGGGATCTTTGATCTCTGTTGTGGAATGTGGAATCCTTAGTTGAGGCATACGGGATCTAGTTGTCTGACCAGGAGTAGAACCTGGGCCCCCTGCACTGGAAGCGAGGAGTTTTACCCACTGGACCACCAGGGAAGTACCAGATAATTTTTTCTTTTATTAAAATTATATGTTTGTTTGTTTATTTTTGGGCTCTGCTGGGTCTTCATTGCTGTGCACAGGCTTTTCTCTAGTTGTGGCAAGTGGGGGCTACTCTCTAGGTGCAGGGTGCAGACTCTAGGACTCCTGGGCTCCAGTAGTTGTGGTACATGGGCTTAGTTGCTCTGTGACATGTGGGATCTTCCTGGACCAGGGACAGAACCCAAGTCCACTGTACTGGCAGGCGATTCTTAACCACTGGATCACCAGGGAAATTCCCCAGATAATTTATTTTCGAGAAAATATTTAGAAGGAGAATTATAGAACCCAAATAAGATTTCAGATAGATAAACAAATTGTATTCTCCTGCAACCAACAATGCAGAGAGGTAGAGGGCATAGTTTTACTCATACTCATTAGCACCCGCCTCTCATTTTCTTCTTCAGTCTTTGCCAATTTGATACTTTTAAAAAATACTATTTAGGTCTTCTGCCCATTTTTTTGAATGGATTGTTTGTTTTACTTATACAAACAGTGGGCTGTTTGTATATTTTGGAAATACAGCTCTTGTCAGTTTCATTGTTTGCAAATATTTTCTCCCATTTTATAGGTTGTCTGTTTATGATTTCCTTTGCTTTGCAAAAGAGGAACTGAAGATTTTTTAGAGCCACAACCTTTTCTAGTTTGTGATTTGCCTATATATTTGTTTCAATTTAACAATGTTTTGTGATATTCAGAAATTACACTTTCTTAGTGGTCATAATCGAATTACTTTTTTCCTCTGTGAAGTCTTCCAGGTAATTCAATTTCTATAAGTCTCACTATATAAGGGCCCTTATATACTTTCTGACTTAGTTTAATTTGCAGTAAAGGAGCTTTTTTCAGACACATGCTCTGGGTATCTCTGTCCAGTGCATCTTTTCTTAGATCTAGATTCCCCCTGATCCCCCATCCCTGCACAGCACAGCATGTGGGATCTTATTCCCCAGATCAAGGGATTGAACCAGAGCCCCTGAATTGGCAGAGGCTAGACTGCCAGGTGTTCATTGGAAGGACTGATGCTAAAGCTGAAACTCCAATACTTTGGCCACCTCATGCGAAGAGTTGACTCACCGGAAAAGACTCTGATGCTGGGAGGGATTTGGGGGCGGGAGGAGACGGGGACGACAGAGAATGAGATGGCTGGATGGACATGAGTTTGAGTGAACTCCGGGAGTTGGTGATGGACAGGGAGGCCTGGCATGCTGTGATTCATGGGGTCGCAAAGAGTCATGACTGAGCGACTGAACTGAACGGAACTGAACTGAGACTGCCAGGGAATTTCATTTTGCTTCAGTTTTTGAAGATTTCAAGTCAGGCTTTGTTTTTTTGTTTTTTCATAGTGTGAATTCCTCAGAGGACCTCATTGGAATTTTCCTAAGTTGAATATTCTTTTAGTTTTATTTGGCCTGGATCAGGAGTTGGCAAACTATAGTGTGTATGTGTCCTTGAGTGCTCAGTCATGTCCGACTCTTTGCAACCCTGTGGACTGTAGGCCACCAGTCTCCCCCATCCCTGGGATTCTCCAGGCAAGAACACTGGAGTGGGTTGCCATTTCCTACTCCAGGGGATCTTCCTGACCCAGGGATCAAACTCCTATCTGCTGTGTCTCCTGCAGGTGGATTCTTTACCACTGAACCACCTTGGACACCCAGCAAACTATAGTCAGAGGGCCAAATCTGGCCCCCTACCTGCTTTTGTAAATAAAGTTTTATTGAAACATTCAGGGACACTCGTGTATACGTTGTCCATGGCTGCTTTCACACTAGATAGGCAGAGTTGAGCAGTCATGACAGAGATTGTACAACCCAAATGGCCTAAAATATTCACTCTCTGGTCCTTTACAGAAAACACTTGCACCCCTGTGCTTGATCAACATGACTGCCTGCTTCCTGGTTTTCCTTTCTTCATGAAAAATGGGCAACAATTTCTCACTGTCTTTTGCACCTGTTAAGTTCTTCGATGGTCCTGACTAGTCTTTTCTTTATGAACAGAATGTCTTTGGACGCGATCAAGCACATTTTTGTTGCTTTCCTCTACTTAGAACTAAAATTTAAAATGCATTTTTCATAAATTAAAATTTCAACAAACTTCTAAAACATTTAAAGAATCATTCTCAATTTCTCTTGACCAGTTGCTGCAGATGAGTAATTTCAGTGGCGCAGGTATTTCTTCTCTTCTAAGAGTCACTGAAATGGCATCCCACTCCAGTATTCTTGCCTGGAGAATTCCGTGGACAGAGGAGCCTGGCGGTTGAAAGTCCATGTTGCAGAGTCAGAACTTTCACTTCACTTCACTTCGAGGGTCACTGGCTTGCAGATTACCCCAAATGCCACTAGATGGCGCATAAATCAGCCCTCAACTCTCCAGTACCCCCAGTCATGCGAGTCTCTTGAGTTGGTGTTTTGAAATGTGCTTCCCTCCAAACGAATTAACTCTTGATAAGCAGGGAAAGATTACATTAGGATCATTTTCCAAATGAGTGCAAAATACTCAGAAACATTCCAATATAGATTATATGCATTTTCTGGGCTTTCAAGTTAATTGATTATAAAATAATAAAACTATCACCAATCCAGTATTTAAATTTTTTTGTATTTATTTATGGCAGTGAGGAGTTTTCATTGCTGCACTTGGGCTTTCTCTAGTTGCAGCGAGCAGGGGCTACTCTCCAGCTGCAGTGCGTGGGCTTCCCTTGGTGGTGGCTTCCCTTGTTTCAAAGCACAGGCTCTATGGCACGCAGGCTTCAGTAGCTGTAGTGCAGAGGCTTAGTTGCCTCATGGCATGTGGAATCCTTCCAGACTAGGGAGAAGGAAATGGCAACCCACTCTGGTACTCTTGCCTGGAGAATCCCGTAGACGGAGGAGCCTGGTGGGCTGCAGTCCATGGGGTCACGAAGAGTCGAAAACGACTGAGCAACTTCACTTTCACTTTTCACTTTCATGCATTGGAGAAGGAAATGGCAACCCACCCCAGAGTTCTTGCCTGGAGAATCCCAGGGACAGGGGAGCCTGGTGGGCTGCCATCTAAGGGGCCCCACAGAGTCGTACACGACTGAAGCAACTTAGCTGCAGCAGCAGCAGTGCACAGGCTTAGTTGCCTCATGGTATGTGGAATCCTTCCAGACTAGGGATCGAACCTGTGTTCCCTGCATTGGCAGGCAAATTCTTAACCACTGGACCAGTAGGAAAATCCCAGGATTTTTACTAATGCTTCATTATTTGAGTTAAAATGGTTAAAAATTTTACAGGAATTCCCTGGTGATTTAGCGGTTAGGACTCTGTGCTTCCACTACAGGGGACATAGGTTTGATCCCTGGTCCAGAACTAAGATCCTGAATGCTGTGAAGCACGCAAAAAAAAAAAAAAGTCAATAATTTCAGAATTATTTTCCATTTAATTAACACAGAAGTATTTATCAGCACAACGCCTGGATCCGAAATACTGTTAGGTGGCCCATGAAATTGTGTAAATTTCTAAGATCAGAAGAAATAAATAAGCTCTTAGGGTGAGAATCATACTCATCTTTACATCAATACAGTCTTAAAAATGTAAAAATTTCGAATTTTTATAAAATTTAAATAAAAGGTTGGTTTTATTTTATTTGATAAATGAAATTTTATTTAAATAAACATTAGAAATAAAATTTACAGAAAAATAATAAACAATTTTTTTCTTTGGCAATGTATCATGGCTTGCAAAATCTTATTTCTTCAACTACGGATCAAACCTGGGTCTCCTGGGAATTCCTCCCCCTTTTTGAAAATAATTTTCAGGAATTCCCTGGTAGTCCAATGGTTAGAACTTGGTGCATTTACTGCTGAGGGCCCCGGATTCAATCCCTGGTTGAAGAACTAGGATCCCACAAGCCTCAAGGCTTGGCCACCCCCCCCCCCAAACAAACAAAAAACCCCCAAAAGCAATTTTTATGGAGGAAGGCAAAAGTGCCTAGGGACCATGGAAGACATTATATAGCCTTGAGCATCAGATTTTCTAAAAGTATTACTTTGTTTATTTCAGATATCAACGTTACAGGCTTTGCCTTCCTTGGGTATCCTTTTCACACAGATAGTAGAGGATTCTGTAAATTCCTAGCCCACATCCCCTTGGTCACAATTTCCTGTCTTACCTGTCAGACTGAATTCCCTGTACACGTGGCATGTGTGGAAGTCCTGGGAGATTAATGCCTCCTGGTAGAAACTCTTGAGCAAGATGATTGGGGATTGGTGGATAAACAGCCCAGTTCCCTCACTACCCCTCAAGGACCTCCAGGTGGGATTAAATTGTAGTAATGCTCCTGAAGAAAGTCACTGGCCAGTGGGCTCTACAAGGATTGAGTCACAGACCACTGCAGTCACTGACCTTCAACACTCCCTGAAAAGAGTTCAGGGTGGGGATCAGAAATGAAATTCTTAGTGTTCTGGGAAAACTGGCAGAGCAGCCCTTCAGATAATTAGATTTCCAGGAGAGATTTTTATGAGCCCAAGTTCTTGCATCACCGATTCAATGGACATGAATTTGAACAAACTCTGGGAGATAGTGAAGGACAGGGGAACTTGGTGTGCTGCAGTCCTTCGGGTCGCAGAGTCGGATACAACTTAGTGACTGAACAACAACAGAGTTTCTTGCATCTTCCCAAAGTTAGAAAAGCACTAAAATCAATAAGATATCTGCTCCTTGTGACTAGCAGCAACCTTCTACTGAGGCGCATGCTTGATTGCACTTCCCCCTTCTCCAAAATCTGACTTCCCTGAACGCCCCCCCAACCCCCATCCCCTGCCCTGCTTCCAAGCAGTTGCTCAGAGCTCTTTGAGAGGCTGTCTCTCAAGCTTTGAATTGTCAGTCACTCAGTCATGTCTGATTCTTTGCAACTCCATGGACTATAGCCTGCTAGGCTCTTTCGTTCTGGAATTCTCCAGGCAAGAATACTGGAGTGGGTAACCATTCCCTTTTGCAGGGGATCTTACCCACTCAGGGATCGAAACTGGGTCTCCCTCATTGAGGGTGATTCTTTACTGTCTGAGCTACCAGGGCAGCCCTCTCCCAAGTTTTAGTGCTCAGTAAGTCCCCAATTTAAACTGAAACTAACAGCTCTCATGTTGTGTGTTTTTATTTCAGTCAACATCTTGATAATACATCTTTTATGGTCTGTCTCCCTTCACCACTCCACCACCCATGTCTTTGTAGATGATGTTCCAGGTAAATTACTTGCTTTCGAATCCTTGCCTCAGGATCTCTTTCTAGGGGAATTCAGACTAACGCCCTGAAGTTCTTACCCCCTCTCCCTGCCCCAAATATTGTAATTTACTCCTTATAAGGTTCTTGTAATTTTCTTAAAAAAATTTTTTTAATCAAAAACATTTTTTGGTTTATTTTATTAAAAAAAAATTCCCCCCCGTAGTTTTTGGCCATGTGTGGCATGCGAGATCTAATAGGGATCAAATCCGTGCTTCAGTGGAAGCATGATGTCTTCACCACTGGACAGACAGGGATGTCCCTCTTTTCTTTTTTTTTTTTTTAATTGAAATATATTTGACTGTGTAATTTTAAGGTGTATCCTATATTGATTTATTGTAAATATAATTACCATAATTACCTAGGAAGCCACAATTCCTAGGTGGCGCTAGTGGTAAAGAACCCACCTGCAAATGTAAGAGATGTAAGATATGTGGGTTTGACCTTGAGGTTGGGAAGATCCCCTGGAGGAGGAAATGGTAAACCTCTCCAGTATTCTTGCCTGAAGAATCCCATGGACTGAGTAGCCTGCAGGGCTGCAGACCACAGGGTTGCAAAGGGTCGGACATTACTGAAGTGACTTGGCCCAGATGCACCATTGTAGCTATAACAGCATCTCTTATCGTGTCACATAATTATCATTTCTTTTTTATGGTGGGAATAAGTAAGATCTGAGCTTTCCTGCCAATGCAGGAGACCTGGGTTCAATCCCTGGGTTGGGAAGTTTCCCTGGAGAAGGAAATGACAACCCACTGCAGTATTCTTGCCTGGGAAATCCCATGGACAAAGGAACCTGGAGGGCTATAGTTCAAAGGGTCACAAAAGAGTCAGACACGACTTTGCAACTAAACAACAATTAAGATCTAGTCTCTTAGCAACTTTGATGTTTATAATATAAAATGGTCGATATTCACTGTGCCATGCATTAGATCTCTAGGACTTATTTCCTGATAGTTGCAAGTTTGTATACTTAAACACCATTTCTCTAATTCCCCACCCACCTCCCAGCCCCTGGTAATAACCATTTTACTATTTATCCCTAACTCCCATATATATATATATTTTAAAGTTTGACTTCTATATTCTACAAATAAGTGAGGTCATACAGTGTTTATCTTTCTCTGTCTGATATCACACTTAGCATTATGTCCTCAAAGTCCATTCATATTGTCAAATGGCAATATTTCCTTCTTTTTCACCTCTGAATCATATTCCAATGTGTATATACACCAATCTTCCTTTTTATTCATCTGTTAATGGGCACCCAAGTTATTTCCATATCTATGATTTTCTTGTCTATTGTAGAGCTGCTAGCCGTGTGATATTAGGAAAACCATGACCTCATTTCTTGTTTATTTATTTTTACTACTTTTTATTTGACTGCACTGGATCTTAGTTGCAGCATGCGGGATCTTTGTTGCTGTGTGGGGGCTCTGTAGTTGTGTCGCTGGGACTCCAGAGCTGTGGGGATCAGAAGTTGCCTTGCACCACTCATGGGCTTAGCTGCTGCCCAGCATGTGGGATCTTATTTTCCCAACCAGCGATGACAACTTTGTCCTCTACATTGCAAGGCAGATTCTTAACTACTGGACTACCAGGGAAGTCCCACAATGGCCTCATTTCTGTCCCTCTTTCCTTTTTTTTTGTAAAACAGGGATGATTATCCTTTCTCACTGGCACATGATGTTAAGTGGAGCCTTACTGAATTGTCCTATTTCATTTCCTCTGCCTTCTCCTCTCAGGTTCCTGAGAAGCAGCAGGAAAATGCCACCTGGCTGGTGACAGAGTTTTTGCTGGTGGGTTTCTCCAACCTCCCAGACCTGAGGACCACCCTCTTTGCACTGTTCTTCCTCACATACCTGGTTACTCTCAGCGGCAATGTCACGATCATCACCGTCATCCACGCGGACCGGACCCTGCACACTCCCATGTACCGCTTCCTGGCGGCGCTGTCCCTCTCCGAGACCTGCTACACGCTGGTCACCATCCCCAACATGCTGGCTCGTCTGTGGCTGGAGAACCAGGCCGTCTCCATCTCTGGCTGTCGAGCCCAGATGTTCTTCTTCCTGGGCCTGGGAAGCAGTCACTGCTTCCTCCTCACCCTGATGGGTTACGACCGCTACGTGGCCATCTGCCAGCCTCTGCGCTACTCGGTGATCATGCGACCCACGGTTTGCCTCTGTCTGGGAGCCCTGGTTTTCTGCTCCGGCTTCTCGGTGGCCTCGATCGAGACTAGCCTGATCTTCTCCTCGCGCTTCTGCCACAGCAACCGGGTGGAGCACTTCTTCTGCGACATCGCCCCCGTCCTGAAGCTCAGTTGCGCGGAAAGTGCCAGCAAAGCGCTGGCCATCTTCTTCCTGAGTATCCTAGTGGTGCTAATCTCCTTCCTCCTCATCCTCCTCTCCTACGCCTTCATCGTGGCCGCCCTCCTGAGGATCCCCTCGGCCGCTGGCCGGATCAAAGCCTTCTCTACCTGCGCTGCCCACCTCACCGTGGTCATCGTGCATTTTGGCTGCGCCTCCATCATCTACTTGAGGCCCGAGTCCGGAGGAAACCCAGACCAGGACCGCCTGGTGGCTGTGTTTTACACAGTGGTGACGCCGCTGCTGAACCCGGTGGTATACACTTTGCGCAATAAGGAGGTGAGGGTGGCTCTGAGGAGGATCCTGGCCCGAAGCCACGCAATTTTAAAATAGACACTCCCTGGGACTTTTCTGGTGATCCAGTGGCTAAGCCGCAGCACTCCCAATTCAGAGGGCCTGGGTTCCATCCCTGGTCAGGGAACTAGATCCCACCTGTCAGCAACTAAGAGTTCATTTAGAGCTGTGGTGCTGGAGAAGACTCTTGAGAGTCCCTTGGACAGCAAGAAGATCAAACCAGTCAATCCTAAAGGAAATCAACCCTGAATATTCGTTGGAAGAACTGATACCGAAGCTTCAGTACTTTGACCACTTGATGCAAATAGATGACTTATTGGAAAAGACCCTGATACTAGGAAAGATTGAAGGCAGGAGGAGAAGGGGACAACAGAGGGTGAGATGGTTGGATAGCACCACCAACTCAAGGTACATGAGTTTCAGCAAGCTCCAGGAGATGGTGGAGGACAAAAAAGCTTGGTGTGCTGCAGTCCATGGCATCGCTGATTGACTGAACAATAGCAACAACGATAAGCAAAAAAAAAAAAAAATCCTTCATGCTGCAACTAAAGACGTGGCACCACCAAAAAAATAAATAAATAAGAAAAAAACCCCACAAAACACTCTCTCTCTGTTTCCCCTCTAGCTTTTTCATGAACACGTGCCCTGCCAGATACTCAGTTTCTCCACCACTCAGCTCCCCAAACTGGAAAACAGGTTACTCCCATAACCTTAAATGAATTCACAAACAGTGCCTGGGACCCAGCAGAAACTCCATAAAAGCTGCCTATTCCCTTCATCTTCAATTACAATTTAAAAAGTTGTGATATGAGAGGCAGGCAGTTTTAGTAAGAGGAGTGTTTCTTTGTCTTGTACACTTCTTGGTGCTGAAAGATCTGCAGACGTTTTCTCAGCCAGGCAGAACTGGAAGGACTAGTGCCACTCTACTCAGTGCCATGCAACAAGCACACGTGTCTTCTCAGATGCAGAGCATCCTCTCTGAGGTCATGGCTTAATGAGTCATCTGTTCACAGCATCCTGTTCGAACTGTCCTCTGAACTCCAGTCTGGTTTCTTGTGGTTGGTGACTCATAGACTTGAAAAAAAAGACAAAAACTTCCAGTCTACATGCAAAATAAATGTTAAAGACACAGTGAGCCCAAAACCTCAGTGGAAACACACAGAAGTCACTGAATTTAGCAATTCAAATATTTAGTTAAGCAGGAATTGTGAAGCCTCCTGCATTGCTGTGAGTAAGGTCTTTGTCCCTGGTCCTTGGCTCTGTTCTCTGGGAGGTTCCTTGCAGCCCTCTGTTCCCCATCACTACTTCTGAAGCTTTCTCATTCCGTTTCCTACAGGGATGGTTTTAAGGGCCTCATGGCATAACCCTGGGGCATTGTTTTCTTTTTTGGCCTCACCTCGAGGCTTGCAGGGTCTTAGTTCCTGGGGCCCATAGTGAAAACCCCAAGTCCTAGGACTACCAGGAAACTCCCCAGGGCATTGATTTATGTGTACCAGAGAGTCATGATCTTTGAAGGCCAAGTTCATAATTTCTCTCAAAAATGTAGTAGGTGTCTGGTCTTTTTATCTCCAGGCAGCTCCACGTGCAAGTAATGACAAAGATTTCCCCTGACACAGCTCTTTTGTTTTCCTTTTCATGTTTTAGACTGTGGCAAAAACACTTACAACATAAAACTGACCATCTTAACTACCCTTATTTATTTAAAAATTGTTTATTTATCTGCCTGTATTAACTCTTAGTCCTGGCATGTGAGATTTTTTAAAAAAAATATTTATTTATTTGACTGTTCCAGGTCTTAGTCACAGCATGTGGGATCTAGTTTCCTGACCAGGGATTGAACCCAGGCCCCTCTGCATTGGGAGCTCAGAGTCTTAGCCCCTGGACCACCAGGGAAGTCCCTACATGTGAGATCTTTAGTTGCAGTATGCACGATCTTTTTTAGTTGCAGCAGGTGGGAACTTCCCAGATGGTGTGGCTGGTAAAGAATCTACCTGCCAATGCAGGAGACACTGGTTTGATCTCTGGGTAGGGAAGATCCCCTGGAGTAGGAAATGGCAACCTACTCTTGTATTCCTGCCTGAAAAATTCCATGGACAGAGGAGACTGGCAGGCTACAATCCATGGCGTCAAAAAGAGTTGAACACGACTGAGCATGCCTGCACACACATATGCGGGTCAGTTCCCTGACCGGGGATTGAACCTGGGCCCCCTCTGCATTGGGAGCGCAGAGTCTTAGCCACAGGACCACCAGGGAAGTCCCCATCTTAACTACTTTTAAATATATGGTACGTGCTAAGTTGCTTCAGTTGTGTTCAGCTCTTTGCAACCTTATGGGCTGTAGTCTGCCAGGCTTCTCTGTCCAAAGGATTCTCCAGGGAAGAATACTGGAGTGGGCTGCCGTGCCCTCCTTCAGAGGATCTTCCCAGCCCAGGGATCAAACCCATATCTCTTACATCTCCTGCATTGGCAGGTGGGTTCTTCACCACTAGTGCCACCTGGGTGGCTCAGTGGTATTAAATGCGTTTAGAATGTCTTGCCACCATCCCCACCATCTATCTCCAGAGATCCTCATGTCATAAAACTGAAACTCTGTCTCCATGAAACACTAACACCTCATTCCTCCTTGGCCCCCTGCCCCAAGCTCTTGGCAACCAATATTCTACTATCTTTTCTTTTTGAATCTGACTACTTTAACTTGCTCATAGAACTGGAAAGATGCAGTAGTATTTGCCTTTCTGTGACAGTTACCTCACTGAGCATCATGTCCTCGAGGTTCACCCATCTGCTGTAATTCTTAAATCCGAGTGCCTCCCTCATTTATTTCCTGGCTTCTGGGCTTAGCTGTGAGGCATGAGGTGGATGGGGTACCCCAGAGTAAGTGGCTTGAGTTCATTCCCTGTGAACAGAAACTCAGAAATATCAATAGCAGGACCACTGAGAGAGGAGGCTGGGCCCTGCCCAGATAAAAGACCAAACGTTTCCTCCTTTTTAAAAAATTTCTTTCTTTGTTTGGCCACACCGGGCCTTAGCTGTGGCACGTGGGACCTTCCTCTGTCTTCACTGTGGCATGTGGGATCTAGTCCCCTGACTAGGAATCAAACCTGGGCACCCTGTGTTGGGAGCATGGATCTTAGCTACTGGACCACCAGAGGTGTCCAAGGACCACATATTTCTCACTCTTGAAGTCAAGGAGAACTTCTTGACTAGAAAACTCCTTGGTGGTCAAAAGTCTACCCATAGGCCTCTTTCCTGGAATCCATCTCAGCTGAGAAATGCTTGTGTGCACGTGTGAGGGCCTGAGACACAACAAATACAGACTCAGAACCAGTCAACTCAGCGAAAGAAATGCCCCACAAAAGTGATTCAAGCCCCGACTCTCTTTCCGAGTCCGCCCATGTGTCTACTCACACCTACTGTATTCTTTTTCTTCCTGATAAACACTTCACTTATTTCACTGCTTTCTGTCTTTGTGGGAAGATGGAAAGTCTTTGTCTTTTGTGCAATGTCAAAGGGCCAGGGCCTGTGTCACTGACCACTGGTCTAGTGGCTGAGATTCGGCACTCTCACTGTTGCAGCCCAAACTTCGTCTGTGGCTGGGAACTGAAACCCTGCTTCCAGCTGCTGCTGGCTTGAGGTCACCTGAGATCAGTTAGACCTTGGCATTCTCTCAAGGATGTGGAGAAGTGGTCAGTTTCTTGCTATAACTGCCTCCTCACTGCTTCCCTGTGAGCCCCCAAGTCACCAGAATCAGCCAATTTAGACTGTAGTCTACGTGGAGAGAGAATACCTTCATGTTATTAGAGCCCCTTCTACCTCTGCATGCCTCAGAACGTGCATGCATGGTCAGTTGCTCAGTTGTGTCTGACTCTTTGCAACCCCATGGACTGTAGCCCAGGTTCCTCTGTCAATGGGATTCTCCAGGCAAGAATACTGGAGAAGCTTGCCATTTCCTCCTCCAGGGAATCATTCCAACCCAGGGATCAAACCCTCATCTCCTGCATTGCCGGTGGATTCTTTAACATCTTCAGTTCAGTTCAGTCACTTAGTCGTGTCTGACTCTTTGCAACCCCATGGACTGCAGCACGCCAGACTCCCTGTCCATCACCAACTCCCAGAGTTTACTCAAACTCATGCCCATTGAGTTGGTGATGCCATCAAACAACCTCATCCTCTGTCGTCCCCTTCTCTCCCCTCCTTCAATCTTTCCCAGCATCAGGGTCTTTTCAACTGAGTCAGTTCTTCGCATCAGTTGGCCAAAGTTTTGGAGTTTCAGCTTCAGCATCAGTCTTTCCAATGAACACCCAGGACTGATCTCCTTTAGGATGGACTTTACTGTCTTAGCCACTGGGAAAGTCCACCTCTCTCTTTAATGATAGTGGGAAGAAGCAACAACTATAACAAATAGCCTGGCTTTTCCTAACCACCTCCCAGAGGGCTACAGGCTCAACAAACACAGTCCGCTATTCATGACTCACAGTTGTGCTTGCACCTAGTGAGAATGACTGCCAGCCCAGGTGCCGCTGTCTTTGGTTCAAGGAGATGGGAGCAAGGATTGGGGCCTTGCATCACAGTTTAGAAGGAGCCTGATGACTTGGGTTCCTTTTTATTCTTTTTTTTTTTTTTAAATAAGTTTATTTGTTTGCTTTTGGCTGTTCTGAGTCTTCTTTGCTGTGTGCAGGCTTCTCTCGAGTTGCAGTGAGCAGGCCTTCTCATTGCAGTGGCTTCTCTTGCTGCAGATCACAGGCCCTAGAGTGTCTGGGGCTTTAGGAGTTGCAGTGAGTGTAGAGTACAGGCACAGTAGTTGGACACACGGGCTTAGCTGCCCCTTGGCATGTGAGATCTTCTGGGACCAGGGCTAATCTGTGTCTTCTGCATTGGCAGGTGGATCTTTAACCACCGCATGCCACGTGGTGAGGCAAAAAAAAAGAAAAAATTCCTTTCTGGTTTTGCAACTTAGTTAGGGTAAAATTCAACATATGCACAGGGGGATCTGGGTGGGCCCCTAACACTGCACCCTGTGATAGGCTTGAAGGAGCCATATGGTTGAAGCACAGTGCCCATTTTTGAGGTGTTCCCAGTCTGGAGTCCCAGGCAGCGCTGCTTGAGTTCACATTCTGCCTCTATCCCTTACATGCTGTGCAACCTTGGGTAAGTTCCTTTGTTGTAGCCATGGGTTCTGCGAAACAAACTCACTCAGAAGGACAGTGCAGACAGTGGAGTGCAGTTTATTACACCAGCGGGCCCAAGGCAGAGTCTCCTCTTAGCCAAGGACCCTGAACAGTTTTTGTGAAAATCTTATATACCCTAAATGTAGGTGCTCAAACCCACCTCCCCAAATTCCCTGAAACTAGTCTGAACAAATGAAAAGAAAGATACAAAGTTAACCTGTGATAAATATGCCTTAAGCCTAGGTAGTTAACAGTGGACAACTATCAATAGGCCTGAGGTCATACCCCAATAAGCATAATAGAATTTATGATTCTATTCAGTTACACAGATAATTAGGGTATTCTTTTAGGTGAGGAGAGTCTATTTATGAGCCCTGGGGTTCTTCCATCTGGGAGTCTGGTTTTCCGGTTGGTACGTCATTTCCATAGATACTGGGCATATAACTCAAAGTCCACAGTCTGGCCCAAGATGAAGTCTTGCTTTCATGACAGAGCCCGTTCTGTCTGTTTCCTCCTTCATTCCCCGCCTTGGTGCTCTTATCTCATAGTATGAGCATCACTCATAGGGATATATTGCATCCTAGTTCTCTGACCACCAATTTGGGAGAACTACATCAACTTTTGGTTTGAAAAGTTCATAATACATTGTAAAATGTGTAAGGCCGGACCCCCGGTGGCCATCTTGGCTTCTCCTTCTCCTCTTCCTTTCCCACCCGCAGGAAAAAGCCCTGCCGGACTCTGACTATTGTGCTCTATTCTCTCATCCCTTCCCCCACTGCTGGAGTGTCCTTGATGTAGCAGCTCCTGGTAGAAATCAACCCTCTCCTAACCTCCCCCTCCTGTCCAGAAACAGCATTCTGCCCAGAAACAGCAAGAACTATTCCGCTGCGTCAGCACAACCTTGAGTAGATCGGGCAACCAACCCAGTCTTGCCCCCTGGCTAATTGACCTATGAGGGACCACCACTCCAAATCTTGCCTAAAGCTATATAAGTTGCTTCTTGCTTTTGTTCGGCGCGGACTTCCTCGACCTCAATTACTTGGGTCCCGGAACCCCGCCCAAGAGCGCTTCCCATTAAAAGCCTGCTATACCATCTTCCTGGTGTCTGAGTCGTTTTTTTCCCTAACATCATGGGGTCATTTCGACCTTACAAAATGCAGGGTCCACAAAGCAGAACTATCAAGGCAACTATAACAATGGTAAACATAGTTAGTTTTCCACCAATCACTCTTCACCCAAGATAGGACTGAAGTCCAGAAAGGAATCTTTTCATTTGACATTGCTTTTACCTGGTTCTTCATGTCATCTAAAGCAGCTGATACATTGCCAGATAAATCAGGAATATATACATAACATTCAACCTTAATTATAGCACAGGTCCTTCCTTGAGCAGCTGTGAGCATGTCCAAAACCATTCTATTTTGAATTACCACTTTTCTCATTTAGATTTGTTATTCATTTAAGGCTTGGATGGCTTTAGCACTATCTAGAAGGGCCTGTTTTGTGAAATTAGTCGAGGCTTCTACTTTAATCATAATATCTGTTGTCCCTATGGAAGGTACGAATAAGGCAGCAATATACTCATACCTTGTACCGCCAGGAGATCCAACCAGTCCATTCTAAGGGAGATCAGTCCTGGGTGTTCATTGGAAGGACTGATGCTAAAGCTGAAGCTGCAATACTTTGGCCACCTCATGCGACGAGTTGACTCACTGGAAAAGACTCTGATGCTAGGAAAGGTTGGGGGCGGGAGGAGAAGGGGACGACAGAGAATGAGATAGCTGGATGGCATCACCGACTCTGTGGACATGAATTTGAGTGAACTCCGGGAGTTGGTGATGGACAGGGAGGCCTGGCGTGCTGTGATTCATGGGGTCGTGGAGAGTCGGACACGACTGAGCGACTGAACTGAACTGACTGAACTGAACTGATACTCATACCATTGAAACACAGATCTTGTCTGCCTAGCACGTAAATAAGGTAGATTTACTGGGGCTTGTTGTAGGTTAGGCTTTATGCTGCCATGGGCAAAAGCGAATCCCAGTGTGCAGCGGCCTACCCAGCCGATTGGTGACCAAGGCCAAAGGTTAAGCCCACAGAGCCACTGGGTTCCATTGGGTGCCACCCAGTGGATTCCAGGGTTATATTTCCAATCAGAGCCTGGCCAATGGATGGACTGGTTGGGGTGGTATATGACCTCGAGTGTTTGTTTACATTGTTCGGGGGATAGATACCCCATGTATTTTAGTTCTTTTGGGTCTAATGGACGGTCACCAAACCCTACCCTTTGTTTTTTTTGTTCCCAGCATATAGTGGCTGGGGTAATTAATTGACCCTTTTCGGGCGTTATCCAGAAATAGTCATCCCAGAGTTGGTAGAATTGTTCAACATACCTAGAGTCCTGGTCCTCCCTTGCTGGTCAGGGAGCTTTTTTCTTTTTTGTTCTTTAAATATAAAGGATAGGCTTTTGTTACTTCTATGAAACTGGTGTTTACATCAAATGTAACTCCATGACCCGAGTCTATTGACTGTAGGTCTGGCTTACACCAAGAGAGCAGGGAGAGATTATGATTGACAAGAGAAAGGAAAGTCTCTTTTTGTAGTCCCAGAAAAGAGCAGAGTGGTTTAAAATCTCCTTGGCGGAGTGGTGGCACCCACCAAGGAAGTCCATCCACCACAGACAGAGGCATAGCCCCACATACGCTGCAGTTGGAGGTGTTGTGGAAGTCCGTGTAGGAATGTGCCCACGAGATGAAAACATTGTCCTGAGTTGAAACGGAAGTTAAATTCAAAATCACGTTGATGAGGCCAAGCAGTAGGAGTTGATTATGCGGCTTCATCCTGAAGGGGCTTGTCCGGGATCTCCTTTACCTTCTTCTTCTTAAGGATGATCTTAGTCTCTTGAGGGTCAGTGGGGTCCCTCTGCACAGCCCACTCAGTGTTTTCTGGGTCTGCGTGGTATGTTCTCTTCATCCCCATGTGGTGGATCCAGGGAGGGACACCTGCAACTTTAACTGCCGTAGGGGTGGTTAGAACAACAGTATATGGACCCTTCCAATGTGGGGCCAAGGAGTCGTGTTTCCAGTCCTTGACCCACACCTGATCCCCAGGCACATATTCGTGAATCTGTTCCCCAAGGGGGAACGTCACCCTTTCTTGTACAAACTTAGTTACCTGATTTATTACCTTACCCAGTTGTTCCATCTGCTTTGAAATCTCATCTCTCCTTACCTGAGGCAAATTTGTTGACACATGTTTTATTATGGGAGGGGCCTCCCATACACAATTTTGTACAGAGAATAGCCACAGGACCATGGGGTCACCCTGAGTCTGAGCAGAGCCATCGGAAACAAGTCCACCCAGGAACAGTCAGTCTCTATGATCCACTTGGAGAGTGTCTCTTTAAGTGTCTGGTTGGTTCCTTCCACCATCCCAGAACTCTGGGGCCTATATGCTGTATGTAATTTCCACTAAAAGTTTTGCTTACTTGTACTAAATCAGCTTTATAGCCGGGCCATTGTCCAATACGATGCTGGTAGGAAATCCAAATCTAGGAACTATCTCCCTAAGCAGGCACTGGGCTACTTCTGATGCTCTTTCAGTCTGGGTAGGAAAAGCTTCTACCCATCCTGATAAGGTACATACCATGACCAACAGGTAACGGTAGGGTCTGTGAGGTTTCATTTCAGTGAAGTCCACTTCCAGGTGTTCAAAGGACAGCGTGCCTTTTAGCTGAATTCCCAGAGGTTTTTGTCTGTGCCGACAGGCAGCATTGATCTGTGAACAGGCAGTGCAGTTCTGAGATTCTGTCCTACATAGGGAAGAGAGGTGGGGAACCAAGATATATTTTTTGAATTAGCTCTTCCAGTTTATCATGGCCTAGGTGGGTCGCTTGGTGTGTTTGGCTCACCAGAGTGGGTGCCACGTCCTCCGGTACCAATAATTTGCCACTTGGCAATTTCCACCATTCCTTTTCGGTCTTGATGGCTCCTTCCGCTTTGGCTAGTTGGTTTTGGGCTTCAGTGTATTTTGGAGAGTCCAGCGTTAGCTCAGGCAGCTCTGCCAATACAAGAGCTTTAATAGGGGCTTCACTTGTCACCCCCAAGCCCTCGGCTGCTTGTTTAGTGGTCTTATCTGTCAGTCTGTTTCCCCAAGCACAAGGGGTATACTCTTATTGATGTTCTTGGCAGTGTATGACTGCAACCTTTTCTGGTTCCCAGACAGCATCTAATAGGGTCAGAATTTCTTATTTTTAATATCTTTTTCACTAGCTGTCTAAAGGCCTCTCTCCTTATACAGATCCCTGTGTACATGTAGTGTGGGAAAAGCATACTTGGAGTCTGTGTAAATGTTTGTCTTCTTACCTTTTGACAGCTGGAGGGCCCGGATTAGAGCATATAGTTCGGCCCTTTGAGCAGACCAGTTTGATGGCAAAGAGCTGGCCTCAGCGATGGTTTCTTCCATGACTACTGCATATCCCGACAGTCATTTCCTTGTTTCACCAGGCTGGTGCCATTGGTGTACAGGACCAAATCTGGGTCCGGGATTGGCTGGTCTCTCAAGTCAGGTCTGCTGGCATATTTTCTTGCAATCATGTGAAGGCCCACTTTCTCCCACAGGAAGGAGAGTGGCTGGATTCAGGGCCTGAGGCTCAACAGTAACATGGGGGTTCTCACATAACAGTCCCTGGTATTGAGTAATCCGGGATGTTGACAGCCATTTATGGGGGTCCCCTCGGAGGAGTGTGTTGACCTCATGCGGGACTTTTGTGATCAAATCTTGGCCCAAAGTCAGCTTGGTTGCCTCCCGGACCAGTAAGGCAACTGCAGCAACTGCCCCTGCCCGTAAGCATTCCAGCCACCCAGTGGCAACGTTGTCCAGCCGTTTCGGGAGATAAGTCAAGGGTCTGTCCCATGTGCCCATGGTCTGGGACAACACTCCCATAGCCACCCTGTCCTTTTCAGTCAGGTAAAGAGTAAACAGTTTATATAGGTCTGACAGGCCCAAGATGGGGGCAGATGTAGTTGTACTGGGTTTGAGTTCTATTACCAGTGGGACTTGTTTTGCAAGCCTGTCGGGGAGAGGAGGGGGTTGTCTTCTGCCCAGACCTCCGGGAATTGTTGAATTAACTCTCTCTGTCTACTGTTTAGCCTGTCCGATTTCCCTTCCAGGAGACCGGGAAGCCTCCATTCATCTTGAGGGGTTACCGAGAGGAACAGTAAATAGAGGGTTGAGCCCACTCGAACAGTGGGTCTTTCGTGGGGGGAAAGGTCACTTGTGCCCCCAATTTAGACAGCAAGTCTCTTTCCAACAAAGGTACTGGGCATTCAGGGATGTATAAAAATTCATGAGTCATTTGGTGTCACCCCATCTGACATTTTCGGGGTAGGCTTGAGACACAAAGGCTACATTTATCACCATCTGAGACCCAGTAGCTTCTGGATCTATTGGAGTATAAGTCTATAGGCCCCGCACAGTCTTTCGCAGAACTCAGAGGGTGATTCACTTTCCCTTTGAATCACTTCAGAGGGTTTTGCCATACTCATAGGTTTTTCAGGCCCCCCTTTTGAGGCCTTGAAAAATAGCCACCCAATATCTCTCCAGGTGGCCCTACCCTTCCTCTTGTGTTACAGTCCCAACTGGACCTCTCATCGGGGGTGGCTAGTTCTGCCCGCCGCTGCGGGTTTGCAGTACCCTCTGGTGCCATTTCTCTTAACCATTTTCTGGCCTCAGTTAGGATCCTGTGTCTTTCCTCAGTGCTGAAAAGGGAGACTAGTAGTTGGATTATGTCATCCCATGTAGGGTTATGGGTTCGAAAAATAGTCTCCATTAGCCTAATCATGGCTTGTGGCTCCCCCGAGTACAGTGGAGTGTGTCTCTGCCAGTTTAATACATCCGTCGAGGAAAATGGCTGGTAATAATAGGCTTCAGGGGGCTGATGGTAGTGCCCCATGCGTCCTGAACTGGAGGCTGTTGTAGCTCTCTGAGGGGCATCTGTAGTGGGGTTCTTTCCCCCTGTTCCTTGGCGGAGTGCAGCCTCTGTCTAGTTGCTGTGTTTTCTTCCCCCTTCCCATCAGTACTCACTGGAGAGGTAGATACAATCTAGGAGGTCCGGCTGAGGTGGAATGCTGGGCGTGCTGGGTCACCATCGCTGGGACCGGAGCCTGCCAAAAGGGCGGCTCTGCTGTCTCCAGGAGAGTTGACAGAGGAGCAGCGGGTGCCGCAAGAACTTCACCTGGCCCTGGATCGGGCATTAAGGTGGGCTCTGGTCCTGGTGGAGCACTGGGTGGTGGGTATGTCATCATCCAGTATGGAGGAGGGGGCAGGTCATCCCCATCCAAATCCTGTAGAATTTCTTTTTTTTTTTTATCATCAGTCAGTTTTTGTACCATTAATATTTTTTCTTTCCCTTCTGGATACAGAACCTTGTCCAAGTAGGAGGGTCTTGAGCTAACCCTAGTCATGAGTCAATATATGAATTTTGATCTGGGTGTCCTGGCTCTCCTGTGACTACTGTATAGACTGCTTCCACTATTTTTAAGTTCCTGATGTCCTCTGGTGGCGATCCTACTCCAATAGGGGGCCATTCGACCTCACAGAGTATGTGGAGGTAGTTAGGTGTCATCTTCACCCCATCAGTTCAGTTCAGTCGCTCAGTCGTGTCCGACTCTTTGCGATCCCATGAATCACAGCACACCAGGCCTCCCTGTCCATCACCAACTCCCGGAGTTCACACAAACTCATATCCATCGAGTCAGTGATGCCATCCAGCCATCTCATTCTCTGTCGTCCCCTTCTCCTCCTGCCCCCAAACCTTCCCAGCATCAGAGTCTTTTCCAGCGAGTCAACTCGTCGCATGAGGTGGAAGTATTGGAGTTTCAGCTTCAGCATCAGTCCTTCCAATGAACACCGAGGATTGATCTCCTTTAGAATGGACTGGTTGGATCTCCTTGCAGTCCAAGGGACTCTCAAGAGTCTTCTCCAGCACCACAGTTCAAAAGCATCAATTCTTCGGCAATCAGCTTTCTTCACAGTCCAACTCTCACATCCATACATGACCACGGGAAAAACCATAGCCTTGACTAGACGGACCTTTGTTGGCAAAGTGATGTCTCTGCTTTTTAATATACTATCTAGGTTGGTCATAACTTTCCTTCCAAGGAGTAAGCGTCTTTTAATTTCATGGTTGCAATCAGCATCCGCAGTGATTTTGGAGCCCAAAAAAATAAAGTCTGACACCGTTTCTACTGTTTCCCCATCTATTTCCCATGAAGTGATGGAACCAGATGCCATGATCTTTGTTTTCTGAATGTTGAGCTTCAAGCCAACATTTTCACTCTCCTCTTTCACTTTCATCAAGAGGCTTTAAGTTCCTCTTCACATTTTTAATCATGCACTACAGTACAGTTGCCTTAGATTCACTTCCCCCTATCTTGCTTACCTTCTCGGACCTTCTTCTACTTTTCCTTTTCGTTCTGAAGTTCTCGGTACCCTATGTAATTCTGATATTTCCACTCAGTGAAACACTTAAATTTGCCATTCCGCCTCCTTCCTAATTGGGGTGAGAAGAGCCTTATCTGCCATATCCCAGAGGAAGAATGGGGATCAGCGTGTCTTCACGGGCTGGTCAGCACGGCCGAACCAGAACACCACGTAGTCCAAAGACTGTTTCTCCTTTAACTTTTAAAGTCTGTTCTGGCTTGGTGGGCTTGATCAGATGAAAACACAGATGGGTTAAATATCCCATGTCCCAGGCCATTTTGGGACAAGCCAATTCAAGCCTGAGAAAAGCCAATTCATACTCATTTATGTATCCCCCTCCTTCTAACCTGACAATTCCGAGGGGGTCAAAAATTACACAGCAGATGGGACACCTCCTTGGCAAGGGCAGAATATGAGCACACAAAGACCAAGTTTCTTTTCCTAACAATCCCCTGGCAATTGCTTGGTAATAATTTTCCCCAAGACGGTGTGGACACCACCTCCTAAATGACATTCACAAATTTCCTTCCTAAGCCCTAACATGCTTGTCAACCTGTATACCAAGCAGTCGTTGCCGCCTGCCTATTCCAGGCTCCTGTGGCCCCCGCCCCTTCTAGTCCCTCCCAGGGGGGTGATCAGGCCCCTCCTCCACCCTGCCGGGTGGGCTCCTCCTCACCTGAGCGCTCAGTCCCCCTGCTGCCGTCCACTACCTGCTAACGTGAAAGGTCTGGGTGTTGAGAAGCAGAATCCTTCCAGAAGGGCGAGGCAACTTCCCCCCTCCAGAAGATTCAAGCCTCAAGCCCTCAGAGTTGTCCCAAATGGGACTTGTCTCCTCAAAGTGAGGAGTTTCCCAGACAATGCACCAAATGTTGTAGCCATGCTTTCTGGAAAACAAACTCGCACAATGCAGATAGTGGACTGCAGTTTATTACACCTGCGGGCCCAAGGCAGAGTCTCCTCTTAGCCAAGGACCCCACCAGTTTTTGGGAAAACCTTATATACCTTAAGTGTACATGCTCAAAGCCACCTCCCCAAATTTTCTGAAACTAGTCTGAACAGAAGAAAAGAAAGATACAACCAAAGTTAACGTGTGATGCGAATGCCTTAAGCCTAGGTAGTTAGCAGTGGACAATTATCAACAGGCCTCTGGTCATACTGCAATAAGCATAATAGAATTTATGATTCTATTCGGTTACGCAGATAATTAGTGTTAGGTAGTTAGAATATGGAAAAAGAGTCTAGAATGGCGGTGGCTAAAAGACAAAGAAGGGAAAAGCCAGTGAAAATAGAACAAAGGAAGGTCCAAATACCGCAGTGAGGACCTCAGGTAGAACAAACAGCACTCCTGGCTAGCCCAATTTACATAGGGCAGGCCCAGGGGGAGGAAAAAACAAATAAAAAGAGGAGCCAAAGGGCCGGTGGTCTCTCTCTCCCGCAACATGCGCGCTCATTCTCTCTCTCTCTTGTCTTCGAGTCTTTGGGTCGGCATGCCCTTACGCCTCGAGGATGTATTTTCCTGTTATTTTCTAAACAAAACTCAGTTGTAGCACAGAGCTGTAATACTGATCTGCCCAAGAGCTATAACACAGTCTGTTCGAGACCTAAGAGCTATAACATGGTCTGTCTGAGAGCTGTGACATGCCGAGGGCTTTAATTTCCATCACTTCAAATTTTTGTTGAGACAAGACAGAACTGAGGAGATCACACTCGCCTGACATCTGTGGTGCTGTGACTTGGGTTTAACCTGGCTGAAACAACCTTGGAGTGGCCCCCGCAAAGAGGAGCCCAAGCACAGCAGGAGCCCAACTTGGCAAAACTCCCAGGGTGGAATCGGAATGCAAAGAAAACCCAGCGCAGTGTAAGTGACAAAGGCTCATCATGCTGGAAACCGGGACAGCGAAAAAGGAACTCAGCAGAAAGCTCATGTGATTCAGTCTCAGATTCCAGAAGACTTCCAGTTAAGGTAGGAGGTTCTTGCTCCTATGGCTGGAGGGACATATGCCTAACAAAATCTTAATTCCTTTACAATCTGTCATTTCTTGTTTCCTCGAACCCCCCCGCAAACAGGCGGGTGGCAGTGGGCGCAATTGAGGGACTCTGGAGAGGCTACTCTTCGGTATGTCCCAAAGGCACTATCTGCTGGGCCCCAGTAGCTGTTACCCAAGCCGGTGGGGGTTCTTCTGTCCTTACTCTTCTCTGTGCCAAGATCAGGCCAATGAAAACTGTGAGCACTGGTCAGGAATTTAGCAGATTTTCCAGCAGGCTATGAAGGGGATTCCTTGGCACGTTTTCCCCACTGTTTATTGAGCCTGGCCAAAACCCAGGATGCCTGGCTTCAGGACCTAATGAAGCTCAGGCTCTGATGTCTCATTGCAAAAATTCAGTGAGAGACATAGCGATAGGTAAGAGGCGGATTTGTTAGGATTCAGAGAGAAGCTCACTCTGCAGGGTGTGGGCCATTGCAGAGGGCTCCGGGCATGGAATGGGGCCTGGGTAGGTTTTGCGAGCGGGGTGAATTCACATGCTAATGAGTGGGAGGATCATCCCAACCACCTACTCCTCTGTCTTTTGACAGCGACTTGGAGCTGTCCTGCCACCTCTGGGTGTGTCTGTTGGCTTACATACTGGTTTACTTGAATTTGACTCGTCATCTTGGACCCAATTGATTTTAATCAGTTTATGTTATGCCCTATGCTATGTCATTCTTTCAAAGGTTGTCCTCTGCCCCCTTCCCTCCTGTTTCATGCTCCTTTCCTGAGCCCCATCCAGGCCCATGATGTTGCCTCTACAATCTTCTGGAGGGACTACCAGAAAACAGCTGGCCTTGGGAGGGAAATACTGTATAATATCTGACTCCTCTAGATATTCAGCCCTTCATCTTCCATGTTTCCTGCAACATGTGCAACACCAGCATCTCTCAGTGAACCTGCTAGGGTGGGCGACAGGCATACAATGCCTGCTAGAAGTCCATCAGTTGGCATCCCTTCAAAGGCAATTGGGCTTCCGGGGATAATGTTTGCCACTTTGGGAGTTAGCCCTGCAGGCTGTTTGGGCCCAAACCCTTACTACCCTTCTAAAGTTACAAACATACCCCCGGATCAAATCTCCACTCCACTTTTATGGAACATCTGGTCTGTTGCCTCTTAACAAATTTGTTCTTAAGCCAATTACTAACTCCTACAATCAGGACCCTGCTCCCTTGCTCCACCCAGTCTATTATTAAAACACCTTAATGCCCCAGATGCTGCTACTGCTGCCAAGTCGCTTCAGTCGTGTCTGATTCTGTGTGACCCCATAGACAGCAGCCCACCAGGCTCTCTCCTCCCTCGGTTTCTCCAGGCAAGAACACTGGAGTGGATTGCCATTTCCTTCTCCGATGCGTGAAAGTGAAGCCGCTCAGTCATGTCCGACTCTTAGCGACCCCATGGACTGCAGCCTACCAGGCTCCTCCATCCATGGGATTTTCAAGGCAAGAGTACTAGAGTGGGGTGCCATTGCCTTTTCCACGTAATAGGGCCAGATAACCCACTCTTTTGTCATTCAGTTCAGTTCAGTTCAGTCGCTCAGTCGTGTCCTACTCTTTGCGACCCCATGAATCACAGCACGCCACTTATGTTATTACCTAAAGTGGGTCTATGACAACAATGCTTACCAGGGGAGACACCCTAACCTGCTTTAATGGAGGCCTAGGGGAAGAAATCAATGACTTAAATCCCTTAGAGCAGTAAGAGGATAAGGCTTATGACTGTTTCACTGTTTCCCAGTCTCAGGGCATAGGCTTGGATTGCTTTACATCATGATATCTATTCCCATCTGTGGTGAACAAACTGGCGATGAGTTAAAATTACAACCCCTTAATCCTACCTGGCACTGGTCATGCTGGAGACCTTGGGGACCCCCAACTCCAGTCTGGGGGTTCCAGGAGCTCAACCTGCCTTGACTTGCCTAGGGATCTTGTTCTCGAAATGTTGTCACGCCTCAACCTGCTTGGGGATCCGCCAGTCCGGGGGTCCCAGGAGGTCGTCATGCCTTGATCTGCCCAGGGACCCAATTCTTGGGAGGCCGACCTGCCTTGACCTGCCCAGGGATTCAATCTTCAGGAGGCTGTCACGCCTCAGCCTGCCTGGGGATCTGCACCCTGACCCAGGGACGCCTGGCTCTCAGGTTGCAAAAGTACTGGCTAAGATAAGCTTCAAAAAGACTTCCCTGAGGTAGTCTACCCATGGAAATAGAAGGAAACCTATTACTTGTGGGACTGTGCCCACTCTCAGCAATAACTCAGGAACCCAATGAAACCCCATTGCCTTTCTGGAAATACTAAAAGGCCCTCCAAAAGTTTACCAGTCTGGACTTAGACTCTTATGAGGGACAGGTGATTTTAAAGGACACATTCTTGTTCCAATGTGCATCAGATATCAGAATAAAGCTACAACAGCTACAGCAGCAGGACCCTGCTTCCTCTTTAGATGAGGTGGTCAAGACAGCCACCAATGCCTTTTATAACAGAACAGGAGAAGGAGGCCAAGGCCCAGGAGAGGGAGAGAAGGAAAGAGACAAAGCATACTCAGATGCTGGCCACCCTCCAGGGAAGCCCTATAGCGAACCCTGAGTCCTTCAAGGACAAGGCACGAAGCAAATACCTAATCTATAGACAGGCGGGGCATTGGGCCAAAGAGTGTCCAAACCTTGACAAGTCTCCTAAAATGGCTTGCTACAAATGCCATCAACTGGGAGACTGGGCAGCACTCTGTACTTCGGACCCAAGAACCTCAAGGTCAAGTGCCAAGCCTTCCCTCAGGATGGTTCAATAGGACTGAAGTGGCCGGCTCCAGCCAGCCCGCCTGTCACAGCTAACCACCATGGGGCTGGAGCCAAGGCTGCAACTGGATGTGGCAGGTAGGCCTGAGAATTTCTTGGTTGACACGGGGCTACTTACTCTGTCCTGACTTCTTACTCCGGAGCCTTCTCCTCCCAAACCCGTACCATTTTGGGTGCCACAGGAAAAACAACTACTAAAAGATTCACCAGAGCACTTCTTTGTTGCTGGGATGGACAAATATTCTCCCACCAGTTTCTGGTGGTCCCTGAGTGCCCTACTCCCTTACTGGGAAGAGATATACTCATTAAACTGGGGACCACCCTTGTGATGGGAAGCTTTTCAGTCCCTAGAGCCCTACAGCTTCTGGTTACTACTGAAGAACCCATTACACCCTCTCCAATAGAGGGACCAAAAACTATGGGAGGACAAAATTAACCCCCAGGTGTGGGACTAGGGGACTCCTAGACCCCACTGAGATCCCACTCGGTTTCCCAACTGGAAACAATATCCCCTCAGAAGAGAGGCTTGGGAGGGACTACAGCCTTTAATAAATAAATTCCTTGCTTGTGGTCCCCACCAATTTGCCCTCTAACACCCCGATCCTCTCAGTAAAGAAGAAGGACGGAACCTGGTGAATGGTTCAAGATCTCTGGATCATAAGTGAAGCTGTAGTCCTCCTCTCTACCACAGTACCCAATTCCTATGTAATCTTGGGAGAAATCCCACCCAGTGCCAAGTGGTTTACAGTCTTGTATCTCAAAGATGCATTTTTTTGCATACCACTGGTTAAAGAATCCCAGTATCTTTTTGCCTTCGAGTGGGAGGCCCTAGGAGAAAAACACCAACCGAAGACTTGGACAGTATTACCTCAGGGGTTCAGAGATAGCCCCCACTTGTTTGGATAGTCCCTTAGCCAGGATCTCCTAGATCTGGACCTGGGACCTAATGGGAAAATATTACAATACGTAGATGACCTACTAATCTGCTCTCCAGATGAGGAAAATGCCCAACAACATGCAATTCAGATTCTAAACTTTTTGGCTGAGAGGGGATATAAATTTTCCCCGTGCTAAGGCACAGATAATCAAGACAAAGGTCACTTACCTGGGAGTTCAGATTACACATGGGTCCAGAAGGCTGTCCTCTGATTGGTTACAGGGAATCCTCCAATTGCCCTCCCCCACGACTCGAAAACAATTGTGAGCTTTCCTGGGGCTAACTGGGTATTGTAGAATCTATATACCCAACTATGGTCTAAATGCCCAGCTTAAAGGGATGAGATAATTTGATCCCACTAATGTGGGGAACTCTTCAAAAGAAGGCAGAGGCTACATTAAACTGTCCTTAACTCTGGCACCTGCCTTGAGGTTGCCAGACCCAGAAAAAGCATTCCAACTTTATGTCCATGAAAGAGAGGGAATAGCCTTGGGAGTGTTAATTCAAAGGTTGGGATCTGAGCCCAAGCCTGTAGCTTACTTATCCAAGAGGCTTGACCCAACCGCCCGAGGCTGCCCCCCCACCTTTGAAATCTTGCAACTATTGCAAACCTGCTAGAAGATGCTTTAAAACTCTCTCTTGGGGCTGAATTAACTATTTTTTACCAGCCACCAAGTGGAACAGCTCCTAAATGGGAGAGGCCATTTATGGATGTCTGATCAAAGGATCCTCAGATACCAAGTCATGCTGATGGAAAATCCAGACCTGACTATATCCCCTTGTGAGGTTCTTAACCCAGCCACCCTCCTGCCTACCCCCGAGGACTCTCCCTTTTCACTCTTGCCTACAACCCTTGGACCACTGGACAAAACCCCGAGAGGGATTGTCGGAAGATCCTCTGACCAATCCTGAGGAAATCTGGTATGCTGATGGAAGCAGCTTTGTCTTGGATGGGAAAAGAAGAGCCAGATATGCAGTAGTCTCCAATTTTGAGACCATAGAGGCTAAACCTCTGCCACCAGGTACTTCAGCCCAATTAGCTGAGCTCATAGCCCTGACTCGAGCTTTAGAGCTGGGAAAAGGAAAAAGAGGAGCCATTTACACTGACTCCAAGCGTGCCTTTCTGGTGCTACATGCACATGCAGCCATTTGGAAAGAAAGAGGCCACTTGACCACCCGAGGTTCCCCAATCAAATATGGTGATCAAATTCTTAGACTCTTGGAGGGAGTCCATCTGCCCACTGAGGTTTCAGTCTCTCACTGTAAAGGACACCAAAAAGGGAGCACAGAAGTGGCACGAGGGAACCAAGCAGCCGATCAGGCAGCTAAGAGAGCAGCATTACAGAACACTGACCTAATAGGGGTTGCCACCTTAGTTCCACAGACTAATTTGCCAGAAACTCATTCATATACTGAAGGTGAGACTCTTAAAGCGAAGAGAAAGGGCTTTCAAGAAGATCATATGGGGTGGTTCCAAAAGGAGGGATTCCTTTTTCCTGCCTGGAAACCTCCAATGGAAGTTGGTTAACTCCTTACATGCCACCACTCATTTAGGGCTACAGGCCCTCCAAAGATTACTAGAAAGGTCCTTCAGAAGAATAGGCCTCCAAACGACTATAAGGTAAGTAGTCTCCTCTTGTCCCACTTGCCAGTTAAACAACCCCCAAGGAGCTCGAAGACCTCAGCTGGCCCAGCCAGCCCAACGACATGGGGCTTACCCAGGAGAGGACTGGCAGATGGACTTCACCCAGATGCCAGTTTCTCAAGGGTATAAATACCTATTAGTCATGATAGACACATTCACAGGATGGATTGAAGGCTTTCCCACCCAGACTGAGAAGGCTGAGGAGGTGGTAAAAAAACTGCTCCGTGAAATCATTCCGCGATTTAGTCTGCCCAGGCCATTACAAAGTGACAGCGGGACATCATTTACTTCTAAGGTCACCCAAGGGGTCTCTAAAGTATTGGGCATTAACTCATTATCTCACTGTGCCTGAAGGCCTCAGTCTTCAGGAAAAGTAGAAAGAGCCAACTAATTCTTAAAATCAGCGATAAAAAAGATAACCCAGGAGACCTCCCTGGGATGGAAGGAGGCCTTACCAATAGCTCTCCTCCACACCTGTATTGGCCCTAAGGAACAGGTTGGTCTTAGTCCTTATGAGATGCTATATGGGAGAGATTTTGTTTATGTCAATGACCTCTTCCTAGATCCAGAGGCCCAGACCTTCCAGTCTTATACCATGGCCATTGGGCAATTCCAACAGGATATACACTTGTGGGGTGTGAACCAGGACCCAAAAGATTCTAAGGAGTCCCCACTATATGCTCCAGGGACTCAAGTCCTAATTAAAGTCTGGAAGGATTGGTCCCCAAAGGCTCAACTCCAGCCCACATGGAAGGACCCCTACCCTGTAATATTTTCTATCCCCACAGCAGTCAAGGTACCAGGACATGACTCCTGGATTCACTACTCACGAGTCAAGCCATGGAGGAAAACAGAAGAGGACATTCTGTATACCTGTGAGCCCCTGGGAGATATCAAATACTTATTCAGAACTACAAATGAGTGTCATTCTAATGAACACACTCATAATCTAGTTTCTGGGGATAAGATTTCTCAGGACAGTTCTAAAGAGCCAACACAGCTTAGCAGGGGTTGTACTCCAAAACAGACAGGAGATAGATCTTCTGATCCCTGAATAAGGAAGGACTTGAGCCATCCTGGCGATGGAAATTTGGAGTTGTCTGATGGCATCACCGACTCTGTGGACATGAGTTTGAGTGAACTCCGGGAGTTGGTGATGGACAGGGAGGCCTGGCGTGCTGTGATTCATGGGGTCGCAAAGTCAGACACGACTGAGAGACTGAACTGAACTGAACTGAACTGAATGCCCCTACTAGTCCTTGTTATGCCATATTGATGCTGCCTCTGATTGTTCCATGTATTATCAATTGTCTACCCTGTTTTGTTTCTGCCCAGGTCAACAAGCTACAACATGCAATGCCAGGTCAACAAGGATATAAAACTATAGCCGACCAGGAAAACATCACTCACCCTTAGATGGACACCGCTATGAGGACTCTGAAGCCTAAGACTAGTAAGAGGGGGAGGCCCAATACCCCTCACCATCCCACTTCAGCTGGAAGTAGCCAGATAGACCTCGATGCCGCTATTCCCAAAGAATTCCCAACGTCCCATCTCTTGAGGGGGGAAATGTTAGGCAGTTAGAATAGGGAAAAGGAGTCCAGAATGGCGTCTGAAGACCGGAGTGAGGACCTCAGGTGGAACAAACAACACTCCTGGCTAGCCCAATTTACATAGGCAGGCCCAGGGGGAGGAAAAAACATATAAAAAGAGGAGCCAAAGGGCCGGAGGTCTCTCTCTCCCCACCGCACGAGCCCGTTCTCTCTCTCTTTGGGTCAGCGTGCCCTCAAGTCTCGAGGATGTATTTTCCTGTTATTTTCTAAATAAAACTGAGCTGTAACACTGATCTGTCCAAGAGTTATAACACGGTCTGTCTGAGAGCTGTGACACGCTGAGGGCTTTAACGTCCAAATTTTTGAGACCACACAGAACAGAGGAGATTACGCTCCCCTGACAATTAGGGTATTCTTTTTGGTGATGGGGAGTCTAGGTACGAGCCCTGGGGCTCTTCCATCTGGGGGTCTGGTTTTCCAGTTGGTATGTCGTTTTCATAGATACTGGGCATATAGCTCAAAGTCCACGGTCCAGCCCAAGATGGAGTCCTTCTTTCAAGATGGAGTCTGTTCTGTCTGTTTCCTCTTTCACCTTAACCTTTCTGTGCTTCTGTTGCAGCGTCTATAAAATGGAGATATTGCTAACACATTTCCCTTCCAGGGTTGTTGTGGGGAATAAATGAGTTAATATGTCAAAAGGGCAGGAAACAACCTGACAAAGTCAAATATTAATAATAGTAAAAGAATCACATTTAAAAAATAAAATACATGGAATCATACAGTTAAAAAAGGACATGGAACAGTCCCTTTCATGTAGTAAGTGATTGACATGAGGTAATCACTATTTCATTATTGGCCCTGGTGTTATAGCCACGCATTCCGGGAAACAAACTCACTCAGAAGGACAATGCAGATAGTGAAGTGCAGTTTATTACACCAGCGGGCCCAAGGCAGAGTCTCCTCTTAGCCAAGGACCCCTACTAACATTTGTGAAAATCTTTTATACCCCAAGTGTACGTGTCTGAACCCAACACTCCAAATTCCTTGAGACTTACATAAACCAAGGAAAATACAACCCCAGGAACCCCATCATTCACGTGCTATGTGCTCCTGTGCTCAAACAGTCAAACAGTTAGCCAATAATCAATAAGCCCGAGGTTACACTCCGATAGAGACAGAAAAATTTATGGCCTGTCTGGAGGAAGGGTTGATTAGTGCACATTTTCTCTTAGGCTGAAACACCCCCGCCCCGTGTAAACGTCAATCCAACATTTGCTCACACTTGCACAAGTTCCTGGGACTTGAGCAACCAAAAGCGCCTTGCGGAAAGAAAAAAAAACAAAAACAGCCCCTCCCCGGAGGCTCACGTTTCGCAAGGAAAGTCCCTGAGCTGCATACCCGTGTGATATGCTAATTATGTAGATTTTGGGCTTTAAAACCTGTCTGTAACTGTTGCTAGGGGTCCTCGGCTTGCTTTTGATGCGGAGGGCCCGTTTGCGCAAACGTTCAATAAAATCCTCTTGCTGATTGCATCTGTCGGCGTGGTGCTTGGGTCCCAGGGTCGCCCACCCAGACGTTGGTTTGGGCAAAGGCTGGCCCAACAAGGCGATGAGTAACCTAGATACGATCTTCAAGGTTCCCCTGTCTGCAGGTGGTCTTATCCTTCTGTTGTTGTTTTCATAGGCACTAAACATAGACTGAACTGAACTGAACTGAACTGAACTGAAACATAGAGTTCAGAGTCCATTGGAGAGGTGGCTGAGCATGATCAGCATGAACAGGCCTAAGATGGAGTCCAGGCCCTGTGAATTTCTTCTTCACTGGAAGTTTAATTGGGCCTAGAAGGCCCTTCTAGGAAGTTTACATTTTATCCTGTTAATTCCCTGGTAGCTCAGCTGGTAAAGGATCCACCTGCAATGCAAGAGACCCCGGTTCAATCCCTGGGTTGGGAAGATCCACTGGAGAAGGGAACGGCTACCCACTCCAGTATTCTGGCCAGGAGAATTCCGTGGACTGTATAGTCCATGGTGTCGAAAAGAGTCAGACATGACTGAGCGACTTTCGCTTTCATCCTCAAGAAGAGTCAAGCTGAGCTGGTAGGTGAGAGACAGTGGGGAGGGACTGGTTTGGAGACTTGGAATAACACTGAACAGCTCTCATAGAGTGGAAGGTAAGAGCCTGTTTGGAGTAGGTTCCAGAGGGAATAGAAGGGACTTCCTGCTAGTCCAGTGCTAAAGAATCCACCTGCCAATGCAGAGGACACAGTTCAATCCCTGGGTCCAGGAAGATTCCACATGCCGTGGGGCAACTAAGCCTGTGTGCCACTACTGAGCCTGTGCTCTGCAAAAAGAGAAGCCACTGCAATGAGTCCATGCACTGCAACTAGAGAGAAGTCCCTGCTTCCTGTGAGAGGGTAACAGGCAGGAGGGCCAGGGGTCTCCAAACGGAGGAAATAGGCTGCAAGCGTCAGATATTTTTCATCTCTCTCTTAAGCAGCAGGAGGAAACAAATGTGTCATATTTTTTCCCCTTGTCTATACAAATTTAAAAAGAGGTTTCTCTTAAAATTCTGTGTTGCCATAATGACACCTGGTTCCACCTGAACTTAGATTTTCTCAAACCTTGAGCTAACCAATACATTTTTCTTATGGAAATGTTTGTCTTAAGCTATGCTAATATACTATGCATTTATCCTAGACTCTATCTTCAAGTTCTGCCTAAAGGCTTAGATTTAGGCTCAGAACGAACTTGACAAACAATATGTTATACACTGTTCTCCTAATCTATGTTAATGAAACATTGTATGGTAATCTGCCTTTCTTCAAGATTCAGGTCAATCATTTTATGGCCTGGGATGACTCACCTGGTGCCATTCTCTGAGTTTTGATACATTTCCTTTCTTTAATTAGTAGGCTGCTAGTAGCTGTATCGGAGAAGGTAATGGCAAGCCACTCCAGTACTCTTGCCTAGAAAATCCCATGGATGGAGCAGCCTGGTAGGCTGCAGTCCGTGGGTTCGCCAAGGGTCGGACACGACTGAGCGACTTCACTTTCACTTTTCACTTTCACACACTGGAGAAGGAAATGGCAACCCACTCCAGTGTTCTTGCCTGGAGAATCCCAGGGACGGGGGAGCCTGGTGAGCTTCCGTCTATGGGGTCGCACAGAGTCGGACACGACTGGAATGACTTAGCAGCAGCAGCAGCAGCAGTAGCTGTATAACATCCAGCTAAAGACTAGCAGGGGGGCACTCTTTCTGCCCCCTTCTGATGCCTATGTCAGAAGCTTTCTCTATCTTTTTCATACTTTAATAAAACTTTATTACACAAAAGCTCTGAGTGATCAAGCCTCATCTCTGGCCCCGGATTGAATTCTCCTCCGGAGGCCAAGAATCCCAGTGTCTTTCATTCTTCAGCAACAACCTTTCACCTACAGCTAGAGAAAAACCCCTGTGCAGCAAGGAAGGCCCAGTGCAGCCAAAGATAAAGAAATAAATAAAAATTTAAAAAGAATATCAGTTCAGTTCAGTTTAGTTGCTCAGTCGTGTCCGACTCTCCCCGACCCCATGAATCACAGCACGCCAGGCCTCCCTGTCCATCACCAACTCCCGGAGTTCACTCAAACTCATGTCCACAGAGTCGGTGATGCCATCCAGCCATCTCATTCTCTGTCGTCCCCTTCTCCTCCCGCCCCCAACCTTTCCCAGCATCAGAGTCTTTTCCAGTGAGTCAACTCGCCGCATGAGGTGGCCAAAGTATTGCAATTTCAGCTTTTAGCATCAGTCCTTCCAATGAACACCCAGGATTGATCTCCTTTAGAATGGACTGGTTGGATCTCCTTGCAGTCCAAGGAACTCTCAAGAGTCTTCTCCAACACTACAGTTCAAAAGCATCAGTTCTTTGGCATACCTATCAATAATTACTAAAAATTAAAGCTTCTCTGTTCATGGGATTCTCCAGGCAAGAATACTTGGAGTGGGTTGCCATTTCCTTCTCCAGGGGATTATTCAATGTATGTTCTTATAAAACAAAGGGAATAGAAGAACTCACGGAGACAGCAAGCATAGGTGGATTTTGCTAAAAAGAGAAGCAAATGGACAGTAACACGTGGAGAATGTGGGGCCGATGGAAGTTTTATTTTAATGGTTGGAATTGAAGAGTTAATTTCCATACCCTCCTGCTCCTTCTACCTCTGTAACTCAGCTTGGTCCTTGCAAAGTCTGGATCATGTAGGTCTCAGAAAGTGAGGACTCACAATACTAGGATCTGCAGCTTATCTCACCCTTGTCCTGCTCTTTGCAATCGCCCAACCCCAGCAAACCTGTTTAATCATGCCTGTTTAAAAACTCCGTAACCCCTTTGTTCCTATGGGGTCACACATAGTCGGACACGACTGAAGTGACTTAGCAGCAGCAACAGCAGCAACTCCTTTGTTCAGGGCTCAGAGTTTGGAGTGTTAATTCATCTGGGCTCCCTGGTGTAATAAACCTGAGTTCTCCAACTCTCCGAGTGTGGTGCTTGGTTTCTCGAGTACTGGTTTCTGCAACAGAATGATTCTACGGAATATGAACGACGGGGTAGAATTCTCAGAGGGCTTCCCTGGTGGCTCAGAGGTTAAAGTGTCTGCCTCCAATGCGGGAGACCCGGGTTCGATCCCTGGGTCGGGAAGATCCCCTGGAGAAGGAAACGGTAACCCGCTCCAGTATTCTTGCCTGGAGAATCCCATGGACGGAGAAGCCTGGTAGGCTACAGTCCACGGGTCGCAAAGAGTCGGACACGACTGAGCGACTGAACGGAACGAAATCCCAGAAGTTGACTCGGGATGGGAACCAGTGTAAAAACGGTAGGGTTTGTCTTGGAGAGAAGCAGAGCGTTGGAGACCATAATTACTCCCCCTTTACTGATGGGGAGATCGTTTTCCAGAAGGCTGCAATGTGGTCAATCGCGGGCTGGAACGGGGACCACTCCAAGAGTGTTCCCTCTCCTTCACTGGAAGCAGAAAAATTCCAAGCTTGCAGGAAGTGGGCAGGGCCTACGAGGGTAAGGGAAACAGTGGAGGCGGGCCTAGGGGAGAGAGGGCGGGCCTCTGCCTTTGCAAAATTGCGGTGGGGTGGGAGGCCGAGTCTGGAGCCCGAGAGAGGGGCAGGGTTTATTTGGGGTTGGATCACGGATGGTGACACTGGGCGAGGGGGTCTGTGATCGTCCGTGCTGGGCCAACGTGAAGGGGCGTACAGAATGCCTGCTGTGGAAAGCAGTTTGGGCTCGGAATGCCGGGAATCTGCAGGCCACCAATTTGGGGCCAAGATACCGGAGGAGGGCGGATCCGCCTGACGCCAGGCTACTGAAAGTTGTAGAGGGGCGTGGCTTCTTGTTTAAAAAAAAAAAAAGGGTGTGCCTGTGTGAGGCTTGCAGCGCAAGCCAGTGAGAAGCGAGGGAGGGCGGAGCGTGTGCAAGAGGCGGCCAGTAGAGACAGCGCTCTTAGAGGAGGAGCCTGTGTCCCGGAGCGTGGCTAGGGCTCCGCGCATGCGCGGAGGGGTGCCCTGGATCCAAGCGGCCTAAAGGGGCAAGGACACAGGTACTTGGCCCAGCCCTTTCAAGTCGTGCGCCTGGTCACGTGACACGTAGGGCGCCGAATTCCTTTGGAGTCAGCGCCATTTCCTATGGATGAAGGTTAAAGTGCCACGCGGGTAGGAGGAGCATTCTTATACGATCTGACCTTGACTCACGACCTGGAGTCGGAGGTCAGATTGGAGTCCAGGCGCTCTCTGGAGGGGAGGGGTCCGGCTTCAGGAGAGGGTCATGCACGCTGACTCGGGGGTGTAGTCGTGGGGTGGGCTCACCACTAGACGAAGATTCGGGTCCTTGATATCAAAGAGAGGTAGGTCTTCCCGCCGACCCACTGAGAAGCAGATAAGTGGGAAATAATTGGAGACGTCGCCGCATTGACCTGTGGTGGCCTAATTTAGGTGGTCGTGGTAATATAAGGGGCGGGGGGGGTTGGGCTAGCGTTGCAAGGGGCGTGACGTGGTCAGGAGCTTGGACGTGTAAGGGGCGTGATCGTTTAGGTGCGCGACAAGGGGCGTGGCCGGGATCTGGGCTGGGAGAGGTGGTGTGCCTTCTGGATAATTTAATTGTCGCGTCCAAATCCTAGCACTGTCCTTTCTTTCCTTAGGTGTCAGCTCATGGAGGCCGCGGCTGCTGCAGCCCCAGCTTGGGGCTTCTTCCCCTCTTTCCTGCTTCTGGCCTTCGGAACTCTAGTGGCCGCCTTGCTGGGCGCCGCTCACCGCCTGGGGCTCTTCTATCAGTTGATGCACAAGGTTCGGGGGCATACAAGGGTGGCGGGCCGGGGGCAGTCAAAGGAGTGGACTTCCGTTAGCACCGTTTCCAGCTAACCCATTTCACAGGCGGGGAGAGTGAAGTTCCGATTAATGCAGAGCGACTGACTGGTCGGGAAATTCTAGGATCTGGTCGCTATTGCGGAACTGCTTCCGGGATCCTGGACTTTGTCTCTAGGAAGAGGCCACAGGGGAAACTAGAGCTGCGCGGCACTCCACACCCCACCTACCCCCTTCCTTAAAGGTCCCCAGTCCTTTTCACAGAGCGATGCTCCCTAACACGGTGGAGTCAGAGTGCTGAGGGCAGGCCCCAGAGGTGTGGCTGGCCGTGACAGTTTTGTGATGGTAGCTGTCTGCTCTGCTCAACGGTTTAGAGCAATTTTCCCATGTACCCAACAGTTTGTCTTCATTTTCCACAAGCGGAAACCGAGGCTCAGAGAGGCTGTGTGATGGCTTGCCTCAGGTGACATGTTTGGGGAAGAAGTGACCCCACAGACCTGGCTCTGAACTGCTTGGCTCCTCGCAGAGATTCGCCCATTCCGAGACCCTCTCCCTGTCTTTCTTTTAAAGTCTTTACTGAATTTGTTCCAGTGTTGCTTCTGTTTTATGTTTTGGTTTTTTGGCTACCAGGCAAGTGGGATCTTAGCTCCCTGCCCAGGGATTGAACCCACACCCTCTGCACTGGAAGGCAAAGTCTTAACCCCTAGACCACCAGGGAAGTTTCTCTCCTAACCTGGAGCAGCGCCACTAGCCTTGAGGACTTGTAAAGATTTAAGACAAAGGCCGGGCTTCCCAGGTGGTGCAGTGGTAAGGAACCTGCTTGCCAATGCAGGAGATGTGGATTTGATCCCTGGGTTGAGAAGATCCCCTGGAGAAGGAAATGGCCATCCACTCCGGTATTCTTGCCTGGTAGGTCTCGTGGACAGAGGAGCCTGGCAGGCTGCAGTCCATGGGGCTGCAAAAGAGTTGGACATGACTGAGTGACTGAACAACCACAACAACAGTGACAAAGGCCTCTGGTGCATGGGGCTGTGTGGAGGCTGGGGCTGGGAAGCCCCAGCATTGTCTTTGCCACAGGCTGCTCCCGTGCTAGGCACCTGGTGGTTGGCAGCCTGTGCGCGGGGCCTGCTCCAGTGGGTGGGAGGGGCCTGGGAGACAAGTCAGCAGTCTCCTGGTGTGGAGCCCTGATACCGGAGGGCAGGCCGTTCAGGAGTCCCAGCCAGTGGCTTCTGGCCAAGCTCCCTTGGGTTCTGTGGATCCACCTTCCCTAATCTCTCTTCCTGCTTGCGCCACAGGTGCCTTGAGAGCACTGATTCTATGGGACTTTGAATCTTGCTCAGGAGTCTTGGTCTCAGAGTTGTAAAAGGATATATTGTCGGAAGGCTCTGATAAGATGCCTGGTGTGGCTCCGTGGTAAAGGATCTGCTTGCCAATAAGGGAGACACGGGTTCAATCCCTGGGTTGGGAAGATCCCCTGGAGAAGGAAGGTAACCCATTCCAGTGTTTACTGCCTGGGAAATCCCATGGAGGAGCCTGGTGGGCTACAATCCATGCTGGTCGCAGAAGTGTCAGACACGATCTAGCGATTCAACAACACAAAGCAACACCGAGCTTCCCCTGCCTTCCCACCTCGCCCCTCCCCTCCTTCCTGGGGGAGGGGGTAGTTCCTCTTCCCACCCGCCCTGGTGCCTGCACCTTGGTCCTTGACACTCTCTCCTCCCCTCTCTCGGCCTAGGTGGACACGGCGAGCGTCCGGCATGGTGGGGAGAACGTGGCAGCCGTGCTGAAGGCCCACGGTGTGCGCTTCCTTTTCACGCTGGTCGGGGGACACATCTCGCCACTGCTGGTGGCCTGTGAGAAGGTGGGCATCCGTGTGGTGGACACCCGCCACGAAGTCACAGCTGTCTTTGCCGCCGATGCTGTAGCCCGCCTGACTGGTGAGGGCAGAACGGGGAGGGCTGGGGGCTGGTGAGACTGGGATGTCTTTGAGGGGGCAGGGTTTTTATTTGGGGTGGGGGAGGAATGTGGCTGGGAGGGTGGACCCAGCTGTGACAGGGTTTGTGTTCCAGGGACGGTGGGTGTGGCCGCAGTGACGGCAGGCCCTGGCCTCACCAACACTGTGACTGCGGTGAAGAATGCCCAGATAGCCCAGTCCCCAGTCCTGCTCCTGGGCGGGGCTGCCAGCACCCTGCTGCAGGTGCCCTGTCCTGGTGGGGATGGGGGGCAGGTGGCAGGGACCCCAGGGAGCCCAGAAGTGCTCATGTGTTGACTTCCTAGACTTTTTTCTGTCTCTGCTAGAATCGGGGTGCACTCCAGGCAATTGATCAGATGTCCCTGTTCCGGCCGCTCTGCAAGTTTTGTGCTTCTGTGTGGAGAGTGCGGGATATCATCCCCACCTTGAGGGCCGCAGTGGCTGCCGCACAGTCGGGCACCCCGGGTAGGTACTGGAGCGGGGGCTGGGCAGTGGTCCCGCCCTGGCACCTGGGAGGCACAGCAGACTGAGCATTCTCCTTGTCTCCATGTAGGCCCGGTGTTTGTGGAACTGCCTCTGGACGTGCTGTACCCCTACTTCATGGTTCAGAAGGAGATGGTGCCAGCCAAGCCGCCCAAGGGCCTCATGAGTCGAGCGGTCCACTGGTAAGTAGCCCGGCTCCTACCACTCCCTCCCATATTCCCTGGCTTTTCCCACAGATCCCTGCCAGTACCCATCCTTTCTTTGACTCATTCACTGATTTGCACATTAGTTTGAGAGGAGCCAGCCACGGGGAGAGTGTCCTAGGGAGAGGAGACAGCATATGCAAAGGTCCTGAGGCAGGAATGAAGTTTGTGGATTGGGAAAGCAAAGTGGCCAGTGTAGTGGCCGCAGATGAGCCAAGGGGAGAAGGGTAGAGGCTGAGCTGAGAGCAGTCAGCAGGAGCACCTGGGCAGACCTGGGGCTTTGTTTTTTTAAATAAATGGCTGTGATTTTTTAAATAAAAGGTCTTGAACATGTTACAATGTTGCTTCTGCTTTGTGTTTTTTTGGTCTCAAGGCATGTGGGATCTTAGCTCCCAAACCAGGGATCGAACCTGTACCCCTGCATTGAAAGGCACCGGACTGCCAGGAAAGTCCCTGGGGCTTTGTTTTTAATTTGAGAGCCATTGAGAAGCATTTCAGGACCTTAAGCACTGGCATGGGGTACCCTGGTTTGGTTTTTTAATTATTATTATTATTTATTTGGCTGTGCTGGGTCTTCATTGCTATGCAGGCTTTTCTTTAGTTGTGATGAGTCGGGGCTACTCTCTCTAATTGCAGTTTGTGGGCTTTTCATTGCAACGGCTTCTCTTGTTTAGGAGCACAGGCTCTAGGATGTGTTGGCTTCAGTAGTTGCAGCTCCCAGGCTGTAGAGTACAGGCTCAGTAGTTGTGGCACCTGAGCTTAGTTGTCCTAAAGCATGTGGGGTCTTCCCAGGCCAGGGATTGAGGCCTTGTCTCCTGCATTGGCAGGTGGATCCTTTACCACTGAGCCATCACGGAAGCCCTGGTTTGGGTTTTTATTAACGATCCCTCTGGCTCTTGCCAGAGAGTGGACTTTGGGGTCAGGTGGAAGCTGGGAAGCCAGGGAGGAGGTGTGGCAGTCCCTGGGATGAAAGATGATGGTGGCCTGGAATCTCGGCGGTAGCTGTGGAATGCAGAGATGTGGATGGATCTCATATGAGTGTCTGGACCTGCAGCAGGACAGGATAAGGGGACAGTGGGTCCCTATAGGCCCATGACATGGGCACAGTTCACTCTGGGGCCTCCTATGGGACTTTCAAGTGGTGAGTAGCCTGGGTGTTGGAGAGAGCAGGGTAGCAGGCCTGGCGTGGGATATAAGCTTGAAGGTTTTCTTGGAAGAGCTGCAAGTTTCATGGAGGAACGTCTTTCCATTGAGAGGCTGAAAAAGGTTATAAGTAGGGGCATAGACTGAGCAGAGGTATGTGAGAAGGATCATTTCTGGTCACCACTGAGGTGGACCTGGCTGAAACAGGACACAGAAAGGAGAACCAATTCTCCTCCTCTTGCCCCTCTGTCCCTTCCATTTGCCTGTCCTTGCCCCTCTGCCTTCTACTCCCCCTCCAAATATTTAGTGAGTGCCACTAAGTGCTAGGTGCCAGGATGGGCATGAATAGGACAGACAGGTCCCTGCCCCCTGGGCATGTGAGGAGCACCTGGAAGGCCAGCTCATGGTGTAGCAGGTTAACTCGCATGTCTTTTATAATAACCCTTAGAGTTAAGACTCAGGTATTATTCAGCCCATTTCACAGATTAGGTAACTGAGACCCAAGGCAGCTGAATGACTTGCATGCAGTTGTCCAGTTTGTTAATGGTGCACTAGGGTTCAGCCTGAAGGAACCTTCAGTGCTTAATCCACACAGCTATGTTCTCTCTGTCACGTAGCTGGAGTGAATTGAAAGTCCAGAGAGATGGGTTCAAATCCCAGAACTACCACTAGCTAGTTGTGACCAAATGATTAAACCTCTCTCTTTCTTTTTCCTTCCAGTTTTATTGAGATCTAATTGACATAAACAGCACAGTGTAGGTTTAAGGTATACAGCATAATGATGTGAGTTGTGTATATTGTGATTAAAGCTTGCTTGATGTCAGCTTCCTCATCTGTAAGGTGGACAAACATTGCTTTTTCTCTCTAGACTAAAATTTTGTGAGAAATAAAGTGAGATGATTTTGATAGTGCAAAGCATATGCTGAAGTAGAAAAGAATTAATCATTATTACCTTAAATAAGAATAGGGCTGAGTCCATAAAAAAGAAGGAAATAATGCCATTTGCAGCAACATGGATGGATCTAGAGACTGTTATGCTGAGTGAAGTAAGTGAGCTAGAGATGGAGAAATATCATATGACATCCCTTATATGGGGAAGCGAAAAAGAAATGATACAAAGGAACTTATTTATGAAATAGAAAGGGACTCACAGACTTAGAGAACAAACTTGTGGCTGCCAGTGGGGAAGGAAGGGGGGAAGGGATAGTTAGGGAGTTTGGGATAGACATGTACATACCGGGCTTCTCAGGTAGAGCTAGTGGTAAAGAACCTGCCTGCCAGTGCAGGAGACGTCAGAGACTCGGGTTAGATCCCAAGGTCGGGAAGATCCCCTGGAGAAGGGCATGCAACCCACTCCAGTATTCTTGTTTGGAGAATAACATGGACAGAGGAGCCTGACAGACTACAGTCCATAGCGTCGCAAAGAGTTGGACACGACTGAAGTGACTTCGCATGCACGCACGCACGCACATACACACGGCTACATTTAAAATGGATGACCAGCAAGGACCTACTGTATAGTACAGGGAACTCTGCTCAATGTTATGTGGCAGCCTGGATGGAAGAGGAGTTGGGAGAGAATGGATACATATATATATATATGGCTGGGTCCCTTTACTGTCCGCCTGAAACTATCACAACATCGTTAGTCGGCTATACCCAATGTAAAATTAAAAGTTAAAAAAAAGATAGAGCTGAGTCCAAAGTCATATCAAGCGTAAGGCAAGGTGTCTCCCACCCTTCCTGCAGCACGATTAGGGAACTGCCCCACTAAGGCTGACTTATGCCTTGCCTTCTTTCCACATATAGTTTCCCATGGTTCCTCTTCTCATTTTCTGCCATCTTTACTCCTCCTCAAAAGAGAAACAGAATCTTCACGCTCTGATTAATTCTATCCAGCTGAGGCCCACATGTGTGTTTTTGTCTGTGCGGGCAGGAAGCAGCTGGATTAATCTTTGTCTCTAGGGCCCTGCACTGAGCCTTGTGGAGAGTCAGGGCCCTGTGACCCAGTGAGTAAGGAGGTGTCAGAAGCCAGAGAAAGACAAGAGTACAGATGTTGTTAAATAACTCCCATTAATAGAGTGTTTGGGCCTCCCTGGTGGCTCAGTGGTAAAGAATCCTCCTGCCAATACAGGAGATCCCTTGGAGAAGGAAATTCCAACCCACTCCAGTATTCTTGCCTGGGAAATCCCATGGACAGAGGAGCCTGGCAGGCTACCGTCCATGGGGTTGCAAAGGAATTGGACACACAAGACTTAGTGCCTAGACAACAGTACAGTGTTTTGCAATGTGCTTTATATCCTGCTTTATATCTGCAACGTGCTTTATATTCGGAGAAGGCAATGGCACCCCACTCCAGTACTCTTGCCTGGAAAATCCCGTGGACGGAGGAGCCTGGTAGCCTGCAGTCCATGGAGTCCCTAAGGGTCGGACACGACTGAGCGACTTCACTTTCACTTTTCCCATTCACGCATTGGAGAAGGAAATGGCAACCCACTCCAGTGTTCTTGCCTGGAGAATCCCAGGGATGGGGGAGCCTGGTGGGCTGCCGTCTATGGGGTCACACAGAGTCAGACATGACTGAAGCAACTTAGCAGCAGCAGTTATATCCTGAGTGGATATATCACTGGACCTTGGGAGAGACGGTCCCTTTTACATTTACAGAGGAGTAAGGTCAGCAAAGTTAAGTCACTCAGCCAGGGTCACAGGAAGCGGCAGAGCCAGAAACCAGCCCACATCTGTCTGACCCGGCGGCTCTGGCCCCTGATTCTGGTGCTCCAGCCTGGGGCCCTTGCTTCTCAAGGTCTGTGTCAGCTGGAAGCTTCCAAGGGGAAACAGGCCACTGGACCAAGTGTCTGTGTGTCCCCGGGTCATGGCTCATCCACCTCTGTTCCTGCCCTGCCTTTCCAGTCCCTTTCTGGGCCCTTCTCCTTCAGCTTCTGAAACCCTGGTAGTTACTCCTGGTAATGGCCTCTTCCTCTTCTCTTTTGCAGGTACTTAGAGAATTCCCTGGCCAACCTCTTTGCAGGAGCTTGGGAGCCTCAGCCTGAGGGGCCTCTGCCCCTGGACATTCCCCAGGCCTCTCCCCAGCAGGTGACTTACCTCTGTTCCCTGGCCAGGGAGCCCCCACCCCCAACCACTGCCACATGCTGAGTGGCTTCTCTCTGAGTCAGCACTGGGGCTGTCATCTTGGGGGCCTCCTGGTGACCCAGGTCGGCTCTTTGAGCCCCTGCCTCTTGCTCCAGGTTCAGCGATGTGTGGAGATCCTGAGTCGGGCCAAAAGGCCCCTCATGCTAATTGGGAGCCAGGCTCTGCTGCCTCCGACATCCGCGGACAAGCTTCGGTGAGAAGCCTCCGGCCTGCCCTTATTGTTACGGTCACATGCCTGGTCCCCTGGTGCCCTGGGAGGAGGGGTGGGCCCTGGGCCACATTCACTTCTGTTCTGCCTGGATCCCCAGGGTTGCCGTGGAGACCCTGGGCGTCCCTTGCTTCCTGGCGGGGATGGCACGGGGACTGCTGGGCCGCAACCACCCCCTCCACTTCCGGCAGAACCGCAGGGCCGCCCTGAAGAAGGCAGACGTGGTCGTCCTGGCAGGTGGGCCTGGTCCTCCGACCTCTCACCCCTGATTTCTCTCCAGGTGGCAGTCGTGTCCGGGACCCAGCCTTACACAGAAGGGCACGCACAGAGAGCGGGCGCCTGTGGGGCTGTGCATGCAGCACTCGCATATGTATGCATCATACAGCATTGACACAGCCCGGACCCCGACTGCACACATCTTCTTACATAAAGTGCTCTGAATCCTGCGAGGCACAGAATAGTTTTATCAGTTAGCTACTGTTGTATAATAACCACCCTAAGTGCAGTGGCTTACAATGTGCTTATTATTTCTCAAGACCCACCTATGAGTTAGTTGACAGTTTTTTTTTTCTCATTTTGGCAGGGCTCGTCCCTGAGTCTGCAGTCAAGGAGGCGGGAAGGCAGTGGTTGGGCTGGCTTGTGTACTTGGGGGTTGACTGGCTGCAGGACTGGGCTAGCATGGCCTCGGTTGGGGTAACTGGGTTCTCTCTCTCCCCCTACCTCCTCCTCCATGTTTCTCATCATCCAGCCAGGTAGCCTGGTCTTGTTCACTTGGTGGGTGATGAGAAACGTGCAGGGCTGGGGGAACAAGGTTATATCAGAGAGAAGGATGGAAGCCGCAAGGCTGCCGGCGGTCTGGCTTCAGGAACACACGCCATGACTTCTCTCGCATTCTTACGGGCCAGGGCACCATAGGTCCTGGGGCCAGTCTAGGTTCCAGGAGTGGGGACCTGCAGAGTCTTCTTGTAGGAGGCACTGGCACAGGGAGAGGTGAAGGGTGCATCCACCCTACCACAGTGCATTGAGTAAGGTAGCGGGCACCCCCCCAGGAAGCTGGCCCTCGGTCTGCTGAGACCCCGTCCCCTTACCCCAGGAACAGTGTGTGACTTCCGCCTGTCCTATGGCCGTGTCCTCAGCCGCAGCAGCAAAATCATTGTTGTCAACCGTGACCGGAAGGAGATGCTGATCAACTCAGACATTTTCTGGAAACCCCACGAGGCTGTGCAGGGTGAGCCCCTCCTTCTGTATGTGTCTCTTTTCTTCTGGCCTCTGCTGACAGCTGGCTTGAGCTGGGTGCTGCTGACCAAGGCCTGGATCCTGCCCCAGGGGGCACCCAGTTGGCCGGAGATGCGTATTTGTCCCTTAGACTGGTAGGTGCTTCTGGATGAACTAAGGGTAGGGGTTTTTTTTTTAGAAATTTTTATTGTGCATAAAATGGTCATTCCCCTTCGTAGGTCAGTTGTTACCACCTCTAAAATTGTTTACTGTAAACCGGAGCTTCCCAGACGGCGCTAAAGAATCCTCTTGCCAGTGCAGGAGATGCAAGAGATGCAGGTTTGGGAAGATCCCTTGGAGGAAGAAATGGCACCCACTCCAGTATTCTTGCCTGGGAAATCCCATGGACAGAGGAGCCTCTCAGGCTACAGTCCATGAGGTCACAAGGACTCAGACCCGAATGAGCGCACACGTGCACGTGCACACACAGCATGTGTACCAGGGGGAAGGCCTGGGAATGTGCATGTGATCACGTGTCCTGACTGTACTCTCCCATGTTGTCTGCTGCCCTTAGGACCTGCCCTGGGGTCTCTCAGTTTTTCTGTCGTGGCTCTTCCACCCCTGTTCAGTCCTCTTCCACAGCCTTTTCATGTCCTGCTTTGCCCATCGTTCCAAGGACGTTGACTCTACCCTGCAGTGTAGGTGAGAGGGAACTTGTGTCAAGCTAAGAAATGGCACCGTGTGCATTCACGTTTGGGAAGATCCACTGGAGCAGCTGATGGGGAGCAAGTTGGAGAGGAACAGGTAGAGGCACGGGGGCTGTTAAGGCCACGACGGAAGCCATGAGGCCTGGAGTTGGGGTGGACAGGGAGGAGAAACTCGGCTTCTCTGAGCCTCTGTGTGAGCATTTCTGAGATGGAGCTGATGGAAGGTACATCGTCATTGGCTAATTTGTTCGCTCTCCAATACTCTGTGTGCCTGGGTTGTCGAGATGTGCTTGGACGATAGAGGTGTTTTCAGTGACATGTTTCAGAGGCAGAACTGACAGGTCTGTGTGACCCAGGGTGTGAAGGGAGAGGCAGGAGACGGAGGCTGATGTGAGTTTCTAACTCACTGTGTAATTTTTTTATTTTTGGCTGCACTGGGTCTTCATTGGTGCATGGACTTTTCTCTAGTTGTGGCCAGTGGGGGCTACTCTTTAGTTTCAGTGTGCAGGCTTCTCACTGCGGTGACTTCTCTTGATGCGAAGAACAGGCTCTAGGGTTCGGCTCCTGGGCTCAAGAGCACAGGCTCAATAGTTGTGGTGCATGAGCTTGGTTGCTCATTGGCATGTGAGATCTTCCCGGACCAGGGACCAAACCTGTGTCTCCTGCATTGGTAGATGGATTCTTTACTGCTGAGGCCCCAGGGAAGCCCTGCTAACTCACTTTGGCCTTGCTCTCCCTCTCACCCCTGTCACCCTAACCCTGGTTCTGGCAGGTTCTGGGGTGTTTCACCCATTTTGCCTTAAGGCCATCTCCCCCCCCTCCTCCCCCGCTGCCTGCTTCCTTGCCTCAGATGCCTGTTGGCTTCCTGCTGCCTTTGGGCCTCTGGTGCTCAAAGGGTAGGAGGTGGCCTTCTCCCCACAGCTGTGCCCTCTTCCTTCCCCAGGAGATGTAGGCTCCTTCGTGGTGAAGCTGGTGGAGGGCCTCCGGGGTCAGGTGTGGGCCTCAGACTGGGCAGAGGAGCTTCGGCAAGCCGACCAACAGAAGGAGCAGACCTATCGGTGCGGGCTCGGTAGAGTGGACTTGGTGGGTCATGGGTTCCTGGCAGGCCAGGCTGCTGGCTCTGCTGACTTGCCTTGCTCCATCACAGGGAGAAGGCACTGATGCCCGTAGCCCAGCATCTTAACCCGGTGCGGGTCCTGCAGCTGGTAGAGGACACTCTGCCTGACAACTCCATCCTGGTGGTCGATGGCGGGGACTTTGTGGGCACAGCTGCCTACCTGTTGCAGCCCCGTGGGCCCTTGTGTTGGCTTGATCCTGGTAAGGGCAGACCCACACCTAGGGCAGCTTGCACTCCTCTGGGCCTCTTCACACCTGCTCTTGGTTCTCCTAGGGGCCTTCGGGACTCTGGGGGTTGGTGCCGGATTTGCACTTGGGGCCAAACTGTGTCGGCCGGATGCTGAGGTGAGTCAGAGCGTGCTGGGTGCGGGAGGCTTGCTGTTTCTGGGCTGTAAGCCAGCCCAACCATCCTTGGTACCCACCTCAGGTCTGGTGCATGTTTGGGGATGGAGCGTTTGGCTATAGCCTCATCGAATTTGACACCTTCGTCAGACACAAGGTGACCGGGCGGGCTGACCCAAGGGAAGCTCGGAGCCTGGGGTTCTGGGAGATATCCTCAGGGGTGGGCTGGGGAGGGAGCTCCTTATCTGGCAGAGGTCCTGTCCCTACCTTTCACCTGCTGCTGGCCAAGCCTTGGGACTGAAGGCCTTGGCCTGGCCTCCTCCTCTCCCTTCCTGCAGATCCCAGTGATAGCCTTAATAGGAAATGATGCTGGCTGGACCCAGATTTCCAGGGAGCAGGTGCCCTCTCTGGGCAGCAATGTGGCCTGTGGCCTGGCTTACACTGGTGAGAGGGGCCTGGATGGGCGGGGACGGGGAACGCCATTTCAGGGTCAGCTGAATGTGTATTCCTCTCCTGGGCTACCTGCATGGGGGGCTGGGTTTCTGCCACCATTCTGACTTGCCCTTCCGTTTTAGATTATCACAAGGCAGCCCTGGGACTGGGGGCCCAGGGCTTGCTGCTCTCACATGAGAATGAGGATCAGGTGGTCAAGGTGCTGCGTGACGCCCAGCAGCAGTGCCAAGATGGCCACCCGGTTGTGGTCAACATCCTCATCGGGAGGACGGACTTCCGGGATGGCTCCATTGCCATGTAGGGCCTCATGGGTCAGTGCTCTTGGCTCTCTTCCCACCCCTGTGTCTAGCTGGCTTGGAGTTTCATCCTTGCCTACCCTGGGCCTAAGCCATGAGGCCCAGTGACCCTGCGATCTTCCCTGAGGACAGGGAGGGGCTGGATGGAGTCAGAGCTAAGAGAGGCTCAGACAGCCCTGGGGAGTCCTTGGGCCTATTTCTTGGTGAGCTCAACTGTGTCCTTTCTCCCCTCACTTGTTCAGTCGCTATGTCGTGTCCATCTCTTCGTGTCCATCTCTGCAGCACGCCAGGCTCCTCCATCCCTCCACTATCTCCCAGAGTTTGCTCAAATTCATGTCCATTGAGTCGGTGATGCTATCTAACCATCTCATCCTCTGCTGCCTCCTTCTCCTTTTGCTCTCGGTCTTTTCCAGCATCAGGGTCTTTTCCAATGAATTGGCTCTTTTGCATCAAATGGCCAAAGTATTGCAGCTTCCTGTCTCACACACTGAATAAACCACATCTGGTCCATGGGGGCCCAAGTACTCATCCCAGAACCTGTGCATATTGATTTATTGTCCACAAAGATGGAAGTGAGGGAAAGAGCGGGGAGACAGGAGGGGACCCTACTCTCCCACTGGAACTCTGGGGCTCACTGAGGCACCATTACTGGGGACTTCAGGGTGCCTGGGCACTGCAAATTCTTCTCCCTACCCCCTCTGTGGTCCCTGAAAGAGTCCCATATACCCACTCTAGACACGTCCATACACATTACTCCTCACAGACAGACACACACGCAGGGAGGCAATAAATATGTTCCGTACCAAAGTGCCCCTGGCCTGACACTTCAGGTGGGGCCCCTCCAAAAGGGAGGTCTTATAAGTGCTCAATTTCTTCAGGAACGGGGAAGAATTGGGGAGGGGAAGGGCCAGACTCTTGCTATCTACTTTTGTTGGTTTGAGGCAATTATGGGGTTTTCCCTGGAAAAGAGGGTGGTGAAACCAGTTGTTTTTCTATAAGCCCCAGGCTGCTCCTATCTATCCAGAGCCCAGGAGAGGGGCTTCCCCCACACCCTGCCTCAAACAGCACTTCTTCATAGTCCTTGGGCCCAGTGAGGGAGAAGCAGAGTGCAGTGCTCAAAGCTAATACTGATCTGGTTGGCAGCAGCAAGGACTGACTGGGAGGGTGTCTCATCATCTCAGGGTGATGCTCACAGTAACTGGTGTTTCCCTGGCTAAGGGGAAGCAAAAGATGCCGGCCCTGCAAGCAGAACTGCCTTTTGGCAGCCAGGAGAGAAGTCATTGGTACTCAAGAAAAGACGGCCACAATAGCTGGTCCCTAAAGTCCCCCATCCCCCGGCCATCGCAACCAGTGCCCTAATAGTACTGGAAATGGGGAATGGTTCTCAGCAACGGATTGGGTGGTCGCTAGGCAACTCCCCAGTAACCAGGAGTTAGGCCTGAGCTACAGGTCTGGTCCTCCCTAGGTCGTTAGGGCACTGCCTTAGCAACCAGGAGCCTGGCCTTAGTAATTGGGGTCCAGCCCCGTCCGGCTCAGAGACACACGTTGATCTGCTTAGAGAGCTCTCTTTCCAGGTCCAGGATGAGGGCATCAAAGTCTTTGAGGTTCAGGTGCGGGTTGAAAGGCGCCTCGAAGTCGTCTTCGAAATCGGTGGCGCCAGTCGGCTCGCCAGCCTCGTCGTCCTCATCTTCACTGTCGCTGCCCGTCACGTGGTCGTAGTCTGGCCCGGAGAGGAAGTCCCGCCCGCAGGGCAGGAAGTCCCGCCCACAAACGCTCCAGTCACCCGCGTAGCGGTTACTCGGGGGGCTTTCGGGACCGCCCCGGCTGCGGGGCCGGGTCACCACTTCGGGGCTCGCTAGCGGCAAGTGCAGCGACGGCTGTCGTTTGGGCCGCAGGTACGGGACTAGCTCCGGAGGCTCTGGGGGCCTGCGGGGATCTGCAATGGGAGAGGGAGGGCTAGGATGATGTCACGCCCAGCGGCGGCACCGAGGCCTCTGATTGGCTGCTTAGGTAATCACGCCCCTGATTGGCCTGTCAAAAGGCAAGGCCTTCGACCGGATCGGGATTTCACTGGCTGACCTAGTGCTGGTTGCTCAGGCAACGAGGCACTGGTTTTTATTCTGACGAGGGGGCGTGTCTCGCCTGAAGCTGCTATCGTCTGGGATAGCAGGCTCTCTTCGGCGGCGCGGGGGAGGGGGCCAGCTCACCTGGCCAGGCTTGCAGCAGATAGTGCAGCACCTCGATATGGCGCTTGAAGTCCACCGCGTTCGAGAGACCCGGGCCAGAGCTGCGGATGCGGGGCCTGGCCGGTGCCTGGCGCGCCGGCAGCAGCACGGGACCGAAGCAAACGGCCAGGTTCTGCGGAGTCATGCGGTTGTGGGCGTGGAAGGAGGAGACAAGGCGCAGGTGGTCCAGGAGAAGTGTCAATGTAGCCTGAGAGAAGAGGGTTGGGAGAGTACGAGGTGGGCAAAGTCGGTCCCCTGTCGCACTCGAGGGTGACTAAGGCGGTTCAGAATGGGGAATCTGAGATTCAGAGTCTCTAGGAGACGATCCTGCTAGAACTTAGCTATTAGTATTATCCTCCCATTTTGCTGGAGGGAAGACTGAGGCCAAAGGTAACAACTTTGAAATGGCAGAACTTGGGCTTGAACCTTCTCCTCTGTGTGTTAGGCAGGGCTGGTAGTAATCCCATTTTACAGATGAGGATATTGAGGCACAGAGGCAGGATCCCATAGCCAGGAACCTCCCTTATGGTAGGTTGACAGACCTCTGTTCAGAGTCTGTTAATTTCGATACACCCTGCCTCTGAAACCTGAGGCAACTCACTCCACTGCCCTGGGCCTTGGCTTCCATTATCTATAAAGTGGGGATACTAACAGCACTAGGGGTGTGATGGTGCCACACACTCATGGCCATCACCAGCCCAGGCACGGGGGAAACATTCTGCTGATGTCAGTTCACTCCCTGTCCTGCCCACTCTCCCCACCCCCCAGGCCCAACTCACCCTCTCCACATCTGGCAGGCAGCTGAGGAGCTCACGGGTGCCCTCAGTGCTGGACGGAGCCCTGCTTGGGGGCCCTTGGGCCATGGCCTCCAGCACCACCTGATAGAGGGGCTGAGTGATGAGTGGGGTAGGCAGTTCCCGAAGATAATCCTTGAGAATGCCTGTGGATATAGGCCCACACTGGTTAGGGAACCCCTGGGTTCTGAGGCTGGAACTTCAACGGGGGCTGGGAGGGCGGAAAGAGGAGGAGGATAGGTGCAGGAAGGTAAAAACAAGGCCAACAGAAGGGGTGAAGTCCCAGAGGGACCAGAGGGATAGCCTTGAGTTGAGGGTTGACTGGGAGAGCAAAGGGGCAAGCTGACCGGTGATGACATTGATATCAGGGTACAGGTCCTCAGAGAGGCAGACAGCTGCACTGTCTCGCTCAAAGGCATCGCGAAGCTCTTTCTTCACGGCTGCCGAGCCGCACAGACGGTATAGCCCAACTACCTGGGGGTAGGAGCAGAGAGGTGTCTTTTTTGTCAGAGTACAGTCTGATGTGGGCCCTGTGGGGTGAGGGCCAGAGGCCTGGATCCAGGTGGCAATGGGCTGAGAGGTTGGGGGCTGGCTGAAACTTCACTGGCTGCCTTTCTGTTCTTCTGACACCTGTCATGGGGGACCCCATCTGGCTGCTTGGACAACCCAGCCCTGTTAACCCTTCAAATTACTTGTCCTGGCACCCACCTCCTTTGACTCAGGAAACCTTGACTCCTTTTCAGCTTACTTGTCACCTTCTCTGGAAAGCCTTCCCTGACTACCCCAACCAGCAGGTCAGGTCCTGCTTTAAGCTGTCCCAGCTTCTTCACTCTTACCCTGGCCAGTTTCATATATGTGATTTATTAGTCATGTCTTTCTCCCCACCCAACTCTGAGCTCCAAAAGGGCTGGGATCCTATGTTATCGAATGAACAGAGGACCCATGAATTCTGGGCTAGATGCTAGGATCTGGGGGTGTGTAGGGCACTCCTGCCCTTGTCTAGGCTGGGATTGGAGCTAAGAGTTCCCTAGGTGGGGTAGGGGGAAGCCTGGCCTCCATACCCTGGGTGTTCTGGGGAGTGGTTCTGAGGTCTGGGGGCTAGCTAGGGTGGGGTGAGGGACTTACCCGCAGCCCTCGGCGCTCAATCTGCCCAACACACTTCTGAATAATGAGAGGCACCTGGCCAGGGGACTGCTCACGCTCCACCAGCAGGGGCAAGGGCAGCCCAAAGACGCGGGGCTCAGCAGTGCCGGGTAATTCTTGTTGCTCCGACAGGGTCAGCTTGGCATACAGCAGCCCTTGGGGCTCGAGGCGCACGGCCAGCTGCTGGGCCTGGCACCCTAAAGACACAAGGGGGACTTCCTGAATGGTCTGCCCCCATCACTTCCTGTGCCCTGTCCCCTAGGCCAAGCTACTTCCACGCCCACCCCAGCGGGCACTCTAGAGGAAGGAGGGAGCAGGGAGCTGAGTCCTGTGCCCTCCCCGCCCCCTCCGAGACCATGCACCCTACCTCGGAAAACCGTGGGCAGCAGTACAGTGCCCTGGGCGCAGGGCCGGTGCCGCCGGACACCGGGGTCCCAGGCCAGCACCAGGGCCCGCAGCAGCCGGGCTGCCTCGAGTTCCAGGTGAAAGGTGTGGTCCAGCCGCAGGAAGTCTGGCCCCCCACGCAGCGGCCCGGTTCGGGCCCGGGCCACCCCATCCACCTGCAGCAGGCAGCAGAGGTCTCGCGGAGTGGCCCCAGGCGCCGGCCGCAGCCCCCCCAGCCCGTACAGGTGCAGGCTGAGGCGGCCCCAGAGCGCAGCCGGGGGCGGCCGGGCGGAGGGGCCCACCTCATAGGGGCGGAAGGCAGTGGGCGACGGAGGCCCTGCGGGGCGCTCGGGAGAGTCGCCGTCACTGAGGTAACCCGCCCTCGGGCCGCGTGCGCCCTCAGCTACTGCTGTCCGCCCTGGGGTCCCCACGCTGCTGTCCAGGTGGTAACGACTGATGACCGAGCCCTCGGGGGCGGCCCGCTCGCGCTCTCGGCTTGTACGGGTGCTCCGCAGACTCAGTCGGCGCCGCAGCTCAGGCAGCTTCTTCATCTTCATAGAGAGGCGCCGGGCCGGGCCGGGGGACTTGGTGCGGGAGGCTTTGGTCGGGGGGCTGGCAGGGGCTGCGCCTGTGGGGACAGCAGACCTCAGGGTCCAGAATTCTAGGCTTGGGATGGGGGTGATTATGCTTGTAGTCACCTTGCGGGCCCCAGGCTGGGAGGCTTGTGCTCACCTGGAGAGGCTGGGCTGTCTGCCTCAGCTGAGCCTGGCTGTGGGCCTGGGAGCTCCGGTGCTGGGAGTCTGGGGTCCTCCTCTGGGATGGGGTTGTACCAGATCTCACCAGCAGGCTCCCCACTGCCAGGCGCCCCCGGCCCCAGAGTGGCTTCCTCTGGTGGCTTGGCCCCGCCCAGCACCCAGCGGCGGCTGCTGGGCTCCAGGCTCTGCAGGTAGGCACCGTGAGCCGGGCTCCGAGATGCCTCAGGGCTGGGGGGCCCCTCCACTCCAGCCTGGGGTCCTTCTGGGGCCTGGGGCTCTGGAGGACTGGGCTCTGGACGCTGGGCTGGTCGGCCTGGCAGAGAGCAAGGGGAGTGAGATGCCGCCTCACACTGCCCCCAGAGCAGCCCCAGCCCAGGGCTCTTCCCCTATGGGACATGGGGTGCACTCAGCCTGGACACACTCCACATTCATTTGGAATGGGTGGCTGCAGGCTGGCAGTCTCATCCGCTACCAGCTCCCCACCCACAACTCCCTACCCTAGTGTCCCAAACAGGACTCTGTCCGTCTGCCCTCCAGCCTCAGAGGTCCAGAGGGGTTTCTTCTGGTCTGGGTCCTGCATTCCCCACTCTACATCCCCATGCCTCTCTTTAATGCTGGCGTGGAGCCCTGCCCTTGTGCCTTCTTAGTGGGTGGCTTCGGGGAAACCACTTGCCACCTGAGCCTCACTGCCCTCCTGTGATATGGAGGGTGGTGGTGGTGGATTTGATGCCCTCCTTCAGGGAGACTTCAAGGGATCTCAGCATGAGCACACTTCCTAGGCACTCATATCTCGGGCACATACACAGCCCATGGTGGATGCTGGCTAGCGCGCTTAGAAGACCAGGGCAGGCATGACAGCGAGTGTGTGGCTGCCAGGTTCTCCTTTACCCGCAGCATGTTACTCCCCACCTTGCTGCCTTTCTTTCCAAACTTTGCCCCCATCCTGTAGCTGACCCTGTGTTTTAGCCCAGACAGACCCCAAGAGTTTTTGCTTTCGGACCCCTCCTCCCCCGCCCCGCCGCTGCTCCATCCTCCTTTCTCGGACATCCCGGGCTGTTTCCTGTGTGTGTTTGTGCGTGGGCACCCCTGTCCCTTCTCTCTGCCCTGGGAACCCTGGGAATCTCTGGGAAGACGGCTGGGGGGAGGTCAGATCCATGAAGTCCTCTGCCTTCCCTCCTTTAACCCCTTCCTTTCCTGGACTTCCTGTCCCACGCAGCTCCCATTTCTTTAAGGTCTTCCATGCCGACTCCCTCCTCTGGTCATCTCATACTTCCACTCCCCGAGTCTCTCTGGGCTCTCATTTAGTAGCCTAGTCCACAGAGCTGTTAAGTCGCTTCACTGGTACTGTGTAAATTACCCAAACTGCTCTGTGCCTCAGTTTCCCCATCTGTATAAGGGGGCAGTTTCCCGCGGCTGCCTAAGATGGGTGCAGCTGCGGTTGCGGGCTAATCGGTAAGGGGATTGGGAGGTGGCCCCCACGATTGACGCACCGCCTCTCTCCCTCCTCTGCAGGGTGTACACCCCCATGTCCCATCCCTGGTCTCTGGGGCACAGGGTGTCGCCAGCCTGGCCTGACTAAGCCCTAGTTTCTCAGCCTCCCAGCTCCTCCTCCACTCCACTCTCCAGGCCCCATTTCCTGTCAGGGGTGAGGCCCCCTCCCGGGCCTCCCGAGGAGCCCGCAGCGCTGGCATCCCTGGTCAAGCGCACATAACGGTCCGCGCCCCCTCTCCCCCCAGCCCGTTACTTCCACGACCCCTGCCTGCCCCGGCCCCCAGCCCCGACCCGCAGGGGGCTCCGCGGGGCTCCCCCTGTCCCCTCAGCGGTCCCTCCTTGGGGCCCCGGGACCCTCTTCCAAGCCGGGCGGGTTCGAGGCCCCTTCTCCCCCACCTCCCTGTCTCTCACCGCGCTCCTTCACGTCCGACTTTTTCCGGGGAAGTTTCTCCCGGCCCCGAAGGCGGGAGAAGGTCTTCCTGAGCAGCGGCTCGGCCATGCTGGGGCCCGGGCCGGGCTGAGTGCGCGCCCCGGGCTCCGGCCGCGCCACCCCCCCGCCCCGCCCGGTCTCCCCGCCCGCCCCCCGCCCCGCGCCAGCAGGAAGCGCATTCCGGGAATGCTTGGCCCAAACTTTTTTTTTTTTGCCCTTCCAGCAGCCTGAGCGAGCGATGCTGGGAGTTGTAGTCAATCGCCAGGGCCGGGCGGGGGACCTGTCACCGGCTCTTGTCTTTCCTCTCTCCCACCATTAGTGATCGCGTACAGCAGGTTCTCTTGAGTTTACTTCCAAAACGTGTCCTGCACAAATCCACAGATCTCTTCTCTTTCCTCCCACCCACTGTTCCAGCCTGGTGCAAGCCCTGGCATCGCTTATTTTGATGAGATCCCCCTCTTCCCTTAGTTTCCCACTCTCTTGCCTTCCTCCTCTGTCCAGTTCTCCACTCCTCCCTCCCCCCAAGTCCAGTTACTACTGCTTGTTAACAAACCACCCCAAAGTTTAGTGGCTGTAAATCAGCCGTGCTATGATGCTCATCTGGAGGCGTGTTCACTTACAGGTCTTGCAATTGATGCCAGGTGTGTACTGGGACTGTCGCAGGAGCTGTGGACTAGGGCACCTGCACAAGCCTCTTGCCAACAAAGGTCTGTACAGTCAAACCTGTGGTTTTTCTAGTAGTCATGTATTTTGTGAGAGTTGGACCGTAAAGAAGGCTGAGTGCAGAAGAAATGAGGCTTTCAGATTGTGCTAGAGAAGACTCTTGAGGGGCCTTTGGACAGCAAGGAGACCAAACCAGTCAATCCTAAAAGAAATCAAGCCTGAACATTCATTGGAAGGACTGATGCTGAAGCTGAAATACTTTGGCCACATGATGTAAGAGCTGACTCGTTGGAAAAGACCTGATGCTGAGATAGACTGAAGCAAAAGGAGAAGAGGCTGGCAGAGGATGAGATGGTTAGATAACATCACTGAGTCTATGGACATGAATTTGAGCAAGCTCCTGGAGATAGTGAAGGACAGGGGAGCCTGGTGTGCTGCAGTTCATGGGTCACAAAGAGTCGGACACAACTTAGTGACTGAACAACCAGCCTCTTGGTGTGAACTGGGTTCCTCCTAGTAGGACAGTAGTCAGGGTAGTTGGGTTTCTTACAGAGCCACCCAGGGCTTCAAAAATAAACAAAGCAGAAACTACATTACCTTTCCTGATCCAGTTTTTAGTGTCACACTGTTTTACTTCTGGCACCAGATTCAAGAGGAAGGGACACAGACTCCACCTCTCTCAGTGGGTGGTGTGTCATAGTGACCTTGTAACATTCTTTGTGCAAGAAATGTGAGATGGGAGATGTTTTTGTGGCTGTTTTGGAAAATTTAACCATTTTACTCCTATATTCCATTCTCCATGCAGTGCCCAGAGTGGTCTTAAAAACCCAAAATCAGATCATGGCATGCCCCTGCTGAACAGTCTTCCCATAACTGCTCACTCCACCTAAAATAAAATCCAGATTCCCACAAATAAAACCCAGTCCCAGCAAGACTTCTGACTTTATATCCTTGGTTGTCTTCATCGCCCATCATGACCTCCTGTCTGGCTCTTCTTCACATCAAACTGTTCCTGCCCCAAGCCCTTTGCACATGCAGTTCCCTCTGGCTAGGAAGCCCTGGTTCTTCTGAAGCTGCCTCTTTCTCGTCCCTTAGGTCCAATGGCATTTCCTTAGGAGGCCCTCACCTCCCTGACCACCTACCATTGTCTAGACGTTATTACATCACTGTGATTCATTTCTTTTTTAAATTAAAAAAGTTTTTTTTTTTTTTACTGCACCACATGGCATGTGGGATCTTAGTTTCCCAACCAGGAATCAAACCCATGCCCCCTGCATTGTAAACACAGAGTCTTAACCACTGCACCACCAAGGAAGTCCCTTTGTTTCTTGTTATACTTGCCGTGGCTTAAACTCTATAGTTCTAGTGACTTTTTCTAGTTTATCTGTCTCCTTGTGCAGACTGGGGCTGCACAAGATAATACTTGTCTGTCTTATTTACTGCTGAATGTGCAGGTAGGAGATCAGGTGGCAGGTGGTAGAGGCTTGGACAGAGAATGTTGTGTGTGTTTGGTGATAATGTATTTTGGTACAGATCTCTGTGTTTATCCTACTTGGAGTTCATTGAGATTCTTGGATGTGTATATTCATGTCTTTCATCAATGTTGGGAAGTTTGGGGACATTATTTCTTCAACTATTCTTTCTGCCCCTGTTGCCTCTCTCCTGTGATTCCTGTTAGGCATATATTGATATACTTGATGGTGTCTCACAGGTTTCTTAGGCTCTGTTAGTTTCTTGGTTCTATGTATTTGAGAGGGGTGGGGTCCACACCATCAGATTTGAGGGAACTGCTGACAGTGGAGAGGGGGTTGGGGGTCAAGGCAATACCTTTTCACAAGCTGAAGGGAGGGACTGCAGGACTATGGTCCTTTGGGGTACTGTAACTCAGAAGAGCTGGAGGCTGATGTAGGGGTGAGAGCAGCCCTTGGTTCCACTGTGTGTGTGTAATAGGTTGCTTCAGTCATGTCTGACTCTGTGTGACCCTATGGAGTTTAGCCCACCCAGCTTCTCTGTCCATGGGATCCTCCAGGCAAGAATACTGGAGTGGGTTTCCAGGCCCTCCTTCAGGGGATCTTCCTGACCCAGGGATCAAACCTGTGTCTCTTACCACCAATGTCACATCGAATGATCAAAGGACACTCACAGGTCACATCAATATTTGTTATTATTTTTCTTGGTAAACCCTTTTGACAGAGCTTCTGTATGTTTCCTGTTGCATTTATTTGGTTACATGTAACTCATTTAATACCCACTCCAGTGTTCTTGCCTGGAGAATCCCAGGGATGGGGGAGCCTGGTGGGCTGCTGTCTATGGGGCTGCACAGAGTTGGACTCGACTGAAGCGACTTAGCAGCAGCAGTAACTCATTTAATTCACAGTTGGCTATGATTCTCAGTGCTTAGAAATTGTTGATAAAACAAAAGATCTACAAACTTTATATTATGAAATGATTATGAGTGCTAAGCTTCACACTGTGTGAATTTTGTACAATAATTCATCTGAATTTTGCTAGTTGCTCTTCAGGTTTTGGTGTGTGTGCACATTTGTGTATTTTGTTTCCTCCAGATAGTCACATCATTGGCTGATGTACTATGCTTATGATGCTTGATGGAGAAATCAGCCCTCAGCAGATACAGGGATTTGTTGAAATGCAGGCAGAGGGCGCAGGTTAGGTTTGAGTGGAGCTCTACACCTCTGCAGCAAACAATGGAAGTTGATGAATATGTATTCTACCTTCCTCACCCTTCAGGTGGATTGACTAAAGTGTGTGTTCTGCACTGACTCTCAGAGGTCCTCGTGGGATTGAGTCCCAGCAACCCACAGTGGAAACTTGCAGATCAATGCACTCTTAATGATTCCCTTCCCCTCCCTGTCTCACTTCTCCACCTCCCTCTCACCATTTTCTCTGTGTGTGTGTGTCAAGTCACTTCAGCTGTGTCCAACTCTTTGTGAGCCTGTGGACTGTAGCCCACCAGGCTCCTCAGTCTATGGGATTCTCAGCCAAGAATACTGGAGTGGGTTGCCATTTCCTCCTCCAGGGGATCTTCCTGACTCAGGGATCGAACCTGTATCTCTCGTGTCTCCTGCATTGGCAGGTGGGTTCTTTACCACTAGCACTGCCTGGGAAACCCTTGAGCATTTTCTAGGTCACTTAAAAAAATTATTTATGGTGGTGCTAGGTTTTCATTGCTGTGCGCAGGCTTTCTCTAGTTGCAACGAGCCGGGGTTACTCTCTAGTTGTGCTGCGTGGGCTTCTCACTGCATTGCTTCTCTTGTTGTGGAGCACAGACTCTAGGGCATGTGGGCTTCAGTAGTTGTGGCTGGTGGACTTGCCCTGCTTCTTGTGAAGTCTCCCTGGACCAGGGATTGAACCTGTGTCCCCTGCACTGGCAGGCAGATTCTTAACCACCATCAGGGAAGTCCTCCTAGATCTCTTAACCATCAGAGAAGTCCTTAACCATCAGGGAAGTCCTCCTAGATCTCTTTCCAAATAAACTACTTGTCCTTGAATCCTTATCACAGGGTCAGCTTCTGGGAGATGCCAAATGAAGACATTTCTCTCTAGGCCTCAATTTCCTTATCCATTCCAAGGGAAGAATAACTCCCCCTGTTGTGGGAGTAGGAGGTGTTGGGGATGAGGCATGCATCTGTGAGTTAAGTCCCCTGTCTGCTACGTCTCTGGGGGTCCTCACTTCCTGGGAAATGAAAGGTGGAGCTGATTACAGGGAGTTTCTGTCACCTTCTGTTGTCATTGCAGTTGTTCCCGCACTGGAGGCTCACTGGCATCTTGCATCTTCCAGGATGACAAGGTAAGTTCTACAGCCTGCACAGTTCTCTCTGACTGGGAGTCAATCCTCAGAGGTAGCAAGGAAGAAGTGGTTGCCCAGAGATGTCCGCTGGGGCAGCATTGAGGAAGTAGAAGGGACAGAAGGTGGTTGAGTTCCCATGAGGCCGCTTCTTGAGGCAGGATGTGATATTGCCTGGAGGGCAATCAGAGAGGGCAGCATATGTTGGCCAGAGCCTCCCGATGACCCATGAAAAATCCCTGCTGGACAGCTGTAGAGCTGAAGCTGAGGTACAGAGGGGCCCCCTGTTGCCTGTGAGGTTGTTTTTGTTTAGTTACTAAGCTGTGTCTGACTCTTTGCAACCCCATAGACTGTAGCCTGCCAGGCTCCTCTGTCCATGGCGTTTTCCAGGCAAGAATATTATAGGAATGGGTTGATTGCTTTTCGGCCTTTTGGCTAACATCAAGTGTAGGAATGGGTTGCTGTTTCCTTCTCAGAGAATCTTCCTGACTCAAGGACTGAATCCGTGTCTCCTGCATTGGCAGGTGAAATCTTTACCAAGGAAGCCCTGCCCGTGTGGTTGTTGTTCAGTCACTCAGTCGTGTCTGACTCTTTGTGACCCCTCCATGGACTGCAGCACACCAGGCTTCCCAGTCCTTCACCATCTCCTGGAGCTTGCTCAAACTCATGTCCATTAAGTCGGTGATGCCATTCAACCATCTTGTCCTCTGTCGTCCCCTTCTCCTCCTGCCTTCAATCTTTCCCGGCATAAAGGTCTTTTCTAATGAGTCAGCTCTTTGTATCAGGTGGCCGAAGTATTGGAGCTTAAGCTTCAGCATCAGTCCTTCCAATGAATATTGGATTAATTGGATTGAATATTCAGGGTTGATTTCCTTTAGGATTGACTGGTTTGATCTCCTTGCAATCCAAAAGACTCTCAAGAGTCTTCTCCAATACCACAGTTCAAAGCATCAATCCTTCAGCACTCAGCCTACCTTGCTTGCTTTTATTATTAGCTGCAGGTCTGCTGGGCTCTCCTGATGACCAGGTTTCTGCACAGGCCCCAGGACATATTTGACAACTGGCCACCTGCAGTCAAACCAAGAGCTGCCCTAGTGCCCAACTTTTAAGGCCTGGGGATGCTGGTGTGGCCCCCAGGGCTTCATAGGTGCTAGTTGTCCCAGAGGTAGAGGAGGCAACCCAAACAGAGGACTACATTGGTCTATCCCCTATGAAAACCCGGGCACGACCGCTCAAAGGGAGCTACCCTGGGTGGCAGTACACCATGTGTGTTGCTTACCCGTGATTGCTAGGAGAATCAAGCACTGTCTACATGATACCACAGGGAGTGGACAGCTAGAAGCTAGAGCCTGGTCTCTTTTGGACCCTGCCCCGTGGGCCTTTTACCTTTGCTGATGCTATTTTTATTTAATGTTTAAAAATTAATTTTTATTGGAGTATAGTTGCTTTGCAATGTTGTGTTAATTTCTACTGAATAGCAAAGTGAATCATATATATATATATTATATATAAATATAAGGTAATGGCAACCCACCCCAGTGTTCTTGCCTGGAAAATCCCAGGGACGGGGGAGCCTGGTGGGCTTCTGTCTGTGGGGTCGCACAGAGTCAGACACAACTGAAGCGACTTAGCAGCAACAGCAGCAGCATATATATATATACACATACATACATATATATACACATATATATACATATACATACATATATATACACACACATACCCTCTTCTTTTTTGGATTTCCTTCCCATTTAGGTCACCACAGAGCTGAGTGGGGTTCCTTGGGCTATATAGTAGGTTCTTGTTAGTTATATGTTTTATATATAGTATTGACAGTGTGTATATGTCAATCCCAATCTCCCAGTTCATCCCACCTGGTGATTTTAATTTCTATCCTTTCTCTGCAATAAGCCATGAATATAGCAACTTTGCTGAGTTCTGTGAGCCCTTCCAGTGAATCACTAAACCTGAGGGTGGTCTTGGGGGAACCTCCTACTACTCAGATTCACAGAGAGGGCAATGATTCCCCAGATCCCTGATAAATGTACATTTGGAAGTAGAAACTTCCTTTCCAGGACCTTGGGCTCAAGTCTTACTGAGTCCTTTCTTATGTCTTGTTGGAGTGGCTTTCTAGCCACTCCCAGCAGCAGATTTGGTGAGGACTTTTGACCCCTGAGAACCTCACATTTGGCAGGACTTGAGCTGTTCCAAGTCATCCACCTGGGAGGTGGGTGGGAAAGTCACCCACCTGGGAGGTCATCCAGCATCATGATGCAAGAGGGATCAGGTTTTAGGGTCACACAGGTTGGATTGGAATTCCTCCCCACCCCATCTGATTCAGCATGTGCCCTTGGGACAGTCAGTTCCCCTGCATGATCCTCAGTGTCTGAATCTCTCAAACTGATCTGAATACCCAGTAAAATCCCATATGGAGAGAAAGAAATGTTATTGTACTCTCATACTGGCCAGGGAATCTTTTCCTGGTGCTGGGAAAGACTGAAGGCAAAAGGAGAAGGGGACAGCAGAGGATGAGATGGTCAGATGGCGTGACTGACTCAATGGACAGGAATCTGAGCAAACTCTGGGAGGTAGTGGAGGACAGAGGCGCCCCCTGCTATATCCGTTGGGTCACAAAGAGTTGGACATGACTTAGCGAACGAACAACAACTGGCCAGTGTCATTCATCCGTCAATCCTCTCATCCATCCATCCATCAGTTAATTCATTCCTTAATTTACTCAACAAGTAAATTTTGAGCAGCTGCTGAGCCCCATGATTGAAAATAAAAGTCTGCAGTTCATGGACCAAATTTCATGCTACTGTTGATAATCTTGTTTGGTAATTAAGACTTTCAAACCTAGTGTTTGTGAGGGAAGACTTAGTGATGTGACCATAGGATTAATAGGTCCAGTGATTTGTAATTTTAGGAAGCTCACACTAGATTTTAGACAGGATTTTCTGGGTTGCAAATTAATTAGGGATTAGATAGTTGATACAGAAGGTGGAAACTTCTTCCTGATTTCCTCTTTTTGAGATGTCAGTTCAGTTGCTCAGTTGTGTCCAACTCTTTGTGACCCCGTGGACTGCAGCACTCCAGGCTTCCCTGTCTATCACCAACTCCTGGAGCTTACTCAACTCATGTCCACTGAGTTGGTGATGCCATCCAACCATCTAATCCTCTATCATCCCCTTCTCCTCCCGTTTTGAGATGTAGTTGAGATATTTGTAGTTACTATATTTGGGAACACCTGTTGCAGGTAGAGCTTCCCAGGTGGCCCTGGTGGTTAAGAACCTGGCAGCACAGTTGCAAGGTAGCCAGCCATATTAAGATAGGCAACTATGTTAGAGGGGCAGGGTTGAGGAGGAGTGCCAGCCACTGAAACCCAAACAGCAGATGCATTTCTGCAATATTTTTTTGCTTTCTTTAAAACAAGCAAACAAAATCTCTACTCCATGCTACAGTTTATCACTGTAATTTGGGGGAGCAGAATACACAGAAGGATAATAGTAGTTGAAATTCTCTGCATTAATTTGATGAGTTCAATACATTTTTCAATGCAATGGGGAAATAGTACTATTTTTAATAAAACTTTTTATTTATTTTGTATTGAAGTATAGCTGATTAACAATGTTGTGATACAGGTGGACAGCAAAATGACTCAGCCATACATATACTTGTATCCATTCTCCCCCCAATTCCCCTCTCATCCAGGCTGCCATATAATGCTGAGCAGAGTTCCATGTGCTATATAGTAGGTTCTTATTGGTTATCCATTTAAAATATAGTAGCGTGTACTTAAATATAGCAGTGTGTCCATCCCAAACTCCCTAACTATTCCTTACCCCCATCCATCCCCCCTGGCAAACGTAAGTTCGTTCTCTGAGTCTCTTTCTGTTTTGTAAGTTCATTTGTATCATTTCTTTTTAGAGTCCACATGTAAGGGATGTCATACAATATTTCTCCTTCTTTGTCTGACTTATTCACTCAACCTCTAGGTCCATCCATGTTGCTGCAAGTGCCATTATTGCATTCTTTATTTCAAATTTATTTTTAAATTGGAGGAAAATTGCTTTACAATGTTGTGTTGGTTTCTGCCATATGATTTCACCCTTTTTAATGGCTGAGTCATATTACATGGTTCTTGGGCTTCTCTGGTGGCTCAGATGGTAAAGAACCTGCCTGCAATGTGAGAGACATGTCAATCCCTGGGTCAGAGGATCATCTCTGGAGACGGGCATGGCAAACCACTCCAGCATTCTTGCCTGGAGAATTCCATGGACAGAAGAGCCTGGAAGGCTACTGTCCATGGAGTTGCAGAGTCAGACAAGACTGAGCAACTTTCACTTTCATACTTTCATATATGTTCAGTTCAGTTCAGTTGAGTTGCTCAGTGCTGTCTGACTCTTTGCGACCCCATGAACCGCAGCACGCCAGGCCTCCCTGTCCACCACCAACTCCCGGAGCTTGCTTAAACTCAGGTCCATTGAGTCAGTGATGCCATCTCACCATCTCATCCTCTCTCATCCTCTTCTCCTCCTGCCTTCAATCTTTCCCAACATCAGGGTCTTTTCAAATGAGTCAGCACTTTTCATCAGGTGGCCAAAGTATTGGAGTTTTAGCTTCAACATCAGTCCTTCCAGTGAACACCCGGGACTGATTTTCTTTAGGATGGACTGGTTAGATCTCCTTGCAGCCCAAGGGTTCATATCTGTACTACACCTTTAAAAGGTACTATGTTTTGTTACATGTAGAATGATGGAAATTCGAGTCTCAGTGTCTATAAATGAAGTTTCCTGGGTGCTCGGCCCAGCCCTTTTCTTGCCCTTTGCCTTCCTCGTTGTAGCATCAGAGCTGATTCATGGTGAGAGAGGCCTTACAGTCCATAAAGCTGATATTCACTTACCCTTTGCCCTTTACAGAAAGAGCTTGCCCATCACTAACACATGGTAGGACTCGTAACAGGTCTGTTCTGAAGCACCCGCCCTTCTGTATTCCTGCTTAGCCCCCTGCGTTCAGTCCCCCGGTGAGGTCTGACCACAGCGCCCTGCACACTTCCTCTGTCTTCACTGTGGGCTAAGGACACGCCGGTCTCCATGATTTCTCTGAACAACCCAGGCTCTGTCCCACCACGGGAAGGCTGCACATGCTGTTCCCTTCCGGAGGAGCCAGGATCTGTTTCCCCAAAGCAGGTTTAATCCATTTTGTGACATTCCACCGGAGAAGGCAATGGCAAGCCACTCCAGTACTCTTGCCTAGAAAATCCCAAGGACGGAGGAGCCTGGTGGGCTGCAGTCCATGGGGTCGCTACGAGTCAGACATGACTGAGCGACTTCACTTTCACTTTTCACTTTCACACATTGGAGAAGGAAATGGCAACCCACTCCAGTGTTCTTGCCTGGAGAATCCCAGGGACGGGGGAGCCTGGTGGGCTGCCGTCTATGGGGTCGCACAGAGTCGGACACGACTGGAGCGACTTAGCAGCAGCAGCAGTGACATTCCACTATTGCCACCTGCTGGCCACTTCCTCAAACTGTAGTTGTAGTGCTTTTAAAGCCTTTGGCTAGAACCTCTCCACGACCCTGTCTAGGGCAGGGAAAAATGGAAAATGCCTGTGGAAAAAATGCCCCAGATTTGGATCTCTCATGTCCCTGAAGACACATTTAGGGCCCAGATCTCCACAGCTGTTCTCTACCCCCATCTATTCCAGTGATCCTCAAATTTTAAGGCTCGTATAACTCCCCTAAATGAGGACTTAAATGGTCTGATATGGTGTCTGAGTCTTCATTTCTGTCAAGCTTCTCATAATAATGATGACTCTGATTCATGGGCCACTGAGTATCAGGCTTTCCTTTTTCTATAGAAAAGAGGTCAGTTAAATGGGAAGGAAATCTAAAAAAAAGGGGATAAATGTGTATGTACAGCTGGTTCACTTTGCTGTACAGCAGAAACTAATGAAACATTGTAAAGCAACTCTACTCTGGTAAAAATTAAAAAAAGAAATTAAAAAAATTAAAAAAAAGAAAAGAAATCAGAAAATCCCCCTGTAAAGGACCAGATAGTAAATATTTTAGATTTTGCACAGGATACATTGTAGCTTGAAAAGAGTTGTGTGTGTGTGTGTGTGTGTGTGTGCTCAGTCATGTCAGACTCTTTGCGACCCCATGAATTGTAGCCCACCAGCGTCCTCTGCAAGGATATCCAACCAGTCCATCCTAAAGGAGATCAGTCCTGGGTGTTCATTGGAGGGACTGATGTTGAAGCTGAAACTCCAGTACTTTGGCCACCTGATGTGAAGAGCTGACTCATTTGAAAAGACCCTGATGCTGGGAAAGATTGAAGGCAGGAGGAGAAGGGGACGACAGAGGATGAGATGGTGAGATGGCATCACCGATTCAATAGACATGGGTTTGGGTGGACTCCGGGAGTTGGTGGTGGACAGGGAGGCCTGGCGTGGTACGGTTCATGGGGTCCCAAGGAGTCTGATACGACTGAGCAACTGAACAGAACTGAGCCTCCTCTGCCCATGGAATTTTCCAGGCAAGAGTACTGAACTGGGTTGCCACTTCCTTTTCCAGGGGATCTTCCTGACCCAGGGATTGAATCTGTGTCTCTTGCATCTCCTACGTTAGCTGGCGAATTCTTTACCACTGTGACACCTGGGAAGCCCCCAGACAGTCATAGATGATGAATTAACTAATGAGTGTTGCTGTTGTTGTTCAGTCATTAAGTTGCTGGTTGTTGCTGTTCAGTCGCTAAGTCACAAAAGTCCAACTCTTTGTGACCCCATGGACTGCAGCATACCAGGTTTCCCTGTCCTTCACCATCTCCCAGAGTTTGCTCAAACTCATGTCCATTGAGTCAGTGATGCCATCCAAATATCTGATCCTCTGTCGCCCCCTTCTCCTTCTGCCCTCAATCTTTCCCAGCATCAGGGTCTCTTCCAATGAGTTGGCTCTTTGCATCAGGTGGCCAAAGTATTGGAGCTTCAACTTCAGCATCAGTCCTTCCAATGAATATTCAGGGTTGATTTCCTTTAAATTTCACTGGTTTGATCTTGCAGTCCAAGAGGCACTCAACAGTCTTCTCTAGCACCATAGTTCAAAAGCATCAATTCTTCGGCCCTCAGCCTTCTTTATGGTCCAATTCTGTTCCCATAAAACTTTATTTATGAGCTCTAAAATTAGAATTTTACATAATTTTAATGTGTCATGAAGTAGTCTTCTTTTAAAAAATCTCTAACCATTTAAAAATGTAAAAACCATTCTTAGCTTGCAGGGCACACAAAAACAGGTTGTTGGCTGAATTTGGCCCACCGACTGCAGTTGGTAAATCCGTGCTTTGAGTACCAAATTCTAGACAATATTGTGTGTTGTTGAGACAGGGGACTGTAGAATGGGTCCTCTGTTTGAACCTTCACTATTGCACTTTTCAAGTTGCACTTTTCAAGTTGCACTTTTCAAGTCTAGTTTCCTCATCTGTAAAATAAGGAGTTATATTTCCTACCTTGTAGGAAAGGTAGGGGTCCCCAACCTCTGGGATCTAATGCCTGATGATCTGATGTGGAGCTGATGTAATAATAATAGAAGTAAAGTGTACAGTGAATGTAAAGGACTTGAATCATCCTGAAACCATCCCGCCAACACCCTGGTCCACAGAAAAACTGTCTTCCCTGAAACTAGTCCCTGGTGCCAAAAATGTTGGGAACTGCTCTTGTAGGCTTTTTGTTTAAAATTTAATGAGATAGTATATTTAAAGGGATGATCCCCGTGCTGGGCACATAATAAATCTCAGCTATTGGTATCCTCATTGTCATCGCACTGAGACCAAGAAATTCATGCAATCTGAATCCTTCAGGTTTTCTCCAATTGTAGCACAGACTCCCTTAAACAGAACACAGGGTAGGTCCTTAACCAGAACACAGGGTAGTCAGCACTTGAGAGGATATATCTGGGCATGGTCTTTGCATGATGCCAGCCCTTCCTAAACTAACTGTACTAGTTTGCTAGGGCTTCATAGCAAAGTATCACATACTGTGCGGCTTAAACAACTGAAGTGTACCTTCTAGCAGTTCTGAAGGCCAGAAGTCCAACATCAAAGTTGTCAGCAGGGTTTATTTCTTCTGGAGATGGTGATGGCAAGTCTGTTCCATGCCTCTCTCTTGGCTTCCGGTGGTTTCCTGAAATCTCTGGCATTCCTTGGCTGGTAGAAGCATCATCTCCATCTTCACATGGCCTTCTCCCTGGAGAAATTGGTCTGTGTCCAATTTCTCCCTTTTAATAGGGGTGCCAGTCACAGTGGATTAGGACCCTAAGACCTCATTAGAACTAGTTACCTTGGAAAAGACCCTATTTTCAGGAAAGGTCACCTTCTGAGGTGCTGGGGGTTAGACTGAGACATTAGACTGTGACATATCTTTTTGGAGGACACAACTCACCCCCTAACTCGACCTCTCTGTGCATCCCAGCTCACTGCATCCACTTGTTGCTGACAGCACCTATAGAATCATATAGGGTTTGGAGTCAGGTGATGGAATCACAGGAAACACACGGACTCTGGAGCTCATCCAGGGCCAGTGTCCTCCCACTGTGGTCTGTGCACTGCCTGCTTCAGGACCACTGGACAGCCTGTTAAGAAGCCAGATTCCAGGATCCAGTATCAGGTTGCTGAATCACAATCCCTATGATCCAAAGGGTAGCATCTCCTATGTCCCAATCTGGGGGACACGAGAGGCCTGTTTGAGACTGTGATCCTCATGCACGGTCAAGCTGCTAGGTTCCCTGTGAGACTGAGAGTGGTGGTCGCTGAGTTGGACAGCAAGTCTGCTCATTCCAACAGGTGTTGTCAAAGTCCTCCCCCAAGTCACTTATGAAGCACAGAGATATGATGCACGTGGCGAATACACACTGTTTTATCAGCATTAACCTGAGAGGAGCTGGTCTTTCATCCCCCTGGGACTATCCACGTAGCCGTCCTATAAACCTCAGAGAATTTCAGGCTACTTCAGGGTCTTCTATGCTACTCTGGTCTTCATGGAAGAAGATAAAACCTGGCAAAAATAGGATGGTGAAGAATCTGCCTGCATTGTAAGAGACCCGGGTTCGATCCCTGGGTCGGGGAGATCCCCTGGAGAAGGGGATGGCAACCCATTCCAGTATTCTTGCCTGGAGAATCCCATGGACTGAGGAGCCTGACAGGCTACAGTCTGTGGGGTCACAAAGAGTCAGACATGACTGAGCGGCTGATACTTTCACTTCACTTTCTTTCACTTTCGCTTCCCATAGCACTATATTTCTCTCTTATGATTCATTTACCAAGTTGATGTGTGGTGATTTATTGACATATCTCTATTCCCACCAGATTCTGAATGTTTTGAGAGCAGCAATGGATATATTCCTGTGTCCCGTGCACTGAAAAGTGGCCACAGAACATTGGTAGGTGCTGAACAGCTATTCTGCCCTAGGACTGAGGGGCTACTTTATGGACCACTAGGTCCCCTCTGGGACAGAGACTTGTCATTTCTGAATGAACACCTAGTGAGCTAATCGCAACAGATGCTCTCACATTCCTCCCCCAAGTTATTAGGAAACATGGCGATATGTCTGACTAATGTACATTTTCTTTATCAATATTAAAATTGAATGTAGCTAATCTTTCCTTCAATAAGGATTATCCATGTAGCAATCCTATAAGCTCAATACCTCAGAGAGTTTAAGGCTACTTCAAAGCTTCCTCTATGCTGACCTTGAGGGTAAGATAAATCATGGAGAAAAACCCTTATCTTTCCCATTCTGTATCACTCACTTCATCATCTCTTATGACACAATCACCATGTTGCTCTGTGATGGTTTACTGACACGTCTCCATCCCCCACCAGATTCTGAATGCCTTGAGAGCAGAGATGGGATGTATTCCTGTATCTCAGGCACTGAACAGTGGTCCTGGAATATAGTGAAAGTGAAAGTGGCTCAGTCGTGTCAGATTCTTTGCGACCCCATGGACTGTAGGCCACAAGGCTCCTCTGTCCATGGGATTCTCCAGGCAAGAATACTAGAGTGGGTAGCCACTCCCTTCTCCAGGGAATCATTCGGACTCAGAGATCAAACCTGGGTCTCCTGCATTGCAGGCAGACCTTCTGAACCACCAGGGAAGCCCAAGGAACATGGTAGATACTAAGAAACTATTCTGCCCTAAGACTGAGATGGGACTACTTTGCTGACCAGTTTCCTCAGAGCTGTCTTCATGTCCTTATTCCTTAAGTGAGTGAAGTCACTCAGTCGTATCTGACTCTTTGCGACCCTGTGGACTATAACCCACCAGGCTCTTCTGTCCATGGGATTCTCCAGGCAAGAATACTGGAGTGGGTTGCCATTTCCTTCTCCAGGGGATCTTCCCGACCCAGGGATCGAACCCAGGTCTCCTGCATTGCAGGCAGATGCTTTAACCTCTAAGCCCTTGTTCCTTAGGGTGTAGATAAAGGGGTTCAGCATGGGGATGACCACCCCACACATCAAGCAGCTGCCTTGTCCTTCTGCGAGGAGGCTGGAGATGCTGACTGCAGGTACACAGCAAAGATGGTGCCATAGAATAGTGTCACCACAGTAAGGTGTGAGCCACAGTGGAGAAGGCTTTCCATTTGCCCTAAGCAGAAGCGATCTTGAAGAACGCCCAGAAAATGCAGATTTAAGAGAGGAGGATGCATGTGAGAGGGCTGATGCCCATGACAATGCCGAAAGCAAAGATCAGCTCGTTGGTGTGTGTGTCTGAGCAGGAGAGCTTCAGCAGGGGCATGAGGTCACAGAAGAAGTGGGGGATTTCAGAGCCAGCGCAGAAGGTCAGCTGAGCCATGAGGCAGGTGTGGACAATGGACTGGAGGTTGGTGATCAGCCACGACCCCACCACCAGCAGCCCACATAAACGGGGACTCATGATGGCCAAGTAGCGCAGAGGGTAGACAATGGCCACGAACCGGTCAATGGCCATCACAGCCAGGAGGAAGCTGTCCATGGTCCCAAACAGGTGGAAGGCATACATCTGGGCAAGGCAGCCTGCAAAGGGGATGGCTTTGCTCTGTGTCCAGAGGTTCACCAGCATCTTGGGGACGGTGGTGGAAGAGAAGAAGATGTCCACCAGGGACAGGTTACAGAGGAAGAAGTACATGGGCGTGTGGAGGTGTGAGTCTGTGATGATGGCCAGGATGATGAGCAGGTTTCCAAAGAGGGTGACCAGGTACATGGGCAGGAACAGCCCAAAGAGGAAGATCTGATGCTCTGGCCTTTCTGAGAGTCCCAGGAGGAGGAATTCTGAGACTGCTGTTTGGTTTTCTAGCTCTGTGGACAGCCCATGTCTGCTAGGAGAGAAACAAAGGCAATAAAGCTGGGAGTCAGAGGTGGAATTCTAGTCTCAGCTCCCTACAGACCTGTACATTCTGTGAAAACTCATGGAATTCTTATAGCTCCCTTCCATGGAATTTTGTTTTCCCAATCAAAGCCATCCATGTTTGAGACAGTCTCAAAGATCTAAATAAGTTGTTTTGAGACAACCTGTCTGAAGGTATATTGTTTTTGAGGCAGTTTTCTCCAGGGTATATTGTTCATAAACACCATTGTTTTTCTTCAGTGAAGCAAAGTTTCACAGAAAACAAAATTGGGAGAAATCAAATCCACATATGATTATCTTCTGTTCTTCTCTCTCTTCTTTCCCCCTCATCTTTCTTTCCTTTCCTCCCTCCCTTTCTTTCTTCCATCAATAAGACATAATCTTAGCATCAGTTTTGGGTTCATGACTTTTGGTATAAGATGAATACTCTTCTGCTCTTCCAATGAAACTCAAGTTTGTTAGGGGCATTTTGTGATCTATTAATACTACTGTGTGATCACTAAATCCTAAAGGAAATCAGCCCTGAGTATTCATTAGAAGGACTGACGCTGAAGTTGAGCTCCAATACTTTGGCCATCTGAGGCGAAGAGCCGACTCATTGGAAGAGACCCTGATGCTGGGAAAGATTGAAGATAGGAGGAGAAGCGTATGACAGAGGGTGAGATGGGCAGATGGCATCACTGACTTGATGGACACGAGTTTGAGCAAGCTCCGGGAAATGGTGAAGGACAGGGAAGTCTGGTGTGCTGCAGTCCTTGGGGTCACAAAGAGTTGGACACGACTGAGCGACTGAACAACAATGTGATCACTAGGTAGACTCCCTCTTTCTTTTCTTTTTTTGCGATGAGGATCAGTGTTGAAAACTCTTGCCAAAGAGTGGGAACATAAATGTGCATGAACATACTTTTCACATTTTAATTTGAATCCAGCAGATAAATTTATTCACTGGGCTTCCTGATGAGGACCAAGAAATGATCCTTGCTAACCAATCTAGGTGCAGAATCCTTTCAGATCTCAGTATATTTTACAATGTTATATGGAAATTGCTCTCAATTACCTTGCTCACAACTAATTTGACAGCAATATATTTTAGTGATTCCTTTTTATTATTAAGACTTTACAAAGCATTCAACTTGATTTTCATAAGCCACGTTTCCCATTTCCTCCCTCCCTCCCTGCCTTCTTCCCTTCCTTCCTTCCTTCCTCTTTTCTCTTGTAGTTTGTGGAATCACATCATATTATTTACACAATACATTTGCAGCAGCCACTATAATCAGCATAATCATGTTTAGGATTATTTAAAATGAGTCAACTCATCTGAGCAGAAATGTTTCAGCAAGCTAGTGATTAGCCTCCAGGCCTCAAGCATTCAGCATACGGTGGCAACAGTTTATTTTCAGCAGCAAAAGAGACTTTGAATGAACCCAGAAAGTCGGTAAAGTGGGAGTTTTAAAGGGAGCTTTCACAGTTACAAAAGACTATCTGGAGCCTTAAAACTAATGGTATTTTGGAAGTACATTTGCTCTCAGCAGTTGCTTTGCAGGACAAGAAATTTTATATTTTTTTATATTCTAGAGCAACTGTCACTGCCCATTAAAAACAGTTTTGCATTAAAATATACACTGTTGTATCTAATCAATCAGCTGTTCCAAAAGTCTATTCAAAATAAAAACTCCCAGCCTGGACTATTCAAAGGTAAGCCGTTTCCATGACAATGAGAAAAGTGTGATTCGATGTCTAACTGACAGAAAGCAGAATGTGCTACATGCTTATTCCTGATTTTAATATGATGACAAGAAAAGTGAGTTTGTAAAATAAAATTCTGACATGAACTGATAGGAAAATATGGATGACAGGAATGAACAGGAGAGAGCAAGGTTTAAAGAAATGCAGACATATAGACATGCTTGATACTATTCCCATTCACTCGTTTCATTTTTTTTTTGTAATTAATTTAATTTTTATTGGAGGCAAATTATTTTACAATATTATATTGGTTGGTTTTGCCATACATTACATGAATTCGCCCCGGGTTTACATAAGTTCCTCCTCCTGAACCCCCCTCCCACCTCCCTCCTCCCTTTATCCTCCCTCTGGGTCATCCCCGCATGCCAGCCCCGAGCATCCTGTAACATGCATCGACCCTGAACTAGTGATTCGTTTCACATATGACACATTCACTCGTTTAAAGTTGAGAATGAGTTTGATCCTAGTTTTGCTTCCCCATCTATTTAGAAAGTCCCCGTTATTATTAGCAGGTCTGTATCGAAAGTCCAGAGAAAACAGATCTTTACTGCATTCATACAAGACCACCAAAGGCTGGTTGCATTTGCCTCTCCAAGTCTCCATTTCCCGGTGGGTAGTGTTTATCCTTCCTTTAAGCTAATGATTTATTGAGAATGTGTTAGGGTCTAGGCACTAAGCTTGTTTCTTATGATACATAGACAATATAGAAAAAAATCAGCATGACATGATTCACCAGGTCCTTGTAAAATGTTAATATCTTTTTGAGAGACATCTCTGGAGGTTAAGAATCTATCTTTCAGTGCAGGGGAAATGGGTTACATGGCTGGTCAGAGAACTAAGACCCTACTCTCCAGAGTGTCCCATCCCAGCCCAGACTGAGCCCCCAGTCCCCTAGGTGGCAGTGATGTACAGTCCAGGCTGAGAACCACTGCCCTAGAGCAACCAAAGACTTCCTGTCAACAAGCAGAGTTGCAAAGATGTGGCCAGGAAGGGACTCAACAGTAGTACATGCAACCGAGAGAAACCTGCATACTAAGTTGCTTCAGTGGTGTCCGACTCTTTGCAACTCCATGGACCATAGCCCTCCAGGCTCCTCTGTCCATGGGATTCTCCTGGCAAGAATACTGGAGTGGGTTGCTATGCCCTCTTCCAGGGGATCTTCCCGACCCAGGGATCAAACTTGTGACTCTTAGTCTCCTGCATTGGCCGGCGGGTTCTTTACCACTAGTGCCACCTGGGGAGCCCTAGACAGACCTGAGCATCACCCCACAGAAACTCAAACCCTTGTAAAGTAACTGTGTCTCTGTTGGAGATCTGTCCAGTTTAACAAGGAGGACCCTGTGCTGTTAACCTTCCTAAAGCCCTCTTTCACCACCTCTTCACCTCCATTGGTCCTGTTCCTAACAGCAGGTATTAGCATTAGCATATTTTCTTTGTTCTTGAAACACCTTGGGGTCACGTATCACCTTCCTTATACAGACTGACCTATATACTAGGTTTACCCATTGTGGTGGTGGTGTTTAGTTACTAAGTTGTATCTGACTCTGTTGCCACCCCATGGACTGTAGCCCACCAGGCTCCTCTGTCCATGGGATTTCCCAGGCAAGAATTACAGGAGTGGGTTGCCATTTCCTTCTCTGGTGCATCTTCCTGACCCAGGGATCAAACCCACATCTCCTGCATTGTCAGGCAAATTCTTTACCACTGAGCCACCAGGGAAGCCCTATGATTACCCACACACTTCAGTAACCCTTAAAACATTTCCAAAGACCAATTGTCTTGGAAAGCAGAGAGATATGAATCTAAAATACTCGTAATTAAAGAGTTTAACCTAGTACTTGTTGACAGCACAGAGTTTAGCTTTGAAATACTACTGCTCATAGTGTGTGAGTGGCCATTCTCTGAAGCAGTGGAGTATGAGAGAGTGAAAAGAAGTCTTAGCTCAAGTGAGAGACCAAACACTTCCAGGCTTGGTGGCCCTCGCCAGCTCCATCTCTCTTCCTCTCTTTGAGTTGTTGCGAAACCCACACGTAAAGAAACGGTAGTACCTGAGAAGGATCAACGCTTTACAGATATTGTCATTAAATGCCTCCGTTGTGTTTCTGTCAGCAATGTGTTCCCAGGCTTTGAAAACTGGGGACCTATCTAGGTAAGAAATGAGTTAACAAAAGGAAACTCCTCTCATTGCTAGAAAAAGACAATATTTTTCAGCTGCGCTAGGTCTTCGTTGCAGCATGGGAGTTTCTCTAGCTGTGATGAGTGGTCTCCAGAAACGTGGACGCCAGAGCGTGTAGGCTCAGTAGTTGTGGCCCTATGACTGTTCCCATGCAGGGTGATCTGTAGGTTCATACCCCTCCCCAGGGTGCTCAGATGCCTGAGTCCATGTCTTTTCACTCATCTGACCTTGATGGAAAGTCCATGAAGACAGGGAGTTTATATTGTTAAGTTCACCAATGAAAGCTCTTAGAATTTAGTAAATAATCAGTTAACATATGTCAGATAAATAAAGGTATCAAACACATCTTGACTGTAAGTCAGGTGCTGTGCTTGGCACAGGGGCTTCAGTCCTTATTAGAATGTCTTCTTGTCAATCATGGGATGATCAATCTTCATTAACCTGGTGTAGTCCCTACCAAGGGCTTCCCTGGTAGCTCAGCTGATAAAGAATCTGCCTGCAGTGCAGGAGACCCCGGTTCGATTCCTGAGTTGGGAAGATCCCCTGGAGAAAGGGTAGGCTACCCACTCCATTATTCTTGGGCTTCACTGGTGGCTCAGATGGCAAAGAATCCACCTGCAGTGTGGGAGACCTGGGTTCGATCCCTAGATTGGGAAGATTGCCTGGAAGAGGGCATGGCAACCCACTCCAGTATTCTTCCCTGGAGAATCCCCAAGGACAGAAGAGCCTGGTGCAGTTCAGTCCAGGGGGTTGCAAAGAGTCAGATATGACTGAGCCACTAAGCACAACACACACAGTCTGTACAAAGCACATCTTGAGTAGGATTAGGGAATCTCTCTTCTACTCTTTTTTTTTTTCCCCCACATCATGCAGCAAGCAGCATCTTGGTTCTCTGACCAAGATGGACCCATGCCCCGTGCACTGGGAGATGGGAGTCTCAATCTCTGGCCACCGGGGAAGTCCTCCCTTCTACTCTTGAATCAAAATGTTGTCCAGGGACTGCCACGGTGGTCCACTGGTTAAGATTTCGCCTTGTAATGAAGAGGGTGAGGGTTCAATCCTTGTTCAGGGAGCTACCATCCCACATGCCTTTGCCCCCAAAACCAAAACATGAAACAAGCAATATTGTAGCAAATTCAGTCAAGACTTGAAAAATCGTCCACATCAAAAAAATTGATGGACTTGAATCTTTGTTGTTGGGGTGAACAGGTCACGACTCCCACTTCTGTTCCACTAGGTAGCCTCTCTATTTCCTGGAATCTCTCTAGTTTTACCTTTCCCCCAACTGGCTTTTTGATTTCTTAAAAATGTTAACTTTTAAAATGTGTTAATACTAACTCTTGGTTAAGAAAGTAGCCATGCAAGGACAAAATGAAATGTCCTTTAATTCAGGTCCCCATTTATCCAGTTCTTAACATGTCCCCTTAATGGATAACCCCTCTAAATGACTTCTTTGTAACTTCCCAGGATCTCTATCTCTACACACACACACACACACACTTCCTACACTTCCTTCTGGGAGTATGAGGGAGAATCTGTCCATGCCTCTCTCTTAGCTTCTGGTTGTTTGCTGGCAACTTCTGGCATTCCTTGGCTTGTGGAAGCATCACCTTGATCTCCACCTTCATCTTCACGTGGCTTTCTCCCTTGGAGGAATGTCTGTGTCCATATTCTACCTTTTTTAAGATAGTAAGTCATGAGGTCATTAGGACCCCCTCCCCCAATGACCTCATTTTAACTTGATGACCTTAGTAAAGACTCAGTGGCAAATTTTATTTTCTTGGGCTCCATAATAACTGTGGATGGTGACTGCAGCCACAAAATTAAAAGACGGTTTCTCCTTGGAAGAAAAGTTGTGACAAACCTGGACAGCATATTAAAAAGCAGAGACATCACTTTGCCAACAGTGTATAGTCAAAGCTATGGCTTTCCCAGGAGTGATGTATGGATGTGACAGTTGGACTGTAAAGAAGGCTGAGTGCTAAAGAACTGAGGCTGTCAAATTGTGGTGCAGGAGAAGACTCTTGAGAGCCCCTTGGACAGCAGGGAGATCAAACCAGTCAATCCGAAAGGAAATCAAGCCATTGGAAGGGCTGATGCTGAAGCTGAAACTCCAATACTTTGGCCACCTGATGTGAAGACCCAATTCACTGGAACAGACCCTGATGCTGGGAAAGACTGAAGGCAGGAGGAGAAGCGGGCAACAGAGGATGAGGTGGTTGGATGGATGGCATCACCAGCACAATGGACATGGGTTTGAACAAATTCTGGAAGACAGAGGACAGGCAAGCCTGGTGTGCTGCAGTCCCTGGGCTCACAAAGACTCAGACATGATGTAGTGACTGAACACAGCCAATGAGGAAGAGGCACTGGGTATGAAGTACCCACATGATTTTGACATATGTGTTTTGTTGCACACAATTCACCACCTAATTCTAACTCTCTGTGTAACCCAGACTGCCCACCTGCTTGTTGTTGATAGCACCTGTAGCACCAGGGTCCAGTCAACCTGCTGAATCGCAATCCAAATGCCATCATCTGCTGTGTCCCAGTCTGGGGGACATGGGAGGCCTGTGGATGACGGTGGTCCTCCTGCAAAGTCAAACCACCAGACTCTATGTAAGACTGAGAATTGTGGCTGCTGCTGCTGCTGCTGCTAAGTCGCTCCAGTCGTGTCCGACTCTGTGCGACCCCATAGACGGCAGCCCACCAGGCTCCCCCGTCCCTGGGATTCTCCAGGCAAGAACACTGGAGTGGGTTGCCATTTCCTTCTCCAAGAGAATTGTGGCTGCTGAATCCAATAGCGAGTCAGCCCATCTCAGCAGATGCTCTCAAAGTCCATCCGCAAGTCATTAGAAAGCGTGGTGATGTAATACACTTGGCTAACACACATTGTCTTTGTCAGTATTAAGACTGAGCACAGCTAATCTTTCCTTCAAAAAGAAACCCTATAAGCTCAATAGCTCAGAGAGTCTAAGGCTACGTCAAAGGCTCCTTTGCTCTGATCTTAAGGGGAAATATACACCTTTCCCTTCCTGTGGGGCTTCATTGCGGAGAAGGCAACGACACCCCACGCCAGTACTCTTGCCTGGAAAATCCTGTGGGTGGAGGAGCCTGGTGGGCTGCAGTCCATGGGGCCGCTAAGAGTTGGACACGACTGAAGTGACTGAGCAGCAGCAGCACTTCGTTCATCTCTGTTGACACAATCACCATGTTGCTCTGTGATGATTTATTGACATGTCTCTATCAGCCACCAGACTGAAAGTTTTGAGGGCAAAAACAGAGTGTATCCTTGTGTCCTAGGCAGAGAACAGTGGTCCTGGAACATGGTAGGCGCTGAACAACTTTTCTGTCCTAGGACTGGGAAGTAACTGCTTTGCTGAATAGTTTCCTCAGAGCTGCCTTCATATTCTTGTTCCTTAGGCTGTAGATAAAGGGGTTCAATAAGGGGATGACGACTCCACACATCAAGGCAGCCACCTTGTCTTTCTGCGAGGAGGCTGGAGATGCTGACTGCAGGTACACAGCAAAGATGGTGCCATAGAATAGTGTCACCACAGTAAGGTGTGAGCCGCAAGTGGAGAAGGCTTTCCATTTGCCCTGAGCAGAAGGGATCTTGAAGACCGCCCAGAAAATGCAGATATAAGAGAGGAGGATGCATGTGAGAGGGCTGATGCCCATGATGATACCGAAAGCAAAGATCACCAGCTTGTTGGTGTGTGTGTCTGAGCAGGAGAGCTTCAGCAGGGGGATGAGGTCACAGAAGAAGTGGGGGATTTCAGAGCCAGCGCAGAAGGTCAGCTGAGCCATGAGGCAGGTGTGGACAGTGGACTGGAGGTTGGTGATCAGCCACGACCCCACCACCAGCAGCCCACATAAACGGGGACTCATGATGGCCAAGTAGTGCAGAGGGTGGACAATGGCCACGAACCGGTCAATGGCCATCACAGCCAGGAGGAAGCTGTCCATGGTCCCAAACAGGTGGAAGGCATACATCTGGGCAAGGCAGCCTGCAAAGGGGATGGCTTTGCTCTGTGTCCAGAGGTTCACCAGCATCTTGGGGACGGTGGTGGAAGAGAAGAAGATGTCCACCAGGGACAGGTTACAAAGGAAGAAGTACATGGGCGTGTGGAGGTGTGAGTCTGTGATGATGGCCAGGATGATGAGCAGGTTTCCAAAGAGGGTGACCAGGTACATGGGCAGGAACAGCCCAAAGAGGAAGATCTGATGCTCTGGCCTTTCTGAGAGTCCCAGGAGGAGGAATTCTGAGACTGCTGTTTGGTTTTCTGGTTCCATGGACAGCTTTTGTCTACCGCGAAGGAGAAAAGGAGGAAGATGAGAGACATAAAACTTGGAGTCAGAGATGGAGTTCTGTCTCAGCTCCCTGCAAACCTGTGTGCAGGTTTTTCACAAAAGTGAAAACCCATGGGATTCTTACAGCTCCCTTCCATGGATTTCTGTCTCCCCAAGGAAAACCATCCATGTCTGAGAATGGATAGTCTCAAATGTCTGACTTAGTTGTTTTGGGACAACTTAGGTATTTTTCATAAACACCCTCATTTCTCTTTATAGAGCCAAGATTCATAGAAAATCAAATTGAGAGAAATCAAATCCAAACCTGATCATCTTTCTCTTCTTTTCCCTTCATCTTTCTCTCTTTCCTCCTTTCCTCCTCCATCAATAAGACATAATTTTAACATCTCTTTTGGGTTCATGACTAGGGATATAAGGATGAATAGCACTTTTCTGAAGCATCCAATGAACCCTAAGTTCATTAGGGGCACTTTATGATCTGCTCCCAGGTGATGACTAGGTAGACCCCTTCTCATTTGTTGTGATGAGGACCAGTGTTGGAAACTCCAGCAAAAGAGGGGAAACAGAAAGTGGACACACATACCTTTCACATTTTAACTAGAGTCCACTATGTAAATTTATTCATTGGACTTTTTGATGAAGACCAAGGTCTTTTCCAGTATGAGGAAATTGGTGATGGATCTGTATCAGCTGCCTTGCCTTAGTCATATACATAGGCTGAAATCTGTGTTCTGTTTTTTTTTCATGAATGTGGAACAAAGAATTAAGGATCCTTGCAAAACAATCTGGGTGCAGAATCCTTTCAGATTTTTACACTTCTACATCCAAATTGTCTTCCATTACCTTGCTCACATCTATTTTGATAGCAGTTTTAAAAATGATTCCTTTTTGTTATTAAATCTTTACAAAGCACACAATTTGGGTTTCATGAAACCATATTTCCCATTCCTTCCCTCCCTTCCCCTTCCTTCCCTCTGTCCCTCAATTCCGTCCTTCCTTCCTCCTTTCTCTTATAGTTTGTTAATTTTTATAGTATTATTTAAACAATACATTTGTAGCACCAACTGCAATCAGCATGATCAGGTTTGGCCTTATTTAAAATGACTCAAGTGAGCAGAAATGTTTCAGCAAGCTAGTGAGTAGGCCCCTGGCCTCAGGCGTTCAGTGCACTGGGACAGTAGTCATGTATTTTCAGGGGAAACAGTGACTTTGAATGAACCCAGAATGCTGGTAAAGTGGAAGTTTTATAGGGAGTTTTCACACTAACAAAAGAATATCTGGAGCTTTAAAGCTAATGGCATTTTGGGGACTTCTCTAGTAGTCTAGTGGCTAAGACTTCATGCTCCCAGTACAGGGGGCCCCAATTAGATAACTGACCAGGAAACTAGATCCCACATGCTGCAACTTAGGAGTCTGCAGGCTGCAACTTAAGAGTTGAGTTCACATGCCCGTGTGCTGCAACTAAGACCCGGCACAGCCAAATAAGCAAAATATATATTTGAAAAGAAAAAGCTAATGGCATTTTGGAAGTACATGTGGTCTCAGCGGTACCTTCGCAGGACAAGAAATTCTGGATTTTCATATGATCTAGACAAACCACCACTGGTCCTTGAAACAATTTTGCACCCTCAGTAAAATATATACTGTTTTATCATGTAAAACAGATGTTCAGACAGTTTATTCAAAATAAAAACTCCCAGACACAGCCTGGACTATTCAAAGATAAGCCGTTTCCATGACACCAAGAAAGGTGTGATCAAGTGTCAGTTAACAAAAAGCAGAATGTCCTACATACGTATTCCTGGAGTTAATATGATGACAGAAAAGCAGGTTTGTAAAATAACATTCTGACATGAACTGATATGAAAATATGGACCGAATGAATGAACAGGAGCGAGCAAGTTTTAAAGAAATGCCAACACGGAGTCATGCCTGATGCTATTCTCATTCACACATTTTAAGCTGACAATGAGTTTGATCCTAGTTTTGTTTCCCCATCTATTTAGAAAGTTCCCATTATTTATTGGGAATTAGCAGGTTCATGGACATGAACTTGGGCAAACTTCAGGAGACGGTGAGGGACAGAGAGGCCTGGTGTGCTGCAGTCCATGGGGTGGCAAAGAGTTGGACACAACTGGGCGATTGAAAAACAACGACAATCAGGTTCATACAGAAAGTTCAGAGAAAGCAGATTCATCCAAGACCACCAAAGCTTGGGTACATTTGCTCTTTAAGTCTCCATTTTCCAGGGAATGTGTTTACCCTTCCTTTAAATTAATGAAGACTTACAGAGAATGTATTAGGTGCTAGGGACTATACGTGTCTCTTATGATACATAGACAACATAGAAAAAAACACCAATGTGTATGATTCACCAGGTCCTTGTAAAATGTTAATATTGTCTCTTTCCAGCAACGAGAGGATTTTCCTTTGCTGCCCTCATTTCTTTCTTAAAAAAATTTAATTTATTTATTTTAATTGGAGGCTAATTACTTTACAATATCGTAGTGGGTTTTGCCATACATTCACATGAATCAACCATGGGTGTACATGTGTTTCCCATCCTGAACCCCCCTCTCACCTCCCTCCCCATCCCATCCCTCAGGGTCATTCATCCCAGTGCACCAGCCCTCAGAACCCTGTCTCATGCATTGAACCTGGACTGGCGATCTATTTCACATATGATAATATACATATTTCAATGCTATTCTTTCAAATCATCCCACCCTCGCCTTCTCCACAGAGTCCAAAAGTCTGTTCTTTACATCTGTGTCTATTTTGCTGTCTCGCATATAGGGTCATCGTTACCATCTTTCTAAATTCCATATATACACGTTAGTATACTGTATTGGTGTTATTCTTTCTGACTTACTTCACTCTGTATAATAGGCTCCAGTTTCATCCACCTCATTAGAACTGATTCAAATGCATTCTTTTTAATGGCTGAGTAATACTCCATTGTGTAAATGTACCACAGCTTTCTTATCCACTCATCTGCAGATGGACATCTAGGTTGCTTCCATGTCCTGGCTATTATAAACAGTGCTGCAATGAACATTGGGGTACATGTGTCTCTTTCAATTCTGGTTTCCTCCGTGTGTATGCTCAGCAGTGGGGTGCTGCCCTCATTTCTGACCTGGTTAAGTCCTTTGGTCTTAAAACCAATTTCTGACAAGCACATATGAGGCATTTAATGACAACAAAAGTGTTGAGACTTCTAAGGAGCAACACTTTATTTTTAAAAAAAATTTCTTTTATTTTTTGGCTGAGCTGCATGGCATGTGGACTCTTAGGTTCCTGACAAGGGATCGAACCAGCATCCCCTGCATTGGGGATGCAGGGTCTTAACCACTGGACCACCAGGGAAGTCCCCAGAGTTTCTTCATGTGTAGATTTTACAATGACTCTGAGAGGTAAATGGTGTTGACCACAACTGATAATAGAAAGACTGGGGCTTTTACTCCTCTGGCAGAGTAGTGGTTAAGAATCCACGCGTCCATGCTTTCACTGCAGAGGTTATGGGTTCAGTTCCTGGTCTGAACCCACATGCCAGGTGATGCAGCAAAAAAAAAAAAAAAAAAGACAGAGGATGAGAGAGATGTTCTGGGCACTCAGCCTGCAGGTGCTTGGGCTCTTAGTTGAACTGAGATTTATTTTCACTCTCTCAAACTCCATTGCTTCTGAGTATGGCCACTCACACCCTATGAGCAGTGGTGTTTCATAGTTAAACTCTGCCAACATGTTCTAAGTCATCCTCTTCAATTACAAGTGTTTTAGATTCTTATCTACCGACCTTCCAAGAACATTGGTTTATGGAAAGATTTAAGGTTTGCTGAAGTAAATGGGACTACACAGTATATGGTTCGATTGGGATAAGAAAAGTGATAGGTGACCCTATGGTGTTTTAAGAACAAGGAAGAGATGCTAATCCCTGCTATGAGGAGCAGGACCATGGAAGGTGAACAGGTGGTGAAAGGGAGCATTAGAAAAGTGAGCAGCACTCTTCCTGGGTAACCTTGGGAGATCTCCAGCAGAGATTTAATTAACTTTCAAGGGTTTTTAGAGTTGGGTTTGAGGTTTTTATGGGGTGATGCTCAGGTTTCTCTGAGCTGCCTGTACTCCTATGAGTCCCTTCCTGGCTACACGTTTCCAACTGTCTTTGGTTGTTGACAGGAAGTCCTTGCTTGCACTAGGGCAGGGGTTCTCAGTCTTGAGCGTACATCAGTGCCACCTAGGGAGCTGGTTAAAACCCAGGTATCTGTGCCCATGCCTTGGAGTGTCTGGGATGGGGCTTGAGAAGCAGTAGTTCTAGGAAGTTCTCAGGGGACACAGCTGCTACTGGTCCAGGACTACACTTGAAGAACCTCAGCTTGGAGAAAGCTGTTTTACGGTGGCCTCCATCCACAGACCCTAAATGCTTTTTCTCCACATGACTAGCTATAGTGAGTTTGTCCTCTGTACTTTTTGCCCTCTCAGGGAACATAGAATTGCCCTCAGCCTCTCTTCTTTTTCTCATTCTCCCTCTCCCCTCACAGCCGCTCTCCTTTCAGGAGGAGATGCAGTTCCTCTTCCCCAGCCCCTCCAGTTCACTCCTGTTCTCCATCCTTGGCTGGCTTACCAGGAGGGTGTCACCAAGAGAATGGTCTTGGTGGACTCCGTCTCCACAGGATTCTGAGGTCAATGCTAAGACACCAGGAAAGACGTGAGGAGACCCCTCAGCTGTGACTTCCGAGGGGAGTCTGATGTCTGTGGTGCAGAGGAGGGAATCATGCATTCCCACCCCAGCTGGGGTATGTGAACAGGGTCACAGCAGGGTATTGAGAGTTTGAGGGCTCTTGGGCATTTTAATCCCATGGGTCCTTGTTAAGAAGGAAGACGCTAATTGTCTTGTCTTATTTGTATTCTTGCCACTTGTGGCCTGTTGTCTGGGGTATGGGCACTTTGGGATAATGGAGTGGGTGACAAAGAGGAGGATACACTCCACTAAGGATACATTCTCACTAGGAAACGCCCTAGTGTCCCTTCCCAGCCCAAACTGAACCTCATGGCAGTTCCCATCAGGGTGGTCTGGAGGTTCAAGCGCCTCCCCAGGGTGCTCAGGTGCCTGAATCTATGTCCTCTCACGCATTCCATCATGAAGGAAACTCCAGGAGGATAGGGAACTTATACAGTTAGGTTCACCAGTGAAAGCTCCTGGAAAGTAATCAATAAATTTATGCTGCACAAATCAGTATCAGTTCAGTTGCTCAGTCATGTCCAACTCTTTGTGACCCCAAGGACTGCAGCAAACCAGGCTTCCCTGTCCATCACTACCTCCCAGAACTTGCTCAAACTTACATTTATCAAGTCGGTGATGCCATCCAACCATCTCATCCTCTGTCGTCCCCTTCTCCTGCCTTCAATCTTTCCCAGCATCAGGGTCTTTTCCAGTGAGTCAGTTCTTTGCCTCAGGTGGCCAAAGTATTGGAGCTTCAGCCTCAGCATCAGTCCTTCCAATGAATATATAGGAGTGATATCCTTTAGGATTGACTGGTTTGATCTTGCAGTCCAAGGCACTTTCAAGAGTCTTCTCCAACACCATATTTCAAAAGCATCAATTCTTCGGCACTCAGCTTTCTTTTCAGTCCAACTCTCACATCCATACATGACTACTGGAAAAACCATAGCTTTGACTAGATGGACCTTTGTTGGCATGTCTCTGCTTTTTAATATGCTGTCTAGGTTTGTCATACCTTTTCTTCCAAGGAGCAAGCATCTTTTAATTTCATGGCTGCAGTCACCATCTACAGTGATTTTGGAGCCCAAGAAAATAAAAAGTCTCTCACTGTTTCCATTGTTTCCCTGTCTATTTACTGTGAAGTGATGGGACCAGATGCCATGATCTTCATTTCTTGAGTATTGAATTTTAAGCCAGCTTTTTCACGCTCCTCTTTCACTTTCATCAAGAGGTTCTTTAGTTGCTCTTTGCTTTCTGCCATAAGGGTGGTGTCATCTGCCTATCTGAGGTTAGTGATATTTCTCCCAGCAATCTTGATTCCAGCTTGTGTTTCATCCAGTCCAGAATTTTGCATGATGTACTCTGTGTATAAATTAAATAAGCAAGGTGACAATATACAGCCTTGACGTACTCCTTTCCTAATTTTGAACCAGTCCACTGTTCACGTCCAGTTCTGTTTCTTCTTGACCTGCAGGCAGGCTTCTCAGGAGACAGGTAAGGTGGTCTGGAATTCCCACCTCTTTAAGAAAATTTCCACAGTTTGTTGTGATCTACACAGTCAAAGGCTTTACTGTAGTCAATGAAGCAGAAATAGATGTTTTCCTGGAATTCTCTTGCTTTTTCTATAATCCAGCAGATGTTGGCGATTTGATCTCTGGTTCCTCTGCCTTTTCTAAATCCAGCTTGAACATCTGGAAGTTCCTGGGTCATGTACTGTTGAAGCCTAGGTTGGAGAATTTTGAGCATTATTTTGCTAGAGTGTGAGATGAGTGCAATGGTGCGGTAGTTTGAACATTCTTTGGCATTGCCTTTCTTTGGGATTGGAATAAAAACTGATCTTTTCCAGTCCTGTGGCCACTGCTGAGTTTTCCAAATTTGCTGGCCTATTGAGTGCAGCACTTTCACAGCATCATTTTTTAGGATTCGAAACAGTTCAGTTGGAATTCCATCACCTCCACCAGCTTTGTTCATCGTGATGCTTCCTAAGGCCCACTTGACTTCACATTCCAGGATGTCTGGCTCTAGGTGAGACATCACACCATCGTGGTTATCAGGGTTATGAAGATCTTTTTTGTATAGTTCTTCTGTGTATTCTTGCCGCCTCTTCTTATTATCTTCTGCTTCTGTTAGGTCCATACTATTTCAGTCCTTTAGTGTGTCCATCTTTGCATGAAATGTTCCCTTGGTATCTCTAATTTTCTTGAAGAGATCTCTAGTCTTTCCCATTCTATTGTTTTCCTTTATTTCTTTGCATTGATCACTTAGGAAGGCTTTCTTATCTCTCCTTACTATTCTTTGGAACTCTGCATTCAGATGGGTATACATTTCCTTTTCTTTCCAGAGGGGACCAAGCTTATTTTTGAATGGGTATTAAGGGATTTCTCTTCAACTCTTGAATCAAAACTGTTGGTGGACTTTATTCTTTGGTGTTTGGTTTTCTATGTCACGCCTCCCATTTCTGTTTCCCTGGGGGACCTTTTTATCTTCTGGTCCTTCTATTTTTGCCTTCTCCCCAACTTGCTTTTTAATATCTTAAAATGTTGACTTTTAAAATATGTAACTACTAACTCTTGGTTAAGAAATTATTCATGCACCACATTTTCTTTATCCATTCCTCTGTTAATGGACATTTAAGTTGATTCCATGTCTTGGCTATTGTAAGTACTACTGTAATGAACACTGGGGTGCATATATATTTTAGAATTATGGTTTTTCTTTGGACATATGTCTGTGTGTAAGACTGTGGAATCATATGGTAAATTAGCCATAAAAAAGAATGAAATAATGCCATTTGCTGTAATATGGATGGAACTAGAGATTATCATACTAAGTGAAGTAATCAGAGAAAGAAAAATATATGATATCACTTATATGTGAAACCCAAAAAATGATATAGGTAAAGCTGAAACTCCAATACTTTGGCCACCTCATGAGACGAGTTGACTCACTGGAAAAGACTCTGATGCTGGGAAAGGTTGGGGGCGGGAGGAGAAGGGGACGACGGAGAATGAGATGGCTGGATGGCATCACCGACTCTGTGGACATGAGTTTGAGTGTACTCCGGGAGTTGGTGATGGACAGGGAGGCCTGGCGTGCTGTGATTCATGGGGTCGCGGAGAGTCGGACACGACTGAGCGACTGAACTGAACTGAACTGAAAGTGAAACTATTATAAGTAAAACTATGGTGATACTAGTGGTAAAGAACCCACCTGCCAATGCAGGAAATGTAAGAGATGTGGATTCGATCCCTGGGTCAGGAAGATCCCCTGGAGAAGGGCATGGCAACCTACTCCGGTATTCTTGCCAGGGGAATTCCATGGACAAAGGTGCCTGGAGGGCTACAGTCCATGGGGTCCCAAAGAGTTGGACACGACTGGAGTAACTGAGCACTCACTGGAGTAACTGAGCATTACAAGTGAGGCTAAGTGAAACTATTTGCAAAACAGAAACAAACTCACAAAGTTCAAAAACAAACTTATGATTACCAAATGGAAATGTGGGGCAGGAGGAATAAATTAGGAGCTTGGCATTAATACATGCACACTACCATGTATAAAACAGATAATCATTAAGGACCTTCTGTATAGCACAGGAACTTTCTACGCAATATTGTGTAATAATCTATATGGTAAAAGAATCTGAAAAAGAATGGATATGTGTATACTACTGAGTCACTTTGCTGTACACCTGAAACTCACATGACAACTCTACTCAATAAAATAAAAAAAAATTCATGCAATGGAATAATGAAATGTTGTTCCCCAATCCAGGTCCTTATTCATCCAGTTCTTAGCAAGGCCCCTCAGTGAATAATCTCTCTTAGTGGCTTTTGTGTAACCTTCCAGAGTTTCTACACAGACATAAACACACACACACAGACAGAGTTCCTTCTGGGAACTGTGAAGAAGAATCTGTTCATGCCTCTCGCTAAGATTTTGGTTTGCTGGCAATCTCTGGCATTCCTTGGCTTTTAGAAGCATCACCTTTTTCTTTTCCTTCATCTTCACATGGATTTTTCCATGGGTGCATGTCTGTGTCCAAATTCTACCTTTTATTTAAGGATGCCAGTCACAGTGGATTAGGACGCTAATGACCTCATTATAACTTGATTACCTTGCAAAGACCCTATTTTCAGAAATGGTCACTTTCTGAGGTACTAGGGGTTAGATTGCAACATATCTTTTTGGAGGACACAATTCAACCCCTAATCCAACCTCTTCATGCAGCCTAGCCCACCGCATCCACTTGTTGCCGATAGCGCCTATAGAATCATATTGGGTTTGGAGCCATGCGATGGAATCACAGGAAACACATGGACTCTGTGGTTAGTTCAGGGTGTGTCCTCCCACTGTGTTGTGTGTGCTGCCTGCTTCAGGACCACCTGGAGAGCCTGTTAAGAAGGCAGATTCCAGGGCCCAGTGTCAGCCTGCTGAATCACGATCTCCATGATCCAGTGCCAGCATCTCCTCTGTCCCAATCTGGGGCACATGGGAGGTCTGTTGATGACATTGATCCCCATGCAAAGTCAGGACCACTAGGCCCCCTGTGAGATTGAGGTTGATGACTGTTGAGTCAGATAGCAAGTGAGCTCATCTCATGTTCTCAGAGTCCTTCCTCCAGTCACTTAGGAAGCATGGTGATGTAATTGGTCAATATGTAACACATTTTTTTTTTTTAAGACACAGACCATGTATTTATTTTCTACTTTTGTTGGAGTATAGTTGCTTTAAATATTGTGTTAGTTTCTGCTGTACAGCAGAGCGAATCAGTTACACATATACACATATCCCGTCTCCTTTATACTTTCTTCCCATGTATGTTACCCCAGAGAACTGAGCAGAGTTCCCTGTGCTATACAGTAGGTTCTCATTAGTTATCCACTGTATACATGGTATCAATAGTGTATATATGTCAGTCCCGATCTCCCTGTCCATCCTACTTCTCATGCCCCTTGGTGTGCATAAGCTTGTTGTTTATGTCTGTGTCTCTATTTCTGCTTTGCAAATACATTCATCTGTACCATTTTTTTCTATATTCCACATATTAGCGATACTATATGATACTCGTTTTTCTCTTTCTGACCTGCTTTACTCTGCATGACAGTCTCTAGGTGCATTGACACCTCTGCAAATGGTACTATTTTGCTCCTTTTTATGGCTGAGTAATATTTCATCTTTACCCATTCCTCTGTTGATGGACATTTAGGTTGCTTCCACATTATCTTTATTGAAGACAAAGAGCTTCATTAAAATTGAGTGTAGCTAATCTTTCATTCAATAAGGATTATCCATGTACCATCTCTATAAGACACCCCAGAAGGACCAGTGTAAGGCTACTTCAAAATCTCCTCCTCGGACCTTCAGGAGGAAGATAAACCATGGGGAAGATACACACTTTTCTTTCCTGCAGTGCTTCATTCATCCCTTATGACAGACACATTTACTGTGTCGACCTGTGATGATTTGCTGACAGATCTGTACTCCATACCAGACTCTGAATGCCTTGAGAGCAGCAGTGGATGTGTTTCAGTGTCCCATGCACTGAACTGTGGGCCTGGAACATGGCAGGTGCCGAACAGCTATTCTTACCTAGGACTGATGGGTGCTACTTTGCCACCGAGCTTCTTCAGGGCTGCCTTCATGTCCTTGTTTCTTAGGCTGTAGATAAAGGGGTTCAGCATGGGAATGATCACAGCATACATCAGGGCAGCCGCCTTGTCCTTCTGGGAGGAAGTGGGAGATTCTGGCTGCAGGTAAACAGCAAAAATGGTGCCATAGAATAGGGTCACCACGGTGAGGTGTGAGCCACAAGTGGAGAAGGCTTTCCATTTGCCCAGAGCAGAAGGGATCCTAAAGATCGTCTGAAAAATGCAAGTATAAGAGAAGACTTTGCACACGAGGGGGCTGATGCCCATGACAATGCCGAAAGCAAAGATCACCAGCTCATTGGTGTGTGTGTCTGAGCAGGAGAGCTTCAGCAGGGGCATGAGGTCACAGAAGAAGTGGGGGATTTCAGAGCCAGCGCAGAAGGTCAGCTGAGCCATGAGGCAGGTGTGGACAGTGGACTGGAGGTTGGTGATCAGCCATGACCCCACCACCAGCAGCCCACACACACAGGGACTCATGATGGCCAAGTAGCGCAGAGGGTGGACAATGGCCACGAACCGGTCAATGGCCATCACGGCCAGGAGGAAGCTGTCCATGGTCCCAAACAGGTGGAAAGCATACATCTGGGCAAGGCAGCCTGCAAAGGGGATGGCTTTGCTCTGTGTCCAGAGGTTCACCAGCATCTTGGGGACGGTGGTGGAAGAGAAGAAGATGTCCACCAGGGACAGGTTACAGAGGAAGAAGTACATGGGCGTGTGGAGGTGTGAGTCTGTGATGATGGCCAGGATGATGAGCAGGTTTCCAAAGAGGGTGACCAGGTACATGGGCAGGAACAGCCCAAAGAGGAAGATCTGATGCTCTGGCCTTTCTGAGAGTCCCAGGAGGAGGAATTCTGAGACGGTTGTTTGGTTTTCTGGTTCCATGGATGGCCTGTGTGTGCTGTGAAGGAGAAAAGGGCAGAGGGAAGCAACATAAAGCTGGGAATCAAACAATACTACAAAGCTACAGTCATCAAAACAATGTGGCACTGGCACAAAAACAGAAATATAGATCAATGAAACAAATAGAAAACCCAGAAATAAACCCACGCACCTATGGTCAGTCTATGACAAAGGAGGCAAAGCTACACAAAGTTGGAAAGACAGTCTCTTCAACATGTGATGCTGGGAAAACTGGACAGCTACATGGGAAAAAATGAAATTAGATTATTCTTTAACACCATACACAAAAATAAGCTCAAAGTGGATTTAAGACCTAAATGTGAAACCAGGCATTATAAAACTCCTAGAGGAAATCATAAGCAGGACATTCTCTGATATAAATCAAAGCAATATCTCTTTTGATCCATCTCCCATAATAATGGAAATAAAAGCAAAATAAACAAATGGGACCTACTTAAACTCAAAGGCTTATGCACAGCAAAGGAAACATTATGCAAAAAGAAAGGACAATCCACAGATTGGGAGAGAATATTTGCAAATGATATGACTGCCAAGGGATTATTCGCCAAATTACAACCAGTTCATGATGCTTAACAGCATCAAAACAAACAACCCATTCAAAATATGGGAAGAAAACCTAAACAGACATTTCTCCAAAGAAGACATACAGATGGCCAAGAGGCACATGAAAAGATGTTCAACATCGCTGATTATTAGAGAAATGCAACTAAAAACTACAATGAGGTATCACCTAACACCAGCCAGAATGGGTAGCATCAGAAAATTCCACAAGTAGTAAGGGCCAGAGAGCGTGTGGAGAGAAAGGAACCCTCCTCCACTGTTGGTGGGAATGTGAATGGGCACAGCCACTGTGGAGGACACTATGTGTACCTGTGTACCAAGTCGCTTCTGTGGTGTCTGACTCTTTGCGACCATAAGGACTGTAATTTGCCAGGCTCCTCTGTCCATGGGATTCTCCAGGCAAGAATACTGGAGTGGGTTGCCATGCCCTTCTCCAGGGGATCTTCCTGATCAATGGGTTGAACCCTTGACTCTTACGTCTGTTGAATTGGCAGGTGGGTTCTTTACCACTAGTGCCACCTGGGAAGCCTGGAGAACAGGATGGAGGTTCCTTAAAAAACTAAAAGTAGAGCTACCATATGACACTGAAACCCCACTGCTGGGCGTATATCTGGAGAAAAACATGGTTCAAAAGGATACATGCACCCTAACGTTCATTGCAGCGCTGTTTACAACAGCCAAGACAGGGAAGCAACCTAGATGCGCGTCAACAAAGGAATGAGTAAAGAAGATGTGGTACATGTATAAGTACGATGGAATATTAGAAAGTGAAGTGAAAGTGAAGTCGCTCAGTCGTGTTTGACTCTTTGCGACCCCATAGACTGTAGCCTACCAAGCTCCTCTGTCCATGGGATTTTCCAGACAATAGTACTGGAGTGTACTGCCATTTCCTTCTCCAGGGTATCTTCCCAACCCAGGGCTCGAACCTGGGTCTCCTGCATTGTAGACAGACGCTTTACTGTCTGAGCCACCAGGGAACAACGGAATGTTACTCAGCCGTGAAAAAGAATGAAGTAATGCCGTGTGTAGCAACGTGGACTGTCACGCTGAGTGAAGTAAGTCGGACGGAGAAGGAGAGCTGTTGGATGAATTCCTTATATGTGGAATATAAAAAGAAACGATATGAATGAACTTACTTAGAAAATAGAGATTGACAGACTTAGAGACTGAACTTATGGTTGCCTGCGGTGGTGGGCAGGCAGGGGAAGGATGGAGGGAAGGGAAAAGAACTTGGGATGGACATGTACACACTGCTAAGTTTAAAATGGATAAAGAACAAGGAGCTAATGTATAGCACGTAGAACTCTGTTCAGTGGATGTGGCAGCCTGGATGGGAGGGAGTTTAGAGGAGAATGGATACATGTATATGTATGGCTGAGTCCCTTCCCTGTTCACCTGAAACTATTATAACATTGTTTGTTAATTGGCTATACCCCAATACAAAACAAAAGGTAAAAAAAAAAAACCCACAAACCTGGGAGTCAGAAATGTAGCTCCATCTCAGCTCCCTGCAGATCTGTACATTCTGGGAAAGTCCACGGCCTCCTTATAGCTCTCCTTTGTTGATCTTTGTTTCCTTAAAGAAAAGCATCCATGTGTGAGACCATCTCAAAGGTCTAACTGAGTTGTTGTGACACAGCTGGATATTGTTCATAAACCACTATGTCTCTTCAGTGAAGGAAAGTTTCATAGAAAACAAAATCGAGAGAGATGAAACCCATACCTGATCATCTTTGCTCTCTTCTTTCCCCCTTAACTTTCTCTCTTTCATCACTTGCTTGCTTTCACCCTCCACCAACAAGATGCAATTTTAGCATCAATTTTGGTTCAATAACTAGTGAGATACGGAGGGACAACACTCTTCCTCTGCTTCCGGTGAACCTCAAGTTCATTAGGGGCACCCTATGATATGCTACTGGGTGACCACTCGATAGACTCCCTCTCACTTATTGTGCAGAGAAGGCAATGGCACCCCACTCCAGTACTCTCGCCTGGAAAATCCCAGGGATGGGGGAGTCTGGTGGGCTGCCGTCTATGGGGTCGCACAGAGTCGGACATGACTGAAGCGACTTAGCAGCAGCAGCAGCAGCAGCATTTGTTGTGATGGGGATCAGTGCTGAAAGCTCCTCTAACACTGTGGGATCATAAACATGCCCAAACATACTTTCCACACTGTAACTTAAGTATGTAAATTTATTCACCAGGCTTTTCGATGGAGACCGAGGTCTTTTCTCTGAGTATGAATAAATTGATGGTGGATCTTTATCAAGCACCTTGCTTTAGCAATACACGTAGGCTCAAATCTATCCTCTTTTTTTTTTTTTCACGAATGTGGAACAAAGAAGGAGCTTTGCAAAACAGTTCAGGTGCAGAATCCTTTCCGAAGTTTTACAATTTTACATCTAAATCATCTTTCAAATACCTTGGTCACACCAAATTTGACAGCAGTTTTTAATGATTCCTTTTTCTTATTAAGTCTTTACAAAGCATTCAATCTGGATTTTGTGAAGGCACAATTTCCTATCTCTTCCCTTCTCCTTCCTTCCCTTCCTCCCTCCTTCCTTCCTTCCTCCTTTCTCATATAGTTTGTTAAATGACACCATATTAGTTAAAGAGTGTAATTGCAGCAGCAACTCCAATCAGCACAGTCAGGTTGGGGATTACTTAAATTGATTCAACTCAATGGCTCAGGTGATAAAGAATCTGCCTGTAATGTGGCAGACCCGGGTTCAATCCTTGGGTCAGAAAGATCCCCTGGAGGAAGGCATGGCAACCCACTCCAGTATTCTTGCCTGGAGAATTCCATGGCCTGAGGAGTTGGTGGGCTAGTCCATGGGTTGTCGTTGAGCTGGACATGACTAGTGACTAACACTTAAACTTCACTTCGGTTCAGCTGAGGAGGAAGGCTAGTGAGTAGCCTTCTGGTCTCAAGCATTTGGGACAGCAGTCAGTGTATTTTTAGGGAAAATGGAAACTTTGGATGAAGCCACACAGATAGTTAAGTGGAATTTTTAAAGGGAGCTTTCATGGTAACAAAAGACTCTCTGGAGCTTTATTTATTTTTTTTCTTAGGTAAATATTTTTCTTTATTGTGGTAAAATATATAAAACATAATGTCTGCTATTTTAACAATTTTAACTTATACAATTCAATGACATCAATTACACTCACAATGTATAAAGCTAACGGCATTTTGGAAGTATATTTGCTCTCAGCAGTCACTTTGCAGGACAAGAAATTTTCTTATGTTCTAGACAAACTGTCACTTTCCATTGAAATAGTTTTGCACCCTGAGTAAAATACACACTGTTGTATTATGTCAAACAGCTATTCAAAAAGTGTATTCAAAATAAAAACTCCCAGACCCAGCCCAGACTATTCAGAGATAAACAGTTTCCATAACAACAAGAAAGCTGTGAACAAATGTCCAGTTGGCAGAAAGCACATGCTTATTTCTGTAGTTAATGTAATGACAAGAAAAGTGAGCTTGTAAAATAACACTGGGCTTCCCAGGTGGTGAAGTGGTAAAGAAGTCTCCAGAAGAGACTTAGTCACTTTTCAAGGAGTTTTAGGTTTGGCTTTGAGGTTTTGGTAGGGTGATGCTCAGGTTTCTCTGGACTGCCTGTACTACTGTGAGCCTCTTCCTGACCACACATTTACAACTGTCTTTGTTTGTTGACATGAAATCTTTGGTTTCTCTAGGGCAGTGGTTCTCAGTCTTGGGTGTACATCAGTGTCACCTAGCGGGCTGGTTAAAATCCACGTAGCTGTGCCCTTGGAGTGTCTGGGATGCTGCTTGAGAATCAACAGTTCTAGGAAGTTCTCAGGTTTCCCTGGTGGCTCAGATGGTAAAGACTCCGCCTGCAGTGCAGGAGATGCAGATTCAATCCTTAGGTTGGGAAGACCCCCTGGAGAAGGGGATGGCTACCCACTCCAGTATTCTTGCTTTGAGAATTCCACGGACAGAGGAGCCCAGCGGGCTACTGTCAATGGAGTCGAAAAGAGTCGGACATGACTGAGCAACTAACATACACATGAAGTTCTCAGGGGACACAGCTGCTGCTGGCCCAGGGCTGCACTTGGAGAACCTCAGTTTTGGAGAAAGGTGTCTTACGGTGTCCTGCATCTAGAGACCCTAAACGCTTTTTCCCACAAGACTGGTTACACAGAGGGTTTGTCCTCTGTACCTTTCTCCCAGTCAGAGACTATAGAATTGGTCTCGGCTCCTCCTCTTTTTCTTATTTTCTCTCTTTCTCCATCCAGGAAGGGGTGAAAGAAGTTCCTCTTCCCAATCCCATCCATCTCACTCCCCTTCTCCATCCTTTACTGACTTACCAGGATGGTACCACCAAGACTATGATCTTGGCAGATTCCTTCTCCACGGACCCCCAGCAGATCCTGAGGTCATTGCTAAGCCACCAGGAAGGGCGTGAGGAGATCACTCAGCGCTGATGGCTGGGGCAAGTCTGATATCTATGGTCAGGGAGCATGGGACTCATGTGTTCCCACCCCAGCTGGGGTATGTGAACAGGGAACCAGGGACACAGCAGGGTATTTACAGTTTCGGGGCTCTTGGGCATTTCAGTCCCAGGACTCCTTGTTAAGGAAGATGGTAATTATTTTGTTTGTTTCCTTGACCCCTGTGACCTGTTCTCTGGGATTGTGTACTCTGGGATGATGGAGTGGGTAACCCGGTGGAGATGTCACTAGGGATTCACTCTCACTAGGAAACCCCACCTAGTGTATCTTCCCTGCTCAGACTGAGCCTCAAGGCAGTTCCTAGGCAGGGAACTATTGGCTGTTTTCCATAATGTTACTATGAATGTTGAGGTGCAGGTACATTTTGTTTTTTGGGTCATTCATCTTTATCCAATTTCTTTTTCTTTAAAACATTTTAATTGTAATTATCCTTCAATTAAAAATAAATGAAAACTGATTTTTATTGGAGTATAGTTGATTTACAATGTTTCAGTTTCAGGTGTACAGTAAGGTGAATCAGTTACACACACATATATATATATCTCCACTCTTTTTAGATTATTTAGATTCTTTTCTCATATACACCATTACAGAGTATTGAATAGGGTTCTCTGTGCCATACAGTAGGTCCTTATTGGTTATCTATTTCATTTATAGTGGTGTTCCAATCCCAAGCCCAGTCTCCCAACTTCTCTCTCCCTCTATCCCCTGGTAACCATAAGTTTGTTTTCTGCATCTGTGACTTTATTTCTACTTTCTATTTAAGTTTATTTGTACCCTTTCTTTTATATTCCACATATGAGTGATGTCATATGATATTTGTCTTTCTGTGTCTGATTTACTTCCCTTCATAATGGCTGTACAAGTTTACATTCCCACCAAGAATGTAGGAGGATTCCTTTCCGGAACCACCCTCTCGAGCATGTATTATTTGTAGACTTTTTGATGGTGGCCATTCTGACCTGTGTGAAGTGATACGTCACAGTAGTTTTGATTTGACCTCACCATAGTTTATGTAACCAATTTGCTATTGATGGATGTTTCCAGTCTTTGCTAAAAATGGTTACTTTGTACACATATCATTTCACAGCTGTGAGTGTGCCTGAGCATGAACTCCAAAAGTGGGGTTGATGGGCCAAAGGTTGCCTTCTGATAAATATTTCCAAGTTTTTCTCCACAGGAATTGTGTAGTTTACAGTCCCCTTAGAGACACAGATTGTTCCCCATCAGTGTGTGTTGTCATCTCTTGGGTATTGTTCCTGTCACTCTGATATGTAAAAAAGCTGGTATGTTAGTATGATTAAAAATAATTAACAGACTTGATTATTTTATTGCGGTCTCAGATTTACAGAATAACTGAGCAGCGAGTCCATATAGTCACCTCTGCTTCCAGTTTCCCTTATCAGTAATGTTTTGCATTGATGGGTGCATTTGTTACAGTTAATGAACCAATACGGATACATTCCTCAGTACGAATTTTTTAATTTAAAATTTCCTTTTATTTCCATTTGTTTTTTATTGGAATATAATTGCTTTACAATATTGTGTTATTAATAGTTTCTACTGCACAGCAACATGAATCAGCTGTAAGTATAAATATATCCCCTCCCTCTGGAGCCTCCCTCCCACTCCCCCACCCTTCCCTTCCCGGTCAGCACAGAGAGCTGTCTGTCTCACACATGGTAGTGTGCATATGTCCCTGCTCCTCTCCCAGTTGGTCCCGTCCTCCCATGCTGTGTCCACATGCTGGCTCTCTACTTCTGCATCTCTACTTCTGCTCTGCAAATAGGTTCATTTGTCCCATTTTTCTAGATTCCATATATATGTGTTAATGCATCATATTTGGTTTTCTCCTTCTGACTTATTTCACTCTGTAGGACAGACTCTAGATCCATCCACATCACTACTAATGATGCAGGCTCACTCCTTTTTTATGACTGAGTGATATTCCATTGTGTATATGTACCACATCTTCTTTATCCATTCTCAGTATGAATTTTAATTTGCATTTCTATATGAGTGAGAAGGAAAATCTTTTTAATATATGAATAGAATCTGTATTTTCTTTTCTGTGAACTCTCTCTTCAGATCCTTTGCCTATGCCTATTTTCCTCTTCATTTGTAGAATTTTTTTCTTTTCTTTTTTTAAGTCCACATCATGTGGAAAGCAGTATCCTAATTCCCTGACCAGGGACTGATCCTCTGCCCCTGCATTGGGAGCATGGAGTCTTAACCATTAGACTGCCAGGAAAGTCTGATGTTGGATTTTTCTTATCAATTTCTAGGAGCTCTTTATACATGAGGGGAATTAACCATTTGTCTATGCTGTAATTGGCAAATCTCTGATCTCTTAAAACCTTCTTCCCAGGGTTTCCTTCTTTTTGTCTTCCTTCTTTCTGTATTTTCATTCATTTTGTCAGTTGTTTCTCCTTCTGGTTAAGGAAAAAAAAATTGACAAGGTCAATGAAGTTGGGGGAAGGAAGCTGTCCATACATGCCTGCTCTCAGGCTGAATCATTGGGAAAACAATTAAACCTGTACACTACTAAGAGAAGCTGTCCTTTGTGTTACTGTGTGTGAAGTCTCCCTTTTCTCAGCTTTGACTTGCACTAAAAAATTATTCTTTAGTGAAGTCTATTTAGGTATGAAAGGCAGAAAGGACACAGAGGCATACAAAGGAGACAGATGCTTAGATAATTGTGTTACAAAGTGATGAAACGTTGTTTTTATTTTTGGCCTCTCTACGGGATCTTAGTTTTTTGACCAGGGATGTAACTGACACTCTTTGCATTGGAAAGAGTTTAACCACTGGACTACCAGGGAAGTCCCTATGAAAGTTTTAATAGAGGTGGCATGATGAAGTGGAACAAGCTTTAGAATGGAGGCAGGATTCACTACTTACTATGTGACCCAGAGCAAGTCACTTTCCCCCTTCCTCTTCGAAAACCTGAGAAGATTCAAACGTTTACCCTAGAGAGTAAGGTGGGTTCCGGATGGGTATGCCTGTTTTGTGGCCCTGTTTCCTGATGTCTGGTAAGAGACACTTATCCTGAGAAGAGATATGAGATCCAGGTGTGGTTAATCCCTACATCTCAACTGGAGGCAGGAAGTGTACATGCACCAGATCTGGCCAATCAGAATGCCTTATCTCATAGTGATGCTATCACCTGACCACCACTTGACCAATCATATCCCTCCCTGGACTTTGTTGTTGGAACAGGGTGGCTAGGCTAAGGTAGTAGTGTGGTCTGGAGTTGCTGGGATTAAGAAAAGATTCTGATGATGTGGGGAAATTCAACATGTTCCTACTTTTAGAACAAGTGCCTTGATACTTGCAAATGTGTGGAGGAGAGACCAAACCCTTCAAGGACCCAGCAACACTGCTAAATGATAACAGTGAAACCTGGGATCACATACTCATGTCACGTCCTGAGCTTTGATGAGGATGTAGCTTGGGACGTGTGTGTTCTTTGTGGCTAACTGATCACCACAGTAGGTTGAGGAGATGCCCAACCACCCAAACCAGGACCAGTTCCTGCTTGTCGGGGGATGATACTCATCATTCTGGCAGAGAGTCAGGAATAAGGATCAGCTTGAGAATTGCTTCCCAGATGGAAAGATGGAGATGGCCTGTTGACAGAAGAGCATTTCCACAGGGTCTTATGGCTTAATTTTCATTGTCAACAGCAGGCATGATGCCTGGAGAGGAGGATGGAGGTGAACACGGTGAGGGGAGAAGGAAAAAGGGATCAAGTAGGAGGAGAGGCCTTGAGTCCTGGTACCACCACTTACTCACATGTGATTTGGGGAAGTTCATCTTCTTTGATACGAGGAGGTGCCATCGATTGAGTGGTCATGGTGTGCCAGGCATGCTTCATACTTCACCATTGTTCTTCAAAGTAGCTATTTTTAACCCCCAGTTTGCAAACAGAGAAATGTGAGCTTGGTGAGATAAAGTGATTTGTCCAAGGGTGTGTAGCTGGGAGTTGGAGGAGTCAGGTATGAAATCCAGAGTCAGTCTGATTCTGAAGTCTTTGTTCTTTCCATTGAATCTTATTGTTTAACCTCAGTTTCCTCATCTGTAAAATGAGACTCATAATAATGCCTACCTTATAGGACTGTTGCAATGATCAAGTGAGATAAGGAAATTATAAGGGAAAAACTGCTGTAAGAAATGTGTATCGTGGTCATTATATATAGTTTGCAGTGTATATTATATTGTGGTGTTATATAATGCTTGTCCTTATATTTAGGAGTGGAATGATCAGGTTTAAACTTGTTTACTCAATTGTAAACCGACAGTTTTATTTATTTTATTTTACAGTATGATTTTGCTTTTGTAGAAAATTATACACATATATGTATAGAGTGGACTTGCAATGTAGGAGACCTGGGTTTGACCCCTGAGTTGGGAAGATCCCTTGGAGGAGGGTAAGGCAACCCACTCCAGTATTCTGGCCTGGAGAATCCCCATGGGCAGAAAAGCCAGGCAGGCTACAGATCACGGGATCTCAGAGTCGGACACGGTAATTTATTTTTTCCCTAAAATTTAAAAATCAGTGAACTTGTACTTATTGAATATCAGTTAATATATGCATAAGAGCTCTTTATGGAGGAAAGCATAATTTTGCTCATGTAGGATATGATGTGCGAGGTGGAGAACTATGGGTTTTGCAAAAGAAAATGTGGGGTTTAGCTGTTCAGCAAACTAACAGATTCTATTTTAGGAGTAGGATGGGGTTTGAATTTATACCAGGAGCACCGAAAAGAGAGAAATAATGCTGTAAACTTTTGATATCTATTATTGTTATTACTGGGTGCCAACACCTGAACCACCTAAGTTGTCCTCGCAAGAACCCCTAGGGAGCAATTTATATAACTGGAGATACGGAAAAAATGTAATATAGAAGGATATTCACTGACCTGCTTTTGAAATGGTAAAAAACTGAAAATCGTTTAAATCCCCATTGAAAGACTGGCTGCATATATTATGAAACATCAATAAAAGGCTATTATTTGTCATAAAAGGTGCTTCAAAATAATTTTTTAATATCATGGTCATAGTTTTAGAAAACAAAAATTATTTCATTGCCAACAATGTATTAATAACAATCCAAGACAAAAATTATACCTGTATATGTAAGCATATGGGCTTCCCAGGTGGTGCTAATGGTAAAGAACCTGCCTGCCAATGCAGGAGACATAAAAGATGCAGGTTCAGTCCCTGGGTTGGGAAGATCCCCTGGAGGAGGGCAAGGCAACTCCCTCCAGTATTCCTGCCTAGAGAATCCCATGGATAGAAGAGCCTGGCAGGCTACAGTCCATAGGGTCACAAAGAGTTGGACATGACTGAAATGACTTGGCATGCACGCATGTACTAGTACATGTTCATGTGCACAGTTATTTTTATGTTTTAATTCTTTAAATATTTATTTACTTATTGGTTACGCTAGGTCTTAGTTGTGGCATGAGGGATGTTTAGTTGTGGAATGCAAGCTCTTAGTTGCAGCATGTGGGATCTAGTTCCCTGACCAGGGATCAAACCCAGGCCTCCTGTGTTGGGAGCGTGGAGTCTTGGTCACTGGACCACCTGGGAAGTCCCTGCATGGTTAATTTTAAATATGAGTAGTACTGATGTTAGAAACTCTGTACCTATCTCATAATAGGTACATTAAATATACCACAATTCACCCACATAATGGAATATTATGCATCATTACAAGCCATACTTTCACAAATTAAAAAAAAAATATGAGTAGTAACATCATAGCATTTTATATTCCATACTTTATTATTATTGTGCCATTAGTATTTTCTACTTTGTTTCTGTTTGTTTTTCCTTATTATCATTCCTTTGCCCTATTCTAGGGCTTCCCTGATAGTTCAGTTGGTAAAGAATCCGCCTGCAATGCAGGATACCCAGGTTTGATTCTTGGGTCGGGAAGATCTGCTGGAGAAGGGAAAGGCTACCCACTCCAGTATTCTGGCCTGGAGGATTCCATGGAATTTCCATAGTCCATGGGGTCTCAAAGAGTTGGACACGACTGAGGGACTTTTAACTTTCACTTCTCTTGCCCCATTCTACTAGCTTCCCTGGTGGCTCAGACGGTAAAGAATCTGCCTGCAATGCAGGAGACCCGGGTTTGATCCCTGGGTCAGGAAGATCCCTTGGAGAAGGGAATGACAACCTACTCCAGTGCTCTTGCCTAGGGAATCCCATGGACAGAGAAGCCTGGTGGGTTACAGTCCATGGGGTAACCAAGAGTCGGACATGACTGAACAACTAACACTTGCCCCATTCTACACCTACCCCTTTCAGGTAATTATTATTAACAACGTGGTGTGCCATGATGTTTACTTCTCACCTGAGACTGCACTATATATTCATATATATATACACTAATGTATAAGTATACTAATATATATATATATAAGTTACTTTTAAAAAACACCTGGGAACTTCCCTGGTGGTTCAGGGGCTGACTCTGCTCCCAATGGAGGGCGCCCTGGGTTCAGTCCTTGGTCAGGGAACTAAATTCCACGTGTCACAACTAAAGATCCTGTATGCTGTAACTAAGACCTGGTACAGCCAAAAAACAAACAAACAAACAAACTTGGCTGTGCATACATCATAGTATTCTTCCAGGTGATTAGATAAGTATCTCACTCATTATTTTAATAGGTGCATAACATCTCACTATATGAATGTAATCTGATTATTCACTCAATCCACCCTTGAGGACACACAGGTTATTTCTACTTTATCTTTCATTGTCACTATAAACAATCTTTGGTAAACATATTTCTATAAGGTGGAGTCCCAGATTTGAAATTTCAAATAGGTATGTCATATTAACTTCTCAAAAATGCAATAGTAAGTCATGTTCCCACTAATAATATGTAGGAGTGCCCTTTTCAACACATCTTTGTAAGCACTGGGTCTTATTTACAAAGAAATCACCCATCTGATGAGTGCAAGCACACATCATTATCACTTTCATTTCCATTTTCCTGACTGCTAATGAAGTTGAACCTGTTTTCATTAATTTATTTTATTTAAGATTTTCTCTTTTGCGATTGCCCAGTTCAAATATTATTTGCGATTTGGACACATTGGGGATATGTTTTATTTGAAGAACCTCTTTCTATGTTATAAATATTGATCTTTTAATTGTTACAAGTGTTACTTGGCTCCAGAACTGTACAAAATATTATTAATCCTGACCCATCTACACACTTTAATTAATCTGGGATGCCTGGTGGTTCTGCCATTAGGACTCAGCACTTTTACTGCTGTGGCCTGGGTTCAGTCCCTGGTCAGAGAATTAAGATCCCTCAATCCCTGTGGTACAGGCCAAAAAAAGAAAAGCTTTCTAAATTAATTAATAAAAAAATGGAAGTATAGTTAATTTACAATGTTGTGTTGGTTTCAGGTGTACAGCAAAGTGATTCAGCCATCTGTATCTATCTATCTTTGAAGGATCAGGTTAGTCATATTAAGGGTTCATAGTAAGTCCTATCGGAGAAGGCAATGGCAAGCCACTCCAGTACTATTGCCTAGAAAATCCCATGGACGGAGGAGCCTGGTAGGCTGCAATCCATGGGGTCGCTAAGGGTCGGACACGACTGAGTGACTTCACTTTCACTTTTCACTCTCACACATTGGAGAAAGAAATGGCAACCCACTCCAGTGTTCTTTCCTGGAGAATCCCAGGGATGGGGGAGCCTGGTGGGCTTCCATCATGGGGTCACACAGAGTCGGACACGACTGAAGTGACTTAGCAGCAGCAGCAGCAGTAAGTCCTATATACTAAAGGGATGTTACAGTTCTGGATTTACTCAGCATCTGCTCAACAGTCATACCAAGAAATTCACACATTTCCAAGTCCCAGGTGAGTCTTGGAGATGCTGGGATTTATTTTTAATTTTTGATCTTGGTGGAACTTTCTGGACTGGATTGGTTCACACCTCTTCAGCTTCTTCTCCAAGCCAGCACAAGAATAACTCACATTTGAACGCTCTAAGAGGTTCAAGTTCACTTCATGATTTGCCAAAGACCTTGTCATCCAATTATCATTCATTTCTGAACGCGGGTTTGCACCCACAGTCATTTGGTGGCATCAGTGAGAAATCCCACTGTTGACATTGTGTCCTTGTGACACCGACGTGACCATTTCAGTCAGCTTAGGTGTCCACAAGTAGGAAGACCTGGGCTCAGTCTAATTCAGTTTCTCGGAGGATTCCAGCCCTTTGGCTTTGTCATCTAATATTAAAATCACTGCAACATGTGTAGTCACTATGGAAAATTGTATGAATGTTTCTTAAAGAAACCAGAAATATATGATCCGGCAATCCCACTTTGGGCATATATTTGGAAAAGATGAAAACGCCAATTTGAAAAGATACAATCACCCCAACGTTCATAGCAACGTTATGTATAGCAGCCAAGAAATGGGAGACCTGTGTCCACTGACAGAGGGATCGATCAAGAAGACGCGGTGCACATATCTGTGACCGGATATTACTCAGCCACGGAAGAGAGAGAGACAGTGTCATCAGCAGCAACGTGACTGGACCTAGAGATTATCATACTACATCAGAGAAAGACAGCTGTCACACGACACCACTTAAAAGTGGGGTCTAGAATAAGACACAAATGAGCTTATAAAAAAACAGAAACAGACCCACAGAGACAGAAAGCAAACTATGATTCAGTTCAGTTGCTCAGTCGTGTCCAACTCTCCGCGACCCCACGAATCACAGCACGCCAGGCCTCCCTGTCCATCACCAACTCCCAGAGTTCACTCAAACTCATGTCCACAGAGTCGGTGATGCCATCCAGCCATCTCATTCTCCGTCGTCCCCGTCTCCTCCCGCCCCCAACCTTTCCCAGCATCAGAGTCTTTTCCAGTGAGTCAACTCGTCGCATGAGGTGGCCAAAGTATTGCAGTTTCAGCTTTAGCATCAGTCCTTCCAATGAACACCCAGGATTGATCTCCCCTAGAATGGACTGGTTGGATCTCCTTGCGTTACAAGGGACTCTCAAGAGTCTTCTCCAACACCACACCAAAGGGGAAAGCAGGGGAGGGGTAAACTGAGTTTGCGATTAATAGATACAAACTGCTGCTGCTGCTGCTGCTAAGTTGCTTCAGTCGTGTCCAACTCTGTGCGACCCCATAGACTGCAGCCCACCAGGCTCCTCCATCCATGGGATTTTCCAGGCAAGATACAAACTACTGTATGTAAAATAGATAAACAACCAGGTTATACTGTGTAGTACATGAAACTGTTCAATATCTTACAAACCAAAAAGAAAATATATATGCATATATTAAACTGAATCACTTTGCTGTACAGCAGAAACTAAGACACATTGTAAGTCAACTACTTCAATAAAAAAGTTTAAAAAAATCAGTGCATCATGATTTTAAAGAGAGTAACAATATCTCAGTTTATTCGGCAAGAGGCCTCATTCTGGGACCAGACAGAGTAGTTAAACTCTTTGGAATGTCTTCTGTCTATATTATGTGAGTCCACACCAGCTAACTGACTATGGGTCCATGACGCATGACAATGGATTAAGATTCTAGTCTCTTGGGAACGTTGGTCAAAGCTGAACAAAATGGGCTACTGTAATGGAATTTTGTTTTTTTGTTATTTATTTATTTATGTTTAATTGAAGGATAATTGCTTTTCAGTATTACATTGATTTATACCATTTTATAACCAGAATTTTATTTGGGAATGATTGGAGAAAATGAATCACTGTGTTAGCTTCCCTGGTGGCTCAGATGGTAAAGCGTCTGCCTGCAATGCGGGAGACCCCGGTTTGATCCCTAGGTCATGATCCCCTGGAGGAGGAAACGCAGCCCACTGCAGTACCCTTGCCTGAAAAATCCCACGGACAGAGAAGCCTGGTGCAGGCTACAGTCCATGGGGTCACAAAGAGTCGGACACGACTGAGCAACTTCACTTTCACTCACTATGTTACTCACTTTTTAAGTAGTAGCAGTTTGATTTCATGGCTACCTTATATGTTTACTTATTTATTCATTTTTATGGATGAGAATACCTTTGTGCAAAGTTGCTTCAGTCACGTTTGACTCTTTGTGACCATATGTACTATAGCCTGCCAGGCTTCTCTGACCATGGGACTCTCCAGGCAAGAATACTGGAGTGGGTTGCCATTTCCCCCTTCAGGGGATCTTCCCAACCCAGGGATCGAACCCATATCTCTTACGTCTCCTGCATTGTCAGGTAGGTTCTTTACCACTAGTGCCACCTGGGAATCCCCAGATGACTATAAATATTTGTCAGGAGTTTTAGAGGCTCAGCCCCCCTCTCTTGATTAGAATTTATTAGCTCAAGGAAGGAGAAATAAAGCACAATAAGCTCTGTGATGACCTGATAAGCAGCAAGCTTGTGAACTGCCCACGGTGGGCCATCTCCCAGATTTGGAAAGTCAAACTCTTTCCAACAGCTAGAAGAAGGTGCCACTACACTCTGACACTGACGTGGGGCACCTCCCTCTCCATCACTTTTGCCCCTCATTCACCGTGGCACAGAGGTTTACCGTGAGTCTGTCTCTGTCCTGGGTTCTGAAGTCTGATTGGTATTGATGCCCTTTGAAGGGAACCAGACGTGGGAAGAACTCAGGGCACAGATGAAATGGGCTTGTGTCACTTACCAGCTCGTAACACTCATCTCTCATAGCTTCCATCTCTTCTTTGAAGACAGATGGGGAGAACATGTTATCTTTCCTGCAGGGTCCTCATGACAAGGAATTTTAAAAATGTATTTTGTGTATTACTTCCTTATTTTATTAAAAAATTTTTTTTACAGTAGGTCCTTGGTTATCTATTTTAAATATAACAGTGTGTACATGTCAACCCCAAAGTCCCAATCTATCCCTCCTCCGCTTCCCCCTTGGTAACCATAAGTTAATTCTCTTAAGTCTGTGAATCTGTTTCTCATTTGTAAATAGGTCCATTTGTATTATTTTAAAAAACTTTTTACTCAGTTTTAAAAATGTTTTTTACTTATTAAAATTTTTTTATTTTGTGTTGGGGTCTAGCGACAGAGGATGAGATGGTTGGATGGCATCACCAACTCCATGGACATGCGTTGAGCAGACTCTGGGAGATGGTGAAGGACAGGGAAGCCTGGCATGCTGCAGCCCACAAGATCACAGTCAGACATGACTTAGCGACTAAACAACAACAACTAGCTGATTAGTGTTGTGATAGTTTCAGGTGACCAGTGAAGGGACTCTGCCATACATGTATACGTATCCATTCTCCCTCAAACTCCCCTCCCATCCAGGCTGCCACATAACTTTGAGCAGAGTTCCAGGCGCTATATAGTAGGTCCTAGCTGGTTATCCATTTTAAATACAGCAGAGTGTACGTGTCTATCCCAAACTCTCTAACTATCCTTTCCCCCAACCCCCACTCCCCACCGACACTAAGTTCATTTTATGAGTCTGTGAGTCTCTGTTTTGTAAGTTTATTTGTATCACTTGTTTTTGGATTTGACATATAAGGGATGTGGTATGGAATTTCTCCTTCACTATCTGACTTATTTCATTTAGTACAATAATCTTCAAGTCCATCCATGTTACTGCTGTGCTGTGCTTAGTTGTTCAGTCCTGTTTGACTCTTTACAACCCCATGGACTTTAGCCCACCAGGGTCCTCTGTCCATGGGGATTCTCCAGGCAAGGATACTGGAGTGGGTTGCCATGACCTCTTCCAGGGGATCTTCCCAATCCCCCGCATTGCAGGTGAATTCTTTACTGAGTGAGCTACCAGGTAAGCCTGTGAATACTGGAGTGGGTAGCCTATCCCTTCTCCAGGGGATCTTCCTGACCCAGGAATCAAACCAGGGTCTCCTGCATTGCAGGCAGATTCTTTACTAGCTGAGCCACCAGGGAAGCCATATTGCTGCAAGTGGTATTAAAGGTCCATGTAGTGAAAGCTACAGTTTTTCCATTAGTCATGTATGGATGTGAGAGTTGGACCATAAAGAAGGCTGAGCATTGAAGAACTGATGCTTTCAAACTGTGGTGCTGGAGAAGACTCTTGAGAATCCTTTGGACAGCAAGGAGATCAACCCAGTCAAAACTAAAGGAAATCAACCCTGGATATTCATTGGAAGGACTGATGCTGAAGCTGAAGCTCCAACACTTTGGCCACCTGATGCGAAGAGCTGACTCATTGGAAAAGACGCTGATGATGGGAAAGATTGAAGTGCAAAAGGAGAAGAGGGGATGGTGGAGAATGAGGTGGTTAGATGGCATCACCTACTCAATGGACATGAATTTGAGCAAATTCTAGGGGATAGTGAAGGACAAAGGAGCCTGGTATGCTGCAGTCCATGGGGTGGCAAAGAGTTGGACATGACTTAGCGACTGAACAGCAACAACATGTGTGTGTCTGTATATTGTGTGGGCATACATGTATGTGTGTGTATAAGCTCCTCAGGGCTGCCATAACAGAATACCGCAGACTAGGTGGCTTACACAACAGAAATTAATTTACTTGAAGTTCTGGAGGCTAGAAGTTTGAGATCAAGGTGTCAACAAGGTTGATTTCTTTCTTTATTTTTTAATTTATTTTATTGGAGGCAAATTACCTTACATTAATATATTGGTTGGTTTTGCCATACATTGACATGAATCCGCCCCGGGTGTACATGTGTTCCCTTTCTTGAATCCCCCTCCCACCTCCCTCTTCCCCATATCCTCCCTCCAGGTCATCCCCGTGCACCAGCCCCAAGTATCCTGTATCATGCGTTGAACCTGGACTGGTCACTTATGATAATATACATGCTACAATGCCGTTCTCCCCAATCATTCCACCTTCACCCTCTCCCACAGAGTCCCAAAGACTGTTCTATATGCCTATGTCTCTTTTGCAGCCTCGTATACAGGGTTAAGGTTACCATCTTTCTAAAGTCTCCCTCCTTGGCTTGTGGATGATTGTCTACTCTCTGTAGCTGGTCCTAACCTCTTCTTATAAGGACAGTGGTTATATTGGATTAGGATCCACTTCAATGACTTGATTTTACCTTAATAACGTCTTTAAATACCTTGTCTCCAAATAAAGTCACAGTCAGAGGTAGGTACTGGGGATTAGGACTGTGAAATGGAATATCTCCTGCCACATCAATGAACAAGGATATGACAGCCATCAGTGAATTCAGGCCTTCAAATATGAATTTCTGAGGCCGGAGGGCCCCTGAGACAGAGAACAATGCCTGCGATTCAGCAGCTGTCAGCTGAACGAGGAACGAGGTGAATGAGGAATTAAAGATGTGAAAAATCAAGAAGCAGGTTGCTGGCCCTGGATAGCTGAGATGTATATGAAAGAAATGGTTTCAGTGAGCCCAGATGCTTGCATCTTACCATACACAGAAGAGTGCTGAATTCTTTAAGATATCTCATTTTTCCTAAATTAACAATACTCTTTTGATATTCAGATTAGCTTCCCCTTGCTGCAAACATCGATGTAACCTGCACATTCACATACACACATGTATACAAATGTGTGAAAAGTCAAAGTGTTAGCTGCTCAGTCGAGTCTGACCCTGTGCAACCCCATAGACAGTAGTAGCTCCTCTGTCCTTGGAATTCTCCCGGCAAGAATACTGGCATGGGTTGCCATTTCCTCCTCCAGGGAATCTTCCTGACCCAGGGATTGAACCCAGGTCTGCCCCATTGCAGGCAGATCTTTACCATCTGAGCCACCAGGGCAGTTGCATGTGAATATGTACTTATGTGTACATGTATGTGTGTATATATATCAGGTGAGCATGTTTATGTTGCAAATGAATGTACATTTATATGTGTGGACGTGTACTTATGTATGTATTTACTTAAGCTTGTATGTGTACTTAGGGGTGTGTGTGTGTGTATTGTGTAGACATATGTATTTGGGTATAATTTTATTTATTTTTGGCTGTGCTGGGTCTTTGGTGCTGCTCGAGCTTTTCTCTAGTTGAGGCTAGCGGGGATACTCTTCATTCAGGTGCGTGGGCCTCTCATTGTGGTGGCTTTGATTCTGGACATGCGCAACAGTAAGCGGCAGCTTGCAGCAAGCAACAGTGAGGGGTAGCTGAAAGCAGGGTCTTAGTTTCCTGGAGCAGGAATCCTAACCACTGGACCACAAGGGTGAACAGTTAGGGCTAGAGTCCCTAGTCCTTGCCTGCCTCAGTTCAGTTCAGTTCAGTCGCTCAGTCGTGTCCGACTCTCCGCGACCCCATGAACCACAGCACGCCAGGCCTCCCTGTCCATCACCAACTCCCGGAGTTCACTCAAACTTATGTCCATCGAGTCGGTGATGCCATCCAGCCACCTCATTCTCTGTCGTCCCCGCCTCCTCCTACCCCCAATCGCTCCCAGCATCAGAGTCTTTTCCAGTGAGTCAACTCGTCGCATGACGTGGCCAAAGTATTGGAGTTTCAGCTTTAGCATCAGTCCTTCCAATGAACACCCAGGACTGATCTCCTCTAGAATGGACTGGTTGGATCTCCTTGCAGTCCAAGGGACTCTTAAGAGTCTTCTCCAGCACCACAGTTCAAAAGCATCGATTTTCTTCGGCGATCAGCTTTCTTCACAGTCCAACTCTCACATCCATACATGACCATGGGAAAAACCATAGCCTTGACTAGACGGACCTTGGTTGGCAAAGTAATGTCTCTGCTCTTTAATATGCTATCTAGGTTGGTCATAACTTTCCTTCCAAGGAGCAAGCGTCTTTTAATTTCATGGCTGCAATCAGCATCCGCAGTGATTTTGGAGCCCCCCAAAAATAAAGTCTGACACGGTTTCCACTTTTTCCTCATCTATTTCCCAAGAAATGATGGGACCAGATGCCATGATCTTCGTTTTCTGAATGTTGAGCTTCAAGCCAACCTTTTCACTCTCCTCTTTCACTTTCATCAAGAGGCCTTTGAGTTCCTCTTCACTTTCTGCCATAAGGGTGGTGTCATCTGCATATCTGAGGTTATTGATATTTCTCCCGGCAATCTTGATTCCAGCTTGTGCTTCTTCCAGCCCAGCGTTCCTCATGATGTACTCTGCATCCTTGCCTGCCTAGTCAAGAGCAAATTCAGGCAAGGAGGCAGAAGGTAAAGAGTAATGTGGAAAGTTTAAGGGAAGGAAAAGTACATGCGGAAAGGCACACGGGCCAGCCCGGAGAGAGACTTGCGCCTTTGGGAAGTGTGAGTCCTTGGTAAGTGGGCTGTTTCCCGGGTCTTTGTCCTCCCTCAGGCCAGTCATCTTGCCCTGTCCCCTCTCTGGTTAATTTGCCTCAGGTCCCTCCCCTGGGTGCATGCATACCCTCCAGCCAAGATGGGTCTCAAAGTGAAGGCTTTTGGGAGAGTAAGATGCATTATGGTCTGGAATTATCCCCTGACTTTTGACACCCAAGGGGCCTTTCTGCACAGGTGTCGTGTCTCCCTTGTCCTACAAAGGGGGGATTGGAGATCCCTTAATCCTTTACTCAAACAGCGTTTTCCCTCTTTATTTTCTTGCCATAATTATTACCTTGACTATTGCCGTGATTATTACCTTAAGGTCTTTACAAGAGGCAAAGACTGGTTATTTACCCTGTTTCTGTTATTACTTCCATTTTGGAGGGCAAACAGGAGGCTGATTGTAGATGCCTTGACTGGAGCCCACCTGTCTCTTGTCTCAGGGAATGCAAACACGATGCTGGTTTTAAGTATCCAGTCTGAAGCTCATTTGTTGCAGCCTCGTGAATTGCAAACAGGAGGCCAGTAGTAAATCACACTTGGAGCTCGTCTGTTTCCTACCCCAGCTTCTCTTGTTGTGCAGCGTGGGCTCTAGGGGCAGGGCTTCAGTAGTTGTGGCATGTAGGCTCAGCAGGCTCCAGGGCTCTGGGGCACACGGACTTAGTTGCTCCTTGGTGTGTGGGATTTTCCCAGGTCAGGGATTGAACCACGTCTCCTGTATTGACAGGTGGATTCTTCACCACTGAGCCACCAGGGAAGCCCTGTTGGATTATTTCTTTCCTGAAGTGGAGTTACAGGATCAAGGAAAAGAACATTTTTACAGCTCTTGATGAAGCCAGTCATTTCCAAAGGTTATAATATAAATTTATACACCACCAGTTCATAAAACTTTGTGCTAGTTTTTAGGGTGTTACAGGTCCCTATGTGGTGCTGTGGTAAAGAGCCCGTATACCAATTCAGGAGAGAGATGTGGGTTCAATCCCTGGGTCAGGGAGATTCCCCTGGAGAAGGCTATGGCAACCCACTCCAGTGTTCTTGCCTGGAAAATCCCATGGACAGAGGGGCCTGGAGGGCTACAGTCCATATGGTTGCAGTCTCAGAAGCGATGGAAGCAACTTAGCATGCATGCTTAGGTCCCTATGGAGCTGGTGGAATTTGCATTGCTTTTTTCTGCAGAACATTTCCTTGTTTGCTTGCATTGGACTTATGAGCCCCTTTGGGGGATTGTTGTGGGTGAGCTCTGTATAAATAGCTTTGGGGGTTGAAGGTTGCAGGAAGGGAGATCTTGAAATTTAGAAGTGGGTGCTTACCTTGGGGGATGGGGTAGATTTTGGTACTAGAAGTTTCTGAGGTTAAGCCAAAACCTGCTTTCTTAACATTTCTTCCTGGAGGTCCTTGCTTTCATCCCAAAACCACAAATAATGTTCTCACTGCTTTAAGAGCTTAGTGTTTTCAAGGTCCCTTCGTGCTAATGTGTGAATCAGTGGTGGTTTAGTTGCTAAATCGTGTCCGCCTCTTGCGTTCCCATGGACTGTGTAGCCTGCCAGGCTCTTCTGTCTGTGTGAATCTGTGTTACACGCTTCTTTAGACTGCCAGATAATATTCTGTTGTATGTTGTATAGACTCATTAGAAGAATGAAGCATAGTTGATTTACAATGTTGTGTTAGTTTCGGGTATACAGCAAGGTGGTTCAGTTATACATTGTCAACCATGAATTGGCACTTGCCATCTGCCTCTACAAGGTTTAAACCATGCGCTGCTGTCACTGCTGATTTTCAACACTCTCCAAAAGGAGTTCAGGGTGGAGAGCAGAAATGAGGCACTCTGTGCTCAGGGGGAAAAAAACTGGCAGAACAGGTCTTCAGATAGTTATTTTCAGGAGGTGATTTTATGAGCCCAATTCTTGCATCTCCTCATACCTAGAAAGGCACTGAAATCCCTCATGGTGGTGATTGCTCCTTGTGTCTGGCAGAAAGCTTTAGGAGACTAACAGAAACCTTCTGGAAAAATATGTGCTTGATTGCACGTATTCCCCTTCATCGAAATCATATATATACTGACCTTCCCTGCCTCTCCCGCCTCTTTGGAGCAGTTTCTCGGAGCTATCTGAGGTGCTGTCTCCCAGGCTGCAGTCCTCATTTTGCCCCAAGTAAAACTTAACTCACAACTTTCATGTTGTGCATTTTTTAAAAGTAGACAACATGTATGTTTATATGTCTGTTCTTTTTTCAGGTGCTTTTCTGTTATAGGTTATTACAAGATATTGGGCATAGTTCCCTGTGCTGTACAGTAGGTCTTAGTTTATTTTATATATAGTAGTGTGTGTATGTTCATCCCAATCTCCTAATTTATCCCTTCCTCCCTTTTTTATTTAGTAACCATAAGTTTGCTTCCTATATCTGTGAGTTTATTCCCAACAGTTTATTTTTATTTATTTTTATTTTTAAATAAAAAAAGAATTTAAAGAAACACTTGAGTAAAATAATCGTATAGGAGTTTGTAGGTATGTGATGAAGATATGTGCATGGACCATTAGATCTTTGCATGGTTCTCACTGTTCCTTCAGATAGATCTCTGCTCAACTATCACCTTTGTTGCTGTTCAGTCGCTAAATCACATCTGACTCTTCCCTCCAATTCTTTAGTCTCTTAAGGTGCTCTCCCACTCCACTGCACTCAGCACTACCAAAAATCGTATTGTATTGTTTATCATCTCCCCACCAGAATGTGAATTCCATGAGGTCAGGGGCTTGGTCAACCACACTATTTCCAGAACTTAGAACAGTATTTGGCATTGGGTAGGAATTTGATAAATTATTTTAATGTAATGAAGGAGTGAACACATGGAAAATAAAAATGCTCATACCTTTGTCTTAGGAATTCTTTGAGAAACGTTTATACACATGAACAAAGAGGCAAAGACCAGGATACCGGCCTTGATGTCAAAGGCAAACTGGTTGTACACTGAGGTGACTTTTGATATTTCATACATAAACATTTTTTTTTCTGTTACCACTTTTTAATGTGGTAAAATAGGCAATTTTATAAATTTTACAATTTTATACATTAAAATTTATGAAGCTTATAAAATTTTGTGCAACTTTATAAATATACAATAAGATATACAATTTTAGTCATTTTTGAGACTATAGCTCAGTAACCTTAAGTACATTCACATGGTTGTGCAATCATTACAACTATCTATGCAAAACTTTTTCATCTTACTGTACTAAAACTCTGTACCCATTAAACAATAGCTCTCTAGCCCTCACCCCAAACCCCGGTACCCACCATTCTTTCTTTGTCTCTATCAGACATGAACATTTAAATTTTTAATTGTAGTATGGACTAAAAAATTGAGATATAATTGACATCCAATGTTATGTAAGCTTAAGGCGTACCATGTGTTGCTTTGAAACATTTATATATTGCAATACAATTTCCACCACAGCATTAGCTAACACTTCTATCATGTCACGTAATTATCATTTCTTTTTTGTGGTGAGAACCCTTAAGATTCAGTCTCTTAGCAACTTGGAAATTTATACCTACAGCATTGTTGACTATCATCCCTATCCTGTGCATTAGACCTCCTTAACTTATTCATCATCCAGTTTGCAAGTTTGTACCTTTAAAACATCTCCCCAATCCCCCTATCTCCCAGGCTCTGATCACCACCTTTCTACTCTGTTTCTACAAGTTCAGCTTTTAAAGGTTTCATGTACAAGTGATTTCATACAGGATTAGTGTTTGTCTGGCTTATCTCACTTAGCATAATGCCTTCAGGTTCTGTCTGTGTTGCTGCAAGCGGCAGGATTTCCTCCTTTCTCATAGTTGAATCATATTTTTATGCTTATCTCCTAATTATGGCAGGTAATACTGACTTCCCACTTATCATAGTCGGTAACTACTCCCTTTAAAACATAACTTTATTATATATAATTCACGCACTGTCAATTTACTCTTTGAAACTACAGGGTTCAATGGTCTTTGGTGTGTCTAAAGAGTTGCACAACCACGTACCAAGGGAGTTGGAATCACCAAAGGAGTTTTAAAAATCTTTATTAAGGTAGTTTTATTCCCTGCAAAGCAAACAAATTTTTTTTTTTTTAAAAAACAACTTTGTTGTTGTTGTTGAATTGCTAAGTCATGTCCGACTCTTTTGTGACACCACAGACATAGCCCGCCAGGCTCCTCTGTCCAAGGGATTTCCCAGGCAAGAATACTGGAGTTGGTTGCCATTTCCTCCTCCAGGGGATCTTCCTGACCCCAGGATTGAACTCACATCTCCTGCATTGACAGGCAGATACTTTAACACTGAATAACCAGGGAAGCCCCAAACAACTTTATTGAGATGTAATTCACATGCCATCCAATGCTCCCATTTAAATTGCTCAATTCATTGTCTTTTGGTATATTACATTATTAGCTTTTAAAAATTGTGGTAAAATATATGTGACACAAAGCTTGCTATTTTAACCATTTTAAGGTGTGCAGTTCATAATGGGCAGCCAACTTCATTATCTATTTCCAAATTTTTTTGTCACCCCAAACAGAAACTCTGTAATTGTTATACAGCAGCTCCCCAATCTCCTCGCCTCCAGCTTCTGGTGATCTCTAATCTACTTTGTGTCTCTATGAGTTTGCCTATTTGGAGTAGGCAAACCTATAAATGGACTCATATAACACTTGTCTGTTTATTTTTTTAAACTTTTATTTATTTATTTGGTTGCATTGGGTCTTAGTTGTGGAATACAGGCTCTTTAGCTGCAGCATTTAACTCTTAGTTGTGACATGTGGAATCTGGTTCCCTGACCAGGGATTGAAACTGGATCCCCTGCATTGGGAGCACCAAGTTTTAATCACTGGACCACCAGGGAAGTCCCAATACTTGTCCTTTTGTGTCTGGCTTATTTAATTGAATGTAACACTTTCAAACTTTATCCGTGTTGTAGATGCACTCAAGGTATTTTAACAGAGAGAATTTATTGTGGGCATTAACCAAACAGGTAGTGGGGGACTGGAAAGAAAAGAAGGCATTTCTAGGGTCAAACCAGAGATATAGTTCACGTAGGGATCAGGTGACCTGCCCAGGCCTGGGAAGCAAAGGGAGGAGTTGAGGTTACCAGATCCTAGAAGGCTCAGAGGTTAATGCGTCTGCCTCCAATGCGGGAGACCTGGGTTCTATCCCTGGGTCGGGAAGATCCCCTGGAGAAGGAAATGGTAACCCACTCCAGTATTCTTGCCTGGAGAATCCCATGGATGGAGAAGCCTGGTAGGCTACAGTCCACGGGGTCGCAAAGAGTCGGACACGACTGAGCGACTGAACAGAACAGAATAGAACAGAACAGAAGCACAGAGGATGGAGAAGAGTGTACCATGTGAATCTGGTACTCATACCTCTGTGGAGGGGTTGCTGACCAATTGGGGCTAGTGTATTTAGGGGGAGGCATGATGCTAGTTTTACATATGGGTCAAAGTGATTGGAAACTGAAAAGATCTGATACAGCTGGACAACAACAGGAATATTCAAATCACATGTCCTTCCTCCTCCTTCCTGTCTCTCTCTTGTGTCTTAGATGGTCAGAATGTAATAGGAAGCCAACTGGGCGTAAGGAGCTCACCTTGGGTGAGCTGAGGGCATGGGTGTAGACTGTGGGCAAGGAGGTTAAATTAATTGGCCAGCATGAGGATGACCTCATTTCCTACAGTGTAAGCAGTATCAGACTTTATTTTTTTGGGCTCCAAAATCACTGCGGATGCTGATTGCAGCCATGAAATTAAAAGTCGCTTACTCCTTGGAAAGAAAGTTATGACCAACCTAGATAGCATGTTAAAAAGCAGAGACAGTACGTTGCCAACAAAGGTCCGTCTAGTCAAGGCTATGGTTTTTCCAGTGGTCATGCTTGGATGTGAGAGTTGGACTGTGAAGAAAGCTGATCACCAAAGAATCGATGCTTTTGAACTGTGGTGTTGGAGAAGACTCTTGAGAGTCCCTTGGACTGCAAGGAGATCCAACCAGTCCATTCTAAAGGAGATCAGTCTTGGGTGTTCATTGGAAGGACTGATGCTGAAGCTGAAACTCCAATACTTTGGCCACCTCATGCGACGAGTTGACTCATTGGAAAAGACCCTGATGCTGGGAGGGATTGGGAGCAGGAGGAGAAGGGGATGACAGAGGATGAGATGGCTGGATGGCATCACCGACTCGATGGACATGAGTTTGAGTGAAGTCCGGGAGTTGGTGATGGACAGGGAGGCCTGGTGTGCTGTGATTCATGGGGTTGCAAATAGTCCGACACGACTGAGCGACTGAACTGAACTGAACTGAACGACAACTTCATAAACAGATGAAATGTTTTATTCCCCAAATAACCCAACCAGTTAGAATGAAAGCAGACCAGTTTGTATCCCAAGTTCTGAAAGCTAGACATTCCATTACTTTTCTTGTGTCTTGTGCTGAACTGGAGGCCTTTAAATTGGCTTAGGTGATCAGTTCCTTGTGCTTCCCTTGCTAGTGTATGTTGTTGTTTAGTAGCTAAATTGTGTTTGATTCTTTGTCACCCCACGGACGGCAGCATGCCAGACTTCCCGTCCTCCACTATCTCCTGCAATTTGCCAGGAGATAAAGTTCGTGTCTATCGAGTCAGTGATGCTATCTAACCATCTCATCCTCTGCTGCTGTATACACTTTTTAAAAATAAAAAATATTATTAAATAATTTTCCAGTTTATCAAGATATAATTGACATATAACATGGTGTAAGTTTAAGGTATACAATGTGATGATATATTGCATGTATTGCAAAATGATTAAGTGGATAAACTTTAAAAGAAATTTATTTATTTGACTGCATCAGGTCTTAGTTGTGGCATGTGGGATCTGGTTCCCTGATCAGGGATTGAATCTAGGCCCCTGCATTAAAAGATGGATTCTTTATTTTATTGTTCTCATAGATTTGAAAAAATATGTGTTTATTTTTAATTGAAGGATAATTGCTTTACAATATTGGTTTCATTTCTGCCATATATCAATATGAATTAGCTGTAGGCATACATATGTCCCCCCATCCTGAACCTCCCTCCCACCCTCCACCCTTTCCCACTGCTCTAGGCTGTTACAGAGCCCCAGTCTGAGCTCCCTGGGTCATATAGCTTATTTCCACTGGCTATCTATTTTGCATATGGTAGTGTATATGCTTCCATGCTACTTGCTCCATTCATCTTACCCTCTTGGGAAGGAGGATTCTTAACCACTGAACTGTCAGGGAAGTCCCCAGAAAGTGTGATTGATTAGTCATGCCTGCCATGGGCACCAACATAGAGAGAGGAGGCACCACACTTGCTCAGTATCTGTGATCCTATAACTAGTTGATCTCCAAGATAGCTACAGTTCTGTGTCTGGATACTTCCTTGGGAACATTCTGGAGCTGGAACTGTCATGTAAAATATAGCCACATGGCATGGAAGTGTGGCCTATAACTTTACCATTCCCAGCACATCTGCTTATATGAAAGGAATGAGACTCATTCTCTGTGCATGATAGACATACTGGGAGGCAGCTGGCCATCAGAGAAAAGAAATCAAACACACAATGCCTATCTCATCAACCTCACTGTTTAAGTACAGAGCAAAGATTCCAACATATTCTTTTATTTTATTATTTAAAAAGACAAATCTACCACAATTGCAGCACTATTTACAGAAGTCAGAATATGGAAGCAACCTAGATGTCCATCAACAGATGAATGCACAAAGAAGTTGTGGTACATATACGGAATATTACTCAACCATAAAAGGAATGAATATGAGTCAGTTGCAGTGAAGTGGATGAACCTAGAGCCTGTTATAAGTGAAATAAGCCAGAAAGAGAAAAACAAATATCACCCATTAATGCATATTATATGGAATCTAGGAAAATAGTGGAGAAGGAAATGGCAACCCACTCCAGTGTTCTTGCCTGGAGAATCCCAGGGACGGGGGAGCCTGGTGGGCTGCCGTCTATGGGGTCGCACAGAGTCGGACACGACTGAAGTGACTTAGCAGCAGCAGCAGCAGGAAAATAGTACTGATGAACCTATTTGCGGGGTAGGAATGGAGACCCAACAGGTTCTTAAAGTTTGACAACTATTTACTGAACATCCATTATGTTGATCAAAGACTTGTTACCCACCCTGGAGAAATTGTAATTTGTGTCTCATCCTGGGTGAGAGAGCAGAGTCAACTGGAAAGAATATTAGGAATGGCTTTCTGGAATAATAGGGGTGGGAGATAGTGGAAAGTGGGTGAACAAGGGCGAGAGGGCACTCACGCTTGGAGAAATGGTAAGAGCAAAGGCTTAGATGGAGGGATGAGTACGACAACATTAGTCTTGTTGGAGCCTGGTTGGGGAGGTGGGAGATGAGTTTAGATGATTGCTGATAGGAGTGGGGTTGTACAGGTGTGAGAAATCAGGGTGTGGAGTTGAGCCTTGATCTCTGTGTAATGAGGCATCGTTGTGTCTTCTTGAGTGTTCTGGGGAGATCAAGAATTGTAGATGATATGGAGGTCAGAGGAGGGGTGAGATGGGAGGGCCTAGAGGCAAGGAAGGAAACTGGTGCAAAGATACAGACATGAGAGGATGGAACCAGAGAGTGACAAGGAAAGGAAGAGAATGTTTCAGAGTCAAGCTGGGCTGGGTATGGTGGCTGGTGACATATGAACATGAAGGAAGAGGGGTGTCATAGATGACTGCAGAGGTTTGAGGTTGATGGTTCCAGGGAACACTAGGAGGATGGACCAGGAAGAAATGATTCCTCTTTAGCCATGAGTTTTCAATGAATGCAGATATGACCGCAGATTATCATGGTGGGAAAGGTCAGGGCTGTAGATAGGTAGAAAGGTGTGATCCAGCTTCCAGCCCAGTGTCAGAATCCCATGGAGGTAAACTTGCCCAGGTGGTGCTAGTGGTAAAGAACCTGTCTGCCAATGCAGGAGATGTAAGAGACTTGGGTTAGATCCCAAGGTTGGGAAGATCCCCTGGAGGAGGGCATGGCAACCCTCTTCAGTATTCTTGCCTGGAGAGTGCCATGGACAGAGGATTCTGGTAGATTACAGTCCATGGGGTCAAAAAGAGTCAGATCAGACTGAGCGACTAGACACACACTCACTAATGGAAGACATAGCAGGTAGTGGAAGTGGGGCTAGCCTGGAAGCCAGACCTTGACCCTGCTACTGGCTTACTGTGTGGTATTTGAGAAGAGATTTAGCCTCTCTAGTCCTCTGTAACCTTGTCTGAAAAGTAACAGGGTAACATTTGGGTTTTTTCCATAGCTCCAACATGCTATGATTTAGAGTGGTTGGAAGCTGACTAGCGGGAAGTTGCTGTATGACACAAGGAACTCAACCTGGTGCTCTGTGACAACCCGGACCAGTGGGATGCGGGTGGGGTGGGAGAGAGGTTCTAGAGGGAGGGGATATATTATATTTATGGCTGATTCACATTGTTGTACGGCAGAAATAAGACAACACAGTAAAGCAATTATCCTCCAATTAAAAACAAAAAAAAATTTTTAAAGAGAGTCAAAACTCTGAGAATGGGTAAATGGATGGATTGTCTCAGACAGATGTCAGAGTTCAGAGCAGTGGATGGGGTGGCATTAGTTAGGAGGAAGGGCTTCAGAAAAGGAGGAAGCAGCTCCACTAACCAGAGAGAACCCATGAGGTGGATGGCGTCAAGGGACCTGCTTGCTAGCCAAAGAAGAGGGGTCTTGGAGAGAGAACAACTCTTGCTTTACTGAATTTCCAGAGGTTGAGAGGAAACCTCTGGGAGATGGGAATGGATGCGATTGCCAGGAGGAGGAGGTTATAACTCCATGTGAAATTCCAGAGCCAGTGAAGTTTTGATTGGGATGGGAGGTGGTGAATGGGCATGGTTTATCGGTGGAAAATCTTGAGTTTTATCTGGTTACATTTGTATGGGTATGATTCATGGCAGACAAAAGAGGGCTTTACCGGAGCGTAGGAATAGGGAGGGGGATAAGTGAATGCCTTTTTAGGTGTATTAATAGAGGTAGAGAGTCCAGCCTGAGGGAGGTGATGTTAATGTTATCACCATGCCTTGTGCTCAGTTTTAGCTGGCTTGCCCTAAGAAGGATGGGGATAGATTGAAGGAGGACCTTCACGAAGGGTGTGATGAAACAAGAGCTGGGCACCATTTAGCTCTGGGAAGAGAGGATTTTGAAGAAGTGGTGAGAGCTGCCTTTAAATCTCTATGAGGGCAGAGAGGGCACCTGAAAGATAGCCCCACCCCACCCTTTCTTTTTTTTTTAATTTTTAAAAATTTATTTATTTTAACTGGAAGCTAATTACTTTACATTATTGTATTGGTTTTGCCATACATTGACATGAATCTGCCCTGGGTTTACATGTGCTCCCCTTCTTGAACCCCCCTCCCACCTCCCTCCCCATCCTATCCCTCTGCTTCATCCACCCTTTCTACTTCTACTGCAGATAGAGTCGTTTCCGAAGAGTGCTTTGGATTTCAGGGTTCACTTTCCTTGCTTCCCCTTCTTGAACCATCTCTGCTTCTGCCATCCGCCGGGTCACCTGCAGCAACAGGAATGGTCAGCTTGGGGCTGGGCTTTTGGGGGAGTCAGGTAATGAGCTTATTGGGAGAAAGTTAGGGCAGGTGGGTCTCCATGTCCTACAGTGGGAGACCTTTATTGTCTCATCCTACACTATAATCAGGCTTTCCTGTTGGCTCAGAAGGTAAAGAATCTGCTTTCAGTGCAGGAGAGCTGGGTTCCATCCCTGTGTCAGGAAGATCCCCTGGAGAAAGAAATGGCCACCCACTCCAGTATTCTTGCCTGGGGAATTCCACAGACAGAGGAGCCTGGGGGGCTACAGTCCATGAGGAGTTGGGTACAACTGTGCAACTAACACTTTCACACCATAATCTCTGTGGAATCACTGGTTGCACATTCTTGCTATATGTTTTTTCTAATCTGCCAAAATAACACATACCCATCAGAATGTCCAAATATGAGTTAAACCTAAGGGGCTTATTTACAGAAATTTATCCATATTTCATCTAAATTATCTCACATACTGTAAGCTTTGGAATTCCCTGCTTTAGGGAAAGTCACTTCTGGGAGATGGGTGTTCAAATTTCTGTGTTGGGACCCAGGTTGGCCTTGGAGCAGGAGGCAAGGGAGGGGGAACATGCAGAAGGGTTTGGAAGAGGCTCAGCCTGCTGTGCTTCCAGGGGGTGCAGTTGGTAAAGAACATGCCTGCCAATGCTGGAGGCACAAAGGATGTGGGCTTGATCCCTGGGTCGGGAAGATCCGCTGGAAGAGAAAACGGCAACCCACTCCAGTATTCTTGCCTGAGAAATCCCGTGGACAGAGGAGCCTGGCAGGCTACAGTCTATGGGGTCACAGAGAGTCGGACATGACCGAGTGACTGGCACGCACATACAGCCCATTCTGCATGCTCCCTGATCAGGCTGGGTGGGGGTCCCAAGGTACCTTCTCCCCACTCACCTCTGTCAGAAGCTCCAGGATGGGTCCTCTCTTATTGACGAATACATCAACCAGAGTCTGGATGAAGTAGGAGCCCTCCTGGTCGTGTCTGTAGGCAATGTACCCTGGGAATTCCAGAGAAGTGGGCTCAGGGGAGCTCAGTGAGGGTGGGTGACATGTGTGTGTGTGTGTGCGCGTGCGCGCACACATGCGTGAACATGCACCTGCACGCACATATGATGCAAAATGCCTTGGACAGTGGTGGGTCCTGAAGGGGAGTCTTAAGGGTCAGGAGTGGCAGGTGAGGTGGAGAAGCAGGCCACACTGGGTCAGCTGGAAGCTCATACCCTCTATGGTGGAGAAGACATGGAGGGTGTCTGTGTACGTTGGGATGGTTTCAGGAGTGTCTTCTGTGATCATCACAAGATCCCCTCCAGTGACTGGTTCACCAGGGTCCCTTTGTTCTGAAACATCAAGAAGGAAAAGGCAAAATCAGAGAGAAAGAAGAGGGAAAAAAAGGAGGTCATAAGACAGATGGGAAACCCGAGGCTTAGCAGGGGTTTTGGATCTGGGAGGGAGGGGCTCTGTGTCCTTGGCTCTTGGCCCCACCTCCTCGACAAGCCTGCACGATGTACACCTTAGGTTTGGCTCTCAGGGCCCGGCAGTTCTTGTTGTTCAGAGCCTGGAAGAGGTCCTCCAGCTCGACCATCCTCTCATCCTTTCCTTTGAGGCGCCCTTCTAATCCGTGTGCCATGAGAACCACGAAAGCACAGCTAACAAAGTCTTCTCGGGCGTCGATGGCCTGTTGGAATTTTTCCAACTCTTCCTGGAATTGCTGGAGTAAGAGGAATGGCCGGACTCAGGGGTGACCCTGGAATCCACCTTCTCCTTCAGACCCCACCCCTCCCCTGCTGGGCTGGAGCTGGCAGCATAATACCTGGGCGGTAGGGTCTCTCTTCATGGTGCTCTCAAACCCCAGCTGCTGGAACATGCGTTCCAGGGCATCCAGATCTGCCTCAGAACCTTCCCGGGCTTTGGTGACACACAGTGTCAGGGCCAGGCGGGCACCCGACATGTCATATGTCTCCTGGGCCAACAGACAACAGAAATTATCAATGGGGTATGGAAGGGGAGGAGAAAGCAGATGTGGTCCAAAGTTGCCTGGGGGTAGGGTTGCTGAGTAAAATACAGGATGCCAAGGTATACTCAAAGTTCAGATGAAAAAAAAAAACAACCCAAGTTTTAAAGAATAAAGGGCTTCCCTTGTGGTTCAGATGGTGAACCCACCTGCAATGTGAGAGACCCAGGTTTGATCTCAGGGTTGGGAAGATCCTCTGGAGAAGGGAATGGCGACCCACTCCAGTATTCTTGCCTGGAGAATCGCATGGGCAGAGGAGCATGATAGGCTACAGTCCATGGGGTCTCAAAGAGTTGGACATGACTGAGTGACTAACACTTTGAAGCATAAGTATGTCCTCAATATTGTATGAAGTATATTTACATTGAAAGGTTATTTGTTGTTGACATGAAATTAAAATTTGACTGGAAATCCTTTATTTTTATTTGCTAAGTCTGGCAATTCAACCTGGAGTTCATTGTGAACTTGAGTAAGTAACTGCTCCTATTTGAATCTCAGTTTCTAAATATAGGGGCTTCCCTGGTGGTTCAGATGGTAAAGAATCCGCCTGCAGTGTGGGAGACTTGGGTTCAATCCCTGGGTCGGGAAGATCCCTTGGAGAAGGGAATGGCAACCCACTCCAATATTCTTGCCTGGAGAATTCCACGGACAGAGGAACCTGGTAAGCTACAGTCCATGGGGTCGAAAAGAGTCGGGCATGACTGAGTGATTGACACACTTCCAAATAGAGACAATGAATATGTGTGAGGGGGGGATTTTGAGGGTCTCTTCCAGTTGTCACATTTGATAGCTTTGTCTCTCTCTCCATCATTCCCAAGAGTATTCTGAGCATTACCTTCTCACTTGCAGAGGTCTCAGACTTTCTGAGGCTAATTCTGAGATTCTATCTTGTCCTATCAGAGGAAGAATATTGGGGCCAAAATTTCTTGTTTTAGAAGAAAAGCAGGGTGGGACTTCCCTGGTGGTTCAGTGGTTAAGAATCTGCCTTCCAATGCAGGAGACACGGGTTCGATTCCTGGTCGGGGAACTAAGATTCCACATGCCACGGGGCAATAAACCTGTGTGCCACAGCTAAAGAGAAGCCCTCCAGCTGCAGTGAGGATCTTTGTGCCCCCATTAAGACCCAGTTCATAATAACTATGTAAATAGTTATTAAAAAAAGGGAAACAGAATATGAGTGCCATAATTATAGTTTTATCATTGAGACAAAGGTAGCCAGGGTGTCCCCTTCTTTTCCCAGTTGCCACGACTTCAGTTCCATTGCTGAGTCTTTTTCTCCAACTGAATGGTCACAGAGCACCTGAGTTCTGAATCCACATCATGATTTTTCACCCTCTCTAGTGTCTCAAACTGGAGAAGGCAATGGCACCCCACTCCAGTGCTCTTGCCTAGAAAATCCCATGGACGGAGGAGCCTGGTGGGCTGCAGTCCATGGGGTCGCTAAGAGTCGGACATGACTGAGAGACTTCACTTTCACTTTTCACTTTCATGCATTGGAGAAGGAAATGGCAACCCACTCCAGTGCTCTTGCCTGGAGAATCCCAGGGACAGGGGAGCCTAGTGGGCTGCCGTCTGTGGGGTTGCACAGAGTCGGACATGACTGAAGCGACTTAGCAGCAGCAGCAACAGTGTCTCAAACATTAAGTTCCTCTCTTCCCCTCTCCCCAGATGCTCCCACCCCTCTCCCTCGGCTTGCACCCAGCCCACCTCCTCCAAAGGCTGAGGACTGCTCATCTCTTTTGATTCTGAGTCCGAATCTCACCACCCTTGGCTGATCCTAAGGGAAAAGGGACAAGAGAAGATAGGTTAAAGGTCTCCAAAGGAAGACAGAGGGGCTCAGGGGACAGACTAGGTTGTCTATTTGGGTTTTTCAGACTGAACAGGATCCCATTGGTGGGGACTTGGTTCATGTTCAGACTTGGGGCAAGAGATGACAGTCCATGAAGTGTGTCCTGTCTAGTGCGATACTCTGGTGATTCATGTTCATTGCCTCCCAGGTGGCTCAATGGTAAAGAACTTGCCTGCCATTGCAGCAGATGTAAGAGACACAGGTTTGATCCCTGAGTAGGGAAGATCCCCTGGAGAAGGAAATGACAACCTACTCCAGTATTCTTGCCTGGGAAATCCCATGGACAGAGGAGCCTGGTGGGCTACAGTCCATGGGCTTGCAGAGTTGGAATAACTGAGCAACTGAACAATAACGACAATGTTCATTGCAGCATTATTTACAAATGCCAAGATATGGAAACAACCTACATGCTCATGGTAGATGAGTGGATGAAGAAGATACGTATATAAATGATAGAATATTATTCAGCCATGAATGAAATCTTGTCATTTGCGACAACCTGGATGGACTTAGAGGGCATTACGCTAAGAGAATAAAATCAGAGGAAGACAAATGCTATATGATTTCACTTATATGTGGAATCAAAAAGGAAAAAAACCAAAGCAAATGAAGAAACATAAGAAAACATAAACAGAGTTATGGATACAGAAAAGAAACAGGTGTGTTTCCAGAGGGGAGGAGGATGGGGGTGATGAGAGGAATAGGTAAAGAAGATTAAGAGGTGCAAACTCCTAGTTACCAAGTAAATGAGTCATGGGTATGAAATGTACAGTGTGGGGAATATAGTCTGTAACTATTGATATCGTTGTATGGTGACACATTATAATTAGACATTGTGGTGGTCAGTTTGAGATGTACAGAAATATCAAATCACTGTGCTGTGTAACAGGAACTGGTCAGTTATACTCAGAAACAAATAACTTAATAAAAAAGAGATTAGATTTGTGGTTATCAGAGGTGGAGGGGGGAGGGGAATTGGATGAGGGAAGTCAAAATGTACAACTTCTAGTTATAGCATAAATACGTATTAAGGATGTAGTGTACAAGATGGTAATATAATCAACCTTGCTGCATGCTATACGTGAAAGTTAAGACAGTAAATCCTGAGTTCTCATCACAAGAAAAATATTTTCCTATTTCTTTAATTTTGTATCCATATGAGATGATGGATGTTCACTAAACTTATCATGATAATCATTTCATGGTTTATGTAAATTACATCATTATTCTATACACCCTAAACTTATTCAGTGTTGTATGTCAATTGTATCTCAATAAAACTGGAAGAAAAATAAAATGAGAATGTCATCAAAGTGGGGAATGCAATTTTGAAACTGTCCCAGAAGGTCTCAAATCTGAATAGATCAGTTCACCTTCCTCCCTCTGCCTTGAGCCTGAACATCTGTCCAAGCTCTTCATTCTCATCTCTGATTCTGGAAAAGAATGACTTTTTCCATAGTCTTGGCATTTTCCCATTTCTTTACTGTTTGTTACGTTTTCCCCTCAATCTTGAGTGCATTTTACTAGTTAAGACCCTGCTCTGCCAGTCTTGGGGGCATCGGGTCTGCTATGACTTCCCCCCACCATTTATCCATCCAGTCACACATCTGTCCATCCCATCCATCCAACCAGCCATTCATCCATCTGTTCATTCATTTATCCATCCCTCCACGGATCCATCCATGCATTCATTCATCAGTCCATCCAACACCTGCCCATTCATTTGTTCATCCGCTCATCTATCCAACCGTCTACTTCTCCATCCGATCACCCATATGTCTATCTATCCGGCAAATATTTTCTGGGTGTCTATTATGTGCTGGGCACTGGGAATACACTGTATAAGACACACATGATCCCTGCCTTAAGGTAGCTCTAGTTTATGACAGAAATGAGCGTTAAATCTCTACCCATCTGTTAGAAACACACACACACACACTGGAGCCAGTGCTGTGAGGAAAGAGGAATTAAACACTTTGAGAGAGAAAGTGGAAGGAAGCTTAACCTAGAATTAAGTCCCCTTCCCAGCTGTGTGACCTTGAGCATCTCACTCTCCTCTCTGAGACGGTTTCCCTGTCTGAAAAGGAGCTAGAAACAATCGATGCTTTATAGCAATGGCACTGCAAAGTGCGTTTTAGGATCCCTGTTGACCAACTGGAAATTGCCTCTCCCTCCTCTGGGCTCCCACAGCTCTGCCAGTCTATACTTGCATTACAGCTTTCGATTCTTATTCTAGTGACTGAACGAGCAGCTCCGTTTTTAGAACTGATAGCCTGACTTCTCTGTCTCTGTCTCCATCAGGGTCACCAGTGTGGGAATGGGCACAGAGCTGGTGTCAGGAAGAATTTTTTGAGTAAACAAATAAATGAACAAATGAAAGAAAGAATGATGGATGGGTAACTGGATGAACTTTTCTTCACTTCTGCCCAAACTGGACTGAGCATCCGTTCGTGCAGGGAGAGGGAGAAGAGAGAGGAGGAAGTAGGGGACCAAGGGGGAGAGGGGAGAGAGACAGAGATGTAGACTAACACACACTCACATACATACACACAGAGAGACAGAGACAGACAAACACACACGCACAGAAAGAGACAGAGAGGGACACAGACAGACAGACAGACACACACACACAGAGACATTTCATATCACTTACTGACTCCGGAAGTAACTCCTCAAATTCAGGCTCTCTCACCACCCTCCTAGCTGCCAACAAGTCAGGGCACTGAGGAGGGGTCAGGCTCCACGTGCTGACCTTGGAGAAAGGGCTGCCAGCCTGGGATCCTCTCAGGTGTCTCCTGAGAGGCCTGGCTATGAACTGGGCAGCTCAGCTGTCTGGGCCTTTTATTGCTGGCAAGCTTTCTGTTGCTTCAGAAACCTTATGACAGGAGGGACACACCCTTGACACAACCTCGGTGAGGAAACAGAACCAAACGCCCTTGGAACGAGTGATGGCAAAGCTTTGCTGACACCCCCTGGCTAAGGAGGCTGAGGCAGAGCATCCAAATTAGCCAGGGCTTTGATGCCATCCCAACCACAAAGCACCTTCCAGATTCCAGCTCATCATTCTCATCCTCACACCTCCTCTATCCCTTCCACATTTGACTGTGCAGATAATGCCGACTTCACATGTTTATTAACTCCTCCAGTCCTCAGCAGCCCTAGGAAATCAGCACTGCTGTGCCCATGAAGCAACTGAGACTCAGAGGTGAAATGACTGCCTGACCACTAATTGGCACAGTTGGTATTCAAATCCAAGAGGGTCCAGCCCCAGAAGGTTTGGTCCAGCCCCCTCGATGGATACTTCACAGTTGATTCAGTCTCTCTCTTCTCTTCCTCATGACCTCCTTCCTCTATTCTTTTTTAGATTTAATTTTATTTTACTTTTAAATTAAATTCAATTTACTTTTAATTAAAAAATTAATTTTAAATATGATTTTAAAGGTTACTTTCCATTTATAGTTATTATAAAATATTGGTTATATTCCCCATGTTGTATGGTATATTCTTTTATTTAGTTATTTAAAAATAAATAGCAATTTTAATTAATTAAAACGTTTTCAATAAAATATTTAAATTTAAGTGTTTTATTTAAAAATATAAATAAATCCTCTCGAATTTGAATACGAATTGTGCCAGTGAGTTGTTGGGCAGTCATTTCACCTCTGAGACTCAGTTGCTTCATGGGAGGAACAGTGCTGATCTCTTAGGGCTGCCGAGGACTGCAGGAGATAATAAACATGTGAAGTTGGCATTCTCTGCACAGTCACATGTGGAAGGGATGGAAGAGGTGTAATGATGGGAATGATGGGCTTGGTAGCTGGATGAGCTGGAATCTGGGGGTCGCTTTGTGGTTGGGATGGCATCAAAGCCCTGGCTAATTTGGATGCTCTGCCTCAGCCTCCTTAGCCAGGGGGTGTCAGTTAAGCTTTGCCATCATTGTTCCATGGGTGTTTGGATCTGTTATGTCCTTCCTCTTCTATTCTTTTTCAGTTTTAATTTTATTTTGCTTTTCAATTCAATTTACTTTCATTTTATTTAAAAATTAAATTAAAAATACAATTTAAAGGTTACTCTCCATTTATAGATATTGCAAAATATTGGCTATATTCCCCATGTTGTACAATCCATTCTTTTAATTAATTAACTTTTATTTTTGGCTGTACTGGGTCTTTATTCTTCCATGGGCTTTTTCTCTAGTTGCAGTGAATGGGGGCTACTCTCTAGTTGTGGGTCCGCGGGCTTCTTGTAGCCTTGTCTTCAGTAGCTCTCATTCCTGGGCTCTAGAACATAAGTAGTTGCTGCACATAGGCTTAGTTGCTGCGTGGCATGTGGGATCTTCGTGGACCAGGGAAAGAAACTGTGTCTCTTGCTTTGGCAGGCAGATTCTTAATCACTGGACCGCCAGGGAAGCCCTATAATATATTCTTATAGTCTATCTTACACCCAATAGTTTGTACTTTCCTTCCCCATCACAATATTGCCCACCTCCTCTCCCAACTAGGAGCTTCCCTGATAGCTCAGCTGGTGAAGAATTTGCCTGCAATGCAGGAGACCCCGGTTCAATTCCTGGGTCAGGAAAATTGGCTGGAGCAGGTATCGGCTAACCATTCCAGTATTTTTGGGCTTCCCTTGTGACTCAGCTGGTAAAGAATCCACCTGCAATTCGGAAGACCTGGGTTCCATCCCTGGGTTGGGAAGATCCCCTGCAGAAGGGAAAGGCTACCCACTCCAGTATTCTGGCCTAGAGAATTCCATGGACTGTATAGTCCATGGGGTTGCAAAGAGTTAGACACGACTGAGTGACTTTCACTTTCTCCCCACTAGTTATCATTAGTTTTTTCTCTTAATCTGTGAGTCTGCATCTTTTTTATCTGTGGTATTTTTAAGATTCCACATATAAGGGATGTCATATGTATGTGTTTTTCTCTGTCTGACATTTCATTTGGCATAAAGCCCTATTTTATGTTAACAGCTGTAAGAAAATGTAATTCACATAGTGTATATATCCATATAATTCACCCATTTAAAGTGTACAATTAAATGGTTTTTTTACTATATTTACAGAGTTGTGTGACTATCACCACAGTAAAATTTGGGACATTTCGATCATCTCAAAGCGAAATTTGTGCCCTTTAGCTATTGTCCTGAATTTCCCCCTTCCCCAGCCTCCTACATTACAGGCCTAGGAAGCCATTTCTCTACTTTTTGTCTCTATCAACAAAGTTTAAAGGGCTATTAAAATACAAATATTAAAAAGCCAAAGCTTTAGAACTTGGATTACAAACCTAGACAGCGTATTAAAAAACAGAGACATCACTTTGCTGACCAAGGGGCTTATAAAACTATAGTTTTTCCCATAGTCATGTATGGATGTGAGAGTTGGACCATAAAGAAGGCTGAGCACGAAAGAATTGATGCTTTCCAACTGTGGTGTTGGATAAGACTCTTGAGAGTCCCTGGACTACAAGGAGATCAAACCAGACAATCCTAAAGGAAATCAACCCTGAATATTCACTGGAAGGACAGATACTAAGTTGAGCCCCAATACTTTGATCACGCGATGTGAAGAGCCGATTCAGTGGAAAAGACCCTGATGCTGGGAAAGACTGAAGGCAGGAGAAGAGGACAACAGAGGACAAGATGGTTAGATGGTACCACTGACTCAATGAACACGAGTTTGAGCAAGTCTTTGTTCATCCATCCATTAATAGGTGTTTGGGTTGTTTCCACTTTTTGACTATTGTGAATTATGCTGCTATAAACATTTGCATGCAAGTTTTTGTGTAGATGTATGTTTTCATTTCTCTTGAGCTTGTATCTAGGGTTGGGATATTCAAACAATACTGAAATTGTTCAGCAAAGCTGGAACATTCTCTCAAAATGCTGTAGTTACCATGGAAAACAGTATGATGGCTCTCCCAAAAATTAATAATAATAATTCTATCACTTGATCCAGCAATTCTACTTCCAGGTGTATACACAAAAGAATTGAAAACACGAACTTGAACAGATATTTGCACATCAGTGTTCATAGTAGTATTATTTACAATAGCCCAAAGGTGGAAACAACCCAAATGGCCAGTGATGGATGAATGGATAAAAAAGTGGTGTGTCCATACAATGGAATATTATTCAGCCTTAAAAAGGAGGGAGATTCTGACACATGCTATGACACAGATGAACTTAAAGGACATTGTGCTAAAAAGGATAGGTATTGTCCTTTGGTTTCATTTATATGAGGTGCCTAGAATATTGCCATTCATAGAGAAAAAATGTGCATGGTGAGTACCAGGCACTGGAGGAGGTGGAATGTGGAGTTAGTGTTTAATGGATGCAGAGTTTCAGTTTGGGAAGCTGACAAATTTCTGTAGATGGATGGTAGCGATGGTTGCACAACAATGTGAATGTACTGAATACTGCTAAGCTGGACACCTAAACATGGTTAAAACAGTAGATTTTACATTTTGTGTATTTGACCGTAGTAACAAAATTTAAAAAACTGGAACATTCCCATTACTCCAGTTCTTCCTTTTGTTTTGAGATAATTCAGGTGCAAGACCAGACAATTTTTTTTGCCAAATCTTCATTTCTACGTGACTTACCCATTAGAAGCTGTTGTATATGTTCACTCATTCTACCAAATTGCTCTGTTACTGCTTTGTTCATTTAATTATATGTCTGAGTCATCTTTCTGTGTCAGTGTACATGGAACACTCATTTCTGGTTTTCTTTTTAAAAACTTTAAATTGAAGAATAAGCTACATGTAGAAAAAGGGATAGGTCATGTGTGTAACTCAATGAATTTTCACACTGAACACAACCGTGCAATCAGGACATGATCAAGGAAAAGAACGACCCCATCTCTCTGTCCCTGGAATTCTCCTGTTTCTTTTCTTGTCATCACTCTGCCCTTGCCTTCCCCAAACATTCTCTTAATATAAACATTATAGATGAAATTTACATGTCTTTAGAACTTTATATGAATGGACTCACACAATATACTCTCCTTTGCCTGGCTTCAGTCACTAAACCTACTGTTTGCAAGATTCAGCTTCTTAAACATTGAAGAATATCTGATTTATTATATTGTGTCAGTTTCAGGTGTACAGCAAAACAATTCAGTTATTCATACATATATATTCGCACATTCTTTTCTATTGTAGGTTATTAAAGATGTTGAATAGTTACCCATGCTACATAATTAATCCCTATTATCTATTTTATCTATAGTAGTGGGTATCTGTTAATTCCATGCTCTTAATTTATCCCTCCCCCTTTTTCCCTTAGGTAACCTTACGTTTGTTCTGTGAGTCTGTCTTGTAAATAAATCCATTGGTATTCCTTTTTAGATTCCACATGTAAGTGACATCATAAATATTTGTCTTTCTCTGCCTGATTTAATTCTCTCAGTATTACGGTCTGTAATACTGGTAACATGTAATAGCATCCATGTTGCTGTAAATGGCAATATTTCATTCTTTTTTATGAAAATGATTTTTTTGCATGTATCTTAGATCTTAAATCTTGCAGCTTTATTTCTCAATCCTTTTTTCACTATTACCCTCCAGAAACTGTGCTAGACGATTTTCCTAACTGCCCCTCCATGAAATTTAATATCATAAATATGCTCACCCTATCTATCTATCCATCTAAATTTATATATATATTGTATGTACATCTGTTTATTTTTTCTTCTTCCCCAAATCAATTTTTGCCTTTGTGGAGGTAAAATATTTCTTCCTCTGAGAACATGTACCTTTTAGTGTTTCATTGTGTGAATATACCATGACGACTCATATATCTAGTCTGTTATTGATGGACATTTTTGGCCAGTCCAATACATGCACTTTTCTGTTGGGTATAAGCTTATAAGTGGGAGTGCTGGATGATAGGTAATGCTTATGCTTAGTGTTAGTAGCTATTACCAAACCATTTCCAAAGAGGTGTACCACTTTTATCCTCCCACCTGCAGTGCGTGAGCACTCCAAATCCATGACAACATGTTATCAAACTCAGGTCCAGCTCCTTGCACTCAAAAGTCAATACTCAATGTTTGTTTTTCTCTTTCTGACTTACTTCACTCTGTGGAATCTGAAAAGATTGGTATAGGTGATCTTATTTACAAAGCAGAAATAGAAACACAAATGTAGCGAACAAACCTGTGGATACCAAGGTGGAAAGGGGCAGAAGGGATGAGTTGGGAGATTAGTAGGATTGACATGTATACACTATTGCTGCTGCTGCTAAGTCACTTCAGTCGTGTCCGACTCTGTGCGACCCCATAGATGGAAGCCCACCAGGCTCCCCTGTCCCTGGGATTCTTCAGGCAAGAACACTGGAGTGGGTTGCCATTTCCTTCTCCACTATTGCTACTATGTATTAAGTAGATGACTAATGAGAACCTACTGTATCACACAAGGAATCTACTAGATGCTCTGTGGTGATCCAAATGGGAAGAAAAACCAAAAAAGAGAAGATATATGTATATGTATAGTTGATCCATTTTGCTGTACAGTTGAAAGTAGCACAACATTGTAAAGCAACTATACTTCAATATAAATTAACAAAAAAGAAACGAATGAAATTGTATTTGGAGATGATACAACTTTGTAAAGGAAATCAAACCTGAATATTAATTAGAAGGACTGATGCTAAAGCTCCAATACTTTGGACACCTGATGTGAAGAGGTGGAAAAGACTCTGATGCTGGAAAAGGGCAGAAGGAGAGGGGGCGACAGAGGATAAGATGGTTAGATGGCATCACCGACGCAGCGGACATGAGTTTGAGCAAACTGAGAGATAGTGAAGACAGGGAAACCTGGTGTGCTGCAGTCCATGGGGTCACAAAGAGTCAGACACAAATTAGTGACTGAACAACATGACTCTGTATATACTGTGTATGTAGATAATCTATGTTTTAGTGAAACTATAAGAGTTTCTTATAGAGCTTAACACGGTTGTTTGATATATGGTTGATATAAAAATTAATTGCATTTTCAAGTACTAGAAACTAATAGAAAATAAAAATATTTAAAAGAGAAAGAAAAAATAGCCAATACTCGAGGACAAGTGTTGTTAGGAAAGGAAAGTTTGCTTTATTTTGGAGGATGTCAATCAGGGGAGAAGGTAGACTCATGTCCAAGAACCAACTCAGAATTACTGCTATGGGGCTAGAACTTCTAAAGGGGAGTTGCAGGGGTGTATTGGCAGAGGGAAGAGGCTTTCCTGATGGCTCAGATGGTAAAGCGTCTGCCTGCAATGAGGGAGACCCAGGTTCGATCCCTGGGTAGGGAAGATCCCTTGGAGAAGGAAATGGCAACCCACTCTAGTACTCTTGCCTGAAAAATTCCATGGACAGAGGAGCCTTGTAGGCTACAGTCCATGGGGTTGCAAAGAGTCGGACACGACTGAGCAACTTCACTTCTTCTTCTTATTGGCAGAGGGAGGGGGCAGAGCAGTAAGTCAGCTCTGAAAGTCATCTTGAAATCAGGAGTGTGGTGGTCTGACCAGTATCATCTTGATTGTTTTAAGTACAGTTAACCTTCGGAGAAGGCAATGGCAAGCCACTCCAGTACTCTTGCCTGGAAAATCCCATGGATGGAGGAGCCTGGTAGGCTGCAGTCCGTGGGATCGCTAAGGGCTGGACACGACTGAGCGACTTCACTTTCACTTTTCACTTTCACACATTGGAGAAGGAAATGGCAACCCACTCCAGTGTTCTTGCCTGGAGAATCCCAGGGAAGGGGGAGCCTGGTGGGCTTCCGTCTATGGGGTCACACAGAGTCGGACACGACTGAAGTGACTTAGCAGCAGTAGCAGCAACCTTCAGTTGCAGGGTTTGTTCCTGTTTCTCTGAGGCCAGTTCTTGGAATTGTGTAAATGGGGCAGCTTATGTCATGGCTACAATTTGGTCATCATGGAGTCATCTTCCTTCACCTGCTGGGGCCTTCAGGGTCTGCAAAACAGCTCACAGAACATGGCTGAGAATATTAGCTACAGGGGGCTTCCCTTGTGGTCCAGTGATTATGACTCTGAGGTTCTACTGCAGGGCCACATGTTCAATCCCTGGTCATGGAACTAAGAACAAAGATCCCACATGCCTTTTAGCACAGTCAAAGAGGTAAATAAAATAGACAAAATAAGTTAAAAAAGAGAATATTATCTATGGCCCTTGAGGAGTAAATAAAGGTCCTTGACTTTGTTTAAGGACTCAACTATTATTATTTTGTCCTATGTAATGGCTTAGAGTTTAAAGTACAACTAAGTTTAAGGCTAAGGGGGTGGTGCTTAAAAACACTTGGTATTTTCCATTTTTATTTTCACTTTAGCCATTTCAGTGCCTGTGCGACACCACTGGTTTTATAAGCTGCGCAGTATTCTATAGAATGGGTGTACGATAATTGTTTCATCATTCTCCTGCTGATGAAACACACATCGTGTGTTTCAGTTTCTCACCGTGACAAGTAACGCTGCCAGAAGCAGCCTTGCACAGACTTCTTTAGGCACAAGATTGAGCCTTTTCCAAAAAGTCTCCCACAGCGTGTCTCCAGTATGGAAAAGGGCATTTCCCGAGGGAAACTTTCTTCAGAAAAGCAGGTGGGTCTAGATAGACTAGTCCCTGGGGTGGGGACCATATTTGAACGTTTCACTCAAAGTCAAAGGAGGTCAACAGAGGAAGAACTGGGTGGATGAAGGCTCTGGCATGTCTCCTGAAAGGGAGCGCAGCAGAGATGGTTCCTCATGAATTTCTTCTCAGTCCATCAACGACAAAACATCAGAAAGTCCTGGCTTCTCCGATGAGCACATATTTATACAATGTCAGTGTGTGAGGGAAAAATGTGTCACTACAGGCTACAGGCTGGAGTAACTGTTAATTAATCTAGTTGCTATTGTTCAGTTGCTCAGTAGTGTCCAACTCTTTGTGACCCCATGGACTGCAGCATGCCAGGCTTCCCAGTCATTCACCATCTCCTGGAGTTTGCTCAAACTCATATCCATTGAGTCAGTGATACCATCCAACCATCTCATCCTCTGTTGCCCCCTTCTCCATCCACCCTCAATGTTTCCCAACATCAGGGTCTTCTCCAATGAATCAGCTCTTCACATCAGATGGCCAAAGTTATTGGAGCTTCAGCTTTAGCATCAGTCCTTCCAATGAATATTCAGGGTTGATTTCCTTTAAGATTGACTGGTTTGATCTCCTTGTTGTCCAAGGAGCTGTCAAGAGTCTTCTCCAGCACCACAATTTGAAAGCATCGATTCTTCGGTGCTCAGCCTTCTTTATGGTCCAACTCTCACATCCATACATGACTACTGGAAAAACTATAGTTTGACTATACAGACCTTTGTTGGTAAAGTGATGTCTCTGCTTTTTAATATGCTGTCTAGGTTTGATATAGCTTTTCTTCCAAGGAGTAAGTGTCTTTTAATTTCATGGCTGCAGTCATTGTCTGCAGTACTGATTAATTACATTAATCAGAGTTATCTGACAATTACCAAGAGAAAGACAACCTGGTGTAAAGACTCTTTGGAGGGATGGATGCATAAGATTATATAGAGTTGCAGGTTGGCTTCCTAGAGAAGCTAGCATTTCACAGGAGACCTGAGGAATGAGAAGGTGCTTTCCAGGTGGGCATTTGGGGGAGGCAGTTATTGCAGGGAGATCTCAGCATGGGCAATAGCAGAGGTGAAGGAGAGAGCTCAGCGGCTTCAGGGTACCATGTCTACCGTGTGGGACTAGAGGATAAAGTGTAAGTGGGTGGCGCTAGTGGCAAAATCCTGCCTGTCAATGCAGGAGATGTAAGATAGTCAGGTTTGATTCTTGGATCAGGGAGATCCCCTGGAGGAGGGTATGACAACCCACTCCATATTCATGTCTGTAGAATCCCATGGACAGAGGAGCCTGCTGGGCTACAGTCCATAGGGTTGTAAAGAATTGGACGTGACTGAAGTGACTTAACATGCACACGCATGCTAGTGGTGAGTTCGGGTGGTGAGAGGTGAGTCTGGGTGAGTGATCAGATATTAAGAACTGAGTCTAGGAAGGGATGAGATCATAAGGGGACTTGAAGCTTCTATAAGGAGTCTGGATTTGATTGGGTCACAGGGAGAACAATCATTCTGGTTTGTTCGACTGATTTTTTTTAAACTTTTTACTTAAAATTGGAGTATAGCTGATTAACAGTGTTGTGTCAGTTTCAGGTGAACAGCAGAGGGACTCAGCCAACCTATATATGAGTATCCATTCTCCCCCAAACTCCCCTCCCATCCAGGCTGCCACATAGCATTGAGCAGAGTTCCCTGTACAGTAGCTCCTTGTTGGTTATCCATTTAAAATATAGCAGAGTGTACAGTACATTCCCAAACTCCCTAACTTTCCTTCCCTCCCACCCTTCTCGCTGGAAACCTTAAAGTCATTCTCTAAGTCTGTGAGTATGTTTCTGTTTTGTAAATAAAGTTCATTTGTATCATTTCTTTTCAGATTCCATGTAAGGAATATTATCAGGTATTTCTCTTTCTTATCTGACTTAATTCAGTATGACGGTCTCTAGGTCCATCCACGTCTCAACCGGTGGCCCAGTTTTGTTCCTTTTTATGGCTGAGTAATATTCTGTTGTATATATGTACCACATCCTCTTTATCCATTCCTCTGTCGATGGACATTTAGGTTGCTGCCATGTCCTGGCGACTCTAAACAGTGCTGCAGTGAACATTGAAGTGCATTTTAGACTGTATTTTTCTCTGGATATGTGCCCAGGAGTGGATTTGCCAGATCATATGCTATCTGTAGTCTTAATTTTTTAAGGAATCTCCATACTGTTCTCCATCGTGGCTGTACCAGTTTACATTCCCACCAACAGTGTAGGCTCTTCACACCCTCTCTAGCATTTATTGTTCATGGATTTTTTAATGATAGCCATTTTGACTGGTGTGAGGTGGTACCTCCTTGTAGTTTTGATTTGCATCTCTCTAATAATTTGCGATGTTGAACACCTTTCCATGTGCCTCTTGGCCCATTTGAATGAAGACTGATGGATTTCCTGGGGTGCAGGGATTTAAGTGCTAAAAACCTGGAAAAGTCCTGGGCAAAGCAAAATGAATTTGTCCCCTATTCAATAGGCAATGGGAAGCCACTGAGGGATTCTAAGCTGGGGGATGATTTAATAACTCTTGGTTGTTAAAAGATCAGTTGGATGTCAGGGGAAGTGAAGCTTCTGCAGGAAGCTGTCTCTGAACCCTCCCTGAACCAGATCAGATCCAAATTTCCAGGGCTCCCTGCACTTCTACTGGGCAGTGACACTGCTCTGATTATGCCGACTCAACATCTATCTTCCCCAAAGGACTGCTGGCTGGTGAGAAGGTGAGCCACACTTGTTTACTCAGTGCCCAGCCAGCCTCATGGAAAGCCTTCGGTAAAGGTCTGCGAACTGGGAGCCTGGTCTTGTCAGCATTGATATTAGTGCTCCCTAACCCTATAGGTATAAACTGGGAATAATACCACCTCACTCATCAAGACCATAGTATGAAAACTCTAACACAGGACTTGGGGGTGGAATGGGGGCTTAAGAAATCTTAGTGCAGTACGAACTGGAATCATAAGGCAGAGAAGGATGAGTCAGCATGGATTGGGGCAACTGTTAGTTAACTAATCAATTAATACAGCTGATGAATTATATTTATTATTGCATACATGCTCAGTTGTGTCTGACTCTTTGTGACCCTATGGACGTAGTTCGCCAGACTCCTCTGTCTGTGGGATTTTTCAGGCGAGAGTACTGCAGTGGGTTGCCATTTCCTTCTTCAGGAGATCTTCCCGATCTGGGATTGAACTCACATCTCCTGTGTCTCCTGCAGTGACACGGATTCTTTACCACTGAGCCATCAAGGAAGCCCCCTCTTTTTTTTTTTATTGGAGTATAATTGCTTCACAATGTCGTATTATTTTCTGCTGTATGACAAAGTGAATCAGCTATAAGTACACATATACCACCTCCCTCTGAGCCTCCCTCCTCCCCACTCCATCCCAACTCTCACGGTCATCACAGAACACTGAGACGAGCTCCCTGTGCTACACAGCAGCTTCCCACTAGCTATCCATTTTACACATGGTAATGTATATATGTACTCTCTCAATTCATGCGAGCCTCCCCAATCCCCTTGTGTCCACATGTCTTTTCTCTATGTCTGCATCTCAATTTCTGCCCTGAAAAAAAGTATTTATTAAAGAAAATAGGGTCCCAGATGATTCAAACGTATTGTAAGGTTGAACACCATTGGTTTTGTGGGAAGGGACAGATAATAACTGAACAAACAAATGAACAAGGTAATTCGATGGGGACATGCGTTAAAAATGGAAATAGGCCAGATGAGGTGACAGGAAATGACTGAGGTGGTGAGAGTATGGGTGGGTCATGGAGGAGATGGCACTTAGTAAGTCCTGGGCAGTGTGGATGCTTAATTCCCATAGTTCTCCCTCCTTTCCTAACATTAGTGGTTCTTGAACTTGCTATACTTTGGAGTCACTGAGGGACTTTTAAAAAGAACTCGAACCAGGGCTCTGCAATGATCTAGAGGGGTGGGGTGGGGAGGGAGATGGGAGGGAGGTTCAAGGGGGAGTGGACATATGTATACCTATGGCTGATTCATGCTGATGTTCGGCAGAAGACAACACAGTTCTGTAAAGCAATTGTCCTTCAGTTAAAAAATAAATTCAAAAATAAAAAAGAAATAAATAAAAAAAGGAAAAAAATTAAAGCAAAAAAAAAAAAATTAAAGCATGGCTCCCAACCCCAGAGTCCTGGTTCAGTTGTGGCCCATCTGATTTAATGGGGCTTAAGAGACGGGGACGACAGAGAATGAGATGGCTGGATGGCATCACTGACTCGATGGACATGAGTTTGAGTGAACTCTGGGAGTTGGTGATGGACAGGGAGGCCTGGTGTGCTGTGATTCATGGGGTCGCAAAGAGTCAGACACGACTGAGCAACTGAACTGAACTGAACTGAAGCCATAAATAGGGCTTCCCTGGTGGCTCAGATGGTAAAGAATCTGCCTGCACTGCAGGAGTCCCGGGTTTGATCCCTGGGTTGGGAAGATCCTCTGGAGAAGGGAATGGCTACCCACTTCAGTATTCTTGCCTGGAGAATTCCTTGGACAGAGGAGCCTGGCAGGTTATAGTCCATGGGGTCACAAAGAGTTGGACATAATTGAGCAAAGAGCACCTTCATCATCAAACCATAAACACCAAAATTTCCCATTGTAATCATTCTAAAGAATACAACTCAGGAATATTGACTGAATTCACAATGTTGTGTCAAAATCTCTCCTATCTATTTCAGAAAATTTTCATCATCCCAAATGAAAACCCTATACTGGTTAGGTAGGATATTCTCCCCTTCTCCCAGAAGAAGGGAGAAGTCCTAGTTGCAACTAGAACACTGGATTAATTCTGCCTCTAAACATTTGCCTATTCTTGGGACTTCCTGGTTGGCACAGGGGTTAAGAATCCACTTTGCAATAGAAGGGACATAGGTTCAATCCCTGGTCAGGGAGCTAAGATCTCACGTGCCAAGGAGCTGCTAAGCCTGTGAGCTGCAACTCCTGAAGCCTGAGAGCTCTAGAGGCCGAATGCCACAATGAAAGATCCCACGAGATGCAGCGAAGATCCTGTGTGCGGCAACTGAGACCTGATGCAGTCAAGGAAGTAATTTATAAATATTAAAAAACAAAGTTAGTTAAGAAAACTCCCTATTCTTACTCAGAAATAGCCAAAGGGTGGAAGCGACACAAATGTCTATCAATAGATGAATGCATGAGCAAGATGTGGCATATCCATACGACAGGTATTATTCAGACACAAAGAATAAAGTTCTGACATACACAGCAGACTTAGCGACTGGACAGCTCCAACAATATAGATGGATCTTAAAAGCATCAAGTTCAAGTAAAAGGGGTCAGACACAAAATGTCACAAACAGTATGGTGCTGCAGGAATTTTAAAAGTCCCAGGTGACTCTGACATGTATCAAAGCTTAAAAACCACCGCCTTATTCCATGTGGTTGTTCAGTAGCTAAGTCCTGTCTGACTCTTTGTGACCCCATGGCCTGCACCGTGCCAGGCTTCCCTGTACTTCACTGTCTTCCGGAGTTTGCTCAAACTCATATCCATTGAGTTGTGATGCCATCCAACCATCTAATCCTCTGCCACCCTCTTTTCCTCCTGCCTTCAATCTCTCCCAGCATCATATCAATGAGCCAATGACTTGGCTCTTCGTATCATGTGGCCAAAATATTGGAATTTCAGATTTAGCATCAGTCCTTTCAATGATATTTAGAGTTGATTTCCATTAGGATTGACTGATTTGATCCCTTTAAGTCCAAAGGACTCTCAGAGTCTTCTCTAACACTACAATTCGAAAACATTAATTCTTCGGTGCTCAGCCTTCTTTATGGTCCAACTCTCACATCCATAAATGACTACTGGTAAAACCACAGTCAATACAAGATTGATATTTAGATGTGGGTTGACATTATTCACAGTGACAGCAATGCCTTCTCAGGCCTGAAATGGACTTATTTCTCAGGCAGATGTTGTGTGAGGACACCCAGTTCCCAGGCTTCCCAGTCTCTCAGACTGTTTTGCAAAAAAGTGAGGGGAGATGGTTCATTGAACCTTCATATGCTCCTTCGACACTATGATTCTGTGAGTCCACAGGCATGGTGGCTATGCTCTGCCTTTAGACATGGCGGGAGAATGGCCATGTACCCAGAGAGCTCATACTCACCCCTTGGGCACATCTATGAATTTGCCTTTGCAGCAACAGAGCCCCTTGTCTGCCCATGCCTCTCTTCTCATCTGTGACATCAGTCCATGGTTCCCTTTGGACTTCAGGTCCTGATCTCTGGGGCCCCCTCTGCCTGTGTTGAGAGATGCAGCCGTAAGAAGTCTTCATGATGAAAGGAGGTGGTGTTGCTCAAAGACTTGGCCATTCTCATCATCTCAGTCTCCCTTGGGGGTAAACAACCCATGGGTGCCTGACAAGACTAGACGAGACAGTATCTTGTCAAACAGGATTCTGTCGATACAGTTGTGAAATACACCCATGTGCCTCAGGCACTGGTATCAAAGTTTTGCAAGTTTTGCAATACAGTGGGGAGCAGAGTTTTGCAGCTGTCTGTTCTCAGGCACATTTGAACAATGGGAGCTCAAATGCTGACAACTGTGACATAGCTCGGAGAAAACTGAGGTTCAGAAAACTCAGTGGGAGCAGGAGAGGGTGGGATGATTTGAGAAAATAGCATTGAAACATATCCATTACCATATGTAAAACAGATAACCAGTGTAAGTTTCATGTGTGATGCAGGGCACCAGAGCCGGTGCTCTGTGACAACCTGCAGGGATGGGGTGGATGGAGGGGTGGACACCTGTATTCCTATGGTCGATTCATATTGGTGTATGGCAAAAACCATTGTAATATTGTAACGTAATTATCCTCCAATACTTTGGCCACCTCATGAGAAGAGTTGACTCACTGGAAAAGACTCTGATGCTGGGAGGGACTGGGGGCAGGAGGAGAAGGGGACGACAGAGAATGAGATGGCTGGATGGCATCACCGACTTGATGGACATGAATTTGAGTGAACTCCGGGAGTTGGTGATGGACAGGGAGGCCTGGTGTGCTGTGATTCATGGGGTCGCAAAGAGTCGGACACGACTGAGTGACTGAACTGAACTGAATTATCCTCCAATTAAAATAAATTAAAGAGAAAAAATATAACCTCCAAAATTCCTCTGCATAATAAATAATGATAAATTAATAATCCAAGAAAAAAAAAGAAAAGTAAGTTTTCTCAACAGTGGTGCAGTTGAACTCAGGATAGCTGTTTCGGAGTCCTGAGTCCTCTTATTTTTTCACTAGAAAACCAGCAAATTTTATTAAAATTATTAACTAGCAAAAATAACACAATTAACTTATCTATTTGGTATTGTAGGCAAATCTTATGCGTAAACTGTTGTAAACACACAAAATGTATTATGTTCCTATATAAACAATCTGGACTTCCCACATGGCTCAGCGGTGAAGAATTCAGCTCCCAGTGCAGGAGACGTGGGTTCAATCCCTGGATGGGAAGATCACTGGAGAAGGAAATGGCAACTCACTCCAGGATTCTTGCCTGGGAAATCCTATGGACAGAGGAACCTGGCGGGCTATAGTCTGTCCATGAGCTCACAAAAGAGTCAGACACGATTGAGCGACTAAACAACCAACAACGACGACATAAACAAGGTATCAGGATGAGTCGTCTTATTTTCCTTCCTTCGTGGTCCAAGCATCAGAACAATGAAAAGAAACCAAAGAGGAATGATCCAGCTTAAGGAGCTCAGCAGAATAAATGGGTTAACCCAAGCTTCTCAGATTTTTTCAGTTCCCTGGTGGCTCAGATGGTAAAGAATCTGCCTGCAATGTGGGAGACCCAGGTTCAATCCTTAGGTCACGAAGATCCCCTGGAGAAGGAACTGGCAACCCACTCCAGTATTCTTGCCTGGAGAATCTCATAGACAAAGGAGCCTGGAAGTCTACAGTCCATTTGGTTGCAAAGAGTCAGACGTGACTGAATGACTAACACACACACAAGCTTCTCAGGGTGACCTAAAGCAGGTCTGACAACCAATGAATTTCTCTCTCTGAACTTGATTGAGTGCATCGATTAAGCACGGCCACATTCTCTGACCTGGCCCACTCCTTGGACATCTACATATCTCAGTTTTTCCCATTCCTACTAGTCTGCTGTAGATGTGGGTGTATGTGCATGTGAGTGTGAGCATGTGTGTGTAAAGGGTGGGTGGAAGAGATGCATATTCGTAGGAAATCAAGGCTGCTCACACAGTTTGCCCCCCCTTCCCCCCCTCACTGTGTCTACACGTCCGTTCTGTATATATCTATAGCTCTATTCCTGCCCTGCAAATAGGCTCCTCAGTACCATTTTTCTAGATTTCTAATACATGATATGGTGTCCATTGTTTGGGCTCCCTGTTTGCTCAGACGGTAAAGAATCCGCCTGCCAATGCATTAGACCTGGGTTCGATCCCTTGGTCCATTATTTGGAAAGCACTCTATTTTACTTCATCAATACTTCTTGAATTCATCTGTTTCTCTCCAGCATCACTTCCTAGTTGAGATGACCAACATCCATGACCTGGATGGCCGCTAAAGACTCACTGATCTCCACTAGCTAGTTGTGTGACTTGGAAAAGGCCCGTCACACCCCAGTACACCTGCCTCTTCATTCTGCACCAGGATATTAGCTCTGGTCAGTTGGTTTGTTTTGGAAGCCGAGTGGTGTGTGTACTCACACGTCTCTTTCATGATAAGGGTGGAGGAGAAAAGAAGGGAAAGAGGTGGCCATAAACCGATACTATCAATGACCTCAGCTGCCTCTTCTGGGAAGGGACCGGGTTCACACCACTGTGAGAAGCAATGACTTAATAGCAATAAACGAGGGCTATTGTGCTATTAATGAGGCATGAGATGAAGATAAAAAGAATAATTGTCATGTGTTAGTGCCATGAACGAGCAGAAATGGCAATTGTGGTTACTCTTGCAATGAAGAGTCATAAACAGGTTTTTGTGTTCAGAAACGGGTGAGGAAAGAGACAGGAAGTAATGAGAGAGAATTCCAGCAGGTGTGTGAAAGGGCTCCTGGGTGGGAAATTGGAACTGTGAGGACGTTTTAAACAGGGTGTTGAATGGTGTTACACAAAGAATGTTTTTTTCCATCCTGGGGACCATTTTTAGGTAGGACTTCCTCCCACTCTGCCTCCTTCCATTCCTTCCTTCCTTTTCTCTTCTTTTCTCCTTCCCTGCCTCTATTCTTCCTTTCTTTTCTCTTTCTGCTACATTTATTCACTGCCTACTGTATTCGAGGCATAGTAAATATAATGGATAAAAATTAGATATAATCCAAGCTGTCATGGACCTTACATTTATTGGGTGGAGACTGTCATTAGCAAAACAATCACAGTAATGAATACATAATCAGGAGCTGAAATAAGTATGCTGGAGGAGAGAAGCATGGGTATCTGAGACCAACTGATAACTAGGAAGACTTCCCTGAGGAAGAGACATGCTGAAGCAGAGATCTTCCAGGCAGAGGTGTGGGATGGGGGTGATCATGAGAAAGGGTGGCTTAGGTACAGAATCAATGGAGACAAGAGGCCCTGGGACTGGAAGGGTGATGGGAGAGTAGTCCAAGATGTGAATGAAGAGAGGCGAAAGTCAGTGCTGCAGATTTCAGTCCCAAAGTGACTCTTTCCTCCAAGTGGAACGGGATAGGATCTGCCCATCTCAGCCTCCAGCTGCTGCAGGTCAGAGTGTCAGAACTCAGAAAGCTGAGTATCTCCAAGACCACCCAAGTCAAACCAAGTGAAGACTTTGCTCAATTTACAATGTTGTGTTAGTTTCAAGTGTGCAGCAAAGTAATTCAGCTTTGCTGTATATATTCCTTTTCACATTCTATTCCCTTATGTGTGTGCGAAGTCACTTCAGTCGTGTCAGACTCTTTGAGACCCTATGGACTGTAGCCTGCCAGGCTCCTCTGTCCATGGAATTCTCCCGGCAAGAATACTGGAGTGGGTTGCCATTTCCACTATTCCCTTATAGGTTATGACAAAATATTGAGTATACTTCCCTGTGCTACATTGAGGTCCTTGTTGGTTATCTATTTTAAATACATAGAATAGTGTGTATATGTCAATACCAATCTCCCAATTTATACTTGCCCTTACTGGCCGGAGAAGGCGATGGCATCCCACTCCAGTACTCTTGCCTGGAGAATCCCAGGGACGGGGGAGCCTGGTGGGCTGCCATCTATGGGGTCGCACAGAGTCGGACACGACTGAAGTGACTTAGCAGCAGCAGCATATCCAGTGGTCACCTTAAGTTTGTCTTCTACACATGTAACCCTACTTCTGTTTTATAAATAAGTTCATTTGCACCCTTTTTAAAGAATCCCATAAGCAATATCATATGATATTTGTCTTATTCTGTCTGGCTTACTTCACTTAGTGTGATCATCTCTAGTTCCATCCACGTTGCCGCAAATGACATTATTTAACTCTGGTTTTATGACTGAGTAATATTCCACTGTATGAAAATGCCACGTCTTTGTCCATTCATCTGTTGATGGGCATTTAGATCGCTTCCATGTCTTGGCTATTATAAATAACGCTGTGATGAACATTGGGGTGCATGTATATTTTTGACTTATGGCTTCCTCTGGATATATGTCCTGTAGCGGTATTGCTGGGTCATATGGTAGGTTTATTCCAGTTTTTAAAGGAATCTCCATACTGTTCTCCATAGTGGCTGCACTAGTTTACATTCCCACCAATACTGTGGGAGGATTTCTTTTTCTCCACACCTTCTTTGACATTTATTATTTGTAGACTTTTCGATCATGGCTATTCTGACTGGTGTGAGGTGACACCCCAGTATAGTTTTGATCTAATTTCTAATAATTAGAGATTTTGAGCATCTTTTCATGTATCTTTTGTAGGCCAGGCACTGTGTAGTGTTCTGGAGGGATTCAAGGCACCTGTTGACAATAGTTGAACCCTCAAATGTATTGGTGATTTGCAGAATTGTTCATCAATGCTAATGAGATTCTTGATGTAAGAAATCAACTTTATAACAGAGATCAGTCTGAGGAGACAAGGAAGAATGTGCAGAAGAAAGGAGGGGGCCTCTCAAATGAATTATAAGAGAGGAAGTGTCTGGACCACATCACGGCAGGAATCCGATCTGCAACACTGGGTCCCTGGCCGCCTACTCAGTCTCGTCTGCCACCATCCTAAAACTGTTTTTTTCAGCTTTCCAAGTGTACCATATGCATTCTCTCTTGCCTCAGAACCCTTCTCCAGGCTGTTCCCCTTTCCTGAAACATTTGTCCCTACTCTCCTTTCTCTTACCTAGGTTACTACAAAATATTGAGTATATTTCCCTGTGCTATGCAGTAGGCTCTTACCTAACTGATTTATGTTCATATGTCACGTGACGGAGCTTCCCTGGTGGCTCAGATGATAAAGAAGTCAGCCTCTTTAAGGCAACCTTTTATGACCTGCTTTGTCTCCACTGAGTAAGATTTCTCCATCCATCCATTTACACCTTGCTCTCATTCTTTATAAAACTTCTAATTACATAGGTCAAAATCTGTCCTGTCTGTTTATGGAGTGCTCACTGTGTGCCAGATACTCTCTTAAGCACTTAATTTAAATATAAAAAAATTTTTTTGGTTGGTATTATGTCTTTACTTTTATTGGAGTATAATTGTTTTATGATGTGTTAATTTCTGCTGTGTAATAAAATGAATCAGCTATATGTATATATATCCCCTCTGTTTGAACCTCCTCTCACTCTCTTAAGCATGTTATTTTATTTAGGTTTATTTACTTTTAACTGGAGGATAACTACATTTATATTGTGTTGGTGTCTGCTATATATCAATATCAATTAGCCACTGTTGTTCAGCTGCTTAGTCGTGTCCAACTCTGTGTGACCCCATGAATTGTGGCACGCCTGACTTCCCTGTCCTTCACTATCTCTCTGAGTTTGCTCAAACTCATGTCCGTCGAGTTGGTGATGACATCCAACCATCTCATCCTCTGCCTGCCCTTCTCCTCTTGCCTTCAATCTTTCCCAGCATCAGGGTCTTTTCCAATGAGTCAGCTCTTTGCATCAGGTGGCCAAAGCAATGAAGCAGCCATAGGTATACATATGTCCCTTCCCTCGTGAATCTCCCTCTTACCCCCTTAAACATTTTAAGTGGATTATCCCATTTAATTCTCATAGCCCTGTGAGGTAAAAACTGTTATTATGAACATTTAAAAAATGGAAGTATAGTTGACATACATATATTAGTTTCAGGTGTACAACATAATGGTTCAACATTTATATCCATTGCAAAATGATCACTACAGTAAGTCTAGTTACCATCTGATTATGGCCATTTTACATTTTGGGGAAGCTGAGGTACAGAGAGATTAAATAAGTTGGTCAAGGTTTCTCAATGAGTGCTTGGCAGCACCAGAGTTTGAACTAATTTCTGACTCCAGTATCCATGTTCTTCACTACTTCCTGCCGCATGTATAAATACATAAAAATAAATATATAATAAACACCGGTGGTTCAGTGGTAAAGAACCTGCCTGCCAATGCAGGAGACGTGGGTTCAATCCCTGGGTAGGGAAGATGCCCTGGGCTGCTTTTATGTATTTATATGTTTCTTCTGCCTTTAAAACAAATGAAAAAGAAAACATTTTTGTGGGTCCCTCCTTTAGTGTCTGCTGTGGCCAGTGCAGAAGCTGGCCCTGGGAGGTTGGCAGCAGGGGTGGAATGCATTTAAAAAACTGGTGTGCATCAGACTTACTAGAAATGCAAATTCCTAGGCCTCGCCTCCTGAGTTCCAGATTCTCTAGGTCTGGAGTGTGGCCCAGGAATCTGCATCTTTGGTAGGCACTGTAGGTATTCTTATGCAAATAACACCTGGACAGTTCTTGGGAGGCAGTGCAGAATCTCCTTGTGGGGACATCCCCACACGTTTAAAAGTCCAGATTCAACCCCTCACTTGTTAGGTGGCATTTTAAGTCTTTTTTGTGCGTGCTCAGTCACTAAGTCATGTCTAACTCTTTTGTGATCCCATGGACTGTAGCCCACCAGGCTCCTCTGTCCAGGGTATTTTCCAGGTAAGAATACTGGAGCGTGTTGCTATTTCCTCCTCCAGGGGATCTTCCTAACCCAGGGATTGAACCTGCATCTCCTGTGTGTCCTACATTGGCAGGTGGGTTCTTTTACCATTGAGTCACCATTGCTTTATTTCTTCAGCTCTGACATGGGGTTGATGACACTTACTTTTAGTGTAATTGAGAGGCTTCCTGGGTGCCTAATACTAGACTTAGGAGCACGAGCTGAAATGTGAGCTCTAAGGCAACCTAGAGAATTGTGCAAAAAATGCTTTCGGGGAACATTGGGTGAGCTGAGGCGACAAACTGGGGCTGTGTTGGTTAGGATGAGGGTCACAGGTTGCAACCCAGAGGATAAGGCATCGTATACAAGGGGAATATTCGCATCCCCATGTGATGTGTCTGGGGGAAGATGGATGGACAGAGATGCAGACAAAGGGGACAGTCCCCAGGCTCAGGAAGAACGCTTCAGAGGCTCAGAAGTCAGAAGAGTGGTGACGGCTCTATGCCCCAGGAGAGCCAATGGAGTCAATGGACTCCATTTCTCTTTGACTTTGACCATTAGGGAAGGAGAGGAGATAGAGACATTTATTCCTCCAGTATCTGCATGGCAAACGGCTTCCCAGGCTTTGTGGTAAAGAATCCACCTGCCAATGCAAGAGATGTGGGTTTCATCCCTATGTCGGGAAGATCCTCTGGAGAAGGAAATGGCAACTCACTCCAGTATCCTTGCCTGGGAAATCCCATGGATAGAAGAGTCTGGTGGGCTACAGTCCATGCGGTCGCAAGAGAGTCAAACATGTCTTAGCTAAACAACAACACTTAATTATATATTGTTCAATAAAAATATATTATACATTAATGTGAGTTATTAATATTGAACTCAAGGCCAACAGCACCATAACTTATGCCTTAAGGGAGCTTGTGTAACACATGCATTTTCTCTCTAAGGCACGTGCCAGCTTTCTTGCACTTAGGATCACCATACAGCATTCTGGCATGACAAGGGCAATTTGAAACAGGGAAACTGGCAACAAAAAGCATGCGTGCATGCGCGCGCGCGCACACACACACACACACACACACACACAAATGTGCCACAAATTAGACTCAAAAGGGATGCTTGTTTAAGGATGAGACCTAAAACAGAAAGGCAGAGTGTTGCCTTGTTGGACCTTCTGGGAATGTGTGGTCCAGACACAAATTTGTCCAGACACAAATTTTTTTTTTTCCTGCAAATAACCCAGAAAGCACCACAGTATACTAGGCATTAGGAGTAAATTTTAGTGAGTTGGGTTAATTCACAAATACAAAATCTTTGAATAATGGAGATCAACGGTCATTTCTTTGTTAAAATTCCTTCAAATCGTGTGTGCTGCTTCCTGTCGGCATCTGAATGGATATATGGAGGAGGTGCCTGAGGAACAATCCTGGGGAAACTGGAGCCCCAGGGAACCCCAGGGAGCCCCTGGATGTGAAGTCCCTCTTGAGATAAGGGAGCTGACTGTGATGCCCAAGGACTCTTGAGTAGTTACTGCTGGTTTGAACCCCCTGCATCTACTCCTCAGCTGAGCACACAACCCCCCCTCCTTTTTTTCTTGCATATTTCCCTGTCAAGTGAGCATAATTTGCTCCACCTCCACTTGGTTGTCAGGGTGAGCCCATGGATGTCTGTAGCCTGGAGCAAGAGAGAAAGAGCAAGGACTCAGATCCAGGTTTAAATCCTGCTTTGTCCTTTGCTGGCTCTATGACCCTGGGCAAATAATTTCACCTTCCTGAACTTCATTTCCTTCTCTGTAAAATGTAGGTTGGGCTCAGTTGTGTCCAAGGGGCTATGCCAAAAAAATTGTATTTGTGATGGTCATTCTTAGCCTATGCATGTCAGTTTCATGAGAGAGGGATCATGTGTATCTTGGTCCTTGCTGTACAGTCTCTGTCATGAAGCAGTTGCTTGGTAAGTATTTGTGGCTTGAATGAACACCACTTATTCTGTGTCTACCACACCCTGAAATCTTACTATGAGAGCAGATGATTATCACAGCTTAGTGTGAGTAGTTCTGTGATGGGAGGGTGTCCAAAAGAACACAGAAGAGAAACTGAGCTATGCCTGAACGAGTGGGTGCAATCAGGTGGACTTCCTGTAGGAGGCCACACTAGAGCTGCAGTATACCTATGGCTGATTCATGTTGAGGTTTGATAGAAAACAGCAACATTCTGTAAAACAATTATGCTTCAATAAAAAATTAATAAAAAAAGATGACACAAGCTGCACTCCATCAACTTGTAAGTTCCCTGAGAGCAGAGACCATGTAAGCCTTACTCACTGCTGCACTCTCAGTGCCTGGCTCAGAACCTGGCACTTCCCAACCCCCCCAGCCCCCTTCTCCCACCACACACACAATATTCTTTTTTTTAAAATTTATTTATTTTAATTGGATGCTAATTACTTTACATTATTGTATTGGTTTTGCCATATATTGACATGAATCCGCCCCAGGTGTAATGTGTCCCCCATCTTGAACCCCCCTCCCACCTCCCTCCCCATCCCATTGCTCTGGTTCATCCCAGTGCACCAGTCAATTGGAGGATAATTGCTTCACAATGTTGTGTTGTTATCTGCTGTACAACAACGTGAATCAGCTGTAAGTATACAATATATCCCCTCCCTCCTGAGCATCCTTTCCACCCCCATCCCACTTCTCTGGACTGTCACAGAGCACTGAGCTCCCTTTGTTACACAGCAGCTTCCCACTAGCTATCTGTTTTGCACGTTAGTGTGTATATTTCAATGCTGCTCTCTCAGTTCATCCCACCCTCTCCTTCCCCTACTGTGTACCCAAGTCTAGAACCTGGCACTTTATAAGGGCTTGATAAGTGAATGAAGGAGGCTGTGAAGTTTGAAGAAGCAATATCCACCCCCACCCCCTGCCCTGGTAAATGGAGATAAGGGCAATGGGAAGCAGGGAAGGTTCAATTGCACCTCCCTATGGGCTTCCCTTATGGCTCAGCTGGTAAAGAATCCGCCTGCAATGCAGGAGACCTGGGCTTGGGAAGATCCCCTGGGGAAGGGAACAGCTTCCCACTCCAGTATTCTGGCCTGGAGAATTCCATGGACTGTATAGTTCATGGGGTCACAAAGAGCTGGACACGACTGAGTGACTCACTTTATGGAGTTGCTTGGGGTCTGGGAAAATAAACAGCCTCCACTAGAGAGAGCTCCAGGGAAGGAAGTTATATCCCTGTGTGTGTTTTGTCAATAAAGGCAGAATCCCAGTTCTGCTTAGACAGCAAAACCATAGAGTCAGGTATTAAAATTCCAGTTCTTCTAGTGACTAGCTGTGTGACCTCTGGCATCTGCTTAACCTCATTGTGCTTCACTTTCCTCAAGTGTAAAATGGGAATAATAATTCATCTGCAGTTAAGGATGTTTTATATACAGTCACCATTCTCCTACCCCCTTACAACAAGCCTCCGAAGTCAATGCTACAATTCTACATTTTGCAGGCTGGAGACACAGGCCAGAGACAAGTAGTGACTTGACTAAGGCCACATAATCCGAAACTGGGGAGCCGGGATTTGAACCCCCAAAATACAGTGGCCAAATCCATCCTATCATTAAAAACTTCCAGGATGCATAGCCTATAACGTGTTGTAGGATAAGTGCTCAGCTGGCTCAGATGGTAAAGACTCTGTGTGCAAAGCAGGAGACCCATGTTCCATCCCTGGGCCAGGAAGACCCCCAACCCACTCCAGTACTCTTGCCTGGGAGATCCCGTGGACAGAGGAACCTGGCTGGCTACAGTCCATGGGGTCGCGAGAGTCGGACTCGACTTAGTGACTAAACCACCACCACCAGCCTGCTGCTGCTAAGTCACTTCAGTCGTGTCCGACTCTTTGCGACCCCATAGACGGCAGCCCACCAGGCTCCGTCCCTGGGATTCTCCAGGCAAGAACACTGCCTAATAAGTGGTAATGATGCATACTCGTTTTTAATTATGATTCTGCTAGAGGGCGCTCTGAGGGCGAAGGGGGACAGGAGAGAGGGAGGGCCACTGGGCTGTGGGCTGTTGGGGCAGGGGTGCGCCTGTCACTTGGCGGCAGCGGTGATGCGCTTCACGCGCGGCGGCGTGCGTGGGTCCCAGTCATTAACCAGGCGCTGCGCTTGCTCGTAGCAGACGTGCGGGTGCCGCTGGCGGAGGCGCAGGCGCACCACGCTGTAGTCCACATCGTGCCCGATCTTCTTGCAGTTGAAGCTCCAGGTGAGGTTCTTGCGCATGGCAAGCAGCTCATCCAGGTTCTTTTCCACGTGCGAGATGTGGCGCTGCAGCTTGTCAGTGCCCTGGACACGAGGAGGGGCGGTGTTGGGAGACAGGGGAGCCAGAGCATGGCGCTATTTGGGATGGGCGGGCACACCTAGGCCAGGTATGCGTATATAAGGACGACCGCTGAAGAGGGGACGGGCCTCAGGTTGGGGGGGCGCGCATCTGAGTCACGTGTGCGTGTGGAAGGACCTCGCCTGGGTAGGAGCACACTTAGGAGGGGAGAGCCTAGAATGTGGTTGGGGGTTACACACCTGGGCCAGAATATACTTGGAAAAGAATCTGTGACAGCGTGTATGAAGAAGTGGATGCTCATGAAGGTGAGGGGAAGGGCAGACCTTGGATAGAAGTAGGGCAGACTGGGGGAACTTATTTGAGATAGGTGAGTATTGAGCTTCCCAGGTGGCTCAGTGGTAAAGAATCCGCCTGCCAATGCAAGAGATGCAGGACACCGGGTTCCATCCCTGGGTCGGGAAGATCCCCTGGAGGACGAAATGGCAACCCACTCCAGTATTCTTGTCTGGAAAATCGCGTGGACAGAGAAGCCTGGTGGGCTTCACCCAGGGGTAGCAAAGAGTTGGACTATTCTGAGCACGCCGCACACGTGGATATTGAAGGCATCCTGCTGGGGGTGGAGGGAGCTGAAGGACTCACAGACCTGGGTCAGGTGTCTCACCTGGGCTGTGTGCTTGAGAAAGGAGTCTTATCAGGGCAGGGCCTGGCGGGAGGGACTGAGAGGGGCTTACCTGGGCGAGGCGCGTGGCCTCCGGAAGTTGGGTGCCCACATGTCTTTGATACATGCGAACCAGAGGTCTGTCCAGTTTCTCTCGAGTCTCCAGGTGACTTTTGGACAGAGGACCCTGGCGGAGTGCGGTGTGTAGAGCCGTGAGGTTTGACCTCCCGGACACCCCTGGCCTCATCCCCGCAGACCCTTTTCCCCAAACCTACTTTGATGAGGCCGCGGGTTATGTACATCTCCTGCTTGAATTTCGTGCACCGGTGTATCGTTCCCCTCATGAGTCCTAAGGTCATGTTCAGTCTATCCTGGGTGGGTGGGAGCACAGTGGGGAATCACACCGGCTCCCTGTCCCCTCTCCGCCTACGTCCCTCCGCCGCACCGCCTCCCCCCCAGTCTCTCTCCTCCATACTAGAGCATTCTAGACTCCAGCCGCCTACAGTGGCGCCAGCGGAGCGCACCTTCAGCTCCAAGGTCTCGCGCATTTTCTGCGCTAGCGAGGCGCACACGCGGTCGCTTATCTGCTGCTGTTGCTCTCGGATGTCCTGCTCGTTCTTTGCCATATCTAGCAAAGTGTCCTTGGACTCCATTAACAGTCGCTTGGCTTCGTACAGCGCCGCGGCGCACTCTGCAGGAGTGGGGAGAGGGTGTGTATGCGTGTGTTAGGCGCTCAGTCGTGTCCGACTGTTTGCGACCCCATGGAGTGTAGCCCGCCAGGCTTCTCTGGCCGTGAAGTGGGGGAGCAGTTGGGCACCAAGGGCACCCACTGTACTGGACTCATTTCTGCGCGGTTTTACCTGGGGTATAGGTGCCCACAGGGTCTGGAGGCGGGGTTTTCAGGCCCTGAGTGCGTGGAGTGGGGACTCGGGAGATGTTCACCCAAGAGTGGCGGCCCGCCTGCTCCAGAACCTTGTCCAGTGGCTGGTTCATTAGCTCCACAGCTTGGAGCCTCTCCTTACAGCAGAAGACCAGTGCGTCACGACAGGAGGCCAGGGTCTGGGATCCAGGAAGGAGAGGCAGAGAAGGTCAGTTGTAAGCTGGGAGATAGGGGGAAGTGACTCAGGTGGTTTAGTGGTAAAGAATCCACTTGCCAATGCAGGAGATGCTTGTTTGAGCCCTGAGTTGGAAAGATCCCCTGGAGAAGGAAATGACAACCCACTCTTGCCTGGAAAATCCATGGACAGAGGAGCCTGGTGGGTTTAGTCCATGGAGTTGAAAAGGAGTTGAACATGACTTAATGATTGAACAACAACGAACAAAAGTTCTCTAGCCAGGGGTCTAACCTGCATCATCTGCTTAACCACTGGACCACCAGGTAAGTCCCCATCTTTTTTTTTTTTTTTTTAATAAAACTGTATTGGAACATGGCCATGCTCATTCATGTACATATTGTTTCTGGCTATTTATGTACTCCACTGGCCAAATTAATTATGATCTTTCTTAAGTTACAATAGGGTTACATCCCAGTAAACACATTGTAAGTTGAAAATATTATGTTGAAATGCATTTAGTACACTTATTGGATATCATAGCTTAGCCTAACTTACCTTAAATGTGCTCAGAACACTTACATTAGTCTGTAGTTGGACAAAATCATCTAACACGAGGCCTATTTCCTAATAAAGTGTTTAATAGTTCTTCTAATTTATCGAATACTGTACTGAAAGTGAAAAACAGAATGGTTGTATGGGCACAGAATAGCTAGAAGGGCATCAGTTATTTACCCAGTGGCTGACTGGGAGCTGTGACTCGCTGCTGCTGCCCAGCTCAGGTGAGAGTATTGTACTGCATATTGCTAGCTCAGGAAAAGATAAAAATTCAAGATTAGAATTACAGTTTTTACTGAGTGTGTATCACTTTGCACCATTGTAAGCTGAACCATAATTTGAGGACCATCTATAATTGTGACAGAGACTGTATTGCACACAAAGCTTAAAAAAAATTAACTACCTGACTCTTTAAGAACAAGAGTTCTTTGTTCTTTGAAGTTTGAAACATCATATACACAGAATCATACAGCGTGTACTTTTTATGTCCAGTTTCTTTTGCTGAATATTATTTCTTTGGGACTCATCCATTTGGGTAAAAATGGATATAAAGTCTTTCATTCATTAATTCAAATGTTCATTAAGCCCTTACTGTATTCCAGGCATTGTGCTAGGTTGCAGGGATGCCATGGGGGAAAATGACCCAGTTTCTGACCAAAAGTATACAGATAAGATTGGCTAGTGAGTGAATCAGAGAAATGGGGATTATTTGGAAGGGTGGGATCAAAAGATTAATTTGGCTGTGCTGGGCGTTAGTGGAAGCATGCTGGATCTAGTTTCCTGACCAGGGATCAAACCCATGCCCCTTGCAGTAGAAGCATAGTCTTAACCAGTGGACCACCAGGGAAGTACATATTTTCTATGACAAATCTAGACAGCATATTAAAAAGCAGAGAGGCTGTACTTAGATGATTTAAGTGACTCCAAGTGCCAGAACTCAGCTGAGCTCTAACTACCTGGGAAGGAGTTAGCCAGACATGGCGGTGGGAGTGGAGAGACCGAAGAATGTTACAGGCTGAGCGAAGAAACTGAAGAAAGCCAGGCCGACTCCTGCCTCCAGGCCAGACGAGGCATCTGCTTCTTCAAACTTGCCGAAGGAAGAAAAAGAACAGCAAGAAGCAATTGAACATATTGATGAAGTACAAAATGAAATAGACAGACTTAATGAATAAGCCAGTGAGGAGATTTTGAAAGTAGAACAGAAATATAACAAACTCCGCCAACCATTTTTTCAGAAGAGGTCAGAATTGATCGCCAAAATCCCAAATTTTTGGGTAACAACATTTGTTAACCATCCACAAGTGTCTGCACTGCTTGGGGAGGAGGATGAAGAGGCGCTGCATTATTTGACAAGAGTTGAAGTGACAGAATTTGAAGACATTAAATCAGGTTACAGAATAGATTTTTATTTTGATGAAAACCCTTACTTCGAAAATAAAATTCTCTCCAAAGAATTTCATCTGAATGAGAGTGGTGATCCATCTTCAAAGTCCACTGAAATCAAATGGAAGTCTGGAAAGGATTTGACAAAACGATCAAGTCAAACACAGAATAAAGCCAGCAGGAAGAGACAGCATGAGGAACCAGAAAGCTTCTTCACCTGGTTTACTCATCATTCTGATGCAGGTGCAGATGAGTTAGGAGAGGTCATCAAAGATGATATTTGGCCAAATCCGTCACAGTACTACTTGGTTCCTGACATGGATGATGAGGAAGGGGAAGGAGAAGAGGACGATGAGGATGATGAGGAGGAAGAAGGATTGGAAGATATTGATGAAGAAGGGGATGAGGATGAAGGTGATGAAGATGATGATGAGGGGGAGGAAGGAGAGGAAGATGAAGGAGAAGATGACTAATGGAACACTGATGGATTCCAACCTTTTTTAATTTTCTCCAGTCCCTGGGAGCAAGTTGCAGTCTTTTTTTTTTTTTTTTCCTCCTCTTGTGCTCAGTCGCCCTGTTTTTGAGGTCTCTTTTCTCCTTTATACCATGGTTCACAATTTATTTGTGGGGGGAAATACCTTCAGCAGAATTCAGTGGGAAAAGAATCTCTACCCCTTTCTGTTCCAAATTCATTTTTATCCCTTCCTGTCTCAACAAAAACTATGGAATCAACACCACCATGCTCTGTGGGAAAAAAAGAAAAACCTTCTGCTCCCTTAGCTCTGCTGGAAGCTGGAGGGTGCTAGGCCCCTGTGTAGTAGTGCATAGAATTCTAGCTTTTTTCCTCCTTTCTCTGTATATTGGGCTCAGAGATTACACTGTGTCTCTATGTGAATATGGACAGTTAGCATTTACCAACATGTATCTGTCTACTTTCTCTTGTTTAAAAAAAGAAAAAAAAACTTAAAAAAATGGGGTTATAGAAGGTCAGCAAAGGGTGGGTTTGAGATGTTTGGGTGGGTTAAGTGGGCATTTTGACAACATGGCTTCTCCTTTGGCATGTTTAATTGTGATGTTTAACGGACATCCTTGCAGTTTAAGATGACACTTTTAAAATAAAATTCTCTCCTAATGATGACTTGAGCCCTGCCACTCGATGGGAGAATCAGCAGAACCTGTAGGATCTTATTTGCAATTGACATTCTCTATTGTAATTTTGTTCCTGTTTATTTTTAAATTTTTCTTTTTGTTTCACTGGAAAGGAAAGATGATGCTCAGTTTTAAACGTTAAAAGTGTACAAGTTGCTTTGTTACAATAAAACTAAATGTGTACAAAAAAAAAAAATAAAAAGCAGAGACATCACTTTGCCAACAAAGTGGTAGTCAAAGCTATAGTTTTTCCAGTAGTCCTATAAGGATGTGAGAGTTGGACCTTAAACAAGGCTGAACGCCAAAGAATTGATGCTTTCAAATTGTGGTGCTGGAGAGGGCTCTTGAGAGTCCCTTGGACTGAAAGGAGATCAAACCAGTCAGTCCTAAAGGAGATCAACTCTGAATATTCATTGGAAGGACTGATGCTGAAGCTGAAGCTCCAATACTTCGGCCACCTGAGGCAAAGGGCAACTCATTAGAAAAGACCCTGATGGTGGGAAAGATTGAGGACAGGAGGAGAGGGGGGCGGCAGAGGATGAGATGGTTGTACGGCATCACTGACTCAATGGACATGAATGTGAGCAATTTCTGGGAGACAGTAGAGGACAGAGGAGCGTGATGTGCTACAGTTCACGGGGCCTCAAAGAGGCATGACTTATCGACTGAATGACAACAGCAAAAAATAGATGAAAATTAGCCACCTAAACCATTTTAAGTGTACAGTTCAAGTGTACAGTTCAGTAGCAGTCAGTATATTCACAATGTGTAACTGTCACCACTGTCCATTTCCAGAACTTTTCATCATCCTAAGTAGATCTGTGTCTATTAAAGGATAATCCCCCATTTGTTAACTGTTGAGAGTGATCTGATGAAGAAAGAAATATTGATGATGTAGGAGAAGGGAGAGGAGGTGGGTATAGTAGGTAGATGGAATTATAGGTTGGTAGAGGAAAAATGAGAGAAATTCTCTTCTGTGGTTTCCATGCATTGGGGTCATTCTTTGAAAATGAAGAAAGAGCAGGGAGTTGAACAGATATGAAGGAAGAGAAGGTATGAAATAACTTGCACAGTGGGGCAGCAAGTCTTCCAGAGACACATGTGAGATTTCTGGGAACCCTCTTACTGTCAATTTGAGATTTGAGCTCATGATTTTAAGTTGAAAGGGCTTCCCTGGTGGCTCAGTTGTGAAGAACCCAACTGCAATCCAAGAGATGTGGTTCAATCCCTGGGTCAGGAAGATCCCCTGGAGAAGGAAATGACAACCCACTCCAGTATTCTTGCCTGGGAAGTCCTATGGAAAGAGGAGCCTGTCAGGCTACAGTCCATGGGGTTGTCATAAAAAGAGTCGGACCCGGCTTAGTGACTATACGACAACATAACTCTCTCTTGGGTTTCCATCTGTCTGTCTTTTCCCACCTCCCTATTTCATTTTCTCTCTTGCAAGCCCTTCCATTCCAGGGCCACCTTCAGGGTCTTCTCCCTTGTCTGTTTCAGACTTATTTGAAGGATTTTTCAGGATCACCAGATTTAAAGGACTACGACAGCAGCCTGGAGGTACAATATTGTTGTTGTTCAGTACCCCAGTCATGTCTGACTCTTTGCAACCCCATAGACTGTAGCACACCAGGCTTCCTTGTCCCTCACCATCTCCCGAAGTTTGCCCAAGTTCATGTCCATTGGAGCCTGGCAGGCTACAGTCCATGGGGTCACTGAGTCGGATATGATGAGTAACTAAGTACACACAACACATGTCCATTGCATCGGAGGTGTAATAGGTTGAGTGCAATTAAGGTTCAGCACCACGGACAGTGGCGCACCAGCTCCTAACTCCACCCACTTTTCCCCGACGCCACCCTCCCAACCCTGGCTGGCCCCTCAATTGAATGACCCTTTAATGTGAATTCCTCGAGGGCAAGGCCTGTTCACAACTTGTCCCAACTGCCAAACACAGTGCCTGGGACACCAGGGTGTTGGATTAAATGGATAAGTCACAAGTGCAAACAGGCTCCTTGAAACCTACTTTCATGTCTCCATTAGTGATGTTATAAAGAAATCCTTGTTGCAAGAGTGAAGGAGGCAGTGAGAGACCATCTCTGAATGGAGCTGATAAAGATGAGCACACAGTACGGAGTAAAGAGCTCAAGACACCTTAGTTAAAACATGAGGAGGTTCTCACACTTATGGGTACATATACAAAGGAAGTCAGGACCTTGAAGGGAAATAACTCTCATGCACATTTTAGCATTATTCATCAGCTGAGACATAGAAACAATTTAATGTCTGTTGAGAGATGAATGGATAAAGGAAATGTGATATATATATATATATATATATATATATATATATATATAATATAGTAAATTATCAGTAGTAGCAATAGTGAAAGTCGCTCAGTCATGTCTGACTCTTTATAACCCCATACAGTCCATGGAATTCTCTAGGTCAGAATACTGGAGTGGGTAGCCTTTCCCTTCTCCAGAGGATCTTCCCGACCTAGGAATTTAACTCGGGTCTCCTGCATTGCAGGCAGATTCTTTACCAACTGAACTATCAGGGAAGCCAATTAGTAGTAGTGATATTTTTATATTAATACAATTACTATACTAATAATTGTACTATATAGCGGGACTTGACTGCTGGTCCATGGTTAAGAATCCATCTGTCAATGTAGAGGACATGGGTTCCATTCCCGATCTGGGAAGGTCCCACATGAAATGGGGCAACTGAGCCCTTGTGCTGCAACTCCTGAACCTTTGAGCCACAACTGCTGAAGCCTGTGAACCTAGAGCCTGTGCTCTGCAACAAGAGAAGCCACAGCAATGAGAAGCCCATGCACCGCAACTAGAGAGTATCCCCACTCACTGCAACTTGAGAAAGCCCCTGTGCAGCAACAAGACCCAGCACAGTCAAAAATAAATATTTTTTTTAAAGAAATAAAATACATACAAAATTTAAAATAGTAAATTGTACCTCTCTAAAGCTGGAGGAAAAAAGATACACCTGAACTGAAACCACAGCTTCACCACTGGCTAGCTCCATACCTTGGGTGAGGTCACATCTTTCTGAGTCTTGAATCCCAATCTCTAATGAGGATCATAGTTTCTGTTTCACAGGAGGGTTTTAAGGACTTAACAACAGGACAGGGCTTGACACAGAGGGGCGTGCTTAGTCACTCAGTCATGTTTGACTCTTTGCAACCACATGGACTATAGCCCACCAGGCTTCTATGTCTGTGGGATTCTCCAGACAAGAATACTGGAGTGGGTTGCCATTCCTTTCTCCAGGGGATCTTCCGAAACCCAGGGATGGAACCTGTTTCTCCTGCATCACAGGTGGATTCTTTACCATCTGAGCCACCAGGGCACAGATGCGAGGGGTGTTAATTGTTATTTTGAGGCCCAATTTCATCTCTCAGAGCTTCAGTCTTTCCGTTTCCTAAAGTGGAAATACAGTGAATGTCAGGTCAGGGTGAGACGGGTGTGTGACTTGAAGGATTTACTGTTGCTCCAATCCCCAAGGTTAAAGCTGTTTGCCCATTAGGCAGCCAAGGGTCCCCTCCAATCCCCTTAACCTGGCCCCAGGTGTCCCAGACCTTGAGCAGGGCCTCTGATTTTTCCATATCTGTCTCCATCTTCCTCTTCATGCTCTTTAACTCCTCTTTTTCCCAGGTAAGCATACTGTCAGCTTTGTCAGAGATCTGGAAAACAAGGAAAGAATTTTTCACACCTGTGGGAGAGGGCTGGAGGGGAAAGCTCTTTTTCTAGAATAGTACAGAGTTTGCCAAACTCATAAACTCTGGGTTTGGGGAATGGAGTTGGGGGCACTCTCATGCTTTGGGGGTCTCACTCTCTGAGAAGCATTTAACCTTTTAGGGAGCTCTCACCAGGGCTTCTCTGTGGCTCAGATGGTAAAGAATCCACCTACAATGCAGGAAACCCAAGTTAGAACCCTGGGTAGGGAAGATCTCCTGGAGAAGGGAATGGCAACCCACTCCAGTATTCTTGCCTGGAGAATTCCATGGACAGAGGAGCCTGGTGAACTACAGTCCACAGAGTCCTAAAGAGTTGGACATGATTGGGTGACTAAATCTTTCACTTGGGGGAGGTCTTATCCTCCAGAGAGCAGGGTCAGGGGCTTCTTCCTTTTACAGATAGGAGCCCAGTGAGCTGGGATGGAATTGACTTAACTTGGGGGGAGGTTATCATTGCTTTTTGGGGCTGAGGGGTCCCCCTTCCTTGCTGATGGTCTTATCCTCTCTCCCAGGCTACAAGTGGAGGAGTCTCATCATCGCGATGCTGGGGTTTGTCCTTTTGAGGGCTTATTTTCTGGATTTGGGGGCTGGGACTCGGAAACCCATCCGATGGGTGGTGGTGGTGGGGGTCTCATCTCTCCCCAGGGAGGCTGGAATATTGTCCCCTTTGGGGATGGCTGTCGAGGATTTCACTTTAGGGGGAGGATTTTACCAGGGCTGGGACTGGGAGGTCTCACTCTTTCCCCCTGGCTAGGGGTTTAGCTCTCAGGTGCAGGACTAAGGAGTCTGAGGGTCTCAGTCTTTAGGCAGAACTTGCCCCTCTCCTAATTCTAACCCTAACCCCTATGAGGCCTGGGATGGGATTCTCATTCCCTGAGGCCGGGGGCTGTTTTTGGCTCATGCATGTTCAGTTATGTCAGACTCCTTGTGATACTATGAACTGCAGCCCACCAGGCTCCTCTGTCCATGGGATTTTCCAGGCAAGAATACTGAAGTGGGTTGCCATTTCCTCCCCCAGGGGATCTTCCTGACTGAGGGATGGAACCCGTGTCTCTCCTGCACTGGCAGGTGGATTCTTTACCACTGAGCCACCTGGGAAGCCTGGGGGAGGGGGGAGTTGGTTAGGGTTTAAAAAAATATTATGAGGAGAATTTTATCTCTACTGCTCAGCTGGGGGCTTCTTGTGTGTTTTCAGTGGGGTTGGGGGGGTTGGGACACTGAGGATCTCATGCACGGGGGAGAGTTACACCCTTTTTTCTAGGCTGGGAGTGGTAGATTTTACTCTTTGGTAAATCTAGCTTCTTGTCTGACTCAAGGGTTTCTCCCTATCAGGGAGACTGAGAGATATCCCCCTCTGGGGCAAGGTTTCCCTGGTGGCTCAGATGGTAAAGAATCTGCCTGGCATGCAGGAGACCTCGGTTCAATCCTTGGGTGGGGAAGACCTCCTGGAGGAGGGCATGGCTACCCATTCCAGTATTCTTGCCTGGAGAGTCCCATGGACAGACGAGCCTGGTGGGCTACAGTCCATGGACTGGAGAAAGAGGCGGACAGGACAGAACGACTAACATTTCTGGGGCGAGGAGTTTGAGGATCGCATCCTTTTGGGATGATCTCTGTCTCTGAGGCTGGGAACCAAGGCACCTCATCTTGGGGTGGAGTTGGGCCTGCGATGGGGGAGTGTTTCCTCTCTAGGGTGGATTTTGCCCAGTCTGCGCATCTGGGAGCGGAGGCCTGAGTTTCTGCGGCTGGACTGGGGCGGGGTGGTCCCACCGTCTCAGATTTGGGCCTGTAGCTCCGCAGCTTGACGCTCTGCTGGTTAATCAGCAGTGCTTTGCGCACTTCGCTGAGTCTGCGGTCCGTCGCCTCGCGCTGGCGCTGCAGCAGCCGCAGCTGCCCGTTGATCTGGTGCTGGGCGCGGCCGAGGCGGGCGGCGGTGAGGCGCGCCCCGCGAGCGTGAGCTTGCACCACCTCGGCGGTCTGCAGGGCCCGCGCGTCACGGTGCATGGGCAGCGGCAGGCGGGCGTGCCAGGCAGGCGGCTTCATCTTGCTCTTCCACAGCGTAACGCCCTCGCCGGGCGGTGGCTTCTCCATGGTGCTGCCCCCTTTGAGCATCTCCACGCGGAAGCGCCAGGGCAGAATGTAGGCGGCCCGGCAGAGGTGGTGCGCCACGTGTGGGTCCCGCACACTGTCGTTGGGTTGCCACATGGTCACCGCCTCTTGCCCGCAGCGGTCGGTCAGCTGGTGTGCCTTCTCTGTCAAGGCCCTGGTCGCCTCGCGCCATGCTGGATGCCCAACGCGCGTGTCCTGGCTGTGCTCCACTAGGGGTATCAACACGGGCATGATCCCTGTTTGGTGTCCTGGCCTGGCCTGAGGTCCTTGCCTGGAGGGGCATGGACCCCCCTCAACGATATGCAACTCCTTCCTGGCCTGAGAAGTTTGTGAAACAGCACTCTTGACTATGACGACCGTGGCAACGGCATAGGAGGAGTTCCAAAAGTGGGGGAGGGGAGGGGCCCCAGGGACGGGCTGGATGGAGTCTTTGGTTTGGAGCTAGGTAGAGGCAGCTTGGAATCCCGGCTCCTTGAGAAAGGTTGTACCTTATGGAGCCCACCTCTCCCTGTTGCTCCTTACCCTCTTACCTTCTTACCCAGGAACAGGGATGAGGCTTCTTCCAGCTGTGTTGTTCAGTAGCCAAGTTGTGTCCGACTCTGTGACCCCACGAACTGCAGCACGCCAGGCTGCTCTATTACTGACTGTCTCTCTGAGTTTGCTCAAACTCATGTCCATGGAGTCAACGATGCCATCCAAACATCTCCAGCTCTGAGGACGGTGCTGAGGTTTCTCCCATTCAGACCTTTGGATCTCTTTGTTCCTTCTGGGTGGCATGCTCCTTTCCACCTTCTTCCCATGGTCAGCTTCTTTTCAGTCTTCAGAACCCAGCTTTATCTATCAATTGATCTGTCTAGGTTGTGCCAGGTGTCTGTTGCTGCACACGAGCTTTTCTCTAGTTGTAGAGAGCAGGGGATTCCTCTTCGGGAGGGCGCATGGTTCTCATTGCGGTGGATTCTCTTGTTGCGGAGCACAGGCTCTAGGGCACGTGGGCTTCAGTAGTTGCTACACTTGGGCTCAATAGTTGTAGCTCACAGGCCCTAGAGCGGGGGCTCAGGAGTTGTGGATCAGGAGCTTAGCTGCTTCGAGGCATGTGAAATCTTCCCGACCAGGGATCGAACCTGTGTCCTCCTGCATTGGCAGGTGGATTCTTATCCACTGTACCACTAGGGAAGTCTAGAACGCAGCTTAAATATCACTGTCTTAAAGGAGGCTTTCCTCAGTGCAGTATCTAAGACCTACTCTCTCCTATCACTCAGGATTTTTCGTGCAAGCCACAGAAAAGGAAAAGATGGTTTCACAGTCAGAATCACAGCAAGAGACATACAGAGCAAAGACACACAGCGGCTCTGAAGGACGCCATGGCTACTGTTGCAGAAGTCTCAGCTGTCGGCTGACTGTCCCCTGGAATAGCACTGCTACTACAGCCAGCAACCGAGTCAGTTCTCTGCAGCACCTGCTTTTTTGCCCCTTTAGTTCCTAGGGTCCAAGGTGGCTGTGTCTGATTGCCTAAGCCCGTGTCACTGCCTAAGCCATGGCCATGCCCGGACTGCAAAGGAAGCTGGGAAAAGTGACTCATGGCTGAATTTCCTGTTTCTATGGAGGAAGGAGGATTCTGTTTCCCACCAGGACCATATGATGTGGAATTCCTCCAACATTGGAAGCCTGTTGGAGTCAGAGGAAGAAGAAGAGACAACTGCCCTCACCCCTCCCCCATAATTCTCCATCACATCACCTTTTTTTTTTCCCTTCAAGCTGTGGCATCTTTACCTGGGCAACTGATAGGCATCTCAAACTCAACAGGTCCAAAACCACATTGTTTTTAATTTTAATTTTTAAAGTTTTTAATTGGAGGGTAATTGCTTTACAATGTTGGGTTGGTTTCTGCAACAATACAACAATGCAAATTAGCCGTAAGTATACATATGTCCCCTCTCTCTTGAACCTCCCTCCCACTCCTACCTTATCCCACCCACCCACCTCTGTAGATTGTCACAGAGCACCAGGCTGAGCTCCCTGTTGTTATACAGCAACTTCCCACTGGCTGTTTATTTGCATCTGGTAATGGATATGTTGCAATGCTGCTCTCTCAATTTGTCCCACCCTTTCTTCCCTCCCTCACACAAGTCTGTTTCCTATGTCTGCATCTCTATTTCTATTCCTGCCCTGCAAATAGGTTCATCAGTTCTAATTTGCTAGACTCCCTATAAATGTGTTTATATACAATATATTTTTTTCTCTTTCTGACTTACTTCACTCTGGGGTGGCTCTAGGTTCACCACCTCACTAGAACTGACTCAAATCCATTCCTTTTTATGGCTGGGTAATATTCCACTGTGTATATGGACCACATCTTTATCCACTCATCTGTTGATGCACATCTAGGTTGCTTCCGTGTCCTGGCTATTCTAAAGAGTCCTGCTGAGATAGGGGCGAGATCAAAGCCCCCAGTTAAAGTCACAGCCTTTTGCTTTCCCTCCTGTTATCTTGTTTTAACAGCTGTAACTCATCAATCACCACTTTTGCTTCTGTGATCTTGCTTGCTTGTTGCATCCATGGGAACTTGGGCTACTTGGGGAGGGGAGGGACCTGAGCTGTTTGAGTGGGAACTTTACGGTGTATAGAAGATACCCAGAACAAAGCTGGGGCACTCAGCCTTTGGAGATGACTCTGCTGGGCCAGCACAGGTACTGAATAAAACCCTGCTGTTCTGCATCTTTGAGTGCCACTTATCTTCTTCCACTGCCATGGTTTCTATAACACTGCAATGAACACTGAGGTATGTGTGTCTTTCTGAATTATCAAAACCACATTTTGGATGAACATTTCTGATCTTTTTCCTCTGCTAGTGTTCCTTGACTTGATACTTGCCCACTATCCATCCCAGTTGCTCATGTTAGAAACTTGGTAAGCTTCCTTAATTTTTTTGTGTCCACATGCAATCCACCAACAGGTTTTGCCTGTCCTACCTTCAAAACTTATCTCCAGTATGATTATTTTTTCTCCATTGCTGCCAGCAGCACCCTTATTCTCATTCACACCACCATTTCTCACTCGCCTGGTCTCCCTGCCTCTCGCCCTTCCTAAATTCATTCTCCACACCGCAGTCAGGACTCTGTCTTAAACTAGAGCACATCAGTTGTTGTTGTTTAGTCGCTAAGTCATGTCTGACTCTTTGGGACCCCACACTGTGGTGACCCAAGGATGAAAGAGCAGATAAAACCAAGGAGGGTCTTGGAAAGCAGGAATGGAAAAACCAGACCCTTCTTGTTCTTCTCTCCCCCATGTTGTAACTGTTAGCAGATTCAGGTCTCCTGAGCAGTATAACCTGTCTCCTCTCCTACCACATAGGGAGAAGGTATTTGCCTTACTCTTCCCCCACCCAGTATATGTACCTCATCCAATCAGCAAATGACTCGTAAGACCCCTATCCTGCTCCTTGTACCCTGGCTATAAAAATGCACTAAGGACCCCTGTTCAATGTTGTTTCTCCCTTGAGCTGGCCTACTGTTTTAACAGCATCTCCCACTCTAATAAATTTTATTTCCCCTCATTCTATCTCATGTCTGGAAATCCATTTCCAACCCACGCCTGGACCGACACACACACTATAGCCCAGCAAGCCTCCTCTCTGTCCATGGGATTTCCCAGGCAAGAAGACTGTAGTGGGTAGCCATTTCCTTCTCCAGGGGATCTTCATAACCCAGGGATCAAACCCGAGTCCCCTGCATTGGCAGGCGATTTCTCTCTTTTTTCTTTTTGATTTATCTATTTGTTTTTGGGTGTGCTGGGTCTCTGTTGTTGTGTGGGCTTTTCTTTAGTTGCAGTGAGTGGAGGCTGCTCTTCATCGTGGTGCTCGGGTTTCTCACTGCATTGACTTCTCTAGTTGTAGAGCATGGGCTCTGGGGTGCATGGGCTTCAGCTGTTGCAGCTCCCGGACTCTAGAGTACAGGTTCAATAGTTGTGGTGCATGGGCTTAGTTGCTCTGAGGCATGTGGGATCTTCCTGGACCAGGCATTGAACCCACGTCTCTTGCATTGGCAGCCGAATTTTTTAACTACCAAGCGACCTGTAAAGCCCAGAGCACATCTCTTTCTTACTCGAAAGGCTTCAGTGAAACTCACTGTGCATGTGCGCGTGCTAAGTCGCTTCAGTTGTGTCTGACTCTTTGAGACCCTATGGACTATAGCCCACCAGGCTCCTTTGTCTATAGGATTCTCCAGGCTCAGGGCAGTTCAGTCGCTCAGTCGTGTCCGACTCTTTGCGACCCCATGAATCACAGCACGCCAGGCCTCCCTGTCCATCACCAACTCCCGGAGTTCACTCAAACTCATGTCCATCGAGTCGGTGATGCCATCCAGCCATCTCATTCTCTGTTGTCCCCTTCTCCTCCCGCCCCAAATCCCTCCCAGCATCAGAGTCTTTTCCAGTGAGTCAACTCTTCGCATGAGGTGGCCAAAGTATTGGAGTTTCAGCTTTAGCATCAGTCCTTCCAATGTATACCCAGGACTGGTCTCCTCTAGAATTGACTGGTTGGATCTCCTTGCAGTACAAGGGACTCTCAAGAGTCTTCTCCAGCACCACAGTTCAAAGGCATCAATTCTTCGGCGATCAGCTTTCTTCACAGTCCAACTCTCACATCCATACATGACCACGCGAAAAACCATAGCCTTGACTAGACAGACCTTGGTTGGCAAAGTAATGTCTCTGCTTTTTAATGTACTATCTTGGTTGGTCATAACTTTCCTTCCAAGGAGTAAGCTTCTTTTAATTTCATGGCTGCAATCAGCATCCACAGTGATTTTGGAGCCCCAAAAAATTAAGTCTGACACTGTTTCCACTGTTACCCCATCTATTTCCCATGAAGTGATGGGACCAGATGCCATGATCTTTGTTTTCTGAATGTTGAGCTTCAAGCCAACCTTTTCACTCTCCTCTTTCACTTTCATCAAGAGGCTTTTGAGTTCCTCTTCACTTTCTGCCATAAGGGTGGTGTCATCTGCATATCTGAGGTTATTGATATTTCTCCCGGCAATCTTGATTCCAGCTTGTGCTACTTCCAGCCCAGCATTCCTCTTGATGTACTCTGCATATAAGTTAAATAAGCAGGATGACAATATACAGCCTTGATGTACTCCTTTTCCTATTTGGAACCAGTCTGTTGTTCCATGTCCAGTTCTAACTGTTGCTTCCTGACCTGCATACAGGTTTCTCAAGAGACAGGTCAGGTGGTCTGGGATTCCCATCTCTTTCAGAATTTTCCACAGTTCATTGTGATCCACACAGTCAAAGGCTTTGGCATAGTCAATGAAGCAGAAATAGATGTTTTTCTGGAACTCTCTTGCTTTCTCCATGATCCAGCGGATGCTGGCAATTTGATCTCTGGTGCCTCTGCCTTTTCTAAAACCTGCTTGAACATCTGGAAGTTTGTGGTTCACATATTGCTGAAGCCTGGCTTGGAGAATTTTGAGCACGACTTTACTAGCGTGTGAGATGAGTGCAATTGTGCGGTAGTTTGAGCATTCTTTGGCATTGCCTTTCTTTGGGGTTAGAATGAAGACTGACCTTTTCCAGTCCTGTGGCCATTGCTGAGTTTTCCAAATGTGCTGGCCTATTAAGTGCAGCACTTTCAAAGCATTATCTTTCAGGATTTGAAATAGCTCAACTGGAATTCCATCACCTCCACTAGCTTTGTTGCAGGCTAGGATATGGGAATTGCCAATATGTGGGTTGTCATGCCCTCCTCCAGGGGGTCTTCCTGACCCAGGAATCTCTTACGTCTCTTGCTGTTACAGGGAGGAAACCAATTCTGCCTCCATGTTGGAAACTGTTTCTTTGACTTGCTTTTCATTGCTTTTGTTATCATAATCATACTTATTGGCTTGCCTGGAGGACTCTGCCCCTCTACTTGACTGTAAACTAAAGTGCCTTTGTTCAGCTAGTGGAGAGATAGTTTGTTCCTGCCCACCTGTGAACAGAAGAGATTAACACACCCCTTCCAAAGGTTGGCCATTCCCTTGGAGATGTTTTGCAAGACTGAAGACCCTTTCACTTTCCTTCCCCACTGCCTCTCCCTCTCTATTCTGTCTTTTGACTTTAGTTTCTCATTGCTTTTTTTTTTTTTTTTGGATAATAATGTTTTTTACTTTATTTTAAAATAGGTAATATAGTCACATGATTCAAAAACATAATGTAAATAGGACCTAATCAAATACTACAATATTCAGTGAAGAGCTGATCTTTCACTTTATCCTGCAGACCCACCCCTTCAGCTCTCTACCCCCACAGATAACCAGTGTCACCAGTTTCTCCTGAATCCTTCCCAGCACATGAAAGCAAACACACACACACACAAATACGTACACTCACATACACAGGGTTCCTCAGTTCTTTAAAAGCTGGGCCATGCTATATCATGCTATATGCCCTGTGCTGAACTTTGTTTTTTCTTTTTATTTTTTTAAATTTATTTTATTGGAGGCAAGTTACCTTACATTAATATATTGGTTGGTTTTGCCATACATTGACACGAATCCGCCCCGGGTGTACATGTGTTCCCTTTCTTGAACCCCCCTCCCACCTCCCTCTTCCCCATATCCTCCCTCCAGTTCATCCCCGTGCACCAGCCCCAAGCATCCTGTATCATGCGTCGAACCTGGACTGGTGATTCATTTCACATGTGATAATATACATGTTAAAATGCCGTTTTCCCCAATCATCCCACCTTCACCCTCTCCCACAGAGTCCCAAAGACTGTTCTGTATACCTATGTCTCTTTTGCAGTCTCATATACAGGGTTAAGGTTACCATCTTTCTAAATTCCATATATACACGTTAGTATACTGTATTGATGTTTTTCTTTCTGGCTTACTTCACTCTGTATAATAGGCTCCAATTTCATCCACCTCATTAAAACTGATTCAAATGCATTCTTTTTGATGGCTGAAAAATACTCCATCGTGTATATGTACCAAAGCTTTCTTATCCATTCATCTGCAGATGGACATCTAGGTTGCTTCCATGTCCTGGCTATTATAAACAGTGCTGCAATGAACATTGGAGTATATGTGTCTCTTTCAGTTCTGCTTCTTTATCTTTGATCTATAAGAGAACCTGGCATCCAGACCCCCCAAAAATAGTTATTTTGAGGCACTAGCCTGCTGTCTTCTTGGTCAGCTGCTTTCTGAATAAAGTTGTTTTCCTTGCCTCAATACTTCATCTCTCTCTGGCCTGTCGTGTGGTGAGCAGAGAGCCTGGATTCATAACACTGCCTTGGCAGGCGGATTCTTAACCACTAGTACTGTAACCGGGAAGGGTTAATTTTGAATTCATTTTCGATCTGCTTTCGTGACTTTAACCCTCATCCTGTGGCTTTTTCTGTTACTGTAGGCATACACAACAGCCTCCCTCAGGGAGACAGCTTGAGCTGCCCACCTGTAAAGGACTGTAAAGAAGCGAAAACTAACACATTACCCTGCTTGCCATTCTAGGGGACATTTGCAAGAATTGAACAGTATTTTTACTTTATTTCCTCAACCGCACCCTCCCCTCCACCCCAATCTCTGATCCATAGAAGAACCTGGCATCCAGGCCCTGACAAGGTGGTTATTTTGAAGCTCTAGCCTGCCATCTTCTGGGTCAGCCAGCTCCAGAATAAAGTCCCTTCCTGATCCCAACACCTCGTCTCGGATTCATTGACTTATCTTGCAGCAAGCAGTGCTAGCTTGGACTCGACAACAGCACCACCTGGGAAGCCCAACCTCATTGTTCAGTTCAGTTCAGTCATTCAGTCATGTCCAACTCTTTGCAACCCCATGGACTGCAGCACGCCAGGCTTCCCTGTCCATCATCAACTCCCGCAACTTGCTCAAACTCATGTCCATCAAGTCTGTGATGCCATCCAACCATCTCATCCTCTGTCATCCCCTCCTCCTCCTGCCTTCTATATATATATTATATATATAATATAGAAAATATATTATAAATATATATTATAATATATATGTATAACGAAAGTCACTTAGTCATGTCAGACTCTTTGTGATCCCAGGGACTATACAGTCCATGGCATTCTCCAGGCCAAAATACTGGAGTGTGTAGCCTTCCCCTTCTCCAGGGGATCTTCCCAACCCAGGGATCGAACCCAGGTCTCCTGTGCTGCAGGCAGATTCTTTACCAGCTGAGCAAACAGGGAAACCCAAGAATACTGGAGTGGTAGCCTATCCTTTCTGCTGCGGATCTTCCCAACCCAGGAACAAACCGGGGTCACCTGCATTGCACGTGGATTCTTTACCAACTGAGCTATCTATCTATCTATGGGCTTCCCTCATAGCTCAGTTGATACATATACATACATATATATACATATATATATACTCAATAAACATTTACTTAATGAGTACATGAGTGAAGGAATGAATAAATATTTTCTTGTAGCGTGATATGAGAAATACAAGGGAGAGGAAGGAATGAAATAACCTGGCTTTGCAAAACTGAGGGATCATTTGGTAATGAGGAGAAACAAGATGGAAAACTGAAACCTCCCAGGTCAGCCATCTGGAGACTCCACCAGCATCACCAGGAAAAAATGGAGGCAGGTAACCTTTGGGGATGGAGGTTCGTTTCAAGTGTTCATGAGATTGTGAGTTTGTCATTAGCCACTGGGTCCAATGGTATCTCACTCAACAGATCTTCACTGGAATCAGGACAGTACCATGGTCAAGATTCTGTAGCCAGATGACTAAGGTTCAGATTATGATTCTGACCATTGCCATCTGTGTGATCTTGGGAAAGTTGCTTGACTTCTCTGTGCCTCTGTTTCCTCATCTGTCAACTAGGATAATAGGATTGTGGCATGGATTAAAGAAGATAATGTGAGTGAAGTGCTTAGCATGGTGACTGACAGAGTAATCTTTGTGGAAGTACTTATTTTCATTTTTATTAATTAAATGAATAGATGGATGAGCTCTTCTAATACTAGGAGGTACAGAGAAGGTTTCACAAAGAACCTAGGAGATAGTTCATTTGGGAAAACATTCTGGATTCAACCATCTACCTTTGCTCTGTTCATTGAATGCTTCCATTTTCCTAACTGGAGAATCTCACTGGATGGGTTTGCTGCCTGGTGTATGGAGCACATCTACTGGGTGTGCTAAGCTACCCGAGGGACACCTGAAGAAGCTTTACTGTGTCAGACCTAAATATGGAACGTTTTGGCTCCAACTTGGGTCTTAGGTGAAATTCATTAGGGTGAAGGATGGGGGTGTGGTCAGTCCCATTCTGGCTTTTAATTAGCTCATCTCTTTCTTGCCAATATACTCCTAGTGTGTATTACATTGTTTGAGCATTGGAATGGGTGCATACTACTGCCTTTCTCAGTCTTCCAACTTCTCATTTTTATCGCTCAACTGGTGGCTCAACAGCAAAGAATCCACCTGCAATGCGGGAGCCACAGGAGATGCGGGTTCAAATCCCTGGGTCAGGAAGATCCCCTGGAGGAGGAAATGGCAACCCACTCCAGTATTCTTGGCTGAAAAGTCCCACAGACAGAGGAGCCTGGTAGACTGTAGTCCTAAGAGTTGCAAAGAGTAGGACATGGCTGAGTGACTAAACACACACACACATTGTGTGAAACACAGAAAACTATGATGAAGAGAATAAGAATCATCTGTAATTTTGCTACCCAGAGATAACTGCTCTGAACATGCCTTGATTTCACTCTAGCCATTCATTTCTTTCTCCCCCTCCCCACATAAAATTACAGGTATGTGCATCACCCAACATGCTAAAGCTCCAGTATTTCTAACCCAGGCCAGTGGGAATAATACTTGTGAAATTAGCTGCCTGAATTTTATAATGAAGAACACTTTACAGAAATTCCTTTTTGTAGCCATCTTTGGTGGGACCAAAGACATTCTATATTAATAGTCCTACAAAGTGGGGAACAGAATTCTGCCCTGTATTAAACAGAATGAAATTGCAGAATATATGAAGAAGGAGGACCTTTTAAAACTTCTGGCTTTTCTTTCCTTTTTTCCTTTGCTATTACATGGAGATGCCCTTCACTCTGAAATCTTGGCAGGTAATTATCAGAGACCCTTTTTTAGGTTCCCCAATGTCTTCCCTTCTGGGGCACCAGGTTCTACTTTTAGTAGGTGCCCCCTTTCTCTTGGAGATAATCACATCAATTGGTCTCTTGTTCCAGGGGGATATGACCTAGAATCAGTTTTGTCTTTTAGAAATGAGGTCGCTTTCCTGGGGGAGGTGTCAGAAGACTGTGGGAAGCCCCAGACTGGGAGAGGAGGTTCTTCTTGTTTTTTTTCTGGTCACCCCCTGCAGAGGTAGTGACTGTGCTGGTCAGTGAAGGATAAACACTGGTCTGTATGTCTCTAGCCCCTGTCCGTTCTCTGAAATGGTTTGGGCGAAGGTTATCAATGTCCTCCCACAATGGACCAGTTCCTAGTTTCTTTTCCATCCCATGTAACTTGACCTCTAGGTAGTATTTGAAATTATCAGCTGCCTGAAACTTGAATATCCTCCCCTATACTCTTTCTCACTCTTCCTTTTTGACTGCAGTCTTGGTCCTTCACTGTCTGGTTGTCTGCCATCCACCCTCAAATAGCTAGGTTGTTTAGGTGCTTTGGGCAGTCTTGAAGATGGCTCCCTGTGTAATACCCTCTTTTGAATGTGGGCTGAACCTAGAGACTCACTCCTAACCAACAGAAGATCAATAGGATGTCCTTTCTGAGATTAGGTTACAAAGAAATCATGGCTTCTGTCTTGCTCACTCTTTTAGACAAGAAGATGCCACATGGCGAGGAACTGAGAAGACTTCTGGTTATCAGCCACTAAGGACTTAAGACCCTCAGTCCAGCACTCATGAAGAACTGAATCTTGCCAATGATCACAGGAGTGATCTTGGAAGCATATCCTACCCCAGTCTAGACTTGGGACTAGATAACTGTCCTGGCTGACATCTTGTCTACAGTCTAATCAAAGACCTTGAGCCAGAAGACCCAGCCAAGCTCTGCCCAGATTCCTGACTCCTAGAAACCCATGTAATAGATGTGTTGTTTTAAAGTTTTAAGCTACTCAGTTTTGGGTTAATTTGTTATGCAGCAATCATGTGAAATGCTGGGCTGGATGAAGTTCAAGCTGGACTCAAGATAGCCAGGAGAAATATCAACAACCTCAGATAGGCAGATGAGATACAGCTTCCCTGGTAGCTCAGCTGGAAAAGAATCCGTCTGCAATGCAGGAGATCCTGGTTCAATTCCTAGGTTGGGAAGATCCCCTGGGGAAAGGACAGGCTACCCACTCAAGTATTCATGGGATTCCCTGGTGGCTCAGATGGTAAAGAATTTGCCTGCATTTTGGGAGACCTGGGTTCAACCCCTGGGTTGGGAAGATCCCCTGGAGGAGGGCATGGCAACCCACTCCAGTATTCTTGCTTAGAGAATTCCCATGGTCAGAGAAGCCTGGCTAGAGTCCATGGGATCGCAAAGAGCCAGACGTGACTGAGTGACTAAGCACACAAGCACAGATATGGAGATTACACCATTGTAAAGGCAGAAAGTGAAGAGGAACTAAGGAGCCTCTTGATGAAAGTGAAAGAGGAATGTGGAAAGCTGGCTTAAAACCCAACATTTAAAAAACTAAAGCTTCTGCACAGCAAAGGAAACTATAAGCAAGGTGAAAAGACAGCCTTCAGAATGGGAGAAAATAATAGCAAATGAAGCAACTGATAAAGGATTCATCTCCAAAATATACAAGCACCTCCTGCAGCTCAATTCCAGAAAAATAAACGACCCAATCAAAAAATAGGCCAAAGAACTAAACAGACATTTCTCCAAAGAAGACATAAAGATGGCTAACAAACACATGAAAAAATACTCAACATCCCTCATAATCAGAGAAATGCAAATCAAAACCACAATGAGATACCATTTCACACCAGTCAGAATGGCTGCTATCCAAAAGTCTACATGCAATAAATGCTGGAGAGGATGTGGAGAGAAGGGAACCCTCTTACACTGTTGGTGGGAATACAAACTAGTACAGCCACTATGGAGAACAGTGTGGAGATTCCTCAAAAAACTGGAAATAGAACTGCCATATGATCCAGCAATCGCACTCCTGGGCATACACACCAAGGAAACCAGAATTGAAAGAGACACATGTACTCCAATGTTCATTGCAGCACTGTTTATAATAGCCAGGACATGGAAGCAACCTAGATGTCCATCTGCAGACGAATGGATAAGAAAGCTTTGGTACATATACACAATGGAGTATTACTCAGCCATTAAAAAGAATGCATTTGAACCAGTTCTAATGAGGTGGATGAAACTAGAGGCTATTATACAGAGTGAAGTAAGCCAGAAAGAAAAACACCAATACAGTATACTAACGCATATATATGGAATTTAGAAAGATGCAAATGATAACCCTGTTTCAGTTCAGTCCAGTTCAGTCGCTCAGTCGTGTTCGACTCTCCACGACCCCATGAATCCTGTATACGAGACAGCAAAAGAGACACAGATGTATAGAATAGTCTTTTGGACTCTGTGGGAGAGGGTGAGGGTGGGATGGTTTGGGAGAATGGCATTGAAACATGTATATTATCATATGTGAAATGAATCGCCAGTTCAGGGTTGATGCATGTTACAGGATGCTCAGGGCTAGTATGTGGGGATGACCCAGAGGGAGGACAAGGGGAGGAGGGAGGTGGGAGGGGGGTTCAGGAGGGGGAACTCATGTACACCCGGGGTGGATTCATGTCAATGTATGGCAAAACCAACCAATATAATATTGTAAAATAATTAGCCTCCAATAAAAAAAAAAAAACAAAACTAAAGATCATGGATCTGGTCCCATCACTTCATGGCAAATAGATGGGGAAACTATGGAAACAGTGGCAGATTTTATTTCCTTAGACTCCAAAATCACTGGGATGGTGACTGCAGCCATGAAATTTAAAGACACTTGCACCTTGGAAAGAAAGTTATGACAACTGTAGACAGCGTATTAAAAAGCAGAGACATCACTTTGCTGATAAAAGTCCATATAATCAAAGCTATGGTTTTTCAGTAGTCATGTATGGAAGTGAGAGCTGGACCATTAAGAAGGCTGAGTGCCAAAGAATTGATGCCTTTGCACTGTGGTGTTGGGGAAAACTCTTGAGAGTCCCCTTGGACTGCAGGGAGACCAAACCAGTCAATCCTAAAGGAAATCAACCCTGAATATTCATTGGAAGGACTGATGCTGAAGCTGAAGCTCCAATACTTTGGCCACCTGATGCAAAGAGGTCTTTTTCACTGGAAAAGACCCTGATGCTGGGAAGGATTGAGGGCAGGAGGAGAAGGGGATGACAGAAGATGAGATAGTTGGATGGCATCACTGACTCAATGGACATGAGTTTGAGCAAACTCTGGGAGATGGTGAAGGACAGGGAAGCCTGGCATGCTGAAGTCCATGAGGGGTCACAAACGTCGGACACGACTGAGCTACTGAACAATATTAGATTTCCATCATCCATTCTCCTTCACCTTTTCCATCACCTTCTCCCTAGAAAATCTCATCCACATTAGTGGATTTGAGTATCACTTGTTCGGTTAGGATGCCTGTGACTTTAAGACCAATCGGTAGGTTTAGTGAGATGAGTCTTAAGTATAGGATAGCATCCACATTTCTTACCATGATCTACAGAACAGGAGTTGGTGATGGACAGGGATGCCTGATGTGCTGCAGTCCATGGGGCTGCAAAAAGTCAGACATGACTGAGCGACTGAACTGAACTGAATAGAAAATAATTCCAGTTACAACCTGGTGACCTCTGTCCACCTTTCCTTTCCCATATGCCATCATTTCGTCCTTGGCTCATGAAGGATCAGCTCTGCTGTGTTCATATTCATCAAGCTTATTTAATCTCATGGTCTTTGCAGTCACATTCGCCCTCTCTGGAATCTTCTTCCCTCTCTGAAATGTTTCTCGTCTGCATTTTTATATCGTTTGATCCTTCTCATCCTTTAGATCTCTGCCCAAGTATTATCTCCTAAAAGGTCCTTCCCTGACCATCCGCCGAATCACATCGCATGCTTTACTGCACCTCTCCTGCATCAGTTTGTGATTTTCTCAGCTCCGCTCCTAAACGCCAGGTCCTTGGCTGGGGCCTCTGCTGTCCTTTGTTGTACTTTAGTCACTCAGTTGTGTCTGACTCTTTGCAACCACATTGCCTACCAGGAAGTCACCCGTTCTAGTCATCACTGAATTCCTGGCACATAGCCCAGTTCCTAGTGCAAAGCAGGTTCTTAATATTTATTTGTTGAATGACTGAAAGATTGCGGCCCTACCATACCTGGACACAGTCCATGTGTGGACCAGCCAAGGACTTCCCAGTGCTTCTGCCATGGGTGTTCCTGTTTTGGCTGCTGAACATCCAAGTATCCTTATTATTTAAAAAAATTTTTTTTTTTAGAATTTATTTGGCTGCACTGGGTCTTAGTTGTAGCATGTGAACTCTTGGTTACAACAGGTGGGATTTAGTATCCTGACCAGGGATTGAACCTAGGCACCTGCATTGAGAGTTTGGAGTCTTAGCCACTGGACCACCAGGGAAGTCCTAAGCATCTTTCTTTGAGGGAACCCAAATTAGGTGGTAGGTAGGACAGATGAAGGACCTTGCCAACTACGGTGGGTTGAAGTGTGTCTCCCCCAAAAGTTATGTTGAAACTCAGACTCTTAGTACCTATGAATATGACCTGATTTGGAAGCAGGGTCTTTGAAGATGTACACAGTTGACATGAGGTTATACTGGAGTAGGGTGGGGATGTTATACTGGAGTAGGGTGGGCTTTAATCTAATGACTCATATCCTTATAAGAAGGCTGTGTGTGGAAAGAGGCATGGACTGGAGTGATGCCTACAAGCTGAGGAATGCCAAAGCTTGCTGGAGGGCTTCCCTGGTGGCTCAGTGGTAAAGAACCCACCTGCCAATTCAGGACACACAAGTTCAATCCCTGGGCCGGGAAGATCTCCTGAAGAAGGAAATGGCAAGCCACTCCAGTATTCTTGCTTGGGAATTCCATGAACGAGAGGAGCCTGGCAGGCGACAAACCATAGGGGTCGGGAAGAGTTGGACACAGCTTAGCAACCGAATGAGAACAATAACAAGGCTTTTTGGCAAGCGTTAGAAGCTGGAAGAGGCAGGGAAGTTCCTCCCCTAGACCCTTTGTGGGGAGCGTGACCCTGCCAACCTTTTGGTTCAGAATTCTGGGCTTCAGAACTGCGAGAGAATAAATTCCTATTCTTTTAAGCCACTCGGCTTGTGGTGATTTGTTATGGTAGCCCTAGAAGACTCGTACAGTGACATGTGTCCCTTTAAGTCTGAGGTCCCCTGCCTACTGCTGGCCTTTCTCTATGTAACAGTCCCTTGTGCTCACTGGAAGGGACTCTGCCTGCCAATGTGGGAGTCACAGGAGACAGTTTCGATCCTTGGGTTGGGAAGATCCCCTGGAGGCAGAAATGGCAACCCACTCTAGTATTCTTCCCTGGGAAATCCCATGGACAGAGGAGCCTGGCAGGCTACAGTTCACGAGGCTGCAAAGAGTCATACACGATTTAGTGACCACACACATGCACGCACAAAATAGACACAGCATGACATTCATCATCTTCACCGTTTTCAAGTGTACAGTTCGGCGGCATAAGCACATTCACACTGTTGCATAACTGTCACCACCATCCATCTCCAGAACTGACTCATCTTCCCAAACTGAAACTGTCCCCATTAAACATGAACTCCGCACCCCCTCCCCCGGGCCCTGGCCCCCACTCTCCTACTCTGTCTCTGTGAATCTGACTGCTCTAGGGACTTCATATAAGTGGAATCATCAAATACTTGTCCTTTTGTCTCTGGCTTATTTCACTTAGCATAATGTCCTCACAGTGCATCCACATTGTACCATGTAGGCATGATTCTAATTGTGAACTAGGAAAAATATCCCCACTTCGAAAGTAATCCACCAACATTTTAATGGTGAGTATGAAGAGGATTTGGTGATTTTTTTTTTGTTTCCTTCTACCCTTTCTGCATTTCCCCAATTTTTCTACAATGAATATGCATTACTTTGACAATAAGAAGGTCTTTAAAAAAATTACCTCCTGTTTATCTCTCCCTTTCTTGGGCTCCAAAGTCACTGTGGATGGTGACTGCAGCCATGAAATCAAAAGACGCTTGCTCTGTGGAAGAAAAGATATGACAAACCCAGTGAAAGTGAAAGTCGCTCAGTCATGTCTGACTCTTTGTGACCCTATGGACTGTACAGTCTGTGGAATTCTCCAGGCCAGAATACTGGAGTGGGTAGCCGTTCCCTTCTCCAGCAGATCTTCCCGACCCAGGAATCAAACTGGGGTCTCCTGCATTGCAGATGGATTCTTTACCAACTGATCTAATGACAAACCTAGACAGCACATTAAAAAGCAGAGACTTCACTTTGCTGACAAAGGTCTGTATAGTCAAAGCTGTGGTTTTTCCAGTAGTCATGTATGGATGTGAGATTTGGACCATAAAGAAGGTTGAGTGCTGAAAAATTGATGCTTTCAAATTGTGGTGCTAGAGAAGACTCTTGAGAGTCCCTTGAACTGCAAGGATATCAAACCAGTCAGTCCTAAAGGAAATCAACCCTGAATATTCATTGGAAGGACTGATGCTGAAACTCCAATACTTTGGCCACCTGATGCGAACAGCTGACCCATTGGAAAAAACCGTGATGCTGGGAAAGACTGAAGGCAAAAAGAGAAGGGGGCAGCAAAGGATGAGATGGTTAGACGGCATCACTGACTCAATAGACATGAATTTGAGCAAACTCCGGATGACAGTGGAGGATATGGGAGCCTGGCGTGCTGCAGTCCATGCGGTGGCAAAGGGTCAGACATGACTCAGTGACTGAACAACAGCAGCAGTTCTGCTAGGGCTCCCCAGTTCCTGGATATACTACTAAAAGTAGTACTAACTTCTACTAGTTAGAAGTACTAACTTCTAGTCTACTCATTGCCCATTTATTTTTCTGTCACCTCTTCTAAATACCTGTCTGAACAACAAGTCTCAGCAGAGTGCAAATATACAAACTGGACACGTTGAGGAGCGATTGGTGAAGGTGTGGGAAGAGGGCTAGGAACCCATATGGGATGACACACTATCAAAGTTAGTCACACCTGGGAGCAGTTATCCATACCCGGAAGAACATTCTGGAGAGGAGGGAGCAGTGACTTCTAGAATTTGGAAAGAGCCACCTGCCTGGACCTGTGTTCTACAGTCTAGGGGCACAGACATCTGCAATGAGTATGGAGGGAGGGGCCTGAGGGAAAAACTACTGAGGTCTCACTCTCCACCCGCTGTCCTCCTGCAAGGGGCTTCCTTTGCCTGAGCCCAGCAAGAAGCCTCAGCTGGCGCTAGTGGTAAAGAACCTGCTCGCCAATGTAGGAGATGCAAGAGACACGGGTTCCATCCCTGGGTTGGGAAGATGCCCTGGAGGAGGGCACAGCAGCCCACTCTAGTATTCTTGCCTGGAGAATCTTATGGACAGAGGCGCCTGGTGGGCTACAGCCCATAGGATTGCAAAGAGTTGGACATGACTGAAGCTGCTGAGCATGCAAGCTGAAGTCAGAGAGCAAACGAAACTGTTGGTATGATCCATGAGGGTCAGTGTCCTAAGACCAGAATTAGAGGAGGATGGAGAGTGTCTCAGGAGGCTGTACGGAAGTTGTATGGTGCCACTTTTCACCAGAGATTGAGCTCTGAGCGCAGGGCTGGGCTTCCTCACCCAGTACAATGTTGGGCACCAAACAGGTGTTCATTGGACTTCCCGGTGGTCCAGTGGTTAAGATGACACATGTCCAAAGCAGGGGTCCTGGCTTTGATCCCTGGTCAGGGAACTAGATCTATGGGGAACACATGTACACCCGGGGTGGATTAATGTCAATATATGGCAAAACCAATACAATATTGTAAAGTAATTAGCCTCCAATTAAAATAAATAAATTAAAAAAAAAAGTTTGCATTGCATTCTGTATGCTGAAACAAAAGATCAAAGAGCCGGGTGCTGCAACTAAGACCCAGCATAGCCAAATAAATAAATAAGTAAAAATAAATATTAAAGCAAACAAAATAAAACCCCCAAAGGTGTTTATCAACGTTGAATAAATAATCATGAACTACAAGGAGACTGACTTTTAAATCGTAAAACATACAAGTTTTACCATTGTAACCACTTTTTCCATTTTTATTGACATATAAGGTTGTAGAAGTTTTGGCCTCCCAGGTGGCACTAGTGATAAAGAATCTGCCTGCTAATGCAGGAGATGCAAAAGACATGGGTTTGACCCCATGGACAGAGGAGCCTGGTGGGCCACAGTTAATGGGTTGTAAAGAGTGGGACTCCAGTATTCTTGCCTGGAGAATCCCACTGACTGAGAAGCCTGGTAGGCTACAGTCCACGGGGTCGCAAAGAGTCGGACACGACTGAGCGACGGAATGGAACGGAACGGAACGGAAAGAGTGGGACAGGATTGAGCAACTGAGTGCACACGCGCGCACGTGCGCGCACACACACACATTGTAGAAGTTTAAGGTGTATAATGTGTTGATTTGATACATATATTTGTTGCAAAATGATTTCCACCATAGCTGTTGCAACCATTTAAAAGGCATGTTAGTGATAAGTACACTCAAATTTTTTGTAGCTATCACCACTATCTAGCTCCAAAATTTTTTCATCACCCTGAAAGGAAACCCCATACCCATAAAGCGATCACTCCCCATCCCCTTCTTGCTCCAGCTCCTGGTAACCACTAATCTGCTTTCTTTTTCTATGGATTTACCTATTCTGAATATCTTTTATTTTTATTATTATTATTTATTTGGCTGCGCTGGGTCTTAGTTGTGGCAGGTGGGATCTAGCTCCCTGACCAGGGATGGAACCTGGGCTTCCAGCATTGGGGACATACAATCTTACCCTCTGGACCACCAGGGAAGTCCCAGATTTACCTACTCTGAAAATCTTGTGTGAAAGTGTTAGTTGCTCAGTCATGCCCGACTCTTTGCGACTCCATGGACTGTAGCTCACCAGGCTCCTCCTTTCTTTGGATTCTCCAGGCAAGAATACTGGAGTGGGTTGCCATGTCCTTTTCCAGGGGATCTTTCTGACCCATGGATTGAAGCCAGGTCTCCCGGATTGCAGGCGGATTCTTTACCGTTTGAGCTACATGGGAAGCCAGATATCTTACATAAATATAAAATATTGACTGAATTTTGGAGGTAGGTAACTCATCCCTTCGTCTCTGACTTTCTTCTTTGCTCCCCTGAAATTCTGCTTGTGGTTGCAGACAGTTGGCTTGCCGAGCAGGCCACTCTGGTAAGGAGGGTGGGGTCGAAGGAGGGGGGCCTGGCCTTCCTCTTCCCCCTCCCAAGCTGCCAGCCGTAATAAGACACTCCCTCTCCCTTAATGACTCTGGGGGCTTCGGGGATGCCGCAGGCTAGCTCTGCCCTAATTAATTCATAGGGAGTGAGTGCTTCCTGCAGAGTAATTAGCCTCAATTCCTCCATCCCTTGCTCCTTGTGGCTCAATCCTTGCTCAGGCCCCATCCCACCACTGGAGCAATCGTCTGGGACAACCTGGGGATGCTCTGTTTGGGTTGGCCTGGCTTCCTAATGCTGGGGCCAGAGCTGGAGACTCTGGTCAGGGCGGACCTGGGGTGGGCTCAAACTCTGGTTGCACCATTTATTAACAATGCAGCCTGTGACTTAACTTCTTTGAGCCCGCTTTCCCACTATAAATGGGAGCCAGTACCCTTTCCTTTCTTGAAAGAATGAAAGAGGGGATCCAGGGCTAAGACTCTGTGCTCCCAATTCAGAGGGCCAGGGGTTTGATCCCTGGTCAGGGAACTAAATCCCATATGCTGAAACTAAAGATCCTGAGTGCTGCAACTAAGACCTGTAGTGCGTGCGCGCATGCGTTCACACACACACACATACACACACACACACACACACACACACACACATACAAGGATGGAAGAGATACTCACAGGAACAGAGCAAGAGTGAGGAAAATAAGGGACTTATCTGTAAAATGTTGTGTGTTTTTGTGTCAGACTATTTTTGACCTCATGGACTGTAACCCACCAGGCTCCTCTGTCCATGGAATTTTCCAGGCAAGAATACTGGAGTGGGGTGCCATTTCCTTCATAGGGGATCTTCCCCACCCAGGGATCAAACCTTGTCTCTTGCATCTCCTGTACTGGCAGGTGGATTCTTTACCACTGTGACACCTGGGAAGTCCAACTTGTTAGGGGTGTCCAAGAAAACCTCTGTAATTAAGAAAAATCATATCAGAATATTATTGCTGGAATATTAACCTTGAGAAGTGATAGATATGTTTATGGCCCTGATGGTGGTGATAGTTTCATGGGTCTCTGTTGATGTTGTTTAGTTCAGATTTTTACCTGTTGTTATACCTCAGTAGAATAGTTAAGAGAAATGAACAGGGCAATGAGACACAAAGTGAGTCTGTGTGTATCTGTAACTCTGAAATACTGAAATAAGTCAGTTTTTTCTTGACAAATTATTCTTTGAAATTCTAAAAAGAGTAGATATATGTATATGTATAATTGATTATTTTTGCTGTACGCCTGAAACTAATACAACATTGTAAATCAACCACTTTCTAATAAAATAAAAACATTTTAAAATAATTTAAAAATTACTCTTTGAAGATATGGTTATGTTATCTTTTCCCTATTCAGAGATAATAGGGATGTTCTCTGATAGAAAAGATAAATAGTATTCCAATTTTAATAATTAAAAAGTCACAGAGGGACTTACCTGGCGGTCCAGTGGTTAAGACTCTGCACTCCCCATGCAGGGGGCCAGTTTCTGGTCAGGGAGCTAGATCCTGCACGCCACAAGTGAGAGCCTGCATGCCCTAACTAAAGAGCTCGTGTGCCGTGACTGAAACTGGGTGCAGTCAAAAGAAAGTCACACAGAATTAATGCAAAAATCCACAGTATGCAAAATGTCAAAATGTTTATTTTAAAGACAGAATCAGTAAGAGTGTTAAGTTGAGCTATACGAAAGTCTGAAGCACAAGGAAAAATCAGGAATTCTGATCTTGTCTTTATTTGAAATGCTGATAACTTGTTCACTGTGGAATTTTTGCATTAATTTGATTTTTAAAAACACTGCATTGAAATACTCTTGAGTTTTTCTGGGCATTTCTTTACTTTTCCTTAAATTAAGGTGAAATTCTAACAACATGAAATTAACCATTCGAAAGAGTACAATTCAACTGCTCAGCCATAAAAAAGGAAGAAATAATGCCATTTGCAATATTATTTGGCTGGAACTAAAGATTATCACACTAAGTGAAATAAGTTAGGAAGAGAAAGGCTACATTTTCACAGAAGTGAAAGAAAGAGTCTGTAGCATCAAGGAATATAGTGTTTGTTGTCCATGATAAAATCTGGACTTTTAAGGGAAAATTATAATTTTGAAAAACTTGTATTTACTACTGCAATCTTGACAGCTTGCCAACACTTAAAGACTTTTCTGATGAGATTGGTAGTCAGATTAACAAATGTTACTTTTTGATACTGAATAATGAAATGTGTTAATACTTGGATGATCTGTGTAATTCAGGTGACTAGTGAATGATGTTTCAAAATCATCCATAGTTAAAAGATGCACTCCATGGATTGTAATGTTAATAGAGTAGTAAAGGTTCAGTGATAGTTTCAGATTCTGCTCTGCAACTATCTTTTAAAACATGTCAAGCCTCGGTACAATCTCAAAGAATAGGTATAATAACCTAAACAGCTGATTAAAATACTCCTATCTTTTCCAACCATCTGGGTGTTTCTGCTTAGAGACGCATTATTTGATACATATTGTTGATTCATTAACATTGAATTCACAGCCAATAGCACTGTAACTCATGCTTGAATGAAGCTTATCTAACACATAGATTTTCTCCATGAAGCACAACACAGTCTTCCTGTGCTAAAGAACATTAGGCAGCACTTTCGCACTAGGCCAGGGGCCATTCCAAACAGCAAAATCAACAAAGAACACAAAAATTTGAAAAATGTATCACTAAACAGATTGTGGAAAGGACATTTTGTATGCTATGACACTTTAAACAAGAAGGTAGAGGGTTGTCAACCAGTTCAAATTTTTCATCACTCTGTGCATGACCATGAAAGTGCCATGGATATTGAATTTAGGGTACATAAAAATTTTAGCAGGTCCGTGAATTTACAAATATGGAATTCTCACACAAGGAGGGTCAACTGTATGAGAATCTTGCTTTCTTTTTTTTTTTCAAAGGTTTTTAAAATAACATTTATTTCTTAAAAGTTAACGTGCATAATAGGAAACCAAAAAACACAAGAAGCAAAAAACAGTCATTCACAATCACAGGCTTGTTTAATGTGTCCTTCTAGGTCTCATTTGTGTATTTTCACAACTAAGCATCCATTATTATGGAATTAAGATCATGCAGTTATGTATCATGCTGTTTCACACATCATGAATATTTATCATTTCAAAGTCTCAAAACCATAAGCATTTGATAACCAAGAATACACTACACCAACTCAATCTGGGAGGAAAAAAATGTCATCCTGCCTTTCTTGGTGACAAAAATTTCAGAAAAGACAAAAATGGCAACAAGCTTCTAGATAAAGATATTGGCAGAGTTATGATTAAAATACTGGTGGTGGTGGCTTAGTCACTAAGTCGTGTCCGACTCTTGTGACCCCAAAGACTGTAGCCTGGCAGGCTTCTCTGTCCATGATATTCTCCAGGTAAGAATACTGGAGTGGGTTGCTACTTCCTTCTCCAGGCTATCTTCCGAACCCAGGAATCAAACCCGGGTCTTCTGCTTTGCAGGAAGATTCTTTACCGACTGAGCTACAAGGGAAGCCCTTGTAAAATACTACATTCCCTTAATGTTCAATTAAAAGTGGCTGAGTACACAAAGTATAATGCTTGCTTTCTTTTTACTAAGTTAGACATTAAAGCAATTTGTGAAAGTGTAAAATATTGCTACTTTCATAGCTTTTTCCTTGTTTTGGAAAATATAGTTATTTTTCATAAAAATCTGCTATTTATGTTAACATGTAATGAACTTATTTTTATCCTAAAATGAATATTTAAGTATGTTCAGTTTTAATTTCCAATACAGTGAAGATTAGTAAGTATAACATATAGACAAAAACTCTTTTGAATCCTCCATAATTTCTTTCAGTTTTTTTTTAATAAAGATTTTTTTTATGTGGACAGTTTTTAAAGTCTTTGTTGAATGTGTTACTATACTGCTTCTGTTTTATGTTTTGGCCACTACGCATGTGGGATCTTAACTCCCCAACCAGGGATTGAACCTGCACCCCATTCACTGGAAAGCAAAGTCTTAACCATTGGACCACCAGGGAAGTACTCCTTTCCATGATCTTTTTAATCAGTTGACAAAATTTCTTAGGATAGTTTTAGATTTACGGAAAAACTGAAAAGAGTGCAGCTGCTGTTGCTGGTGCTAAGTCGCTTCAGTCATGTCTGACTCTGTGTCGTGTCCAGCTGCTGAGACCCTATGGACAGCAGCCCACCAGGCTCTTCGGTCCACAGGATTCTCTAGGCAAGAATACTGGAGTGGGTTGCCACTTCCTTCTCCGAAAAGAGTGCAGAGAATTTCCATATCCTCTGACCCCCACCCCCACCCCAAATTTCCCCTATTATTATTCCCCTACTATTAGTATCTCTCAGGTGGCTCAGTGGTAAAGAATCCACCTGCCAATTCAGGAGACCTGTGTTCAATCCCTAAGTCTGGAAGATCTCCTGGAGAATGAAATGCAACTCATTCCAGTATTCTTGCCTGGGAAATCCCATGAACAGAGGAGCCTGGAGGGCTATAGTCCAAAGGGTCGAAAAGAATCAGACATGACTGAACCACTGAGCACACAGGTGTAAAAGTGGGCTTTCTAGGTGGCTCAGTAGTAAAGAACTCGTCTGCCAATGCAGGAGATGTGGATTCCGTCCCTGGGCTAGGGAAGATCCCCTGAAGAAGGAAATGACAGTCCACTCCAGCATTCTTGCCTGAAAAATCCTACAGACAGAGCAGCCTGGTGGGCTCCATGGGGTCACAAAAGAGCTGGACACGACTGAGTGGCTAAACAACAACAATTGGTTATTCTAAGGTACAGCTAAGTTTGAGAACTGCTTATCTATTAATAGAAGGTGCTGTGTCAAGAAGGAAAGTGGGGGCTATATGCACAGAGTTGGAACTGGGGTGACTGCTTGCTGGCTGTGTGATCTTGGTTCAGTTACTGAACCTCTCTGAGAGCCTGTCCCCTCATCTGCAAATTGAGGGTAGTGATAGCTACTACATAGGAGTGAAGATTAAATACGTGTAAAAGAGCCTGGCTAGACTAGGAGGTTGCCATAAGTAATTGCTCGGTAATAATAACAGCAAACACATACTGGGGTTTTAATCACACGCCAAGCTCTGTGCTCAACTCTTAAAAATGGCAATTAGTAGGAGATACTGGAAGGGACCAAATCAGTGCCTTTGGGAAGAAAAGCAAAATCAACACTGCCCGGGGTATCCTAAAGAGAGCAAAGAATAATATTAATTACAAGGCTACCAGCAGTGATTTGCCTCCCACTTGCACAAGGCTTCATGCTGCACGGAGGATTTCCAGGCTCACGCTCACTTTAATTTTCTCAGCTTCAATCTTCTGTGGGGTTGGCAGAGTCACCTCCATTGTTTAAATGAGGAGACCAGGCTCAGAGAGGGAGACGGGCTGACCCAAGCTCACACAGCGGCCAAGTGGCCAAAGATGGACTCGGAGGGAGAAGCCGGGCAGCCGAGTCCGCGCCGCGCCTTCCCTAGACCTCCGACAGGATGCGGGCGCCGGCCCAGTGGCGCCGAGGCCTGGTCCCCGCGCTCTCCAGGGACGGTCAGAAGTCTGGAGGGCCCGGGAGGCGGCGGGAGGCCGGGGCTCGGAGGCGCGGCTCCGAGCTGGGGGCGGGGGCTAGACGCGCTGGAGGCCACTCACCCCTCCCCAAACGCGCGGTGCCCTTTCTCCCGCGCGGCTGCTGAGCCCGGGCTGGGCGCGGGGGAGGCGGGGGTGATCCCGGAGGGGATCCCGCCCCCCCACTCCACCGGCCCGGCGCCCCCACACCCACGTGAACGCGGGGCCGGCGCGGCTCCCACCAGCTGCACAGCGCGTCGCGGCTCCGCGCCGGTACCTCGGCCTTTTTGGTTCTGGAGCGGGCGCTGCGCGGTCTCCGGCGGGTCCCCGTTGCCCCGGCCCGGCGCTTGGCTGGCCTCCGGCACCTGCATCCCCGCGCAGCGCGCAGGCGGACGCGCGGGAAGGCCGCCCCCGCGGCTCCTGGCGCTGGTGAGTGCGAGCCCCGCGGCTCCGAGATTTGGGGCAGGCGGGATCGGGGCCGGCTGGGCCTATCATGGGGTCAGGCGGGGGAGCCCCCTTTCGCCCCCGTTCTTATCTCATCTGCTCTTTGTCTCAGCTGCTCCCTGCCCGTAGAGTCGTAGCCTCCGCTCGTCTCCTGCAGCCCTGGTGAGTTTCCTGTCTCCTTGGTTACCCGTCTCCGCTCTTGTCCATCCTGTCCCTCTTATCCGTGGCCTCTACCCGTGGACAGGTTTCCATCTTTGCCTGATGCCTGGTCCCTTTCCAAGGCTTGGTTCCCTTCCCTATTAGGGGGTTTATTCCTCCAATCCGGAGGGACCTGATTGTGGCTGAGACGTTGACCACCGCTGCGGGGGGACTGGGTCCGAAGTTCTGTGAGGGGGTGGTGGTTGTGATGGTGTGTGTGTGTGTGTGTGTGTGTGTGTGTGTGTGTGTGAGACTGAATTTGAGTAGGAGTGCCAACCCACAGAGATGTGTGAGGCTGAATGTTTAAATGTGGGAAGGAATTTCGATGTCTGAAGTTTTGTGTCTTGTGTCCCAAGTTGTGTGTGTGTGTGTGTATTATGCACCTGCCTGTATAGAGCTTCATTTACAAGGGGAGTTGTGCAAGATCCTGAAGGTGTGTGTGTATGGAGCTGTGTGTCTGAGGAGGACTGTGGGGTTTTGTGTCTGATGGCGTGCATGAATGTCAAGTGTGTGTATGTTTGTGTGTATAGGAATTGTATGACATGCTGCATGAATAGAGCTCCTTTACTTTTTTTTAAATTGAAGTAAAGCTGATGTACAGTTTTACATAAACTACAGGTATACAATACAATAGGGGCTTCCCAGGTGGCGCAGTGGTAAAGAATCTGCCTGCCAAACTGGAGATGCAGGTTTGATCCCTGGGTCAGGAAGATCCCCAGGAGAAGGAAATGAATCCACTCCAGAATTTTTGCCTGGAAAATCCCATGGACAGAGGAGCCTGGTGGGTTACAGTCCATGGGGTCGCAAAGAGTTGGACACGACTTAGTGACTGAGCACCCATCCAATATAGTGATTCACAATTTTTAAACATGTACTTCATTTATAGTTATTGTGAAGTGTTGGCTATATTCCCTATGTTGTACAATATATCCTTATATCTTATTTTATACACAATAATTTGTCTATATAACTTCCTACTCCTGAGTTGCTGCTCCCCGCTTCACTCTCCTCACTGGTAACCACTAATTTGTCCTCTAAACCTGTGAGTCTGTTTCTCTTTTGTTATGTTCTCTAGTTTGTTGTGTTTTCTAGATTTCACATATAAGTAATATGCAGTGTTTGTCTTTCTGACTTAATTCACTTAGTATAATGCCTGGAGTTGCATTTCTGAAGTTGTGTGTGTTGTATGTTGAACAGTTCTGTGTGTGTGAGACTGTGTGTCTTTGTGTAGTTGTGTAAGTGTCAGTTGTACATAAGAGGTGTGTGAGGTTGTGTGTTCAAGTGTGTGTAATGTGTGTGATTTCCTCCTTCTCCTTCTCTCCCTTCACTCACTCCTCAGGCTAGCAGAGTATTGAGATAAAATGCATGGAAAGCATCCTCGTTTGCCCATTGTAGTTTGCTTCAGCTTTAGAATGTAGAAGTTCCTTCTTCTTCTCCTTGGTTCTGAGAGAAGGGTGGCTTTCACATCTCATCACATCTGAAAGTCTGGAGGTTGAGGGAAGCAGGTGGGGCACTTGTCTTTGAACTCCTGCAGATATTGGGGACACTGGTAGGGTCATTGCCTTATCAGGAGCCTAAGAAGCAGGGCCAAGAGAAGGCCCAGGACCAGGAAAGGCTAGACAAGAGAGAACCAGTTGTGAGGGGAGAAGCCCCCCGGGGTCCAAGAGAGACTGAGAAGGGGCCACGTGGAGGCCAAATTCCTGGGAAAAACATTTCAAGTCAAACACTGCTTGGCAATGTTAAGACTGTGCAAGACTGATGAGAAAACTCTCTTTCCTGTCAATGTTTTTCTCTGTCTTCAGTCATATGTCTGTTGGACTGATGCTTTTTATTAACTGTGGTTGTCATCTGTTTCACGCTCACTAGGTGCTAAGTGTCACATGAATCGAGTCATCAAATCACATAGAAAGTGACTGGGTCCTGCAAGGTGGAGTTGGATTTGAAACAAAGAGCTCATGTGTGCTCTTCCTCTAGGCCAGGGTTCTGCAAAAATTTTCGGTGAAGGACCAGCAATAGTGTATGGACATCCATAAAATCTCTTTTGTCCCAGCAACCCAACTCCACCGTTGTAGCATGAAAGTAGGTGTAGAGAATAAAGAAATAAGGATGGCTATGTGCCAATAAAACTTTATTTACAAAAACAAGCAGCGGGCCAGAGTTGACCCTTGGACAATGGCTTGTCCATCCCTGCTGTTTCTCTTAAGGAAGACATAGGAAATAGACAAACTAACTCTGGATTTTTTGTGATGAGTTCACATCTCAGCTGAATAACTCCTTTCAACCCATGGGCAAGCTTCACAATACTTCTTGATGACTGGGAACATGCATCTTAGAGGTGAGGGAGTAATCGCATATTTGGTTTCCTATCTGGGATTTTTCACAGCCAGCTGAAAAACACCATCGTGATTTCAGAATCCTTTGGAGCAAGATCCCAACTGGGGTTTGACTTTGGAACTAGGACTTGGAGCTGAAGGAAGCAGAGCCTGGAAAGCTGAGGCAGATACCCTATCCCTGGGAAATGCGGGGTGCATAAGAGGACAAGAAAGGCAGTGATCTCAGAAAAGTAGCTGCTCAGCCAGTGGCAGCACCGCTCCCCCCCACCCCCAAAAAAGTTCAGGGAACTAGCTATTGGTCTATCTCTGATAGACTCCCACTTGATCTGGATGAATTCAGGCACTGGGGTTGGGATTAGGGCTTGGGGAAAGGGTGGCAAGGAGAAGAATCTGAAACCATGATCAGAGAGTAGCTGAGGAAGGCCAAGTTCTCCAGCCATCCAGGCAACCTGAATATGCACAGCTCAGCACAGGATACAATATTTACTGCCTTCCTTTGGTTTGGAGAGTTTTTTTTTCCCTCTAGGAGTCAGATGAATCTAGTGTGTCTGTCAGGAAACTGACAGCACACTCAAAAAGGGGAGTTGAAAATTAAGGACAATTTACAAGGTTAAACCAGTAAAGTTGGTACAACACTCAGGGAACAGCAAGAATAGGGGAGTGGCGGGGAGGGAGCGAGAGGGAGACCTGGGGAGAGCTGTGGCTGTAACAGAGAACCATCTTTATTACTTTTATAATTGAGATATGTATTGATACATAACACTGGATACATTTAAGATGTACGCTATGTTGTTTTGATATACTTATATGTTGTATAATATTGGTTTGGCCTGAAGAGTTCCTTTGGGTTTTCCCATATGATGGTATGGAAAAATCTGAACGAAGTTTTTGGCCAACACAGAAAGATGATTGCCACTGTAGCAGTAGCATTTTATCATGCCAATGGAGCCACAAACACTCAGTGGGAAAAGGCACTCTTTAACAGATGATGTTGGGAAAGCTGGTTAAACATGTGCAGAATAATAAAATCTGACCCCCATTTTATACTGGGCTTCCCTGGTGGTTCAGGGGGTAAATAATATGCCTGCCAATGTGGGAAATGTAGGTTTGTTGCCTGGGTTGGGAAGATCACTTGGAGAAGGAAATGGCAACCCATTCCAGTATTCTTGTCTGGGAAATCCTATGGACAGAGGAGCCTGGGCTACAGTCCATGGAGTCACGAAAGAGTTGGATGTGACTTAGCGACCAAATAACAATTTTATGCCTCTTATAAAAATTAACTTGAAATGAGTTCAGTGCAGTCACTCACTCATGTCCGACTCTTTGTGACCCCATGGACTGCAGCACGCCAGGCCTCCCTGTCCATTACCAACTCCTGGAGTTTACTCAAACTCATGTCCATTGAGTCGGTGATGCCATCCAACCATCTTATCCTCTGTCGTCCGCTTTTCCTTCTGCCTTCAATCTTTCCCAGAATCAGGGTCTTTTCCAGTTAGTCAGTTCTTTGCATCAGGTGGCCAAAGGATTGGAGTTTCAGCTTCAGCTACAGTCCTTCCAATGAACATTCAGGACTGATTTCCTATAGGATGGAGTGGTTGGATCTCCTTGCAGTTCAAGGGACTCTCAAGAGTCTTCTCCAACACCACAGTTCAAAAGCATCAATTCTTTGGTGCTCAGCTTTCTTTTTAGTTCAACTCTTACAGCCATACATGATTATTGGAAAAACCATAGCTTTGACTAGATGGACCTTTGTTGGAAAAATAATGTCTCTGATTTTTAATATGTGTCTAGGTTGGAGAAGGAAATGGCAACCCACTCCAGTGTTCTTGCCTGGAGAATCCCAGGGCCGGGGGAGCCTGGTGGGCTGCTCTGTCTATGGGGTCGCACAGAGTCGGACACGACTGAAGCGACTTAGCAGCAGCAGCAGCAGGTTGGTCATAGTGTTTCTTCCAAGGAGCAAGCATCTTTTGGTTTCATGGCTGCAGTCACCATCTGCAGTGATTTTGGAGCCCAACAAAATAAACTCTCTCACTGTTTCCATTGTTTCCCTGTCTATTTGCCATGAAGCGACAGGACTGGATGGATTGATTGGGCATAAGACTTAAATATATGACCTGAAACCATAAAACTGTTAGAAGAAAATGCTAGAAAGAAGTTCCTCTACACTGGTCCCAGCAATGAGTTTTTTTTTTTTTTTTCTGATATGACAGCAAAAGCACAAACAACAAAAGCAAAAATAATCAAGTGGTACTACATCAAACTTAAAAGCTTCTGTACGGCAAAAAAACCCAAAACCAAAACAACAGCAAAATGAAAAGGCAACCTACAGAAGGGGAGAAAAACTTTGCAGGTCATACATTGGATAGGGGTTAATATCCAAAATATATAAAGATTTCATACAACTCAGCAACAAAAATCAATCTGAAAAATGGGTAGAGGAACTAAATAGTCATTTTCCAAAGAAGATGTCCAAATGTCCAACAGCTGCAGAGGATTGTCTGATGGGAGCTGTGCCTGTGTGTGGTGTCCACACATTCTTTGCTACCCCATGGACTGTAGCCCGCCAGGCCTCTCTGTCTAGGGGATTTTCCAGGCAAGAATACTGGAGTGGGTTGCCATTTCTTCTTCCAGGGGATCTTCCTGACCCAAGGATCAAACCCGTATCTCTTGCATCTCCTGCATTGGCAGGTGGGTTCTTCACTACTGCATCACCTGGGAAGCCAGTCACTGCCAAACATGTGCCTGGCAGGGGGAGCTGGAAGAATGCTGCATCTCCATCTTTTCCCAATTTCCATTCTGCTGTTTTCCACTGGCTTCCACTGGCAAGGGAGCCTGGGCAATGCTATCTCTTGTGGTTAGCCTTTTGCCTGGGAATTAATCTAGAGGGATAACAGAATTTCCAGTATGCCTACACTAGAGACACTGCCACTTGCTGTGAGGTCATATAGGCAAGTCTGCTTATCTTTCCAGAATAGGAGGTGCCCAGGGCCCACAATACTTTTAGGGACCCATGCAAACGTTTATGCTTTTTTTTTTTTTGCTGAGCCGCATGGCATGTGGGATCTTAGTTCATTGATCAGGGATCAAACCCATGCTCTCCAAAAAGTGGAAGGGCAGTCTTAACCACTGAAATTCCTGTTTGTGCTTCTTTTAAAATGACAATAAATGATTTAACTTTCAGGTTGAAGAAAATGTTTTAATATATAATATTAATATATTTATTTAAAAAACTGGAGTGAAATGTACACAGAACAACCCTCAACTTTAAAATGGCATTCAGTGGCATTTAGTTCATTTGCAACATTGTACAGCAATCACCTTTATCAAGCTCCAAAATAATATATTCACTTTTATACCAATGCAGTTGTAAAATATTTTTTAGAAATTTATTTATTTTTAATTAAAGGATAATTGAAATATTGTGTTGGTTTCTGCCATACATCAACATGAATCAGCCATAGGTATACATATGTGCCCTCCCTCTTGAACCTCCTTTCAACCTCCCACCCACCCCATCACACCCCTGTAGGTTAATTTTGTTGTATATTTTAATGGAGGAAGGGACTACAAAGGCAAATGTTCCTCAGACTCATGAAAATCACAGTTTCCAGACTGCCCTGTGTATATATGGTATTGGTAAAAGGATAGGCAAGTTTTAATTTCTATATGCATTTTATTTAATGTGTATTAAAATATAATCAGCATTTCAAGTAATAATCTAAATTTTCCAGTTTACATTTTTTTAAACTTTTTATTTTGTATTGGGGTATAGCCGATTAACAATGTTGTGATACTTTCAGGTGAACAGCAAAGGGACTCAGCCATACATGTATTCATTCTTCCCCAGACTCCCCTCCCAGCCAGGCTACTACATAAGACTGAGCAGAGTTTCCTGTGCTGTACAGTAGGACCTTTTTGGTTACCCATTTTAAATATAGCAGTGTGTACATGTCCATCCCAAACTCCCTAACTATCCCTTCCCCCCAACGGCATCTGTAAGTTTGTCCTCTAAGTCTGTAAGTCTCTTTTTGTTTTGTGAGTTCACCTGTAGATTCATTTATTTAGATCAGTAAGTAAAATGACATGTGCTCAGTCACTTCAGTCGTGTTAGACTCTTTGTGATCCTATGGACCATAGCCTGCCAGGCTCCTCTGTCCATGGGATTCTCCAGGCAAGAATACTGGAGTGGGTTGCTGAGCCCTCTTCCAGGCAATCTTCCCAACCCAGGAATCAAACCCACATCTCCTGCATTAGCAGATGGGTTCGTTACCACTAGCGCCACCTGGGAAGTGACATGGATTTGGCTGAATGTAAAGTGAAGACACGGAAATCTGAAGTTTGGGAAACAGTATCTGGCACCCCAGAGTGACTCTGAACATCACATTTTTTTTTTCAAAAATGGATCTGGAGGAGGTGCTGGTGTCAAGAAAGATCACCATTTTCATCCCATGGGACTCTCCCTCTCCCTGTTGCTCTCTTGGGCATTCATGCAGAGGAGCTCCAAATTGGGCACCAGTAAATGCAGGCACCTGCTGCTTCCGTCGTTGTGGAAAGCCCATTTGGTGGCACCTCTCATGTTTCCCAGGTGACTCAGTGGTAAAGAATCTGCCTGCAGTGCTGGAGATGCAGGAGACATGGGTTCGATCCCTGGGTCAGGAAGCTCCCTGGAACAGGAAATGGCAACCCACTCTAGTATTCTTGGCTGGGGGATCCCATGGACAGAGGAGCCCGGCAGGCTACAGTGCATGGGGTGGCAAAGAGTTGGACATGACTGAGCACAGCACAGCAACTAGGCCAAACATGAAATAGTATTAATTTGGGGTGCTAGTCCCAAAGTACCTTGTTTAAGGCTGTCCGTGAAGCTGGTGCTTGGCAGAGGCTTGTTAGTCTGGTTTGTGAGCTGGGGAAGTTCCCAATTACTTGTAACGATCTCATAAGAGGATAAAGAATCTGCCTGCAATTTGAGAGACCCAGGTTCGATGGGTTGGGAAGATCTTCCCTGGGTAAGGAAGATTGCCTGAAGGAGGAAATGAAAACCCACTCCAGTATTCTTGCCTGGAGAACTCCATGGACAGAGGAGCCTGGTGGGCTACAGTCCCTCTGGTCTCAAAGAGTTGGACAGGACTGAGTGACTAGCACTTTCACTTTTCATGAACTAAGGAGGGGGCCAGAGATACAGAATGGCAAAATCGTCCCTGAAATTGTGATCCGCTTCTTTGTCTCTCCCACCCATGCCTGGGAATGGTTCTGGAGACCTTGATCCTTTTTCTGCCAGGACATGACCTTTGAACTCCAGGCGGTGTTCTCAGGCAGCCCAGCGTGGGCGCATCCGCACCGGAGCGGTGCTTTCCCAGAGTTCCTCACCAGCTTCTTTGCCCTTTCCTTTCTGCCCACATTCGCCTTCTGTCTCATCCCTCACCAGGCCCGCTCCCTCTGTTCCCCACAGATAGACGATGAGCAGCCATGGCAACAGCCTCTTTCTGCGGGAGAGTGGCCAGCGGCTGGGCCGGGTGGGCTGGCTGCAGCGGCTGCAGGATAGCCTGCAGCAGAGAGCGCTGCGCACGCGCCTGCGCCTGCAGACCATGACGCGCGAGCACGTGCTGCGGTTCCTGCGCAGGAATGCCTTCATCCTGCTGACCGTCAGTGCCGTGGTCATTGGTGAGTCATCTGGGAGGGGCGGGCTCTGCCCTTGGAGGGTGAGGACTCGAGGGACACTCCCTGCATTCACGTTTCTTCCCTCCACTTACTTATTCTCACCTGCACGCATGCCCAAGTCCACCATTCCGCCTCCCCATGAAATACACAAATGTGTACAAATTCCTGCAAACACAGCTGTTATGTGCAATGTCTCATGGACATGCAAGTGGCCGCACATGCATAAGTATACACTGTTCAAATGTACACTGTCTGTATATGAACACACAGTGTACACTTTCTGCATGCGAACACAGATATGAACACATTTTTATGCATGCACAAAATTTACAGGTGCAAACACGTCAACTCACACACTTGTATACCTATAGTAGAACTTACAAACATGTTCACACACACGTATGCATTATTCTGCCCACACATTGGCTCACTGCTTAAATACATGTATACCCCCATGCTTGAAAATAGTAACACACACATATAAGTCAAACCGAGGTGCACACGTAGGAAAAACATGCACATCTCGTGTACGTGGGCCCTCATATACAGGCACAGATACATGTGCACAAGTGAGCACACACTGTTACATGTGTGTACATAGGTACACAGGAGTGTGTGTAGACATATACACACCTGCCACAGCAGTAGCACATAAACTCATACATTCCACAATGTACACACCAACACACACTCATCAAATGTTTCTCTTTTCTTTTACCTCTATCCACACACACACACAGGCCCTGCTTGGGATGGATGGCCCCTCCTCGGGGCTCAGTGACCAAATTCAACTCTATGCACCCCTCATTCTGGCCCTAGGGGTCAGCCTGGCCTTTGCCCTGCGCCCATACCAGCTCAGCTACCGCCAGATCAAGTACTTCTCTTTCCCTGGAGAGCTCCTCATGAGGATGCTGCAGATGCTGGTGCTGCCCCTCATTGTCTCCAGCCTGGTCACAGGTGAGAGAACCCAGGCTGGGGCTGGCCTCCAAGACCCATCCCAGAGTCCAGGCTCACACCTTGAGCCAAGGCTGTTCCAAGCATGGGACCACCTCCCCAACTCAGGACCTCAAACAGGGAGCATACAACTCGCTCTGAGTCCTTGACCAAAGCCCCAGCCCCAATCAGACCTGGGTTCTAGAACCCGTATGACCTAGATGACCTATCTCAGTAATGTTTCTGTACTTTTCCTTGGAGGTAAAATACCAGCCTGTTGGGGGCTTAGAGATGAAGGGAAGGCTGTTGTGGGGCCACCAGGAAAGGTACCTGGGATATGTACCAGAGACCAGAGACCAAACATTGCATGCTCCATGTTTGAACATATGTGGATGTTCATGGAGTGGGCTGTGGATGAAGGTGTTTGAGACGGAGGTTACAAAATGGTGGGTGGAGAAAGTGAAAGTCGCTCAGTGTGTCTGACTGTTTGCGACCCCACGGACTATACAGTCCTTGTGATTCTCCAGGCCAGAATACTGGAGTGGGTAGTCTTTCCCTTCTCCAGGGGGTCTTCCCAGCCCAGGGATCAAACCCAGGTCTCCTGCATTGCAGGTAGATTCTTTACCAAGTGAGCCACAAGGGAAGCCCTGGTGGGTCAAAGGTAGGATGGAAGTATAGACAGCCTATGCAGGCCTTAGTAAACTGTTTCTACAAAGGGCCAGGTAGAACACATTTTCAGTTTCAAGGGCCATGTGGTCTCTGTTGCAACTCTTCACTTCTCTTGTCATGCAAAAGCAGCAGCAGATTAGTAAGTAAACAAATGGGCATTGTTGTGTTCCAATAAAACTTTATTTACAGAAATAGGCAGCGGGCCATATTTGGCCCATGAGTGGTCATTGCCCTAGCACCAGCTTTGGGGGAGGGGTGGTGATGATAAAGGCATAGAATGATTTCTTGGGTTGGGTTTCCCTAGCCACAGAGCCTGAGATGGGGATATTTGCACAAGTGATTTATTGAGGGATAAAATAGTTCTCAAGAGAAACATATGAGGAAGTGAGATAAGCAGGAGGGGTGGATTAAGAAGCTAAGCAGAAATGGCTTCAGAAGAAGGCTGGTCTCTCAGCCTGATCTCATAGGGAGCTCTGGAGAACGTATAACACTGCAGAATTGTTCTCCACAACTCTGCCTCCCTCTAAATCAAAGGAACTGAGCTTTTGAATCCTTGAACCAATCAGTCATTTCTCCCAGCCTTCCCTGGGGTCTTTGTGGGTGAGCAAGCTCCTGGTGTGCTGAGAGCAACATTCGAGAGAAAGGGCCAGCATGAGTCGTTAGCAGCCAGCATGCTCAGCTGTGGAAAGATTGGTGTATCAGTCTGGTAAAGGGTGTCTGGATAGGGTACCAAGCGTATATACTACATCCAGATAGTGTATAGTGAGGTGGGTTGAAGGGAGGTGTGATTCTTGGGGTGGGTAGTAGGATAAAGAGAGGAATGCAAATAAAGTTATGGTGCAAAATAGGGGTAATTAGAGGATGGAGCAGGGGTTGAAAATGTTGGCTTGGAGTAGAAGGAAGGTTAGTGAAGTGGTGCTTGGAATAAAGGATGGAGTGGAAGGTGTATTTGGAACACAGAATGGGAGTTGGAGGATAGCCATATGGGTGGAAGGATGGGGGCCGGTCATGGGAGGAGGGCTGGGTCTCTGGAGGATGGCTGGTTGTGCAGTGTGGGGACCGAGGAGCAAGTGGATGGGAGAGCTGGTGGTGGGGTGTGGAAGGGGCTCCTCGGGGCTGCACCCCCTGTCCTCCAGGTATGGCGTCCCTGGATAACAAGGCCACAGGGCGCATGGGCATGCGGGCAGCTGTGTACTACATGGTGACCACGGTCATCGCAGTCTTCATCGGCATCCTCATGGTCACCATCATACACCCTGGGAAGGGCTCCAAGGAGGGGCTGCACCGAGAGGGTCGGATCGAGGCCATCCCCACGGCTGATGCCTTCATGGACCTGGTCAGGTGACGTCCTTTCTAATGTTGATGGGATTTCCAGCCCTCCATGTAACAACCTTTACTCCTGGGGGAACCTATGGGGAGACAGGCAGGCCCAGTCAGGAAATACAGCACCTGAGTTGAGCCTAGTTTTAGAATAATAGTGCTTGCTCAGTCATGTCTGACTCTTTTTGTGAGTTCCTGGACTGTATGTAGCCTGCCAAGCTCCTCTGACCATGGAATTTTCCAGGCAAGAGTACTGGAGTGGGTTGCTGTTTCCTTCTGGGGATCTTGCTGACCTAGCGATTGAACCTACGTCTCTTATGTCTCTTGAGTTGGCAGGCAGATTCTTTACCACTAGTGCCCACCTGGGTTTTCTTGGGACCCAGTTTCTGTCCTGGGAGGTGGTGGTGGTTTAGTCGATAGGTTGTGTCTGACTCTTTTGTGACCCTGTGGACTGTAGCTCACCAGGCTCTTCTGGTCCATGGGATTTCTTAGGCAAGAATACTGGAGTCGGTTGCCATTTCCTTCTCCAGGGAATCTTCTCGACTCAGGGATGGAACCTGGGTCTCCTTCTTTGCAGATGGATTCTTTGCCGACTGAGCCACCAGGGAAGCCCACAAATCCCCTGAGATTGATTTTGCTTATTTCCAGAATGTGGTCTTTTGATCCTTAGGCTCGGGAGGCTATAGTTGCACCTTCTTGGTATGGGCTCAGGACAAAGGGTGTTTGTTTGGTATTCCAGAGATGCATTGGAAGGTGAATAATTCTCTTGGAGTAGCAAGATTTTGCCTGTCAACGTCAAGGCTGGCCACAAGTCTCCCCTAGTGACTTAATTTGGGGAAAGCTAGTGTTGGAAGAGTTCAGGAGCTTTCTGTGTGTGTTTTTGAGACATCATTGTATATGAAGTCCCCGAGATGGCATAGTGTCCTAACCTAGGGTTCAGACAGACCTGAATTTGAGGTCCATCTACCTCTACCCCCGAGTTAGCAGCTGTGTGGCTTTGGAACTTACATAAGTTCTTTTTGCTTTGGTTTCTTTGTATGTAAAATGGGAAGAATCAGTAATACTTTTAGGGTTGCATGCATGCTTAGTCGCTTGGGCGTGTCTGACTCTTTTTGACCCCATGGACTGTAGCCTGACAAGCTCCTCTGTCCATGGGATTCTCCAGGGTTAGTGTGATGTTTAAATCAGATCCTAGAGGTAAGGCACTTAGCTTAGTGTTCAAATGTTGTCTGCTATTATTATTGTTGCTGTGTTATTATTATTGCTATGATCACTCTAGGTTCTCTTCCAAGGTCTAACCATGTCCATTTGTCTGATGTTTTTCTGCAGAAATATGTTTCCGCCCAACCTTGTGGAGGCCTGCTTCAAACAGGTCAGGGGGAAAGAAATTGTCTGATCAAGGAGGTTTGGGGGGTTGGGGGAGCTTGCTGCTGAGTGAATGGTCTAGGGGTGAGTGATGGGAAGAAGGATGGGACAGAGCACTGTTCAGGGCTCTTGGAAGAGTCTGAAAGGAAGAATGTGCTTCCTATGGTGTGGTGATCAAGGGAAGATTAGAGACAAGGACTTAGGCCAACCCAAGGCTGCCTGGGGATGGTGATGGAGAAGGAACCAGGGCTTCTGATCATAAATTGTTGAGGAGACAGGCCCCCCCAAATCTGTCTGAACATTGCTCATGCAAAATCTATACTCATTCTCCCATGCACTGGTTGTTCACTTCCTCATTTATTTATTGATGCACTCAATCTCCTATGCATTCATCTGTGGCCTGATATCTCCACATTTCAGTTTAAGACACAGTACAGCACGAGGTTGGTAACCAGGACTGTCGTGAGGACAGATAATGGATCTGAGCTGGGCACCTCTATGCCGCCTTCATCCTTTCTGGAGAATGGAACCGGCCTCCTGGAAAACGTCACGCGCGCCTTGGGCACCCTGCAGGAGGTGCTGAGCTTTGAAGAGACTGTACCTGTGCCTGGCTCAGCCAATGGCATCAATGCCCTGGGCCTTGTGGTCTTCTCAGTGGCCTTCGGGCTGGTCATTGGTGGCATGAAACACAAGGGCCGAGTCCTGCGGGACTTCTTCGACAGCCTCAATGAGGCTATTATGAGGCTGGTGGGCATCATCATCTGGTGAGTGCTGGACTGTGATGGGGGCAGGGAGTGGTGGTGATGGTACATGGGAGGGATGTCAGGACCGGGAAGTCAGGCTGTGGGTTAGCTACTGAAATGGCTGTGGGGAGCCTTTGGCCAAAGTCATCTATACATGTATTGGTTAATACACTCCCCAACTCGTCCACTCCTGTGTGCAATGGTTTGCTCACTCATCCCCTCCCCTGTTCATCTGTGTAACCCCGCATCTGTTCATCTGACTCACGCTTCTGTGCATTGCTCCTTCACTCCGCCATTCGCCCGTTCATCTGCTCATGCTTCCACGGATCAGCCACATTACCCACTCACTCACTCATTTACTTATCGTCATTCTTCCATGCACCGCTTATTCATTTTCTCCTTTGCTCATTTGTCTCTGCGTAAGTTAATTCACTCATTCATATATTCATCCACTCACAAATTCGTTCACAAGCTCATCCGTGCATTAGTTAATCCAGTGATTCATTGATTGATCGATTTTCTCACTGAGTCGTTTATTCATTCAGACTCCTTCTTTGCCTGACTCGTTCATCTCCACATCTGTTATTCTATCATTCAATCAGATATCCCCTACACTCATTCATCTGTTTGCTCTACCCACTCGTTCATTCATGCACCCATGATTCATGTTTCACTTGCTCATTTTCTTATCCATTGATCCAGTTGCTAATTATTCCTTAATTGACACATTCATTCATTCTCTCTTTAAATCCCATCATTCTTTCAGCAGACATTTTCCCAGGCAGACTTTGTTTCGAACTCTGGAACACAGAGATAACTTGAATTCAGTCCTTGTCTTCAAAGAGCTCACAGAGTCTTAGAGGAGACAGACATGTATTAGATAAATATGATACAAGGTGGAAAGTTCTAGAGTCAAGAGACATTTAAAAAGTATAGGGAATATGATTGACAGAGTGATGGATAAAGAAGATATGGTACTTATACACAATGGAATATTACGCAGCCATTAAAAAGAACGAAATAATGCCATTTGCAGCAACATGGGTGGACCTAGAGAGTGTCATACTGAGTGAAGTAAGTCAGAGAAAAACATGACATCCCTTATATGTGGAATCTAAAGAGAAATGATACAAATGATCTTACTTACGAAACAGAGAAAAACTCACAGACTTACAAACGAAATTATGATTGTCAGGGGGACAGGATAGTAAGGGAGTTGGGGATGGACATGCACACTCTGCTCCATTTAAAGTGGATAACCAACAAGGACCTCCTGTAAAGCACATGGAACTCTGCTCATTGTCACATGGCAGCCTGGATGGGAGGGGAGTTTCGGGAAGAATGGATACATGTGTATGTATGGCTGAGTCCCTTCTCTGTCCACCTGAATCTACCATGAAATGGTTAATCGACTAGACCCTAGTACAAAATAAAAGGTTCAAAAGAAAAAAATAGTATAGGGAATACAGAAAAGTGAGCTTCCAGTGAGGTATATGCAGTGAACTCTGCCTGGGAAGGTGAGGAGAAAGTCATGGAGAAGTCTACCTCTTAGTTGGGTCTTGAAAGGTGAGTAGGAGTCCAACAGGACATGAAGAAGGAAGAGGTACTTCAAACAGAGGGAACAGAACATGCAAAGCTTGGAAGAATCTGAGTTGTCTGGGGAATGGTGGGGAGTTCAAGAAGGTGGGAGCATACGTTGGGAATAGTGGTGGAAGATGTGAACAAGGCTGTCTTCCCAAGTTGGGGAAGCCTTTGTACATCATCCCAAATCAGGTGAAAGTGGCCTGGAGGAGCTAGAGGCTAAGTTGAGAGCTTGGGAAAGCAGCAGGGTACAGAATGCCTGTTTGTATCTTGAGCAAAGAAGCAAGGCCTGGGGATTGGGGTGGGGAGAGGGGGTGCGAGACAGTACTGAGTGCTCGCAGCATCTACTATATCTTCACTATTCAGAACTTATAGCTAAAATATTTAAAGAAATTGATTTCAAATGAAAATTAAAGGGCAAATGTTAAAAAAATTTTCTGATTAAAAACAAAAGTCATGGATACAGAGTGGTCTTGCCAGTCAGGCTCAAGGTGGTCTCCGCCTTGTAATTCAGTTATCATTCTTTGAAAAAAAATTATTTATTTTTGGCTGAGCTGGGTCTTTGTTGCTGTACACGGGCTTTCTCTAGTTGCAACGAGTGGGGGCCACTCTGCAGCTGTGCACAGGCTTATCAATGTGGTGGCTTCTCCAGTTGCAGAGCATGGGCTCTAGGGCACGTTGCGCGCCCTTTGGTAGTTGTGGCCCGTTGGGCTCAGTAGTTGCAGCCTGCGGTCTCTAGAGTGCAGGCTCATTACTTGTGGCCTATGGGCTGAGTTGTCCCGCAGTATGTGGGGTCTTCCTGAACCAGGGATTGAACTGATGTCCCTTGAATTGCAAGGCAGATTTTTAAACACTGGACCACCAGGGGAGCCCCAGTTGTCACCCTTTTTAAAGTGCTGTTACTTCAAGAAGTTACAACAAAAAATAGACAAAGCAAAATCCAAGAAAGAAAGCAAAACAGGACTGGAAGTACAAGAGAAGGAAGCAAAATAACTTGCAACATAAAATATATTAAAGTGGATCCAGGTCTGAACCAGAAGACTCATAGTGTGTTTGTATGCATTGCACATAACCACTTAGTCATTAGAAACAAAAGTTTCAGAAGTGGAGGGGACGGGGACCGTGGGGCCAGTAAGGTCACTCCACTGTATTCACAATTGGGGTTCGGAGGCTGTGCAGGAGGGAGAAGTCCCCCTCTCCCCTTTCTTACCCACTTGGGTCCAGTTAACCCCATGAGATCTGATGCCCTGGCCCCTCCAGCTGCTTTTCCAAGATCTCAGCTTGGAGGAGAAGCTTATCAAGGATAAGCAAGAAGATTGAAAAGTATTGAAAACTCAACTGAATTGGGAACCATGTGTTTTATAGTGGTATTTGGCATGTTTGGGGAAATATCCATGTGTCACAATGGTGAAGAATCTGCCTGCCAATGCAGGAGATGCAGGAGTTGCAGGTTCAATCCCTGGGTCGGGAAGACCCCCTGGAGTAGGAAATGGCAACCCACTCTGGTATTCTTGCCTGGAAAATTTCATGGGTAGAGGAGCCTGGTGGGCTTCATTCCATGGGATCACAGAGTTAGATACGACTGAGCATGCACACATGTACGGTATATGTGCCAGGTAGCTGAGAATGGAAGGAAAGAAATCATGTACAATTGATCCAGAGTTGAGGAATTTTACAGAGGATGAGAAGGAAGGATGGAGGTGAGGAGTTTGGGAATATTCATAGACATAGCTGCTGCTGCTGCTGCTAAGTCGCTTCAGTCGTGTCCGACTCTGTGCGACCCCATAGACGGCAGCCCACCAGGCTCCCCCGTCCCATGGGATTTTCTAGGCAAGAGTACTGGAGTGGCTTGCCATTGCCTTCTCCGCATAGACATAGAGTTGGAGACAATTCAGCAATCACCCACCAGGGCTAACCTTGAGACCAGAAATGTCTGGAGGTGTCTCCTGTATCCTTATTTCCACCTTAGCTTGGGTCTCTTCATTTCTGTCCTAAGCTGTTGCACCAACTTCCCAAGTGGTCCTCACCTCCTCTAGTACATCCTCCATGACAATGAACAAGTGTAGACTTCAATTTCTAAAGAGAGAGAAGTAACAGAGAAAGCCAGGTGATGGGTTAATTAGGGCACTGTTGGCAGAAACTCATAAAACTAAGCACTGAGCTGATTTGAGGGGAGAACTGGCGAGCCCCTGATGAACTTGCTTCTTCTGTCTCCTCTACTATCTCTTTCACTCACTGTTCCAGTCACACCGGTCTTCTCTCTGCTCCTCCTATACTCCTAGCTCACATTCACCTCTGGGTCTTTGCACTGTCCTGCATTGCTTTCCCCTCAGATATGCATGGTTGCTTTTCATCATTCAGGTCTCAGTGCAAATGTCACCTCTTCCGAGAAGCTCTCCCTGACCACTCCTTCTTAGAGCTACACTCAAAAGTAACTCTCTTTTGCAGTTATGACACACTGAGGCTTTTAATGACATGTTTCTCTGTGTACTGCATGTTTCACCCATGAGAATGTAAGCACCAAGAGGGCAGGGACCATGTGACTGGAACATAGTGGGTGCTCAATGGATATTTGTTGACTAAATGAATACATAGGTAATTTAATAAGACAAGTTGTTTATAATTAAATTTCATTGGCATATAGTTGATTTACAATGTTGTGTTAGTTTCAGATGTACAGCAGAGTCAGTTATATATAATATACATACATATATCCACTCTTTTTTAGATTCCATTCCCATGTAGGTCATCACAGAGTATTGAACAAAGTTCCCTGTGCTATACAGTAGGTTCTTATTCAGTTCAGTTCAGTCACTCAGTCGTGTCCGATTCTTATTAGTTATCCATTTTATATATAGTAGTGTGCATATGTTAATCCCACTCTTCCAATTTATTCCTCCCTTTTCACTTTGGTAACCATAAGTTTGCTTTTTACATCTGTGTCACAATTTCTATTTTGTAAATAGGTTCATTTGTACCATTTTAAAAGATTCCACAAATAAATTATATCACAGGATATTTGAGAGAGGTTGTTTTGAGATGTCTGTGGGAAATCCAGGTGAAATAGCTCAGGGCTGGTGAATGAGTGAGGATATGCACTTTTAGGGGTGAGAATAGGGGCATACGAGTTACAAATATGGGAAATGAGGGAAGTTAGAGGGTCAGAGATAGGGAGTATCTGGGCATTGCCCCAGGAAGAAGTCCTGAAGACTGCGATTATTGGGAGGTCTTTGAAGCGGGCAGCAGGTGAAGGAGAGCCCTTATAGGAGAGTATATCTTGGAGTTGTAGGACTGAGGGTGAGCTGTGGGTAAGCAGGAAGAAAAGAGGGGATATGTTCATGGAACCCTGCCCCATAGGTTATTGTGTGGTGGGGTTGGAGGGTAGTCAGGTGTATGGTGGGTGTTGCCTGGCTCCAGGGTCTATATGGACAAAGGCTTGGGGCTGCTAGTGCCAGGGGAGGTCATGAGGAAGGCCTGACAGGTGTCTGGCTTGGCCCAGGTATGCACCCGTGGGTATCCTGTTCCTGATTGCTGGCAAGATCTTAGAGATGGAAGACATGGCCGTCCTGGGGGGTCAGCTGGGCATGTACACCCTGACCGTCATCGTGGGTTTGTTTGTTCATGCTGGTGGCATCCTGCCTCTCATCTACTTCCTCATCACCCACCGGAATCCTTTCCCCTTCATTGGAGGGATACTGCAGGCTCTCATCACCGCCATGGGCACGTCTTCCAGGTATGACCTTGACCCCCACTTCTGATACCTTTCCTGGCTTCACTCTTTGTCTTTCCCAGGATCTTCTGGGAGTCCTGCCCTCTCTACCACTTCAGAACCTCATCTGGGCTGTTGAGTAGTGTCAGTGGCTCTGAAGGCGGATCAAGATCTCCTGGAGGAGGAAATGGCAATCCACTCCAGTACTCTTGCCTGAACAATCCCTTGGACAGAGGAGCCTGGCAGGCTACAGTCCATAGGGTCACAAAGAGTCAGACATGACTGAAGTGACTTAGCACCCAACACCTGGGCACTGATCTTTGTCATGCGCTGGCTGTTGTGACTCTTTCCCCCTCTTTTTCTGTTTCTCTATTTAATATAGACAGAGAATCAGCTACCAAATTTGAGGTTGGGACAAAGGTTCCAACATGCCTCCTGATCTCAGTCATTTTCTAGCTTGAAGGGTCTCATCTTGCCTTGAGATGGCCTCTGGGAGATCTCTTGGCTTCTTTTATTTTGTGGTTTCAGGGGGTTCATAAGAAGCTCCCCTGTCTCCCATCAGCCAAATTCAAAACAATCAGAGATGTATCACTAGAGCCAACCAGATGGAAGAAGAATGTAATTTTTATTGCCTATACACTGAAGAATGTGCCTCTTGATCTGTGGTCAAGTAGGACTGGCTTGCTTGTACCCCCAGAACTAAACTCACCAGGTTGCCACAGGCATGGACACCTAAACATCCTCTCTGTGGGTCCAGGCTTCTTTCTGCATGATATAAAGCTGACCAGACAGAGCACATGTTTTATGGATCAGCTGATTCCAAGTGGGGAGAAAGACTGAGAAGGCTAGTATAGCTGAGGTCAGTCCCCAAGTAAACACGGGAGGTGGAGAATAGGAGTCTTCTGTAATACCCTTCTCTTAGCCCTGAGAGGTGGGAACTTAGAAGACCTTTCCTCTTCTTTCTGGGAGTGGATAGTTAGAGTGAACTAGTTGCATGAACCAGTGACCTGAACTAGTGTGTAGTAAGTAGCCTTAAGCTATTGACTTTAGGTGGGTCAAGAGACCTGAGCCTGGGGGACGTCACTGCTGTGTGCCCCCTGTGTCATGAAGAGTCCCTCTCCCCCACACACAGTTATCAGCCCCTGAAATGTTATACATCTGCCATCTTCCCCTTACTCTAGTTCCCAGCCTGCCTCCCAATGTTCTCAAGGGGAGCCCTCCTTGGGCCCACGGCTACCCCCATCCTCAGCCCTCGGGGCTCTCTTCCCCAGCTCTGCGACACTGCCCATCACCTTCCGCTGTCTGGAGGAGGGCCTCGGTGTGGACCGCCGCATCACCAGGTTTGTCCTGCCTGTGGGGGCCACCGTCAACATGGACGGCACCGCCCTCTATGAGGCCCTAGCCGCCATCTTCATCGCCCAAGTCAACAACTACGAGCTCAACCTGGGCCAGATCACAACTATCAGGTGAGTTGGCCTTGGCTGGAACCTGCCAGCAGGTGAGACCTGAGAAGTCATTAGCTTGGCTGGGGGCAGGGATGGTGTTGGAGGGAAGAGAGCCTTTGGATATTGGTTGGGGGTGTGTGTATTGAGGGGTGCAGGAAAAAATAAGACATGGTTCCTGAACTTAGGGAGGATCTAGTCTAAGGAAAAGACACTGATGATAGTAATGCTGATGACAGTGATGATGATGATGACGACGTAGATTATGTTGGTGGCAGTGGACATGATGTGGATGGTGTTGATTGTGGTGACAGTGGTGATGATGGTTTTGGTGGTGATGATGATGGTCAACAGTTATGAAACTCTTGCTATGTACCATCTCAGTCACTCAGTTGTGTGCGACTCTTTGTGACCCCATGGACTGTAGCCCACCAGGCTCCTCTGTCCATGGGATTCTCCAGGCAAGAATCCTGGAGTGGGTTGCCATGCCCTCCAGGTGACTTTCCCAGGGAGCGAGTCTATATCTCTTATATCTACTGCATTGGCAGGTGGGTTCTTACCACTAGTGCACCTGGGAAACCCACCTGCTCCCCACTAGCTGTCTTGTTAACACCTGGTGGTGTATATACATTGACGCTACTTTCTCAGTTCGTTAGCCTGATGTTGATTCAGTCTGACCCTCTACTTGGTGGCGGGCCACCATCGCTTTCATTTTCTAGGTGTTGTACATTTTAGTTTTCCTAAGCCATATACATGTAAGTGTATATGTTTATTCGCTCACTCAGTGCCATAGACAGTTTCTTCTTTTGACTCTAAACATAGCCCACCTTCCAGAGTGCCCTTCCTGGCATCAGGACCTCTCTATACTGACCCACCTGCTTCTAGCATGTGTGTGTATGGGGAACTCAAGCTTCTGCTTCACGGCTGCTGCCCAGGGTGATTCTTCTGCCCTCGTCTAGCCCCCAGGGCAGCTGGTTAAATTCCTGCTTTTACACCTAGGAAGACTAAAGGAGCAAAGAAAGACTGAGGAGACTAGAGAGCGTTGGGATCACCTCTCACATTGCTCTCTCTGGGTGAGGCGCTGGGTGGCATGGGGTTGTTGTTACTTAGTCGCTCACTTGTTTGACTCTTTGCGACACCCCCAGCCTGTAGCCCACCAGGCTCCTCTGTCCATAGGATTCTCCAGGCAAGAATATCAGAGTGGGCTGCCACTTCCTCCTCCAGGGGGTCTTCCCGACCCAGGGATTGAACCCACGTGTCCTGCATTGCAGGTGAATTATTTACCACTGAACCATGAGGGAAGCAGCGTGGCATGGGTGTGACACCCCTCGATACTCACGCCATGGTGACTGTTTGCTTTCCTTTGCATCTGTGGACAAAAAAATGTCGCTGGTCTTTTCAGTAAACAAAGGTCGTCACCCTGCCACCAGCTTTTGGCTGCTGCAGCTGGCCCCAAAGGTGCCCCTTGGGGGCAATTCAGGATGGAGCAAAGCAGGCTACTAGCTCTGTCTAGGTCAGATGCACATCTGGAAATGATATCAATGGGCCAGACTCTTGTATTGTCCCATACATAGAAAAGCACTCAAATCACTGACTTGAGATGTCTGGTGTTTTTAATTTAAATCTTAATTGGAGGATGATTTTTAAAATTAATTTTTAATTTTTATTTGAAGGATAATTGCTTTACAATGTTGTGTTGGTTTCTGCTGTACAACAGTGTGAACCAACTGTAAGTAAACACATATCCCCTCCATTGTGAGCCTTCCTCCCATTCTCCCTCCCCCATCCCACCCCTCAATGTCACCACAGAGCACTGAGCTGAGCTCCCTGTGGCACACAGCAGCTTCCCACTAGCTAGCTATTTTACACCGGGTAGTGTATACATGTCAGGGCTACTCTCTTGTTCTTTTAATTTTTATTTTTGGGTTTAGCAGTAATCTTTTAGATGTTTCCTGACAAGTTTTTATTTTTTTCTCTTTTTTTTCAACAAAAACTCCTTCGTCCTTAACCTCTTCAGAACCTTTCCTTGGAGCTATCAGAGTGGCTGTCACTCCAGCTCAGTAAGGTCCCAGAATAAAACGTAACTCTCAGCTTTAAGGGGTGTACCTCGTGGCTCCATGGTAAATAATCTGCCTGCCAATGCGGGCAAAAGGGGTTTGATTCTTGGTTTGGGAAGATCCCCTGGAGAAGGAAATGGCAACTCACTCCACTATTCTTGCCTGGGAAATACCATGGAGAGAAGAGCCTGGTGGACAGCAGTCCATGGGTTTGCAAAGAGACAGACATGACTGAGCAACCAAACAACAACCACAACTCAGCTTAAAACAAAACAAAACAAAATACCTGCTCTTGCATCTGCAATATGAATTGTTTAAAACATCCATCATTGGATGAAACTCCAGCCAGATCCCAATGGAAGACGAGGGGCTATGTCTGCACTGGCTTCTGATAAAAGTCGCTTTGGATCTGCTCTTTATTTTGGGGGTCTGACCCCGTCCCTTCTTTCGTGTCTCTCCTAACACTCACTCATTTCTCCCTTCCCCCTGCCTGTGTCCCCGTGTCCTTTCTCCCCGTGCAGCATCACGGCTACAGCAGCCAGCGTTGGGGCTGCCGGCATCCCCCAGGCAGGTCTGGTCACCATGGTGATTGTGCTCACCTCGGTAGGCCTGCCCACTGAAGACATCACGCTCATCATTGCTGTGGACTGGTTCCTGTGAGTGTTCTTCAGACTCTTCTACTCTCTCTCCTTGAATCCCCTGCTTTCTCTGTAGGACTCCCAATGAATGGGCTCTCATTCCAGCAAGGACAGAGCTCTAGAATTTTAGAATGAAAAGAGGGCCTTGGAGAACATCCCAAGCAGTATGGACCCCAAATTCCATAGAGTTAATCTTTGGAAGTAGGGAAGTAAGCCATGAGGGGCTTTACCCATCTTCCAGAAAAGCCCTATGGTACCTGCCTTATGTAGAAATCACAAAAAAAGGTGATCCATGGGGGAGAGCTGACTTGAAAACTTTAAAAAAAATTCTCAACTTTTATTTATTTGACTGTGCCAAGTCTTAACTGGGGCATGAGGGTCTTTTATCTTTGTTGCGGTATTCGAACTCTTAGTTTCGGCATGTGGGATCTAGTTCCCTGACCAGGGATCGAACCTGGGCCCCCTGCTTTGGGAGTGAAGAGTCTTAGCCACTGGACCACCAGAGAAGTTCCTCAAATTTTGTGTGTGTGTGTCCCTTCAGTTGTGTCCGACTCTGTGACCCCATGGACGATAGCCCACCAGGCTCCTCTGTCCATGGGCTTCTCCAGGCAAGAATATTTGAGTGGGTTGCCATGCCCTCCTCCAGGAGTTCTTCCTGATCTAGGCATTGAACCCCCATCTCTATGTCTCCTACATTGCAGACAGATTCTTTACCACTAGTGCCACTGGGGGAGCCCCCCTCAACGTTTATTTTTCAATTATTTTTGGCTGTGCTGCAGAGCTTGTTGGATCTTAGTTCCTTGACTAGGGATTGAACCCAAGCCCTGGCAGTGAAATCTGAGTTCTAACAACAGGAATGCCAGGGAATTTCCTCAACTTTTAATAATAGGAGGTTTACATATAAAAATCTGGACTTTCATCTCCACCTTGGAGCTCTCGCCTGGATCTTATTCCCTTTTAGATGGTTTCCAGCAGGATCTTATTTACTCACAGTGGTTACCTTCCTCATTCTGTACGCTGTTCAGCTCATAACCCCTAATTTTCTTTTTTAAAATGAATTAATTTACTTAAAATATTGGAGTGTAATTGCTTTACAATGTTTCTGCAATGCAGCAACATGAATCAGCTACAGGCATGCATATATCCTTTCCCTCTTGAGCCTCCCTCCTTTCCCCTCCCTCCTACTCCTCTAAGTTATCACACAGCACTGAGCTGAGCTCCCTAGCAGGTTCCCAGTTCAGTTCAGTTCAGTCGCTTAGTCATGTCCAACTCTTTGCAACCCCATGGTCTGTAGCACGCCAGGCCTCCCTGTCCATCACCAACTCCTGGAGTTCACTCAAACTCATGTCCATCGAGTCAGTGATGCCATCCAACCATCTCATCCTCTGTCATCCCCTTCTCCTCCTGCCCTCAATCTTTCCCAGCATCAGGGTCTTTTCAAATGAGTCATCAGTTCTTCACATCAAGTGGCCAAAGTATTGGAGTTTCAGCTTCAACATCAGTCCTTCCAGTGAACACCCAGGATTGATCTCTTTTAGAATGGACTGGTTGGATCTCCTTGTAGTCCAAGGGACTCTCAAGAGTCTTCTCACACCACAGTTCAAAAGAATCATTTTTTTGGCGCTCAGCTTTCTTCACAGTCCAACTCTCACATCCATACACGACTACTGGGAAAACCATAGCCTTGACTGGATGGACCTTTATTGGCAAAGTGATGTCTCTGCTTTTGGTTCCCACTAGCCATCTATTTTACACAAGGTCTTGTATATATGTCAGAGCTACTCTCTCAACCCGTCCCACCCTCTCTTTCCCCCACTGTGTCCACATGTCCGTTCTCTACATCTGTGTCTCTATTCCTTCCCTGCAAATATGTTTATCAGTATCATTTTTCTAGGTTCCATATATATGTCCATACCCCTAATTTGCTATATCAAGCATTTACATTAAAAAAAGAATCGCACTGCTGAGAACAAATATGAGCACATCAGAGCTTGGTCCAACCTGTGTTGGACTGGAGTGTGAGCCCTGATTCCAGGGCACAAGGAGCCCCCAGCTGCTGCACCTTCTTTGTGGAGTGCCTCAAGCCTTGATTAATGGCAGCTTCTCTCTCCCCTCCCCTCTGCAGTGACCGACTTCGCACAATGACCAATGTGCTGGGGGACTCTATCGGAGCAGCTGTCATTGAACATCTGTCTCAGCGGGAGCTGGAGCTGCAGGAAGCTGAACTCACCCTCCCCAGCCTGGGGAAGCCCTACAAGTCGCTCATGGCACATGAGAAAGGGGCGTCCAGGGGACGGGGAGGAAACGAGAGTGCCATGTGAGAGCCCCCTGCTCTGCCACCAGAGAGGAGGGAAGGGGGTCGGGGAGGGGCTTCCTGGGGAAGAACCACTGCCCAAGTGACTGTGCACTGAACACGCATGTTCTTTCCAGTGTGTTTGGGAGGGGGAAACTGAGATAAAGGAGCAGGAATGAATGATGTCTAAGGTGTCTGTTTCTCTCTGGGCATATGCTGAAAATTTGTGGGGGAGGCCATGAGCAAGGCAGAGGAGGAGATATTTGCCCTGGGATTAGGGGTAAGAGAAGCTTCAGGTTCAACAAGATGAGGGGTCTGCTTGTGTTCCTTATCTTCTCAAAGAGTGATGGAACTCAAGAAGGTAAACTACTATTCCTCAGTGTTGTTGTTCAGTTGCCAACTTGTGTCCAACTCTGCAACTCTGTGGTTCCTCTGTCTTCCACTGTCTCCCGAAGTTTGCTCAAATTCATGTCCATTGGATTGGTGATGCTATCTAACCATCTCATCCTCTGCTGCCCGCTTTTGCTTTTTCTTTCAGTCTTTCCCAGCATCAGGGTCTTTTCCAATGAGTCTGCTCTTTGCATCAGGTGGCCAACATATTGGAGCTTCAGCATCAATCCTTCAGGGTTGATTTCTTTTAGGATTGACTGGTTTGATCTCCTTCCTGTCCAAGGGACTCTCAAGAGTCTTCTCCAGCACCACAGTTCCAAAACATCAACTTTTCGGTGCTCAGCCTTCTTCATGGTTCAACTCTCACATCCATACATGACTACTAGAAAAATGATAGATTTGACTATATGGACCTTTGTTGACAAAGTGGTGTCTCTGCTTTTTAAGTACGCTGTCTAACTTTAAAACAATATCCATGGCCTCTGTGTGGGGAGTCCCCATGACTCCCTTCATATTTAATGATATACCAGAAGGACTCATAGAACTTGAAAAAGCTGGGATACTCTCATTTATGGTTTACTGCACTGAAAAGTCGGACACGACTGAAGTGACTTAGCAGCAGCAGCAGCAGCAGCAACACTGAAAAGACATTGAAATCAGCAAAGGCAAAAGATGTAGGTGACAGGGTCCAGAAGAGAGTAGGTGTGAGCTTCCGCTTGTCCTGTCCCAGGAGAATTGCATGAATAGCCCTTAATTCTTTCAGCAGTGAGGTGTGACAACATGTATGAAATACTGCCAACTGTGGAAGCCCACCTGAACCTTGGTGTCCAGAGTTTTTATCCAGGTGTGTCACACAGGCATGGAGTTCCTGCTGACCTTCACAGCTCATTGTTGAGTCCCTCCAGTGTTAGTCGCTCAGTCATGTCTGACTGTGACCCCGTGGACTGCAGCCCACCAGGCTCCTCTGTCCGTGGGATTCTCCAGGTAAGAATACTAGAGTAGGTAGCCATTCCCTTCTCCAGGGGATCTTCCTGACCCAGAGATTGCAGGCCTCCTGCAGTAGCAGGTGGATTCTTTACCATATGAGGCATCAGGGAAACCTGAATCTCTTCAGAGGTCAGACTAATATAGCATTGCCCTGGGTCCCAGATGAACAAAGCCTGGATTCCCTGGGGGCTCAGTGGGTAAAGAATCTGCCTGCAATGCAGGAGACACAGGAGGAGCAGGTTTGATCCCTGGGTCAGAAAGATCCCCTGGAGCAGAAAATGGCAATTCATTCCAGTATTCTTGCCTGAAAAATCCCATGGATTGGTGGGCTACAGCAGACATGAATGAGCCACTAAGCACCCACAGTATAGCATTGCCCTGGGTCCCAGGTGGACAAAAATGGGCACTCATCATCAACCAGACTACCTGGCATGGATTAAGGCCCCAGGTAAACAAAGACACTTTTATTAGGCAGGATATCCCAGGGGTTCAGAGGTCATGTTTCAGGAAGCAGTCTAGGGCCAGTCCTTTCTTTGGGATGTGCATCTTTGAGCACCCCTTATCCTCCGAGTTAAACCTTTTATTTCATACACCTCATTGTTGGGAACTGGGGAAGCAGGTCCCATGGAGATGAGTAGTGGGGACTAGTAACCCCGACACTTTACCCCTGGGACTAATTGGCCTGGACAGTCCCAGGCTGGCCCCAGGGGGCTCCTTATATGCAAGGGTGGATGTTGGAGTTTAACCATTATTTTCTTGCAGGCTAATGAACCAGGTGGGAAACTACATGAGACCTTACTAAGGGTGTGGGGAAAACAAGGAAAAACAGAAGGTAACATGATTCTAACTGCTATAAATATAACTCAACTCCATGATCCTTTTGTCTAAGAAATATAACATTGAATTTTTCTAAATCAAATTAAGCTTCACTTGAGCACTTAGCTCTCCCAAAAGTGGGGGAGGATAGGGTGGTAAATTCAAATTTGGGTAAGTTTTGGGATACTCCATCTTCTATTTCTTAAAGGTTTTAAGAGCACTCTTGAGCATAAGCAACTGAGAGAACTTGGGAGAAGGGCTTCAGAAATCTTTAATCTATTTAATGTATCTCATCATGGAACCAAAATCACTGTGAATGGTGATTGCAGCCATGAAATTGAAAGATGCTTGCTCCTTGGAAGAAAAGCTATGACAAAGCTAGACAGAATATTAATAAAGCAGAGACATCATTTTGCCAACAAAGGTCTGTGTAGTCAAAGCTATGGTTTTTCCAGTAGTCATGTACAGATGTGAGAGTTGGACCATAAAGAAGTTTAGGGTCAAAGAATTGATGCCTTCAAATTGTGGTGTTGGAGAAGACTCTTGAGAGACCCTTGGACAGCAAGGAAATCAAATCAGTCAATCCTAAAGGAAATCAACCCTGAATATTCATTGGAAGGATTGATATTGAACCTGAAGCTCCAGTACTTTGGCTACCTGATGTGAAGAGCCGATTCATTGGAAAAGACTCTGCTGCTGGGAAAGATTGAGGGCAAGTGGAGAAGGGAGTGACAGAGGATGAGATGGTTGGATGGCATCATTGACTCAGTGGACATGAGTTTGAACAAACTCTGGGAGATAGTGCAGGACGGGGAAGCCAGGTGTGCTGTAGTTTGTGGGGTTGCAAAGAGTCAGACATGACTTAGTGACTGAATGACAACGATTGGAGACAATTATGGTAAGAATTTAGAAATATTCCATGAGAAGATAAGAAGCTCATCCACTTATGAAATATTCTACTCTACAATGGACCTTGGGGAACTTTGCCTGAGATCCCAGTGTTAAACTAGAATTTAAGCTTTTATCTCTATCCACCCCATGGTCAGTGTTCTGCATCCCCAGAGGGCTCCTGTGGAAGCAGGGTATGCTAGTTCTTTAGGGCTGCCATGACAAAGTACCATAGATTGAGTGGCTTAAACAATGGAATTTTTTTTTCCTCATCATTTTGGAGGTTAGAAGTCCTAGATCAAGGAGTTCCCTGGTAGTTCAGCGGCTAAGACTCTGCTCTCGAAATGCAGGGGGTCCTGGGTTCTACCCTGGGTCAGGGAACTGGATCCCACATTGCATAACTAAGAGTTCTCGTGCTTCAGTGAAGATCAAAGATTCTGCGTGCCACAACTAAGACCCGGGACAGCCAAATAAATAAACGTTACAAAATGAAGTCATGCTGTCTCATGAAGATGGCGTCGAAGGTGAAGAAGAAAGCCCCTGCCCCTCTGAAAGCTGAAGCCATAGCATTGCTTTGAAGGCCAAGAAAGCAGTGTTGAAAAGTGTCCACAGCCACAAAAAAGGGAAGATCCAGCTGTTACCCACCTTCTGGCAGCCCAAAACACCACTGCTCAGGAGGCAGCCCAAATAGCCTCAGAAGAGCACCCCTAGGAGAAACAAACTTGACCACTAGACCATCATCAAACTCCCCCTCACCACCGAGTCAGCCATGAAGAAAATAACTGGTATTCACTGTGAATGTCAAGGCCAACAAGCACCAAATCAAACAGGCTGTGAAGAAGCTCTATAATATTGATATGGCTGAGGTCAATACCCTGATCATGCCTGACGGAGAGAAGAGGGCATATGTTCGGCTGGTTCCTGACTATGATGCTTTGGATGTTGCCAACAAAATTGGGATCATCTAAACTGAGTCTTTCCAAGCAGTAAGCGTCTTTTAATTTCATGACTGCTCACTAACTCGATGGACATGAGTTTGAGTGAACTCCGGGAGTTGGTGATGGACAGGGAGGCCTGGCGTGCTGTGATTCATGGGGTCGCGAAGAGTCGGACACGACTGAGCGACTGAACTGAACTGAACTGAACGGAAACTGAGTCCAGCTGGCTAATTCCAAATATAAAAGTTTTCACTCTGTTAAAAAACAACAACAAAAACAACGAAGTCATGGATGAAGACGCCAGCAATGTCAGTTTCTTTTGAGGCCTCTCTCCTTGGCTTGTAGATGGTTGTCTTTTCCTTGTGTCTTCACATGGTCTTCCCTCTGTGTGCGTCTGAGTCTTAATCTCTTCTTCTTCAGGAAACCAGTCAAATTAGACTAGGGCCCACCTGGATGAAATCATTTTAACTTGCGTGCATGTTCAGTTGCTTCAGTCATGTCTGAGTCTTTGTGACCCTATGGACTATAGCCCCAGAGGCTCCTTCGTCCGTGGGATTCTCCAGGCAAGAATACTGGAGTGAGTTGCCATGCCCTTCTCCTGGGGATCTTCCCGACCCAGGGATTTAACCCACCTCTCTTATATCTCCTACATTGGTAGGCAGGTTCTTTACCACTAGTACCACCTGGGAAGCTTATTACTGTGGCTTGAAGATCCCATCTCGAAATTCAGCCACATTCCCAGGTATAGGGGGTTAGGACTTCATCATTTGAATTTTGTAGAGGATAAAACTCAGGTCATCACACAAAGTGTGACATACTGTCAAAGGATCCATGACTCCATCTCCTCCAATCCTTGGAACCCCTTCCATGTCTATTTCATTTATAAGCCTGTGTTTTAAATAGTAAAGAAGCTAGGGAAAGATAAATCATTTTTTTTTTTTTTGAGGGGGAAGGACTGTGGTTTGGATTTGATTTTATCCCATGGGTAAAAGGAAGTATCAGTTCAGTTCAGTTCAGCCGCTCAGTCGTGACCGACTCTTTGCGACCCCATGAATCACAGCACGCCAGGCCTCCCTGTCCATCACCAACTCCCGGAGTTCACTCAAACTCATGTCCATCGAGTCGGTGATGCCATCCAGCTATCTCATTCTCTGTCGTCCCCTTCTCCTCCTGCCCCCAATCCTTCCCAGCATCAGAGTCTTTTCCAGTGAGTCAACTCTTCGCATGAGGTGGCCAAAGTATTGGAGTTTCAGCTTTAGCATCAGTCCTTCCAATGAACACCCAGGATCGATCTCCTTTATTGACCTTTAAAATTTTTTTAATTTTATATTTGAGTATGATTAAGGGGCTTCCCAGGTTTCTCAGTGGTAAAGAATTTGCCTGACAATGCAGGAGATGCAGGAGATCTTCCCTGGGTCGGGAAGATCCCCTAGAAATGGCAACCCACACCAACATTCTTGACTGGAGGATCCCATGGGCAGAGGAGCCTGGTGGGCTATAGTCCATAGTGTTGCAAGCAGTTGGAGACGATTGAAGCGACTTAGCACATAGCTGATGAGGGCTTCTTTGGTGACTTGGATGGTAAAGAATCTGCCTGCAATGCAGGAGATCTGGGTTCAATCCCTGGGTTGGGAAGATCCCCTGGCGGAGGAAATGGCAACCTGCTCCAGTATTCTTGCCTGGAAAAATCCATGGACAGAAAGGCCTAGCAGGCTACAGTCTATGGTGTTGCAAAGAGTCAGACAAGAGTGAGCACACACAGTCACAGTCATCATAGCTGATTAACACTGTTGTGATAGTTTCAGGTGGACAGCGAAGGGACTCAGCCATACATATGCATGTATCCATCCTCCCCTAAACTCCCCTCACATCCAGGCTGTCATATATCATTGAGCAGCGTTCCTGTGCTACACAGTATGACCTTGTTGGCTATCCATTTTAGATATAGCAGTGTGTACATGTTCATCCCAAACTCCCTAACTATCCCTCCCCTACATTGGAAATACAGATAAATTTTTTGGGGGAATTGTGGATTGGGTTAGATAATCTTTTAATTCTTTCATTCCTACATACCAGCAAGAATGAGACAAATTTATCTCTGACCACAGAAGTTTTCTGTTGTAAAATATGTGACCTGCTTTCTGGGTTTATCCTGAGAAGAGAAGATGGACTGTAACATGGGGTGTGATCAAAGGCAGTCTGGAAGCTACAAGCAAGAGATGGAAACTTATGAGGATGGAATAAAGGCGGTGTCCACTTGTGTCGCTTCTGACCTCAGTGATGAGGCATCCTGCAGAACCCAGAGCCCTTTGTCCTGGAGATAAACGGACACACTTCGCCCAAGAGGTGGAGAGACTCAAAAGATTCTCTGGGAATGTAGAACAGTTGTAGGTCCATCTGCAGCTTCATGTGGGTGTGTGCTAAGTTGCTTCAGCCATGTATGACTCTTTGTGACCCCATGGACTGTAGCCTGCCCAGCTCCTCAGTCCATGGGATTTCTCATGCAAGAATACTGGAGTGGGTTGCCATTTCCTTCTCCAGGGGATCTTCCTAACCCCCACAGGAATCAAACCTGTGTCTTTTATTTCTTCTGCACTGACAGGTGGGTTCTTTACCACTAGTGCCACCTGGGAGGCTCTTTTTGAAGCTCTGGATTTTATTAAGGTCTTCTGTTTTTGCAAGCTCCTTTGACACCATGCTGGGGAGAAGTGTGATGCAATCTTGTTCTTTACCACTAGCATCCTTGAACGGCCTTTGCAGCTTCATACCAGTGGGCAAATCAGCAGGCTTTCAGCAGTGTGTGTGTGTATGTATGTCCACAAACGGCAGCTGATTCCTGTAACCCTCCAAATATACTAAGAATCATTAGTTCCCTATAGCTGCTGTTACACATTACCACAATGTGGGTATTTTACAGGGCTTCCTCAGCCATTCAGCAGTGAACAATCTGCCTGCAATGCAGGAGACTTGGGTTTTATTTCTGGGTCGGGAAGATCCTGTGGAGGAGGGCATGACAATCCACTCCAGTATTCAATCCTGGAGAATCCCAATGGTCAGAGGAGACTGGTGGGCTATTATTCTTCAGGTTGCAAAGAGTAGAACATGACTGAAGCAATGAACAGAAATTATTTTCTTACATTTCTGAAGCCTGAAAATTCAAAATCAAGATGTCAGTAGGTCTCTACTCTCCCTTAAGGCTTTAGGGCTGGGATCCCCAACCTTTTGCCCTTCTCAGGTGGTGCTAATGGTAAGAATCCACCTGCCAATGCAGGAGAGGTAGGAAACGTGGGTTCAATCCCTGGGTGAGGAAGATTCCTTGGAGGAGGGCATGGCAACCCACTCCAATACTCTTGCTTGGAGAAAACCCATGGACAGAGGAGCCTGGTGGGCTGTGGTTCATAGGGTCTCAAAGAATCAGACATGACTGAATTGACTTAGCATGCATGCACCCAAACCTTTTTGGCACCAGGGACTGGTTTCGTGGAAGACAGTATTTCCATAGACCTGGGGTTGGGGGCATGGTTTCAGGATGATTCAAACACATTTTGTTTATGGAGTTTGTTGAGCAAGAGGCGGAACTCATGTGGCAATGCAAGCAAAGGGGAGCACCTGTAAAGATACTTGCTGGCCTGCTGCTCATCTCCTGCTGAATGGCCCAGTTCCTAACAGGCCATAGACTGGTATGGGTTCATGGCCTGGGGGTTGGGGACCCCTGCTTTAGGAGAGAATCAATCCTTGCTTCTTCCAGCTTCTTGTGGCTCTAAGAGTTCCTTGCCTTGTGGTCACGTCACTCCAATTTCTGCCTTTATATTATAGGATTTTCTCTTCTTTATGCCTTCTGTATCTTTTAATTTTTTTGGATAAAATTTTTTCTTTATTTTTTATTTCTTTATGTGGCTCTATCAGGTCTTAGTTGTGACATGCAGGATCTCTGTTGCAGCACAGGGTCTCTCTAGCTGTGGCAAGTGGGCTCAGTAGTTGTAGCATGGGCTTTCATTGTTCCACAGCCTGTAGAATCTTAGTTCAGCAACCAGGGATCAAACTCAAGTCCTCTGCATTTCAAGGTGGATTCTTAGTCATTGGATTTAGGGCACACCCAAGTAATCCAATTGGACTCATCTCACATGCTAGTAAAGTCATGCTCAAAATTCTCCAAGCCAGGCTTCAGCAGTACATGAACCATGAACTTCCAGATGTTCAAGCTGGTTTTAGAAAAGGCAGAGGAACCAGAGATCAAATTGCCAACATCTGCTGGATCATGGAGAAAGCAAGAGAGTTCCAGAAAAACATCTATTTCTGCTTTATTGACTATGCCAAAACCTTTGAGTGTGTGGATCACAATTAACTGTGGAAAATTCTGAAAGAGATGGGAATACCAGACCACCTGACCTGCCTCTTGAGAAACCTGTATGCAGGTCAGGAAGCAACAGTTAGAACTGTACATGGAACAACAGACTGGTTCCAAATAGGAAAAGGAGTACGTCAAGGTTGTATATTGTCACCCTGCTTATTTAACTTATATGCAGAGTATATCATGAGGAACGCTGGGCTAGAAGAAGCACAAGCTGGAATCAAGATTGACAGGAGAAATATCAATAACCTCAGATATGCAGATGACACCACCCTTATGGCAAAAGTGAAGAGGAACTAAAAAGCCTCTTGATGAAAGTGAAAAAGGAGAGTGAAAAAGTTGGCTTAAAGCTCAACATTCAGAAAACTAAGATCATGGCATCTGGTCCCATCACTTCATGGGAAATAGATGGAAAAACAGTGGAAACAGTGTCAGACTTTATTTTTTTGGGCTCCAAAATCACTGCGGATGGTGATTGCAGCCATGAAATTAAAAGACGCTTACTCCTTGGAAGGAAAGTTATGATCAACCTAGATAGCATATTAAAAAGCAGAGACATTACTTTGCCAACAAAGGTCCATCTAGTCAAGACTATGGTTTTTCCAGTGGTCATGTATGGATGTGAGAGTTGGACTATGAAGAAGGCTGAGCGCCAAAGAATTGATGCGTTTGAACTGTGGTTTTGGAGAAGACTCTTGCGAGTCCCTTGGACTGCAAGGAGATCCAACCAGTCCATCCTAAAGGAGATCAGTCCTGGGTGTTCATTGGAAGGACTGATGCTGAAGCTGGAACTCCAATACTTTGGCCACCTCATGCAAAGAGTTGACTCACTGGAAAAGACTCTGATGCTGGGAGGGATTGGGGGCAGGAGGAGACGGGGACAACAGAGGATGAGATGGCTGGATGGCATCACCAACTCGATGGACATGAGTTTGGGTAAACTCCGGGAATTGGTGATGGACAGGGAGGCCTGGTGTGCTGTGATTCATGGGGTTGCAAAGAGTCAGACATGACTGTGCAACTGAACTGAAGTGAAGTTATCTCATTTCAAGACCCTTAACTTAATTAAATTGGCAAAGAAACTTTTTCTAAAAAGGTCACATTCACAGGTTCTGGGTAGGCACATCTTTTGTGGTGTTGCCTATAAAGCCACTATGTGGTACAGGAAATGTAGCTCAGTCTAGTTAAGACAAAGATTTTAGTGGTCTCAGGCAACAGAGCCATGAGTCAGGCAAGAGAAAACACCATAAAAGGTGTGTTTATCAAGCCAGTTACCACCATGATTGACTGGTGGACTTCTGCTGGGGAAAGACAGGGAGCCAGTACAAATACATATGCTACAGACTTTTTTTACCCAATGTGCAAGTGATTTATACACCAACTCCTGTTGTCAGAGACCAACATGGGCAGGGCAAGCTAGAGAAATCCCTTAGGCAAGGGATAGATATGAAAGTTGGAAGCCAGACAGAATGTGCTAAAATGATAAATGATGAAGGAATATCTTCTATATTATATTTTTCCACTCCACCTTCCTGGAATGCAGTTGCAGTGGCTGCAAGGGCAGAAGGCATTTTGTGACCGTGATGGTGGAAGACCCATGCTGGAGATAGAGCAGAAAAGCATGAGGATCTTGAGTGCTTGAAGGCCAGCTTTGAACTCTTTAGTTCTAGACTTCGTGTTTCAGAAATGGACTATACATCACTAAGTTTTGATGTGGCTGAAAGTTATTAATAAAAAAGGCACTTCTTCCAGTTGATTTTATTCACACAGCCTCAGAAAACATCTCTGTAAGTGAGTTTGCAGGGCAACATTTCCCTAATAGGTATACATCCCATGATGGTGAGGATATATATTAAAAACATGAGATTTAGTTTATTTTTTAAGACATTTAAATCATGACTAAATGTAACAGAAAATATCAGGTTCAATTTATATGAAGTTAAAATTCATATGGTTACAAATCGTAAAAGGGAACCAAAGATATATTATGAAGGAAAATAGGGCTGTGAAGACCCAAGGGAAGTTTTTCTTTAAAACATGAGTATTAGGAAAGATAAAAATACTAAGTGAAGGAAGCCAGGATATATGGTTGTCAATATTATGTGCCCAGTTACTTAGAGTCCTCTGAAGGCCCTACGAATGAGAGATGGTGCCCTGCTGACGAGTCTCCCAAAGGCCCCCTTCATGTCCCTGTTCCTCAGACTGTAGATGAAGGGGTCCAGCATGGGGGTGACTATGGTGTACATCACTGAAGCCACCAGACTTGTCCTAGAGGATGAAGTGATGGCAGAACTGAGGTAGACCCCGAGGCCTGTGCTATAGAACAAGGAAACCACTGAGAGGTGAGACCCACAGGTAGAGAAGGCTTTGTACTTCCCCCTGGCTGATGAAATTCTCAGGATGGAGGAGAAAATCTTAGAGTAAGAAAAGAGGATCCCGGAGAGAGGAAAAATACCTAGGATAATAGTCATAAAATACACCACTGTGTTATTGATGATGGTGTTTGAACAGGCAAGCTTCAGGACTTCAGGAAGATCACAGAAAAAGTGTGGGATCTTCATGCTTCTGCAGAAGGACAGTCTCAAAAGGGTTAAGGTCATGAGCAGGGAGCCTGTGACACTGAGGCTCCAGGACCCCAGAGCCAGCAGCCCACACAGCCGGGGGTTCATGATGACTGTGTAGTGCAAGGGGTGACAGATGGCCACGAAGCGGTCATAGGCCATCACACTCAGGATTAAATTGTCCAGGCATCCAAACACAATGAAAAAAAATACCTGGCTGAGGCAGCCTGCATAGGTGATAACTTTGCTGTGTGTCTGGAGGTTCAGCAGCATCTTTGGGACGGTGGTGGAGGTGAAACCGATATCAGCAAAGGACAGGTTGGAGAGGAAGAAGTACATGGGGCTGTGGAGGTGGGAGTCTGAGATGACGGCCAGGATGATGGCCAGGTTCCCGGTGAATGTGACTAGGTACATGGACAGAAACAGCCCGAAGAGGAGAGGCTGCAGCTCCGGGTCCTCTGCGAATCCCACGAGGAGAAAGTTTCTGACTCCTGTTTGGTTTCCTCTTTCCATGAATCTGCTGGGCTTGCCAACAAAGAGGAAAAAAGCAATACAAAATTTACCCCAAATAAACATTCCCCAGAAAGACAGAAATATCCTTAACCCAAACCCTGGGAGATGATGAAGTCACTCATTTTGGCTAAGGATTGACTTTCTTTGATGACAAATCGTGGTTACTGTTGACATCTAGAAAAATTGTCTCAAGTTCAGCACTTCCCAAATTGTGGTTCCTGAGCACCATCAGCAACCCCTAGAAATGTTAGAAATACACATTTTTTAGGCTCGTCTGACCTGCATGTGTGCTCAGTTGCTCAGTTGTGTGTCTGACTCTTGGTGACCCTATGGACTGTAGCTTGCCAGACCCCTCTGTCCATGGGATTTCCCAGGCAAGAATACTCGAGTGGGTTGCAATTTCCTCCTCCAGGAGATCTTCCCAACCCAGGTATAGAACCTGCATCTCCTGAATCTCATGCATTGGCAGGTGGATTCTTTTCCACTGAGTCATCTCTGACCTACTGAATCAGATTCGCTGGGTGTGAAGCCAGCACTTGGTGCTTCAACAAGCTCTCATGGAAATTCTGACACATACAAGTTCGAGAAGCACTGCTCTAGTGCTTGCCTGCATCCCCAAACAATCATCCCTTTCCTGGAATCCCCGATGACTACTCTTGAGCATTCTGCTCAGTGCTTATGGGAATGGGGAATTCCCTAACTGTCGGCAGCTCTTCTCACTCATTGAGAGTTTCTTAGATCCTCTGGACCTTGGGTGCTCCTTTTGCTAAAAAAAAGAAAAAACCCTAATATTTATATTTCATTTATATTATCAACGTCCCTAAATAAATTCGATCAAAATTGAATTTCTAAATATAGACTTCTAGAGTTTCTAAATATTGAGTTTATCTTAACGTAAATCATCTTTTATTTTTAGCTTTGGGTGGGTGCATGCTTAGTCGTGGCCGACTCTTTGAGACCCCGTGGGTCTGTAGCCCGCCTGCCAGGCTTCTCTGTCCATGGAATTTTCCAGGCAGGAATACTGAAATAGGTTGCCATTTCCTACTCCCAAGGGGATCTTCCCAACCCAGGGATGGAACCTGAGTCTCCTGCATTGGCTGGTGGGTTTTTTTTTACCACTGAGCAACCTTTGAAGCCCATAAAAACATACCTATCATCTCCAAAATTGTCCTTGTATTCTTTTGTGTGATATGAATACAATCTATTCCTCTAACATATTTTAAAGAGTGCAATATTGTATTATTAATTCTATTTACTATGCTATATCCCTGGAGAAGGAAATGGCAACCCACTCCAGTATTCCTGCCTGGAAAATTCCTTGGACAGAGGAGCCTGGCAGGTTACAATTGATGGGGTTGCAAGTCAGACACGACTTAGTGACTAGGCCACCACCACCACCACGTTATATGCCAGATCTCTAGAATTTATTCATTTTGCATTACAAATCTTGATACGCTGAATAAGAATTCCCTATTTCCCTTCCCTTCCAGCCAATAATTCTGATCAACATTCTATTCTGTGCTTCCATGAGTTTGATGATTCTAGATGCCTCTTGTAAGTGGAATCATACACTATTTGTTCTTTTCTGTCTGGCTTATTTCACTTATTATAATGTCCTCTAGAATCATCTGAGGTGTTGCAAATAGCAGGATTTCTACATGGCATTTTAATGTGTTTTAAGTTTGATGCTATTAATAATGATATTCCCTCACATTGTATCTCTGATATTGCTATTACATTAGGAAAACCTTAGATTTTTCTGTAAGGTGTTATGGACATTTTCTAGATTCCTTTATTAATTAAATTTTTTTCTAATATTTATATGCTTTCTCCAAATAGTATTAATTTACAACATCTATTTATCTTTAGGTCTTATTGCATTGCTATAAAACTCTACAACACTGTTCAAATTTATGTTGAGTTGGAATTCTTATTATTCTTCCTTTCTTTCAAGGGAATAATTCTAGAGTTTTTATTTAACATGATGTTCATCATAATTTAGGATATATCTATATGTATTTTATCATCTTAACTTGCATTTTTTTATTCCTATATATTTTAGAGGGCCTTTTAAAGATACAAATAATTGTTTCACAATTGATTAATAGTGTAGAAAAAATAATGTTAAATCTTATCTCCATATTCCCTAATAAATTTCAAATGTTGAGTGTGGAGCTAGGGACCATATAAGTTATCAGAAGAAAATAAATAAAATACATAGTAATATAATTTATACATGAATATATGTAATCTTGGGCTTCCCAGGTGGCACTAGTGGTAAAGAACCCACCTGCCAATGCAGGAGATGTAAGAGGCATGGGTTCGATCCATGGGTTGGAAAGATCTACTGGAGAAGGACATGGCAACCCACTCCAGTATTCTTACCTGGAGAATCCCAGAGAGGAGCCTGGCATGTTGTAGTCCATGGGGTCGCATAGAGTCGGACACAACTGAAGCAACTTAGCACACACACATGCATATGTAATCTTTAAAAGTAGACATTCTCTATGAATAAAAAGTCTTTGATTGAAATAAAGGAAGAAAAGATCAATAATTGGACAGCAAATTGAAAAATTATTAATGAAAAAATGTGCCATGCAGAAAGTTGGAATGCAAAAGATAATTACTTGAATAATAAAAGTTAGTATCTTTAACTTATAAAGCCTTAATTATAAATCATGGAAACATTAATATATTACCTGGGAAAAAGGCATAGGATATTAAAGATTTATTAAAAAGTATAAAAAAGATAATAAATGTTTGAGAATTTTTTTCTAGTATTAACCTATGAGGATGAAAGTAAAATAAGATACCTTTTCACTGAGGTAATTAAGAAGCCACTGAGAAAAATAAAGACTAAGAATGCAAAATTTCATCAAGTGGAAAGAGAAATAACAGTTCACATACTGCTATGAGATGGTAATTGATCTGTATTTCTGGATTGGAGAAATTACATCCGTGTACAGATCTTTTATAAGTTTCCTTGCACAAATCCAAGGAAAATGATCAACAAGATATACCAAAATGTGGACAAGGATCATCTTGGAGTGATAAAATGAGTCTGGATTTTTCAACTCATTCTCTTCTATTACATCTTTCAAAAACTACAAATGAACACACATGTAGTCTATCCTCCAGAAATAAACACTTAAAGATTTGGAAGGCATTGTTAATGAAAGTTACACACAACAAAGCTAGGTAAAGCAGAAAATTAAGGTATAAGCAGAGTTAAGGAATTAAAGAGAAGAACATGTCTAAAGTTGAGACGATCCAGAGCTAATTCTTTGGCAAAAGCAAACATACAGGCAAAATCAGTCTAATGAATGAAATAAGGAACATTAATGCCTAAAATTAGGAATGAGAAAAATAAACATAGATGTAAGGAAATGCTCAACTTTGCAAGAAAATATTATTTAAAACTTGACATAAAAAATAGAAAATCTCTAGGAAATTAATTTATTTCTGGAAAAATGTAGATGTCCAAAGTTGATTCAGAATGGAGGATAATAGGTCAATAATTAAGGAGGGAATTAAGCAAACAACAAGATTTATCTCCACAAATGCCATTGTGGGACCTGAGGGCAGGAACAAAAGAATTCTCCTTTAAATATTAAAGAAGAAAAGAAAGTTTATCATCACTATTATCAATTCTGAGGAGGTTCTAGCCAATGCAGTACAAGGAGAAAAGATACAAGAGATGTAAGTATCAAAAAAGCAATTCTTTGTTTGAAGTTGATGGATTGGCTGAAGATAATAAATTGGCAACTGAAAACCTCTTTTTAAAACATTTATTTTTAACTAGAGGAGGAAAACCTCTGGACTGAAAATGATTTTAGTAAGGTAGTTGATACAAAACAAATATGTAAAAACCAATAGTCACCTTAAAGTAACATTCAGTGGCATTCAGATGTTTTGCAATAATTGCTTCTATCGAGTTTTGAAACATTTTCACCACTATGAGAACTCTCTGTGCTATCTTTGTAACTTTCTTTAAAATTTCTCTAAAATTATTCAAAAATAAAAATTAACATAAAAAGTGGGTACAAGAGAAAAATAACCCCAGCAGTGTTCATATGTGCAGTTAAATCTCTCAGAAAATAGATCACAATTATTTCACATATTAACAAAAATGTAAGCCTCTTAGAACAGGGACTGGGAATTTGCAAATACACAATAAATGAAAGTGATACATTTACTAAATAAGTAAATGACTTGAGGACCTCCATGTGTCAAGTATCTGTGCTAAGTTTTGTATGCCTTAGCTCATTTTATCATGATCATTATTGTTTTGATTTAACAAATGAATATATGTAAACAGTATACAATAGTCATTAACATGTATATATATTCACTGGGTGATGGAGACAAAAAATTCTTGTGCATTATCTCCTTTAATTTAATTTTCATATTAACCTCACAAAGTAGATACTATTATTATCCTCATTTTATAAATATGGAAACCGAGGCAGAGAAACATTCAGTAACTTGATATCACAAAGTTGTTTGAATGGGCTGAATGGGTTTGTAAGGCGCAGTGGTAAAGAATCTGCCAACCAATGCAAGAGAGGCAAGAGACCTGGTTTCAGTACCTGGGGGTTGGGAAGATCCCCTGGAGTAAGAAATGGCAACCCGCTCCAGTATTCATGCCTGGAAAATTCCATGGCCAGAGGAGCCTAGTGGGCTACAGTCCATGGGGTTGCAAAGAGTTGTACATGACTGAGCATGCACACACATATATTAAGTGCTAAATAGGAAGAATACCAGAGAATGCTTCTTGTTTGAGTGAGTGAATAAATGAGTAAAATTTGGTAGATAAAAGAATGCAGGAGAATCAGATGGAGAATAGAGGCATATAGCTCCTGAGAAACAGCTAGGAAGATTGGGTAAAAAATATGAAGAGATGTTGGGAGCTTAAACAAGGTCAGTTTCCATTAGGAAGGTGAGAGATTCTAAGAATTGGGTCCAGAAGAGAGAGGAAGGAACCTGAGTGGAAGAGAGATTTTGAGAGACTCAGGACTTGAACTGTGCAGACTGTTTTAAGTAAATGGACTCTTACCAACTGTGTTATCCTCATTTGTGCCTCCCAAGTTAATACTCGGAGAGTTCTGCCTGCCTCCACACCTGTTTCCCACAGCACACACTCTAATGTCCTCAGTGAGCCTCTAGTTCCCTGGATCATTTCATTCCTGGGTGAGGGATCCTCAACTCAGCCCCAGTGAAGGGCAAGGAGGTGGCATCAGGCATCCTTTCTCTGAAAGGGCACCACTGGACTTCCTCCTTCCTGGGACTGTGGAGCTGTAGTGAGAGGAGAAAGGGGAATATTTACTGTTCCTGTGGCTTCCGAGGTTGAATTCTCCCAAGTGCTCATTAAATTAATTGTTCCATTGCTACTCTGCTCTCTGAGCAGTTTGGTTCCCATGAGTGTGGAAGCCAAACCAGATAGGAGCTTCTTTACTGCTAACTTTGTTCCCATGGGAACACCCCTCCCCATGCACCTTAGTCACAATGCTCTTTCTCCAGGATCTGATCACTATCTTTTCCCACAACCACTTCCTCAACATTCGAGATGGAATTTCTTTGTCTATCAAGGGCATGATGGCACATTTTTCAAGATCATGTGAATGTCAAGCAGCTTAACTTGAAATTATGAACAAGGCTGTGGGTCACACCCAACTACCAACAAAGCCAGACCGATGAATTTGCCACAGCTTCTGTTCCTACTGTTGGAAGGGCAATCTGGAGGAGTTTCCAGGAATACAAGAGAAATAGTTTGAGAAATGGATTGACTGGCTGTTCAGGCAGACTCTGTGGGAACATATGGCTTTTCGGTCAAAACTTGACTTCAGGGTCAAGTTCATTGGATGGTCCTCAACACTCTAGTCCAGAGAGAATGGGCTGTCTTAAATAATTCACAAGAGAGTGACTTTGTTTTCTATATTTCTCTCTTTTTATTTTTTTTCCTTTATTCTTTTTTATTTTTATTTTCATTGGAGGCTAATTACTTTACATTATTGTATTGGTTTTGCCATACATTGACATGAATCCGCCCCAGGTGTACATGTGTTCCCCATCCTGAACCCCTCTCCCACCTCCCTCCCCATCCCATCCCTCTGGTTCATCCCAGTGCACCAGCCCCGAGCATCCTGTATCATGCATTGAACCTGGACTGGCGATTCGTTTCACATATGATAATATACATGTTTCAATGCCATTCTCCCAAATCATCCCACCCTCGCCCTCTCCCACAGAGTCCAAAAGACTGTTCTATACACCTGTGTCTCTTTTGCTGTCTCGTATACAGTGTTAGAGTTACCATCTTTCTAAATTCCATATGTATGCGTTAGTATGTTGTATTGGTATTTTTCTTTCTGGCTTACTTCACTCTGTATAATAGGCTCCATATATATATATATTTTTTTTTCTTTTTTTTCTTGTGTGCTCTTTTATTTTTAAATTTTATTTATTTATTTATTTTTCCTTTACATTATTGTATTGGTTTTGCCATACATTGACATGAATCTGCCCCAGGAGTACATGTGTTCCCCATCTTGAACCCCCCTCCCACCTCCTTATATATCTCTTTTTAAAAAATATTTATTTTTTAATTGAAGGATAATTGCTTTACAGAATTTTGTTGTTTTCTGTCAAACATTGACATGAATCAGCCATAGGTATACATATCTTTTATCCGTGAAATCTAAAAAATAAAACAAACTAGTGAATATAACTAAAAAGAAACAGACTCAAAGACATAGAATTTTTTCCTTTTTTTGACTGCACTGCTCAGCATGTACAACTTCCCTGACCATGGATTGAACCCATGCCCTCTCCACTCAAAGTGCGGAGTCTTAACCACTGGATCACCAGGGAAGTCTGGACTCAAAGACATAGGGAACAAACCAGTGGCCAAACGGTGGGAAGAGGGAAGGGAGAGGGGAAAGGCAGGGGCAAAGGATTAAGAGGTACAAACTACCATGCATAAGCTAAGCCACAAAGATACACTGTAGGGCACAGGGAATATAGCCAATATTCTATGCTAACAGTAAATGAACTGTAACCTTTAAAGATTGTGACTCACTGTGTGACTACACCTGAAGCTTAAATAGTATTTTTTTGCGAAGTTTAAACTTTTTATTTTGTGTTGGGGTATAGTTAATTAACAATGTGGTTGTTTGAGGTGAACAGCAAAGGAACTCAGCCTTCTGTATCAGTTCAGTTCAGTCGCTCAGCTGTGTCTGACTCTTTGCGACTCCATGGACTGCAGCACGCCAGGCTTCCCTGTCCATCGCCAACTCCCGGAGCCTGCTCAAACTCATGTCCATCGAGTTGGTGATGATATCCAACCATCTCATCCACTGCCTTACGTATACACGTACCATTCTCTCCCACACCCCCACCCCATCCAGGCTGGCACATAACTTTGAGCAGAGTTCCATGTGCTACACACTAAGTCCTTGTTGGTTATCCATTTGGAATATGGCTGCCTGTACGTGACTCTCCCAGACTCCTTTACTATCCCTCCCCCCTGGCAACCATAAGTTCATTTTCTAAGTCTGTGACTCTCTTTCTGTTTTGTAAGTAAGTTCATTGGTATCATTTTGGATTCCACCTATAAGAGAAGCCATATGATATTTCTCCTTCTCTGTCTAACTTACTTCACTCAGCATGACCCTCTCTAGGTCCATCCATGTTTCTGCACATGGCATTAGTTCATTCTTTTTAATGGCTGAGGGATATTCCACTGTATGTATGTACCACTTCTTCTTATCCATTCCTCTGTTGATGGACATTTAGGTCGCCTCCATGTCTTGGTTATCATAAACAGTGCTGCAAAGAACACTGGGGTGCATGTATCCTTTCAGATCATATTTTTCTCTGGATATATGCCCAAGAGTGGGATTGCAGGTAGCTCTATTTTTAATTTTTTAAGGAATCTCCACACTGTTCTCCACAGTGATTGTACCAATTTACATTCCCACTGACAGAGTAGGAGAGTTCCCTTCTCTTCATGCTCTCTCCAGCATTTGTTGTCTGTGGATTTTTTTTGATGATGGCCATTCTGACAGGTATGAGGTGATATCTCCTTGTAGTTTTGATTTGCGTTTCTCTAGTAACAAGTGATATTGAATATCTTTTCATGTGTCTGTTGGTCATCTGTAGGTCCTCTTTGGAGAGATGTTTATTTAGGATGTTGATTTAGATGTTTATTTCAAGCCCATTTTTTTGAGTGGGCTTGAAAGTTAGGTAATATTGTCAATAAACTATACCTCAATAAAACAGTAAAAAAGAACACCAGTATATAAGGGAGTAACTTTTGGAACCCAAATCAAATATTAAAATTTTTCAAACAAATAAGAACAGTAGGATATTTAGGGCATTCTCCTCTTGAATGATTGTAGCCACAGCTACTGAGCCTGTGTGCCCTAGAATCGGTGCTCCATGACAAGGGAAGCCAGTGTGATGAGAAGCCTGAGCACTGCAATGAAGAGCAGTCCCCGCTTGCCACAACTAGAGAAAATCCGAGTGCAACAGGGAAGTTCAGTGCGACCAAAAATAATAAATTTTAAAAGTCTTAAAAAAAGATGTTGCCAAGTGTCTTTTTTTTTAATATAAATTTATTTATTTTATTTATTTATTTTTTTAGAAATTAAAACAAAATGATCATTTATTGTCTTTAATATGTAGTCAAATATGACAGCAGTATTACACAAATTGCTCCCTTCTCCCCCTTCTAAAAATTCCCAAATATGTTGACTCCAACTGAAAGTGAAAAATAAAGAATAAAAATTAAATGATTTAATTCTGAAAATAGCAATTGACAGAAGACATATGGCATTTGGTCACAACCAGCTTCCAGACCTTAAAAGATGAATTGTGTCACCATGGCAGTTGATACACTGCACTTTCTTACAAAATGATTACTAGGAAAAACAAACCAACCAGATTTCCCACATACTGTAAGCAAAAGAAATGCAGAAAAATTGGTTTAAGAAGCTGTGTGAGGAAAACTTCAATGAATTATTGCAATCATAATGATCCCCAGGTAAGAGATAGATGGCAAATGAATAGACTGTAAGGAAATACATTCAAACTTAGATAATTAATCTTACAGTGAAAATAATCAAGAAGATTGCAGAAGTATGTAGCATCCAAATTACTGAATTTAAACAGGGGATTCCAGTAAGGTCTTCTGCTATCACATACCATCAGTGCAAATTCAGATACAATAGTTTTTGCAGGTTCAGGTATGTCAAGCACCAGGTCATCAAGGAAGTATTTGAATTTGATTTTACTATGAAAAAATGAGATCTCCAGTGTCTCACTGACATGGCAAAAGAAGTAGGAATGATGCCTGGAGGATTGGAGTAAATTCAAAATGCTCAGTTTTCCAAGGATTAAATGAAGTTTTGGACAAACCTCAGCAAAATTAACCTTCACCTGACAGACATGTCCTTGATTTGAAGTCCAAGGCTGTGGAAAAGAGAAACAAACTCAAAAAGTGTGACAGGCTTACCCATTGCCTTTCCTTTTGTTGGGGGTTGACGGGGTGGTGGTGTTAATCACTAAGCTGTATCCGACTCTTGGCGACCCCATAGACTATAGCTCGCCAGGCTTCTCTGTCCGTGGGATTTCCCAGGCAAGAATACTGAGTGGGCTGCCATTTTCTTCTCCAAATAAAATTTATTTTAATTGGAGGCTAATTACTTTACAATATTGTGGTGGTTTTGCCATACATTGACATGAATCTGCCATGGTATACATGTGTTCCCAATCCTGAACCCACCTCCCACCTCCCTCCCCATCCCATCCCTCTGGGTCTTCCCAGTGAGACAGGGTGCCAAGTGTCTTCTTTGTCCACGTATTATTTGAATAATGGATTTTAGTTTTTCAGTGTCATCAGCCTTATAGTCTATCCAGTCTCCTTTCCTTCTTTTGACTGTTATGCAAAATAGAGTCAAATCTGGGACTCTGCTTTTCTATTTGTACAGGCATTTTTATGGTCCATTCTTATCATGTGTAAAAAATATTTTGCTGGAGAAGGAAAAGGCAACACAATCCAGTAGTCTTGCCTGGAGAATTCCATGGACAGAGGAGCCTGGTTTGCTATCATTCATAGGGTCGCAGAGTCAGACACGAGTGAGCACACATGCACACACAGGGTGGCAGGGGGAGGGGGAATGGTTTCGGGATGATTCAAGCACATTACATTTACTGTGCACTTTATTTCTATTATTATTACATCAGCTCCATGTCAGATCATCAGGCATTAGATCCTGGAGCTTGGGGACTCCTGCTTTAGCTCACTCCCTTGGGGATTTTGCACAAGGAAAATTTTCATATGCTCTCTTTCCCTTTGGAAGTCACTTTCCCATGGTTCTCAAGTGGGGGTGATTTGGCCCCTTATGGAGTATATGAAGACATTTTTAGTCCTTGAAACTTGGCTGGTGATGTATCTTATCCAGGGATATGACTAAACATCCTGCAATGTACAGGAATAGCCCCTATAGCAAAGAATGACCCAAACCCAAATATCAATGATGCCAAGGTTGAGAAATTCTGCTCCACATTACACATCCTTTTTCTTCCTGGGGTATACTTAGCTTTATGTCCTAGTCCTAATGGAGGACAGTGTACATGGGGAGAAATTGGCTTAATAGTATGGGAACAAAAAGCTGGAGCATTACAAAAATTACTCTCATATGTAACTGGAGCTGAAATTTATTTAGGACCTGCATTCCATATGCAGAAGCCATTTTATTCCGTTTAAACCTCTTGTCACCCTTCTGAGGCAGACCTTGATATAAGTTCATTTCAGATAGAGCAACTGAAGCACATGGGGATTGAATATTCTTTGGATAAAGAAGTTGTGGTACATATACACAATGGAATATTACTCATCCATAAAAAGGAAGATATTTGACTCGGATCTAATAAGGTGGATGAACCTAGAGCCTATTATACAGAGTGAAATAAGTCAGAAAGAGAAAGACAAATATCATATATTAACACATATATATGGAATCTAGAAAGATGGTACTGATAAACCTATTTGCAGGGCAGCAATGGAGACACAGATATAGAACAGTCTTGTGGACACAGTGGGGGAAGGAGAGGGTGTGACGAACTGAGTGAATAGTATTGAAACATATACATTACCAGATGTAAAATTAGAATAGCCAGTGGAAATTTACTGTATGATGCAGGGAGTTCAAATCTGATGCTTTGTGATAACCTAGAGTTGTGGGAGGGATGGGCAGTGGGAGGAAGGTGCAAGAGACAGGGGAGATAACCTATACCTGTGGCTGATTCATGTTATATATAGCAGAAACCAACACAATATTGTAAAGCAAGTATCCTCCAATTAAAAATAAATAATTAAATTTTTTTTAAAAAAGAAAAAATCTAAGAAAGATAAAAATAATGCAATAAAATATATTTATCTTATCACTGAGAAAAAAATCACCATCTACTAAGATGGCATCACCTTTGAATTCAGGAAAATTTTAGGGCTCTTCCTGGTGGCACAGTGGTAAAGAATCCACCCACCAATGCAAGAGACTCAAGAGACTTGAGTTCAGTCTCTGGGTTGGGAAGATTCCCTGGGGGAGGAAATGGCAACCTACTCTAGTATGCTTGCCTGGAGAATCCCATGGACAGAAGAGCCTGAGAGGCTACACTCCACGGGGTCACAAGAGAGTCAGACACGATCGAACACACCCACACGCACTCTACCCATCCTCCTGAAAATACACACCTCTCCATCTCTAGTCTACACCTGTTTCCAGTGTCCTGAGGATGGACAGTTAGCTTGCTTCCCCATCCTTGCCTCTCTCAACAGAGCCATTCCAACTTCAGAACTAAGTGCACTGAAAAATTAAGAGTCCATTGCTCTTGAGCACACGTGTCCAAGCTCCAGGTCATTGTTGTCACGGGGGAGACAATGTGTTGCAGAGAAGCTTTCTCAGAGCTCTTTTCATGTCCCTGTTCCTCAGGCTGTAGATGAAAGGATTGAGCATGGGGGTGACCACAGTGTAGAGGACGGAGGCAAACGCCCCTGTTTGAGAGTCATGTGTCCACGTGGAGTTGAGGTAGACCCCAAGGCAGGTTCCATAGAACAAGGAGACCACCGAAAGGTGAGACCCACAGGTGGAAAACGCTTTATACTTCCCTCCTGTCGTTGAGATCCTCAGTACGGAGCAAACAATGCGAGAATAAGAGAGAAGGATGCCTGTGAGAGGAAAAAAGCCCATAACGCCTGTCACAAGATACAGTACGACACTGTTGATGAAGGTGTCAGAGCAGGCAAGCTTAAGGATCTCAGGGAGTTCACAGAAGTAGTGTTGGATTTCAACGACGGTGCAGAAAGAGAGCCGGGACATGGTTAAACTCTCAGGAAGGGCCCCCAGAACGCTGATGAGCCAGGTTAGGAGGAGCAACTGTGCACAGAGCCGCAGGTTCATGATGACCGTGTAGTGCAGGGGGTGGCAGATGGCCACGAAGCGGTCATAGGCCATCACGGTCAGGAGTAAGTTGTCCAGAAGTCCAAAAACTGTGAAAAAATACATCTGGGTGATGCAACCTGCGTAGGAAATGGCTTTGCTCCTGGTCTGGATGTTCAGGAGCATCTTTGGGATGGTGGTGGAGGTGAAACAGATGTCAGACAATGACAGGTTGGAGAGAAAGAAGTACATGGGGGTGTGGAGGTGGGAGTCTGTGATGATGGCCAGGATGATGAGCAGGTTCCCAAAGACGGTGACCAGGTACAAAGAGAGGAAGAGCCCAAAGAGAACAGACTGAATCTCTGGCTTCTCAGAAAGCCCCAGGAGGAGAAATACTGGAAGCTGTGAGTGGTTTCCTGGTTGCATGTGAAGGACTGTCTGCCAAGAGAGAGCAGAAGCAAGATTAAATTGGTGATCAACAGGCATCTTAGAAATGTGGTCACTTTTAGCTTGAACTCAATATACTGATGAGACAATGGTTTTGCTTAATGGTCTCTTCTCTCTTGTCTGTCAGTGTGAGGTCTCCTAACGCCATCATCTTCTCCTGTGTTGCCAGCAGTAGCTAGAACAGTGTCACAGGAAAACTAATTTTGCACCCAAAGAAGATGTCATTTGTTTGACTATCTTGACCCTTGGTCACCCAGGCTTCTCAGATGCCTTTGAATTAATTTGTACTTTATTACTAAATGCCTTTATAATAAAATAATTATTTAAATTATTATTCATTTTATTTAATTATCATCAATTTATAATTAATCAATACCATTAGTTATTATTAATTTTATTTAAATCATTACTTTAAATGCTAATTAAAAAAGCATGGGTCTGTGTATAATTTCCATAAGCTGTGATAATGACATGGTATTTTCTACTCACTTGATTAACATGTATAATGGACAATCATGAAATAAGGTAGGGAGTTATCAATTTTTTCCCAGAAAATAGTTGCTAATTTTGAAATCTCACAAAACCTGTTTGAAATACATAAAAATTATCTGGAGGCACATGAAAATAAATGTTCCAGTGAATTTTCTAGAGCTATTTTAATCATGATACTGAAAGCCAACAGCCTTCTACAATAGCAGCGGTATAAGAAAAACCAAAGACTAATCTCTAATTAGCATATTATTTTAAAAACTCAAAGAAAATAGTAATAAAATTTAAAAATATTTAGCAGTTTATTATGCAAACCAAATACAATGCCTAGGTAACATTTAACCCTAGAAAGCAACCAGCATTTCATATTGGTAATGTATTTATTACAGTAGAGCAAATAAGTAGAAAAAAAAAATCATCCAAAAAATTGGATAGTATAATTGAATGCTAAAGATACTGCTTGAAAGGAGTTCTGAGGAAACTAAATAGGTTTCATTACTATGAAAATAGTTTCCTTGGTCATCAGCTTATATCAACCCGCACATGAAAAAATCTACATGAAGATCATACAGAAGACAAGTATGCGTGTCACTGCCACTACCCAATTCTTTTCTGAAATTTCAAACCAATATGACGAAAGAATAAAAAAGCAATCATAGGGTCACATCTTGGGTAAAAATAAATTGATCATATTTTCAGATGACAAACTGGCTACCTAAAATCAATTGGAAATCTATTACAACTAAGAAGTCATTCTGGTGAAACTAGATTGAAATACAAACATGTATCATTTTCTTTCCCATTTCCAGCAACAAACAGATACATAATAGAGAAAAAAGCCATCCTATTTGAAATTGTACAAAAATAGGGCTTCTCTGGTGGCTCAGGCGGTAAAGAATCTGCCTGGAATGTGGGTGACCCACGTTTGACCTGGATTGGGAAGATCACCTGGAAAAGGGAATGGCTACTCACTCTAGTATTTTTACCTGGAGAGTTCCATAGACAGAAGAAAGGGGTTGGCTACAGTCCATGGGGTTGCAAAGAGTCAGACACGACTGAGAGACTAACACATATGACATACACAGACTAACTTCTGGCTCATTGAAGGCACTCAATAAATGATATAAATAGCAGTTAATATTTATTAAACTTACCAGGTACAGGGATCATGCTAATCTCTTCTCCTGAATGGTCTCATTTCACCTCTCTGGAAACAAATGGGATGAGAGTGCTGTCATTCACGTACATCTCAGAGATAACTGAAAGTGGCTGATATGCTCACTGAATCGTACGAATTAATGAGGAGTGTGGCCCCTCTGATGTGCAAGTTGCAGTAAGGTGAGCAGGAGGAGACTGGGCACTGGGTAAGGTGTTAGGGGGAGACCAGTGTAGCCCAGGAGAAAACTAGAAGAGAGATGGCTCCTGATGAGTTAGGAGAGGGTTGTAGAAATAATGTTGGAATGAGCAGAAGGCAAGGGAGATGAGGGGAGAGAAGAGGCTGTAATTAAACTTGAGGATTCCTTCTTGGTTAGCACTTGAACATCTCAGAGTCATTTTTAATCTATATTTGTCCAATTTTCTCACTCCTGACAGTGCTCCTGGGGAAATTCCTCTCTTCTACTTCCCGAGGATGCTCTGTGTTGTTATATTCAATCTGATGGACTCATCCCAGGAAAGTGAATCGTGGAGCCAGCAGTCGTGCCTCTAACATGAGGGAGATGGCCCCAGGCACCTGGAGAAGGGAATGGCAACCTCCCCCCCTACCCCAGTATTCTTGCCTGGAGGATCCATTGGACAGAGGAGCCTGACAGTGCTCCTGGGGAAATGCCTCTCTTCTGTTTCCCGAGGATGCTCTGGGTCGCAAAGAGTCGAAAATGACTGAACAAGTAACAGCACATGGCTCCCTGGGCCAGGCTGATGTTTCCAGGAAGCATGAGAGAATGTCTTTTTTTCCCTCGTATTTGTGAACTGAAGGTGAGGGGCAAAGTTTATTGAGTTCCAGAAGCTGAATTCTCAAAGCTTCTCATTAAAATTTTTTATTTTTGTAAACTTGGGGCAATATAACTGTAGGAATATGGGGATTATAATCAAAATGGAAAAAATTTCAGTTATGTCCTCAGGGGTAGATGTTGGAAGAATGTGTCTTCTCCCACTGGGACCATTAAAATCTTTTTTATTATGGAAAATTCAAACACACACAGAAGTGAAGAGTAGTGAAGAGTGTAATGAACACTCATCAACTCATCAATGGGTTTCACAAGTTACTGACCTGTAACCTGGCCACACTACTCCTATTCACACGAGGTGATTATTTTTAAGCAATTCCCACATATAATATCATTTTACCTATTAATATTTAAGCAACTTCAGTGTGTGTCTCTAAAAGAAAAGGATAATTAAAAAACCAGATAGCCCCATCACTATTGAAATCTAGTTCCTGAATTATGAACAGCAAGAAAAAATTGATCCCAGATCATAAGATGTATATGTAAATATTTTGCTTATTATTCTTTTTTTAAATTAATTTTTATTGGAGTCACTTTATAGTGTGGTGTTAAGTACTGCTATACAACAACGGTTCTATGAAGACCTACAAGAACTTTTAGAACTAACACCCAAAAAAGATGTCCTTTTCATTATAGGGGACTGGAATGCAAAAGTAGGAAGTCAAGAAACACCTGGAGTAACAGGCAAATTTGGTCTTGGAGCACGGAATGAAGCAGGGCAAAGGCTAATAGAGTTTTGTCAAGAGAACGCACTGGTCATAGCAAACACCCTCTTCCAACAACAGAAGAGAAGACTCTACACATGGACATCACCAGTGATCAACACCGAAATCAGATTGATTATATTCTTTGCAGCCAAAGATGGAGAAGCTGTATACAGTTAGCAAAAACAAGACCAGGAGCTGACTGTGGCTCAGATCATGAACTCCTTATTGCCAAATTCAGACTTAAATTGAAGAAAGTAGGGAAAACCACTAGACCATTCAGATATGACCTAAATCAAATTCCTTATGATTATACAGTGGAAGTGAGAAATAGATTTAAGGGACTAGATCTGATAGATAGAGTGCCTGATGAACTCTGGACGGAGGTTCATGACATTGTACAGGAGACAGGGACCAAGACCATCCCCATGGAAAAGAAATGAAAAAAAGCAAAATGGCTGTCTGAGGAGGATCTTACAAATCACTGTGAAAAGAAGAGAAGCGAAAAGCAAAGTAGAAAAGGAAAGATATAAGCATCTGAATGCAGAGTTCCAAAGAATAGCAAGGAGAGATAAGAAAGCCTTCCTCAGTGATCAATGCAAAGAAATAGAGGAAAACAACAGAATAGGAAAAACAAGAGATCTCTTCAAGAAAATTAGAGATTCCAAGGGAACATTTCATGCAAAGATGGGCTCGATAAAGGACAGAAATGGTATGGACCTAACAGAAGCAGAAGATATTAAGAAGAGGTGGCAAGAATACACAGAAGAACTGTACAAAAAAGATCTTCACGACCAAGATAGTCACGATAACATGATCACTGACCTAGAGCCAGACATCTTGGAATGTGAAGTCAAGTGGGCCTTAGAAAGCATCACTATGAACAGAGCTAGTGGAGGTGATGGAATTCCAGTAGAGCTATTTCAAATCCTGAAAGATGATGCTGTGAAAGTGCTGCACTCAATATGCCAGCAAATTTGGAAAACTCAGCAGTGGCCACAGGACTGGGAAAGGTCAGTCCTCATTCCAGTCCCAAAGAAAGGCAATGCCAAAGAAAGCTCAAACTACCGCAAAATTGCACTTATCTCACATGCTAGTAAAGTCATGCTCAAAATTCTCCAAGCCAGGCTTCAGCAATATGTGAACCGTGAACTCCTAGATGTTCAAGCAGGTTTTAGAAAAGGCAGAGGAACCAGAGATTAAATTGCCAACATCCGCTGGATCATGGAGAAAGCAAGAGAGTTCCAGAAAAACATCTATTTCTGCTTCATTGACTATGCCAAAGCCTTTGACTGTGTGGATCACGATAAACTGTGGAACATTCTGAAAGAGATGGGAATACCAACCACCTGACCTGCCTCTCGAGAAACCTGTATGCAGGTCAGGAAACAACAGTCAGAACTGTACATGGAACAACAGACTGGTTCCAAATAGGAAAAAGAGTACGTCAAGGCTGTATATTGTCACCTTGCTTATTTAACTTATATGCAGAGTACATCATGAGGAACGTTGGGCTGGAAGAAGAGCAAGCTGGAATCAAGATTGCTGGGAGAAATATCAATAACCTCAGATATGCAGATGACACTACCCTTATGGAAGAAACTGAAGAGGAACTCAAAAGCCTCTTGATAAAAGTGAAAGAGGAGAGTGAAAAGGTTGGCTTGAAGCTCAACATTCAGAAAACTAAGATCATGGCATCTGGTCCCATCACTTCAAGGGAAATAGATGGAAAAACAGTGGAAACAGTGTCAGACTTTATTTTTTTGGGCTCCAAAATCACTGCGGATGCTGAGTGCAGCCATGAAAATAAAAGACGCTTACTCCTTGGAAGGAAAGTTATGACCAACCTAGATAGTATATTAAAAAGCAGAGACATTACTTTGCCAACAAAGGTCCGTCTAGTCAAGGCTATGGTTTTTCCCATGGTCACATATGGATGTGAGAGTTGGACTGTGAAGAAAGCTGATCGCCGAAGAATGGATGCTTTTGAACTGTGGTGTTGGAGAAGACTCTTGAGAGTCCCTTGTACCACAAGGAGATCCAACCAGTCCATTCTAAAGGAGATCAATCCTGGGTGTTCATTGGAAGGACTGATGCTAAAGCTGAAACTGCAATACTTTGGCCACCTCATGAGACGAGTTGACTCACTGGAAAAGACTCTTATGCTGGGAAAGGTTGAGGGCGGGAGGAGAAGGGGACGACAGAGAATGAGATGGCTGGATGGCATCACCAACTCTGTGGACATGAGTTTGAGTGAACTCCGGGAATTGGTGATGGACAGGGAGGCCTGGCGTGCTGTGATTCATGGGGTCGCAGAGAGTCGGACACGACTGAGCGACTGAACTGAACTGAACTGAACTGATACGTATATCCCCTGTAGATTTCCGTCTCATTTAGGTCCCACAGAGCATCGGGTAGAGTTCCCTGTGCTATACAGGTTCTCATTCATCATCTATTTTATACACAGTAGTGTATATATCTCTGTCTCAATCTCCCAATTTATCCTCCTTCCACCCCTCTCTCTCCCCGGTATCCCTACATGTCGGTTCTCTGTCTGTGTGTCTGTTTCTGCTTTGCAAATAAATTCATCTATATCATTTTTCTAGATTCCACATAACAGCAATATTATATGATATTTGTTTTTCTCTTTCTGACTTATATCTCTCTATATGACAGTCTCTAGGTCCATCTCCGCCTCTGCAAATGGCACTGTTTCATTCCATTTCATGGCTGAGTAGTATTCCACTGTGTGTGTGTTTGTGTATGTGTGTATATACACCACAGTTTACTTATCCCTTCTTCTGCTATTTGTGTGTAATTTTGAAAGAAAAGCATTTCACTTATTATGAAGGGTGTGATACATTCAGTAGTTGATCCTTTTACCTGAAGTTTCTTCAGTGTCATCAAATAATATACACCTGAAAAAGACTTTGTTTCATAGTAAGATAAAAAGATTAGCCCGGGTTTTCCAGGTTCAGTTTAGTTCAGTCGTTCAGTCGTGTCCGACTCTTTGCGACCGCATGAATCACAGCAGGCCTGGCCTCCCTGTCTATCACCAACTCCTGGAGTTCACTCAAACTCATGTTCATCGAGTCGGTGATGCCATCCAGCCATCTCATTCTCTGTCGTCCCCTTCTCCTCCTGCCCCCAATCCCTCCCAGCATCAGAGTCTTTTCCAGTGAGTCGACTCTTCGCATGAGGTGGCCAAAGTATTAGAGTTTTAGTTTTAGCATCAGTCCTTCCAATGAACACCCAGGATTGAACTCCTTTAGAATGGACTGGTTGGATCTCCTTGCAGTCCAAGGGACTCTCAAGAGTCTTCTCCAACATCACAGTTCAAAAGCATCAATGGTTAGTGAAATGTAATAACAAGGTCCTCTAAATACTGAACGAGAATAAGAAAATTGAGGTCAAAGAACATTTAATACGTTATGCTGCTGGTTTTGAAGACTGAGAAAGGACCATGATCCAAGGAATGTAGGTGGCAACCAGAAAGTCATTTAGGAGGGAGATGCATTCTCTTCTGGAGCTTTGAGATGGATCCCAGCACTGCAAGCTTCTGGACTTTAGCCCCCTGAGACCCATTCTGGTTTGAGCTTTGGATCCATAGAACCTCAAGTTATTATCTGTCTATCTATATCTGTCTATGGATGGAAGTTCATAATTTTGTACAGGAGGTGGTGATCAAAACCATCTCCAAGAAAAAGAAATGTAAAAAGGCAAAATGGATGTCTGAGGAGGCCTTACAAATATCTGAGAATAGAAGAGAAGCTAAAGCAAAGGAGGAAAGATATACCCATCTGAATGCAGAGTTCCAAAGAATAGCAAGGAGAGATAAGAAAGCCTTCCTAAGTGATCAATGAAAAGAAATAGAGGAAAACAATAGAATGGGAAAGACTAAGGATCTCTTAAAAAAAAATTAGAGATACCAAGGGAACATTTCAGACAAAGATGATCACAATAAAAGAAACAGTATGGACCTAACAGAAGCAGAAGATATTAAGAAGAGGTGGCAAGAATACACAATAGAACTACACAAAAAAGATCTTAATGACTCAGATAACCATGTTGGTGTGATCACTCACCTAGAGCCAGACATCCTGGAGTGTGAAGTCAATTGGGCCTTACGAAGCATCACTACGAACAAAGCTAGTGGAGGTGATGGAATTCCAGCTGAGCTATCTCAAATCCTAAAAGATGATGCTGTGAAAGTGCTGCACTCAGTAAGCGAGCAAATTTGGAAAACTCAGCTGTATCCACAGGACTGGAAAAAGTTTTCACTCCAGTCCCAAAGAATGTTCAAACTACAGCACAATTGCACTTATCTCACATGCTAGCAAAGTAATGCTCAAAGTTCTCTAAGCTATGCTTCAACCATATATGAACTGAGAACTTCCAGATGCTCCAGTTGGATTTAGAAAAGGCAAAGGAAGAACCAGAGATCAAATTGCCAACATCTGTTGGATAATCAAAAGAGCAAGAGAGTTCCAGAAAAACATCCACTTCTGCTTCTTTGCCTACACTAAAGCCTTTGATTGTGTGGATCACAGTGAATTGTGTTTCTTAAAGAGACTGGAATACCAGACCACCTTACCTGCCTCTTGAGAAATCTGTATGCAGGTCAGGAAGCTACAGATAGAACTGGACATGGAACAATGGACTGGTTCCAGGTTAGGAAAGGAGTACATCAAGGCTGTACACTGTCATCCTGCTTATTTAACTTATATGCAGAATGCTGCTACTGCTACTGCTAATACATCATGCAAAATGCCAGGCTGGATGCAGCACAAACTGGGATCAAGGTTGCCAGGAGACATATCAATAACCTTAGATATGCAGATGATACCACCCTTATGGCAGAAAACAAAGAGGAACTAAAGAGTTTCTTGATGAAAGTGAAAAAGGAGAGTGAAAAAGCTGACTTAAAACTCAACATTCAAAAAACAAAGATCAGGGCATCTGATCACATAACTTCAGGGCAAATAGATGGGGAAACAATGGAAACAGTGAGAGACTATTTTCTTGGGCTCCAAAATACTGGGGATGATGACTGCAGCCATGAAATTAAAAGACACTTGCTCACTGGAAGAAAAACTATGACTAATCTAGACAGCATATTAAAAAGCAAAGACATTACTTTGCTGATGAAGGTCTGTCTAGTCAAAACTATGGTTTTTCCAGTAGTCGTGTAGGGATGTGTGAGTTGAACTACAAAAAAAGCTGAGCACTGAAGAGTTGATGTTTTTGAATTATGGTGTTGGAGAAGACTCTTGAGAGTCCTTTAGACTGAAAGGAGATCCAACCAGTCAATCTTGAGGGAAATCAATCTTGAATACTCATTGGAAGGACTGATGCTGAAGCTCCAATACTTTGGCCACCTGATGTGAAGGGCTGACTCATTAGAAAAGACCCTGCTGTTGGAAAAGATTGAAGGCAAGAGGAGAAGGGGACGACAGAGGATGAGATGGTTGGATGGTGTCACCAACTCAATGAACATGAGCTTGAGCAAGCTCCGGGAGTTGGAGATGTACAGGGAGACCTGGCATGCTGCAGTCCATGGGATTGCAAAGAATCAGACACGACTGAGTGACTGAACTGAACTGATCTATCCAACTATCTACCTTTTTATTTATCTATCTTTGTATATACACACCCTTATATAACACATGTACATAGTTATAATGGGATAATTTGTCACAGCAGAATGCATGCGTGCTTAGTTGTTCAGTTGTGTCCCATTCTTTGGGACCCCATGGACTGTAGCTTGCCAGGCTTCAGTGTACATGAGATTTTCCAGGCAAGAATACTGGAGTGCATTTCCTTTTCCTACTCCAGGGGATCTTCCTGACCCAGTGATTGAACTTGCTTCTCTTGCATTTCTTGTACTGTCAGATGGATTCTTTACCACTCTGACACCTGGGAAGGCCCAGGAAAATATAAATCATATACTTTTATCCAATAAGATTTTGTTCAAAAAACTGAGTTTAAGCCCCTCAATTTATTCACTTAGGTTCCTCCAGGTAGTATTTTCCATTGAAATCCCACCTTAATAGAAGAAAATTAGAGTCAATTTGGAGATTGTTGGTTCCGTTAACTGATACAGTGAATCCCACACTGCATGAGTGTAAATATGTTTTTGATTTTGAGACCTTTGAGGTGTTAAGATAGAAAAAGGAATTAAAATTATTAATTAGATCACTCATTCTACTTTAAATCTTTGTGTTTAAATTTCTACTTTCCTTGGACTTCATGTTAACTACGCAATGTTCATTTTAAAAATTTCTTTACCTTCCAGCAGTCTTGTAAGGTTTCTTTAAATAGAATAATTTGGATTATAAATGATTCTGTGTGCATGTACATATGTGTGTGTGAGCATGGTTATTTGAAAGAGAAATGTATACAAATAGAGACACATATGTAATGGGCTTCTCAGGTGGCACCAGCAATAAAGATTCTGCTTGCCAATGCAGGAGACTTGGGTTCTATCCTGGGTTGGGAAAATGCCCTGGAGAAGGACATGCAACCCACCCCAGTATTCTTGCCTGGAGAATCCCATGGACAGAGGATCCTGGTGGCTACAGTCCATGAGGTGGCAAAGTGTTGGACACCAATGGCAACAAACAGTTACTTACACATATACGCAACTATTGGTAATAAATGTTTGATTAATATTTTCCTCATCATATTTAAAGTCAAGTGTAACTCTAAGGTCATATTATGTAAATCTGTTTATTCATTTTTGTCTTTCTGTGTAGCTTCCACTTGGACACATCTATTTTATTATCAATTTTTGCCAGTGTCAGTTGTAAACATGGAGGACATCAATCTGAATCACAACAGAAATCCAAAGAGTAGAAAATTACCCATGAACAACTATGACAAGAGTATGCTAAGGTCTGAAGTATTAGGAAGAGCAGTTAAGGAAGTGATATATAAAGGAATGACATCCACAGAAGGAAAGCAGTGGTCTCAGATTTTTTTTTTCTGTTATAAGCTTATGTAAGTAACTGTGATTGCAGAGTATTTTTTTTTTCTCCCATAGGGGCCTTCCCCCATGGCTCAGCAGTAGAAGAATCCACCTGCGATGTAGGAGACTTGGGTTCAAGCCCTGGGTTGGGAAGAGCCCCTGGAGGTAGTCTTGGCAACCCATCCCAGTATTCTTGCTTGGAGAATGCCATGGACACAGGAACTTGGTGGGCTACAGTCCATAGGGTCCCATAGAGTCGTACACGACTGAAGCAACTTAGCATGCATGCATAGCACCTTGAGATAATGGGAAAATCCAAATATCTTAGATCCATGGTTGAAGATAACCTTGGGATAATAGGATAATGACAAAGGGAAAAATTAAAAAAAAATTTTATTAGAATATAGTTGCTTTACAATGTTATGCTATACTGTAAAGTGAATCAGCTGTCTGTATGCACATATCCCCTCTTTTTTGGATTTCCTTCTTATTAGGTCACCACAGAGCACTGAGTAGAATTCCGTGTGTTACACAGTAGTTCTCATTAGTTATCTGCTTTAAACATAGTATCAATAGTCTGTATTGTCAGTCCCAATCTTCCAAGAGAACTCTTGAGTATAAGAGAGATCACAAAGTTTCATAAAATGAGCTGCATAAATTGTATAGAGAAGTTGAGATAAAAGAAATGGAAATTCCAATAAGGAACTGACGAGGCATGTTTTACTTACTGCCATATCTGATATGGAATTTCTGAGCAATTTTATTGTTTCTCAGAGCAATTTCTGGCTCTGAGGCTTTCATCAAGGGCACTTCTTAAGCCTTAGGGCCACGCGTCCTTTAAGAGTTGCCATCCCCAAGAACATTTTCAGAGCCCTCTTTATGTCTTTGTTCCTCAGACTGTAGATGAAGGGGTTCAGCATGGGTGTGACCACGGTGTACATCACTGAGGCTGTTGCACTTGAGTGTGAGCTTTCGGTACCAGCAGAGCTAAGGTACACTCCTAAGCTCGTACAATAAAATAAGGAGACAACTGAGAGGTGAGATGCACAGGTGGAAAGGGCATTATACCTTCCCTGAGCTGATGAGATTCCATATATGGAGGACACTATCTTAGAGTATGAGTAAAGGATACCAGTCAGGCTACCACCACCCAGCAGGACAGCTGCAAAACACATCACTATGTTGTTGGGAAGGGTGTTAGAACATGCAAGCTGTACCATTTGATTGAGTTCACAGAAAAAGTGAGGGATATGCAAGTTTGTACAGAAGGATAGTCGCAACACTATTAAGCTTTCTAACAAGGAATTCAGGGCACTCATCATCCAGGACACCAGAAGCAGCAGACCACAGAGCCGGGGGCTCATGATGACTGTGTAGTGCAGGGGGTGACAGATGGCTACAAAGCGGTCGTAGACCATCACAGTCAGGAGAAACATGTCCAGTATTGCAAAGAGTATGAAAAAATACATCTGGACGATGCAGCCTTCATAGGTTATGACTTTGCTCTGTGTCCTTATGTTCTGCAGCATCTTTGGGACGGTGGTGGAGGTGAAGCAGATGTCTACAAAGGACAGGTTAGAGAGGAAGAAGTACATGGGGGTGTGGAGGTGGGAGTCTGAGCTGACGGCCAGGATGATGAGCAGGTTTCCAAGCACAGTGATCAGGTACATGGAGAGGAAAAGCCCAAATATGAGGGGCTGCAGTGCTCGTTCCTCTGAAAATCCCAGAAGAAGAAATTCTGAAATTTCTGTATCATTCCGTGGGTTCATGTGGTAGAGGTGACTGTATGGAAGGGGAAAATAACATGATTAATTTTCACCCAGATAGGCATTACTCACATCGTTGAGATAATACAATTCACATTTGGTCATCAATAAATCAATATTTTATGTATGGTTCTTATCCCCTTCAGAGAATTCCCCATGCCTTCTCTAATAAGCAAACTTGTCCCATTTTTAACTTTTCCCCCATGATGTCATGTATTCACAGTTTTAATGAGAAATTTCTGCATGTGAAAATTGAATTGCAACAATATTCCCCATATAGTCTATGCAGGGATTTTGACGTGCTGACAAACAAAAGTTCCTAAAATCCAGACTGGAGAAAGAACATAAGGAAATTAAAAAGTTGTATATCATGTTTAGGGGTCTTCCCTGGTGGCTCAGATGGTAAAGAATCTGCCAGCAACACAGGAGAACCGTGTTCACTCCCTGGGTTGGGAAGATATTCTGGAGAATGGAATGGCAACCCACTCCATTATTCTTGCCTGGGAAATCGCATGGACAGAGGAGCCTGGTGGGTTACAGTCCAGGGGGGGTTGCAGAGTCAGACACAACTGAGCAACTAAGCACACACACACACATACACACATGTTAGATGATTACAGGTATTATAGCAAGCATGCAGATGATTACAGGTTACTATAAAGAAAAAGGAAGTAGGTGGAAGGAAGAGAGAGAAGGAGGTGTGTGTGTGCTAATTTTTATGCATGTTCAGGCCAGACCTGCCAAAAAGGTGATTCCTGAATAGTGAGCCAGTAGTTGAGCATTTGTGGGGAAGTGTGTGCCTGACAAGGGAACAGCCAGTTCACAGGCCTGCACAGCACAATGGCGCTTGTTTAATAAGATGTTAAAATTTAAAAAAAGGAAGCCAGTCTTGTGAGGGAAATCAGCAGGATGGAGAGGGAGGAGAGATGGTGTCAGAGGATGCTGAGGAACAAGGAAACTTCCCTGAAGCTGGTGAAACCTCAAGTGACAAGGAGTCCCTCGTCCACATATGTATCTCCAACACTTTATGAAATTCAATATAAAAAACCCCCACAGCCATATGAAACAAAATTGAAGGAAAATCTAAAACCAACTTCTAGAAGAAAAACTATAGACATTATATTTTAATAAAAAAAATGCAATAGTTACACTTTAATTAAAATTAATTAGTTAATTAAATTTATGAAAAGACATTTTCTCCTTGGAAGGAAAGCTATGCAAACTTAGACAACATATTAAAAAGCAGAGACATCATTTTGTTACAAAGATCTATTCAGTCAAAGCTATGGTTTTTCCAGTAGTCATGTACAAATGTGAGAGTTGGTCCATAAAGAAGGTCAAGTGCTGGAAAATTGATGCTTTCAAATTATGGTGCTAGAGAAGACTCTTGAGAGTCCCTTGGAATGCAAGGAGAACAAACCATCAATCCTAAGGGAAATCAACCATGAATATTCATTGGAAGGACCGATGCTGAAGCTGAAGCTCTAACACTTTGGCCATCTGATGCAAAGAGGTGACTCATGGAAAAGACCCTGAAGCTGGGAAGCACTGAAGACAAAAGGAGAAGGGGGTGGCAGAGGATGAGATGGTTAAATAGTGTCACCAACTCAATGGACCTGGATTTGAGCAAATTCCGGGGGGACAGTGATAGAGAATCCTGGCGTGCTACAGTCCATGGGGTCACAAAGAGTCAGACATGACTTAGCCACTGAACAGCAACAAGTTTTAATTATATAAGCTTGGGTCACTGATTCAATTTTAGATTACCAACAACTTGGGAATAAAAGAATAAAACAGAAGGTCTTTTAAAATGTGGGGAAGAAGCAGTATCTAAGTTACAATTTCCTCTTACATGGAAACATATGGATTCAAACATGCATTTGGAAGATAGAGGTGATCTTTAGTAAAGTGGAAAGAGAAATGCCTTCCAAATGGTGGCTGAAAATGATGTAGCTTTTAGAAATATGGTGCAATTTTAAGAAATAAAAATGCAATGTCTAATCACAAAGAATAAAAGCAAGTAATAAAGGATGTGAAAAGTTGTTGGAAATACGTATAAAGTGTGATTTATTAGCATCAAGCCTTCCCTGGTGACTCAGATGGTAAAGAATCTGTCTGCATTACAGGTGACCTGGGTTCAATCTCTGGGTTGGGAAGGTCCTCTGGAGAAGGGATTGGCAACCCACTCCAGTATTCTTGGCTGGAGAATTCCATGGACAAAAGAATCTGACAGGTTACAGTCCATGGGACTGCAAAAAATTGGATGCAACTAACAGCAACACAATGCAGAAGAACACTCATTTTCATTTTTGGTGAAAGCAGTGAAGAATGTGTAAGTGACTGCTCTATTCTTTCAGTTAAAATATTTAAAAAGCAATGAGAAGAACAGAATATAACTGATTTGACTTTACCACACAAAATTTATAAACTCTCAGACATTCTGCACAAAACTTGTATACATGCATAAAACAACTAAGTGGCAAAGAGCAAACATGATGAAAAAAATTTTAGTCTTTGAAAGAATAAAATCAAAAGCAAGAATCCTGCCAAATCCATGATGCAAAAGCACAGAAATTGAACAGACAATTTTCAACTAACTTTCTTATTAATATATAATATATTCAGCCTCACTGGTAATGAAATAGTTGCAAAGTAAGCTCATTAGCATATCCATTTTTACATAATAAATACTCTTTAATTTGAATATTAGGAGGGAGGAGATACTGTGAAAGGTATGTCTCTTGAACTACTTTTGTAGGGAAATGTTTGCCAGTATTCCTTCGTCTGGATCCCTCTCATTGTAGTCACATAGGCTCCATCTTAAAAAATAAAAGTCCTTACATGTCTGTATAACCCTCCACAGCTAATAGTCAGTATCTCTACTTCAGTTAATAGCAAAAACCCTTGGACTTTGCTTCTACTTTTACTGGAAGCTTTACACCTCCAACTCACTGTCTTAATTGAGCCTTTGTGTCCATCATTTAATGGCCAACACTGACCCTTGCACTTCTCAGTCTGACTCTTTCCAACCCCATGGACTGTAGCCCGCCAGTCTCCTCTGTCCGTGGGATTCTCCAGGCAAGAATACCGGAGTGGGTTGCCATTTCCTTCTCCAGGGGATCCTCCTGACTCAGGGATCCAACCTGCATCTCCTGCACTGAAGGCGGGTTCTTTACCACTGTGCCAACAGTAATTCAATATTTATATTTCTTTTTGCATTGTAAGTTAAAACATTAATTAGTCAAGTAAACAAACAACCCCAGTGATCTTGGTTCTGGGTTAGTCCAGACTGGCTCGGTTGAACTCAGGTAAATGTTCTTGCCTCCATTCCATTTGACCTTCTCCCGCAGTATTTCCTAGACTCTTGGACTCACCTGGATGGAATCTCTGAGAGGAAGTTTGCAACATAGATGTCCCAGGTGCTCTTGGATGACTGACAATGGAAACAGAGGCTCTGTTTCCAGACAAGACAATGGGATGGAGTCAAGCATTGGTCTTCTAGTCACAATCATGAGTCTGCAAGCAACAGCTACGTCCTGTCCATCCCAAGGTTTCCCATGCTGAGGGATGCAGCAGGGGAGATATTTACAGCTCTCCATGTCTGCTCATTAGGAGACAATTCCCTCCTGTTAGTACCATCTCTAATAATTGATATCCCTGTGGGACACTGGTCTTGACAGATAGGAATATTTTCCTTTCATTTTCTGTTTCTAGATGACAGTATCAGATGGATTTAGTATTATTACTTCTCTCCATGATCTTTCCTGTCCTTCTGGGGGAGTAAAACGTAAGGTCCTATCCCAACTCTGAGTTCACATTTTCTCCAGAGTCTAAGATTGAGGTGTCTGTCTTGACTAGGTCTGTGATCAAAGCGTTTACTCCTGGTGGGTCCCAGACCCTAATATCTCACCTTCAAGCAATGGGATGAATTTGTTCTTTTAATGTAAAACCTTGGGCAGTACACTGCTTGAATTCATTACAGTTTTGTCAAAAATGTTAGGAATTTTGCACTTAAAACAAAAGTTAAGACCTATCAGTTAGTTCTTCATTAGAAAATGTTTTTAATTGTTAAAAACACATAGATCTTAGCTCCTTTTGGGGTTTCTACAGCTTAATTTTTAGAAAACCCCATTCTATGTGACAAGTGTAAAGTGTTAGCCACTCAGTCGTGTCTGACTCTTAGACCCCGTGGACTATAGCCCACCAGGCTCCTCTGTCCATGGAATTCTTCAGGCAAGAATACTGGAGTGGGCTGCCATTTCCTCCTTCAGGGGATTTTCCCAACCCAGGGATTGAACCTGGGTCTCCTGCATCAGCAGGCAGATTATTTACCATCTGAGCCTCCAGGGAAGGACAGTACTTCTATGAACTCCATTTTCCATAGCAGAAATGGGCTTCATAGGGATTAGTGATCTGCCAGTTATAATCTGAGTAAGGTATGAGACATTTCTGGAATTCCCCAGTTGTTTCCAGCTTTCAAACGCTGGGCCTGTGGTTCTCAGTCAGAGATGATTTTACCCTGGGTGATATTTGGTAATGTCTAAAGGGGAGATGCTAAACCGCTACACTATAATGCCCAATCAGCAGCCAGCACAAATAATGATCCTGCCCAAAAGGAAAACAGTAAGAAAATGATTAAACCTAACCTAGACCCGCACTTTCCCACATCAGTGTTCATACCAGTCACCCAGATGTTGGTTCAAATGCAGTTTCTGATCAGCAGATCTTGCCTGGTGAGTCAGGAGGCTCCTGGATGGTGTTGATGATGCAGCTACTGGATTCTGACCATTGTTGAGTAAACAAGGCTGTGGTTATGTTTTAGAGTCTTCTACCGAAGAATTGATGCTTTTGAACTGTGGTGTTGGAGAAGACTCTTGAAAGTCCCTTGTACCGCCAGGAGATCCAACCAGTCCATTCTAAGGGAGATCAATCCTGGGTGTTCATTGGAAGGACTGATGCTAAAGCTGAAGCTGCAATACTTTGGCCACCTCATGCGACGAGTTGACTCACTGGAAAAGACTCTGATACTGGGAAAGGTTGGGGGCGGGAGGAGAAGGGGACGACCGAGAGTGAGATGGCTGGATGGCATCACCGACTCTGTGGACATGAGTTTGAGTGAACTCCGGGAGTTGGTGATGGACAGGGAGGCCTGGCGTGCTGTGATTCATGGGGTCGCGGAAAGTCAGACACGACTGAGCGACTGAACTCAACTAAACTGAACAGAGTTTTACATTTTCTCTATCCAAATCATCTTTGTATGAAATTTTGAAGAAAAACATGTGCATTCATTCCAGAGGCTGTGGAAAAACTGTGTCCAACTTGTGTCCCATTCATGGATCACAGCCTCGTCATGGCAAGGAGGCTTGTATAACTCAATGAAGCTATGAGCCATACCATGCAGGGCCACCCAAGACAAGCGGGCCATAGTAGAGAGTTCTGACAAAACATGGTCCACTGGAGGAGGGAATGAAAACCCACTTCAATATTCTTGCCGCAAGAACCCAATGAACAGTATGAAAAGGCAAAAAAGGGCCCTTGAGTCACCCCAAAGAATGCACTTCTGGAAAAGTTGGTATAGTAGGCAGAATAAGGGCTTCCAAAAATGGCCACATTCATATCCCTATACTCTTTGAATATGCTATTTTACAAAGCAGGGATGTTTAAATTAAGGTAGTTAGTTGAATAAAATTCCTAATAAGTCACTTTAAGACAATTAGCCATGATTATTAATCAATGATCCTCTAAACATGGATGAGAGAGGGAGAAGAATTGAACTCATAGAGATATTTGAAAATCTTAAGCTGCTAACTTTGGTGATGTAGCAATAGCCAAGGAACGCAAGTATTCTCTAGGAATTGAAGTAGGACAGGAAACGGATTCTTCCCTGGAGCCTCCAGGAGTAATCTGTTGCAGGAAGGGGGACCCCTCTAGGGCCTGAGAGTGGGCTCTTATCTAACACTCAGAAGTGAATAGTCTGAGGAGACATTCCTTCTGGCAAAGCATAAGACTTTATTCCTTTGATATGCACCTCAGCTACCTGGGGTTCCCTGGTGGCTCAGATGGTAAAGAATCTGGTAGCAATGAGGGACACCTGAGTTTGGTCCTTGGGTTGGGATGATGCCTTGGAGAAGGGACTGGCTACCCACTCCAGTATTCTTGCCTGGAGGATTCATGGACAGAGGAGTCTGGTGGGATACAGTGCATGGGGTCTCAAGGAGACCCAACGGGTGACTCACTTTCATTCTGTATTTTTCACATCCTGAGCTTCCTTGGGGCTCACGATAGGGAGTGGCAGCAGTCTGATGGCTGCTAGATGGCAGATAATCTTTCCTTCCTGAGTTCCCTCAGGGCTCACCAGCTCACCTTCTGTGGTGGCTGAAATTGCTGATTATTGACATCTGTTGTTTACTGATATGTCAGGAAATATTCCGTTCCTCAGTTCCTCCTCTTGGTCTGGAATTTGACTAGTATTTGGAAGATATTTCATGACTAAATTTTTTCCTTAACTTGGGGTATATAGTTTTCTTTAATTTACAAAAAATCTTTTGATGTTCAGACTATCTGCCCCTTGTTGCAAAACTTCAGCATGATCTGGTTCCTACCCGCATCTCCTTCGAGCTCTCAGCTCAGGGTTACTTGAGATGATGTTTTCAGTCAACAATGTAATGATCTGATATATTTATGTATTCTAAAATAGTTACCATGATAAATTTAGTTAACATTGCCTGAAAAAAAATTACCATTTTTTTTTCTTTTGGTGGAACATTGAAGAATTACTCTCTTAGCAACTTTTAAAGATATAATAGAGAATCATTAACTGTTGTCATCATGCTCTCTTAGCTCCTCAAGACATCTTCATTTTTAACTGGAAGTTTTTACCTTTTGATCAACATCTCTCCAAAAGCCTTGGTTCATGGCAACCACTATTCTACTCTCTATTTGCGTAATTTGGCAAATAGATGGGGAAACAGTGGAAACAATGGATGTCTTTATTTTTCTGGGCTCCAAAATCACTGCAGATGGTGATTGCAGCCATGAAATTAAAAGACGCTTACTCCTTGTAAGGAAAGTTATGACCAACCTAGAGAGCATATTAAAAGCAGAGACATTACTTTGTCAACAAAGGTCCATCTAGTCAAGGCTATGGTTTTTCCAGTGGTCACGTATGGATGTGAGAGTTGGACTGTGAAGAAAGCTGAGGGCAGAAGAATTGATACTTTTGAACTGTGGTGCTGGAGAAGACTCTTGAGAATCGCTTGACCTGCAAGGAGATCCAGCCAGTCCATCCTAAAGGAGATCAGTCCTGGGCTGCAAGGAGATCCAGCCAGTCCATCCTAAAGGAAATCAGTCCCGGGTATTCATTGGAAGGACTGATGTTGAAGTTGAAACTCCAATACTTTGGCCACCTCACGTGAAGAGCTGACTCATTAGAAAAGACCCTGATGCTGGGAAAGATTGAGGGCAGGAGGAGAAGGGGACGACAGAGGATGAGATGTTTGGATGGCATCACCGACTCAATGGACATGGGCTTGGGTGGACTCTGGATGTTGGTGATGGACAGGGAGGCCTGGTGTGCTGCGGTTCATGGGGTCGCTAAGAGTAAGACATGACTGAGCAACTGAACTGAACTGATTTGCATAATTTTGGCTTTTCAAAAAGATTCCACATATACACGACCTATGCAGTAAGAAATGGCAACCCACTCCAGTATTCTTGCATGGAATGTTCCATGGACAGAGGAGCCTGGCAGGCTATAGTCTGTGGGATAGCAAAGACTCAGACACAACTGAAAGACTGAGTATGCCTGCACACATGACATTATAATATATTTGTATCAAGGAATATATCTAATCACATGATAATGGAAATTCCCCAGATTGTTTAGATCCAATGTTGAGAATAAATTTGAGAGAGTGGGAAAACCATGATATGGAAAAGCTCTTGAAAATGAGAGAGACTACAAATCTTAATCAAGTGAGTGAAATTAAGTTATATTGAGGAATTCAAAGAAATTTAACTTCTAAGAAATAAATAAAAGGAGCATGTCCTACTTCTTCAATCGAATGAAAGAATCTGAAAAAAGATCTGCAATTTCTGGCTCTGGGTTTTGAACCTTTCAATCAGGGGGCCTTCTTCAGCTGAAGACAAATGGTCTGTTTGTAGCTGCTGTTCTGAAGAATGCTTGCAGAACCTTCTTTATGTCTTTGTTCCTCAGACTGTAGATGAAGGGGTTCAGTATTGGTGTGACCACAGTGTACATCACCGAGGCAATTTCACTTGAGTGTGTGCTCTGGAGAGCTGAAGAGCTAAGGTACCCTCCTAAGCTCGTACAATAAAACAAGGAGACAACTGAGAGGTGAGACACACAGGTGGAAAAGGCTTTAAGCTTTCCCTGAGCTGACGAGATTCCATATATGGAGGACACTATCTTAGAGTAAGAGTAAACTATCCCAGACAGGAGAGCACCAGCCAGCAGCCCAGCTGCAAAGTACATCACCGTGTCATGAAGAAAGCTGTCAGAACAGGCAAGTTGGACCATCTGATTGAGTTCACAGAAGTAGTGAGGGATTTCCAGCTCCACAGAAGAACAGTCTCGACACCATTAAGGTCTGTAATAAGGAATGCAGGACACTGATGGCCCAGCTAACCAGAACCAGAATTCCACAGATTTGGGGATTCATGATGACTGTGTAGTGCAGGGGGTGGCAGATGGCCACAAAGCGGTCATAGGCCATCACAGTCAGGAGGAAGTCATCCAACCCTGCAAACAGTACAAAAAAAAACACATCTGGGTGATGCAGCCTTCATAGGTGATAACTTTGCTCTGTGTCTGGATGTTCCACAGCATCTTTGGGATGGTGGTGGAGGTGAAGCAGATGTCTACAAAGGACAGGTTGGAGAGGAAGAAGTACATGGGTGTATGGAGGTGGGGGTCTGAGACAGCCAGGATGATGAGCAGGTTTCTAAACACAGTGATCAGGTACATGGAGAGGAAAAGTCCAAATATGAAGACCTGTAGTTCTTGTTCCTCTGAGAATCTGAGAAGTAGAAATTCTGAACCTCCTGTGATGTTCTTTGGTGCCATGTAGTGGAAGAGACTACAAGTAAAGAGAAAAAACGTGACTAATTTTCATGCAAGTGGACATTAGTCACGTTGTTGAAATGCTACCTTATGTATTTTGTGATTTGGAAATTAATGTCCATAATTTTTTCATGCAATGAGTACAGTGTTTTGGTAATCAAAAGCTCCTGAAATCCAGTCATGGAGAATCAATATAGCAAATAAAAATAAATATAGTATGTCATATAGTGACACTTATAATGAATAAAATGAAAGCAAGTGTAAAGGAAACAGTAAAGAAGCGATGCTATTTTTATGGGTGTTCAGTTAAGACTGCAAATAAGGTGACATTTGAAAAGAGACCTCGTGGAAGAGAGAACAGGAGCCATGAACTTATCAGGGAGAACAGCCAGTGCAAAGGCCCTGGGGAAGGTGCTCGTTTAAGATGTTCTAGTTGAAAAAAGGAAACTGGTGTGGTAAGGGAAATGAGTAGGAGGGAGAGTGAGGAGAGAAGGTATTAGAGGATGTTGAGGAGCAAAGTGGTCTCCTTGCTGCTGGTGAGACTGCAAGTTACAAGGAGTCCCTCCTCCATATTACATTTCTCTACCACATTATGAAATTGCTGTAAAGGATGGCTGTGTGGGATCTTTGTTGCAGTGGGCAGGCTTCTCTAGTTGCAGTGCATGGGTCTCTAGTCATGGTGAGTGGACTTAGTTGCCCTGCGGCGTGTGGGATCTTAGTTCCCAGACCAGGGATTGAACCTGCATCCCCTGCACTGACAGGTAGACTCTTAACCCCTGAAACACCAGGGAAGTCCTAGCTTATATGTTTAAATGAATCTCTTCTTTAGTGCCTTTTCCTGATTAAGTTCTGGCCTCTGTGTATGAGAATCACTTTGGGATATGTGAGCTCAGTACCCCTGCTCTGAAGACTTCTTACCCTCTGCAAGGCAAGAAAGCAAAAGACACACAGTAAGTCCCTGGCTTCCTGGGTTGTATTATTTTCAAGAATTTCTCAACCACAGTTTAACAACCACAAATGATTTAGAGTTTGATACAACTCAAGCTGATCAGATCAGATTATGTACAAATGGTATTCAGAAATTCCAGCTTGTAATTATCCTAGGTATCAATGAAACTTGGCATTTAATTTTGGTATGACCATTTTATGCCACGTATTAAAGACATATAATTTTTTTCAGTGTACAACTATATTATATATCTGTATTGTATCTTTAAATCTGGATGCATATATATATATACATCCAGATTTATATATATATATATATATATATATATGGCTTCCCTGATAGCTCAGTTGGTAAAGAATCTGCTTGCAATGTGGGAGATCTGGGTTTGATCCCTGGGTTGGGAAAATCCCCTGGAAGGCAGAAAGGCTACCCACTATTCTGGCCTGGAGAATTCCATGGACCATATAGAGTTGGACACAACTGAGCATATATATATGCCTGCAAGGAGATCAAACCAGTTAATCCTAAAGGAAATCAACCCTGAATATTCACTGGAAAGACTGATATTGAAGCTGATGCTCCAACAATTTGGCCACCTGATGTGAAGAGTTGACTCATTGGGAAAGACCTTGATGCTGGGAAAGACTGAAAGAAAAGGAGATGGGGGTAGCAAAGAATAAGGTGGTTAGATAACATCACCGATTCAATGGACATGGATTTGAGCAAATTCCGAGAGATAGTGAAGGGCAGGGGAGCCTGGTGTGCTGCAGTCCATGGGGTCACAAGGATTCAGACACGACTTAGAACAATAGCAACAACAATATATGAAAGAAAGAGAGAGAGAAATAGAGAATGGACATGAAAGAGAATACAGATCTAATAAACTCAAATTGTCCCTGAGAGACTGTGGTAAAAAAATATCTTTGGTTCTTATAACATTTCATGTGCTATTATATTCCCTTGATGCCCAGCAGAAATTATTAAAAAGAAAAAATAAATTTATCCAGAGTAGCAATAACTTATGGTCTAAAATACTTATGGGTTGTATGCCCCAAGAGAAAAATGAGTAAAGGGAACAATATAGCACTTCAAAAAAGGATGCTTACAAAATACAATGGATAGGAATTGAACACTGGCCATTTTTAGTATCAGGCAGCAAAACTTGCTTTTCCTGTGCTTAGTTCATTTTCATTTGACTAAGTGTTTGTATATGAAAAGAGGAGTAAACCTCTCTCTCCCTTTTCGTATGTGACACCTTTTTTTGTTGCTGTTATCCTTGGATTATGATTTTTCTGATGAGTCCTAAGAGTGCTGATTGCAGCCATGAAATTAAAAGATGCTTACTCCTTGGAAGGAAAGTTATGACCAACCTAGATAGCATATTAAAAAGCAGAGACATTACTTTGCCAACAAAGGTCCATCTAGTCAAGGCTATGGTTTTTCCAGTGGTCATGTATGGATGTGAGAGTTGGACTGTGAAGAAAGCTGAGTGCAGAAGAATTGATGCTTTTGAACTGTGGTGCTGGAGAAGACTCTTGAGAGTCCCTTGGACTGCAAGGAGGTCCAACCAGTCCATCCTAAAGGAGATCAGTTCTGGGTGTTCATTGGAGGGACTGATGTTGAGGCTGAAACTCCAATACTTTGGCCACCTCATGTGACGAGCTGACTCACTGGAAAAGACTGATGCTGGGAAAGATTGGGGGCGGGAGGAGAAGGGGACGACAGAGAATGAAATGGCTGGATGGCATCACCGACTCTGTGGACATGAGTTTGAGTGAACTCCGGGAGTTGGTGATGGACAGGGAGGCCTGGCGTGCTGTGATTCATGGGGTCGCAAAGAGTCAGACACGACTGAGCAACTGAACTGATCTGAACTGAATTGAAGAGTGCACTCTAGCCCTGGTTCTGATCTTTGCCCAAAAGATCAAAGGTCCACACACAAAACCTGGTTACACCATGACAGTTTCAACGTTTTCACCAACATTCTTCATGTTAGTCATCTGGGGACATTTCCTTCATTGCACTCTGTCTTCCCAATCATAATGCTTGATCTATACATGGAGGGACTTCAGCTCTTTTGTTCATCTTTGTATTTTAACTGAGTATGTAAATATATGTGCACTTGTATAAAAATGAATTTTGATAAATTAAAAGTTAGGAAATAAAAAGAATAACAAAGAGAATGAAACCAAGTTAAATAGCATGGTTTCAAAACTGTGGTAAACAGAATTGAATGGAGCACTGAAAACTAATTGAAGAAGAAATGTAATAGCAAAAATTTATTTTATCAATATGGATTAATAAAATTGGCAATGATCAAAATGTAAAATAATATGATATATAATGTTCCTAGAGTAATCTGGCATGTAGCATATTCTCAGGTACTATTTGCTGAATGAATCAGGACTTAGGTCTCCTTATACATGGGCATTTAATATATGTCAAGGTTGTATTTCAATTTATTTGGAAAGACTGAAATGTTCCTAAAGCTAGCATAAATATCTATCTTGTAGAAAATAGTTTCTTGCCTACCTCAAACATTTTACAAATATTAGAGAAATTACATCCTCAGTGTAAGAATAGCCAGCACATTTTAGATGAACACCTTGACATGTAAATATATAATATCAATGGGGGGATTCACCTTAAATAATGCAAAAGACTCAGAAACAAGACAATAGACCTATATAACTAAATAAAATTAAAACAATTTAAGGCCAAATATATGCCTCACAAATCAACTGAAAAACAATCATTTTAAAGAATTATTTGAAAGGCTGTATCTGTGGAAAAATGGGCATATAATATGTGTTGTTGTTCAGTTGCTAATATGTGTACATAATAATAATCAGAATGGCTGCTATCCAAACGTCTACAAACAATAAATGCTGGAGATGGTGTGGAGAAAAGGGAACCCTCTTACACTGTTGGTGGGAATGCAAACTAGTACAACCACTATGGAGAACAGTGTGGAGATTCCTTAAAAAACTGGAAATAGAACTGCCGTACGACCCAGCCATTGCACTCCTGGGCATACACACCGAGGAAACCAGAATTGAAAGAGACACATGTACTCCGATGTTCATCACAGCACTGTTTATAATAGCCAGGACATGGAAGCAACCTAGATGTCCATCTGCAGATGAATGGATAAGAAAGCTGTGGTACATAGACACAATGGAGTATTACTCAGCAATTAAAAAGAATATATTTGAATCAGTTCTAATGAGGTGGATGAAACTGGAACCTATTATACAGAGTGAAGTAAGCCAGAAAGAAAAACACCAATACAGTATATTAACGCACATATATGGAATTTAGAAAGATGATAACGATAACCCTGTATACGAGACAGCAAAAGAGACACAGATGTATAGAACAGTCTTTTGGACTCTGTGGGAGAGGGCGAGGGTGGGATGATTTGGGAGAATGGCATTAAAACATGCATATTATCATATGAGAAACAAATCGCCAGTCCAGGTTCGATGCATGATACAAGATGCTCGGGGCTGGTGCACTAGGATGAATCAGAGGGATGGGATGGGGAGGGAAGTGGGAGGGGTATTCAAGATGGGGAACACATGTACACCTGGGGTGGATTCATGTCAATGTATGGCAAAACCAATACAATAATGTAAAATAATTACCCTCCAATTAAAACAAATAAATTAAAAGAGAAAAAAATAATAATTATTGTTTTTGCTGTTTAGTCACTAAGTCATGTCTGATTCTTTTGTGACCCCATGGACTGTAACCCACCAAGATCTTCTGTCCATGGGATTTTTCAGGCAAGAATACTGGAGTGGGTTGCCATTTCCTTCTCCAGGGAATCTATCTTCCCGACCCAGGGATGGACCCACGTCTCCTGCACTGGCAGGCAAATTCTAACTTACCACTGAGCCACCACAGAAGCCCACACATAATAATAATAGGAAAATCAAAAATGTGACCAAATATATAAATCTTTGCTCTAGCTCAGTATGTAGTTTAAGAAGCAACAAGAAATCTCTTTCCTACCATGGTCCTGGGAAAAATCTTGAAGACTGGTCAAATCTGGGCTGAGAACTTCTGGACTAGTAGCAAAGGAGACTCTGATTTTTTTCTAGCAGAAACATGAAGTGTTATAATGTTTTAGGGAAAAATTTGAAGACAGATATAAACACTCAAAACATAGATACTCTTTAATGAAGTATTCTCCAGTGTTGGCACCATTGACATTCTGAGCCAGATCACTGTCTGTGGTGGCATCTGTCCTGTGCATTGTAGGATATTTAGAGAATCCCTGACTCTACAGAGCCTTCCATGTGTGACAGAAAAAAATCCCTGAGGTATGAAACCATCCATGGTTAGAGTCAGAGTTTGAATTTCACTGTCTTAACATATTGTGTAGCTTTGGTATAATAGCAACTTAATGATAAAGGATATGAAAGTGGAAGTCGCTCAGTAGTGTCTGACTCTTTGCAACCCCATGTACTATACTGTCCAAGGAATTCTCTGGGCCAGAATACTGGAGTGGGTAGCCTATCCCTTCTCCAGCAGATCTTCCCAACCCAGGAATTGAACCGGGGTCTCCTGCATTGCAGGCAGATTCTTGGCCAGCTGAGCTACCAGGGAAGCTCAAAGGATACGAAAGACCATCAGAGTGTTAGTAGTACGGGCACACCATAAGCTGCTGTACGCCATAAAAATAATGGATTCATCATTAGACTTGTGATTTGAGGCAGGTCTGTGAGAAATTATTGAGTAAGAAGGAAAATTGAAAAAAAAGAAGGCAAATGGGATAAAAGGTAGGAACTATGACTGCACTGGTGGCTCAGTGGTAAAGAATCCACCTGCCAATAAAGGAAACGTGGGTTCAATCTCTGGTCTGGGAAGATCCCCTGGAGGAGGAAATGGCGACTCACTCCAGTATTCTTGCTTGAGAAATCCCATGGACAGAACAGCTTGGTGGGCTACAGTCCAAGTGGTCGCAGACAGTCGGACATGATTTAACAATGAAACAACATCTTAATGATTAACAAACATCTCCAGTTCTTTGAAAGACTGCATTCAAAGATAGGAATCCTATTCTGATCCTATTATAGAAAAGTAAACAGCTCTCACACATCATTTATGGCAAAACCAACCAAAATAATATTGTAAAATAATTTGCCTCCAATAAAAAATAAATTAATTACCAAAAAAAAAAAAAAGACAGAGAAAGTGAATGGCTGACAAATCCACACACATATTCACCCTCAGAGATAATGAAACAATTGCAAGGTAAGCTTATTAGCATTTTCCTGGCAGCACAGTAGTAAAGAAGTCACCTCCCAATGCAGGAGACACTGGTTCAGTCCCTGGGTCTGGAAGATCCCCTGGAGGAGGAAATGGCAACCCATTCTAGTATTCTTATCTGGGAAATCCCATGGACAGAGAAGCCCATAGGCTACAGTCCACAGGGCACAAAGAGTTGGACATAAGGTAGAGACTAAACAACAACAAGCTCGTCAGCACACCCCTCTTTACATTTGAATTTTTTTTCACAGAAGATACTGTGAAGTGTATATATCTGGCAAATACTGTTGTGAGGATGTATGCACAAACATTCTTTGGTGTGCATATCGACTTATTTATTTTTGGTGGTGCTAAGTGGTTTTTCTCTAGCTGTGGTGCATGACTTTCTCATTGCGGTGGCCTCTCTTACTGCAGAACATGGGCTCTAGGGTATGAGGACCTCCGTAGTTGTGGCTCCTGGGCTCTAGAGAACAGGCTCAGTAGTTGTGGTCCATAGGCTTAGTTGCTCCAAGGCAAGTGGGATCTTCCCGACCAGGGATCGAACCTGTGTCTCTTGCACTGGCAAGTGGATTCTTCACCACTGAGCTCCTAGGGAAGCCCAGTGTATCTTTCTAATGAATATTGAAACATGGTCAAATATGCTCTATCAAAAATTAGAAAGAAATGACCTAATTATATTTTATATCCTTACATCACTAATGTACTAATTCTCTACTCAAACTATTAATAAAATACTTGGACATAAGTTCTACTTTTACTGGAAGCACTTTATGCCTTGTGTGTGTTCAGTTGCTCAGTCGTGTCCAACTCTTTGCGACCCCATGGACTGTAACTCACCAGTCCCTGGGATTTCCCAGGCAAGAATACTGCAGTGCGTTTCCATACCCTCCTCCAGGGGATCTTCCTGATCCAGGAATCGAACTCGCATCTCCTGTGGCTCCTGCATTGGGAGGTAGATTCTTTACCATTGAGCCACCTGGGAAACCCCTAATGCCTCTCATCTCTCTTCTAATTGGGTTTCCATTTTTATCATTTACTTGGTATCACTGAACATTGCTTTACTGAGTTCAATGTTCAGTTCTCTTTTCAGCATTATCAAAATACATTGATATATTTTAATCATGCAAGGAAATAACCACAGTGGTCTCTGGGCTCTGACCTAGGCTGAGTTGGTTCTCCGGTGGACTCAGGTAAACATTCTTGGATTCATTGTCTCCAACCTTCTTCTGCAGTGTCCTCCGGACTGTTGAACTCACCTACATGGAAATTCTGAGAGGAAGGTCTCTGTGCGGAAATTTGATTCTCTTCCTGGATGGCTGATGATGGAGACTGAAGCTCTGTCCCCACACAAGGCAGCGTGAAGAGGTCAAGCACTGGTCCTTTACTCAGATTTAGGACATCAAAAGCAACAACCATGCCTTGTCTAGGCCCAGGTTGTACAAGCTCAGGGTTGTAGCAGAGGTGGTTATTTACAGCTCTCTCTATCTGCTCATTTGGAGAAGGCAATGGCACCCCGTTCCAGTACTCTCGCCTGGAGAATCCCATGGATGGAGGAGCCTGGTGGGCTGCAGTCCGTGGGGTCGCTGAGGGTCAGACTCGACTGAGCGACTTCACTTTCACTTTTCACTTTCACACATTGGAGAAGGAAATGGCAACCCACTCCAGTGTTCTTGCCTGGAGAATCCCAGGGACGGGGAAGCCTGGTGGGCTTCCGCCTATGGGGTCACACAGAGTCGGACACGACTGAAGTGACTTAGCAGCAGCAGCAGCTATCTGCTCATTAGGTACTTTTCCTTCTTGTTACAGTGACCGATACGCATCTGAATTTCCTGGGGGACTTCATCTGGACAGAAAGTATTTTTTTTTCCTCGTAATTCTCTGTTTCTAGGATACCAGTTATAAGCCAGGTGAATTCAGTTATTAATCCTTTTCCACCATCTCTCTTCCTTTCCAGAAGGCTTAACTCCTAGCACCTCATCTTATCTCTGAATTTAAAATTTTTTCCCACTAGTTAGACTGAGGCAACTGTCTTGTAAAGATCCCTTGGTTCAATAAAGCATTGACTTGTGATGGCTACACAGCCCATGGAACCCTGTGAAACCTGTTATTCTCTGCTTATTAGAGGGACAACATCATTCCATTAATGAAAAGCATTGGTCAGTGCACTCTTTGGCTTCCTGATGCTCACTAAAACCATTAGGTATTTTATATTTGGGCCATTTTCCTAGTGGCTTAGTTGGTAAAAAATCTGCCTGCAATGCGGGAGATCACCTGCAATGCAGGAGACAGGGATTCAATCCCTGGAATCAGGAAGATGCCCTGGAAAATGAACTGGCTAACCACTCCAGTCTTCTTGCCTGGGAAATCCCATGGACAGAGGAGCCTGGTGGGCTACAGTCCATGGGGTCACAAGGTTCAGACACAATTTCACGCTTATAGCTGAAGCTGAGAGCTATCATTTTTCTCCTCATTGTAAAAGATTTATGTTACAAGATATACTTTTTAATGTCCCATAACCTACCTTTGCAGATAATAAGGATGATCTGATTTAGTTTTTAGAGAAGTTCCTTCTATGAGGTAGTACTATTGTAACTCCATCCTTCATTTCAGGAATGGGGCTCAGAGGAACTTACTGTTCTGCTGAAACTGATGAACTGGTTTTGGGATGGAGTCTTGATTTGGAAGCTTCCAGTTTTCAAATTTTGGATTGTGATTTCCAACCAGGGATGGTTTTGCTCCTGGTTACTTGGTAATTGAAAGAGAAATGCTACAAAACAACCACAGTAAACAAAATAGCATGCAACACAATTATTCTGCCCTAAATGTTAACAGAACTGGAGTGTGTGTGTGCTCAGTGGTTTCAGTCCTGTCCGACTCTTTGTGACCCCGTGAACTGTAGCCTGCCAGGCTCCTCTGTCCATGGGATTGTCCAAGCTAGGATACTGCAGTGGGTTGCTATAGAACTGGAGAAAAACCCTTTGCACCAGTACTTCTCATACCTCCTTGTGCATACAAGCCAGCAGGAATTCTAATTCAAGTGCAAATTCTGATTGAATAGGTCTTTAGTGGGCCCTGAGACCCTGCATTTCTAACAGGCTACTGGGTTGTGTGATGATGCATCTTTGAGTAGGAGGGTCACACTTTCAGTAACAAAACACTGGTTCCATGATAAATTCAGGTACAGGACCTTGAATTTACATGTGACTGAGGGACTGAGCATGCACACACACACACATATGTGTGTGTGTGTATGAGTGTGTTCATTGCTCAGTCGTGTCTTCGTGTCTGACTCTTTGGGACCTCATGGACTGCAGCCTGCCAGGGTCCTCGGTCTGTGGAATTCTCCAGGCAAGGATACTGAGTGGGTTACCATTCCCTTCTCCAGGGGATTTTCCCAACCCAGGAAGTGAACCCATATTTCCCTGAATATGGGAATCTGCAGGCAGATTCTTTCCCATCTGAGCCCTTAGGGAAGCCATATATATGTGTGTGTATATAATCTGAAAAAGATGTGGCAGGCAGAATATGGGCCTCTAAACAATGTCCACGTCCTAATCTCCCAAACTTTTTGAATATGTCAGCTTACATAAAGGGGAATAAAACTAATAGAGAAAATAAATTTGCTAATAATTCACCTTAAAATGAGAAGATTAGCTTGGATTACCCAGGTTGGTGTAGGATAGTCCTAATGGTCTTCTAGATGCAAAGTCAGGGGAAGAACTGAAGTCAGAGAGAGATTTGAAGGTGCTCTAGTACTGGTTTTGAAGATGAGGAAGGACCATGAATCCAGGAACACAGGTTCCCCTGGAAAGTGATCTAGGAAGGCAGTGGATTCTTCCCTGGAGCATCCAGACAGACCCCAGTTCTCACAGAGATTTTGTGTTCAGTCCAATGAGATAAATCTTGACTTCTGATCCTTAGAACTTTAATTTTTAAGGCACAGTATATTAATTTGTTAGAGCAGCAGTAAGAATGCAATATATACATTTATCCAATTAAATATGGCTTGAGGTTACTGAGTTTATACCTCTCTATTCAGTCATTTAGTTTCCCCTGGATAAAGATATTTTGTATCGAAGCCCCAGTTTAATAACAAGACAATTAGAGTCAATTTGGAGATATTTGCCCCATTTAGTTGGATCAAAATTTCCATACCATAAATATAAATGTTCTGATTTTGAGGCCTTAGTTAAGAAAAGTAATTTATATGAAGAGTAGAGTCACAACTTTCAGTTTTTGTTCTAAATTTCTACATTCCTTAAATTTCTTGTCAATAGAACCATTCTTTATTTTCATTTCTTTATCCTCTAACTTTTTATAAAATATTTTTTCAACATAATAAATAAGATTATAAATGAATCTGCAAGCGTATATGCATATGTGTGTCAATGTGTTTGTTTGGGAGAAAAATATAAAATAATGTACACACATGTCTTATACTTGAATTTTTTTAGCTATACAGTTATTTAAACAGATTTCATTTTTTTCTCACAACATCCCTCAGAAGTTACATTTATTATTCCACATCACCTACAGAAGTAAAGACACAAAGGGGATTGCATTGGAGGCCTCCCTGAAGGCCCAGTGGTAAAGAATCTGCCTGCAGTGCAGGAGATGCAGGAGGTGAGAGTTGGATCCCTGTGTCAGGGAGATCCCCTGGAGGAGGGCATGGCAACCCACTCTGGTGTTCTTGCCTGGAGAATCCCTGTGGACAGAGGAGCCTGGCGGGCTACAGTTCATGGGGTCGCAAAGAGTCAGACACGACTGAGCGCGCATATGCGTACACGTAACAAAGCAGTGGAATTATATTTCTTCCCAAGGGGTATAGAAATGGAACCAGGCAGCATACACTTAAGTTTTTAATGACTTTTAAGTGAGTAAAGTTTGTTCTGTGTGACTCTGTTTTAATAACATGTATTACAATTTAAAAATTGCAGTGTGTATGTTAAGGTAGGACCTGGGGCACAGGTAGCTGACTCAGATCTCATGATGGTGGGAGATATCTCCTCTGCATGGGCTAAAGAAAAGTTTCTTAAGTGGACATTAATGTAGTGGAATTAAATTAAGGCAATTCATAATTATTAAGCTCATTTTCTCTGCAAACTATTTAGCCTCAGCTCAGATAAGTTGTGCCTGACTCTTTGTGACCTCATGGACTGTAGCCCACCAGGCTCCTCTGTCCATGGGATTTCCCAGGCAAGAGTCCTGGAGTGGTTTGCCATTTCCTACTCCATGGGATCTGTTACCAGAGTCTTGGCTCCCTGCCCACTGATGCCAAGTAACATATGGAGACAGTTTGGATGAAATAGAAAAGACAAGTTTTATTATTTTTGCTGGGTGAAAGGAGACCAGCAGACCAGTGTCTCAAGAATTGTGCCCTCCTCTCTAGACAATAGAGAGAGGTTTTATATCCTCATGAAGGTCTTGCATATTTTTCTCTTAAAGTTTCAAAATGGCTACAGCTGGCGTCAAACTAAGCAATCAAGTGTGGTGTCCCTGAAGTTATTGGTCCAATGACCTTCTTTCTGAAATGCAGAAGGCTACAAGAGAATGTAGGGGAGAAGAATGCCAGAGTATAATCTACATGGAGTCAGAGTAATTCACTTTTTTGAAACTTTGTGAAGGAAAAGTCTAGCTACAAGTGGTTTTTAGTCATAACAGCTAAAGAATAATCAACATTGTTTAATTCTCGCAGGCCTGTTTAGCTGGTAAGTGCCAATGACTGTCCACTCATTTCTGTTTTTGCTGCAACAGATTTCTCCCACCCGAGGATTGAACCTGTGTCGCCTGCACTGCAGGTGGATTCTTTACCACTGGGAAACCTGGGAAGTCCATATCAAAGGGGTAAAATGACATAAATTGGTTTAAGTCAGAAGAGCAGTACAACCACATACAACATCATGGATGAGCCTTAGAAACACAAGATAGAGGTTCATGTCTGTGGATAGACTCATGAGAAGCCTGCAGAGCTCAGTGCAACTTCCCACTGGACCACCTCATTTGATAATAAAGATACTGCTGCTGCTGCTGCTAAGTCACTTCAGTTGTGTCCGACTCCGTGTGACCCCATAGACGGTAGCCTACATTAAACAAATTTCAGGAAATTTGTATGCAACAATAGCTAACTGATACAATAATTAGCCAGACAGAACTGAGGGCATTTGTTTTGATATTTGAAGGTAACATTCATGATTACTTTATTATTCAAGTTTAGTTCATGTAAGGGTGTGAAAACATACTTCCAGTGAGGATCCTTTGAGGTTACATGGAGAGGTTGGAAGGACAGTTATGTTTGTACAACACCTGTGACCCTGAATCATATAGTTGAACAGAATCTGAACTTTCTAGTGAGTCATCCTTTGATAAGGAGCATGATCTTTAATAGGCGATGCTGAAATTGTTCATCCTCTGCCCTTCTAGAGTTTGTGACAAAATTTTGAATAATGGGAGCTATTTCATTTAGACAAATGGAAGGAATCATATTTTCAGAAAGCACTGGAAATTTTAAAACAGAAACATGAAAATAATTTAATAAAAAACCAAAACATGCCACCAGTCCTACAGCTCAATAAGTACACCTTACAAATTGACACTGTTTTTAGCTTGCACAAAATTACACAAGTTTATTTATTTATTTTTACTGTGGTATAGTTGTTTTACAATGTCATGTTAGTTTCTGCTGTGCAATGAAGTGAATCAGGTATCTGTGTCCGTACATCCCCTCCCTCTCGGACCTCTGTCCTCCATCTTCCATTACAAATGGACACTTTTATATTATATTTCAATGAGTAAGTGAATTGTCTGAAAAAGACGTATTTTCCAAGGTTATAAATGTATCATTTAATATTTTGCTTCATCATACTTAAGGTCAGGTCTGCTCTAGCACCATATTATATCCATAGTCATTTTCATAGTCATTTTCTTCTTTTATTCTCCTTGAAAACACATATTTTATTATCAGTTTTTGCCAGTGACTATGTGACTATGGTAGATCCAACCAGTCCATTCTAAAGGAGATCAATCCTGGGTGTTCATTGGAAGGACTGATGCTAAAGCTGAAACTCCAATACTTTGGCCACCTCATGCGAAGAGCTGACTCACTGGAAAAGACTCTGATGCTGGGAAGGATTGGGGGTGGGAGGAGAAGGGGACGACCGAGAATGAGATGGCTGGATGGCATCACCGACTCGATGGACATGAGTTTGAGTGAACTCTGGGAGTTGGTGATGGACAGGGAGGCCTGGCGTGCTGTGATTCATGGGGTCGCGGAGAGTCGGACACGACTGAGCGACTGAACTGAACTGAACTGAACTGATGGTAGATACAAGGACTTCTCTGTAGCTCAGAAGGTAAGGAATCTGCCTGCAACACAGGAGACCCGAGTTCAATCCCTGGGTTGGGAAGATCCTCTGGAGGAGGGAATGGCTACTCACTACAGTATTCTTTACTGGCGGATCCATGGACAGAGGAGCCTGGCAGGCTACCGTCTGTGGGGGCACGAAGAGTTGGACCCAACTAGCAACTAATACTACTACTGTGGTAGGTATAGGAGACACAAGTTACACAGCAGAATGTGATCTGAACGAGTAGAAAATATTCGTGATCTGTGATAACAAATAGCGTGTTAAAGTTTGGATTATCAAGAAGAGCATAAGATGGTGATATACAAAGGAATGATGTTTGTGACAAACAGTGGTCACAGATTTTTCTGTGTCATAAACTTATAAATAGCTGTGGTTGCCAAGAGGAGTTTTCCCCCCATAGGAGTGGTATGGCTCTTAACTATTCTTTTAGTCAAACAAACAAAATCCTCAGCATGACACATTTCATTTGAGAAAAATTATTCTTAAGAAATCCCTTGAGATAAATGGGACTCTTCATATTTCACATCCAAGGTTTGGAAAGTGTACAAATGAAAAATGGAAAAACTCTTGGATACTAGCACTATCACCAGACTTAAAAGTGAGCTATATAAGTTGTATAAAGAAGTTGAAATAGAAACTCCAAGGAAAATAGAAGAGGCATATTCCACTCCCACAGTTGTACCAAATATGAGTAATTTTTGGCTTATGATTTGAGCTCTGCTATTGTGGGCATTTCTTAAGCCCTTGGATAATAGATTCTTTTATAGATTTCTTTCCAAAGAGTATTTTCAGAGCCCTCTTTAAGTCTTTATTTCTCAGGCTGTAGATGAAGGGGTTTAGTAAGGGGGTGACCACAGCATACATCGTTGAGGCTGTTGCACTTGAGTGTGAGCTGTGGGTAGTAGCAGAGCTAAGATATACTCCTATGCCTGTACAATAAAATAAGGAGACAAGTGAGAGGTGAGATGCACAGGTGGAAAAAGCTTTATACTTCCCCTGAGCTGATGAGATTCCACATATGAAGGAAACTATCTTAGAGTAGGAGTAAAGGATGCACATGAGGGAACCACCAGCCAGCAACAGAGGTATAAAATACATTACTGCTTTATCAAGAAAGATGACAGACCTGGCAAGTTGGATCATCTGATTGAGCTCACAGAAAAAGTGAGGGATTTCTAAGACTGTACAGAAAGACAGTTGCAATACAATTATGATTTCCAGCAAGGCATGCAGGAGACTGACGATCCAGGACAATAGCACCAGCAGTGCACAGAGCCAGGGGTTCATGATGACGATGTAGTGCAGAGGGTGACAGATAGCTGCAAAGCGGTCATAGGCCATCGCGGTCAAGAGAAAGATGTCCAATACTACAAAGAATGTGAAAAAATATATCTGGGTGACACAGCCTTCGTAGGTGATAACTTGGCTCTGTGTCTGGATGTTCCACAGCATCTTTGGGATGGTGGTGGAAGATAAACAGACGTCTACCAAGGACAGGTTGGAGAGGAAGAAGTACATGGGGGTGTGGAGGTGTGAGTCTGAGCTGACAGCCAGGATGATGAGCAGGTTTCCAAACACAGTGATCAGGTACATGGAGAGGAAAAGTCTGAACATGAGAGGCTGCAGTTCTGGATCCTCTGAAAATCCCATGAGAAGAAATTCTGAAACTCCTGTTGTGTTCCTTGGTGCCATGTGTTGGAGGTGACTGCAAGGAAAGAGGAAAGTAAATGACTGATTATGGTACAAACGGACATTACTCACATTGCTGAAATGCCACTACTTATATTTTGCTGTTAAAAAGTTTATTTCAATATTTTGTTCATGAATTTGGCAATGTGTATAAGGTTCTGTGGCCACCTGATGTGAAGAACTGACTCCTTGGAAAAGACCCTGATTCTGGGAAAGATTGAAGGCAGGAGGAGAAGGGGATGACAGAGGATGAGATGGTTGGATGGCATCACCAACTTGATGGAAATGAGTTTGAGCAAGCTCCAGGAGTTGGTGGTGGACAGGGAAGCCTGGAGTGCTGCACTCCATGGGGTGGCAAACAGTCAGACATGGCTGAGCAACCGAACTGATAGTGTTCTGTAAAACAAAATCTCCTAAAATCCCATCATGGAGAAAGACTACCTCAGATAAAACATATGTATGAATAAAACATATATATCTATATGTATATGGCAACCATAAGTTCATTTTCTATTTCTGTGAGTCTGTTTTGCAGATTCATTTGTATCATTTCTTTTTAGATTCCACATATAAGGGACGCCATATGATATTTCTCCTTTACGTCTGACTTCACTCAGTGTAATAATCTCTAGGTCCATTCATGTTGCAGCAAATGCCATTGTGTCTTTTTAAAAATTCATCTTTGTATTTTAATTGAGTTCGTAGATATATGTGACCTTGTACAAAAATGAGTTTAGAAAAATAAAAAGTTAGGCAATAAAGAAATAAAGTAATATGAAGTAATATGAAGCAATATGAAGTAATATGAAGTAATATGTTAAGTAATATTGTTTCAAAACAAGTGCTGTAAATTGAATGGAGCGTTGAAAATGAATTGAACAAGCATTGAAATAGTAATAAATTACAATATCAGTGTGAATCAATTAATTTACCAGTGTCTAGATATAAAATAATACACTATATAATGTTCCTAGAATGCTCGTGCACATAGCATGATCAGTTATTATTCAGAATTGGGACTTAGATCTTATTATATATGAACATTTAATATATGGCAAGGGTGTATTTCAATTCATTCAGAAAGATTAAATTGCTGATAAAAGCAGGCATAAACATCTGTATTTCAAAAGGTAAAGTTTCTTTCCTCCCTTCAACGTTTTTTAAAAAATTAGAGATGACCACCTCAGTGTGAGAGTAATGAACACATTGAAGATGAACATCTTGAAATCTACATATAAAAGCATGTACACCCATGGCTGATTCATGTCAATGTATGGCAAAAACCACTGCAATATTGTAAAGTAATTAGCCTCCAATTAAAATAAATAAATTAAAAAAAAGGGCTATGGGTTGGACTTCCCTGGTGGTCCAATGGATAAGAATTCACCTGCCAAATCAGGGGCCAAGGGTTCAATCCTTGGTCAGGGAAGATTCCATATGCCATGGGGCGACTAAGCCCATGTGCCACAACTACTTAAGCCTGTGCACCACAGAGGCCCACAAGAAAAGCCACAGCAATGAGAAGACTGCGCCCTGCAACTTGAGAGCAGCCCCTGCTGGCCACAACTAGAGAAAGCCCACACACAGCAATGAAGACTCAGCGCAGCCAAAAATAAGCAAATACATAAATAAAATTAACAAAACCCTATGAGCTGGAAAAACATCTTAAATAAGGCAGAAAGGTGGATGGTAAGACAGACATATACAACAAAATAAAAATGCAAAATTTTAGGTTTCCTGAGTACCCAAACTCAACTGAAAAATATTTCACTTGTAAACATGATTTGAAAGGCTGATAACTGTAGGAAAGTTGGCATATAATATTGGGTGCATAATAACAAATAATCAAAATGGTGACAAAATGTATAAATCTTTGTTTTCACTCGGTACATAGTTAAAAAACAAGAAATCTTTTTCATAACGTACTGCTAGGAAAAAACTTAAAGATTTGTTACATTTTGGGATGAGAACTTTTGAACTAGTACTCTCTGAATTTTCTGGCAGATGTGAAGTGTTATAAAATTTTAGGAAAATTCTTGTAAACAGCTATAAATATTCAAAATACAGGTATTTTCTTGACTGCTCAGCAGTCAAGAATCCACCTGCCAATGCAGGAGATGTGGTTCAATCCCTAGGTCAGGAAGATCCTCTGGAAAAGGAAATTGCAACCCACTCCAGTACTCTTTCCTGGGAAGTACATGGACAGAGGAGCCTGGTGGGCTACAGTTCATTGAGTCACAAAAATGTCGGATACAACTGAGTGACTGAACGATAACAGCAACAGTCTTTAACTCAGGGTTCTCCAGTGTTGGCATGACTGACATTCTGATCCAGATCATTGTTTGTGGTGGAGTGTGTCCTGTGAATTGTAGGATGTTTAGAGCACCCCTGAGCTTTATTGAGCCCCCATGTATGACAGCCTTAAAAAACTCTGGACATGGCTAGATGAACCCTGGGGGGACAAAGTCATCCACAATTTGAGCTTCACTACTGTAAAACATTTTGTAGCATTGATATAATAGCAATTTAATGAAAAAGAATATAGAAAGCCAACGAAGACCTACTGTGCAGGACATGGAACTCTGCTCAGTGTGGAAGCCTGGGTGAGAGGGAGTTTGGGGAGAGTGGATACATGTGTATGTTTGAATGAGTACCACCTGAAACTATCACACCATTGTTAATTGGCTATAGTCCAATACAAAATAACAAGTTTAATAAAAAAAGAATATGAATGACCATTAAAGCTATAACACCATGAAATGTTGTATAGCCATAAAAATAATGAGTCATCATCATCCTGGTGACTGGAAGCAGGGTTTTGAGTAAGGTGGAGTTTTGAGTAAGAAGGAAAATGGGACAGAAGTTAGGAAAAATGATGAAACCAAACATAAACAGCATTTACAATATGTATAGAATTCTATCGTTGCATTTGTATAAAAGTATGTGTAGGTATGTGTGCATAATATAGAAAGAAGCTTTAAAATAAACTAAGAACTAATGGGGAAAATGTCAGTGAGAATGAAAATAGGTTAAGTAGATTAGTTTCAAAATAGTTCATGTAACAAAATGTAATCAAAATCTACAAGTAAATTATATAAGCAGATGAAATAGTAATAATTTAACTAAATCAATGAGTCATAGTTTAAAATTAAATTGCTAACAACTTGGAAATAAAAGAAAAAGCAGAGGTGCTTTTTATAGCCATTTACATTCTCTATTTTTTTTTAAAATTAATCTTTTTTGAAAAATTTCAATCAAAGACAGGAGTAAAAGTTCCCTGATCCTACCATATGAAAGCAAAGGACTTACTTCTTGAAATTTGATAAGATTTGAAAGATTCAAATTTGATAAATTTGATGATCTTAAATCTTCTCAACATACACACACAAACACACAATCAGAAACTTGTAGAGGTGATGGACATGACAATTAGCTTGATTTGATGATCTTTAAAAAATTTATTCATATCAATATATAAAAATATTGTATATACCTCAAATATATACAATCTTTCTATGTCAAAGTTATCTCAAAACAAGTGTTTTAAAAGAGAACCGAGACAACTTAACAAAAAGACAAATAACCCAACTTAAAACAAAGGACTCACGTAGGTGATTTGAAATAGAGAATGTAAATGGCTGACAAACCCACATGTGTATTTAGAGTCACGGAAATAATTGCAAAATAAGATCATTAGTGTACCCTTTTTTAGCTCTTACATTTTTTTTCACTTATGTCACAGAAGACACTGTGTATATATGCCTCTTAGGCTGTGAAGAATGTGTTCTATTGTTGCAAAATTGAGCTTGTAATCATTCTTTGGTGTGGATTTTTCTCATCAATATGAAAACTTGGTTAAATATGCCCATGATAAAAATTAGGAAGAAATGTCTTTAATTCATTTTACATCCCACCATAGCTAATACCCTATTTCTCTACTCCAGTTAATTAATAAGACACTTGCACATTTGTTATATATTTACTGGAAACTCTTTATTTCTCTCATCTCTCTTCTACATGAGTTTCCATCCCTATCATTTAATTGGTATCACTGAATGTTGCCTGACTGAATTCAATGTTTGCGTCTCTTCACAGCATCATCAAAATACACTGATATTTTAAGCAAGCAAGCAAACAACTATTGTGGTTTCTGGACTCTTGGCTAGGCTGAGTTGGTTCTCAGGTGACCTCCAGTAAACATTCTTGGATTTCATTCTCTTGGGCTCTTGGACTCACCTGCATGGGAACTCTGAGAGGAAGGTCTCCATGTAGAAGTCTGATTCCCTTCCTGATGGTTGATGATGGAGACTGAAACTCTGTCCCAAGACAAAGCAGCAGGAAGGGGGTCAATCATTGGTCCGTTAGCCAGACTTGGGACTCCAAAAGCAAAAACCGTGTCTCAATCATGCCCAGGTTGTACAAGCTCAGGGATGAAGCGGAGGAGGTATTTACAGCTCCCTCTGTCTGCTCATTAGGTACATTCCCTCTTGTTATAATGACCTATAAGCAGAAGAATCCCTATGGCACTTGGTCTGTACAGAAAGAATCTTTTTTCTTCTGATGCTCTGTTCTCAGGGGACCAGGTTATAAGCCAGGAGAATTCAGTTTTTATTAACCCTTCTCCATTAACTCAGTTGCCTTCCAGAGGTCTAATCTCTCACCACCTTATACCAACACTATTTCTAAGATTCTCCAACACGTGAGACTGAGGCAATTGTCTTGAATTGGTTCCTTGGATCTCCAAAGCTTTGACTTGTGGTGGGGATATAGCCCATTATACCCTTAGAAAGTTATTATTCCCCTCCTTATAAGAGGGATAGCTTTGTTCCTTGAATGTAAAAGCATTGGACAGTACACTCCTTGGCTTCCTGACACTTTTGCTAAAACCTTCAGGAATTTCATATTAGTCATTCAGTCGTGTTCAATTCTTCACAAACTTAGACTGTATCTTGCCGGGCTCCTCTGTCCCTGGAATTCTCCAGGCAAGAATACTGGAGGGTGTTGCCATTCCCTTCTCCAGGGGATCTTCACAATCCAGGGATCCAACCTGGGTCTCCCACATTGCAGGCAAATTCTTCACTGTCTGAGCCACCAGGGAAACCCACATATCTGAAGTTAAGTGCTATCAGTTAGCCTCTAATTAAAAGTGCATGTAAGCTGTGAGATAGATTTCGTCAAGCACCATAACCTACCTTAGAATCTTATAGGGATGATCTGGTTTAATGTTTAGAGAACTTCCTTCTGTGAGGTAGCACTATGATAACTTCACCCTCCATTTCAGGATTGGGGCTCCAGGGTATTCAATGTTCTGGTGAAAATTACAAACCAGTTTTGGGACAAGGAGTACAGGTGGCCCCTAGAATGTGATTCAAGAAAGAAAATTTATTCTTCCCTAGAGCATCCAGATAGGTCTCAGTTTTAGCATCTTGAATTCAGTCCAATAAGAGGAATATGGGCTTCTGATCCTTAGAACTTCAATTTTTAAAAGCACAGTGTAGTAATTTGTTACAGCAGAAATACAAGTCAATACACACATTTATCCAATAAAGTATAGTCATTTTTAAGCTTCTCAATTTAGACATTTAATTTTCCCTTGATAAAGGAATTTGTGTGGAAACCCCACTTTAACAGGAGAAGAAAATTAGAGTCAGAAATATCTGCCTTATTAGTTGGTGGATCGAATTCTGTTTTCCATAAATATAAATGTGTTTTTGATTTTGAGGCCTTATGACAAGTTACTTATATCAAAAGCAAGGTCACACAATCTACTTTAAATCTTTTTGTCTAAATTTCTACATTCCTTGAATTTCATGCTGATTCAAACATTCATTATTTTCATTTATTTATTCTCCAACTTTTGGTAAAATATCCTTTCAATAAAATAAATGGGATTATAAATGACTCTGCACGCATGTACTTACGTGTGTGAGAATGTGTTTGTTTGAGAGGAAAATATATACAAATAATGCTCATCTCACACACGTACCTCTTACACTTGAATGTTTCCTTTTAGATATGTAAATATTTTTACAAATTTCTTTTTTTACAGCATACTTCAGAAATTATGTTTATTATTATACTTTATTATTATGTTCATATTATATATTATTATTCCTTGTTACCAACAGAAGTAAAGAAACAGAGACCAGTGAGATTACATTTATAACAATATATAGCAATGCAAAATATAGTGTTGGATCATAGAAAAAGCAAGAGAGTTCCAGAAAAAATCTACTTCTTCTTTATTGACTATGCCAAAACCCTTGACTGTGTGCATCACAACAAACTATGGAAAATTCTTCAAGAGATGGGACTACCAGACCACCTTACTTTCCTCCTGAGAAATCTGTATGCAGGTCAAAAAGTATCAACCAATATAATATTGTAAAGTAATTAGCCTCCAATTAAAAAAAAAAGAAGTAACAGTTAGAACCGGACATGAAACAATGGTCTGGCTCCAAACTGGAAAAGGAGTACATCAAGGCTGTATGTTGTCACCCTGCTTATTTAACTTATATGCAGAGTACATCATGAGAAACTCTGGACTGGATGAAGCACAAGCTGGAGTCAAGATTGCCGGGAGAAATATCAACAACCTCAGATATGCAGATGACACCACCCTTATGGCAGAAAGTGAAGAAGAACTAAAGAGCCTCTTGATGAAAGTGAAAGAAGAGAGTGAAAAAATTGGCTTAAAACTCAACATCCGAAAAACCAAGATCATGGCATCCAGTCCCAGCACTTCATGACAAATAGATGGGGAAACAATGGAAACCGTGGCAGACTTTATTTTCTTGGGCTCCAAAATCACTGCAGACAGTGACTGTAGCCATGAAATTAAAAGACACTTGCTTCTTGGAGGAAAAGCTGTGATCACCCTAGACAGCATATTAAAAAACAAAGACATTACTTTGCCAACAAAGCTATGGTTTTTCTAGTCGTCGTGTATGGATGTGACAGTTGGATCATAAAGAAAGCTGAGCGCTGAAGAATTGATGTTTTTGAACTGTGGTGTTGGAGAAGACTCTTGAGAGTCTGTTGGACTGCAAGGAGATCAAAGCAGTCAATCCTAAAGGAAATGAGTCCTGAATTCATTGGAAGGACTGATGCGGAGGCTGAAATCTAGTACTTTGGCCCCTTGATGTGAAGAAATGACTCACTGGAAAAGACCATGATTCTGGAAAGGATTGAAGGCAGGAGGAAATGGGGACAAACAGAGGATGAGATCACCGACTTGATGGATAAGAGTTTGAGCAAGCTCTGGGAATTGGTGATGGACAGGGAGGCCTGGCGTGCTTCAGTCCATGGGGTCATGAAGAGTCAGACATGACTGAATGACTGAACTGAACTGAGCAATGCAGTAAATGTTTTATTTCTTCTCAAAATGTATAGAAATAGAACCAGGCAGTGTATACTTTAAAGTTTTTAATGACTTTTAAATGGGTACAGCTTATTGCATGTAGCCATGCTTGAATATATTTATTAGTTTTTATCAATTCCAGTGTGCATGCAGGCATAGGATCTGGAGCACAGGTAGCTGAGTCACAGCTCACAGGGGAAGGAAATGGGGAAAAACTTTTTCTAATTGGGGAAAAGAAAATTTTCATAAGTGGATATTAAAGTAGTGGAATTAAATTGTCAATTCACACTTATTAAGCTCATTTCCCTGCAAGTATTTAGCCTACATGATTAAAAAAGTAAAATGACAAAAATTAGTTGAAGATGAAAGAACAGTATAGCCACACACAGCATCATGGATGAGCCTTAGAAGCATAAGATAGAGATTCATGCCTGAAGCTCTGCGGAGATCAGAATAACTCCTCACTGGACCACCTCATTTGATAATAAAGATGTTCTATTAAGCAGTTTTATTGTAGGAAAGTTTGTATCCAGTGGCAGCTAACTGGTGCTGCCAAATTGGACTGAACCAAGGGCTGTTGCAAAAATCTGATTCTACTGGTTCCAGACATTTGTTCTGACATTTGTTCATGACTTCTCTGTTATTCGAGTTTATTTTGTATAACTGTGTGAAAAAGTGACCCCATTGAGGTTCTTTTCAGGTCACATGGAGAGGTTGGTAGGACATAGATGTTTGCACAACACCTGTGACCTTGAATCACATACCTGAACAAAAATCCGAGGTTTGAAGTGAGTCATCCTTTAAGTATGAGAGTGAGACATAATTCATGATACTGATATTGTTCATTCACTGCCTCTTTAGTGTTTGTGACAAAATTTTGAAGAGTGGGAGATATTTCATTTAGAAAAATTGGAAGGACTGATATTTCCTGGAAGCACTTAAAAGTTTTGAACAGAAAGATAAAAGTAACTAATAAAAACTCAAAATATGTCTCGAGTCCTTCAACTCAATGAATACACCTTACAAATGGTCACTGACAGTCCTTATTTCAATGAGAAGATGAACTGGCAGAAAAGACTTTAATTGCATAGTAGTTTCCAGTGGTCATGTATGGATGTGAGAGTTGGACTGTAAAGAAAGCTGATCACCGAAGAATTGATGCTTTTGAACTGTGGTGCTGGAGAAGACTCTTGAGAGTCCCTTGGACTGCAAGGAGATCCAACCAGTGCATTCTCAGGGAGATCAGTCCTGGGTATTCATTGGAAGGACTGATGCTAAAGCTGAAACTCCAATACTTTGGCCACCTCATGTGACAAATTGACTCACTGGAAAAGACTCTGATGCTGGGAAGGATTGGGGGTGGGAGGAGAAGGGGACGACAGAGAATGAGATGGCTGGATGACATCACCGACTCGATGGACATGAGTTTGAGTGAACTCCGGGAGTTGGTGATAGACAGGGAGGCCTGGCGTGCTGTGATTCATGGGGTTGCAAAGAGTCGGACATGACTGAGCGACTGAACTGAACTGAACTGAAATGTATGATTTGATGTTTTGCTTCATTATACTTAGTGTCAACTCTTCATAGAGAGCTTCCCTGGTGGCTCAGATGGTAAAGAATTTGCCTACAGTACCAGAGATCTGGGTTTGATTCCTGGGTCTGAAAGATACCCTGAAGAAGGGAATGGCAATCCATTTTAGTATTCTTGCCTGGAGAAGAATTCCATGGACAAAGGAGTCTGGTGTACTTTTTCATACTTATCTTTTTGTGTAGATTGTACTTGAAGACATTTAGTTTAACATCAGTTTTTGCCAGCAAGTATGGAAGACACAGTGGACACAGGTGGTACAGCAGAATAAGATTGTGAAGAGCAGAAAAATATCATATAATCAGTGATGACAACCAGTATGCTAAAGTTTGGGTTATCATAAAAGCAATTAAGGTAGTGATAGGCAAAGAAATGCCATTCACAAAAGTGAAAAATAGTGATCTCAGATTTTCCTCTATTCAGTTCAGTTCAGTTCAGTTCAGTCGCTCAGTCGTGTCCGACTCTTTGCGACCCCATGAATCACAGCATGCCAGGCCTCCCTGTCCATCACCAACTCCCGGAGTTCACTCCAACTCATGTCCACAGAGTCGGCGATGCCATCCAGCCATCTCATTCTCGGTCGTCCCCTTCTCTTCCCTCCCCCAACCTTTCCCAGCATCTATTATAAACTTATAAATAGCTGTGATTATCAAGAGTAATTTTTTTTTTTTTACCAAAGGAGTAGGGAAGATCCCCTGGAGTAGGAAATGGCAACCTGCTCTAGTGTTCTGCCTGGAAAATTCTATGGACAGAGGAGCCTGGTGGGCTACAGTCCATGGGATGCAGAGTTGGACATGACTGAGCAGCTGAGCACACACAGTACAGTTCATGACTACTTCTTTTTTAATCAAATGAAGAAAAAAATACACAAAATGATATATTGTATTTGAGAAGAAATTATTCATAGGAAATTAACGTAGTCCCTTGAGATAAATGGGAACTTTCAAATATTCCAAACCCAAGTTTGGTAACAAAATTGGGAGAGTATGAAACTGACAAAGGAAAAAACTTTTAGGTATCAGAGATATTGTAAAACTAAGAGCGAGTTACGTAAATTGTATAGAGTCAAAACCAAAGCAGAGATTTGAATAAAAACAGAAGAGGCATGTTCTAATTCCACAATCTGATCAAAGACTAACAACATTGGGCTCAGGCTTTGAACTCTACTATCATGGGCACTTCTTAAGCCCTAGGACAATAGACTCTTTAATAGTTTCCTTCCCGAAGAGTATTTTCAGACTCCTCTTTAACTCGTTATTTCTCAGACTATAGATGAAAGGGTTCAGCATGGGTGTGACCACAGTGTACATCACTGAGGCTGTTGAGCTTGAGTGTGAGCTGTGGGAAGCAGCAGAGCTGAGGTACACTCCTATGCCAGTACAATAAAATAAGGAGACCACGGAGAGGTGAGATGCACAGGTGGAAAATGCCTTATACTTCCCCTGAGCTGATGAGATTCTGTGTATGGAGGACACTATCTTAGAGTAAGAGTAAAAGATGCCAGCAAAAGGAGCACCTCCCAGCAGCACAGCTACAATATATATCACAGCTTTACTGAGATACATGTCAGAACAGGCAAGCTGGATCATCTGATTGAGTTCACAGAAAAAGTGGGGGATTTCTAAGACTTGGCAGAATGGCAACTGTAATACCATTAAGCTTTCTAACAAGGAATGCAGGGCACTCATGACCCAGGACACCAGCGCCAGCAGTCCACAGAGCCGGGGGCTCATGATGACCATGTAGTGCAGGGGGTGGCTGATGGCCAGGAAGCGGTCATAGGCCATCACCGTCAGGAGGAAGAAGTCCAATCCTATAAAGAGTGTGAAAAACTGCATCTGAGTGATGCAGCCTTCATACGTTATAACTTTGCTCTGTGTCTGTATATTCACCAGCATCTTTGGGATGGTCGTGGAGGTGAAGCAGATGTCTACAAAGGACAGGTTAGAGAGGAAGAAGTACATGGGGGTGTGGAGGTGGGGGTCTGAGCTGACAGCCAGGATGATGAGCAGGTTTCCAGTCACAGAGATCAGGTACATGGAGAGGAAAAGCCCAAAGATGAGGGGCTGCAATTCTGGTTCTTCTGAAAATCCCATAAGAAGAAATTGTGAAACTCCTGTTATGTTCCTTGGTTCCATTTTGTGGAAGTGACTATCAGGAAAGGAGACAATAACATGACTGCATTTCTTGCAAAAGGCTGTTATCACATTGTTGAAATATAATTCCTCTATATTTTTCCAACAAGAAACTAATTTCAATATTTTGTTGATGGCTTTGGTCCCCTTTAGAGAATCCCCAATGTCATCTATAATTAGCAAACTTCTCTTACTCTCATTTCCAACCCCCAACAATAAAAAACAATAAAGCAATAAAAAAATAAAAAGCAATAATCTTTACTGATTGTTTAAAGAGAAATTCTTTTATGCATTTGAAAAACACAAATTGAATTTCTACAATATTCCAGGTACCACCTATGCAGGGCATGTAGGGGTGCTTGAAAACAAAAGCTCCTAAAATTCAATTATGGAGAAAAAGCATAAGCAAGTAAAAATCATAAAACATATCATATAGTTACATGTGTTATGAAGAAAAAGAAAAAGAAAGACTTTCCTTGGTCCAGTGGTTAAGAATATGCCTGCCAATGCAGGGAATGTGGCTTTGATTTCTGATCTGAGAAGATCACATTTGTCTCTGAGAAGCTAAGCCTGTGTGCCACAACTTCTGAACTCATGTGCTGCCATGACTGAAGACCGTGCACCTCGAGCTTGTGCCCTGCAATAAGAAAAGCCACTGCAATGAGAAGTCCATGCCCCACAGTGAGGAGTAGCCCCTGCTCGCTGCAACTAGAGAAAGCCCACACGCAGCAACAAAGACCCAGAGCAGCGCAAATAAACAAATAAGATATTAAAAAAAAAAAGAAAAAGAAAAGGAGGTATAAAGGAGAGAGTGAAAAGGGAGTACTAATTGTAATCCATGTTTATTTATTTTTTGTTTTTTCATTAAATAAATTTGTTAAAATAATTTAACTCCAAATACAACTGTTGGATTTGCATTGAGTTATAAATACAATTCATGTTTTAACTGAAATGTCTACATTTAAAAACTGAATTGTTACAAAATAATGAACTGTTCTTCAGTTTTAAATGGTTAGTTGTCTCAGTTGCCTGCCCAATCGCTCAGTTGTGTCTGATGTTTTGCAACCCCATGGACTGTAGCTGGCCAGTCTCCTCTGTCCATGGGATTTTCTAGGCCAGAATACTGAGAGTGGTGCCATTTCCTTCTCCAGGGGATCTTCCTGACTCAGGGATCAAACAGGAATTTCCCTCATCTCCTACACTGGCAGGTGGATTCTTTACCACTGAGTCACTTGGGTAGCCTGGTCAGTTGTCTCACAGCTCAACAATTAACCGTGAAATGTACTTATCTATGTGAAACTCCAAACCTATAAGACTGTTTTCACTGCCATTATTCTTGAAACCTCAATCAACATCTGAGATGAAAAATGACAAGTTAATTAAAAAAAAAATTCATGGGTCAGTTTTCATTCCAATCCCAAAGAAAGGCAATGCCAAAGAATGCTCAAACTACTGCACAACTGCACTCATCTCACACGCTTGTAAAGTCACGCTCAAAATTCTCCAACCCAGAATTCAACAGTATGTGAACCATGAATTCCAAATGTTCAAACTGGATTTAGAAAAGGCCGAGAAACCAGAGATCAAATTGCCAACATCTGCTGGATCATCAAAAAAGCAAGAGAGTTCCAGAAAAACATATACTTCTGCTTTATTGAGTGTGCCAAACCCTTTGACTGTGTGGATCACAATAAACTGTGGAAAATTCTGAAAGAGACCACCTGACCTGCCTCTTGAGAAACCTGTATGCAGGTCAGGAAGCAACAGTTAGAACTGGACATGGAACAACAGACTGGTTCCAAATAGGAAAAGGAGTACATTAAGGCTGTATATTGTCACCCTGCTTATTTAACTTGTATGCAGAGTACATCATGAGAAATGCTGGGCTGGATGAAGCACAAGCTGGAATCAAGATTGCCAGGAGAAATATCAATAACCTCAGATATGCAGATGACACCACCCTTATGGCAGAAAGTGAAGAAGAACGAAAGAGCCTCTTGATGAAAGTGAAAGAAGAGAGTCAAAAAGTTGGCTTAAAGCTCAACATTCAGAAAACTAAGATCATGACATCTGGTCCTACCACTTCATGGCAAATAGATGGGGAAACAGTGACAGACTATTTTTCTGGGCTCCAAAATCACTGCATATGGTGACTACAGCCAGGAAATTAAAAGACGCTTACTCCTTGGAAGAAAAGCTATGACCAACATAGACAGCATATTAAAAAGCAGAGACATTACTTTGCCAACTAAGTCCCTGTAGTCAAAGCTATGGTTTTTCCAGTAGTCATGAATGGATGTGAGAGTTGGACTATAAAGAAAGCTGAGTGCAGAAGAATTGATGCTTTTGAACTGTGGTGCTGGAGAGGACTCTTGAGAGTCCCTTGGACTGCAAGGAGATCCAACCAGTCCATCCTAAAGGAGATCAGTCCTGGGTGTTCATTGGAAGGACTGATGCTAAAGCTGAAACTCCAATACTTTGGCCATGTGATGCAAAGAGCTGACTCATTTGAAAAGACCCTGATGCTGGGAAAGATTGAAGGCGGGAGGAGAAGGGGATGACAGAGGATGAGATGTTTGGATGGCATCACCAACTCAATGGACATGGGTTTGAGTGAACTCCGGGAGTTGGTGATGAACAGGGAGGCCTGGCGTGCTGCAGTCCATGGGGTTGCAAAAAGTCGGACATGACCGAGCGACTGAGCGACTGAACTGAATTGAACAGAACTGAGTGTTTAACATTTGATCGGCTAAGGAGAGAAAGCTTCAGTTCATTTCATTTCAGTCGCTCAGTCATGTTCGACTCTCCGCGACCCCATGAATCACAGCACGCCAGGCCTCCCTGTCCATCACCAACCCCCGGAGTTCACTCAAACTCATGTCCACAGAGTCGGTGATGCCATCCAGCCATCTCATTCTCCGTCGTCCCCTTCTCCTCCCGCCCCCAACCTTTCCCAGCATCAGAGTCTTTTCCAGTGAGTCAACTCGTCGTATGAGGTGGCCAAAGTATTGGAGTTGCAGCTTTAGCATCAGTCCTTCCAATGAACACCCAGGACTGATCTCCTTTAGAATGGACCTGAGTGCTAATACAAGACCATTGAAAAGAACAAGATACTACAAAACAAACAAACAAACAAGCAAAAAAACCCAATGGTAACAAGTAAAATAGCATGTTCATATTCATAGATATAGACAACATCACCCCAGGACAAGCCCTGAAAACAAACAGCAGACATCTTTAGGCAATATTTCTTTACCCAGGAAAGCAAATTTCAGTAGTTTTATCACAGAAAAGTGATGGCAACTGTAGCAAGTAAAGTCAACAGTTCAGTCCTAATTCTACAAACCAAAGAAAAACTCATCAAAGCACCTTTCAATAGGTTAAGGAAGATTTTATGAAATACTTTAGATCAGATGCTGGCTTGTTTTGTATCAGTTAAACAAAATGAAGGGCATCAGTTGCCATCCTAACACAGCTTGAAAGTGAAAGTCACTGGCATGTCCAACTCTTTGGGACCCCATGGACTATATAGTCCACGGAATTCTCCTGGCCAGAATACCGTAGCTGGTAGCATTTCCCTTTTCCAGGGGATCTTCTCAACCCAGGTCTCCCGCATTGCAGGTGAATTTTTACCAGCTGAGGTACAAAGGAAGCCTAAGAATACTGGGTAGCCTATCCCTTCTTCAGCGGATCATCCCAACCCAGCAATCAAACTTGGGTTTCCTGCATTGCAGGTGGATTTTTACCAACTGAGCTATTTTACCACTGACAGGGAAGCCCTATCACAGTTTAAAAGAACCAAAAAAAGGTTGCAACAAAGAACAAAATAACTTAGAAAATGTTGCGTTTGTATAAAAGTAAAAAAAAGATGAAAGACAAAACAAAACCTTTTGCATAATAGCTAAAGAAAAAGTACATCTTCAAACCATACCATTTTTAAGACATGTGTGAAAAACTTTCACTTCTCTAGTTGCTCATCTGATCAGCACGTAAAATAAATAGTGGCACAAGTCACCAACTTTTAGCCACTATTATTTTGTGTGCCAAGAAATTTAATCTTCCTGTTCTTAACCTTCGAGTTTAAGATTGTTGCATTAACATCCTAACAAATATATTCATTCAAGCTGAGGTATATTTATACCAGATAAAATACCAACAGTTAGAGCACATGAGGGATTCCACATTTCTGGGTATCTTTGATGTTTTGTCACTAAATGTGCAGTGATATGTGGAAATACTAATCAGGCAGCTAAATCAGTTATTAATAGCTTTATGGTAAAAAAGCCCCACCTTATTATCTGACATGAACACTTCTAATTAAAACCCAAATTTTTAGATATTCTTTCCCGCCTTCTATCTTGCCATGTTGCTGTTTAGTCACTAAGTAGTATCTGATCGTTTTGCAACCCCATGGACCGTAGCCTGCCAGATTCCTCTGTCCATGGGGATTCTCCAGGCAAGAATACTGGGTTAGATTTCCATTTCCTTCTCCAAAGGATCTTCCCTGACCCAGGGCTTGAACACATGTCTCCTACATTGGCAGGCAGATTCTTTTCACTGAACCACCTGGGAAGCCCATATCTTGCATACCTTTCATATTATTTAACTTATTTTTCTTGTCTGCATAGCAACCCACAATGCAAAACTGTAGAAACTTTATGCTGCTGCTGCTGCTGCTAAGTCGCTTCAGTCGTGTCTGACTCTGTGCGACTCCATAGATGGCAGCCCACTAGGCTCCTCTGTCCCTGGGATTCTCCAGGCAAGAACACTGGAGTGGGTAGATGTTTTTAATAAGTAATCTTGCTTGCCATAACTTGATATTAAATATGGTATTCTAAAAAACAGGATCATTCTGAGGAATTAGAGGTTTCAAAAAGCAAACAGTGCACTAACAAATGTTTCTATTTCAGCTGCTAAAATCATACTTATTGAAACATTGACTTCTCTGCATGGTTGAGTTTACCTGATGAAATTTGTTTCAATAAAATTGGTTGGAAAATAAAAGGAATCCAGATTGAGAAGTAAAGCTATCTCTGATTGCATATTACTGATTGCATATACTGCACATAGAAAATCTTAAAGATGCCACCAGAAAACTACTAGGGCTAATGCATGACTTTGGTAAAGTTGCAGGATACAAAACTAATACACAAACATCTTACATTCCTATACACTAACAACTAAAGATCAGAAAGAGAAATTAAGGAAACAATCTCATTTACCACTGCAACAAAAGGAATAAAATATCAAGGAAGAAACCATTCCCAAGGAGGCAGAATATCTATACTCAGAAAAGTCTAAGACAATGATGAAAGAAATCAAAGGTGACAGAAACAGGTGGAGAGGATAACCTTGTTCTTGGACTGGAAGAGTATTACTCAATACTGTGAAAACCTAAAGCACTCTACAGATGCAGCGTAATCCTTATCAAGTTACCGATGGCATTTTTCACAGAATTAGAACAAAAAATTTTACAAATTGTATGGAAATGCAAAAGATTCCGAATAGCCAGAGCAATATTGAGAAAGAAAAATGGAGCTGGAGGAATCAGGCTCCTTCACTTCAGACTGTACTTCAAAGCTCTGCTACGGAATCAAGACAATATGGTATTGGCACAAAGACAGACATATGGGTCAATGCAACAGGATAGCAAGCTTAGAGAGAAACCTAAGTAACTATGGTCATCTAATCTCTGACAAAGTAGGCAAGAATATACAATGGGGAAAAGACAGTCCCTTCAATAAGTGTGTTGGGAAACTGGACAGCGACATGTACAAGAATGAAATGAGAACACTCCCTAACACCATACACAAAAAGAAGCTCAAAATGGATTAAAGATGCAAATGTGAGGCTGGACAGTATAAAGCTCTTAGTGGAGAACAGGCAGAACACTGTTTGACAGAAATCACCCAGGATCTTTTCTTTTTTGACCCACCTTCTGAAGTATTGAAAATAAAAACAAAAATAAAGAAATGGGACCTAATTAAACTTAAAAACTTTTGCACAGCAAAGGAAACCATAAACAAGATGAAAAGACAACCCTCACAACTGAAGGAAGTATTTGCAAATGCAGCATATGTCCTACTTTTACTGGAAGCACTTTAACCTCTTTGCTCTTCTAATTGTGCTGATTTCCTATCATTTAATTGGCTTCACTGAACACTGCCTTACTGCTTTCAGTGTTTCCTTCACTTTAAGCATCATTCAAGTACACTGATATTTAATCAAGCAAGCAAACAGTTTTCTGGGTTTTGGGCTAAGCTGAATTGATTCTCAGGTGACCTCATGCAGACATGCTTATTTCTTGCTCTCTGACCCTTGCCAGCAGTGTCTTTTGGGCTCTTGGACTCACCTGCATGTGAACTGTGAGGGGAAGTTTTCTGCATGGAAGTCTGAAATCTCTTAATGGATGGTTGGTGATGGAGACTGAAGCTCTGTCCTGAGACAAGAGAGCAAAAAGAGACCAAGCACTGTCCTTTAGCCAGAACTCGGAGAGTTGGACATGGCTGAGCGACTTCAGTTTCACGCATTGGAGAAGGAAATGACGAACCACTCCAGTGTTCTTGCCTGGAGAATCCCAGGGATGGGGGAGCCTGGTGGGCTGCTGTCTATGCGGTCGCCCAGAGTCAGACACGACTGAGGTGACTTAGCAGCAGCAGCAGGACCCCAGAATAAAGCCTGTGTCTCATCCATGCCCAGGTGTTAGAAGTTCAGTGATACAGCAGACAAGATAGTTATAGTTCCCTATGTTTTCTCCTAGGGTACATTTCCCTTATATTACAATTATCTATGCGTATATAATTTCCCTGTGGGACTTGGTCTGGACAAGATAGGGTTTTTCCTGGTGAGTCTTTGTTCTCAGGATATCAGGTTATAAGCCAGGGAAATTCAGTTATTTTTTTTTTTAAAGATTTATTTATTTATTTTTGGTTGTGCTGGGTCTTCGTTGCTGCACACTGGCTTTCTTAGTTGCGGTGCATGGGCTTCTCACTGTGGTGGCTTCTCTTGTTGCGGAGCACAGGCTCCAGGCACGTGGGCTTCAGTAGTTGTGGCTCCCCAGCTCTAGGGTGCAGGCTCAGTAGTTATGGCACATGAGCTTAGTTGCTCCAAGGCATGTGGGATCTTTCTGGACCAGGAATGGAATCCATGTCCTCTGCATTAGCAGGTAGATTCTTTACCACTAGACCTCCAGGGAAGCCCCAAGAATTCAGTTTTTGTTAATCCTTCTCCATTAACTCTCTTGCCTGCCAGGGGTCTAAACTCCCAGCACCTTATCCCAACCATGAGTTTAGCTTTCAGAAATGTGTAAGCCTGGGGCAGTAGGTTCCTTGGGTCTCAAAACGTTGACCTGTGGTGGGAACACTGTCTGTGATACCCTTAGAAAATTATTATTTCCCTCTTTGTGAGAGGGCAACTTTGTTCCTTTAATGTAATTCATTGGGCAATGAGGTACTTAGTTTCCTGATGCTCTTGCTAAAACCTTTAAGAATTTTAAATTATATCTGAAGTTGGATCTATCAATTAGCACCAAATTAAATATGTTTGTAAGTTATGAGACATATTTAGATTTTGTCAAGCACCATAACCTACCTTACCACATTATAGGGATGATCTGGGTTAATGTTTAGAGAACATTCTGTGAGATAGCTCTAAGATAACTCCATCCTCCATTTCAGGAGTGAGGTTCAGAGGTGTTTAATGTTCTGATGAAAATTACAAGCCACTTTTGAGACGGAGTCTGGACTGAATCCTATTTGGTTGCTTCCTGTTCTCAAACTTTTGGTTGCGGTTCTCAACCAGGGGTGGTTTTGCTCCTGGGGATATTTGGCAATGTCAGAAAGGATGCTGCTCAACAGCCATAACAAACAGGACAGCACTCAGCACAGATAATTACCCTGTCCCCAATGCTAACAGCAAGAACAGGAGAAAACACATTTACATCAGCACTTCTTCCACTTCACTGTGCATACAAATCACTAGGGATTTTAATTCAAGTGCAAATTCTGAGTAAATATGTCTCCCAGTGGGCCCAAGGACTCTGCATTTCTAGCACTCCTAGAGGTGTGATACTGCAGGTCCTGATCTGTGGGTTACTTTCTATTTTTTAAAAAATTGCTTCTGTTTTATGTTTTGTTTTTCTGGCCTCGAGGCATGTGGTATCTTAGCTCCCTGACCAGGGAAAGAACCTGCACCACCTGTACTGGAAGGTGAAGTCTTAACCACCAGACAGCCAGGGAAGTCCTGTGGGTCACTTTTTAACAAGGCTATGGTCCTGTGTTAGAGTTAGTTATTGGTAAGTTTAGATCTATACCAAAATTCCTTTTTTGTGCAATTTTTGTAAGAAAAATATTTTACTCACTGCAGAAGCCCTAATAAATTCCGTATTCAATTCTATAAGGGCTCTTGGATGACCTCAAATAATATATATCAGGAAAAGACTTTGAATAGACAAAATAAGGGTCTCAAAAAGTTATCTACATCCTAATCCTAAGAACTTTTGAATATGTTAGCTGATATAAAGGGGGATAAAGCTAGAAGATAAAATAAATTTGCTAAACATTGTCCTTAAGATGAGAAGATTACCTTGGATTATCCAGGTTGGTATAAATAATGGCAGTGGTCCTCTAAATGTGGTGGAGAGAGGAGAAGTATTGGAGTCAGAGAGATGTTACTGCCTTTGAAGATGGGGAATGACAATGAGACAAGCAATGCAGGTAACCCCCAGGAAGTGATCTAGGAAGGCAATGCATTTCTTCCCTGCAGTGTCCTGATGGATCACTTTTACAGCCATCTTATATTTAGCCCAAAGAGATGGCTTTTGACTTCTGATCTCTACATTAATTTTTTTAAGCCACTAATATGCATGCTCAGTGCTCAGTTGTGTCCCACACTTTGTGACCCCATGGACTGCTGGGCTCCTCTGTCCATGGGATTTTCCGGGCAAGAATACTGGGGTGGGTTGCCATTTCCTACTCCATGTAGGAAATGTTTACTCCAAATGTAAACAAGTTGGGGATCTTCCCAACTTAGAGATCAAATACGCGTCTCCTACATTGGTAAGAAGATTCTTTACCCCTGTGCCACCTGAGAAGCCACGAGCCACTAGTATAGTAGTTTGTTAAAGCAGCATAGGAATGTAAGGCCCACATTTTATCCAATAAAATATGGTTCACAGGAACTGATTTTAACTTTCTCAATATAGTCATTTAGTTTCCCCTAGATTCAGTTCAGTTCAGTCGCTCAGTCATGTCCGACTCTTTGCAACCCCATGGACTGCAGCACGCCAGGCCTCCCTTCCATCACCAACTCCTGGAATTTACTCAAACTCATGTCCATTGAGTTGGTGATGCCATCCAAACATCTCATCCTCTGTCATCCCCTTCTCCTCCCGCCTTCAATCTTTCCCAGCATCAGGGTCTTTTCAAATGAGTCAGCTCTTTGCATCACGTGGCCAAAATATTGGACTTTTAGCTTCAACATCAGTCCTTCCAATGAATATTCAGGACTAATTTCCTTTAGGATGGATTGGTTTGATTTTCTTGGAGTCCAAGGGACTCTCAAGAGTCTTCTCCAATACCACACTTCAAAAGTTTCGATTCTTCTGCGCTCAGCTTTCTTTATAGTCCAACTCTCACATCCGTACATGACTACTGGAAAAACCATAGCCTTGACTACAGGGACCTTTGTTGGCAAAGTAATGTCTCTACTTTTTAATATGCTGTCTATGATGGTCATAACTTTTCTTCCAAGAAGTAATTGTCTTTTAGTTTCATGGCTGCAATCAGCATCTGCAGTGATTTTGGAGCCCCCCAAAATAAAATCTGACACTGTTTCCACTGTTTCTCCATCCATTTACCATGAAGTGATGGCAGCAGATGCCATGATCTTAGTTTTCTGAATGTTGAGCTTTAAGCCAAGTTTTTCACTCTCCTCTTTTACTTTCATCAAGAGGCACTTTAGTTCTTCTTCATTTTCTACCATAAGAGTATCATCTGCATATCTGAGGTTATTGATATTTCTCCTGGCAATCTTGATTCCAGCTTGTGCTTCATTCATCCCAGCATTTCTTGTAATGAACTCTGCATATAAGTTAAATAAGCAGGGTGACAATATACAGCCTTGACGTACTCCTTTTCCTATTTGGAACCAGTCTGTTTTTCATGTCCATTTCTAACTGTTGCTTCCTGACCTGCATACAGGTTTCTCAAGAGGCAGGTCAGGTGGTCTGGTATTCCCATCTCTTGAAGAATGTTCCACAATTTATTGTGATCCACACAGTCAAAGGCTTTGGCATAGTCAATAAAGCAGAAGTAGATGTTTTTCTGGAACTCTCTTGCTTTTTTGATGATCCAGCAGATTTTGGCAATTTTATCTCTGATTTCCTTGCCTTTTCTAAATTCAGCTTGAACATCTGGAAATTCACAGCTCACATATTGTTGAAGCCTGGCTTGGAGAATTTTTAGTATTACTCTTTATGGACATGACTGAGCGACTGAACTGAACTGATGCTCATCTCAGTCACTAAGTCATGTCTGACTCTTTGTGACTTCATGGACCATAGCCTGCCAGGCTCCTCTGTCCATGGGATTTCCCAGGCCAGAATACTGGAATGGATAGCCATTTCCTTCTCCAGGGGATTTTCCCAACCCAGGAATCGAACCCAAGTCTCCCGCATTGGCAAGCAGAGTCTTTACCACTGCGCCATTAGAGAAGCCCATACATGAAACAATAATCAAATCAGACAGAACTGAGGGCATTTGTAATAATCTGGTTCTGTTTGTTCCAGACATTATTTTTCCTGGAATTTGAAGATAACATTCATGACTCTCTGTTGTTCACGTTTACTTCATACAAGTATATGAAAAAGTGACCCGACTGGTGTCCCTTTGAGGTCACATGGAGGAATTGGAAGGACATGGATGTTTGCACAACATCTGTGCTCATGAATCACATACCTTAACAGGAATCCAAGCTTTCTAGTGAGTCATCCTTTGATTATGAAGATGATAAACAGTAGATGATATTTATCGTGATCATTCACGGTCCTTTTAACAGATGTGACAATTTTAAAGAGTGGGCAACATTTCACTTAGAGAAATAGAAGGAATCATATTTCGTGGTAGAAATTTAAATTTTCAAACAGAAACAATAAAATGATATAATAGAAAACCAAAATATAATTCCAGTCCTTCAACTCAATGAGTAGACCTTAGAAATGGATACTGATAGTGCAGATTTCAATTAATCAATGAACTGTCTGAAAAAATATTTTCATAGTGATAAATGTAATAAATGGACCATAAGGAAGGGCTGAACACCAAAGAACTGATGCTTTTGAACTGTGATGCTGGAGAAGACTCTTTACAGTCCCTTGGACTGCAAGGAGATCAAACCAGTCAATCCTAAAGGAGATCAGTCATGAACATTCACTGGAGGGACTGATGCTGAGGCTGAAGCTCTAATACTTTGGCTACCTGATGTGAAGAACTGACTCATTGGAAAAAACCCTGATGCTGGAAAAGATTGAAGGCAGGAGGAGAAGGGGATGACAGAGGATAAGATGGTGGGATGACATCATCAACTCAACGGACATGAGTTTGGGCAAGCTACAGGGGATGGTGAAGGACAAGGAAACCTTGCGTGCTGCAGTCCATGGGGTTGCAAAGAGTTGGACTCGACTGAATAACTGAACAACAACAACAGCAAAATGAATGACTTAGTATTTTGCTTCATTATATTTAAAGTCAAGTCTATTCTAAGGACATATTATATCAATCTATTTTTCATACTTGTCTTTCTGTATAGATTCTACTTGGAGGCACATATTTCATTATCACTTTTGTCAGTGAGTATGATAGACACGGTGTGATCCTACTCAGCCTGCAATGGCTTGAAGTGGGTCTTGGGTTCCTAGGCAGGGATCAGGCCCAGGTCGCGGTGGTGAGAGCAATGAATCCTAGCCACTAGGCCAGTTGTCAGAGACAAGGGCCCTGGCCCTTCAGTTTTGCAGAAAAAAAATTTCAAAAAGAAAAGTAAGAGATAAAAAGCACTTTTTAAAGAGGAAAAGTATTTTTTAAGAATATTTTTATTTATTAAGAGAAAAAAAGAGTACAGTGCCTGTGGACAGACACATGGGGAGGCTCAGAGTCTCCGAGTTGCACCCTTGTGGATTTGAATTTCTTTTATGGGCATTTCTTCCTGGTTTTCTTTGGCCAATCATTTTGATTTACCTGGTTCACAGTCCATATATGGTATATCCCAGAATCCTCCCATGTGTGCACATGCATTTCTTAGCCAAAATGGATTCTACCAAAGAGGCCTGTGGGTCGAGCATCCCTTGACATCACTTCCCTTTGACCTCCGAGGAGCCTTTCTACAAGTATGTGATTGGGGACATCTCCTCACTTCAGGAATCAGAAATACGTGGTCTGAGCAAGGTCCAGCCTCCTCTCTTGTTTCCTGTTAACCTTGTCTTAGAGTTTCGGTGTCCAGGGGATTAATCTCCAGTTGCTTTATCCTGGGTAGGGGATGGACATCTACCTCCTGCCTCAAGCGGACACAAGCTATGTAGTAGAATAAGATCCTAATGAATAGAAAAGTAACCTTGATCAGTGATAACAATCAATGTGTTAAGGTTTGGATAATCAAGAAGACCAATTAAGGTAGTGATGTGCAAAGAATGATGTTAACAAAAGTGAAAGAGGGGGGGGTCTCAGATTTTCCTCTGTTATAAACTTATAAATAGCTGTTTATAGAGAAGTTTTCTGGTTCATAGGATTTTTACAGCTCATGTCTACTCTTTTAGACAAACCACAAGCAAAAATACTCAGTATTATATATTTCATTTGAGAAGAAATTATGGCAAAACCAATACAAAATGTAAAGTGATTAGCTTCCAATTAAAATAAATAAATAAGAAATCCCTTGCGATAGATGGGAATTTTCAAATATTTCACCTCCAAGGTTGGGAATACAATTGAGTACAAAAATAAAAAAAGGGAAAAACCTCTTGGATATCAGAGATACCATAAATATTAAAAGTGAGTTAAATAAATTGTATAGAGAAGTTGAAATATAAACTCCAAGAAAAACAGAAGAGGCATGTTCTACTTTCATAATCTGATCAAAGACTGGCAATATTTGGCTCAGCTTTTGAGCTCTGCTATCACAGGCACTTCTCAAGCCCTAGGACAATAGACACTTTTATATTTTTCTTTCCAAAGAGCATTTTCAGACCCCTCTTTAAATCTTTATTTCTCAGGCTGTAGATGAAGGGGTTCAGCATGGGTGTGACCACAGTGTACATCACTGAGGCCGTTACGCTTGACTGCGAGCTGTGGGAAGCAGCAGAGCTGAGGTACACTCCTAAACCTGTGCAATAAAATAAGGAGACAACTGAGATGTGAGATACACAGGTGGAAAATGCTTTATACTTCCCCTGAGAGGATGAGATTTCACGTATGCAGAACACTATCTTAGAATATGAATAAATGATACTGAAGAGGGAACCACCAGCCAGGAACACAGCTACAAAATACATCACCATGTTATTGAGAAAAGTGTCAGAATTGGCAAGTTGGATCATTTGATTGAGTTCACAGAAAAAGTGAGGGATTTCTAAGACTGTGCAGAAAGACAGCTGCAGCACCATTAAACTTTCTAACAAGGAATGCAGGAGACTGATGATCCAGGACAGCAGCACCAGCAGTGCACAGAGCTGGGGGCTCATGATGACCGGGTAGTGCAGGGGGTGACAGATGGCCACGAAGCGGTCATAGGCCATCACGGTCAGGAGAAAGATGTCCAATCCTATAAAGAGTGTGAAAAAATGCATCTGGAAGATGCAGGCTTCATAGGTTATAACTTGGCTCTGGGTGTGGATGTTCCATAGCATCTTTGGGATGGTGGTGGAGGTGAAACCGATATCTACAAAGGATAAGTTGGAGAGGAAGAAGTACATGGGGGTGTGCAGGCGGGAGTCAGAGATGGTGGCCAGGATGATGAGCAGGTTTCCAAATACTGTGATCAGGTACATAGAGAGGAAAAGCCCAAATATGAGGGGCTGCAGTTCTGGATCCTCTGAAAATCCCAGGAGAAGAAATTCTGAAACTTTTGTTTGATTCCCTTGTGCCATGTGGTGGAGGTGGAGAAAAGGGAAAAATAGCACGACTAATTTTCACACACATGCACATTAGTTACATTGCAAGCGCTTCCATTTGAAGTTTCCCATCAGGAAATTAATTTCAATATTTGTTCATGGATTTGGTCCACTTAAGAGAAACTCCTGTGTCATCTCTAAGCAGCAAACTCGTGCTTTTCTCATTTTTTTTCAAAGATGTCAAGTATTCACAGTTTTAATGAGAAATTCTTTCATGCATTTGAAAAACATGCAATAAATGCTGGAGAGGGTGTGGAGAAAAGGGAACCCTCTTACACTGTTGGTGGGAATGAAAATTAGTACAGCCACTATGGAGAACAGTGTGGAGATTCCTCAAAAAACTGGAAATAGAACTGCCACATGATCCAGCAATCGCACTCCTGGGCATACACACCGAGGAAACCAGAATTGAAAGAAACACATGTACTCCAGTGTTCATTGCAGCACTGTTTATAATAGCCAGGACATGGAAGCAATCTAGATGTCCATCTGCAGATGAATGGATAAGAAAGCTTTGGTACATATACACAATGGAGTATTACTCAGCCATCAAAAAGAATGCATTTGAACCAGTTCTAATGAGGTGGATGAAACTAGAGCCTATTACACAGAGTGAAGTAAGCCAGAAAGAAAAACACCAATACAATATATTAATGCATATATATGGAATTTAGAAAGATGGAAATGATAACCCTGTATATGAGACAGCAAAAGAGACACAGATGTATAGAAGAGTCTTTGGGACTCTGTGGGAGAGGGTGAGGGTGGGATGGTTTGGGAGAATGGCATTGAAACATGTATATTATCATATGTGAAACGAATCGCCAGTTCAGGGTCAATGCATGTTACAGGATGCTCGGGGCTGGTATGTGGGGATGACCCAGAGGGAGGATAAAGGGAGGAGGGAGGTGGGAGGGGGGTTCAGGAGGGGGAACTCATGTACACCTGGGGCGGATTCATGTCAATGTATGACAAAACCAACCAATATAATATTGTAAAATAATTAGCCTCCAATAAAAATAGAAATTAAAAAAAAAAAGAAAAATATAAATTGATTTGGGACAATGTTCCAGGAAATGTCTAGTCAGGGAGTGTAGGGTGTCAAAAAACAGAAGCTTTCAAAATCCGGTTATGGAGACCATATGTAAGCAAATGAAAATCATATAGCTTGCCAGATGGTGAGAAGTGTTACAAAGAAAATAAAAGCATGTATAAGGGAGAGAGTGAAAAGGAGTGCTACTTTTCAATGCATGTTTAAGCAAGACCTGTAAAAAAGGTGATATTTGAACAGAGACATCAAGGAAGAAAGAGAGAGTGGATGAGCACCCCTGGCAAGAGGAAATCAAAGTGAAGCCCTGAGGAGGGTGCTTGTTTAAGATGTTCCAGTCTAAAAAAGAAGCCAGGGGGTGAGAGTAATGAGCAGGAGGAAGAGTGAGGAGAGAAAGTGTCAGAAAATATTGAGGAACAAGGTGGTCTCCCTGCTGCTGCTGAAACTTCAAGTCTCAAGGGGTCCTTTGTTGCTGTTACGTATCTTCAGCACTTTATGAAATTAAATATTAAAAACACCTATACAAAAGACAGTTGAAGGAAAAATCAAAACTAAAATTCTAAAAGAAAAGATAATACAGCACTTATAACTTAATAATGACTTCAATTTTGGATTACAAAGATATGGTAATAAGATAATTCAACAGTTTTTAAAATATGAGATGGGAGCACTATCTGTGTATAATTTCCTTTTAGACAGAAATATATGCATTCAATTCTGCATATGGAAGAAAATTGACAAAGGTAAAGAGGAACCCCAACATGATGCAAATTTTAGAGAGAGTTCTAAATTTAAAAGATCGAAATAAGAATAAGGAATAAAGATGAGGAAAGTAGCTGAAAGCATGCATAAAGTGTGGCTTATTAGCATTGAGTATGAAGAGGAACATTCATTTTCATTTTTGATTAAGGTAAGGATTCGCAAGTGAAGAATATTTAGGTGAACACTTAATTGCTTCAGTTAAAAAAAACCCCAATAATGGAGAGAACATAAAATTGACACCGATTTTACCACAGAAGTGTACAAACTCTCAGACTTTCTGCACAAATAATTGTATATGCACATAAAATATCTAAATGGGCTTCCCAGGTGGTGCTAGTGGTAAAGTCCCTGCCAGCAGATGCAGGAGACCTAGGAGACTTGGGTTTGATCCCTGAGTGGGGAAGCTCCCCTGGAGGAGGGCATGGCAACTCACTCCAGCATCCTTTCCTGGAGAATCCCATGGACAGAGGAGCCTGGCATGTGAGTCCATGGGGTTGCACGGAGTCGGACACTACTGAAGCAACTTAGCAGGCAGGCACATAAAATATCTAAATGGGAAACAGCAAACTGATGATAAAATTTCAATTCTAAGTTTGAAAGAATACAGTTAAAAAAAAAAAACAGGAATAAAAAACATGCTGGGTGACATGGCAGTTCTATGTTTAGTTTTTTTAAGAAAACTCCATATTGTTTTCCATGGTGACTGCATCAATTTACATTCCCATCAACAATGCAAGAGGGTTCCCATTCTTCCCCACCCTCTCAGCATTTACGGTTTGTAGATTTTCAATGAAGGCCAATTCTTCACTGTAGTTTTGATTTGCATTTCCTTAGTAATTAGTGATAGTGAGCATCTATTCATAAGCTGCTCTGTGGTGACCTAAATGGGAAGGAAATCCAAAAAAGAGGGGATATATGTATGCATATAACTGATTTACTTTTCTGTACAGCAGAAACTAACACAACATTGTGAAACAACTATACTTCAACGAAAATTAAACACAAAAGAAAAAAAGCTTCCCAAACATGCTGAAATTCACTGTACAGAACAAAGGACCTGAACAGGCATTTTTCCTTTATTTTCATATGATCACATTTATATGAAATGTCCAGAATAAGCCAATCTATAGAGAAGGTAGATTAGTGGTTGCTGGGGGCCAGAAAAAAAAAGAGACAGAGGGTGTGAATCTAATGATGTGGGGTTCCTTTGGGAAGTGATAAAAATGTTCTAGAGTTAGACAACAGTGATCAATACACAACTTTGTAAATGTTAAAAGCCCCTTAAACATACATATTAAAATAGTGAGTTATGTAATATCATATCCGACTCTTTGCGACCCCATGAACTATAGACCGCCAGGTTTCTCCCTCCTTGAAATTCTCCAGGCAAGACTACTGGACTGGGTAGCCATTCCCTTCTCTAGGGGATCCCTGACTCAGGGATCAAACTTGGGTCTCCTGCATTGCAGGCAGATTCTTTACTATCTGAGCCACCAGGGAAGCCCCCATTATGTAAACTATGTTCCAGCAAAGCTGTTATTGAAAAAAATAGAAGACAAAGTTTTAAAAATAATTTTTATCTGAAATTTACCCCCAATATTAACGTCTTTGGTGGAGCAGATGAAGTAAAATCGTGTTAAACTTCTTACATAATCATATTTCCCTTTTAATTTTTACATTTGGAAGAATAAAGAAAGCTTTGGTAAAACATAAAGACAATAAGATTAAAGTAAAAAAAAAAGACAAGACAGTATAGAAAACTTCTTCTAGAAGTAGAATAAAAATTAAATTAAAAAAGGGCAAAACAAATATGCCAGGGATCTCAGTATATTAAAATCAGTTCAATTTCCCCACTAAAGACAAAAGTTCTCAAGTTGGGCCAAGTCAAACTCAACTAACTATTTGTTGTTCATTATTATAGAGGCCTAATATTCAAATAGAAATGAAGTGAATTTAATGAAGAGCACGGGATTTTATTTGCTTATTTTTTTAGTCACCAATATTTTATTTTTTCACTCAGGAATTCAATTCAGTTTCACTGGGACACACTTTATACCTTAACAACACCTTGGTTCTCAGTCGTGTCTGACTCTTTGCAACCCCATGGATGGTAGCCCACCAGGCTCCTCTGTCCATGAGCTTTCCCAGGGAAGAGTACTGGAGTGGGTTTCCATTTCCTTCTCCAGGGTATCTTCCTGGCCCAGGGATTAAACCCAGATCTCATTGCAGGTGGGTTCTTTACCACTAGTGCCACCTGGGAAGCCCCTAACAACATCTCAACATCTTGAAAGTGAAAATGAAATTTAGCTGCTCTGTCGTGTCCAACTCTGCAACCCCATGGACTGTAGCCTGCCAGGCTCCTCTGTCCGTGGAATTCTCCAGGCAAGTGTACTGAGTGGGTTGCCATTTCCTTTCCCAGGGGACCTTCCTGACCTAGGGATTGAACCTGGGTCTCATGCATTGCAGGCAAATTCTTTACCATGTGAGCCACCAGGGAAGCCCTAACATCTTAACCACATGTAACCTAATGTCTTTAGAGCCTTTTATCTTGCCCTGAATAAAGCTCAGTATTAAAAAAGAACACAGGTCACCCAAAGTCAGTGCTCTGGGACAACCCAGAGGGTTAGAGTGGGGTGGGAGGTGGGGGGCGCTCAGGATGGGGTACACATAAACGCCTATGGCCGATTCATGTTGATGTATGGCAAAACCCATCACAATATTGTAAAGCAGTTATCTGCCAATTAAATCAATTTAAAAAAGTAAACAAAAAACATAAAATCCCACAAAACACTTGTTTTTGGATGTGGACCATTTTGAAAGTCATTTATTGAATTTGTTACAGTATTGCTTCTGTTTTATGTTTTGTTTTTTTGGCCACAAGGCATGTGGGATCCTAGCTCCCTGACCAGGGATCAAACTCACACCCGGGCCTTGGAAGGCACAGTCTTAACCAGAGGACTGCCAGAAGTCTCACAGGAGCACTTTTAAATAGGGTTATATGTTGGGGTGAAAAATGCTCCCTTCTCATCTCTACCTCCCTGCCAAAGGTGTCTACTTCCTAATCTGTGGATTGAACAGGCAATTTTCTTTTATTTTTTAAAGCCTTTTTTTATTTTGTATTGGAGTGTAGCTGATTAACAAATTTGTGATAGTTTCAGGTGGATAGTTAAGGGACTCAGCCATATATATATACCTGGGTCCATTCTCCCCCAAACTCCCTTACTATTCCGGCTGCCATATATGGCAGATTTCCCTGAACAGGCAATTATAAATACAGAAAGTAATGGGCTGACTGATCTGCAAATATATTCAGCCTTACAATGAGTGAATTCATTGCAAATTAAGCTCTAGCTCACCCATCTATCGGAGAAGGCAATGGCAAGCTACTCCAGTACTCTTGCCTAGAAAATCGCATGGACAGAGGAGCCTGGTGGGCTGCAGTCCATGGGGTCGCTACTACTCGGACACGACCGAGCGACTTCACTTTCACACATTGGAGAAGGAAATGGCAACCCACTCCAGTGTTCTTGCCTGGAGAATCCCAGGGAAGGCAGAGCCTGGTCAGCTGCCCTCTATGGGGTCACACAGAGTCGGACATGACTGAAGCGACTTAGCAGCAGCAGCAGCAGCAAGGGTTCAGATGGTAAAGAATCTGCCTGAAATGTAGGAGACCCAGGTTTGATCCCTGACTTGGGTAGATCCCCTGAAGAAGGGAATGGCAACCCACTCCAGTATTGTTGCCTGGGAAATCCCACAGACAGAGGAGCCTGGCGGACCCTGGTCCATGGGGTCACAGAGTTGGACATGACTGATTGACTAACACTTTCACTTTTGCACGACCCAATTATGAGCTTCCCAGGTGGTGCTAGTGGTAAAGACTCTGCCTACCAACATAGGAGATGAAAGAGACAGGTTTGATCCCTGAGTCGGGAAGATCCCCTTTAGGAGGGAATGGCAATCTACTCCAGTATTCTTGCTGGGTCACAAAGTGTTGCGTGTGACTAAGCACTATCCATTTACATGTAATAAATTAAAAAAAATTGAATATTAAGAGGGAGGAGATACTATGAAATGTGTCTCTCATGAACTGCTGTTGCAGGGAAATGTTTGCCAGCATTCCTTGGTCTGGATCTTAGTCATCATAGTCAAATATGCACCTTCTTAAAAAATACCCTACATCACTTTGCGTTCCTCCACAGCTAATACCCTATATCTTTACTCCAGTTAATCACAAAGTTCCTTGGATTTTGTTTCTATTGCTACTGGAAGCACTTTACACCTCTTATTCCGTCTCCAAATTGAGTTTCCATGCCCATCATTTAATGGTCAACATTGACCCTTGCATTAATGAGTTCAATATTCGCAACTATTTTGGGCATCACAAATTAAAATGTTAATCAATCAGGCAAACAAATAACTTTAGTGGTCTTGGCTCTGGGCTAGTCTGGGCTGGCTCTCAGGTGAACTCAGGTAAATGTTCTTGGCTGCCGTTCTGTTTGATCTCCTGCAGGGTTTACTGGACTATTGGACTCACCTGGGTGGGGTCTGTGAGAGGAAGGTTGCATATGGACATTCAAGTTCCTCTTGGATGGTTCATGGTAAAGAAAGATGCTCTGCTTCCAGACAAGACAGTGGGATGGAGTCAAGCATTGGTTCCCTGGGCAGAGTTACGAGTCCACAAGCTACAATCACGTCCTCTCCATCCAAAGGACGCACAGGCTGAGGGATGCAGCAGAGGAGATATTTACAGCTTCCTATGTTTCCTCATTAGCACATCTCCCTCCTGTTACACCAGCCTCTAATAATTAATTTTCCTGTGGGACACTGACCTGGTCTGGACAGATAAGGGAATTTTCCCACTCATTCTCTGTGTGGAGACAATGTTACAAGCCAGTTGAATTCAGTGATTATTTCTCCTTTTCCATGATCTTTCCTGTCTTTTTAGGGAAATAAACCTTAAATAGCAGCACCTTATCCCAACTCTGAGTTCAAGTTTTCTCCAGAGTCTCAGAGAGGATACTGTCTTGATTAGGTTCCTAATCAAAGCATTGGTAGGTCAGAGCTCCTCATATCTCTCGAAAAATTACTCTTCCCATTTTCAGTAAGTTGGATTACTTTGTTATTTTAATATAAAACCTTGGGCAGAACTTCCCTGATGGTCCCGTGGTTAAGAATCTGCATAACTACTGAGCCTATGTGCCACAACTATGGAAGCCCGCTCACTCTAGAGCCCGTGCTCTGCAACAAGAGAAGCCATTGCAATGAGAAGGCTTCTCACTGCAACTAGAGAAAAACAACAACAAAAAACTTGGGCAGCACGCTGCTTGGATTCACTACAGTGTTGCTAAAATAATTAGGAGCTTCATACATACAGAATAAGTTAGGGGCTGTCACAGTTAGTCTTTTAGAAAATGTTTATTAAGCATAAGACATACAGATCTTAGCCCTTTATAGGAATGATATGCTTTCATTTTTAGAAACAAACATTCTATAAGATAGTACTTTTCAAACCCTGTTTTCCATTGCAGAAATAGGTTTCCTGTGGAAGAGTGATCTGCCAATTATAATACAGGTTAAGGTATGTGACCTTTATCGGAATTCTGACAGTTTCTACCTTTCAAACTCTGGGCCAGTGGTTCTCAACCAGAGATACCTCTGCCAGCATGATATTTGGTCTTGTTGAAGGGATATTGCGAAACATCTCTGATGCCCAGGACAATGTGTGTGTGCTGAGTTGTTTCAGTCCTGTCCAACTCTTTGTGACCGCATGGACTGTAGCCCACAAGGCTCCTTTGTCCATGGGATTCTTCGGGCAAGAATACTGGAGTGGGTTGTCATGCCCTTCTCCAGCCTGGGGCAGTACCCAGCTCAAATAATGATCCTGTCACAAAAAGTCAACAATGAGAAAGTGAATCAACCTGTTCTAGACCAGCACTCTCTCCACTTCACTGTGCATACCAGTCACCCAGATGCTGGTTCAAATGTAGTTTCTGATTCAGCTCGTCCTGCCTGGTGAGTCAAGAGACTTTGCATTTCTAACAAGATCCTGGATGATGTTGATGAAGCTGGTACTGGACTGTGGCCACTCCATGAGTAAGTCAGGCTGTTTTAGAGTCTTGTACATAGTTTTCTCTATCTCATATTACCTTTGCATGAAATTTTGAAGAAAAGTGTATGCAATCATTCCGGAGGCTGTGAAAAATTTTGTATGCAATTCTAAACATTTTATTTTGTACTGGTATATGGCCAATTAACAAACAATGTTGTGATAGTTTCACGTGAACAGTGAAGGGACTCAGCCATACATATGCATGTCTCCATTCTCCCCCAAACCCCCTCCCATCCAGGCTACCACATAACACGGAGCAGAGATCCCTGAGCTCTACAGTAGGTCCTTGTTGCTTATTCATTTAAAATATGACAGTGTGTACAATTCCATCCCAAACTCCCTAACTATGCCTTCCTCCCAACATCCCTCCCCCACATAAAGACATGTATTTTATAATCTATTACTGTCAGTGAGGGTGGGAGGTATTGTGGGCATATATATGAAGAAGAGAATAGGATTCTAATGAGGAAAATAACATTCAATACCATATTATAAAACACTGTATGTTGAATTCCAGAATACCAGGAAGAGTAGTTAAGGCAGTGATATACAAAGGAATGAAGTTCACACAAGTGAAATCTGTGGCCAGAGATTTTCCTTATTTTAAACATATGAGTAGCTATGGGTGCCTAAAGTAGTTTTTTTCCACAGCACCAGTAAAACTTGTGACTATTCTTTTAGTAAAAGAAAAGAAAAAAAATTCTTGGTATTATATATTTTATTTGGGGTTTCCTTTGTGGCTCAGCCTGTTATGCAGGAAACCTGGGTTTGATCCCTGGGTTGGGAAGATCCCCTGGAGAAGGGAAAGGCTACCCACTCCAGTATTCTGGTCTGGAGAATTCCATGAACAGTCCATGGGGTTGCAAAGAGTCATACACGACTGGGAGACTTTCACTTTCACTATGTATTTTACTTGAGACTAAATTGTTCTTAAGGAATCCATCTAGTCATTTGAAAAAATGGTAACTCCCTAATTCTTTGTAATCAAGTTTGAGAATACATTTGAGGGATTGAGAAGACCATAAAATGGGAAAACTCTTGAATATAGATCATAAGACTTAATCAAGTGAGTTATATAAACTGTACAGAGGAGTTGAAGTCAAAGAAATGAAAATGCAAGAAAATAAATAGAAGGAGCAAGCTGTACTTCCTCAATCTGAATAATCTGAGAAAAAGATTCACAATTTCTGACTCTGGGTCTCTGAATCCTTCAATCTTGTGTCCTTCCTCAGCTGAAGGGGGCTTCACAGGTGGTCCTGGTGGCAAAGAATCTGTCTGCCAATGCAGGAGATGCAAAAGACGTGGGTTCGATCCCTGGGTCAGGAATATTCCCTGGAGAAGGAAATGGTAACCCCCTCCAGTATTCTTGCCTGAGAAATCCCCTGGAGAGAGAAGCCTGGCAGGCTACAGTCCAGGGGTTTGCGAAGAGTCGGGCATGACTGAGCAACTAAGCACAGCACAGGGGTATTAAATCATAACACTGAATACATTTACCCCACTTTATATACCAAATAATTCTATCCCACTTTACTTGCCAAATAATTTTAGTAAGCTACAAAAATGTGTAAAAATAGTTTATAAGTCTAAAGAAAATGTTTGAGAGTAAGGAGTATGTGTATTATGTGTATGTGTACATTTGTACATCTTCAAATAAACACTCTCACACCCTCATTTGGGCTTCCTTGGTGGCGCAAGTGGTAAAGAATCTGCTTGCCAATGCGGAAGACAAAAGAACTCAGGTTCAATCCCTGGCTCGGGAAGATACCTGGAGAAGGAAATGACAACCCACTCCAGTATTTCTTGCCTGGAAAATTCCGTGATCGGAGAGGCCTGGCGGGCTAAGTCCATGGAGTTGCAAAGAGTTGGGCATGACCGAGCACACACATACATATGTACAGTCACATGTTCATTTGTAGCCCCATCTATATATTGAAAAGAAGCTTGAGAGAAAGTTAGAAAGCATAGAAACAAAAAAGTGAATGTTTGAATTTTCATGGGATTGAAAGAGTGTATAAATTTGAAAATATTTAAATTATAATGGATGATCCTAATTTTAATAGACTTACTTTCCCACATTAATTCCTTAATGGCCTCAAAATAAAACACACATTCCCAAATTTTCAGTGAGAAATTTGTTGTTCCAGTTAACGGGGCAGGGTATCTCCAGTTTGACTCTCATTTTCTTCTTCTACTTAACATAGGATTTCAACACAAAATGCCATTGCCCAAGGGAAGCTAAATGAGTGAATTGAGAGATTTAAACCTAGTTCTTTCAAACAAAATCGCATATGTGTGTTTGATTCCTATTGCTGCTGTAACAAACTACCACTTGAGTGGCTTCTTAAAAAATAAAACAAATTTATATCTTAAATTATGGAGGGTGGAATCCTAAAAAGGGTCTCACTGGACTAAAATCAAGATATCTGTAAGCCTATGATCCTACATAACGCTTCGTTGGAGAATGCATTTCCTTTTCTAGTACAGATTTTAAAGGACACATGTGTAGTATACTCATTTTTACAATATTTATTCTTCCAATCCACGAACATGGTATATATCTCCATCTATTAGTGTCCTCTTTGATTACTTTCACAAGTGTTTTATAGTTTTCTATGTACAAGTCTTTTGTTTCCTTAGGTAGATATATTCCTAAGTATTTAATTCCTTTTGTTGCAACAGAGAATGGAATAGTTTCCTTATTTTCTCTTTCTATTTTCTCATTATTAGTGTATAGGAATGCAAGGGATTTCTGTGTGTTGATATTATATCCTGCAACTTTATTGTATTCATTGATTAGCTCTAGTAATTTTCTGGTAGAGTCTTTAGGGTTTTCTGTGTAGAGGATCATGTCATCAGCGAATAGTGAAAGTTTTATTTCTTCTTTTCCAATTTGTATTCCTTTTATGTCTTTTTCTGCTCTGATTGCTGTAGCCAAAACTTCCAGAACTATGTTGAATAGTAGTGGTGAGAGTGGGCACCCTTGTCTTGTTCCTGACTTTAGGGGAAATGCTTCAATGCAATCCCTATCAAGCTACCAACGATATTTTTCACAGAACTAGAACAAATAATCTCACAATTTGTATGGAAATACAAAAAACCTCGAATAGCCAAAGCAATCTTGAGGAAGAAGAATGGAACTGGGGGAATTAACCTGCCGGACTTCAGGCTCTATTACAAAGCCACAGTCATCAAGACAGTATGGTACTGGTATAAAGACAGAAATATAGATCAATGGAAAAAAATAGAAAGCCCAGAGATAAACCCACGCACCTATGGACACCTTATCTTTGACAAAGGAGGCAAGAATATAAAATGGAGAAAAGACAGTCTCTTCAACAAGTGGTGCTGGGAAAACTGGTCAACCACTTGTAAAAGAATGAAACTAGAACACTTCCTAACACCATACACAAAAATAAACTCAAAATGGATTAAAGATCTAAATGTAAGACCAGAAACTATAAAACTCCTAGAGGAGAACATAGGCAAAACACTCTCCGACATAAATCACAGCAGGATCCTCCATGACCCACCTCCCAGAATACTGGAAATAAAAGCAAATATAAACAAATGGGACCTAATTAAAATCAAAAGCTTCTGCACAGCAAAGGAAACTATAAGCAAGGTGAAAAGGCAGCCTTCAGAATAGGAGAAAATATAGCAAATGAAGCAACTGATAAAGGATTCATCTCCAAAATATACAAGCAGCTCCTGTAGCTCAATTCCAGAAAAATAAATGACTCAATCAAAAAATGGGCCAAAGAACTAAACAGACATTTCTCCAAAGAAGACATAAAGATGGCTAACAAACACATGAAACAATGCTCAACATCCCTCATAATCAGAGAAATACAAATCAAAACCACAATGAGATACCATTTCACACCAGTCAGAATGGCTGCTATCCAAAAGTCTACATGCAATAAATGCTGGAGAGGGTGTGGAGAAAAGGGAACCCTTTTACACTCTTGGTGGGAATGCAAACTAGTACAACCACTATGGAGAACAGTATGGAGATTCCTCAAAAAACTGGAAATAGAACTGCCATATGATCCAGCAATCACACTCCTGGGCATACACACCAAGGAAACCAGAATTGAAAGAGACACATGTACTCCAATGTTCATTGCAGCATTGTTTATAATAGCCAGGACATGGAAGCAACCTAGATGTCCATCTGCAGATGAATGGATAAGAAAGCTTTGGTACATATACACAATGGAATATTTTTCAGCCATCAAAAAGAATGCATTTGAGTCAGTTCTAATGAGGTGGATGAAATTGGAGTCTATTATACAGAGTGAAGTCAGGCTGAAAGAAAAACACCAATACAGTATACTAACGCATATATATGGAATTTAGAAAGATGGTAACCTTAACCCTGTATATGAGACAGCAAAAGAGACACAGGTGTATAGAACAGTCTTTGGGACTCTGTGGGAGAGGGTGAGGGTGGGATGATTTGAGAGAATGGCATTGTAGCATGTATATTATCATATGTGAAATGAATCACCAGTCCAGGCTCGACGCATGATACAGGATGCTTGGGGCTGGTGCACGGGGATGACCTGGAGGGAGGATATGGGGAGAAGGGAGGTGGGAGGGGGGTTCAAGAGGGGGAACACATGTACACCCGGGGCAGATTTGTGTCAATGTATGGCAAAACCAACCAATATATTAATGTAAAGTAATTTGCCTCCAATTAAAAAAAAAATAAAGGACACATGCGTTCTTTTGCTTAGAACATGTCCTCCATCTCCAAACCAGTTGCAAAGCATTTTCAAATGTCTCTCTCACTCCAACTTTCTTCCAATCTTGTCCACGTAAGCAATTATAGCCAATTGAAACAATCATCAAATTGGAGAGAGGTGATGATAATTGTAGCAACCTGATTCTAATTTTTCTAATCATTTGTTCTGATATTTGAAGATAATATTCATGATTACTCTGTTGTTCAAGTTTATAACATATAACTGTATGAACAAGTGACATTACTTCTGTCCCTTAGAGGTCACATGGAGAAGCTGGTATATTGTGGATGTTTGCACAACACCTGTGACAGCAAGAGACATGAGACACAAGTTCAATCCCTGGGTCAGGAAGATCCCCTGGAGGAGGGTATGACAATCCACTCCAGTATACTTGCCTGGAGAATCCTATGGACAGAGGAGCCTGACAGGCTACAGTCCATAGGGTTGCAAAGAATTGGACATAACTAAAGTGGCTGAGCATGCACACATACGGACTATAGTCTGCCAGGCTCCTCTGTTCAAGGCATGAATACTGGAGTTGGTTGCCATGCCCTGCTCAGGGGACTCTTGCTTCTGGTACAAGTTAATCACTAAAGGGATAGTGCCTATGGCTTGAAGTATACATAATGGCCCATCTCCTGGAACCCTGCCTCCCTCCCATGTCTGTGCGTGCCTGCATAGTCACTTCAGTTATGTCTGACTCTTTGCAACTCTATGGACTGTAGCCCACTAGGCTCCTCTGTCCATGGGATTCTCCAGTCAAGAAGTGGGTTGCCAGGAGATCTTCCTGGTCCAGGGATAGAACCCCCATGTCTGAATCTAAACTAAATTATCTTTGTTTACTTCACAAAAACATCCTGATAATGTCCATCTGTAAATGGCTTCAGGAAAGAAGAAATGACTACATCCCCTCCAGAGTCTGACTGGAACTAGGAAACAGTTGCAACACCTTATTCCCTTTTACTTTATCTACCCTTTACCACTCTGCTCTATAAAAGAAACAAACATTCAAATACAGAAAAATGGTTCTCTGGGACACTTGCTCACTATTTTCTTGGTCTGCAGGCTTTCCAAAGAGTCTCTATTGCTTGCCCCAACAACAAGTAAGGGCTTGGAATCAGCAACAGCAAAAAGAACAACAGCAAGTACTCCATATGAGCTATTTTATTTGAGAAGAAATTATCCTTAAAGGGATTCATGCGGTCCCTTGAGATAAGTGGGAATTTCTGAATATTTCACAAACAAGTTTGGGAATACAATGATGAGAGTTGAAAAATGAAAAAGGGAAAAATCCTGGTTATGAGAGATATTACAAAACATAAACTAGAGTTACATAAATTGTATAGAGAATTTGAAATCAAAATAGAAATCCACCCCCCACCCCAAAAATGGAAGAGGCAGGTTCTATGTTCACAGTCTCATCAAAGAGTGGCAACATTTGGCTCTTGTGTTGAGCTCTGCTACCTCGGGTGCTTCTTAAGTCCTAGGATAAATAGGCCCTTTTAGAGTCACCTTTCCAAAAAGTATTTTCAGACCTCTCTTTAAGTCTTTATTTCTCAGCATGTAGATAAAGGGATTCAGCATAGCTATGACCACAGTATACATCACTGAGGCTGTTATGCTTGAGTGTGAGCCATGGGTAGCAGCAGAGCTAAGATACACTCCTAAGCCTGTGCAGTAAAATAAGGAGACAACTGAGAGGTGAGATGCGCAGGTGGAGAATGCTTTATACCTCCCTTGAGAGGATGAGATTTCATGTATGCAGAACACTATCTTAGAATATGAATAAATGATACCAAAGAGGGAACCACCAGCCAGGAACACAGCTACAAAATATATCACCATGTTATGGAAAAAAGTGTCAGAATTGGCAAGTTGGATCCTTTGATTGAGTTCACAGAAAAAGTGAGGGATTTCTAAGACTGTACAGTCAGACAGTCACTACATCATTAGGTTTTCTAACAAGGAAGGCAGGACTGATGACCCAGCACACCAGCACCAACAGCCAACAGAGCAGGGGGTTCATGACGACTGTGTAGAGCAGGGGCTGACAGATGGCCAGGAAGCGGTCATAGACCATCACGGTCAGGAGGAAACTGTCCAACCCTGCAAACAGAATGAAAAAGTACACCTGGGTGATGCAGCCTTCAAACGTTATGAGTTTGCTCTGGGTCTGGATGTTCCACAGCATCTTTGGTGAAGAGGAAAAGTGCATTGAAACATGTATATTATCATATGTGAAATGAATCGCCAGTCCAGGTTCGATGTGTGTTATAGGATGCTCGGGGCTGGTGCACTGGGATGACCCAGAGGGATGATATGGGGAGGGAGGTGGGAGGGGGGTTCAAGAAAAGAAACAGAAGGGCATTAAAAAAAAATAGAAGTGCTTTAAAAAAAATTTTTTTTTACATAACCTCCTGCTCCTTCTGCCTCTGTAACTCAGCTTGGTCCTTGCAAAGCCTGGATCACATAGGTCACGTAGTCTCAGAAAGTGGGGACTCAATACTAGGAACTGGAGCTTATCTCACTCACCCTTGCCCTGCTCTTTGCAATCACCAAGTCCGTGCAAATCTTCTTAATCATATCTGTCTGTGTATAAAAACTCTGTAACCCTTTTGTTCAGGGCTCAGAGCTTGGAGTGTTAACTCCTCTGGGCCCGCTGGCCTAATAAACCTGAGTTCTCCAACTCTCCGAGTGTGGTGCTTGGTTTCTCGAGTACTGGTTTCTGCAACATTGGGATGGTGGTGGAGGTGAAGCAGATGTCTACAAAAGACGGGTTGGAGAGGAAGAAGTACATGGGAGTGTGGAGATGGGAGTCTGAACTGACAGCCAGAATGATGAGCAGGTTTCCAAGTACAGGTACATGGAGAGGAAAAGCCCAAATATGAGGGGCTGCAGTTCTGGTTCCTCTGAAAATCCCAGGAGAAGAAACTCTGACACTCCGGTGGTGTTTCTTGTTGCCTACAAGGATAGGGGAAAAACAACACGAAAAATTTGCTACAAATAGACATTTCTCACATTGTTGAAATGTTACTTTTAAATTTTTCTGTCAAATATTAATTTTAATATTTGCCCATGGATTTTGCAATGTGTATAGGGTTCTGAGAAACGAAGTCTTCTAAAATCTCATCATGTTTCTAAAATCTCAACATGCTCTCATAGCACGTTCGATGGTGGCAGACACTATGAAGAAAATGAAAGCAAGTATGAGGAAAGGAGTTAGTGTGGCTGCTGCTTTACATGGGTGTTCAGGCAAGACATGCAAATAGGGCCCTGAAGAATGTGCTTGTTTTAGAAGTTAAAGTTTTTTTTTTTTTTTTTTTTAAAGAAGTCAGTCTCTGGAGGAACCTGAGCAGGAGGGAGAGTGATGAGGGATGGTGTCAGAGGATGATGAGGATCAGGTGGCCTCCCTGCTGCTGCTGAGACTTCAGGTCAGAAGGTGTCCCTGTGTGCAGTACACACTATGTCCCTCTGTTGTTCAGTCACTCAGTCGTGTCCGACTCCTATGCAACCCCATGGACTGTAGCCCACCAGGCTCCTCTGTCCATGGAATTTTCCAGGCAAGAATACAGGAGTGGTTGCCATTCCCTTCTCCAGGGGATCTTCCCAACCTAAGGACCAAACCTGTGTCTCTTGTGTCTCATGCATTGATAGGCAGATTCTTCACCCTGGAGTCACTTGGGAAGCCACTGTGTACCTCTAGCAGTTTATGAAACTGTTGCAAAGGTGGCCTGTGTGTTTAAATGACTCTTCTCTAGTACCTTCTGTTGATTGTGTTCTGACCTCTGTGAATGATAGTCACGTTGGAACATGAGCTCAGTATCCCTGTTCTAATGACTTCTCACACTTCATAGGACATCATACACACACACACACACACACGCACACATGCATGCAGTAGACCCTGGCTTTTGAGGGTGTGTTATTACCACATATTTTTCATCCCTAATTACGCTCATTGTGTTAGAGGTTGATACAGCTTAGGCTGATCAGATCAGATTATATACAAATGGCATCTAAAAAAATCTAGCTTTTAATCTCAGGTACCAATAAACTTGTAGTTTGATTTTTTATGTCCATTTTCTGCCTTGTATCAAACATATAGAAATAATTTTTCCACTGAACAAGTATGCCTGTATGTGTATACGTACAGATACATATTCTTTCTCTAAAGCTTGATTTCAAGATATGTATATATATTAGGAGAAAGAGAGAAGGAAAGAGAGAGAGTGAGAGATAGTGGACACGAAAGGTAATAAAGACCTAATTTCAATGGCTATTCACTCCAGGATTCTTGCCTAGAGAATTCCATAGACAGAGGAGCCTGGGCTACAGTCCATGGGGTTGCAAAGCATCAGATACAACCGAGAAACTAGCACTAACATAATCTCCAGTGGTTCTTAAGAGAATGTGGCAAAGAAAAGTTTCTTTGGTTCTGGTGATATTTTATCTGCTGTTATATTTCCTTGATTTCCAGGAAAAATAGTGCATAACAGAAATAAATTTTTCCGAAGATAAAGTGCTGATATCTTTATGGTCTGAAACACTTACGGATTGTACAGCCTCAAGAGAAAAATAAGCAAAAGGAATAACCAAAGTTTCACAAAAGAAAGTATGCAGAGCACAATGACAATGAACTGAATGTTGGCTATTTTTAATATCAGGTGACAAAACTTGGTTTTCCTGTGCTTCCTTTATATTTACCTGGCTGTTTTAACAAGGTCTGATAGCAGAGGAGGCAAACTTCTTTCTCCCTTTTCACATGTGAATTCATCTATTTGTTGTTCTTGGACTTTGGTGTTTATATAAAGACAAGAAATAGGTTATAATGTAAAATTACATTGTCAATGACTTCCAAACAAAAGAATATAACAGAAATATTTTTAAAATGTAGGGAAACTGTAGGGTCAAATTTATCATTTCATCTTCTATGTTGATTTGGTGATTTCAATGTGCTTAATTAAGTTTAGGTGATCTTTGGTCAAACAGTGGTGAAAAATGCCTTTAAATAATGGATAAGTGTGATTAAACGTTTGGAAATAGATTTAGATTCAAAAGTTCAAAATAGTAATAAGGAATATCAGATGCAAAATTTTTGGAAAAACATATAAAGGCAGTTTATTAGCACTAAGCATGCAGAACTTTCACTATCATTTTGTTTAGAACAATAATCTGCAAGTGAAGAATATTAAAATGACAGATTTTTTTCTTTCATAAAGGAAGCAATGGAAAGAACACATGGCTCCTTTGTCCATGAGATTTCCCAGGCAAGTATACTGGAATGGGTTTCCATTTCCTTCTCCAGGGGATCTTTCTGATCCAGGGATTGAACCTGTGTCTCCCGCACTGACAGGAGGATTCTTTGCTGCTGAGACCCCAGGGAAAATAAATATATATGTACATACATAAAGTAACTAACAGGCAAAGATCCAGCCTTGGGAAAACTCTAATTCTTTGTTTGAGAGAGTGCAATGAAAAACAGAAGCAAAATTCTTTCACCCTACCATATAAAAGCAAAGGGCTCACTGCTTGAAATGTACTAAGTAGAAAGATTTTAAATCTTCTGAACATATACCATGTTCGACTCTTTGTGACCCCATGGACTGTAGCCTACCAGGCTCCTCTGCCCATGGGATTTTTCAGGCAAGAATACTGGAGTGGGTTGCCATTTCCTTCTCCAAGAGATATTCCTGACCTAGGTATTGAACCCAGGTCACCACATTGTAGGCAGATGCTTTACCATCTGAGCCATCAGGGAAGTCAAACATACACACACAAACACACAAAACAGTAACTTGTTAGCTTGACCTGTTGCTCTTTCCATAATTTATACACATATCAATACATTAGGTTTTATACCTTTAGTATACATAATATTTATACATCAAGTGTCTCAATAAAGATGTTTTATTAAAGAACTGTTACATCTTGATATAAAAAGAGAATTAACCCAATTTTAAAAGGCAAAGGACTCAGATAATTTGTGGTAGAGAAAGTAAATGGCTAACAAAATCACATACATAGTTAGCCTCAGGAGAAATGAAATAATTCCAAAGTAAGATCATTAGCATATGCCCTTTAACATCTTAAAAATTTTTTTTATTTACTTCACAGAAGGCACTGTGAAATAGATGTCTCACATACTGTGCAATATGTGTGCTATTGTTGCAAACATATTTCCAGGCATTTCTTGACATGGATCCTTCTCAATATAAAAAATGGGTTAATTATGGCCCATCATAAAAATTAGCAAGAAATTTTTTCACTGTATATTCCTCCATAATTAATACCCTGGGGCTTCCCTGATGGGTCAGTGGTAAAGAATTTGTCTGCCAGTGCAGGAGATGCCGGTTCAATCCCTGGTTTGGAAGATACCCTGGAGAAGGACATGGCCGCCCACCCTAGTATTCCAGCCTGGGAAGTCCCTGGGCAGAGGAGACTGGCGGGCTGCAGTCCATGGGGTTGCAAAAGAGTCAGACATGACTTAGTGACCAAACAACAACAACAACACAGTTGATACCCATACCAGTGCTCCAGTTCATTGATAAAATACTTGGATACATGTTCTGCTTTTACTGGAAGGACTTTATGCCACTCATCCCTCTTCGAATTAAGCTTCCATTCCTATTATTTAATTGTCCTCCCTAAATGTTGCCTTACTGAATCCAATGTTCACTTCTCTTTTTTTTGGATCATACAGCTGCATTGGTATTTAATCAAGCAAACAAACAACCACAGTGGTCTCTGTGCTCTGGCTGGGGCTGGTGCTCAAGTGGCATCAGGTAAACATTCTTGGATTTCATTTTCTCTGATTTTTTTTCATCAGTTGTCTTTTGGGTTCTTGGATTTACCTACATGGGAACTCTGAGAAGTTCTTTGGGTGGAAATCTGAATCCCTTCCTGGACATTCGAGGAGGAAGACTGGAGCTCTGTCCCCAGACAAGACAACAGGAAGTGGTCAAGCTTTGGTCTTTTATAGCCTCAGGACTCCAAGAGCAAAAACTGTGTCTCAATCATGTCCAGGCTGTACAAGCTCAGGGATGCAGCAGAGGAGGTATTTACAGCTCTCTGTGTCTGCTCATTGGATACATTTCCCTCATGGTGCTACAACCTGTAAGCACCTGAATTCCCTGTGGGACTTCATATGGACAGAAAGGCTTTTCCCCCACTGTTTATTTGCTCCCAGGATACCACTTTTAAGCCAGACGAATTCAGTTTTTAATGATCCTTCTCCATTAACTCTCTTGCTTCCCAGAGGTCTAAACTCCCAGCATGTTATCTCAACCCTGAATTTAAATTTTCTAAACTCCAATACTTTGGCCACCTGATGCGAAGGGCTGACTCATTTGAAAAGACACTGATGCTGGGAAAGATTGAGGGCAGGAGGACAAGGGGACGACAGAGGATGAGATGGTTGGATGGCATCACCGACTCAATGGACATGGGTTTGGGTGGACTCTGGGACTTGCTGATGGACAGGGAGGCCTGGCGTGCTTCAGTTCATGGGGTTGCAAAGAGTTGGACATGATCGAGCGACTGAACTGAACTGATCGAATTGAGACTGAAGCAAATTTCTTGAACAGGTTCGATGAGTCATTAAAACATTGACTTGCAATGTTTTTCAAGGTGGGCTGCATACCCTGCAAAACCCCTAGAAAAGTATTCTTTTCTCTTTTTTGAGTAACTTTATGTATTTTAATCGCAGCATAATCACTTTTCAATATTGTGATGGTTTTTGTCATATATCAGCATGAATCGGCCACAGGTGTACATGTGTCCCCTCCCTGCTGAACCTCCCTCCCACCTTCCTCCCAACTCCATCCCTCCAGCTTGTCACAGAGCACCGGCTTTGAGTGCCCTGTGTCATACATCAAACTCCCACTGGCTATCTATTTTACATATGGTAATGTAAATGTTTCAGTGCTACTTTCTCAAATCTTCCGACCCTCTCCTTCTCCCACTGAGTCCAAAAGTCTGTTCTTTATGTCTCTGTCTCTTTTGCTGCCCTGCACATAGGATCGTCGATACCATCTTTGTAGATTCCCTATATATATATGAGTTAATATACTATAATTTTCTTTCTTTTTCTGACTTACTTCACTCTGTATAATAGGCTCACCCATCTCATTCAGTGAGTCAGTTCAGTCATTCAGTCGTGTCCGACTCTTTGCGACCCACCCCATGAACTGCAGCACGCCAGTCCTCCCTGTCCATCAGCAACTCCCAGAGTTTACTCAGACTCATGTCCATTGAGTCGGTGATGCCATCCAACCATCTCACCCTCTACTGTCCCCTTCTCCTCCTGCCCTCAATCTTTCCCAGCATCAAGGTCTTTTCAAATGAGTCAGCTCTTCGCATCAGGTGGCCAAAGTATTGGAGTTTCAGCTTCAACATCAGTCCTTCCAATAAACATTCAGGACTGATTTCCTTTAGGATGTACTGGTTGGATCTCCTCGCAGTCCAAAGGACTCTCAAGAGTCTTCTGCATCGCTGCAGTTCAAAAGCATCAATTCTTTGGTGCTCAGCTTTCTATATAGTCCAACTCTCACATTCATACATGACTGCTGGAAAAACCATAGCCTTGACTAGATGGACCTTTGTTGGCAAAGTAATGTCTCTGATTTTTAATATGCTGTCTAAGTTGGTCATAACTTTTCTTCCAAGGAGTAAGCATCTTTTAATTTTATGGCTGCAATCAGCATCTGCAGTGATTTTGGAGCCCCCCAAAATAAAGTCTGCCACTGTTTCCACTGTTTCTCCATATATTTGCCATGAAGTGATGGGACCGGATGCCATCATCTTTGTTTTCTGAATGTTGAGATTTCAGCCAACTTTTTCACTCTCTTCTTTCACTTTCATCAAGAGGCTCTTTCGTTCTTCACTTTCTCCTATAAGGGTGGTGCTATCTGCATATCTGAGGTTGTTGATATTTCTCCCAGCAATCTTGATTCCAGTTTTTGCTTCATCCAGCCTAGCATTTCTCGTGATGTACTCTGCATATAAGTTAAATAAGCAGGGTGACAATATACAGCCTTGACGTACTCCTTTTCCTATTTGGAACCAGTCGGTTGTTCCATGTCCAGTTCTAACTGTTGCTTCTTGACCTGCATACAGATTTCTCAAGAGGCAGGTCAGGTGGTATGGCATTCCTATCTCTCAGAATTTTCCACAGTTTATTGTGATCCACACAATCAAAGGCTTTGGCATACTCAATAAAGCAGCAATAGATGTTTTCTTCTGGAACTTTCTTGCTTTTTCAACGATCCAACAGATGTTGGCAATTTGATCTCTAGTTCCTCTGCCTTTTCTAAAACCAGCTTGAACATCTGAAAGTTCACAGTTCATGTATTGTTGATGCCTGAATTGGAGAATTCTGAGCATGACTTTACTAGCGTGTGAGATGAGTGCAACTGTGCAGTAGTTTGAACATTCTTTAGCATTGCCTTTCTTAGGGACTGGAATGAAAACTGACTTTTCCAGCCTTGTGGCCACTGCTGAGTTTTCCAAATTTGCTGGCATATTGAGTGCAGCCCTTTCATAGCATCATCTTTCAGGATTTGAAATAGATTAACTGGAATTCCATCACCTACACTAGCTTTGTTTGTAGTGATGCTTTCTAAGGCCCACTTGACTTCACATTCCAGGATGTCTGGCTCTAGGTGAGTGATCACACCATCATGATTATCTGGATCGTGAAGATCTTTTTTGTACAGTTCTTCTGTGTATTCTTGCCACCTCTTCTTAATATCTTCTGCTTCTGTTATGTCCATACCATTTCTATCCTTTATCGAACCCATCTTTGCATGAAGTGTTCCCTTGATATCTCTGATTTTCTTGAAGAGATCTCTAGTCTTTCCCATTTTGTTGTTTTCCTTTGTTTCTTTGCATTGATCACTGAGGAAGGCTTTCTTCTCTCTCCTTGTTATTCTTTGGAACTCTGCATTCAGATGCTTATATCTTTCCTTTTCTCCTTTGCTTTTTGCTTCTCTTCTTTTCACAGCTATTTGTGAGGCCTCCTCAGGCAACCATTTTGCTTTTTTGCATTTTTTTTCCATGGGGATGGTCTTGGTCCCTGTCTCCTGTACAATGTCATGAACCTTCGTCCATAGTTCATCAGGCACTCTATCAGATCTAGTCCCTTAAATCTATTTCTCACTTCCACTGTATAATCATAAGGGATTTGATTTAGGTCATACCTGAATGGTCTAGAGGTTTTCCCTTCTCATTAAACTGACTCAGATGCATTCCTTTTTATAGCTGAGTAATTTTTTATTCAGTTCATCATAGGAGGGACAACTTTGTTCTTTTAATGTGAAACATTGGACAGTGCACTCCTTGGCTCCCTCACACTTTTGCTAAAACCAATTGGCATTTTACATTTATATATAAGGAGAGAGCTGTCATTTTGCTCCTTATTATAAAATGTTTGTAAGTTATGAGATTTGTTTAGATTTTTAATGGACCATTATTTCTTTTAGTTCCCTTCTTGCTTCTTTTGTGGCTTGGCTGGTAAATAGTCCACCTGCAATGTGGGAGACCTTGGTTCCATCCCTGGGCTGGGAAGATCCCCTGGAGAAAGGAAAGGCTACCCACTCCAGTATTCTGGCCTTCTGGCCTGGAGAATTCCATGGACTGTATAGTCTACGGGGTCGCAAAGAATCAGACATGTGTGAGCAACTTTCACTTTACTTCACTATCTTAGTACATTATAGGGATGATCTGATTTAATTTTTAGCGAAGTTCCTTCTATGAAGTAGTACTCCATTTACCATTTCAGGAATGAGTCTGAGAGGCATTTAATGTTCTGCTGAATATTACAAACCAATTTAGGGATGGAATCTTTAATGCAATTTTGTCAGCATGGTTCCAGTTCTCAGACTTTGGGTAGTGTTTCTCAAGCCAAGATGGTTTTGCTCCTGGGTTTATTTGTCAATGTAAGGTGGGGTGCTGCTAAACACTCACAACACATGGGATTACACTCAACACAAGTGTTTATCCTGCCCCCAATGTTAACAGCTAGAAGGTGAGAAAACTCATTTACACCAGAATTTCTCCAATTCCATTGTGCATACAAATCACCAGGAATTCTAATTCAGGGAAAATTCTGATTGATGTCTCTTGGGCTCTAAGACTCTACCAAGATCCAGAGCACTGTGAAGCTGCAGGTTCTAGTCTGTAGGTTTTACTTTGAGTAACAAAACTCTGGTCCTGTGTTACATTCAGTTACAGGAATGTTTTGGTGTTCTCTCCCCAAAATCCTTTTTTTCTTGGCAATACCACAGGGTACATGGGGGATCTTAGTTTCCTGACCAGAGATCAAACCCTCACTCCCCTCATTGAAAGAGCAGAGTTTTAACTGCTGGGCAATCAGGGAAGTCCCCCCAAATTATTTTTGTATGTAGCTTTGAAAGAAAATTTTCACTCACTGCAGAGGCTGTAATAAATTCTGTTTAGTTTTTATGTAAGGATTTTTGAATGATAGCAAATAACATATAGCAGAAAAAGCCTTTGTAGTGGGTAGAATATGGGCCTTAAAATGCTGTCCACATCCTAGTACCATGAACTTTTGAATATGCTAGCTTACAACATAATGCTGGTAGATTAAAAAATTGTTAATCATTGACCTTAAAACGAGAAGACTAGCTTGGATTATCCAGGTTGATATAAAGTAATCCTAATGGTCCTCTAAATGTGTTGACTAGAGGAAGAACTGGAATCAGAGAGAGAGTTGAATATGCTATGCTGCACATTTTGAAGATGACAAAATACTACCTGATGTGAAGAATGGACTCATTGGAAAGACCCTGATGCTGGAAAAGATTGAAGGCAGGAGGAGAAGGGGATGACAGAGGATGAGATGGTTGGTTGGTATCATAGACTCAATGGAAATGAGTTTGAGCAAACTCTGGGAGATAATGAAGTACAGGGAAGTCTTGAGAGCTGCAGCCCATGGGGTCTCAAAGAGTTGGACATGACTTGGTGAGTGAACAATAATGAACAAAAACAACGAAAGAACCACTTGATTAGGAATACACATGCTTACTAGAAAGTGATTGAGGGACCAGATGGATCCCAGTTCTCACAGACAACTTTTATTCAGCCCATTGAGATGAAACTAGACTTCTGATTCTTAGAACTTTAATTTTTAAGGCACTAGTGCAATACTTTGTAATGCAGCTGTAAGAATGAAATGTGCTATTGAGCCAATAAAATACGGTTCACAGGAACTGAGTTTAAGCTTCTCAATTCAGTCATTTAGTTTCCTCTGGATTAGGTATTTTGTGTGAGTGACCCACTTTAATAGGAGACAAAAATGAGAGTCAGTTTGGATATGTTTGCCCTATTAGTTGATGCATTGAGTTCCCATTCTATAAATGTAAGTGTGGGTCTGATTGTGAGGACTTAATTAAGATGTCATTTTTATCAAAAGTAAGATCACACTGTTTTGTTCAGTTGCTAAGTCATGTTCAACACTTTGCAATCCAACAGACTGTTGCCCATCAGGCTCCTCTGTCCATGGGATTTCCTAGGCAAAAATATTGGAGTGGGTTGCCATTTCTTTCTCCAGGGGATCTTTCTGACCCAGGGACTGAACCCGTGTCTCCTGCATTGTCAGGTGGATTCTTTGCCACTGAGCCACAAGGGAAGCCCATTTTAACTTAAATTATTTTGCCTAAACTTCTATATTCCTTGAATTTCATGTTAATTCAGACATTCATTATTTTTATTTCTTTTTTTTAAAATTTTTTTTTAATTTTTATTTTTTTAGTTTATTTTATTGGAGGCAAATTACCTTACATTAATATATTGGTTGGTTTTGCCATACATTGACATGAATCCGCCCCAGGTGTACATGTGTTCTCTTTCTTGAACCCCCCCTCCCACCTCCCTCTTCCCTATATCCTCCCTCCATGTCATCCCCGTGCACCAGCCCCAAGCATCCTGTATCATGCGTCGAACCTGGACTGGTCACTTATGATAATATACATGCTACAATGCCGTTCTCCCCAATCATCCCACCTTCACCCTCTCCCAGAGTCCCAAAGACTGTTCTATATGCCTATGTCTCTTTTGCAGTCTCGTATACAGGGTTCAGGTTACCATCTTTCTAAATTCCATATATACTGTAGTATACTGTATACTGTATTGATGTTTTTCTTTCTGGCTTACTTCACTCTGTATAATTGGCTCCAGTTTCATCCACCTAATTAAAACTGATTCAAATGCCTTCTTTTTGATGGCTGAAAAATACTCCTTTGTGTATATGTACATTATTTTTATTTCTTTATTATTATTATTTTTTTTATTGGAGGCTAATTGCTGCTGCTGCTAAGTCACTTCAGTCGTGTCCGACTCTGTGCGACCCCATGGACGGCAGCCCACTAGGCTCCGCCATCCCTGGGATTCTCCAGGCAAGAACACTGGAGTGGGTTGCCATTTCCTTCTCCAATGTGTGAAAGTGAAAAGTGAAAGTGAAGTTGCTCAGTCTTGTCCGACTAGTAGCGACCCCATGGAGTGTAGCCCACCAGGCTCCTCTGTCCATGGGATTTTCTAGGCAAGAGTACTGGAGTGGCTTGCCATTGCCTTCTCCGGGAGGCTAATTACTTTACAATAATATATTGGTTGGTTTTGCCATACATTGACATGAATCTGCCCTGGATGTACATGTGTTCCCCTTCTTGAACCTCCCTCCCACCTCCCTCCTCCCCATAACCTCCCTCCAGGTCATCCCCGTGCACCAGCCCCGAGCATCCTGTATTATGCGTCGAACCTGGACTGGTGATTCATTTCACATATGATAATATGCATGCTTCAATGCCATTCTCCCAAATCATCCCACCTTCACTCTCTCCCACAGAGTCCCAAAGACTGTTCATTTCTTTATATTCCAACTTTCTTTAAAAGTTTCTTTCAAGAATACATTTGAATCAGTTCTAATGAGGTGGATGAAACTGGAGCCTATTTTACAGAGTGAAGTAAGCCAGAAAGAAAAACACCAATACAGTATACTAATGCATATATATGGAATTTAGAAAGATGGTAATGATAACCCTGTATTCGAGACAGTAAAAGAGATACAGATGTATAGAACAATCTTTCGGACTCTGTGGGAGAGGGCGAGGGTGGGATGATTTGGGAGAATGGCATTGAAACATGTATATTATCATACGTGAAACGAATCGCCAGTCCAGGTTTGATGCATGATACAGGATGCTCGGGGCTGGTGTACTGGGATGACCCAGAGGGATGATATGGGAGGGGGATTCAAGATGGGGAACACATGTGCACCCGGGGCAGATTCATGTCAATGCATGGCAAAACCAATATAATATTATAAAGTAATTAGCCTCCAATTAAAATAAATAAATTTATATTAAAAAAAGAAAACTAGAGCCCCAAAGATCAGCAATATCAAGATAACAGTAATAGTCATGTTTACTTAGTGGCACCAAGCTCTGTACTAAATGCTTCACATACATTGTGTCATTTAATCCTTAGCTATTTGCTCACTTCGTGATGGACATTGTCTATATTGCTGTATTAGAAGTGATGGGCATTGTCTATATTGCTGTGTGAATTTCCCTCCTAATAACTTTATTCATAAATGTCATACCTGATCCACATCAATATTCAAACAACCAAAAGAATATAACGTGGAACAGAACTTGGACAAAACCTCCCCCTGGCATATTAACCAACATAAGAGACTTTATGTAGTTTTCCATAATTAAAAAGGTAATTATCTATAAAAAAAGTTTCTTTCAACATAACAAATTGGATTATAAATGTTTCTGTGTGCGTGTGCTTATATGTATATTAATGTGTTTATTTGAGAGAAGATTATATACAATTAATGCACACACACGTGCCTCTTACATATGAATTTTTTTAGTTTTACAGCTATTTTTATAGATTTCCTATTTTCTCACAGCATCCCTCAGAAGTTATGCTTATTATTCCACATTACCTTTAGAAGTAAGGAAACAGAGGCCAGGGGAATTCCATTTATTAAAAGTGCATATCAAAGTGGTAAAACTTATTGTATACCTACCTTCTCAAGATATATAGAAATGGAACTAGGTTGTATATACTCTTAATTTTAATGACTTTTAACTGGGATCACTTCATTGTATGTAGCTTTAATCTCTTCGCATGAGGTGGCCAAAATATTGGCGTTTCAGCTTTAGCATCAGTCCTTCCAATGAACACCCAGGATTGATCTTTAGAATGGACTGGTTGGATCTCCTTGCAGTCCAAGGGACTCACAAGAGTCTTCTCCAACACCACAGTTCAAAGGCATCGATTCTTCGGTGATCAGCTTTCTTCACAGTCCAACTCTCACATCCATACATGACCACTGGAAAAACCATAGCCTTGACTGGACGGACCTTTGTTGGCAATGTAATGTCTCTGCTTTTTAATATACTATCTAGGTGGGTCATAACTTTCCTTCCAAGGAGTAAGCATCTTTGAATTTCATGGCTGCAATCAGTATCCGCAGTGATTTTGGGGAGGAATTGGGGGCAGGAGGAGAAGGGGACGACAGAGAATGAGATGGCTCGATGTCATCACCGACTCTTTGGACATGTGTTTGAGTGAACTCTGGGAGTTGGTGATGGACAGGGAGGCCTGGCATTTTGTGATTCATGGGGCTGCAAAGAGTTGGACACGACTGAGCGGCTGAACTGAACTGAACTGAATGCTTTAATCAATTTATCATAATTTAAAAATTCCAGTATGCATGCCATGGAAGTATCTGGAGCAAAAGTAACTGAATCACATCTAACAGGAGTGGGAAGTTTTGCTTCTAAATGAGATAAAGCAAAGCTTCTTATATGGATATTAAAGTAGTTAATGACTTCCTAGATGGCTCAGTGGTAAAGAATCTGCCTGCCAATGCAGGAAATGCAGGATACACGGCTTCCATCCCTGGGTCAGGAAGATCCCCTGGAGAAGGAAATGGCAATTCACTCCAGTATTCTTTGCCTGGGAAACCCCACAGACAAATGAGCCTGGTGGGCTTCAGTCCATGGAGTCGCAAAAGAGTTGGCCATGACTGAGCTACTGGCACACACACATGTAAGGTAGTTAGATTAAGACAGTTCACATTTAATAAACTCATTTCCCCCCTAAAAACTGGGACATTAGCCTACATATATGAAAGGAGTTTTAGACAGAAGAGGAATACAGCCTCATATGACAGCATGGATGAGTCTTAGAATCACAACATAGAGTTTAATGTCTAACTACAGACTCATGGATGAGAAGGGGGTGACAGAGGGTGAGATGGTTGGATGGCATCATTGACTCAATGGGCATGAGTTTGAGCAAACTCCAGGAAATAGTGAAGGACAGAGAAGCCTGGCGTGGTGCAGTTCATGGGGTCACAGAGAGTCAGACATAGAGACTGAAGAGAAACAGACTCATGAAAAGCCCTGCAGAGATCAGAACAAGTCCCCATCCTATAATGCCATTAGATAATAGAGATGCTCTATTAATCAGTTCTATTTAGGCAAGTTTGTATGTAGCAGTTGTTACTAAACCAAACTCGAGTATGCTCCCCTGAGTGCAGTAAAGCCAATCTACTGAAACCAGGTTGTGGTGTAGCAAAGCACAGGGTTTATTGCAGGGTCCCAAACAAGGAGAATGAACAACTAATGTTCAAAATACCCAAAATCTCTGATACATTTCTGGGAAGAGGTTTTAAAGACAGTGTGAGAGACTGGGTCAAAGTTTTGAAATCAGATTGTGTGCAATTATTCTGATTGATTGGTGGTAAGTTAACAGAATAATGTTTTTGGAATCATAGTCATCAATCTTCTTGTTCCAACTGGTCTGGGGTCTAGGTGCTTGTGGTCGGCATGCAGTTAAGATTTTCCACTTGATTGGAGTTTTAGACTCTTCAAGATGACTCAAGGATATAGTGCAAGAATTATCTATAGGTGAGGGTGGGACGATTTGAAAGAATAGCATGAAACATGTACATTGCCATATGTAAAATAGAAGACCAGTACAAGTTCGATGAATGAAGCAGGACACTCAAAGCCAGTGTTCAGTGACAACTTAAAGGGATAAGATGGGAGGGGGGAGGTAGGTTCAGGTTGGAGGGGACACATGTATATCTGTGGCCAATTCACGTTGATGTTTAGCAAAAACCATCATAATATTGTGAAGTAACTATCCTCCAATTAAAATAAATAAATTAATTATAGAAGAAGAATATCTGGAAAAAAACTTAATGTTAAAAAAAAAGGGAATTATCTATAGCCCTTGAAGAGGAGCAAAGGTTCTTAACTTTGTATTGTGCATGCTAAGTAACTTCAATCATGTCTGACTCCTTGCGATCCTACAGACCATAGCCTGCCAGGCTCCTCTGTCCATGGGATTCTCCAGGCAAGGATACTGGAGTGGGTTGTCATGCCCTGCTCCAAGGGATCTTCCCGATCCAAGGACTGAATCTCCATCTCCTGAATTGGCAGGTGAGTTCTTTACTACAAGTGCCACCTGGGAAGCCCTGACGTTGTTTCATGGCTAGGCTATTGCTATTTTGTGTTTTGTTTTGTTTAGTCACTAAGTTGTGTCTGATTCTTTGTGACTTCATGGATAGTAACCTGACGGGCTCTTCTGTTCATGGGATTTCCCAGGCAAAAATACTGGAATGGGTTGCCATTTTCTTCTCCAGGGGGTTCTTCCCGATCCAGGGATCAAACCTGTGTCTCTTGCATTGGTAGGCAGATATTTACTGTTGAGTCACCAGGGGAGCCCAAAAGTCCTGACTTTGTTTTATAGCAAAGCTATTATTGTTTTGCCTTCTTGACAGCTTTCCTTTGTTCTGTATTTTCACACTTTTCTAATTAAATCTGCTCTTTGGATCTCAGGGAAAGCCTAAGAGGCTAAAATTCTCAGCACACAAGATGAAGGAGACACAAGAGGGTCTGTCTCTCGGAAGACCCCATAAGGTCCTGCTTAGTTTCACAACTAACTGATATGATAATAAAACTGAATGGAATTGAAAATAATTGTAATAGTTTCATTCTGCTTGTTCAAAACATTTGTTTTGAAATTTGAAGATAACTGTCATGACTACTTTGTTGCTCAACTTTATTTTATATAATAAATAGAAAAAAATGGAAAAGTGACTCCATTTGAGGTCATGTGGAGAGGCTGGAAGGATATGCATGTTTGCACAACAGGAATCGAAGCCTTCCAGTGAGTTATACTTTAATTATGAGGGTGATATATAATGGATGATATTAATACTGTTCATTCTCTTTTAGCAGTTGTGAGAAAATTTTGAAGAGTGGAAGTTATTTCGTTCTGAGGAATGGAAGGAATCATATGCTGTGGAGGCAGTGGAAATTTCAAACAGACACAAGAAAATAATTTAATAAAAAACCAAAACTTGTCTCCAGTCCTTCAGCTCAATGAATATACCTTATAAATGAACACTGATGGCCCATATAATGATGAGCCAACACTGAGGTTTCTACATGTTGATATGTGAACTGTCTGAAAAAGACATCTTTTTCATAGACAATATTTTGTTTCATCGTACTTAGGTTTAAGATTGTGCATGCTTAGTCATTTCAGTTGTGTCCTACTCTTTGTGACCCAATGGACCATAACCACCAGGCTTCTCTGTCCATGGGATTCTCCAGGCAAGAATACTGGCATGTGTTTCCATTTACTTCCCCAGGGAACTTTCCTGACCCAGGAAATGAACCTGTATCTCCCGTGTCTCCTGCATTGGTAAGTGGGTTCTTTATAACTAGCATCACCTGGGAAGCCCACTCTAAGGCCATAATTATCCATATTATATCTATCTATTTACTCATAGGTGACTTCAGAGTAGATTCCACTTGGAGATGTATTTTATTGTCAGATATTGCTAGTGACTATGGTAGACAGAGTAGACACAAGGTTGTACAGAAAATAAGAGCCTAATGAGTAGAAAATACCCTTGATCAGTGACAACAACCAGCATGTTAAATTTGTATTATCAAAAAGAGCAATTAATGTAGTGATATGTAAAGAATGATTTTCACAAAAGTTAGAAATGATGCCCTCAGATTTTCATCTGTTGTAAACTTATAAATAGTTCTGATTGCCAAGAGGTTTTCTCCCACTTATGGGAATGGTACAGCTCATGCTTATTTCTTTTAGTCAAACAAAATAAAAAATACTCAATATGACATATTTTATTTTAGAGGAAATAATTCTTAAAAGATCCATGTAGATTCTTGAGATAAAAGGGTTTTTTCAAATATTTCACATCCAAGATTGGAAATGCAATTGTGAGAGTAGGAAAATGAAAAAGGGAGAAATCATGCATATCAGAGATATGACAAAACATATAAGTGTGTGGCACACATTGTATGAAGTCAAAATCAAAATAAAAATTCCAAGGAAAATAAAAGAGGTAATGTTCTACTTCCACAATATGATCAAAGACTGGCAATGTTTGGCACAGGCTTTGAGCTCTGCTATCATGGGCACTTCTTAAGCCCCAAAACAAAATGACATTTTAGAGCTACCTCTTCAAAGAGTATTTTCAGACCCCTCTTTAAGTCTTTATTTCTCAGACTATAGATGAAGGGGTTCAGCATGGGTGTGACCACGGTGTACATCACCGAGGCTGTTGCACTTGAGTGTGAGCTGTGGGTACCAGCAGAGCTAAGGTACACTCCTAAACCTGTACAATAAAATAAGGAGACAACGGAGAGGTGAGATGCACAGGTGGAAAATGCTTTATACTTCCCCTGAGCTGATGAGATTCCACGTATAGAGGAAAGTATCTTATAATATGAGTAAAGGATGCCAGAGAGGGGACCACCAACCAACAGAACAGCTGCAAAATATATCAGTGTGTTATTGAGAAAGGGGTCAGAACTAGCAAGTTGTATCATCTGATTGAGTTCACAGAAAAAGTGGGGAATTTCTAAGACTGTACAGAAGGACAGCCGCAACACCATTAAGCTTTCTAACAAGGAATGCAGGAAACTGATGATCCAGGACAGCAGCACCAATAGTCCATAGAGCTGGGGGTTCATGATGACCGTGTAGTGCAGGGGGCAGCTGCTGCTGCTGCTGCTGCTAAGTCACTTCAGTCGTGTCCGACTCTGTGTGACCCCATAGACAGAAGCGCACCAGGCTCCCCCTTCCCTGGGGTTCTCCAGGCAAGAACACTGGAGTGGGTTGCCATTTCCTTCTCCAATGTGTGAAAGTGAAAAGTGAAAGTAAAGTCGCTCAGTGGTGTCTGACCCTTAGCGACCCCACGGACTGCAGCCTACCAGGCTCCTCCATCCATGGGATTTTCTAGGCAAGAGTACTGGAGTGGCTTGCCATTGCCTTCTCCGGCAGGGGGCAGCAGATGGCCACAAATCGGTCATAGGCCATGATGGTCAGCAGTAAAATGTCCAGTACTACAAAGAGTGTGAAAAAATACACCTGGGTGATGCAGCCTTCGAATGTTATGACTTTGCTCTGGGTCTGGATGTTCCACAGCATCTTTGGGACGGTGGTGGAGGTGAAACAGATGTCTACAAAGGACAGGTTGGAGAGGAAGAAGTACATGGGGGTGTGGAGGTGGGAGTCTGAGCTGACAGCCAGGATGATGAGCAGGTTTCCAAACACAGTGATCAGGTACATGGAGAGGAAAAGTCCAAATATGAGAGATTGCAGTTCTGGTTCCTCTGAAAATCCCAGAAGGTGAAATTCTGAAACCCCTGTTTGGTTCTTTGGTTCCATTTTGTGGCTTGACTACCAGGAAAGGGGAAAATTATGTGACTATTTTCACACAAATGGGCATTACTCACATGATTGAATTGCTATCTTTTATATTTTCTCATAAAGATGTTAATGTCAATGTTTTGTTCACAGATTTTGTGTACTTTAGCTCCTAAGATCCCATTTTGGAGACAGAATATAAGCCAACAAAAATTATATAGCATGTCAGATGGTGACAGGTGTTACGTAGAAAAAGGAAGGAGATATGATGTAGAGCGTTGAAATGGAGTATGATTTTTCATGTCTGTTTAGGTAAGACCTGTGAACAAGGTGCTGTTAGAACAGAGACCTCAAGGATGACAGAACTAGGGCCATGAACTTACCTGGAGCTGTGCATCTTGGCAAGGGAGCAGTTAATTTGAAGGTCCTGAAGAAGGTGCTTGCTTAAGATGTTCCAGTCCAGAAAAGGAAGCCAGTCTGGTGAGGGACATGAGCAGGAGGGAGAGTGAGGAGAGATGGTGTCAGAGGATGTTGAGGAACAAGGTGTTCTCCCTCTTGCTGCTGAAACTTCAAGTCACAAAGACTTCTTCATCCATGTTATGTATCTTCTATATTTTAAGGAATTCACTGTTAGAAAAAGCCATTTGAGAGACAATTGAAGGAAAATGCAAAACCAAATTCCAAATGAAAAGTTTATAATCGGTGTTGTTCAGTCGCTACTGAGAGGGTAACAGGCAGGAAGGCTAGGGGTCTCCAAATGGAAGAAATAGGCTGCAAATGTCAGCCATTTTAAAATCTCTCTCTTAAGCAGCAGGAGGAAACAAACTGCAAGTGTCAGACCTTTTCCCCCTTCTCTATAAAAATTTAAAAGGCGGTTTCTTTTAAAATTCTGTGTTGCCATGACAACACCTGATTTCACCTGAACTTAACATTTTTCAAACCTTGAGCTACATTGAGGCTATTTTTAAAATCTTGAGCTTCCAATGTGGTTTTTTGGAAATGTTCTCTTAAGCTATGTTAATGAGACTATGTATTTGCTTGGGAATCTGCCTTTCTTCAAGATTCATGTCAATTGTTTTATTGCCTGGGATAACTCACCTTGTGCCTATGTTATCTCAAAATGCATGTTGTGGGTGAGGGGCCTGGTGCCACTCTCTGAGTTTTGAGACATTTCCTCTTAGCAGCCTACTAATAGGAACTAAAAAGCCTCTTGATGAAAGTGAAAGAGGAGAGTGAAAAAGTTGGCTTGAAGCTCAACATTCAGAAAACTAAGATCATGGCATCTGGTCCCATCACTTCATGGGAAATAGATGGGGAAACAGTGTAAACAGTGTCAGACTTTATTTTTTTGGGCTCCAAAATCACTGCAGTTGTTGATTGCAGCCATGAAATTAAAAGACATTTACTCCTTGGAAGGAAAGTTATGACCAACCTAGATAGCGTATTAAAAAGCAGAGACATTACTTTGCCAACAAAGGTCCATCTAGTCAAGGCTATGGTTTTTCCCATTGTCATGTATGGTTGTGAGAGTTGGACTGTGAAAAAAGCTGATCGCCGAAGAATTGATGCTTCTAAACTGTGGTGTTGGAGAAGACTCTTGCGAGTCCCTTGGACTGCAAGGAGATCCAACCAGTCCATTCTAAAGGAGATCAGTCCTGGGTGTTCATTTGAAGAACTGATGCTAAAGCTGAAACTCCAATACTTTGGCCACCTCATGCGACGAGTTGACTCACTGGAAAAGAGTCTGATGTTGGGAGGGATTGGGGGCAGGAGGAGAAAGGGACGGCAGAGAATGAGATGGCTGGATGGCATCGCCGACTCGATGGACATGAGTTTGAGTGAACTCCGGGAGTTGGTGATGGACGGGGAGGCCTGGCATGCTGTGATTCATGGGGTTGCAGAATTGGACACGACTGAGCGACTGAAGTGAACTGAACTGAACTGAATTAGGTATATAACTTCTTGCTAAAAACTAGCAAGGGAGAACTCTTTCTGCCTGCTTCTGATGTCTATGTCAGAGGCTTTCTCTATCTCTTTTATACTTTATTTATTTATTTTCTTAATTTTAATTGGAGGCTAATTACTTTACAATATTGTATTGGTTTTGCCATACATTGACCTGAGGCCAAGAATCCCAGCGTCTTTCATGGCTCAGCAATAACCTTTCACTAAGTTGTGTCCCATTTTTTGCAACCCCATGAACTGCAACACAACAGGATTCCCTGTCCTTCACTATCTCAGGGAGTTTGCTCAAACTTATGTCAATTGAGTTGATGATGCCATCCAACCATCTTGCCCTCTGAGTCATAATATTTTAATAATATCACTAATTCAATTTTTTATTATGAAAGGCATTGAAAAAATATGACAGCAAGTTTTATAGTATGAGACAGAAACACTATTCAAGTCATAATTTCCTCTTATATGGAAATACATGGATTCCAATATGTATATGGAAGATAAGGGTGCTACTTATTCAAATGTAAAGAAAAGAGCCTATCAGATGGAGGCTGACTACAATGCAATTTTTAGTGATAGATTTAAAACAAAAAGAAAATAAAGGATGTGGAAAGTAGTTGGAAATATGCAAAACGTTTCTTATTTGCACTAAATATGAAGAAGAACATCCATTTTCATTTCTGTTTAAGGCAAGGATTTGCAAGTGAAGCATATTGAAGTGATCATTAAATTCGTTAAATTAAAAAAAAAACACAGAACAATGGAGAATACTTTAGATGCCTGGCACAGATTTTTCACATAAAAATTTTAAATTCTCACACATTCTGCACAAATAGTTGTATACATACATGACATATTTAAGCGCTAACAGCAATCTTAATGATAAAAATCCAGTTTCTAATTTGAAAGCATATAATAAATAAACAGGAGCAAAAACATGCTGAACTTACTATAGGAAAGCAAAGGATTTGAATGGGCTAATTTTCAAATGAGGAAGTAATGGGCTAGTGAATGTATTTAATTTAATCTTATTTAATCTTTAACATTTATTTAATCCTATGCTGCTGCTAAGTCACTGTGTGACCCCATAGACGGAAGCCCACCAGGCTCCCCTGTCCCTGGGATTCTCCAGGCAAGAACACTGGAGTGGGTTGCCATTTCCTTCTCCAATGTGTGAAAGTGAAAAGTGAAAGTGAAGTTGCTCAGTCGTGTCCAACCCGTAGCGACCCCACGGACTGCAGCCTACCAGGCTCCTCCATCCATGGGATTTTCTAGGCAAGAGTACTGGAGTGGCTTGCCATTGCCTTCTCTGATTTAATCCTATAGGCAATGAATAATTGCAGAGTAAGCTCATGGACATACCCATTTTCACATAATAAAAAAATTTTAATTTTAATATTAAGAGGCTGGCAATACCATGAAATGTATGTCTCCTGAACTGCTGTTATAAGAAATTGTTTGCCAGTATTCCTTGTTCTGGATCTTACTCATTATAGTGAAATATACTTCTTTGAAAAATATCCTACTTCACTGTACATCCCCCCATAGCTAGTAACCTATATCTGTATTTCAGTTAATTACAAAGGTCCTTGTACTTATGTTCCACTTTTACTGAAAGCACTTTGTACCTCTCATTCCCTCTTCTTATTGGGCTTCCATGTCCATCATTTAATGGTCAATGTTGACCCCTGGATTGTTGAGTTCAGTATTCACTTCTATGCATCGTGAAATAATCCATTAATTTATCAGTGAAAACAACAAACAACCACAGTGATCATGACTCTGTGTTTAGTCTACATTGGTGCTCAGGCAAATTCAGGTCAATATTCGTGGCTGTCATTCTGTCTGACTATCTCTTGTAGTATTTCTGGGCTCTTGAACTCACTTGGGTGGAGTTTCTGACAGCAAGATCTCAACATACATGGCCCAACTCACCATGATGGAGACAGAGACTCTGTCTAGAGACTAGATTGTGGAGTCAGGTATCAGTCCACCAACTAGAGTTCTGACTGCAAGCACCAACCATGCCCCAGTCTAGTCCAAGGTTGCATAGGCAGAGGGACTACAGAACTGGAAATATTTATGGCTCCTTCCGTCTGCTAGTTAGCATGTTTCCCTTTTGTAACTACCACCTCTAATAATTGATTTCCCTGTGGGACAGTGGTCTGGTCAGATAGAAAAAGTTTCCTGCTCATACTGTGTGTCTGGGCTACAATGTTACAAGCCAGATGAATTCAGTATTCAGTTTTTATTACTTCTTTAATAAATTCACCAGTCTTCCAGAGGAATAAGCCTTAAGGTCTCAACACCTCACCCCATCTCTGAGTTCAATTTTCTCCACAGTCTAAACTTGAGGATTCTGTCTCGGTTAGATCCCTAATCAAGGCACTGACATCACTCCTGGTTAGCCACAGCCCTTCATATCTAGAGAAAATTAGCATTTCCATCTTCAAAAGTGAGATAACTTTATTCCTTAATATAAAGCCTTGGACAGTGTTGTGCTTGGATTTATGACAGTTTTGCCAAAACAGTTAGGAGCTTCATACTTACAGCACCAGCTAAGAGCTGCCAGGAAGTCCCTCATTAGAAAATGCTTGTTATAAGAGTTGTATGGATTTTAGTACTGTACAGTGCCTGGAAAATCCCAAGGAAGGAGGAGCCTGGTAGGCTGCAGTCCATGGGGTCGAGAAGAGTCGGACACGACAGAGCGACTTCACTTTCACTTTTCACTTTCATGCATTGGAGAAGGAAATGGCAACCCACTCCAGTGTTCTTGCCTGGAGAATCCCAGGGACGTTGGAGCCTGGTGGGCTGCTGTCTATGGGGTCGCACAGAGTCGGATACAACTGAAACGACTTAGCAGCAGCAGCAGCAGCGACTGCATAACTTAATATTTAAAAAACTCTATTCTATGTAATTAGTTAGTTTAGTTCCTCAGTAGTGCCTGACTCTTTGTGACCCAATGAACTGCAGCATGCCAGGCTTCCCTGTCCATCACCAGCTCCTAGAGCTTGCTCAATCTCATGTCCATTGAGTCGGTGATGCCATCCAACCATCTCATCCTCTCTTGTCCCCTTCTCCTGCCTTCAGGGTTTCCCAGCATCAGGGTCTTTTCCAATGAATCAGTTCTTTGCATCAGGTGGCCAAAGTATTGGAGTTTCAGCTTCAGCATCAGTCCTTCCAATGAATATTCAGGACTGATTTCTATTAGGATGGACTGGTTGGATCCCCTTGCAGTCCAAGGGACTCTCAAGAGTCTTCTCCAACACCACAGTTCAAAAGCATCAATTTTTTGGTGGTCAGCTTTCTTTATAGTCCAGGAATATAAGCCAGCAAAAATTATGTAGCATGGCAGCTGGTGGCGGGTGGTATGAAGAAAAAGAAAGGAGGTAAGATGTAGAGAGTCAAAAGGGAGTATGATTTTTCATGTCTGTTTAGGTAAGACCTGTGAACAAGGTGCTATTAGAACAGAGACCTCAAGGATGACAGAACTAGGGCCATGAACATACCTGGGGCAGGGCATCTTGGCAAGGCAGCAGCTTATTTGAAGGTCCTGAAGAAGGTGCTTGTTCAAGATGTTCCAGTCCAGAAAAGGAAGCCAGTCTGGTGAGGGACATGAGCAGGAGGGAGAGTGAGGAGAGATGGTGTCAGAGGATGTTGAGGAACAAGGTGTTCTCCCTCCTGCTGCTGAAACTTCAAGTCACAAGGGGTTCTTCATCCATGTTTTTTACCTTCTGCACTTTGTGAAATTCAATATTAATAAAGTCATACAAGAGACAATTGATGGAAAATCCAAAACCAATTTCTGAAGAAAAGGTCATGATAATTATAACTTAATATCACTAATTCAATTTTTTATAACAAGGCATTGAAAGAGATAATACAACAGCAAGTTGTTATAATATTAGATGGAAGCACTGTCTAAGTTAGAATTTCCTCTTACTTAGAAACATATGGATTCCAAAATGCATGTAGAAGATAAGGGTGACATTTATTCAAATGTAAAGAAGAGAAGTTTTCAAATGGAGGCTGAAGATGATGCAATGTTTAGAGATAGGTCTAGAACAAAAGGACCATAAGGAGAAAGATGTTGAAAGTAGTTCAAAATATGCAAAAGTGCGATTTATCTGCACCATGTATGAAGAACATCCCTTTTCAATTTTGTTTAAGGCAAGGATGTGCAAGTGAAGAATATTTAAGTGATGGCTCAATTCCTTCAGTTAAAAAATATTGGAGAAAGCATAAGATGACTGACACAGGTTTTACCACACAAAATTAAATTCTCAGAAGTTCCACACAAATAATTGTATACATACATGACATATCTAAGGGTGAACAGCAATCTTGATCATAAAAATCCAACTTCTAGTTTAAAAGCATATATTAAAAAAAAAAAACAGGAACAAAAACTTGCTGAATTTCCTATATGAAAGCAAAGAACTTGAACAGTCAGTTTTAAAAGGAGGAAGAAATGGGCTAACTATTCTACTGGATCAAACCAGTCAATCCTAAAGGAAATCAGTCCTTAATATTCATTAGAAGGATTGATGCTGAATCTGAAGCTCCGGTACTTTGGTCACCAGATGCAAAGAACTGACTCATTGGAAAAGACCCTGATGCTAGGAAAGATTGAAGGCAGGAGGAAAAGGGGATAATAGAGGATAAGATGGTTGGATGACATCACCAACTAGATGGGAGTTGGTGAAAGCTCTGGGAGTTGGTGAAAGACATGTAAACCTGGTGTGCTGTGGTCCATGGGGGCACAGAGTCAGACATGACTGAATGACTGAATTGAACAGAACAGAACTGAACCAAATGATTCTTTTTTTTTTGATTTTTTTTTTAAAATTTCTAAAAAAGAATTTTATTAAAAAAGCACAAATGCAAAGAAATGAACAGAGGAAAATTTATGCGTCGAACCTGGACTGGTCACTTATGATAATATACATGCTACAATTCCATTCTCCCCAATCATTCCACCTTCACCCTCTCCCACAGAGTCCCAAAGACTGTTCTAAACGCCTATGTCTCTTTTGCAGTCTCTTATACAGGGTTCAGGTTACCATTTTTCTAAATTCCATATATATGCGTTAATATACGGTATTGATGTTCTTCTTTCTGGCTTACTTCACTCTGTATAATTGGCTCCAATTTCATCCACCTCATTAAAACTGATTCAAATGCATTCTTTTTGATGGCTGAGAAATACTCCATTGTGTATATGTACCAAAGCTTTCTTATCCATTCATCTGCAGATGGACATCTAGGTTGCTTCCATGTCCTGGCTATTATAAACAGTGCTGCAATGAACATTGGAGTACATGTGTCTCTTTCAATTCTGGTTTCCTCGGTGTGTATCCCCAGGAGTGCGATCGCTGGATCATATGGCAGTTCTATTTCCAGTTTTCTGAGGAATCTCCACACTGTTCTCCATAGTGGCTGTACTAGTTTGCATTCCCACCAACAGTGTAAGAGGGTTCCCTTCTCTCCACACCCTCTCCAGCACTTATTGCATGTAGACTTTTGGATAGCAGCCATTCTGACTGGTGTGAAATGGTATCTCATTGTGGTTTTGATTTGCATTTCTCTGATGATGAGGGATGTTGAGCATTTTTTCATGTGTTTATTAGCCATCTTTATATCTTCTTTCTACACATATATTTAATCTTATAGGTAATGAAATAATTGCAGGTTAAGCTCTTTGGCATATAATTTTGATGTAATAAAATTTTTTATTTGAATATTAAGAGGGAGGAGACACTGAAATGTATGTCCCATGAACTGCTGTTGCAGGGAAATGTTTGCCAGCATTCTAAGTCTGGATCTCATTCATCATAGTCAAATATGCTTCTCCTTAGAAAAACATCCTACATCACTGTACATCCCTCCATCAGATAATTCTTTATATCTCTACTTTTCCTGCCCATACTCTGTCTAGGATACAGAGTATATAGTTTTACATTTTCTGCACACAGAATTGTCTTCACCTGAACTTTTGAATGAGAAGTGTATGAATTCATTTCATATGCATAATCAATTCTATTTTTTTGATACAAGGACCCATGAATCACATAAAATAATATACTTCTGAAAAAGTTTGAATTGATATATTCAAACAAGATATGTGTATATATATACGTATATAATCAAGACAAATTGAAAGGTATTCAACAAATTAAAAGGTATTATTTTTTAGCTGCTAAGTCATTTCTGACACTTTGCAACCCCATGGACTGTAGCCTGTCAGGTTCCTCTGTTCATGGGCTTTCCAAGGCAAGAATACTGATACTGGCGTGGGTTACTTCTTTCTTGTAAATTTATTCTCCATTTATATCCATGCTCTTGATGGGACTGTAAATTGGTACAGCTACTATGGAAAAGAGTAGGGAGACTGCTCAAAAAATTAAGCATAAAATTACCTTATGATCCAGCTATTCCAGTTTGACTGTTTATCCTAAAAATATGAAATCACAAATTGGAAAAGAAATATGTGCACCTAAGTCCATCACAACATTATTTTTGATAGCCAAATATGGAAACAACCTAAGTGCCCATCAATGGATGAATGGATAAAGAAGAAGGCATATATGTATGTAAAATGTAATGCTACTCAGTTACATAATGATGAAATCCTGGAGGAGGAGATTAAGATGGCAGAGTAAGAGGATGTGGACCCCACCTTGCCCACAAACACATAAAAAATAATCTACATGTGACATATATACACAACTATATTTAAAACTGGAGAAGGAAATGGCAACCCACTACAGTATTTTTGCCTGGAGAATCCCATGGACAGAGGAGCCTGGCGGGCTACAGTCTATAGGGTTGCAAAGAGTTGGACACAACTGAGTGACTAACACACACACATGTTTAAATAGATAACTAAAAATGACCTACTATATAGCTCAAGGAACTCTATTCAATACTCCGTAATGGCTTCAGTTCAGTTCAGTTCAGTTCAGTTGCTCAGTCGTGTCTGACTCTTTGCAAGAAAGAGGGTATATGCATACATGTATAATAGATTCACTTCTCTGTACCCATGAAACTAACACAGTGTTGTAAATCAATTATACCACACAAAAATTTTTAAAAAATTAGATGCATAAAAAAAACCTGTGATAATAAGAGACTACTATCAGCAATTATATACCATTAAAATGGACAACTTGGAAGAAATGGACAAATTCTTAGAAAAGTACAACTTTCCAAAACTGAACCAGGAAGAAATAGAAAATCTGAACAGACTCATCACAAGCATGGAAATTGAAACTGTAATCAGAAATCTTCCAGCAAACAAAAACCCAGGTCCAGACAGCTTCACAGTTGAATTCTACCAAAAATTTAGAGAAGAGATAACACCTATTCTACTCAAACTCTTCCAGAAAATTGCAGAGGAAGGTAAACTTCCAAACTCATTCTATGAGGCCACCATCACCCTAATAACAAAATCTGACAAAGATGCCACAAAAAAAAGAGAACTACAGGCCAATATCACTGATGAACATAGATGCAAAAATCCTTAACAAAATTCTAGCAATCAGAATCCAACAACACATTAAAAAGATCACACATCATGACCAAGTGGACTTTATCCCAGGGATACAAGGATTCTTCAATATCTGCAAATCAATCAATGCAATACACCACACTAACAAAATGAAAAATAAAAACCATATGATTATCTCAATAGATGCAGAGAAAGCCTTTGACAAAATTCAACATCCATTTATGATCAAAACCCTCCAGAAGGCGGGAATAGAAGGAACATACCTCAACATAATAAAAGCTATAAATGACAAACCCACAGCAAACATTATCCTCAATGGTGAAAAATTGAAAACGTTTCCTCTAAAGTCAGGAACAAGACAAGGGTGCCCACTCTCACCACTACTATTCAACATAGTTTTGGAAGTTTTGGCCACAGCAATCAGAGCAGAAAAAGACATAAAAGGAATACAAGTTGGAAAAGAAGAAGTAAAACTCTCACTGTTTGCAGATAACATGATCCTCTACACAGAAAATCCCAAAGACTCTACCAGAAAATTACTAGAGCTAATCAATGAATACAGTAAAGTTGCAGGATATGAAATCAACACACAGAAATCCCTTGCATTCCTATACACTAATAATGAGAACACAGAAAGAGAAATTAAGGAAACAATTCCATTCACCGTTGTTGAAAAGAATAAAATACTTAGAAATATATCTACCTAAAGAAACAAAAGACCTATATATAGAAAACTATAAAACACTGGTGAAAGAAATCAGAGAGGACACTAATAGATGGAGAAATATACCGTGTTCATGGATTGGAAGAATAAATACTGTGAAAATGAATATATTACCCAAAGTAATTTATAAGTTCAATGCAATCCCTATCAAGCTACCAACGGTGTTTTTCACAGAGCTAGAACAAATAATTTCACAACTTGTATGGAAATACAAAAAACCTTGAATAGCCAAAGCAATCTTGAGAAAGAAGAATGGAACTGGGGGAATCAACCTGCCGGACTTCAGGCTCTACTACAAAGCCACAGTCATCAAGACAGTATGGTACTGGCATAAAGACAGAAATATAGATCAAAGGAACAAAATACAAAGCCCAGAGATAAATCCACGCACTTACGGACACCTTATCTTTGACAAAGGAGGCAAGAATATACAATGGAGAAAAGACAGTCTCTTTACCAAGTGGTGTTGGGAAAACCGGTCAACCATTTGTAAAAGAATGAAACTAGAACACTTCCTAACACCATACACAAAAATAAACTCAAAATGGATTAAAGATCTAAATGTAAGACCAGAAACTATAAAACTCCTAGAGGAGAACATAGGCAGAACACTCTCCGACATAAATTACAGCAGGATCCTCCATGACCCACCTCCCAGAATATTGGAAATAAAAGCAAAAATAAACAAGTGGGACCTAATTAAAATTAAAAGCTTCTGCACAGCAAAGGAAACTATAAGCAAGGTGAAAAGACAGCCTTCAGAATGGGAGAAAATAATAACAAATGAAGCAACTTACAAAGAATTAATCTCCAAAATATACAAGCAGCTCCTGTAGCTCAATTCCAGAAAAATAAACGACCCAATCAAAAAATGGGCCAAAGTACTAAACAGACATTTCTCCAAAGAAGACATAAAGATGGCTAACAAACACATGAAACAATGCTCAACATCCCGCATAATCAGAGAAATGCAAATCAAAACCACAACGAGATACCATTTCACACCAGTCAGAATGGCTGCTATCCAAAAGTCTACATGCAATAAATGCTGGAGAGGGTGTGGAGAGAAGGGAACCCTCTTACATTGTTGGTGGGAATGCAAACTAGTACAGCCACTATGGAGAACAGCGTAGAGATTCCTTAAAAAACTGGAAATAGAACTGCCATATGATCCAGCAATCGCGTTCCTGGGCATACACACCGAGGAAACCAGAATTGAAAGATACAGTTCAGTTCAGTTCAGTTCAGTTCAGTTGCTCAGTCGTGTCCGACTCTCCGCGACCCCATGAATCACAGCAGGCCAGGCCGCCCTGTCCATCACTAACTCCTGGAGTTCACTCAAACTCATGTCCACAGAGTCGGTGATGCCATCCAGCCATCTCATTCTCGGCCGTCCTCTTCTCCTCCTGCCCCCAACCTTTCCCAACATCAGTCTTTTCCAGTGAGTCAACTCGTTGCATGAGGTGGCCAAAGTATTGCAGTTTCAGCTTTAGCATCAGTCCCTGCATTGAACACCCAGGATCGATCTCCCTTAGAATGGACTGGTTGGATCTCCTTGCGGTACAATGGACTCTCAAGAGTCTTCTACATGTACCCCAATATTCATTGCAGCACTGTTTGTAATAGCGAGGACATGGAGGCAACCTAGATGTCCATCTGCAGATGAATGGATAAGAAAGCTTTGGTACATATACACAATGGAGTATTACTCAGCCATTAAAAAGAATACATTTGAATCAGTTCTAATGAGGTGGATGAAACTGGAGCCTATTACACAGAGTGAAGTAAGCCAGAAAGAAAAACACCAGTACAGTATACTAACGCATATATATGGAATTTAGAAAGATGATAACGATAACCCTGTATTCGTTCTGTTCCGTTGCTCAGTCGTGTCTGACTCTTTGTGACCCCGTGGACTGTAGCCTACCAGGCTTCTCCGTCCATGGGATTCTCCAGGCAAGAATACTGGAGTTACCGTTTCCTTCTCCAGGGGATCTTCCCGACCCAGGGATCGAACCCGGGTCTCCCGCATTGGAGGCAGACGCTTTAACCTCTGAGCCACCAGGGAAGCCCCTATAGGAGACAGCAAAAGAGACACAGATGTATAGAACGGTCTTTTGGACTGTGTGGGAGAGGGCAAGGGTGGGATGATTTGAGAGAATGGCATTGAAATATGTATATTATCATATGTGAAACGAATCGCCATTCCAATTTCGATGCAAGATACAGGATGCTCGGGGCTGGTGTACTGGGATGAACCAGAGGGATGGGATGGGGAGGGAGGTGGGAGGGGGGTTCCAGATGGGGAACGTATGTACACCCGGGGCAGATTCATGTCAATGTATGGCAAAACCAATATAATAATGTAGAGCAATTAGCCTCCAATTAAAATAAATAAATTAAAAAAAATCCGTGATAAAATTCAACATCCATTCATGATAACAATCATCATCAAAGTGGGTATCAGTTCAGTTCAGTTGTTCAGTTGTGTCTGACTCTTTGCGACCCCATGAACCGCAGCATGCTAGACCTTTCTGTCCAACACCAACTCCCGGAGTTCACCCAAACCCATGTCCATTGAGTCGGTGATGCCATCCAACCATCTCATCCTCTGTCGTCCCCCTCTCCTCCTGTCCTCAATCTTTCCCATCATCAGGGTCTTTTCAAATGAGTCAGCTCTACACATCAGGTGGCTAAAGTATTGGAGTTTCAGCTTCAACATCAGTCCTTCCAATAAACACCCAGGACTGATCTCCTTTAGGATGGACTGTTTGGATCTCCTTGCAGTCCAAGGGACTCTCAAGAGTCTTCTCCAACACCACAGTTCAAAAGCATCAATTCTTCGGCTCTCAGTTTTCTTTATAGTCCAACTCTCACATCCATACATGACCACTGGAAAAACCATAGCCTTGACTAGATGGACTTTTGTTGACAAAGTAATGTCTCTGCTTTTCAATATGCTGTCTAGGTAGGTCATAACTTTTCTTCCAAGGAGCAAGCGTCTTTTAATTTCATGGCTGCAATCACCATCTGCAGTGATTTTGGAGCCCAGAAAAATAAAGTCAGCCACTGTTTCCACTGTTTCCCCATCTATTTGCCATGAAGTGATGGGACCAGATGCCATGATCTTAGTTTTCTGAATGTTGAGCTTTAAGCCAATTTTTTCACTCTTCTCTTTCACTTTCATCAAGAGGCTCTTTAGTTCTTCTTCTCTTTCTGCCATAAGGGTGGTGTATCTGCATATCTGAAGTGGGTGTCAGTTCAGTTCAGTCACTCAGTCATGTCCGACTCTCCACGACCCCATGAATCACAGCACGCCAGGCCTCCCTGTCCATCACCAACTCCCGGAGTTCACTAAAACTCATGTCCACAGAGTCAGTGATGCCATTCAGCCATCTCATTCTCAGTCGTCCCCTTCTCCTCCTGCCCCCAACCTTTCCCAGCATCAGAGTCTTTTCCAGTGAGTCAACTTGTCACATGAGGTGGCCAAAGTATTGGAGCTTCAGCTTTAGCATCAGTCCTTCCAATGAACACCCAGGATTGATCTCCTTTAGAATGGACTGGTTGGATCTCCTTGCAGCCAAGGGACTCTCAAGAGTCTTCTCCAGCACCACAGTTCAAAAGCATCAATTCTTTGGCGATCAGCTTTCTTCACAGTCCAACTCTCACATCCATACATGACCACAGGAAAAACCATAGCCTTGACTAGACGGACCTTGGTTGGCAAAGTAATGTCTCTGCTTTTTAATATACTATCAAGGTTGGTCATAACTTTCCTTCCAAGGAGTAAGCATCTTTTAATTTCATGGCTGCAATCACCATCTGCAGTGATTTTGGAGCCCAAGTGGGTATAGAGGGAACATATCTCAACAAAATGGCATTTATGACCTAAACACAGCAACCTAATATTCTACAGTGAAAAGCTAAGAGTCCTTCCTCTAAAATCAGGAAGAAGACAAGGATGCCCACTCTACTTCTAGTATCCACTCCTAATACTTCAAAACACTTATGACATTTTCCACAGAAATATGATAAAATCCCCATGACAAAGAAATTGGGTTTATCATTCGCCTAAACTTCAGACTATACTGCAAAGCTACAGTCATCAAAATGGCATGGTACAGTCACATACAATCAATGGAACAGAATAAAGAGCTGAGAAATAAAGCATACACTTATGGTCAATTAACCTGTGACAAAGTAAGTAAGGATATTAAAAAAAAAGAGTATTTCACAAGTGGTCCTGGGAAAATTGGACAGCTAAATGTAAAGAATTAGATTAAGATATTTCTCACACCATGTACAAAAATAAACACAAATGGATTAAAGACTTAAATGTAAGACTGGAAACTATAAAAATCATAGAAGAAAGCATAGGTAGAACAGTATATGACCTAAATCATAGCAATATATTTTGGATCTGTCTCCTAAAGCAAAGGAAATAAAAGCAAAAATAAACAAATGTGACCTAATTAGACTTGAAAGCTTTTGCAAAGCACAGAAAGCCATTCACCATGAGGAGACAACTTACTGGAGAGTTTATTGATATAACAATCAAAGTAAACAAATATGAACTGTAAAATCTGCAATTTCGTATTTTTGGCCTTTGCATCAATATGACAGCATTCATGATCATTCTATTTTTCAAGTTTACTTCAAAAAGCTATATTAAAATGTGATTCCATTGAGGTTACTTTCCAGGAAACCAGGGGAGATTGGAATAAAATAAATTCTTGGGGAGACAAATTGGTGAGTCGGAATTACAGGGTGGGCAGGAATTCAACCTTTCTTGTCAGTTGCCCTTTGATTATAATAACTGAAGAGATTTCTGATCATAATGAGGACTTATAATGGATGATATTCAAATGTACATTCGTTGATTTTTTTTCTTATTATGGCTAACTTAGGAAAGAGTGAGGTGTTCAATTTAGAGCTATGAAAAGATTCATGAGTGGGCAGCACTGGAAATTTTCAAGGGGAAACAGGAATATAATACAGTAAGTTTCCTAGATATGAATGAGTTCCTTTCCAAGAGTGTGTTTATAAGTCCAATTTGTTCAGAAGTCCAACACAATTAGCATACCCAACTAACACAATCAGTAACATAGTACTCTACTATAATTAGTTTCCCTGGGGAAATGGCAACCCACTCCAGTATTCTTGCCTGGAAAATCCCATGGAGAGAAGAGCCTGGTAGGCTACAGCTGATGGAGTCACAAAGAGTCAAACACGACTGAGTGACTAAACCACCACCATCACTATAATAGGTTTATACTACTTTTTGCACAAGCAACACGTGTAAAACAAGTACAAAACATAAAGAAAACCATCTTAATCTTACTGAATAGTGCCTTGAGAAGTACAGTAGTAGAGTACAGCAGCTGGCATTTAGGCGTTGGCATTGAGTGAACAGACAAGAAGGACTATTAACTGGAGGAGGGAGAGGAGATGGGAGATGGTAGAGCTGAAGGATCATTAGCAGTAGGAGATGGAAGCTGAAATTTCACTCATACCTGATGCTGATGGCACAGGTTCTGGTTCCTTGCTGGATTCATTTGATCTGCCCTCTTGAAAAAACTTCCTTCGTAGCTCCCAGGCTACTCTGGTAGCTCAGTTGGTAAAGAATCTGCCTGCAATGCAGGAGACCCTGGTTCGATTCCTGGGCCGGGAAGTTCCCCAGGAGAAGGGATAGGTTACCCACTCCAGTAGTCTCTGCCTTCTCTGGTGGCTCAGATGGTAAAAAAATCTACCTGCAATGTAGGAGACCTGGGTTTGATCCCTGGCTTGGGAAGAGCCTCTGGAGAAGGGCATGGCAACCCACTCCAGTATTCTTGCTTGGAGAATTCCAAGGACAGAGGAGCCTGGTGACTATAGTCCTTGGTGTCGCAAAGAGTTGGACAAGGCTGAGCAACTGAGCACTTGAAAAAACAACCTGCTGATGTCTTGGTGTAGCTTTTTCTCCCATCAGAGATGACATGGTAGCACTGGATTGTATTCTGAATGGCTGCTGCAACCTTCATGTACCATTCTACATTCAGGTCCTGCACCTCAAAAACTAATTTATTCTTGTTGCTCAGTTGCTTAGTCATGTCTGACTCTGTGAGACCCCATGGAAAGTCCATGGAATTCCCCAGGCCAGAATACTGGAGTGGTAGCCTTTCCTTTCTCCAGGGGGTCTTCCCAACTCAGGGATTGAACCCAGGTCTCCTGCGTTGCAGGTGGATTCTTTACCATCCGAGCCACAAGAAAAGCCCAGTTTCTGCTGTATGACAAAGTAAATTAGCTACATGTATACATATGTTCCCTCCCTCTTGGACAGGCTTTCCTGTCCATCACCATCTCCCAGAGTTTGCTCAGACTCACGTCCATTGAGTTGGTGATACCATCCAACCATCTCAGCCGGTCGCCCCTTCTCCTCCTGCCTTATAGCTTTCCTAGCATCGGAGTCTTTTCCAGTGAGTTGACTCTTTGCATCAAGTGCCCTCTCAAATAAAGAAAATCCCCTCGCTATTTTCTGTGTCATGGTTCTCTCCAGTTCTTCAGCTACATCTTCTTCCTCTTGTCTTAGTCGTTTCTCTGGTCCTTCAGTTCCTCACTTCAGTCTCAGTTATTTTCATTTTTGTTTCCATCATTTTTACTTGGTGCTTCTTAGCAGTACCAACAACATCACCACTGCTTTTATGCTTGCTTCTGGACATCCTGGGATTGAAATAAAGATAGAGTACTACTGTACCCTGTACAATACTGTACTGTAAAGTACACAAAAGCACAACCACTTGTAGAGGATGCTTGCATGTGACAACATATGCAAGACACTTTATATTACAACTGTGAAATTCCCATTTTTCTATGAAGAGATGTGTGTCTTAAGAACAATTTATTCTTATTTGATTTTGTTCTTAAGACACACGTCTCTTCATAGGATAATGAGAATTTCACAGTTGTTCAGATCCAAGGTTGAGAATAAATCTGAGAAAGTGGCAAAACCATAAAACAGAAAAATTCTTGTATATGAAAGAGAGAGTGAGCACACACTTCAATAAAGTGAGTGACATAAACTGTATGGAGATGTTGAAATAAAAGAGATGAAAATTCCAGGAAATAAATAGAAGGAGCAAGTTCTACTTTCACAGCCAGATCAAAGAATCTGATCAAAGATTTGCAATTTTGAGCACTGGAACTCTGAATCCTTCAATTATGTGCCTTTCTTTATCTCAGAACAAGTGTCCTTTTTAGAGCTGCCATTCTGAAGAATGCCTTCAGAGTCCTCTTTATGTCTCTGTTCCTTAGACTATAGATGAAAGGATTCAGCATGGGTGTGACCACAGTGTACATCATTGATGCTGTTGCACTTGACTGGGAGCTGTGGGTAGCAGCAGAGCTAACATATACTCCTAGGCTTGTACAATAAAATAAGGAGACAACTGAGAGGTGAGATACACAGGTTGAAAATGCTTTATACTTCCCCTGAGCAGATGAGATTCTGTGGATGGAAGACGCTATATTAGTGTAAGAGTAAAAGATTCCAGTGAGGGGACCACCAGCCAGCAGCACAGCTGTGACGTATATCACCAAGTCATTGGGAAAGCTGTCAGAACAGGCAAGTTGGACCATCTGATTGAGTTCACAGAAATAGTGAGGGATTTCCAACTCTCCACAGAAGGACAGTCTCAACACCATTAAGGTCTGTAACAAGGAATGCAGGACACTGATGGCCCAGCTAATCAGAACCAGAATTCTACAGACTTTCGGATTCATGATGACCGTGTAGTACAGGGGGTGACAGATGGCCACAAACCGGTCATAGGCCATTACCGTCAGGAGGAAGTCATCCAACCCTGCAAACAGCATTAAAAAATACACCTGAATGATGCAGGCGTCATAGGTTATAATTTGGCTTTGGATGTAGATGTTCCATAGCATTTTGGGGATGGTGGTGGAGGTGAAGCAGATGTCTACAAAGGACAGGTTGGAGAGGAAGAAGTACATGGGGGTGTGGAGGTGGGAGTCTGAGCTGATGGCCAAGATGATGAGCAGGTTTCCAAACACAGTGATCAGGTACATGGAGAGGAAAAGCCCAAACACGAGGGGTTGTAGTTCTGGTTCCTCTGAGAATCCCAGGAGAAGAAATTCTGAAGGTCTTGTTAAATTCCTTTGTGCCATGTTTTGGAGGTAACTACAAAGAAAGGGGAAAATGACATGTTTAATTTTCATCCTCACATTACTGAAAGGCTACCATTTATATTTTGTTGTTAAGAATTAATTTCAGTATCTTGTTCTTGGATTTGGCGGTGTATGCAGTCCTTAAAAACCAATTCTCCTAAAATCCAGTTATGGAGAAAGAATATAGGAAATAAGAAAGTACAGCATGTCAGATGGTGACAGAGACTATGAAAAAAATGAAAGCAAGTGTAAGGGGAAAGAGTAAAGAGGGGGTGTTACTTTTAATAGATGTTCAGGCAAGGCATGCAGATAGGGTGACTTTGAACATAGACCTCAATGAAGAGCGTGCAGGAGCCTTGAATATACCAAGTATGTGCTTGGCAGGGAGAACAGCCATTTCAAAGGCCCTGGCTGGTGCTTATTTAAGATGTTCTAGTTTAAAGAAAGGAAGCCAGTGTGGGGAGGGTAATGGGCAAAAGGTAGAGTGAGGACTGGTGGTGTCAGAGGATGTTGAGGACCAAGGTGGCCTCCTGATGCTGCTGAAATTGCAAGTCACGGGAGTCTTTCATCTGTACTATGTTCCTCCAACACTTTCTGAAATTGTTGCAAGACTGTCTTGTATGTTTTTTTTTTTATTTTTTTTATAGGCTATGAAATTCTTTATTCTATTTGTAGCAGCTTATGCAGGTGCAGCCAAACAGAAAGCTTCAGGACAAACTGTACACAAACTTTACAATGTGGGATTTGAATTTAAAATATGAAACATAAAATCTACACAAAACTGATAAAAATCAAGCACAGATACCAGGACTGAAACTTATAACCCATGTGTGAAAGGGAGTCTTGTTTTCCTTTCAAGTGCTTTATTCTGCTATAGAACAGTCGAAATGAAGATGTAAAGCTTTGTGGTTAGTTTAAATTATACACTCTGTAGATACTATACCAATTTTAAAAGTTACACACAGACCAACAGATGTCCATCAGTTCATCTGCGTTAACCAGATGCTCCAGCTGGATTGCAGAAAACCAATGTGGAAAGAAAATCCACCTGTGCGATTTGTTGGCAGAGTTTACTGATGGGCACATTGCACTCCTGGTCCATGATGGCTACTGCTTTCTTCATCAGAGCTATCATTATAGGCTTCACGCCTCTGACCACCTCCTGAGCCCTGAGTGCTATCACATTCTTGAAGCTCCACCTCCTCTGTGTCTCCAATAATATTTGGAACTTCTGGTCTAGATGGCAGAAGATCTTCTAATTCAGAAAGTTTATCTGGGTTGATCCAGTTGTTTTCAGGAAACTGCACATCAAACTTTATGTAAAGATCACCTTTTTCAAAAGGATTACGATATTGTGGCATTCCTTCACCTCGAACTACACGAACACATCCTGGCTCAATGACTTTGCCAGGCGGGTATTTCACCACAATCTGACGCCCATCAAGGTGCTTAAACATGAACTGAAATCCACAAAGAGCTTCAACAAGTCCTATCTTATATGTCATGTGCAAATCATTCCCATCTCTCTGGAACACCTCATGCTCTTTTTCTTGTAGCAAAAGAACAATGTCTCCTGGTTCCACTCTTGGGGCCTGGTCCGCTTCCCCAGTAAATGTAATTCTCTGTCCATGTTTCATGCCTTTGTCTACGTGGACTTCAAGAATCTTGACTTCTTTAATCACTTTCTTCCCTTCACATTTTTTACAGCGGTCCTTTTCATTAATTACCTCTCCTTCTCCATTACAGTCAGAACACACAGACTGCATCTGCTGTACCATTCCTGGAGCCAGCTGTCTGATCATGATGCGCACACCTCGACCCCGACAAGCACTACACTTCTGAACAACTCCAGACTTCCCACCTTGGCCACTGCATGCACTACAGAGTACATTCTTGCTAAGTTGTAGTTTGGTTGTCTTGTCTTCTAAAGATACTTTGAGTCGATGCATCATGTCTTCTCTTCTGCCATTTCAACTTCTGCTCTGATTACCCATGAAGCTAAATAATCCTCCACCAAAAATGTGAGAGAAAATATCATCCATGCCACCACCTCCACCGCTACCTTCCCGAAGACCTTGTTCTCCATATCTGTCATATAGTTCGCGCTTCTCAGGATTTGATAGTACTTCATATGCAAAACTTATTTCTTTGAATTTGTCACCAGCATTTGTATTCTTATCAGGATGGTATTCTTTGGCTAACTTTCTGTATGCCTTCTTCAGCTCGTTCTCGCTGGCGCCAGGAGGGACGCCCAGGACGTCGTACAGTTTCGTGTCGTCCACGTTCGCCATGGCGGCAGGCCAGGCAGCACTCAGGAAAGAAGGCGGAGAAGGAGGAGGAGCGGAGCCAGGCCCTAAGCGGCGGCAGAGGTGGCGGCAGCGCAGGCGGAAACTGTCTTGTATGTTTAAATAAATCCTTCTGTTGACTGAGTTATGGCCTCTGTATGAGTCACTTTGGACTATATAAGTTCAGCACGCCTGATCTCAGGACTTCTCACACCCCACAAGGCACCAAGTCTCTCTCACATACTCACAGTAGACCCTGGCTTCCTAGGCTATTTCACCCCTAACTACCCTGACTGACTTAGTTGACACAACTCAAGTCAATCAGATCAAATTATTTACAACTGGCATCTAGCAATAACCTCAGATACCAATAAATTTGAGTTTTATTTTGGTATGGTCATTTTCTTTCTTGTATTAAGCATACATTATTTGCTCTTTTCAGTGATCAAAGATGCCTGTATATATATCTATAATTCTCCTCTAATCTGAAACACAAATTGTACAGTAGAAGAGAAAAATGATCAAAGGGAAAAATCCAACATTTTATAAAAAGATGTATATAAGGTACAATGAATGTGGATTGAATGTTGTCCATTTTTAGTCTCATGCAACAAATCTTGTTTCTCCTGAGACTATTTAATATTTATTTGAGCTACTGGTTTCATATGATACTCTCCTATTGGCAAACCTCTATCTCTATTTTCATATGTGGCATTTTCTCTTTATTATTCTTGAGTTTTGATTGCCTTTCTGATAAGTCCTACTTATCTACTCTAGTATACTAGATACTCTAGTCCGAGTTCTGATCTTTGCCCAATGATCAGTGACCTCTGCAGTCCACACACACCCAAAACCTTCAGACATGAAAACAATTCCAGCCTTATTTTCTTTATCCATTTCTCTGTTGTTAGACATTTAGGTTTCTTCTATGTCCTGGCTATTGTAAATAGTGCTGCAATGAACATTGGAGTGCATGTAAAGTTTTGAATTATGGTTTTCTCTGGGTATATGCCCAGGAGTGAGGTTGCTGGGTCATATGAAAAGCAGAAATAGAGATGCAGACATAGAGAATAAATGCATGGATTCCAAGGGGATAAGAGGAGGTGGGAGGAATTGGGAGGTTGAGATTGACACATGGACACTATTGATACTATGTATAAAATAGATAACTAATGAAAACCTATTATATAGCATAGGGAACTCTACTTCATGCCCTGTGGGGACCTGAGTGGAAAGAATTACAAAAGGGAGGGGATATATGTATATGTGTGGTTGATTCAGTTTGCTGTACAATAGAAACTAACACAACATTGTAAAGCAACTATACTCCAATAAAAGTTAATTAAAAAATAAAAGGTAACGAGAAAGCAGTATCCAAGTTGTAATTTCACATTTATGGAGATTTGCTGCTTTCAATATGCTTAAGGAAGGTATAAGTGATCCTTAGTCAAATGGTAAAAAAGGATGTTTTCCTCATGATGGCTGAATGTGAGGCAACATTTAGATATAGATCTAATCACAAATGCAGGAGACCCGGGTTCCATCCCTGGATCAGGAAGATCCCCTGGAGAAGGGAATGGCAACCACTCCAGTGTCCTTGCCCAGAGAATTCCATGGACAGAGGAGCCACGAGGTCACAAAGAGTTGGACATGACTGAGCAACTAAGCACACACACACACACACACACACACATCACAAAATATCAGAAAGAGCATTAAGGGATAATTAGATGTAAAACTTGCTGGGAACTTATGTAATTTATTAGCACTAAACTGGTAAAATTTTCACTACTCATTTTGTTTAAAACAATGATTTGCAGGTGAGGAGTAATAATATGCTGGCCCAATTCTTTTGGGAAAAAATTAAAATTGAAGAGCAATGGGGAGAACACAATATGACTGATGGTAGATGTGACTACACAAAATTTACATACACTCACAGTCCCTCTCAAATACAATTATACTTACCTAACGAAGGAAATGGCAACCCACTCCAGTGTTCTTGCCTGGAGAATCCCAGGGATGGGGGAGCCTGGTGGGCTGCCATCTATGGGGCCGCATAGAGTCGAACATGACTGAAGCGACTTAGCAGCACCAGCAGCAAAGAAACTAAAACACCCAATTTGTGAAAAACTCCAATTCTTTGTTTGAGATACTGCACTAAAACATAAAAGCTCACAGATCCTATTACACAAAATTGGAAGACTTATGCAGATAAGACATAAAGGGCTAACAAATCCACATATATATTCATCCTCAGAGGTAATGAAATAATTGGAAACTGAGTTCATTAGCACACCCCTTTTCACATCATAGATTTTGTTTTCTTTTCTTTCACAGAAGAAAACTGAATTTTATGTCTTTGGCAACTGTTGTTTCAAGGATGTATTTGCAGTACATTCCTTAGTATGGACCTTTCTAATCAACACTGAAACGTGATCAAATATGTCCTGTCATAAAAATCAGAAAGAAATGCCACATGTAAAATAGGATAGAAAAAGATAGCCAGTGGGAATTTTCTGTATTATGCAGAAAACTCAAACCAGTACTCTGTGACAACCTAGAGGTGTGGGATGGGGAAGGCAGGAGGGAGATTCAAGAGGGAGGGTAAACATAAGTTTACCTATGACTGATTCATGTTGATGTATGGCAGAAACCAATACAATATTGTAAAGCAATTATCCTCCAATTAAAAACAGATTAAAAAGAAATGCCCTCACTATGTCTTATGTCCATCTGTTGCTAATACCCAATTTCTCTACTCCAGTAAATGAATAAGATATTGGACATTTGTTTTACTTCTACTGGAAGCACTTTATGCTTCTCACCCCTGTTCTATTTGGACTTACATTGATATCATTTAATTGGCATTGTTAAATATTGCCATACTGAGTTGAACACTCACTTCTCTTTCTAGCATCATAAAAATGAATTGATATTTAATCAAGCGAGCAACCAACCATAGTTATCTCTGGGCTCTGGGTTAGGCTGAAATGGTTCTCAGGTGACTGCTAGTGAACATTCTTTCTGACCTTTTCTTGTAATGTCTTTTGGGTTCTTGAAATCTCTTGCATGGGAACTCTGAGATGAAGGTTTCCCCGTGGAAGTCTAAATCCCTTCCTGGCTGGTTGATGATGGAGACTGGAGCTCTGTCCCCAGATGAGAGAGCATGTAGGGTTCAAGTATTGGTCCTTTAGTCAGACTTTGGACTCCAAAAGGAACAACCAATTCTAGTCCGTGCCAAGGTGGTACAAGCTCAGGGATGCAGCAGAGGAGATATTTACTGCTCCCTCTGTCTGCTAAGTAGATTCATTTCCCTCTTGTTACTAAGCCTTGTAGCAGTAACCTGCCCTTGTTACTACATGATTTCCCTGTGGACACTGGTCTGGACAAAAAGGAATTTTGTCTTCTGATTCTCTGTTCCCAGGATACTAGCTATAAGTCAGGAGATTTCAATGTTTATTAATCATTCTCCAATAACTCTCTTCCTTTCCAGAGGTCTAAACTCCCAGTACTGTATCTCAATCCTGAATTTAAGTTTTCTCCAACATCTCAGTCTAAGGCAACTGTCTTGACTTGTTCCCTTGAATCATAAAAGCATAGACTTGTGATAGCTAACAGCCCATGAAACCCTTAGAAAATAATTATTCCCTTCATTATAAGAGGGACAGTTTTGTTTCTCTAATGGAAACCATTTGGCAGTGCACCTTTTGTCTTCCTGACTTTCATTTTTGCTTTCAGGCATTCTCAATCTGTCCAGCTATTTGCAACCCTATGGAGAGCAGCCTGCCAGGCTCCTCTGTCTATGAGATTTTGCTGGCAAGAATACTGGAGTGGGTTGCCATTTCCTCCTCCAGGGAGCGTTCCCAACCCAGAGATTGAACCCACATCTCCTGCATTGCAGGAGGATTCTTTACCACTGCACCACCTGGGAAATCTTTGGCTTCCTGACACTTACTAAAACCATTAGGAACTTCATATTATACCTGAAGTTGAGAGCTGTCATTTTGCCCCTCATTATAAAGTATATGTAAGTTATGAGATATATTTAGATATTTTCAAGCACCATGACCAACCTTAGCACTTTATAAGGATGATCTGATTTAATTTGTAAAGAAGTTCCTTCTGTGAGGTAGCACTATTATAACTTCATCCTCTGTTTCAGGAATGGGGCTCAGAGGAATTTAATGTTCTGCAGAAAATTACAAATTGATTTTTGGATGGAATCTTGATTGGAATTCTATCAGGATGCTTCCAGTTCTCAGGCTTTCATTTGTGGTTCTCATCTAGAGATGGTATTGCTCCTGGGGTTATTCGGCAATGTAAAGTGGGATGCTGTAAAACACTCAAAATTAACAGGATAACACTCAACACCAATAATTATCCTTCCCCAAATGTTGTCTACAGGATAGGAAACCCACTTACACCATCACTTCCCCAATTCCACTGTGGATACAAGTCACCAGGAATTGTAATTCAGGGCAAATTCTTATTGAACAGGTCTCCAGTGAGTCCAAGGACTCTGCATTTCTAATAGCTGTGTAGGGGTATGATGTTGCAGATTCTGGTCTTGAGGGTAACACTTTGACTAACAAGGCTCTCGACCTCTGCTAGAGTCAGGTACAGGAATGTTTAGGTCTGTACTCCTAATCATTTTTTGTATATAATTTCATTTCATTTTTATTTTTTTTATACATATATCCCCTCCCTCTTTAGACCCCCTCCCACCCTCTTCCTATCCCAGCCCTTTAAGTCATCACAGAGCATCAGGCTGGGCTCCCTGTGTTATACAGCAGCTTCCCACTAGCTAACTATTTTACACATGGTAGTGTCAATGGTATGTCATTGCTATCCTCTCAATTTGTCCCACCCTCTCCAGCTGTGTCCACAAGTTCATCTTCTATATCTGTGTCTCTATTCCTGCCTTGCAGATAGGTTTATCAGTACCACTTTTCTAGATTCCATATATATGTGTTAATACACGATATTAAATAGAGAAAAACAATAGAATGGGAAAGACTAGAGATCTCTTCAAGAAAATTAGAGATACCAAGGGAACATTTCATGCCAAGATGGGCACAATAACGGACAGAAATGACATGGACCTAACAGAAGCAGAAGATATTAAGAAGAGGTGGCAACAAAACACAGAAGAACTATACAAAAAATATCTTCATGACCCAGATAACCACGATGGTTTAATCACTAGAGCCAGACATCCTGGAATGCAAAATCCAATGGACCTTAGGAAGTATCACTATGAACAAAGCTAGTGAAGGTGATGGAATTCCAGTTGAGCTATTTCAAATCCTGAAAGATGATGCTGTGAAAGTGCTGCACTCAATATGCCAGCAAATTTGGAAAACTCAGCAGTGGCCACAGGGCTGGAAAAGGTCAGTTTTCATTCCAATCCCAAAGAGAGGCAATGCCAAAGAATGTTCAGACTACCACACAATTGTACTCATCTCACATGCTAGCAAAGTAATGCTCAAAATTCTCCAAGCCAGGCTTCAACAGTACGTGAACCATGAACTTCCAGATGTGCAAGCTGGATTTAGAAAAGGCAGGGGAAAAATCAGAGATCAAATTGCCAACATCTGTTGGATCATTGAGAATGCAAGAGAGTTCCAGAAAAGCATCTACTTCTGCTTTATTGACTACACCAAAACCTTTGATTGTGTGGATCACCAAAAACTGTGCAAAATTCTTAAAGAGATGGGAATAACAGACCACCTTACCTGTCTCATGAGAAATTTGTATGCAGGTCAGGAAGCAACAGTTAGAACTGGACATGGAACAGCATACTGGTTCCAAATTGGGAAAGGAGTATATCAAGGCTGCATATTGTCACCCTGCTTATTTAACTTAAATGCAGAATTCATCATGCAAAATGCTGGGCTGGATGAAGCACAAGCTGGAATCAAGATAGCTGGAAGAAATATCAATAACCTCAGATATGCAGATGACACCACCCTCATGGCAGAAAGTGAAGAAGAACTAAAGAGCCTTTTGATGAAAGTGAAAGAAGAGAGTGAGAAAGTTGGCTTCAAACTCAACATCAAAATAAACTAAGATGATGGCATCCGGTCCCATCACTTTATGACAAATAGATGGGGAAACGATGGAAGTAGTGAGATACTTTATTTTCTTGGGCTGCAAAATCACTGCAGATGGTGACTGCTGCCATGAAATTAAAAGATTCTTGCTCCTTGGAAGGAAAGATATGACCAACCTAAACAGCATATTAAAAGCAGAGACATTACTTTGCCAAGAAAGGTCCCTGTAGTCAAATTTATGGTTTTTCTAGTGGTCGTGTATGGATGTGAGAGTTGGACTTTAAAGAAAGCTGAGCACCAAATAATTGATGCTTTTAAACTGTGGTGTTGGAAAAGACTCTTGAAAGTCCCTTGGACTACAAGGAGATTCAATCAGTCAATCTTAAAGGAAATAAGTTCTGAATACTCATTTGAAGGACTTATGCTGAAGCTGAAACTCCAATGCCTGACTACTTGATGTAAAGAACTGAGTCATTGGAAAAGACCCTGATGATGGGAAAGATTGAAGGCGGGAGGAGAAGGGGATGACAGAGGATGAGATGGTTGGATGGCATCACTGACTCAATGGACATGAGGATCAGCAAGCTCTGGGAGTTGGTGATGGACAGGGAAGCCTGGTGTGCTGCAGTCCACGGGGTCATACAAATTCGGAAATGACTGAGTGACTGAACTGAAATGAATATATGATATTTGTTTTTCTCTTTCAAACTCTGCTCTGTATAACAGGCTCTAGGTTCATCCACTTCAAACTGACTCAAATTTGTTCCTTTTTATGATGAAGTAATATTTAGTTCATGGGAAATAGATGGGGAAACAGTGGAAACAATGTCAGACTTTATTTTTTTGGGCTCCAAAATCACTGCAGATGCTGATTGCAGCCATGAAATTAAAAGACGCTTACTCCTTGGAAGGAAAGTTATGACCAACCTAGATAGCATATTAAAAAGCAGAGACATTACTTTGCCAACCAAGGTCCATCTAGTCAAGGCTATGGTTTTTTCCTTGGTCATGTATGGATGTGAGAGTTGGACTGTGAAGAAAGCTGATTGCCGAAGAATTGATGCTTTTGAACTGTGGTGCTGGAGAAGACTCTTGAGAGTCCCTTGGACTGCAAGGAGATCCAACCAGTCCATTCTAGAGGAGATCAGTCCTGGGTGTTCATTGAAAGGACTGATGCTAAAGCTGAAACTCCAATAGTTTGGCCACCTGATGCAAAGAGCTGACTCACTGGAAAAGACTCTGATGTTGGGAGGGATTGGAGGCAGGAGGAGACTGGGACGACAGAGAATGAGATGGCTGGATGGCCTCACCGACTCGATGGACATGAGTTTGAGTGTACTCCGGGAATTGGTGATGGACAGGGAGGCCTGGCGTGCTGTGATTCATGGGGTCGCAAAGAGTCGGACACGACTGAGTGACTGAACTGAACTGAACTGAACTGAATATTTAGTTATATATATGTACCACAACTTCTTTATCCCTTCATCTATTGATGAATATCTAGGTTGCTTCCATGTCCTGGCTATTGCAATTAGCGTTGCAATGAACATTGGGGTTTATATGTCTTTATGAATTGTGGTTTTCTCATGGTATATGCCCAGTAGTAGGATTGCTGGGTCTTGTCTGTCTGTGTTAGTCATTCAGTCATGCTTGACTCTTGTGACCCCATGGACTATATAGCCTGCCATTCTCCTCTGTCCATGGAATTCTCCAAGGAAGAATACTGGAGTGGGTAGCCATTCCCTTTTCAGGGGATCTTCCAGACCCAGGGATCAAACCTGGTTCTCCTGCCTTGCAGGAAGATTCTTTACAAACTGAGCCACCAGGGAAGTCCATTTTAAGGTCAATGATAAGCAAATTTAGTTTATCTACTAGCTTTATCCCCCTTTATATAAACTGACATATTAAAAAGTGCCTGGAATTAGGATGTACACATTATTTTGAGGCCTGTATTCTGCCAACTACAAAGTCTTTTCCTGACATATATTATTTACTATCATCCAAAAGCATTTATATAAAAGAATCAACCAGAGTTTATCACAGCCTATGCAGTGGGTGAAACACTTTTATTTCAAAATTGTGTAAAAAAATTAGTTTTGTTACAGAACACATAAATATTCCTGTACCTGACTCTAACATAGGCCCAGAGCCTTGTTACTCAAAATATTACCCAGAGATTAGGACCTATAATTTCACACTGCCATGATATTGTTAGAAATGCAGAGTCCTCAGGCCCACTGGAGACCTGCTCAATGAGAATTTGCCCTGAATTACAGTTCCTGGTGACTTGTATGCACAGTGGAGTTGGAGAAGCGCTGGTGTAAATGGCTTTTCACATCTTCAATGTTAACTTTGGGACAGGATACTTGTGTTCCCTGCTATCCTGTGTATTGTGGTATTTCGCAGCATTTGACTTTACATTGTCAAACAACCCCAGGAGTAAAACCATCTCTGATTGAGAACCACTAACCAAAGCCTGAGAACTGGAAGCATCCTGAAATAATTCCAATCAAGACTCCATCCCAAAATCAGTTTGCAATTTTCAACAGAACATTAAATACATCCCAGACCCATCCCTGAAATGGAGAAGGAAGTTAAAACAGCACTACCTCACAAAAGGAGCTTCTCTAAAAATTAACTTCCTATAATGTACTAAGGCAGGTTTCCTTGGTGGTGCAGATGGTAAAGAATCTGCCTGCAATGCAGGTGACACAGGTTTTATCCCTGGCTTGGGAAGATCTCCTAGAGAAGGAAATGATAGACCACTCCAGTATTCTTGCCTGGGAAATCTCATGGACAGAGGAGACTCACGGGCTACAACCATGGGATTGCAGAGTCAGACACAACTGAGTGACTAACACATACATACATACATACATACACTGTACTAAGGCAGATTATGGTACTTAAAAAAAATCTAAATATATCCCCAAACTTTCAAACATTTCATAATGAGAAGCAAGAGGACAGCTCTCAACTTTAGATATAAATATGAAATGCCTAATGATTTTAGCAAAACTGTCAGGAACTGGAAGAGTGCACTATCCAATATTTTACATTAAAGAAACAAAATTGTCCCTCATATAAACACTGTATGTGTGTGCCCAGTCACTTAGTGGGTCTGACTCTTTGTGACCCCATGGACTATAACTTACCAGGTTCCTCTGTCCGTGGAATTTTTCAGGCAAGGATACTGGAGTGGGTTGCCATTTCTTACTCCACTGAATCTTCCCAACCCAGGGATCAAACCTGCCTCTCTTGTGTCTCCTGTGCTGGCAAGCAATTCTTTCACCACTGTGCCACCTGGGAAGCCTCCTTATAAAGAGGGGAATTACAATTTTCTATAGGTTTAATGGGGTATGTAGCCATTACAAGTCAATTATTTAATGAGTCAATGGACCTATTCAAGATAGTTGCCTCAGTCTCATTGGAGAAAATTTAAATTCAGGGTTGAGTTAAGGCACTGGCAGTTTAGACCTTTGGAAAGCAAGAGTTAAGATAGACGGATTAATAAGCATTGAATTCACCTGGCTTGTTAATGTTATCCTGGGCATAGAGAATCACCAGGAAAAAAAATCTGTCAAGAATTCTGTCCAGAATTCCCTGTGGGAATTCATGGTCATTACAACATTAGGGAAATAAACCTAATGAGCAAACAAAGAGAGATGTAAATATCTCCTCTGCTGCATCCTTGAGTTTGTATCACCTGGGTATGGATGAGACACGGTTGTTGCTTTTTGAGTCCAAAGTCCGGCTAACGGACCAGTGTTTGTCTCCTTCCTGCTGTCTTGTCTGGGGCAAAGCCTCAGTCTCCAACATCAACCATCCATAAAAGGATTGAGCCTGTCGCAGGAAGACTTTCTTTTCAGAATTCCTATGCAGGAGAGTCCAAGAGCCCAAAGGACACTGCAGGTAAACATTAGAGATAAGGATATCCCAGATGTTTACCTGAGGTCGTTTGAGTACCAGCTCAGCTCAGCCCAGAGCCCAGAGCCTGCTGTAATTGGTTTGTTTGCTTAATTAAATATCAATGTATTAATATTGTTATGATAGGAAAAGGAGACGTGAATATTGAACTCAGAAAGGCAGTGTTTTGTGATGCCAACTAAATGACCGAAATCAGTTCAGTCACTCAGTTGTGTTTGACTCTTTGCAACCCCATGGACTGCAGCACACCAGGCTTCTCTGTCTTTCAACAACTCCTGGAACTTGCTCAAACTCATGTCCATCTAGTCGGTGATGCCATCCAACCATCTCATCCTCTGTCATCCCCTTGTCCTGCCTTCAATCTTTCCCAGCATCAGGGTCTTTTCCAACGAGTCAGTTCTTCCCATCAGGTGTCCAAAGGATTAGAGTTTCAGCTTCAGCATCAGTCCTTTCAATGAATATTCAGGACTGATTTCCTCTAGGATTGACTGGTTTGATCACTTTGCAGCCCAAGGGACTGTCAAGAGTCAATGATAGGAATTGAAGCCCAATTAGAAGAGGGATGAGAGGCATAAAATGCTTCCTGTAAAAATAGAACATGTGTCCAAATATCTTATTAATTAAATGGGGTACAGAAATACGGTATTAGCTGTGGAGGGGTATAACCTAAAGTGAAGATATTTCTAATTTTTATGATGGATCTTATTTGACCATATTTTAATATTGAGAGGAGAAAGATCCACACCAAAAGATGCTTGCAAATACACCTGTGCAACACTAGCACATGTATATCACAGTATCTGAGACATCTATTTAACAGATTCTTTTGTGAAGTAAATGAAAAAATTTTAGGATGAGAAAACAGGAGTCCTAATGATCTTACATTGCTATTATTTCATTTCCCAAGAGGCTAACTATGTATATGGATATGTTAGCCATCAGCTTTCTCTCTCTCAAAGGATCTATGTGAGTCCTTTCCTGCTTTATTAATTGGATTATTTTTTAAGTTGTAATAGTTACTTTCTTTTTAAAATTTTAATTGGAGGCTAATTACTTTATAATATTGTAGTGTTTTTTGCTATACATTGACATGAATCAGCCATGGGTATATATGTGTTCTCCATCCTGAACCCCCCTCCCAGCTCCCTCCCCATTCCATCCCTCAGAGTCATCCCAGTGCAGCAACCTGAGCACCCTGTCTCATGAATAGAACCAGGACTGATGATCTGTTTCACATATGATAATATACATGTTTCAATGCTATTCTCTCAGATCATCCCACCCTCGCCTTCTCCCACAGAATCCAAAAGACTGTTCTATACATCTGCGTCTTTTTTGCTGTCCCGTATACAAGGTTATCGTTACCATCTTTCTAAATTCCATACATGTGTGTTAGTATACTGTATAGGTGTTTTTCTTTCTGAATCACTTCACTCTGTATAATAGGCTCCAGTTTCATTCACCTCGTTAGAACTGATTCAAATGTATTTTTTTAATGGCCGAATAATATTCCATTGGGTATGCGTACCACATCTTTCTTATCCACTCATCTGCCAATGGACATCTAGGTTGCTTCCATGTCCTAGCTAATATAAACAGGGCTGTGATGAACATTGGGGTACACGTGTCTCTTTCAATTCTAGTTTCCTCGGTGTGTATGCCCAGCAGTGGGATTGCTGGGTCATATGGCAGTTCTGTTATCAGTTTTTTAAGGAATTTCCACACTGTTTTCCATAGTGACTGTACTAGTTTGCATTCCCAAAAACAGTGTAAGAGGGTTCCCTTTTCTCCACACCCTGTCTAGCATTTATTGTTTGTATACTTTTTGATAGCGGTCATTCTGACCTGCATGAGATGGTACTTCATTGTGGTTTTGATTTGCATTTCTCTGATAATGAGTGATGTTGAGCATCTTTTCATGTGTTTGTTAGCCATCTTTATGTCTTCTTTGGAGAAATGTCTGTTTAGTTCTTTGGCCCATTCTTTGATTGAGTTGTTTATTTTTCTGGAATTGAGCTGCAGGATCTGCTTGCATATTATTGAGATTAATTCTTTGTCAGTTGATTCGTTTGCTATTATTTTCTTCCATTCTGAAGGCTGTCTTTTCACCTTGCTTATAGTTTTCTTCCTTGTGCAAAAGCTTTTAGGTTTAATTAGGTCCTATTTGTTTATTTTTGCTTTTATTTCCATTACTCTGGGAGGTGGGTCATAGAGGATCCTGCTGTGATTTATGTCAGAGAGTGTTTTGCCTATGTTTTCCTCTAGGAGCTTTATAGCTTCCGGTCTTATGTTTAGATCTTTAATTCATTTTGAGTTTATTTTTGTGTATGGTGTTAGAAAGTGTTCTAGTTTCATTCTTTTATAAGTGGTTGACCAGTTTTCCCAGCACCACTTGTTAAAGAGATTTTCTTTTCTCCATTGTATATTCTTGCCTCCTTTGTCAAAGAGAAGTTGTCCATAGGTGCGTGGATTTATCTCTGGGCTTTCTATTTTGTTTCATTGATCTATATTTCTGTCTTTGTGCCAGTACCATACTGTCTTGATGACTGTAGCTTTGTAATATAGGTTGAAGTCAGGTGGGTTGATTCCCCCAGTTCCATTCTTCTTTCTCAAGATTGCTTTGGCTATTTAAGTTTTTTGTATTTCCATACAAATTGTGAAATTATTTGTTCTAGCTCTGTGAAAAATACCGTTGGTAGCTTGATAGGGATTGCATTGAATCTATAGATTGCTTTGGGTAGTATGCTTGCTTTCACTATATTGATTCTTCCTTTCCACGAACAGGGTATATTTCTCCATCTATTTGTGTCCTCTTTGATTTCTTTCACCAGTGTTTTATAGTTTTCTATATATCGGTCTTTTGTTTCTTTAGGTAGATATATTCCTAAGTGTTTTATTCTTTTCGTTGCAATGGTGAATGGAATTGTTTCCTTAATTTCTCTTTATGTTTTCTCATTGTTAGTGTATAGGAATGCAAGGGTTTTATGTGTGTGGATTTTATATCTTGCAACTTTACTATATTCATTGATTAGCTCTAGTAATTTTCTGGTGGAGTCTTTAGGGTTTCACATGTAGAAGATCATGTCATTTGCAAACAGTGAGAGTTTTACTTCTTCTTTTGCAGTCTGGATTCCTTTTATTTCTTTTTCTGCTCTGATGTCTGTGGCTAAAACTTCCAAAACTGTGTTGAATAGTAGTGATGAGAGTGGGCACCCTTGTCTTGTTCCTGACTTTAGGGAAGATGCTTTCTATTTTTCACCATCGAGGATAATGTTTGCTGTGGGTTTATCATATATGGCTTTTATTATGTTGAGCTATGTTCCTCCTATGCCTGCTTTCTGGAGGTTATTTTTTTAATCATAATTGATGTTGAATTTTGTCAAAGTCTTCCTCTGCATCTATTGAGATAATCATATGGTTTTTATCTTTCAATCTGTTAATGTGGTGTATTACATTGATTTGTAGATATTAAAAAATCCTTGCATCCTTGAGATAAAGCCCAGTTGGTCATGATGTATGATCTTTTTAATATGTTGTTGCATTCCGTTTGCTAGGATTTTGTTAAGGATTTTTGCATCTATGTTCATCAGTAATATTGGTCTGTAGTTTTCTTTTTTTGTGGCATCTTTGTCTGGCTTTGGTATTAGGTTGATGGTGGCCTCATAGAATGAGTTTGGATGTTTACCTTCCTCAGGAATTTTCTGGAAGAGTTTGAGTAGGATAGGTGTTAGCTCTTCTCTAAATTTTGGATAGAATTCAGCTGTGAGCCATCTGGTCCTGGGGTTTTGTTTGCTGAAAGATTTCTGATTACAGTTTCGATTTCCGTGCTTGTAATGGGTTTGTTAAGATTTTCTATTTCTTCCTGGTTCAGTTTTGAAAAGTTGTACTTTTTAAGAATTTGTCCATTTCTTCCAAGTTGTCCATTTTATTGGCATATAGTTGGTGATAGTATTCTCTTATGATCCTTTGTATTTCTGCGTTGTCTGTTGTGATTTGTCCATTTTCATTTCTAATTTTGTTGATTTGATTCTTCTTTTTATTCTTGATGAGTCTGGCTAATGGTTTGTCTATTTTATTTATCTTCTCAAAAAACCAGCTTTTAGCTTTGTTGATTTTTCATATGATCTCCTTTGTTTCTTTTGCATTTACTTCTGCCCTAATTTTTGTGATTTCTTTTCTTCTACTAACCCTGGGGTTCTTCATTTCTTCCTTTTCTAGTTGCTATAGGTGTTCAGTTCAGTTCAGTTCAGTTCAGTCGCTCAGTCGTGTCCGACTATCCGCAACCCCATGAATCACAGCATGCCAGGCCTCCCTGTCCATCACCAACTCCCGGAGTTCACTCAAACTCATGTCCATCGAGTCGGTGATGCCATCCAGCCATCTCATTCTCTGTCGTCCCCGTCTCCTCCCGCCCCCAACCTTTCCCAGCATCAGAGTCTTTTCCAGTGAGTCAACTCGTCGCATGAGGTGGCCAAAGTATTGCAGTTTCAGCTTTAGCATCAGTCCTTCCAATGAACATCCAGGATTGATCTCCTTTAGAATGGACTGGTTGGATCTCCTTGCAGTCCAAGGGACTCTCAAGAGTCTTCTCCAGCACCACAGTTCAAAAGCATCAATTCTTCCGTGATCAGCTTTCTTCACAGTCCAACTCTCACATCCATACATGACCACGGGAAAAACCATAGCCTTGACTAGAGGGACCTTTGTTGGCAAAGTAATGTATCTGCTTTTTAATATACTATTAAGGTTGGTCATAACTTACCTTCCAAGGAGTAAGCGTCTTTTAATTTCATGGCTGCAATCAGCATCCACAGTGATTTTGGAGCCCCCAAAAATAAAGTCTGACACTGTCTCCACTGTTTCCCCATCTATTTCCCATGAAGTGATGGGACCAGATGCCATGATCTTTGTTTTCTGAATGTTGAGCTTCAAGCCAACCTTTTCACTCTCCTCTTTCACTTTCATCAAGAGGCTTTTGAGTGGAGTTAGGTTATTTAGTTGATTTTCCTCTTGTTTCTTGAGGTAAGCTTGTATTGCTATGAACCTTCCCCTTAGCACTGCTTTTACTGAGTTCCATAGGTTTTGGGTTTTTTTCCTCCTCTTTATTCGTTTCTATGCATATTTTGATTTCTTGTATGATTTGTTGGTTATTCAGCAGCGTATTGTTTAGCCTCTATATGTTTATATTTTTAATAGTTTTTTTTTCCTATAGTTGACATCTAATCTTACCACACTGTGATCAGAAAAGATGCTTGCAATGATTTCAATTGTTTGAATTTACCAAGGCTTGATTTATGGCCCAGGATGTAATCTATCCTGGAGAAGGTTCCGTGTGCACTTGAGAAAAAGATGAAATTCATTGTTTTAGGGTGAAATGTCCTATAGATATCAATTAGGTGTAACTGGTTCATTGTAGCACTTAAAGTTTGTGTTTCCTTGTTGCTTTTCTGTTTGGTTTATCTATCCATAGGTGTGAGTGGGGTATTAAAGTCTCCCACTATTATTGTGTTACTGTTAATTTCCCCTTTCATACTTGTTAGCATTTGCCATACATATTGCGGTGCTCCTATATTGGGTGCATATATATTTATAATTGTTATATCTTCTTCTTGGATTGATCCTTTGATCACAATGTAGAGCCCTTCTTTGTCTCTTTTCACGGCCTTTATTTCAAAGTCCATTTATCTGATATGAGTATTATGACTCCTGCTTTCTTTTCGTCTCCATTTGCATGAAATATCTTTTTCCAGCCCTTCACTTTCAGTCTATTTGTGTCCCTTATTTTGAGGTGGGTCTCTTGTAGACAACATATATAGGGGTCTTGTTTTGTATCCATTCAGCCAGTCTTTGTCTTTTGGTTGGGGCATTCAATCCATTTACATTTAAGGTAATTATTGATAAAAATGATCCCGTTGCCATTTACTTTGTTGTTTTGGGTTTGAGTTTATACACCCTTTCTGTGTTTCCTGTCTAGAGAAGACCCTTTAGCATTTGTTGGAGAGCTGAATTTGGTGATGCTGAATTCTCTCAGCTTTTGCTTGTCTTTAAAGCTTTTGATTTCTCCTTCATATTTGAATGAGATCCTTGCTGGGTACAGTAATCTGGGCTGTAAATTATTTTCTTTCAACACTTTAAGTATGTCCTGCCATTCCCTCCTGGCCTGAAGAGTTTCTATAGAAAGATCAGCTGTTATCCTTATGGGAATCCCTTTGTGTTTTATTTGGCGTTTTTCCCTTTCTGGTTTTAATATTTGTTTTTTGTGTTTGATATTCATTAATTTCATTAATATGTTTCTTGGGGTTATTCGCCTTGAGTTTATGCTGTTTGTGACTCTCTGGGTTTCTTGGACTTGGGTGACTATTTCCTTCCCCATTTTTAAAAAATTTTTCTTTTTAATTTTATAAAATTTTTTATTAGAAATCTGAAATTTGCAATGTGTTTATATCACTCACTGAGTACACAGCAATTAAAAACAACATCATTACAGAAAGATAACAAAAATACGAAGTCTTAAAACCTATGGGATATGGAAAACATTATCCACTGAGGCCTTAAATGTAGTAGACTTTACATAAAAAGGAAAAGCAATGAGTATACAAGTATACAGCCAGTTTAAGAATATTTCCTTCCCCATTTTAGGGAAGTTTTCAACTATTATCTCCTCAAGTATTTTCTCATGGCCTTTCTTTTGGTCTTCTTTTTCTGGGACTCCTATGATTCGAATGTTGGGGCATTTGACATTGTCCCAGAGGTCTCTGAGGTTGTCTTCATTTCTTTTAATTCTTTTTTCCTCTCTGCTTCATTTATTTCCACATTCTATCTTCCACCTCACTTATCCTGTCTTCTCCCTCCGTTATTCTACTCTTGGTTCCCTCTAGAGTGTTTTTGATCTCAGTTATTGCATTATTAATTATTTATTGATTCTTTTTTATTTTTCCTAGGTCCTTGTTAAACATTTCTTGCATCTTATCAATCCTTGTCTCCAGACTATTTATTTGTAACTCCATTTTGTCTTCAAGATTTTGGATCATTTTTTACTGTCATTATTCTGAATTCTTTTTCAGGTGAATTCCCTATCTCCTCCTCTTTTGTTTGGTTTGGTGGGCTTTTATTATGTTTCTTTACCTCCTGAATATTTCTCTGGCTTTTCATCTTGTTTACATTACTGTGTTTAGGGTGGCCTTTCTGTATGCAGGAAGTTTGTGGTTCCTCTTTATTGTGGAAGTTCCTCCCCATGGATGGGGTTGGATGAGTGGCTTGTCAAGGTTTTCTGGTTAGGGAAGCTTATGTCGGTGTTCTGGTGGGTGGAGCTGGATCTCTTCTCTCTGGAGTGCAATGAAGTGTCCAGTAGTGAGTTTTTTCATTTCTATGTGTTTGGTGCGACTTTGGGCAGCCTGTATATTAATGCTCAGGGCTACCTTCCTGAATTGCTGGAGAGTCTGCATGGTATGTCTTGCTCTGGGACTTGTTGGCTCTTGGGTGGATCTTGGTTTCAGTGTCAGTATGGAGGGTTTTGGATGAGCTCTTTTCAGTTAATGTTCCCTGGAGTCAGAAGTTTTATGGTGTTCTCAGATTTTGGATTTAAGCCTCCTGTCTCTGGCTTTCTGTCTTATTCTTACAGTAGGCTCAACACTTCTCCATCCATACGGCACCAATGATAAAACATCTAGGTTAATGATGAAATGATTATCCACAGTGACAGACACCCAGAGAGGTTTGCAGAGTTAAATGGAGAAGAGGGAGGGAGGAGATAGAGGTGACTTGGGGAAGAAAAAGGAGAGTCAAAAGGTGGAGGGGGCAATCAAGCCAGTTATCACACTCCTATGTAAAAATGGGTAATGAAGATTGGATTCTTAAAGGTACAAAATTGATAACAAATACCAAAAAGGAAAGATTAAAAATCTAGAGTAGAGGTTAGACTCTCTAAAATACAATATTAAAAAAACAAAACAAAATCACAAAAATTATAAAAAAATATACGAAATTTGCTTTAAAAACAGGGTCTTTTTTTCCAAGGTAATAGTAGGTTATACAAATGAAAATTAAAGGAGCAATAAAGGACTTAAAAATTAAAAAAATATTAAAAATTTAAAAAATGGTAATAGTAAAATGTATCTAGGAATTTCTCTGGAGCTGTTGCAGGCTGTGTGGAGTCAGTTCAATTTCAGATAGTTCCTTGTTCCAGCTTATACTTCTTCTCGAGGTCTATGCTGCTGCTGCTAAGTCACTTCAGTCGTGTCCGACTCTGTGTGACCCCATAGATGGAAGCCCACCTGGCTTCGCCATCCCTGGGATTCTCCAGGCAAGAACACTGGAGTGGGTTGCCATTTCCTTCTCCAATGTGTGAAAGTGAAAAGTGAAAGTGAAGTCACTCAGTCGTGTCTGACTACCAGGCTGCTCCATCCATGGGATTTTCTAGGCAAGAGTACTTGAGTCGCTTGCCATTGCCTTCTCCGTCTCGAGGTCTATAGGCCCCTTCCAATGTAGTCAATGCTAACTGCAGGGTTTTAATCTGTTGCACCTGTCACTTCCAAAGTGGTTCCTTCTGTTTACTTTGGCTTCTTCTGTTTGCAAGTCTCTTCAGTGTCTAATTTCTGCCCTGACACAAGGGTGCAAAGGTGGTCACTTATTTAGGCTCACTTGTTCAGTTGTGCTGTAGGGAGGGAGGAACATTTCAAATAAATATCACTGGTGTATGTGGGGAGTGCTTGCAGTGTCTGGGCCACACTGGGTTTACCCCTGCTCACAGCTTGTGTGCTTTCTTGGTCTACACTGCTCAGGCTCCAGATTGCTCTGCAGGGGAACTGTCTAAAGTGGGCCCTGCGTTGCATGCGCTTTCCAGGCCTAAGCCACTCAGTTTCTTGGGTACTCCACAAAGGCACAGGCTCAGTTGGGTCTGCGTTTTGTGCCCTTTTGAGCAGCTCAGGCAACCAGGTGCTTTGTGAATGCACTCTCCCCAGGTGGGCGGTGTGTCTTATCACCTCCCTGGTCCCAGCCACTTGGTTTCCTGGGTGCATAGTGGGCGCATCATCTCAGGTGTGCCATGTGTCTCTTCTGGGGAGCAGATTTCTGGCTGTGACTCTCCTGGTGGATGTCAACCGTCCAGGATCCAAGGAAGACTTGGTTAGCAACTGGGAACCTGGTCGCAGTTTGGTAGAGGATGCCATCTCTGGGGCTGAGGTTGCCCCTCTCTCTCCGGCTCTTGCCGTCGCCCACCTGCCTTTCTGCCTCTGGCGGGGCATGGGCTGGTCTGCAGCCAGCTAGCTCTCCTCTGGTGTTCGCTCAGTCCTTTGTTCTGTGAGTGGGCCCAGCTGTGCCTTAGGTTAGAGCTTTTCATGGGAAAGTTCTCCCTCTCTCTCTCTTTTTTTTTTTCTCTCTCTCTCAGGCTGTCCCACAGTTTGGGTTGCTATCTCATGTTAGCTCCCTCAGATTGTCCTCAGGGCATTCAGGCCTGGTCCTTACCCTAAGCAATGCAGCCCACACCTCCCTGTTCAGCCACCACTTGCTGGTGGTGGACGTGAGTGTCTGGGCTACTTCTCTGCTGGGAGTTGTGGTTAGGCGCATAATCTGTGGGGTTTATTTATTTATTTTTTCCTCCCTGTTATGTTGCTCTCTGAGACTCCAGAACTCCCCACAGACCCGTGGGTGAGAGGGTTTCCTGGTGTTTGGAAACTTCTCCTCTTTCATGACTCCCTCCCTGGGATGGATCTCCATTCCTGGGATGGTTCTCCATCCATCCTTAACTCTTTTTCTCTCTCTTTTTATCTTTTATATTTCTTCCTACCTCCTTTCGAAGACAATGGGCTGCCTTTCTGGGTGCCTGGTATCCTCCACCAGTGTTCAGAAGCTGTTTTGTGGAATTTGCTCAGAATTCAAGTGATCTTTCAATGAATTTGTGGGGGAGAAAGTGGTCTTCCCATCCTATTCCTCTGCCATTTTAGGACCACTGCCCAAATATTATCAATATTTGATCAGATTGAAGAAGTAGAATATGCCCCTTCCATTTTTCTTGGAATTTATATTTCAACTTCAACTTTATATAACTTATGAAACTCACTTTTATGTTTGGAAATATCTCAGATTTTGAAGATTTTCCCATTTTTTGATTTTCTACTCTCATAATCATATTCCCAATTTTGTATTTAAAATATTTGAAAATTACCACATATCTCAAGGGACTGAATGGACTCTCATAATCATATTCCCAATTTTGTATTTAAAATATTTGAAAATTACCACATATCTCAAGGGACTGAATGGATCTCTTATGAATAATTTCTTCTTAAATGAAAGTATCATACTGAGTATTTTCTCTTTTAGTTGCTGAGTCCAAGTCCTTATTGCTTACTGGATGACAGTCCAATAAATCGAGAGATGAACTGTTGGGGCAAGGAACAGTGACTTTATTTGGAAAAACTACACACTGAGAATATACCTGTGTCTAGTGAACCATCTTGCCTGGTTGGGATGCTAATTTCTTTTATAGAGCCAATAGGGGCAGGTGGTAGGTAAAGTAAAAAAAAGAAACAAACAAACAAAAACCCCTGAAAATTGAAACTGTTAGTTGCTCAGTTGTGTCCAACTCTTTGGGACCCCATGGACTATAGCCCGCCAAAGTCCATGGGATTCTCCAAGAACAGGTAGCCATTCCCTTCTCCAGGGGATCTTCCTGACTCAAGGATCAAACCTGGGTCTCCTGCTTTGCAGGCAGATTCTTCTTCTTCTTCTTCTTCTTTTTTTTTTTTACAATTATTTGAGACCTTTATTAACAGGTGCTTGCAGTTTGTTGACTTTTTCTTTTTTAAAAAAATCAAGCTGTAAACTTTTATTACAAATTAAAAATGAGGTTCTTAAAAATCTCAACTTGACCAGATATGAAACAATTTAAAAACCTTTAAAGGTGGCTTTTCTGGTGGCTCAGAGGTTAAAACGTCTCCCTCCAATGCGGGAGACCTGGGTTCGATCCCTGGGTCGGGAAGATCCCCTGGAGAAGGAAATGGTAACCCACTCCAGTATTCTTGCCTGGAGAATCCCATGGATGGAGAAGCCTGGTAGACTACAGTCCACGGGGTCGCAAAGAGTCGGACACGACTGAGCGACTGAAAGGAACGGAACGGAAAGGTGTATTGAGAAAAAACAGGCTTAAAAAAAAATCACGTTTGTCATTACCAAAAAGAGACGTCTTTAGGTAAAAATAATAAAAATCCCATGCTGCATAGATTATGAAGATACTTCTAGTTATCTGGTCATCAGGCAAAAAGCAAGCATTTAAGGTCTTCAGCTCCAATCTTTCGTTCATTTCTTATTGCTGTAATTTCATATTCATTTTCTTGTTGGATGACTAAACCGGATGATGGTAGAGATGGTAAGCCGGCATTTACTCAGCCCCACCCTGCTCAGCCTCGGGAGCAGACGAATTCTCAGCTGGTGAATTGGCTGCTTTTGTCTCTTTGCCATCTTGTGGTTTAGGGTTTTCTGGGCGTCTGCGTCGGTAATTGAAGTTATGGCGGTACCGACGTTGAGGTGGCTGCTGACCTTGGGTCTCATCTCCTTGATTTTCCTTATCTTCTTTATTGCCGTCCTCTCTGGGCTGTCTTTGGCGAGGAGGGCCCCTACGGAATCGTGGTCTATAACCCCGATACATATGCTGTCTCACTGGTCTACCTTGTTCTCCTGCACCCTGGTAGGCAGCACCCTCCATCACCTCTCCCTGCACAGGAGGGTTGGAGTACTGTGGTCGACGCCCATAGGGTCTCCGCATGTAGTAAGGTGGGACCCTCCGCCTGCGGTAGGGCCGGCGCTGTTGGGCCTGGCCTTCGGGAGCGCTCTCCGATCCCTCATTCTTTTCCCCACTCTCACTATCCTGGTAATTCTGCTGGTAATTGCGTGGAGGACCCCTGCGACGTGGATAGCGTCTATAATGTTTACGGTTTGCTGCATGTTTACTGCCTTGCACTGGAACTCCACCAGGGCCTGTAACATTTGCTGCCTCTGCACCCTTTTCTCCTTAAACAACATCAAACTCCACAGTCTCTCCATCTCCTACACTGCGAAGGTACTTCCTGGGGTTATTCTTTATGGCAGTCTGGTGTACAAATACATCTTCCTTGGTATCATTCCTGTTGATGAAACCATATCCGTTTCTTCCATTGAACCATTTTACTGTTCCCAAAACTTTCGTTGCAATGACTTTTTGTCCCTGCTGGCAGGCGCCGCCAATGTGAGGCCACCCGGGCCGCCACTCCCTGCGCCGCTGCCTGTCGTGCGGGCTTCGTGTAGGCAGCGATAAGGGCGGGGACGGCGTGCGGCTGCTGGGTCTCGGCCTTGCTCCTCATAGTTGCGGTGATGGTGACTGGGGCCAGCTGTGGCTCCTTCCGGGATGTGGTGGTAACTAGGCCGGCGGCAGTGGGGCTGCTCAGGGCTCTCTGGGGTCCGCTCTCCACTCCCGCTACGGATCAAACTACTGCAGGCAGATTCTTTACCATCTGAGTCAACAAGGAAACCCAGCACTAGTAGAGCCACTGTGTTGCCCTCCTCTGGAGGGGATGTGGTAATTTCTTCTTTCCTGCTGTCATTTACAGGTGAACCTTGTCAGGATGTTTTTGTGAGCTGTACAAGAGTATTTTAGCTTAAATTTGTGAGGTTGAAACGGCCCAATGATGTTAAACAAAAGAACCCAAACGCCAAATAGATAATGTAACAGGCTTTAATGGCTGTGCACCCTCGGGTGGAACCCTAAGACCTAACAGAGCGAGGTCAGGAAGTCTGCGCTGAACAAAGGCAGAGAGCGACTTATATAACTTTAGGCAAGATTTGAAGTGGTGGTCTCTCATAGGTCAGTTAGCCAGAGGGCAAGACTGGGTTGGTTGCCTGGTCTGCTCAAGGTTGTGCTGACACAGCAGAATAGTTCTTGTTGTTTCTGGGCAGAATGCTGTTTCTGGACTGGATGTTAGAAGGGGGAGGTTAGGAGAGGGTTAATCTCTACCAGGAACCAACACCTCAAGGACATTCCAGCAGTGGGGGAGGGAATGAGGGAACAGAGCACAATAGTCAGCCTTTTTTCCGCCAGTGGGAAGAAGTGAAGGGGGGAAGGGAAGAGGCCAAAATGGCCACTGAGGTCCGACCTTACAAAACCCAGAGCTACTTCACTTTCACTTTTCACTTTCATACGTTGGAGAAGGAAATGGCAACCCACGCCAGTGTTCTTGCCTGGAGAATCCCAGGCATGGGGGAGCCTGATGGGCTGCTATCTATGGGGTCGCACAGAGTCGCACATGACTAAAGCGACTTAGGAGCAGCAGCAGCAGGCAAGGCAGGCAGGGCTCCAGGAGATGGGCCATTATGCAAACTTAAAGCTATAGGCAACATCCATTTAGTGATTAACTTGTAGCCAAAGGAGTAGAATACAAAGTTTAAAATGAAAGAAAGAGGTCCAATGTAGAGGCAGATTTCTTCTTGCCTGTCACACTTTGCTTGACTAAAAATCAGTTGTGAGTTGTACTACTCTTATGGAAAATCTCCTCTTAGTATCCAGAGATATTAATAAGTTTATAGCAGTGGAAAACCTGTGACCACAGTTTTTCACTTTCGGGCACATTAATTCCTTGCATATCATTACCTTAACTGACTTCCTTGATAATCCAAATTTTAACGTACAGGGTATGGGGTATTATTGTTTGATTTACTGTTTAGTGTTTTGTTCCGTTAAGTACCCTGTATCTACCATGTCTACCACAGTCACTGGCAAACAGTGCATGTGGCTCAGTTTTGTCTGACTCTGTGACTCCATGTAGTCCACCACGCTCCTCTGTCCATGGGATTTCCCAGGCAAGAATTCTGGAGTGGGTTGCCGTTACCTCCTTCAGGGAATCTTCTGCACCCAGGAATCTAACCCATGTCTCCTGCATCTCCTGCATTGCAGTCGGATGTTTTACCACTGAGCCACCTGGAAAGCCCATCACTGGCCGAAAGATTAATAATTAAGTTATTGTTCCCAAGTGGAGTCCACACAGAAAGACAAATATGCAAAAATAGGTTATTATAAGATGGTGTTAGAGTTGGTCTTAAATATTATGAACAAAATATTGTCTTACATTAATTGCTAGCAAAATAAGTCTCTTTTGGACAGTTCATCTACTCACTGAAGTACAGAATATCAGTTTCCAATTGTGAGGTGTGTCATTGAGCTGAAAGGCAACAAGCATATTTTTATTTTTATTAAATTATTTTTGTTTCTGTTTGAAAATTTCCAGTGCTTCCAGAAAATATGATTCCTTAAATTTCTCTGAATGAAACATCTCCTCCTATTCAAAATTTTGTCATAACCTCTAAAAATGTAGAGAATGAACAATATCAGTATCCATTATATGGCACCAGAGTAAGCAAAGGATGACTCATTGGAAAGTTTGGATTCCTTTTCCCAGATGTGATTCAGGGTCACAGGTGTTGTGCAAACATCCATGTCCTTGTAGCCTGTCCATGGGACCTCAAAGAGACTTCAGTGTAGTCACTTATCAATACAGTTATATAAAATAAACTGGAATAGCAGAGTAATCATGAATGTTACCTTCAAATATCAGAACAAATACTAGAACAAGTATATTCAGATTATTACAACTGTCATCACACCTGTCCAATTTGATGATTGTATCAGTTAGGTTTTGCAGCTACACAAATGTGGATGAGACAAGAAGAAAGTTAGTGCGCGAGAGAGATTAGAAAATATTGTGCTGCTGGCTTGGAAATGGAGCAGTCTTGAGTAAAAGAATGCAAGTGTCCCTTACAATCTGTAATAGGAGATGAAATGCATTCTCCAGTGGAGCATCTTGCACATGAGGATGTGCCTTAAGAGGACTTGGTGCTTTCTGCTCAAAGCTCCAGGAAATCTGCTCCAGAACTGTGAGCAGTTCCAAGTGGGCCACTCAGAGGACAAGAGGATATATGGAGCAGAGTCTGACAGTCCCATCTAAGGCCATGGTATATTCAGTTCAGTTCAGTTCAGTCGCTCAGTCATATCCGACTCTCCATGACCCCATGAATCACAGCATGCCAGGCCTCCCTGTCCATCACCAACTCCCGGAGTTCACTCAAACTCATGTCCACAGAGTCGGTGATGCCATCCAGCCATCTCATTCTCTGTCGTCCCCTTCTCCTCCTGCCCCCAACCTTTTCCAGCATCAGACTCTTTTCCAGTGAGTCAACTCGTCTCATGAGGTGGCCAAAGTATTGCAGATTCAGCTTTAGCATCAGTCCTTCCAATGAACACCCAGGGTCGATCTCCCTTAGAATGGACTGGTTGCATCTCCTTGCAGTCCAAGGGACTCTCAAGAGTCTTCTCCAACACCACAGTTCAAAAGCATCGATTCTTCGGCAATCAGCTTTCTTCACAGTCCAACTCTCACATCCATACATGACCTAGGGAAAAACCATAGCCTTGACTAGACGGACCTTTGTTGGCAAAGTAACGTCTCTGCTTTTTAATATACTATCAAGGTTGGTCATAACTTTCCTTCCAAGGAGTAAGCCTCTTTTAATTTCATGGCTGCAATCAGCATCTGCAGTGATTTTGGAGCCCAAACAAATAAAGTCTGACACTGTTTCCACTGTTTTTCCATCTATTTCCCATGAAGTGATGGGACCAGATGCCATGATCTTCGTTTTCTGAATGTTGAGCTTCAAGCCAACATTTTCACTCTCCTCTTTCACTTTCATCAAGAGGTTTTTGAGTTCCTCTTCACTTTCTGCCATAAGGGTAGTGTTATCTGCATATCTGAGATTATTGATATTTCTCCCGGCAATCTTGATTCCAGCTTGTGCTTCTTCCAGCCCAGCGTTCCTCATGATGTACTCTGCATATAAGTTAAATTAGCAAGGTGACAAGATTCAGCCTTGACGTACTCCTTTTCCTATTTGGAACCAGTCTGTTGTTCCATGTACAGTTCTGACTGTTGCTTCCTGACCTGCATGCAGGTTTCTCAAGAGGCAGGTCAGGTGGTCTGGTATTCCCATCTCTTTCAGAATGTTCCACAGTTTATTGTGATCCACACAGTCAAAGGCTTTGGCATAGTCAATGAAGCAGAAATAGATGTTTTTCTGGAACTCTCTTGCTTTCTCCATGATCCAGCGGATGTTGGCAATTTGATCTCTGGTGCCTCTGCCTTTTCTAAAACCTGCTTGAACATCTGGGAGTTCACGGTTAACATGAAGCTTGGCTTGGAGAATTTTGAGTATGACTTTACTAGCATGTGAGATGAGTGCAATCGTGTGATAGTTAGAGCATTCTTTGGCATTGCCTTTCTTTGGGATTGGAATGAAGAATGACCTTTTCCAGTCCTGTGGCCACTGCTGAGTTTTCCAAATTTGTTGGCATATTGAGTGCAGCACTGTCACAGCATCATCTTTCAAGATTTGAAATAGCTCAACTGGAATTCCATCACCTCCACTAGCTTTATTCGTAGTGATGCTTTCTAAGGCCCACTTGACTTCACATTCCAAGATGTCTGGCTCTAGGTCAGTGATCACGTTATCGTGACTATCTTGGTCGTGAAGATCTTTTTTGTACAGTTCTTCTGTGTATTCTTGCCACCTCTTCTTAATATCTTCTGCTTCTGTTAGGTCCATACCATTTCTGTCCTTGATCGAGCCCATCCTACAGCTAACTGAGACCCTAGTATATTAGAAAACTCAGCCAAGATAAACAGAGCCTTTCCAGCTGACCCACAGGTGAATAAAGACACAGGAGAATCCAAGGAGAGATCAGAACCATTCAACAATGTACAATTCCAGTTTTTAATAAAGTCATAATGCTGAATGATTTGCTTTCAGGATTGCTTATTAAGCAGCAATAGCTTATTGATACAGCAATCTAAATGAACATATGTGAAGACAAATATTATAATCTGCTGTTTATTTTTGGCATCTGCTTTGATATTTGAGACAATAATCATGACCATTCTGTTATTCAAGTTTATTTCATAAACCTATATCATTAAAGTATAAGCCTATTAAGTTTCCCTGATGATAACCAAGGGTCTTTATAAGAAAAAGTCTGTTTGAGAAGAAAAGTTGGTGACATTGAATCATATATCGGGGAGGAATTAACTGCCCTTGTGAATCACTCTTAAACGATTGAAGAGATCCCCAATCATAAAGAGGACACATAATGAATGATATTTAAAATATACATACTGAGAGGGTAACAGGCAGGAAGGCCAGGGGTCTCCAAATGGAGGAAATAGGCTGCAAGTGTCAGACATTTTTTTTATCTCTCCCTTAAGTGGCAAGAGGAAACAAACTGCAAGTGTCAGATTTTTTCCCTCCTCTATACAAAATTAAAAGGTTTCTCTTAAAATTCTGCGTTGCCATGACAACACCTGGTTCCAGCTGAACTTAACTTTTCTCAAACCTTGAGTTAACCAATGCGTTTTTCTTACGGAAATGTTTTTCTTAAGCTGTGTTAATGAAACTGTATTTGCTTTGGAATGTGCCTTACTTCAAAATGGTTCCACTTCAGACTAACTTTTTTCTTTTCTCAAATCTTGGGCTGATAATAGGTCAACAAACCAGTATTCATATCAATTGTTTTATGGCTGAGGATGACACATCTCATGCCATCCTATCTCAAAAATGCATATTGTGGGAGAGGGCCCTGGTGAAACTTCCTCAGCCTTGAGGCGTCTCTCTTATCTGAATAATAGCCTTTTAACAGACATAAAACAGCTTGTTAAAGCTAGAAAGGGGGGGCACTCTTTCTGCCCCCTTCTGATCTACTTCAGAAGCTTTGTCTCTTTTATATTTAATAAAACTTTGTCACACAAAAGCTCTGAGTGATCAAGCCTCGTCACTGGCCCAGATTGAATTCCTCTCCTCTAGAGGCCAAGAATCCTGGCGTCTTTCACGGCTCAACAATAACTTTTCAATACATTGCTCCTTTTATTATTATGAAAAAATTTAGAAAAGACAGAATTTATGCACCCTATATAGGAGCACCTCAAAACATAAGGCAAATGTTAACAATCATAAAAGGGGAAATTGACAGCACCATGATAACAGTGGGGTACTTTAACACCTGACTTGCAGTAAAGGACAGACCATCTAGACAGAAAATAAATAAGGAAACACAAGTTTTAAATGACACAATACACCAGATAGGTTTAATTGATATTTATAAGACATTCCACCTGCAAGAGGCAGAATACATACTTTCTTCTCAAGTGCACATGGAACATTCTCCAGCATAGACATATCTTAGGTCAAAAGTCAAGCCTTAGAAATTTTAAGAAAATTGAAATCTTATCAAGAGTCTTTTCTGATCACAATGCTGAGTTTAGAAATCAATTACAGGAAAAACTGTAAAAAACACAAGTCCATGGAGGTTAAACTACACTGCTAAATAACCAGGAAATCACTGAAGAAATTAAAGAGGACATTCAAAAATACCTAGAAGCAAATGACAATGAAAACCCAAAACCATGGAATGTACCAAAGGCAGTTCTAAAAGGGAAGTTTATAGCAGTTCAATCTCATCTCAAGAAACAAGAAGAATCTCCAGTAAACTATCTAATTTTTTATACTTAAAGCAACTAGCAAAAGTAGAAAAAAAGAAAACCCAAAGTTATTAGAAGGGACTAAACAATAAAGATCAGAGTAGAAATAAATGTAATAGAAACAAAGAAAACAAAGGTAAATATCAATAATGTAGAAAAATCTTTTGATAAAATTCAACACTCATTTGTGATTAAAAATACTCTCCAGAAAGTGGGCATAAAGGAAATGAACCTCAACATAATAAAAGTCAAATACAACAAACCCACAGCAAACATTCTCAGTGGTGAAAAACTATTTCCCCTAAGATTGGGTTCAGTTCAGTTCAGTTCAGTTCAGTCACTCAGTCGTGTCCGACTCTCCGCGACCCCATGAACCACAGCACGCCAGGCCTCCCTGTCCATCACCAACTCCCGGAGTTCACTCAAACTCATGTCCATTGAGTCGGTGATGCCATCCAGCCATCTCATTCTCTGCTGTCCCTGTCTTCTCCTACCCCCAATCCCTCCTAGCATCAGACTCTTTTCCAGTGAGTCAACTCGTCGCATGAGGTGGCCAAAGTATTGGAGTTTCAGCTTTAGCATCAGTCCTTCCAATGAACACCCAGGATTGATCTCTTTTAGAATGGACTGGTTGGATTTCCTTGTAGTCCAAGGGATTGGGTACAAGACAAGAATGTACACTTTCACCACTTTCAACATAGTCTGGAAGTCCTGGCCATGGCAATCAGAGAAGAAAAGGAAATTAAAAAGTACAAATTGGAAAAGCAGAAGTAAAACTGAGACTATTTGTAGATGATGTGTTACTAAACATAGAAAATCCTAGAGATGCCACAAGAAAACTACTGGAGCTAATCAATGAATCTGGTAAAGATACAGGATAAAAAATTAATGCATGGAAATTTCTTGCATTCCTATGCACTAACAACAAAATAACAGAAATCAAGGAAACAACACCACTTACCACTGAAACAAAAAGAATAAAACACCTAGGGAAAAAACCCTACCTAATGAAGCAAAGACCTGTAATCAAAAAACTATAAAATACTGATGAAAGAAACCAAAGATGATACAAACATATGGAGAAATATACCATGTTCTTGGATTGGAAGAATCGGTATTGTGAAAAGGAATATATTATCCAAAGCAATCTACAGATTCAGTTTAGCAACTCCTATCAAATTGCCAATGGCATTCTTCACAGAATTAGAACAAAAAATCTTACAATTTGTATGGAAACACAAAGACCCCAAAGAGTCAAAGCAATCTTGAGAAAGAAAAATGGAACTGGAGGAATCAGTCTCGCTGACTTCAAGCTATACAAAGGTACAGTAATCAAGATGGTATGGCAGTTGAATAAAAAAAGAAATATAGACCAACGATACAGGATGGAAAGTCCAAAGATAAACCCATGTACAAAGATAAACCCATAGGTCACTTAATCTATGGCAAAGGGGTCAGGAATATACAGTGGAGAAAAGACAGCCTCTTCAATAAGTGGTGCTGGGAAAACTGTACAGTTACAAGTAAAAGAATAAAATTAGAACACTTTCTGTCAGGAGCTGGCATGAGAGACCCCGCCCATGACAAGGTCTTGGCTCGAGGAGCTGGCACGCAAGACTGTCTAGACCTCCGGGGATTTCTTGGGGCCGACCCATCATCTACTTCTGGGCCTCCGTCTTTTCCTCTTCTGATGCTTGGTAGTCCTCTATGCCTTTTAAGAATTCTTCTGATTCCTGCTCAAATATCCCCCTTGTAACCTTTGCATGGCAGCGATACAGTCCCTGGGGGTGCATGGGTCCCTATAAACAGGCCAGGAATGAGGAAAATATTTTTACACAGAACATTCTACCCCTTCTGGCCCTGTTGGGGTTATAAATGTCAATTTAGAATTTGGAATGCTCAGGACTGCACAAAGCGCCCATGGCATAAAACTAAGTCTGCTAACAATAGGTCTAAATACTCTGCAAGCAAAATAGATACAGAGCACCTCACGAGTTTAGAAGGGCCCCTTAGGGAGAGATCTGGAGGGAGCTCATGAGATCCTTGGCCCTCAGGGTCACATACCAGTGCTTGCTGCTATGACTCCCTACCCTGTTTATGGTGTGCCTGGGAGTACACTAGGAGTAAACATAGACATAAAAGTAGATAACAAAATAAGTAAACATAGTATTAGTATGGAAAATTGTCTCTGCAGATGTATCGGGGTAGAGCCCAAAATCAGATACCATGCTACCTAGGGAGCCACAAAGTCTGCTCAGGACTTTGTTTCCCAAGATAAGGCTTGTTAATAGCTTTTACAGTTGACTAACTGCTACACAAATAAAGTCATTTTTCATGCCTTGTGGCCTTGATGTTTTCCTATTTGAATTGTTAAGAGTTATGCATGAAGGTACTGACTGTTCTGAAAGATGGTTTATGACTGCCTTCCTGGCACAATCTTATGAAGACAATCCCTCCTCCCTCTTTAGAATTATTGGTTTTAGGGTATATAAGCACTGATGTAAGAAAATAAAGTAGTCTTGATTCTGCATCCAACGAAGACTCGACTTGCTTTCTTTTCTTCTCTGATTCCGCTCATCCTGAGCGTATCCCTGTACTCTGCCGAGGCAGGACCCCGGCAACTTTCTAATACCATACACAGAAATAAACTCCAAATGGATTAAAAACTTAAAGACCAGATTCTATAAAACTCTTAGAGGAAAACATAGACAGAATGCTCTTTGACATAAACTACAGCAAAATCTTTTGATTTACCTCCTAGAGTAATGAAATTAAAAAAAAAAATAAACAAATGGGACCTAAGTAAATTTAAAAGTTTTTGTACACCAAAAGAAATCATAAACAAGATGAAAATATAACCTCCAACTTTCTCTCAATGGGAAAAGATGTTTGCAAACAAAGTATGGAAAAATGATTAATCTTCAAACTATAGAGACAGCTCATGAAACTAAGTATCAAAAAAAAAAAAAAAAGAAAAGAAACAACTCAAGCAAAAAATGGGTGGAAGACTGAGATAGATTTTTTCTCTTCAAAGAAGACACAGGTGGCCAAGAGGCACGTGAAAAGATGGTCAACACCTCTAATAATTAGAGAAATGCAAATCAAAGCTACAATGAAGTATCACCCCACACCAGACAGAATGACCATCTTCAAAATATCTACAAACAATAAATGCTGAAGAGGGTGTGGAGAAAAGGGAACCCTCCTTCACTGTTGGTGGGAATGTAAAATGATACAGTCACTGTAGAGAACAGTATGGAAGTTCCTTAAAAAAATTAAAAAGAGAACTAGCATATGATACAAAAATGCCACTACTGGACATATATCTGGAGAAAGCCATAATTCAAAAAACACATGTAGCACAACGTTCATTGCAGCACTATTTCAATAGTCAGGACATGGAAGCAACCTATATGTCCACTGACAGATGAATGGATAAAGAAGATGTGGCATATGAATACAAAGGGATATTGCTCAGCCATAAAAAGAATGAAGTGGAATCACTTGTAAGTGATGTGGATGCACTTAGAGTTGTCATAGAGTGAAGTAATCAAAATATAACGACAAATATATATTTGGGGCTTCCCTGGTGGCTCAGTGGTAAAGAATCCACCTGTCAATGCAGGAGAGATGGCTTTGATCCCTGGGTTGGGAAGATCCCCTGAAGAAGGAAATGGCAACCCACTCCAGTATTGTTGCCTGGGAAATCACATGGAAGAGGAGCCTGGTGACCTATAGTCCATGGGGTCGCAAAAGAGTTGGACACAACTTAGCAACTAAACAGCAATGCATATATATATAATCTAGAAAATATTACAGTGAACCTACTTGCAGGGTAAGAAAGAGATGCAGATGTAGAGAACAGACTTGTGGACACAGAGGGAGAAGAAAAGGTGGGAAGAATCGAGAGAGTAGCGTTGACATATATATGTTATCATGTGTATAATAGCTAGTGGAAGCTGCTTTACAACACAGGGAGCTCAGCTTGGTGCCCTGTGATGACCTAGAGGGGTTGAGATGGGAAGGATGGGGAAGAGTTCAAGAGGGAGGGGATATATGTATAGTTGATTCACATTGTTGTACAGCAGAAACTAACACAACATTGTAAAGTGATTATACTCCAACTAAAAAAATAACAACAACAAGCACACACACACAAAAGACAGAGATTACATGTGGAGTAATGAAAGTTTCATGTATAGTCAAGTACTGGAAGTTTTCAAGCAGAAACAGAAAGATAATCCAATACAAATCCATAGATAAGCCATCGACTGTTTCATTCCAATATATAAAATCCATTTCACATGAATGCTGATCTTCCATAATATGAAGAGTAGATGTACAGCTTGAAAAAGAAACATTTTGCACAATAGTGTGAAGTATATTTAAAAATTCTTCATTATGTTTCACATATTTGTTGACAAACTACTCAAATTTGAGTTACCTTTGGAATCTACATGAAGACAGGTATTCAATAATCTGTGTGGCCGTGGTTGTGGTAGGCATTATGGACACAGAGCTGAAGAACACAATGGAATCTTAACGAGGAGAATAAGCCTCATTGAACATATGTATGTGGTACAGATACAGAGGAATATTGCTCATCCATAAAAGAATAAAATAGTGACATTCACAGCAGCATGGATTGACCTAGAGATTATCATACTAAGACAAAGAAAAATATCACATGGTATCATTTATATGTGGAATCTAAAAAAATGATACAAATGAACCTATGTACCAAACAGAAATATACCACAGATAGAAAACAAACTCATGATTACCAAAGAAAAATGGTAGGGGGTGGAATAATTTAAGAGTTAGGGATTAACATATCCACACTACTATATATAAAATATATAACAAATAGAGATGTACTATATACCACATGGAATTATACTCAATGTTTTCTAATAAAGTACAAGGGAAAATAACTTGAAAAATTTTTGTATATGTATAACTGAGTCACTTTGTTGTATATCTGAAAATAACATTGTAAACTACTTTTCTTCAATTAAAAAAAAATCCTTCTATAATAAATGTGATGAATCTTATGATAAATGTGAATCCCCCAATTTTTCAGATCCAATGCTTAGGATAAATTTGAGAGTTGGAAAAAACATAAAGGGGAAAATCTTTTAGATATGAGGGAGCTCACAAGCTCAGTCAAGCTAGTTACAGAAATTGTAGGGAGGAGTTGAAGTCAAATAAGTGGAAATTCCAGGAAATAAATAGAAGGAGCAAGTTTGAATTCCACAATCTGATCAAAGAATCTCAATCAGTTCAGTTCAGTTCAGTTCAGTCACTCAGTCGTGTCTGACTCTTTGTGACCCCATGAATCACAGCACGCCAGGCCTCCCAGTCCATCACCAACTCCCGGAATTCACTCAAACTCATGTCCATCAAGTTGGTGATGCCATCCAGCCATCTCATTCTCTGTCGTCCCCGTCTCCTCCCACCCCCAATCCCTCCTAGCACCAGTCCATTCTAAAGGAGATCAATCCTGGGTGTTCATTGGAAGGACTGATGCTAAAGCTGAAACTGCAATACTTTGGGCACCTCATGCGACGAGTTGACTCACTGGAAAAGAATCTCAATGAAGACCTGCAATTTCTGGCTCTGAGGCTTTGAAGCCTTCAATCATGTGCCCTTCCTCAGTGGAAGACAAGTAACCCTTTTCTAGGTGGCGTTCTAAAGAAAGTGTTCAGAACCCTCTTTATGTCTTTGTTCCTCAGACTGTAGATGAAGGGGTTCAGCATGGGTGTGACCACAATGTACATCACTGACATTGTTGCAGTTGAATGTGAGCTGTGGGTAGCAGCAGAGCTAAGATACACTCCTAAGCCTGTGCAGTAAAATAAGGAGACAACTGAGAGGTGAGATGCACAGGTGGAGAATGCTTTATACTTCCCCTGAACTGATGAGATTCTATGTATAGAAGAAGCTATCTTAGAATATGAGTAAAGGATGCCAGCAAAGGGACCAACTCCTAGCAGTCCAGCAGCAAAGTACATTACCATGTCATTAAGAAAGTTGTCAGAACAGGCAAGTTGGATCAACAACTTGACCTCACAGTAATAGTGAGGGATTTTCACCTCTCTGCAAAAGGACAGCCTTAAGACCATTAAGGTTTGTAACAACGAATCCAGGACACTGATGATCCAGCTAACGAGAACCAAAATTCCACATATTTTGGAGTTCATGATGACCATGTAGTGCAGGGGGTGACAGATGGCCACAAAGCGGTCATAGGCCATCACTGTCAGGAGGAAGATGTCCAACCCTGCAAATAACATGAAGAAAAACATCTGGGTCATGCAGCCTTCATAGGTTATAACTTGGCTCTGTGTCTGGATGTTCCACAGCGTCTTAGGGATGGTGGTGGAGGTGAAGCAGATGTCTACAAAGGACAGGTTGGAGAGGAAGAAGTACATGGGGGTGTGGAGGTGGGGGTCTGCGCTGACGGTTAGGATTATGAGCAGGTTTCCAAACACAGTGATCAGGTACATGGAGAGGAAAAGTCCAAATATGAGATGCTGCAGTTCTGGTTTCTCTGAAAGTCCCAGAAGAAAAAATTCTGAATCTCTTGTTACATTTCTTGGTGCCATGTGATAGAGGTGACTACAAGGAAAACATTAATATTGTGATTTTTTTTTTTCACCAAATGGCATTAGCCACACAGTTGAAGTGCTACCATTTATAATTTTCTGTGGGATTTCCTGGTGGCTCAGATGGCAAAGAATCTGCCTGCAATGTGGGAGACCTGGGTTAGGAAGTTCCCCTGGAGGACGGCACGGCAACCCACTCTAGTATTCTTGCCTGGGAATCCCATAGACATAAGAGCCTGGCAGCTACAGTTCAAGGAGTTGAAAAAAGTTGGACGTGACTAAGCACAATATAATTTTCTGTCACAATATATTACCAATATTTTGTTCCTGGATTTGATCCACTTTAGGGAATTGTCTGTGCCTTCTCTAACTGGCAGACTTGTCATGCTTTTTACCTTTTTACTCAAGATGTCATGTATTCCACAGTTTTTTTTTTTTTTTTCTGTTCTTAACTTTGCCTGGAAAATCCCATGGATGGAGGAGCCTGGTAGGCTGCAGTCCGTGGGGTCGCTAAGGGTCGGACACGACTGAGCGACTTCACTTTTTACTTTCACACATTGGAGAAGGAAATGGCAACCCACTCCAGTGTTCTTGCCTGGAGAATCCCAGGGATGGGGGAGCCTGGTAGGCTTCCGTCTATGGGGTCACACAGAGTCGGACACGACTGAAGTGACTTAACAACAACAACAACAACAACAACTTTTCAAGTTAATTTTTTATTTAAATTAATTTATATGGTAGTACAATTGTTTTACTATTCCATAGTTTTAATGAGAAATTATTTCATTCTTTTGGGGAATATAAATTGACTTGGGCAATGTTCCAGGTGCCATCAAGGCAACAAGTACAGGATTCTGAGAAACAAAAAAACTCCTAAATTCCAGTTATAAAAGATCATATAAGCTAATTAAAAATATATGCAATATATGTAGCATGTCAGATGGCTGCAGTAGGTTTAAGGGACCAGGCAAAGAGGGTGTGTTATTTTTTGTGGCTTCAAGAAAAACTTGAAAATGCAGTTACCTTTGGTTAGAGACCTTAAGGAAGACAAAAAAAAAAAAGAAGAATATATCAGTAGAACTGTATTGTAGGCAGGCTATGCATTCAGAGCAGAAGTCTCTAGTGTATTTGTTCAAAAAATTCATGTTTTTTTAAAAAAGGAAACCAATTTGGGGAGATTAATGGACAGGAGGGAGAGTGAGGAGAAATGAAGTCAGAGGATGTTGAAAAAAACAAGGTGGACTTCTAGCTGATGCTAACTTTTCAAGGCACAAGGACCCCCTTATCCATACTATTTTCTCCTAGCACTTTATGAAATTGTTGCAAAGGTGACCTATATCTTTAAATGAATCCCTTCTTTTGACTGAATTCTGGCCTCTTTGTGTAAGAGTCATTTTGGAATATATGAGCTCAGTATCCTTGCTTTGAGGACATCTCACACTCCACAAGTCAGGGACAGAAACACACACACACACACACACACACACAGTACATCCTGGCTTCACAGGCTGTTACTAACATATCCTCTTCACCCCTAACTATCCTGATTAAGTTAGAGGTTAAAATAGCTCAAATTAATCAGATCAGGTTATATACATAAGGCACCCAGAACATCCAGTTTCAAATTTTCCAGGTTCAGTAAACTTGTGATTTGAAATTGGCATTGCTTTTTTATGACATGTATTAAACATAAATAAAGAATCGTTAAGTGAATATGTGTCTGTATATGAATCTATGTTCTTTCTCAAAACCTGTATATATATTTGGGCTCCCCAGTGTAATGGTAAAGAATCTGCCTCACAATGCAGGAGACTCAAGAGACATGGGTTTGAGCCCTGGGTCAGGAAGATTCCCTGGAGGAGGAAATGGCAACCCATTCCTGTATTCTTGCCCAGAAAATCCCATGGACAGAGGAGTCTGGTCAGCTACAGTCCATGGGGTTGCAAAGAGTTGGACACGACTGAAGTGACTAAACACACACACGTACATATATATATACATATATATATATGGAGAGAGAGAGAGAAGCAGAGACAGAGGGAGAAAGAGAGAGACACAGAGAAATATAGACACACACATGTAGAGAAAATGGACATCAGAGGGCATAAAGATCTAATAAGCTCAAATGGTCCCTGAGAGACTGTGGTCGAGAAAAACTCCTTTGGTTATGGTGAAATTTCATATTCTCTTATATTTCTTTAATGCCCAGAAAAATGATTAAAAAGATAAATAAATTAATCCAAAGAAAGAATAAAATAATATTATCTTTACTTTTTGATAGACGTATGAAATGTGTAGCCCAAGAGAAAAATAAAGAATGGGAAAAAATCAAAGCTTCAAAAGAGGATGCTTAAAACATACAATGAATAGAAAATGAAATTGGTCATTTTAAAAATCAGACAGAAGAACATGGTTTTCCTGTGCCTAATTCATATTTGTTTGAAGTACTGTTTGCAAAAAATGAAGCCTCTCTTCCTCTTTCTAACATTTTACAAAAAATTAAAGAGATTACAACCTCAGCATAAGAATAATGCCTTCATATCTAAATATATAAAATCTAAGGTGGGTATATCTTTTTGTCTTTTCATACTGTTCAGGAAATCAATCCTGAATATTCATTGGAAAGACTGATGCTGAAATTGAAGCTCCAAGACTTTGGCCACCTGATGTAAAGAGATGACTCATTAGAAAAGACCCTGATGCTGGGAAAGATTGAAGGTGGGAGGAGAAGGGGATGACAGAGGATGAGATGGTTGGATGGCGTCACCGACTCAGTGAACATGAGTTTGAGCAAGCTCTGGGAGATGGTGAAGGACAGAGAAGCCTGGCGTGCTGCAGTGCATCGGGTCGCAAAGAGCTGGACATGACTGACTGAACAACAACAAAGGGTGAGCACGAGCCCCTTAAATAAGGAAAAAGCTCAGAAGTAAGGCAATAAACATATTTAAGTAAATACATTTAAAATGTTATGGCCAAAAATATGCCCACAAGTCAACTGAACAAAAGTTATTTGTAAAAATAATTTGAAAGGTTGATAAATGTAGAAATGGACATATAATACATGGATGTGTGAGTAATAGGTAAATAAAAAGGTGACCAAATATATAAATCTTTGCTCTAACTCAGTGTACAGTTTAAGAAAGCCATAGGAAATCTCTTTCATATCATAGACCTAGGAAAACCTTAAAGATTTGTCATATTTTGGGGTGAGAACTTTTGAAATAGTAGCAAGGGTTTTCTTGAGTCTGAGTTTTCTGCAGAAATACAAAGTGTTACAGTATTTTAGAGCTTCCACGATAGCTCAGTTGGTAAATAATCTTCCTGCAACACAGGAGACCCCGGTTCAATTCTTGGGTTGGGAAGATCCCCTGGAGAAGGAAAGGCTACCATTCCAGTATTCTGGTTTGGAGAATACCATGAACTGTATAGTCCATGGGGTCGCAAAGAGTCGGACACGACTGAGCAACTTTCACACTTCACTTTAACCTCATTAGCATACTCCTTTTTACATCTTAATTTTTTTTCATGTATTTCACAGAAGACACTCTGACATATGTTTCCTATACTGTGAAATATGTGTACTGTAGTTGCAAGGATGTATTTGCAAGCATGCCTTGGTGTGGATACTTCTCATCAATTTGGAAATATGGTCAAATATCCAATCTTAGAAGTTAGAAAGAAATGCCTTCACTTTATTTTATACACTGCAAAACTAATACCCTATTTCTCTACTCCAGTTAATTAAGAAGATGCTATGTTCTACTTTTACTGGAAACACTTTAGGCCTCTCATAATTGGGCTTCCGGTTCCTATCATTTAGCAGGTATCACTGAGCATTGTCTTATTGAGTTCAGTGTTCACTTTTCTTTTTAGCATCATAAAGATACCCTGATATTTAATCAAGCAAGCCAACAACCACAGTGGACTCTGGGCTCTGGGCTGGGCTGAGCTGGTGTTCAGGTGATGTCAGGTAAGCATTTGAATTTCCTTCCTCTGACCTTTTCCATCAGTGTCTTTAGGGCTCTTGGACTCACCTGCCTGGGAACTCAGACAGCCTTTTGTGTGGAAATCTGAATCTCTTCCCGGGTGGCTGATGATGAAGACTGAAACTCTTTCCCCAGATAAGATAGCAGGAAGGGGTCACCCGTTGATCATTTAGTCAGATATAGGACTCCAAAACCACAGCTGTGTCTCATTCATGTTCAGGTTATACAGACTCAGGGAACGCAGCAGAGGAGATATTTACAGCTCAATATCTGCTCGTTGGGCTTCCCAGGTGACTCAGTGGTAAAAAGTCCACCTGCCCATGTAGGAGACATGGTTTGACCCCTGGATCTGGAACATCCCCTGGAAAAGGAAATGGCAACCCACTCCAGAACTGTTGCCTGGGAAATTCCATGGACAAAGGAGCTTGGTAGGCTATAGTTCATGGGGTCCTAACAATAGTTGGACATTACTTATCAACTAAACAACAATCTGCTCATTAGAAACATTTCCCTTGGGTTACAGCAACCTATTAACACTGGATTTCCCTGTGGAACTTGGTCTGGACAGAAAGAAAATTTTTTTTCTGGGTGATTTTCTGTTTCTCAGGAGAGCAGGTTATCAGCCCTGTGAGAATGAAGCAATTCTCTTGCATAGGTTCCTTGGTTCTTCAAAGCACTGACTTGTGGTGGGGGAACAGCCTAAGATATCCTTAGGAAATTATTACTCCCCTGTTTATTAGAGGACCAACTTTTCTCCTTTGATGTAAAATATTGAGCAGTGCACTTCCTCCCTTCCTGACACTTTTACTAAGTCTACTAGGAATTTCAGACCTGTTCCTGAAGTGAAGGGAAATTGAGTATGCTAAATTAGCTTTCCTGGTGGCTCAGACAGTAAAGAATCTGCATGCAATGAAGGAGACCTGCCTTTGATCCCTAGGTCAGAAAGATAGGACTTCATACTTATTTCTGAAGTGAAGGGGAATTGATTAGCTCCTAATTAAAAATATCTGTAAGTTTGTATTTTCAAGCACCATAACATACCTTAGCACACTAGAGGGATTATCTGATTTAATTTTCAGAGAACTACTTTCTACCAGGTAGCACTATTATAACTCCATCCTCCATTTCAGGTATAGGATTCAGAAGTATGTAACGTTCTGCTATATGTAATTTTCTGCTGAAAATGCAAGCCTATTTCAGGTTGGAGTCATGAATTGAATTCCATTAGGATGTTTCCAGTTCTCAAACTCTGGGCCATGGTTTTCCATCAGAGATGATTTTGCTCCTGGGGATATTTGGCAGTGTTTTAAAGGATGCTGCTAAAACCCCATAATAAACAGTATAGCACTTGACACAAATAATTATCCTGCCACCAGTGTTAACCCTGAGAAAGTGAGAAAACCCATTTTATACCAGCAATTCTTTTATATCCTTGCACATACAGGTCATCAGGGATTCTAATTCAAGTACAAATTCTGACCGACTAGGTCTGCAGTGAGCCCTAGGACCTCGCATTTCTAACAAGCTCCTGAGTGATGCTGCAGGTCCTGGTCTGTGGCCACACTTTAATAAGGTTAAGGTCCTATGTTACAGCATGACCTTCCCGAGTCAAAGATCTTGCCTGCCAATGCAAGAGATGGAAGAGACGTGGATTTGAGCCCTGGGTTGGGAAGATCCCTGGAGGAGGCATGGCAACCCACTCCAGTATTCTTGCCTGGAGAATCCCATGGACAGAAAAGCCTGGTGGACTACTGAGGCAATTTAGCACACACCATGTTACAGTAGGGTGTAGGTGATACTTTACATCTTCTGTACCCAATATCATTTTTGTATATAATTTTATAAGAAAAAGATTTTACTCACTGCAGTAGCTGTAATGCATTCTATGTTCACTTCTTCATATAACGGCTCTTGAATGACATCACATTATATATATCAGGAAAATCCTTTGTAGTAGGCAGAATAATGGTCTCAAAAAGCTGTCCACATCCTAATCCCAAGAACTTTTTAATATGTTAGCTTGTATAAGGGGGAATAAAGGTAGCAGGTAAAATACTTTTGATAATTCATTCTCTGCTGAGAAGATTAGCTTGGATTATCCGTTTGTATATGCAAAGGCAAAGACTGAAGGCAAAAGGAGAAGAGGTTGGCAGAGGATGAGATGGTTAGATAGAGTCACTGACTCAGTGGACATAAATTTGAACAAACTCTGGGAGATAGTGAAGGACAGGGAGACCTGGAGTTCTCCAGTCCATGGGGTCTCGAAGAGTCAGATACAACCTAGAGACTGAACAACATAAGTAATGGCAATGTTATTCTAAATGTGGAGGAGAGAAGAAGAAGAACAACTGTAGCCAGGGAGAACTTTGAAGATGCTGTGCTGCTGGCTTTGAAGATGCTGGCAGGACTATGACATAAGGAATGCAGGAGTCCACTAGAAGGTGATCTAGCAAGGCAGGTCGTTCTTTCCTGGAGTGTCCAAATGCACTCGGCTTTCACACACATTTGCCTTCAATCCAGTGAGAGGGAGAGCAACTTCTGTTCTCCAGAGCTTTAATTCTGCAGCCACTAGTATAGTAATTTGCCAAAGTTGCAATAGGAATGTAATATACACATTTATCCAATAACATATGGCTCATGGGAAATGATTTTAACCTTCTCAGTTTAGACATCTAGTTTCCCCTAGATCAAGGTATCTTGTGTTGAGGTCCCACATTAAGAGAAGAAGAAAATCAAAGTCAATTCAGGGATATTTTGCCCCATTTCTGATGAATTACAAGTCCTTAAATATAGATGTAGTTCTGACTTTGAGGCATTAAGGTATAAAATTCATATCAAAAGTAAAGTCACACATTCTCTTTGTGTCTTTTTGTCAACATTTCTACAATCTTTGATTTTTATCTTAAGCCTAACATTCATTATTTTCATTTCTTTACCATCCAACTCTCTTAAAATGTTTCCCTCAACATACTATATGGGATTATAAATGAATCTGTATGCATTTCCATACATGTATGTGAATGTGTTTATTTGAGAGAAAAATATATACAAAGAACACACAGACACACACCCCATACCCTTGAATGTCTTCTTTGGTCTACACAAAGAGTTTTACAGATTTCATTTTTTCTCACCATGTCCCTCAGAAGTTATGTTTCCTATCCCACATTAACTTATGAAGTAAGAAAACAGACATCAGGGAATCACATTTAAAACAAATTCATAATAAAGCAGTAAAACTTATTTTAGACTTTCTCAATTTGCATACAATGGAAACTGGCAGAATACAGTCTTAATTTTTAAATGACATTTTAATTTCTTCAATTTTTACACATTAAATGGATACAATATATTACATGTTGTTGTTTGGTTACTAAGCCATGTCCAGCTCTCTTTTGTGACCCCATGGACTGTAGCCTGCCATGCTCCTCTGTCCATGAGATTCTCCAGGCAAGAATACTGCGGTGGGTTGCCATTTCCTTCTCCAGGGGATCTATCTTTCTTACCCAGGCATTGAACCTGTGTCTCCTGCTTTGGCAGGTGGATTCTTTACCACTGAATCACTTGGGATGCCATATTAGATAAGGAAATGGCAACCCACTCTAGTATTCTTGCCTGAAGAATCCCATGGGCAGAGGAGCTTGGAGGGCTACAGTCCATGGGGTCACAAAGAGTCAGACACGACTGAAGTGACTAGCACGTTATATGCAATTATGTTTTAACAAACTTAGAATTAAAAAAACTTAGTGTCGGTGCCAGGGTGAGATGAAGCAAGAAGACCATTCATTTTTCTTTTGTTTAAGGCAAAGATTCCCAAGATTTCGATATTTTGTTTATGGATTTTGTCCCCTTTAGAGAATCTTCTTTATCATCTCTAATAGTGATTTCCCCTCAACATGTTGTGAATTCCACGGTTTTAATGAGACATTCTTTCATTCATCTGTAAAATATAAATTGAAATGTGACAACGTTCCATGTATTGTCTATGCAGGGAGTGTAGGGTGCTGAAAAACAAATGTTCTGTAATCTTTGCTTTTGTTTAAGGCAAAGATTCAATTCCTTCCCTTAAAAAATAGAGAGAACATAAAATGACTGACACAGACTTTACTATATAAAAATTATAAACACTCAGGCATTCTGCAAACATAATTGTATACATACATACGATATCTAAGTGGCAAACAGCAAACTTGATAAAAAAAATTTCAATTTTTAGTTTGAAAGAATAGAGTGAAAAACAGGAATAACAATGTGCTGAATTCACTATTTGAAAGGAAAGGAGTTGGTCAGGCAATTTTAAACAGAGGAAGTATCTAACCTGACAAATATAATCAGATTTACAGGGCATTTGTTCATTGTAAAGAAAGCAAATTCACACACCTATTTGCACATAAGGAATAATTTTTTTCATTTGAATGCCAAGAGAGGGAAGATACTTTGAAGTGTATGTTTCATGAACTGCCGTTGGTCTGGATCTTACTTATCATAGTCAAATATGCTCCTTCTTAAGAAAACGACCCTGCATCTCTGTACAAACCTCCCTTTGTCTCTACTCAAGTGAATTGCAGAAGTGCTTGGACTTAGGTGCAAGGTTTTACTGGAAGCACTTTAAACCTCCCATTTCCTCTTCTAATTGGGCTTCCATGTCTGTCTCCTTTTACGGTCAGCATTGCTCCTTGCATTGTTGAGTTCAATATTCCTTTTTATGTGTGGCATCATAAAATAAGGCATTAATTAATTAATCAAGCAAATGACCACAGTGATTTTGGCCCTAGATTAGTCTGGATTGCCTGTCAGGTGAACTCAGATATATGTTATTGCCTACCATTCCCTCTGACCTTCTGTAGTATTTACTGGACTCTTGGGCTCAGGTGGGTGGAGTCTCTGAGAAGAAGGTCTTATCATAGAGGTCCAAATTCCTCTTGGATGGTTGATGGTGGAGATAGAAGCTCTGTTTCCAGACAAGAAAGCAGGATGGGAGTCAAGCACTGGTCTCCCAGCCAGAGTTATGAGTCCATAAGCAACAACCATGTCCTGTTCATCCAAGGTTTGCACAGGCTGAGGGATGCAGCAGAGGAGATATTTATAGCTCCCTATGTCTGCTTGTTAGCACATTGCCCTCTTGTTATGCCAATCTCTAATAACTGATTTCCTTCTGGGATGCTGGCCTGGACAGATAAGAGAATTTTCCTGCTCATTCTCTGTGTCTAGGAGACACTGTTACAAGCCAGATTAATTCAGTGATTAATACACCTTCCATGATATCTCCTGTCTTCCATAACAATAAACCTTAAGGTCTCAGAACTTTAGCCCAACCCTGAGTTCAGTGTTAAGCTTAAGAAATCTGTTTTTATGTTCCTGATGAGAGCAAAATTAAATCTTGCTATTTGAGACAACATGATGGATCCAGATAGTACTTTACTAAGTGAAAAAAGTCATAAGGAGAAAGACTAACTTATATATGGAATATCATTTTTATTTGGAATAAAAAACACAAAACACATGAGTGAAAAAAAAAAAGCGGACTCACAGAAACAGACAACAAATGAATGTTTGACAGGGCAGAGAGTGATGATGGAGCAAAATAGGTGGTGGGGATTAAGAGATAGAAACATCCAGTTATAAAATAAATAAGCCATAGGGATACAATAAACAGCATAGGGAATATAGTCAATAATATTGTCATAATTTTGGGGACAGATGGTTATTGAACTGAACCAGTAGATCATTTCATAATGTATGCAAATGTCGGCTCACTATATATTATACCTGAAACTAACAATATTGTTTGCCAACTATAAATCAATTATAACACCATAACACAAAAAATCTCAAAATGGATTTAAGACCTGAAACTGTAAAACTTTTAGAGGAAAACAGGCACAACACTCTTTGACATAAATTGCAGCAAGATCCTCTTTGACTCATCTCCTTGAATAATAGAAACAAAAACAAAAATAAATAAATAAGCCAGGTGGCTCTAGTGGCAAAGAATCTGCCTGCCAATGAGGGGATGTAAGAAAATTGGGTTCATTACCTGGGTCAAGAAGATCCGTTGGAGGAGGGCATGGCAACCTACTCCAGTATCCTGGTCTGGAGAATCCTGTGAAAAGAGCTTGGCAGGCTGCAGTCCATAGGGTCACAAAGAGATGGACATGACTGAAGTGACTTATCACACACACAATTAAACTTAAAAGCTTTTGCACAGCAAAAGAAACTATAGAAAGTGAAAGTAAAGAAACTATGAACAAGATGAAAAGACAATCCTCAGAATGGGAGAAATTAATTGCAAATGAAGCAATTGACAAAGGATTAATTTATAAAATATATAAGCAGCACATGCAGCTCAATATCAGAAAAACAAACAACTCAATCAAAAAATGAGCAGAAGATTTAAACAGTTATTTCTCCAAAGAAGTCACACAGATGACCAATAAACACATGAAAAGATGCTCAACATTGCTCATTATTAGAGAAATGGAAATAAAAAATACAATAAGGTATCACTTTACACTTGCCAGAATGACCAGCATCAAAAAATCTGCAAACAATAAATGCAGGAGGGAGTGTGGAGGAAAAGGAACCCTCTGGCTCTGTTGGTAGGGATGTAAATTGAAAGTCACTATGGAGATCAACTTGCCAACATCCGCTGGATCATGGAGAAAGCAAGAGAGTTCCAGAAAAACATCTATTTCTGCTTCATTGACTATGCCAAAGCCTTTGACTGTGTGGATCACAATAAACTGTGGAACATTCTGAAAGAGATGGGAATACCAGACCACCTGACCTGCCTCTTGAGAAACCTGTATGCAGGTCAGGAAGCAACAGTCAGAACTGTACATGGAACAACAGACTGGATCCAAATAGAAAAAGGAGTATGTCAAGGCTGTATATTGTCACCCTGCTTATTTAACTTATATGCAGAGTACATCATGAGGAACGCTGGGCTGGAAGAAGCACAAGCTGGAATCAAGATTGCTGGGAGAAATATCAATAACCTCAGATATGCAGATGACACCACCCTTACGGCAGAAAGGGAAGAGGAACTAAGAAGCCTCTTGATGAAAGTGGAAGAGGAGAGTGAAAAGGTTGGCTTGAAGCTCAACATTCAGAAAACGAAGATCATGGCATCTGGTCCCATCACTTCATGGGAAATAGATGGGGAAACAGTGGAAACAGTGTCAGACTTTATTTTTTGGGGCTCCAAAATCACTGTTGATGCTGACTGCAGCCATGAAATTAAAAGATGCTTACTCCTTGGAAGGAAAGTTATGACCAACCTTGATAGTATATTAAAAAGCAGAGACATTACTTTGCCAACAAAGGTCCGTCTAGTCAAAGCTATGGTTTTTCCCGAGGTCATGTATGGATGTGAGAGTTGGACTTCAGTATCGCTGAAGAATTGATGCTTTTGAACTGTAGTGCTGGAGAAGACTCTTGAGAGTCCCTTGGACTGCAAGGAGATCCAACCAGTCCATTCTAAAGGAGATGAATCTCGGGTGTTCATTGGAAGGACTGATGCTAAGGCTGAAACTCCAATACTTTGGCCACCTCATGAGACGAGTTGACTCACTGGAAAAGACTCTGATGCTGGGAGGGATTGGGGGCAGGAGGAGAAGGGGATGACAGACAATGAGATGGCTGGATGGCATCACCGACTCGATGGACATGAGTTTGCCTGAACTCCGGGAGTTGGTGATGGACAGGGAGGCCTGGCGTGCTGTGATTCATGGGGTCGCAAAGAGTGGTACATGACTGAGCGACTGAACTGAACTGAGCCAACAAGGACCCGCTGTATAGCACAGGGAACTGTGCTCAGTGTTATATGCCAGCCTGCAGGGGAGGGGAGACTGGGGAGAATGGACACAATTATACGTATGGCTGAGTCCCTTCACCATTTGCTGAAACTATCGCAACCTTGTTAATTAGCTATACCCCAATGGAAAACCTTGGTCACCTCATGTGATGAGTTGACTCACTGGAAAAGACTCTGATGCTGGGAGGGATTGGGGGCAGGAGGAGACGGGAACGACAGAGAATGAGATGGCTGGATGGCATCACCGACTCGATGGACATGAGTTTGAGTGAATTCCAGGAGTTGGTGATGGACAGGGAGGCCTGGTGTGCTGTGATTCATGGGGTCGCAAAGAGTCGGACTGAACTGAACTGATGGAGAACAGTATGGGGATTCCTTAAGAAACTAAGAATAAAATTACCATTTGTATCAGCAATCCCACTACTGGGCACAAACCCTGAGAAAACCATAATTCAAAAAGACACATGCATCTTTATGCCATTGCAGCACTATTTAGGATAGCCAAAACATGGAAGCAACGTGGAAGTCTATTGACAGATGAATACTCAGCCATAAAAAGGAATGAAATTGAGTTAATTATAGAGATGGATTAATCTAGAGCCTGTTATACAGAATGAAGTAAGTCAGAAAGAGAAAAACAAATATCGTATATCAATGCATATATATGGAATCTCAAAAAATGGTTCTGATGAACCTATTTGCAGGGCAGGCATGGAGATGTTGACATAGAGAACATATTTGTGGACACAGTATGGGAAGGAGAAGTTGGGGTGAATTGAGAGAGTAGCCCATATACATTACCATATGTGAAATAGACAGCTAGGGAGAAGTTGCTGTGTAATGCAGGGAGCTCAACTTTGTACTTTGTAACAATCTAGAGGGGTGGGAGGGAGGTTCAAGATGGAGAGGACATATGTGTAATTATGGCTGATTCACACTGCTATATGTTAGAAACCAACAGAAAATTGTAAAACAATTATCCTCCAATTCAGTTCAGTCACTCAGTCGTATCCGACTCTTTGCAACCCCATGGACTGCAGCAGGCAAGGTTACCTTGTCCATTACCAGCTCCCGGAGTTTATTCAAACTCATGTCCATCGAGTCGGTGATGCCATCCAACCATCTCATTCTCTGTCGTCCCCTTCTCCTCCTGCCTTCAATCTTTCCCAGCATCAGGGTCTTTTCCAAGGAGTCAGTTCTTTGCATCAGGTGGCCAAAGTATTGGAGTTTCAGCTTCATCATCAGTCCTTCCAATGAATATTCAGGACTAATTTCCTTTAGGATGGACTGGCTGGAACTCCTTGCAGTCCAAGGGACTCTCTAGAGTCTTCTCTAAGACCACAGTTCAAAAGCATCAATTCTTTGCCACTTAGCTTTCTTTATAGTCCTATTCTCGCATCCATACATGACTACTTGAAAAAACCATAGCTTTGACTTGATGGATCTTTGTTGGCAAAGACATTTCTCTGCTTTTTAGTATGCTATCTAGGTTGGATATAGCTTTTTTTCCAAGGAGCAAGCGTCTTTTAATTTCATGGCTGCAGTCACCATCTGCAGTGATTTTGGAGCCCAAGAAAATAAAGTCTGTCCCTGTTTCCACTGTTCTCCCATCTGTTTGCCATGAAGTGGTGGGACCGGATGTCTCAAATGTTGAGTTTTAAGCCAGTTTTTAAACTCTCCTCTTTCACTTTCATCAAGAGGCTCTTTAGTTCTTAGATTGCTGCCATAAGGGTGGTGTCATCTGCATATCTGTGGCTATTGATATTTCTCTCTGCAATCTTGATTCTAGTTTGTGCTTCATCCAGCCCAGCATTTTGCATGATGTACCCTGCATATAAGTTAAATAAGCAATGGGACAATATACAGCCTTGAAGTATTCCTTTCCCAATTTGGAACCAGTCTGTTGTTCCATGTCCAGTTCTAGCTGTTGCTACTTGACCTGCATACAGATTTCTCAGGAGGCAGATAAGGTGGTTTGGTATTCCCATCATAAAGGCTCTTGAGTGTCACCAAGTAACATATCTCTGAAAAAGGTTTTATAGTAGGCTCAATAAAATCCCCTAAAACATAACTCACATCATGATACTCAGAAACTTGCAATATTGTGTTTTAAGAGCAAGGGAGGATTAAGGTAGTGGATATGATATGTTTGCTAATCAGTTGGCCCAAAGATAAAAGATTGGCCACGATTATTCAGGTACAAACTGCTGTAGTCAGCATGGTCCTCTGAATGTGGAAAAAGCAGAATCATTGAAATCATAGGGAGATTTGAATTGCTGCTGACCTTGAAGATGAAGGATGGGCCATGAACCAAGAAATGTTTGTGTTCAAGAAACTAGAATATGAAAGGAAATGGAGTCTCTCCTGGAAAACCCAGAAGGAACCCAGCCCTACAGAATCTTGACTTTAGCACTCTAATTGGGCTTCTGACTCCCAGAACTAAAGGTGGATATATTTGTTTCTTTTAAAGCCCTAGTGTAGTAATTTGTTATAGCATCAATAACAATATTTCACAGACATTTATCCAATAAAATACTTTTGGAGGAAACTAAATTTAAACTTTTCAGTTTCATTCTGTCTGTTTTCCCTGAGTAAGAACATTTTGTATTGAAAACCCAGTGTACATGGAAGAAAAAAAATCTACAGTTAATTTGGACAGTCTGCAAATGTGATACTGAGGATTTCTCATTTTATAAATGCAAATGTGGTCCTGACTCTGAATCTTTGAACATTAAGGTAGGAAAAGTAATTTGTTATTAAAATTTAGGAAAACTATTCTACTTCAAAACTTTTTGTCTAACTTTCTACACTTCAGTAATTTAATGTTAATTCACCTATAACAATTTTTATTTCTATCTTCTTCAATTTTTGATAAAAATTTTTCAACATAAATGAGACTATGGAATCTTTCTCTGTACATATATGGCTTTCAAAGTGGTGTTAGTGGTAAAGAACCCTCCTGCCAATGCAGGAGACATAAGAAGTGTGGGTTTGATCCCTGGGTTGGGGAGATCCCCTGGAGGAGAGTGTGGCAACCCACTCTAGTATTCTTGCCTGGAGAATCCAATGGACAGAGGAGCCTGGAGGGCTACAGACCATAGCGTCGCAAAAAGTCGGACATGACTGAAGGAACTTAGCCCACCTGCAGCCCATGTACATATATGTGTGTTTATTTATAAGAAAACTTTATATAAATACACATACATAAACACTACTAATTCATGAGATAGCTCTTGTACTCAAAAAAGTTTTCACACATTTAATTTATTCTTCATCACACTCTTCTGAATTAGGCTTATTGTTCCACATAAACATCAAAAATAAAGAATGTGAGGCTAAGGGATATACAACTTTTATTTTGATCATTATGTAACAATGAAATTAAAGCTTAGGTCCGTCTAGTCAAGGCTGTGGCTTTTCCCGTGGTCATGTATGGATGTGAGAGTTGGACTGTGAAGAAAGCTGATCGCCGAAGAATTGATGCTTTTGAACTGTGGTACTGGAGAAGACTCTCGAGAGTCCCTTGTACTGCAAGGAGATCCAACCAGTCCATTCTAAAGGAGATCAATCCTGGGTGTTCATTGGAAGGACTGATGCTAAAGCTGAAACTGCAATACTTTGACCACCTCGTGCGATGAGTTGACTCACTGGAAAAGACTCTGATGCTGGGAAAGGTTGGGGGCGGGAGGAGAAGGGGACGACCGAGAATGAGATGTCTGGATGGCATCACCGACTTTGTGGACATGAGTTTGAGTGAACTCCAAGAGTTGGTGATGGAGAGGGAGGCCGGGTGTGCTGTGATTCATGGGGTCGCGGAGAGTCGAACACGACTGAGCGACTGAACTGAACAGAACTGACACCTCCTTTAATTATATTGGACTTCCCTGGTGGCTCAAAGGAAAAGAGTCTGCCTGCAATGCAGGAGACCCGGGCTCGATTCCCGGGTCAGGAAGATCCCCTGGAGAAGGAAATGGCAACCCACTCTAGTACCCTTGCCTGGAAAATTCCATGGACCCTGGTAGGCTACAGTCCATGGGGTTGCAAGGAGTCGGACACGACTGAGCAACTTCACTTCACTTTTAATTATATTAATACATAAATAAACCTAGGCAGTATGTACTCAATTTTCATATGGTTCCTTTAATTCAGCAAATTGTACACCTTAAACGTGTGCTGTATATGTTTGCATTATACTTCAATCAATTAAATTAAAAGGAAAAAACATCTAATGATGCATGGCACAAGGTAGGACCTGGAACCAGGTAGCTGAGTTCCATTTGAATAAGAGTTAAGAAGACATATCACTAGGTAGAAAGCAAAATGTCATATGTGGATGCAAGTGCCAGTAACTTAAGGCAAGTCAAATTTGGTAAACTTTTGTTTTTGTAAACTAGATTAACCTATACATAGAGTGCTCTGCCGTGCTGTGCTAAGTGATTTCAGTCGTGTTCAACTCTTCGTGACCCCATGCGAGCCCACCAGACTTCTCTGTCCATAGGATTCTCCAGGCAAGAATACTAGAGTGGGTTGCCATGCCCTCCTCCAGGGGACCTTCTGGGCCCAGGGATGGAACTGTGTCTTTTACATCTCCTGCACTAGCAGGCAGGTTCTTTACTACTAGTGCCACCTGAGAAGTCCTATACATAGAGTACACTGACATAATTTGGCTCAAGCCAGTTGTATACAGTATATCCAGGAGGAGAAAATGGCAACCCACTCCAGGGTCTTTGCCTGGAGAATCCCATGGACAGAGAAGCCTGGCAGGCTACAGTCCATGAGGTCACAAAGAGTCGAACACGACTGAAGTGACTTAGCACAGTGCTATATAGAAGTCTCACAAAATATTATATATGAGCTATAAAAAGACGATGTAGTGGCTCACAGTTGACTATAGACTATGAATACCCAAGCATAGATCAGAATGACTGAAATATAAAATCTCAATTGGTAATTAAGTCATTATGTAAACCATGCCATTTGTGAAAGCTTGTTATGCAGGTTTAGGTGGCTGGTGTGTGTGTGTGTTAGTCACTCAGTCGTGTCCGACTCTGTGATCCCATGGACTGTAGCCCACCAGGCTTCTCTGTCTGTGGAATTATCTAGGCAAGAAGACTGGAGTGGGTAGCCATTCCCTTCTGCAGGGGAATCTTCCCAACTCAGGGATGGAAACTGAGTCTCTCGCATTGCAGGCAGATCCTTTACCATCTGAGCCACCAGCTAGCTGGTGAGATTTCACAAATGGAAGAGACTGTCTTAGAGGTCAGACACCAGCCAGAAGACCTCCACCCAGAGGCTGAGCTGCAAAATATCTCAAGAAGTCATTAAGAAAGTTGCTAGAATAAGCAAGTTGGATCACTGGGTTAATTTTACTGAAAAAGTGGGAATGTCCAACTCTACAGAATGGCAGTCATAATGCCATTAAGCTTTCCTAACAAGGAATTCAGGACACTGATGTTCCAGGACACCAGAAACAGCAGTTCAGGGAGCTGGGGTTTCATGGTGGCCATATAATGAAAAGGTGACAATTGCTACAAACTAGTCACAGGCAATCATGTTCAGGAGGGAGCTTTCCAATCCTCTAAAGTATATGAAACAGTACATCTGGGTGAAGCAGAGTTCAAAGGTTATAACTTAGCCTGAATATTCACTAGCATTTTGGGGATGGCGGTGGAGGTGAAACAAATGTCTACGACAGATATCATAACCCATTCATGGTTATGAGAAAATGAAGGCATGGGGTTTATCTCCATTATAGCAATAAGGGGAATCATATTACAGGTAGCAGTGAAAGCTGTCAAGCAGAAATAAGATAATTAAGTACAAATCGAAAAAGGTCAAACAATCCTTCACTACTATGTAAAAACCTTCCCTGACACATAAACACCAATCCTTCATATGCCAATGAGTAGTTACACAGCAAAATAAATATTTTGCATGGTGATACAATGTGTGAATTGCAACTCTGCTTCATCATATTGAAGGCTATAATTCTAAGGCCATGTTAGGTCAACCTGTTAAATAAAACTTGTCTGCAATGAAGACTTCCCTTTCAAAGATGTATTTGATAATCGTTTTGCCAGTGGCTATGGTAAGCATGGTGGTCACCCATCTAAGAAAGAACTGGATTCTAAAGAGGAGAATAAAAATCAATGAAGTTGCTCAGTTGTGTCTGACTCTTTGCAACCCCTTGGAATGTAGCCCACCAGGCTCGTCCATCCATGGGATTTTTCCAGGCAAGAGTACTAGAGTAGGTTGCCATTTCCTTTTCTGGGGGATCTTCCCGACCCAGGGATGGAACCCAGATCTCCCATGTTGCAGGCAGACGCTTTACCATCTGAGACACCAGGGAAGCCCAATATAAAAATCAATAGCCTGCTATAACTCACAGTACTATGTTACAGTCTAAGTGGGGAGAAAGAACAGTCAAGATAGTGATGCACAAGGAATATGAGGTATGAAAGTGAATATTGTGTCTTAGATTTCTCTCTATTGTAAATTTCCTTGGTCATCCAGTGTACTTTTTTGATAAGGTTAATGCAACTAATGACAATTCTTTTAGTAAAACAAAAGAAAAATACTTGATGTGGTATATGGCATTTGAGAAAAAGTACTTTTTAAAAATGGTAATTACCCTATATGCTTCCCATTTTCACTGATGGAGAAATTATACTGCTATGTTGTCAAATAGGCATATGAATAAATTTACTACCTCTTCCTCTTCAAAGGATCTCTATTGTCTCATTAGGCAAATGGGAATTTCCAAATATTTTTGATATATTGTTGAAATAAATTCAAAAAAGTAGAAAAAAAAATACAAAGGAGGAACTTCCCTGGTGGTTTGGTGGCTAACACTTTATGCTGCCAGTTTAGGGAGCCCAGTTTGATCCCTGGTCAGAGAGCTAGATTCCCACATGCCGCAACTAAGAGTTCACAAGCCTCAGTGAAGACCTGGCACAGCCACATAAATAAATACATCAATCAATGAATGAAGTCTCTCAGTCATGTCTGACTCTTTGCAACCCCATGGACTTTAGCCCACTAGGCTCCTCTGTCATATTAAAAAAAAAAATTGGAGGCTGACAGTCTGCAGGAAGCCTATGTGTCACCAATGGCCAGAGGATCTTCAAAGGCAAGGATGTTTCATGTTTCATTTTAAGCTGCTTGCTCTGTGCTGAAAAGTAATTGCCTGAGGGGAGAACAAGATGGCGGAGGAGTAGGTGGACGTGGAGTACATGTCTCTCCACGGATACATAAGGAATACACCTTCAGACACAGAAGTGCATGCAGAACATCAGCTGAGAGTGGACAGGAGTACCTGACCAGAGGAAAAGAATATATAGAACCATGCACAATACATCAGCAGCTGAACAACAGAGAGGCTGGCCCATCAAGCCCCTGACGCACTAAACTACAGAGTAGAACCCCACCCAGGGTGCCCCTTTAAGTGACTGACGTGCCAAACAACAGAGAAGGACCCCAGGCAAGGGAGCCCTCTAAGTGCCTGAACAGGTGGAACTACGGAGAAAGCTGGCCAAAGAGGCCTTCTGATCGCCAGCTACAAGAGGCTCAAAAAAAGACTCAGATAGGGCCTTAACTCCTATGGTGGAGGCAGTCTGTGTCCCTGCACACTTGGCACTGCCAGGGTCCCCGCAAGCCAAGCAGCTGTGCCACCTTCATGCTCGACTCTTACTGGGGCAGAGCTGCCACAGGCAAAAAAAAGTCCTGCGTCTATGTGTGCAGGTCGCTTTGGTAGTGTCCAATGCTTTGCGACCCCGTGGACTATGGCCTGGCAGGATTTTCTGTCATGGAGGAGGATTCTCCAGGCAAGAATACTGGTGCCTATTGGCCAATACTGGTTGCCATACCATTCTAGAGCACTATATTTCCTGCTGTCCTAGCAGCCAACTCCCCTGAGTACCTTGTGCTGCCAGAACCTCAGCACCCCAAGCAGCTGTGCCACCTCCACACTTGGCCCTCACAGGGGCAAACCCAAGTCCTCCAGGGCAGCCTCAGGTGCAAACCCCAGTGGACGACCCACATACAGAGGTGGAAATAAACTCGCAATTGAAACCCAGGGGCAGTGTTGCTAAGGAAGAAGACCCAAAACCCTACCACCAGCTGTACCAGCTGCAGATTAAGTCCACATAATCAACTAGGCAGACTCTGTGTCTATGGAATATATAAAAGGTCATTGAGAACTTCCAGAAAAGAAAAGGCACTAGTTCTGATAGCTGTGGACATTGGAGGCAAGAACACAGAGGAGTTTAGATTAGAATCTGCACTGCCCCCACAGCAGGTTCAGAGATCAGTACAGTGTTGGATGGCTTCCTAGGGAGGTGAGGTGGACTGTGCCTCCCAGAGAGGGAAAGGACCCTGACAGCAGTGACTCAAGAAAAATATTTATTATTCTTATGTTTTGACTTTCTCTGTAGATTCTTTTGGATTTTTTTCTCCCCCCCGCCCTGCTCTTATTTCCTACCTCTGTTGTAGTTGTCAATTTTATTGGCACTATAAGTTTTTGAGCTTTTTTTTTCTCTGTCACATTTTTATTGCTGTTATAAACCTCTGCCTCTACTTTGGACTGTTTTGATTTAGCTTATGGGTGTATATATATATGTGTGTGTGTGTGTGTGTGTGTGTGTGTGTGTGTATTCAGTCACACTTTTTATTGTTACTATAAACCTCTGACTCTTTGTCGGGCTTTTACAGTTCTGTGGAGCTTTCCTTTTTTTTCTTTTCTCTTTTGGAAATTTTAATTTTTTAAACCTATTATTATTATTTTCTACATTTATTTCTTTGTTTGCTTTTTCTATTGTTCTATTCCCCTTGCACTTAATCTTTAATGTATATAAATCTTCTTTATCTACCTCTGTTAAACTTTGCATATTTATTCTTTCTTTTCTTTCTTTTTTACATATTTGTTAGTTTTATTTTCATTGCTTTTCCCCCCAGTTGGCACCTTGCTCTAGTTTTGTTTTCCAGTTTGTGCTTTAACTAGTTTCGTTCTGGTATAGATATAATTTTTGGTTGCCTTTGTTCGCTGGGTCAATCTATCGTACTTTATTTTTGTTGGACTGTTTTGATTTTGCTTATGGGTGTATGTATATATGTGTGTGTGTATATTCAGTCACACTTTTTATTGTTACTATAAACCTCTGCCTTTTTGTTGGACTTTTACAGTTCTGTGGGGTTTTCCTTTTTTCTTTCTTCTTCCATTTTTTTTCTTTTCTAATTTTTATAGTTTTAATTTTTAAAGACCTATTATATTTTTACTACATGTATTCCTTTGTTTTCTTTTCCTGATGTTCTTTTCTCCTTTCATTAATCTTTAATGAATATAAATCTTCTTCATCTACTTCTATTAACTTTGCATATCTATTCTTTCTTTCCTTTCCTCTAAACATATTTGTTAGTTTTGTTTTCATTGCTTTATTCCCCACTTAGAACTTTGCTTTAGTTTTGTTTTCCAGTCTGTGCTTTAGTTAGCTTTGTTCTTAACTGCTAAATATAATTTTTGATTTACTTTGTTTGCCAGGTCAATCTACTGTACTTTACTTTGTCGGACTGTTTTCACTTTGCTTATGAGTGTATATGTAGATATGTATATTTCATTATTTTAATTATTATTTGCCTGATTTGTAACTGCCATTTGTCTGGGATTCATCTGTGGTTTCTCATTTTTGGATATTTGTTTTAATCTCACCTAATGTCATATCAAACAACTTGTGGAATCTTTGTTCCCAACCTGAGATCAAGCCCTGAGCCTTTGGAATGGGAGCACTGAATCCTAGACTCTACATTACCAGAGAACTAACCCTAGGCAGTATCAGATAGTGAGAACTCACACAAAGGAAACCACTTGAATACAAGACCCAGCATCACTCAACTACCAGTAGTACCCTGTGCAGGACACCTCATCTAAATAACAAACAAAACAAAAATACAAACCCAATCATGAGCAGACAGGATTACTGCCTCACTCAGGCTTGCTGATCAGAGGAAAAACAAGCAAACAAAAACTCAGCACAAATCTCACTCTATAGGAAGCTCACACAAACCACTGGACCAGCCTTAGGAAGGCAGAAACCAAAAGGAAGAAAGAATTGAAACTTGAAGCCCGGGAAAAGAAAACCTTAAACACAAATCATAGAAGAAATAAAAAAAGAAATCAAAATATGCATAGAAATGAATGAAAACGAAGACAACCCAAAACCTCTGGGACACTGTAAAAGCAGTGCTAAGGGGAAGGTTCATAGCAGTAGAGGCATACCTCAAGAAACAAGAAAAAAGTCAGCTAAATAACCTAACTCTACACCTAAAGCAAATAGAAAGGGAAGAAATGAAGAACCCAAGGGTTAGTAAAAGGGAAGAAATCTTAAAAATTAGGGCAGAAATAAATTCAAAAGAATCAAAAGAGACCATAGCAAAAATCAACAAAGCCAAATGCTGGTTCTTTGAGAGGATAAATAAAATTGACAAACCACTAGGCAGACTCATCAAGAAGCAAAGGGAGAAAAACCAAATCAATAAAATTAGAAATGAAAAGGGAGAGATCACAACAGACAACACAGAAATACAAAGGATAATAAGAGACTACTATCAGCAATTATATGCCAATAAAATGGACAACTTGGAAGAAATGGACAAATTCTTAGAAAACTACAACTTTCCCAAACTGAACCAGGAAGAAATAGAAAATCTTAACAGACCCATCACAAGTATGGAAATTGAAACTGTAATCAGAAATCTTCCAGCAAACAAAAGCCCAGGTCCAGATGGCTTCACAGCTGAATTCTACCAAAAATTTAGAGAAGAGCTAACACCTACCCTACTCAAACTCTTCCAGAAAATTGCAGAGGAAGGTAAACTTCCAAACTCATTCTATGAGGCCACCATCACCCTAATACCAAAACCTAACAAAAATGCCACAGAAAAGAAAACTACAGGCCAATCTCACTGATGAACATAGATGCAAAACTCCTTAACAAAATTCTAGCAATCAGAATCCAACAACATATTAAAAAGAACATACATCATGACCAAGAGGGTTTTATCACAGGGATGCAAGGATTCTTCAATATCTGCAAATTAATCAATGTAATACACCACATTAACAAACTGAAAAATAAAAGCCATATGATTATCTCAATAGATGCAGAGAAAGCCTTTGACAAAATTCAAAATCTATTTAAGATAAAAACTCTCCAGAAAGCAGGAATAGAAGGAACACACCTCAACATAGTAAAAGCTATGTATGACAAACCCACAGCAAACATTATCCTTAATGGTGAAAAATTGAAAGTATTTCCCCTAAAGTCAGGAACAAGATAAGGGTGCTCACTGTTGCCACTACAATTCAACATAGTTTTGGAAGTATTGGCCACAGCAATCAGACCAGAAAAAGAAATAAAAGGAATCCAAATTGGAAAAGAAGAAAGAAAACTCTCACTATTTGCAGATGACATGATCCTCTACATAGAAAACCCTAAAGACTCCACCAGAAAATTACTAGAGCTAATCAATGAATATAGTAAAGTTGCAGGATATAAAATCAACACACAGAAATCCCTTGCATTCCTATACACGAATAATGAGGAAATAGAGAAATAAAGGAAACAATTCCATTCACCATTGCAATGAAAATAATAAAATACTTAGGAATATATCTACCTGAAGAAACAAAAAACCTATATATAGAAAACGATAAAACACTGGTGAAAGAAATCAGAGAGGACACTAATAGATGGAGAAATATACCGTGTTCATGGATCGGAAGAATCAATTTAGTGAAAATGAGTATAATAAACAAAGTAATCTATAGATTCAATGCAATCCCTGTCAAGCTACCAACGGTGTTTTTCACAGAGCTAGAACAAATAATTTCACAATTTGTATGGAAATACAAAAAACCTCGAATAGCCAAAGCAATCTTGAGAAAGAAGAATGGAACTGGAGGAATCAACCTGCCGTACTTCAGGCTCTACTACAAAGTCACAGTCATCAAGACAGTGTAGTACTGGCACAAAGACAGAATTATAGATCAATGAAACAAAATGGAAAGCCCAGAGATAAATCCAAGCACTGATGGACACCTTATCTTTGACAAAGGAGGCAAGAATATTCAACGGAGAAAAGACAATCTCTTTAACAAGTGGTGCTGGGGAAACTGGTCAACCACTTGTAAAAGAATGAAACTAGAACATTTTCTAACACCACACACAACAATAAACTCAAAATGGATTAAAGATCTAAACGCAAGACTAGAAACTATAAAACTCCTAGAGGAGAACATAGGCAGAACACTCTCCGACATAAATCACATCAGGATCCTCCATGACCCACCTCCCAGAATAATGGAAATTAAAGCAAAAATAAACAAATGGGACCTAATTAAAAGCTTCTGCACAGCAAAGGAAACTATAAGCAAGGTGAAAAGACAGCCTTCAGAATGGGAGAAAATAATAGCAAATGAAGCAACTGACAAAGAATTAATCTCCAAAATATACAAGCAGCTCCTGCAGCTTAATTCCAGAAAAATAACGACCCAATTAAAATATGGGCCAAAGAACTAAACAAACATTTCTCCAATAAGACATACAGATGGTTAGCAAACACATGAAAAGATGCTCCACATCACTTATTATCAGAGAAATGCAAATCAAAACCACAATGAGGTACCATTTCACACTAGTCAGAATGGCTGCTATCCAAAAGTCTACAAGCAATAAATGCTGGAGAGGGTGTGGAGAAAAGGGAACCCTGTTACACTGTTGGTGGGAATGCAAGCTAGTTTAGCCACTATGGAGAACAGTGTGGAGATTCCTTAAAAAACTGGAAATATAACTGCCATACTACCTAGCAATCGCATTCCTGGGCATACACACCAAGGAAACCAGAATTAAAAGAGACACGTGTACCCCAATGTTCATCGCAGTGCTGTTTATAATAGCCAGGACATGGAAGCAATCTAGATGTCCATCTGCAGACGAATGGATAAGAAAACTTTGGTACATATACACAATGGAGTATTACTCAGCAATTAAAAAGAATACATTTGAATCAGTTCTAATGAGGTGGATGAAACTGGAGCCTATTATACAGAGTGAAGTAAGCCAGAAAGAGAAACACTATTACAGTATACTAATGCATATATATGGAATTTAGAATGATGGCAACGATAACCCTGTACACGAGACAGCAAAAGAGACACAGATGTATAGAACAGTCTTTTGGACTCTGTGGGAGAGGGCGAGTGTGGGATGATTTGGGAGAATGGCATTAAAACATGTATATTATAATATGTAAAATGAATCGCCCGTCCAGGTTTGATGCATGATACAGGATGCTCGGGGCTGGTGCACTGGGATGACCCTAAGGGATGATATGGGGAGGGAGGTGGAAGGGGTGCTCAAGATGGGGAAAATATCTACAGCCAGGGCGGATCCATGTCAATGTATGGCAAAACCAATACAATATTGTAAAGTAAAAAAAAAAAAAAAAAAAAAATATATATATATATATATATATATATATTGAGGACCACAGTAAGTTTTAAAATAATGGTAAGGCAGAGAAATACTAAACAATTGAAGGAACAAACTAGAAGCACAGAAGTCCAAATAAATGAAGAGGAAATAGATAAAGTACCCGAAATAATTTTTCAGAAAAACGATAGTAAAGGTGATCAAAAACCTTGAAGAAAACATGGAGAAAATGCAAGAATCAATTTACAAAGACCTAGAGTTTGAGTGAACTCCGGGAGCTGGTGATGGACAGGGAGGCCTGGTGTGCTGTGATTCACGGGGTCGCAAAGAGACGGACACGACTGAGCGACTGAATTGAACTGAACTGAACTGAGAAGAATTAAAGAATAAACATACAGGGACAAACAAGACAATTACTGAAATTAAAAATACTCTAGAAGAAATCAATAGCAGAGTATCTGAAGCAGAAGAACGAATCAGTGAGCTGGAAGGTAAAATGGTGGAAATAACTCCTGAAAGCAGAATAAAGTAAAAAGAATGAAAAGAACTGAGGATGGTCTCAGAGACCTCTGGGACAACATCAAACTCACAAGCATTTGAATTATAGGGGTCTCAGAAGAAGAATAGAAAAAGAAAGGCTATGAGAAAATTTTTGAAGAGATTATAGTTAAAAATTTCCCCAACATGGAAAAGGAAATATTCAATCAAGTCCAAGAGACACAAAAGAGTCCCATACAGGATTAAATCCAAGGAGAAGCACACCGTGACACATACTAATCAAACTAACAAAGACTAAACACAAAGAAAGAATATTAAAAGCAGTAAGGGAGAAACAACAAGTAACATACAAAGGAAACCCCATACGTTTAACAGCTGATCTTTCAGCAGAAACTCTTCAGGCCAGAAGGGAATGGCAGGTTATATTTAAAGTATCGAAAGGGAAAAATCTACAACCAAGATTACAGTACCTGGCAAGAATCTCATTCAAAATTGATGGAGAAATAAAAAGCTTTTCAGACAAGCAGAAGTTAAGAGAATTCAGTACCACCAAACCAACTTTACAACAAAGGTTAAAGAAACTTATATAGTCAAGAAATAGAACAGAAGAAAAAAGATCTACAAAGTCAACCCCAAACAATTAATAAAATGGCAATAGAAACATATATATCAATAATTACTTTAAATGTAAATGGATTAAATGCGCCAACCAAAAGACCGAGACTAGCTGAATGGATACAAAAACAAGACCCATATATATGCTATCTACAAGAAACCCACTTCAGACCTAAAGACACATAGAGACTGAAAGTGAGAGGATAGAAAAATATGTTCCATGCAAATGGAAAGCAAAAGAAAGCTGGAGTAGCAATCCTATTATCAGAAAAAATAGACCATTAAATAAAGAAGATTACAAGAGATAAGGAAGGACATTACATAATGATCAAGGAATCAATCCAAGAGGAAGACATAATAATTGTAAATATCTATGCACCCAACATAGGAGCACCTCAATATATAAGACAAACACTAACAGACATAAAAGGCGAAATTGACAGTAACACAATATAAGTAGGAGAATTTAACACCTGTCACACCAATGGATAGATAATCAGAACAGAAAATTAATAAGGAAACACAAATCTTAAATGATACATTAGATAAAATGGGTCTCATTGATATCAGGATATTCCATCCAAATGTAGAAAAATACACCATCTTCTCAAATGCACATGGACCATTCTCCAGGATAGACCACATCATCGGTCACAAATCAAACCTAAGGAATTTAAGAAAACTGAAATCATATCAAGAGTCTTCTCTGAACACATTATGAGATTAGATATCAATTACAGGAAAAAAACTATAAAAAACACAAACACATGGAAATTAAACAGCATGTTTCTAAGTAACCAGCATTACTGAAGAAATCAAAAGGGAAATAAAAAAATTTCTAGAAACAAACGACCATGAAAACACAGCAACTCAAAACCTATGGGATGCAGCAAAAGTAGTTCTAAGAGTTAAGTTTATAGCAATGCAATCATACCTCAGGAAACAAGAAAAACATCAAATAGACAACCACCTTTACACCTAAAACAACTGGAAAAAGAAGAGCAAAAAAATCCCTAAAATTAGTAGAAGGAAATAAAAAATAAATTAAGAAGGAAAGAAATAAATGAAGAAGGAAAGAAATAATAATAAAGATTAGTACAACTAAAAGCTGGTTCTTTGAGAAGATAAAGAAAATTGACGAGACTTTAACCAGACTAATCAAGAAAAAAAGAGAGAAGAATAAAACCAACAAATTAGAAATGAAAAAGGATAGATTACAACAGACAATGCAGAAATATAAAGGATTATAAGACACTATTATGAGCAACTGTGTGGCAATAAAATGGACAACCTGGAAGAAATGGACAGATCCTTAGAACAGTTTAATCTTCCAAGATTGAACCAGGAAGAAATAGAAATTATGAATTATAAGCACTGAAATTCAATTTCAAGCACTGAAATTGAAGCTGTGATCAAAAATCTCCCAAAAAACCCAGAAGCCCAGGACCACATGGCTTCACAGGAGAACTCTATCAAACATTTAGAGAAGAGCTAATGCTATCCTAAAACTCTTTCAAAAAACTGCAGAGGAAGGAACACTTCCAAACTCATTCTATGAGACCACCATTACCCTGATACCTAAACCAGACAAAGACAACAAAAAAAGAAAACTACAGGCCAATATGACTGATGAACATAGATACAAATATCCTCAACAAATTTTAGCAAACAAAATTCAACAACACATCAAAAAGCTCATACACCATGATTGAGTTGGGTTTATTCCAGGGATGCAAGGGTTCTTCAATATATCCAAATCAATCAAATGCGATACATCATATTAACAAATTGAAAGATAAAAACCATATGATCATCTCAATAGATTCAGAAAAAACCTTTGACAAAATTCAGCACCCATTTATGATCAAAACTCTTCAAAAAATGGGCATAGAAGGAACCTACCTCAACGTAGTAAAGGCCATATATGATAAGCCTACAGCAAACATTATTCTCAATGGTGAAAACCTGAAAGCATTACCCCTAAGATCAGGAACAAGACAAGGGTGTCTACTTTCACCAGTATCATTCAACACAGTTTTGGACGTCCTAGCTACAGCAATCAGAGAAGAAAAAGAAATAAAAGGAATCCAGACTGGAAAACAAGAAGTAAAGCTCTCACTGTTTGCAGATAATATGATCCTGTACATAGAAAACCCTAAAGAGAGTATCAGATAATTACTAGAGCTAATCAGTGAATTTAGCAAATTTGCAGAGTACAAAGTCAATACACAGAAATCACTTGCATTTCTATATAGTAACAATGAAAAATCAGAAACAGAAACTAAGGAATCAATCCCATTCACCATTGCAACAAAAAGAATTAAATATCTAAGAATAAACTTACCTGAGGAGACAAAAGAACTGTATAAAGAAAATTATAAGACACTAATGAATTAAATAAAGGCAACATAAACAGATGGAGAGGTTTTCTATGCTCCTGGGTAAGAAGAATCAATATTGTGAAATTGACTATACTACCAAATGCAATCTACAGATTCAATGCAATCCCTATCAAATTATCAATGGCATTTTTCACAGAACTAGAACAAAAATTACACAGTTCATATGGAAACACAAAAGATCCCAAATAGCCAAAGCAGTCCCGAGAAATAGAACGGAGCTGGAGGAATCAATCTTCCTGACTTCAGATGATACTACAAAGCTACAGTCATCAAGCCAGCATGGTACTGGCACAAAACCAGAAATACAGACCAGTGGAACAAGATAGAAAGCCCAGAAATAAACTCTTGCACCCTATTTTTGACAAAGGAGGAATGGGGCAAAGACAGCCTCTTCAATAAATGGTGCTGGGAAAACTGAACAGCTGCATGTAAAAGAATGAAGTTAGAACACTTCCTAACATCAAATACAAAGATAAACTCAAAATGGATTAAAGACCTAAATGTAAGACCAGAAGCTATAAAACTCTTAGAGGAAAACAGGCAGAACACTCGATGACATAAATCAAAGAAAGATCCTATATGACCCACCTCCTAGAGTAATGGAAATAGAAACAAAAGTAAACAAATGGGACCTGATTAAGCTTAAAAGCTTTTGCATGGCAAAGGAAACTATCAGCAAGGTGAAAAGACAGCTCTCAGAATGGGAGAAAATAATTGCAAATGAAACAACTGACAAAGGATTAATTTCCAAAATATACGAGCAGTTCATACAACTCAATGCCAGAAAAACAAACAACTCACAAAAAATGGCAAAAGTACTTAAACAGACATTTCTCCACAGAAGACATACAGATGGCTAACAAACACATGGAAAGATGCTCAACATCGTTCATTATTATGGAAACGAAAATAAAAACTATAGTGAGATATCACCTCACATCGGTCAGAATGGCCATTATCAAAAAGTCTACAAACAATAAATGCTGGAGAGGGTGTGGAGAAAAGGGAATGCTCTTGCACTGTTGGTGGGAATGTAAATTGATACATTCCCTCTATGGAAGACAGTATGGAGATTCCTTAAATATCTAGGAATAAAACCACCTTATGACCCAGCAATCCCACTTCTAGGCATATACCCTGAGGAAACCAAAATTGAAAAAGACACATGTATCCCACTGTTCATTGCAGCACTGTTTACAATAGCTAAAACATGGAAGCAACCTAGATGTTCATTGACAGATGATTGGATGAATACATTGTAGTACATACCCACAATGGAATATTACTCAGTCATAAAAAGGAATGCATTTGAGTCAGTTCTGATGAGGTGGATGAACCTAGAACCTATTATACAGAGTAAAGTGAATCAGAAAGAGAAAGATAAATATTATAACACATATATATGGAATCTAGAAAAATGGTACTGAAGTATTTATTTACAGGTCAGCAATGGAGAAACAGACATAGAGAATAGACTAGTGGACGTGGGGAGAGGGGAGGAGAGGGTGAGATGTATGGAAAGAGTAACACGGAAACTTACTTTGCCATATGTAAAATAGATAGCCAATGGGAATTTGCTATATGGCTCAGGAAACTCAAACAGGGGCTCTGTATCAACATAGAGGGATGGGATGGGCTGGGAAATGGGAGGGAGGTTCAAAAGGGAGGAGATATATGTATACCTATGGCTGATTCATGTTGAGAATACAATAAAATTCTCTAAAGCAATTATCCTTCAATAAAAAAATAAATTAAAAAAATATAAAACAAGGGGAAATTTGCTGGATATCAAAGGAAGAAGAAAGCTTATTAAAATGAGCTACAAGTTAAGACAGAAAAGTTGAAATCAAAGAGGTGGAAATTCAAGAAAATAAAAGTAGTAAGTTCTGCTTTCATAGTCTGATCAAACAGTCACCATATCTGACTCCGAGGTTTGACCTCTTCAATCTTGGGTGCTTCTTCAGTTTTACAACAATTGGCCTTTATATATTTCCTTTCACAAACAATGCTTTCAGAGCCCTCTTCATGTCTTTATTCCTCAGGCTGTAGATGAAGGGGTTCAGCATGGGTGTGATGACTGTGTACATCACCGAGGCCGTTGCACTTGAGTGTGCATTGTGGGTAGCTGCAGAGCTAAGGTACACTCCAAGCATCGTACAATAAAATAAGGAGACAATGGTGAGGTGAGATGCACAGGTGGAAAATGCTTTATATTTCCCCTGAGCAGATGAGATTCTGCATATAGAGGAAACTATTTTCGAATATGAACAAAGGATACCAAAGAAGGGACCACCACACAGCAGGACAGCTGCAAAATACATCACTATGTTATTAAGAAAGGTGTCAGAACAGGCAAGTTGGACCATATGATTGAGTTCACAGAAAAAGTGGGGAATTTCAATGTTTGTGCAGAAGGACAGTCGCAACACCATTAAGCTTTGTGATAAGGAATTCAGGACACTTATAATCCAGGACATCAGCACCAGCAGTCCACAGAGCTGGGGATTCATGATGACTGTGTAGTGGAGAGGTTGACAAATGGCCACAAAGCGGTCATAGGCCATCACGGTCAGGAGGAGGATGTCCAACACTGCAAAGAGGATGAGAAAATAAATCTGTGTGATGCATTCTTTATAGCTGATAACTTTGCTTTGTGTCCAGATATTCCACAGCATCTTTGGGATGGTGGTGGAGGTGAAACAGATGTCTACAAAGGACAGGTTGGAGAGGAAGAAGTACATGGGGGTGTGGAGGTGGGCGTCTGAAGTGATGGCCAAGACGATAAGCAGGTTTCCAAATACAGTGATCAGGTACGTGGAGAGGAAAAGCCCAAATATGAGGGGTTGTATTTTTACTTCCTCTGAAAGTCCCAGAAGGAGAAATTCTGTAATTTGTGTATCATTGTCTGGTTCCATGCAGGAAGGTGACTTCTGGAAAAGAAGAGGTATAACATGGATAATTTTCATACAAACTTGTGTTCCTCACATGTTCAAAATGGTGTTTCAAATTTACGTTTTGTCATCAAATATTAATTTGATATTTTGTGTATTTTGTATAGTCCCATGGAGGTATCTTTGTGCCCCACATAATGTGAAAAATTTTCCCAACCAGCTTTTACCAGAAGGGTCATGAGTTTTGCACTTTTAATGAGAATTTCATAGTGTAATTCAAGAATATAATCAAAGTCTATCACTTTTAAGCACTGTCTAGGCAATGAGTACAAGGTGCTAAAAAAAAAGTCCCCACAGTCTCATTTCAATCATAGAGAATGACTATATGGTGGGAATGTAAGTCGATATAGCCACTATGGAAAATAGTATAGAGATGTCTTAAAAAACACTAGGAATAAAACTACCATATGACCCAACAATCCCATGACTGGGTATATAACCTGAGAAAGCTAGAAATCAAAACAACACATGTACCCCAATGTTTATTGCAGCAGTATTTATAATAGCCAAGATATGGAAGCAACCTAGATATCCATGGACAGATGAATGGATAAAGAAGTTGTGGTATATATACACAATGAAACATCATTCAGCCATAAAAAGGAACTCATTTGAGTCAATTGAAGGGAGGTGGACGAATCTAGAGCCTGTTATACAGAGTGAAGTAAATCAGAAGGAGAAAAACAAATTTGCACATTTGATGCACATATATAGAATCTAGAAAAATGATACAGATGAACCTGTCTGAGGTGTAGGAATAGAGATGCAGATGTGGAGAATGGACTTGTGAACACATCAGGGGAAGCAGGGGGATGAATTGAAAAAATAACATTAACATCTATATACTACCATGTGTAGAATAGCTAGCTAGTGAGAAGCTGCTGCATGACACAGGGAGCCCTGCCTTGTGCTTGGTGATGACCTAGATGGGTGGGGCGGGGTGGGGTGAGAAGGAGGCTCAAGAAGGAGGTGATATATGTATACTCCTGGCTGATTCACATTATTGTACAGCAGAAACTAGCACAACATCATAAAGTAATTAAAACTGAAAAAATGAATCAGGACATAAAAAAAGAGAATGACTATTTAAACAGACCGTAAAATTATATATCATCCTATGTTGACAGATTCTGTGATGAAACTAACAGGCTCAAAGGAGAGATTGGGTCTATGTGGGGACATGTGTGCCCAGCAGAGGGAACGGCCAGGGCAAAGGCCCTGAAGAAGGTGCTTGTTTCCTGTGCTCAGTTCAAAAAAAGAGAATCAGTGTTGCAAGTGAATGAACCTGATAAAGACTGAGAAGAGGTGGTGTCACACATTTTGAGGAGGGAGGTGGTCTCTCTGCCACTGCTGAAACCCCAGGGCACAGGTATTTCCTGTTCCATACTACAACTTGCATTTTATTCATCTTGTTGCCAAAGGGTCCCCAGGGGACTCCTCTGGTGATCCAGTGGCTAAGAGTCTTGCTTACAATGCAGGGGGTTCGGGTTTGATCTCTGCTCAGGGAACTAGATCCCACATGAGACAACTAAGAGTTCACATTCTGCAATTAAAGATCTCATAGGCTACAAAGAAGATCATGCACAGCCAAGTCAATAAGTCAATCAGTTAGTCAATATTTTAAAAAAGAAACAACTCTCCTCCTTAGTATCTCCTCTGTTTGAGTTCTGGTCCCAGGACTGTAAGAATCATCTTGGATTGTATGTGTCCTGGTACTCTTGTTCTGAAGACTGGTCACACTCCACAAGTCTCTCTCTCACACACACATACCATGACCTCCAGCACTGCGGTATTTCCATGTCTTTCTCAGCCACCGCCTTCCTGGTTACACTTTGTTGTTGCTGTTTTTCAGTTGCTAAGTCCTGCCCGACTCTTTGCAACCCCATGGACTGCAGCACACCAGGCTCCCTGGACTGCAGCACACCAGGCTCCCTGTCCTTTACTGTCTCCTAGAGTTTGCTCAAGTTCATATCCATTGAGTCGGTGATGTTATCTAGCCATCTCATCCTCTTCTCCTTTTGTCTTCAATTTTTCCTGGCATCAGAGTCTTTTCCAATGAGTTGGCTCTTCAGGTCTTCAAATAGCCAAAGTATTGGAGCTTCAGCTTCAGCAATAGCCCTTCCAGTGTATATTCAAGGTTGATTTCCTTTCCTAATTGCACTAGGAATGCATAAATCCCAAACTGGCCCAACCAGTGATCTTTCCCCTGTAGAATGCAGAAGTGGTCCTCAGATATTCCAATTCTTCAATTTCTCATGGACACATAAACCTGGGACTCCATACTGATAGGGACATTTTTGGTTGATTTTTTAAGCAAAAAAAATCTGTTCAATTAACAGAAAGAGAAAAAATGAAGTGGGTCAGGAGGAAAAGATCTAATGAGCTCAGCTGGTCCCAGAGAGATTGTGAGGAAGAATAATCTCTCTTGGTTCTGGCAGCATTCCAACCCTGATTACATTCCATTGATGCCCAGAAAAAATAAGAGAACAACAACAGCAAAAACTTGTCTAAAAGACAGAAGTAGTGATTTTCTTAATGGTGTCAAACACCTTATGTATGGTACACCCACCAAAAAATGAACAAAGGGATAAACCAACATTTCCCCAAAGAAAATGCCTGCAGTATAACAAAAGTTGGACATTGTTAGTATGATGCAGTAGATTTACTTTTCCTGTGCCTATTCCATAATTATTTGACCAGTTAGTTTTTTTTAATATTTTTCTGATGTGAACCATTTTAAAAGTCTTTACTGAATTTGTTACAATATTGCTTCTTTTTTTAAATATATATTTTAGTGTTTTGGCCATCAGGTATGTGGAATCATAGCTCCCGTACCAGGGATTGAACCCACACCCCCTGCATTGGAAGGTGAATTCTTAACCACTGGGCCACCAGGGAAGTCCCTGACCATACAGTTTTTGTATGGCTCAATAACGGATGAGCTTAGCTCCTTTCTCAATTTTCTCATGTGGAATCTTTCTTTTACTTACTGTTCCCGTTCTGTAATATTTCATCCCTTTTTTGAGAATCTCAGTGGGCACATTCTAATCATGATTCTGGACTTCATCCATCATGCAGAAGCTGCCCTGGGACATGCTCTATGAGTCCTGTCCACACTATGACAGTTCTCCTCCCTCATGCTTCATACAAAATAAACGTATTGCATCCAGCCTCTGTGTAGGGGTGACCAATACATTTTAGATGAACATCTAGAAAACAACATATTCAATTTGCAGGGGGCAAAACCATCCAATATAACAAGAAATTCAAAACTAAGAGTATAGATATATTTCAATAAAATAAAACTTTTTATGGTCAAAAATATCCTCCAAACTTCATTTGAAAAACTATGATCAGTAGAAATTTTTTGAAATGCTAAAACCTGTAGAAAAATAGGTAATCATTATCTTCGTCAATGCAGGAGTTGGGAGTTTGATTCTTGGGTTGGGAAGACCCCCTGAAGCAGGAAATGGAAACCCACTCTAGTGTTCTTGCCTGGGAAATCCTATGGACAGAGGAGACTGGAGGGCTACTGTCCATGGGATCACAAAAGAGTTAGACATGACTTAGTCATGAAACGACAGCAACAACAACAACAACATAATAATAGGCAAATCAAAATGGTGATCAAATATGTAAAGTGTGATGAATCTGAGCTATAGTTTAAGAAACAAAGTGTCTTTCACATCCATCAGCCTGCCAGGGCAGCGGCAGTGGGGGAATCCTTAAAGAACTGTCATGTTGATTGTGTTTAGATCTTTTATTTATTTATTTATTTTTGATGAGATCTTTTAAAATGGTAGCAAAAGCAGTTCTCTAATTCTGCTGTTCAGTTCAGTTCAGTTCAGTTCAGTTCAGTTCAGTCGCTCAGTCGTGTCCGACTCTCCGCGACCCCATGAATCACAGCACGCCAGGCCTCCCTGTCCATCACCAACTCCCGGAGTACACTCAAACTCATGTCCACAGAGTCGGTGATGCCATCCAGCCATCTCATTCTCCGTCGTCCCCTTCTCCTCCCGCCCCCAACCTTTCCCAGCATCAGAGTCTTTTCCAGTGAGTCAACTCGTCTCATGAGGTGGCCAAAGTATTGGAGTTTCAGCTTTAGCATCAGTCCCTCCAATGAACATCCAGGATTGATCTCCTTTAGAATGGACTGGTTGGATCTCCTTGCAGTATAAGGGACTCTCAAGAGTCTTCTCCAACACCACAGTTCAAAAGCATCGATTCTTCGGCGATCAGCTTTCTTCACAGTCCAACTCTCACATCCATACATGACCATGGGAAAAACCATTGCCTTGACTAGACGGACCTTGGTCGGCAAAGTAATGTCTCTGCTTTTTAATATACTATCAAGGTTGGTCATAACTTTCCTGCCAAGGAGCAAGCGTCTTTTAATTTCATGGCTGCAATCATAAAATGTTACAAGATTGGAAAGCAACCTGAAGACAACTATAAATATTGCAATAAATGTTTTTTAACTCAGGTTTTCTTAACCCCAGTGCTGTGAATTTTTCAGGTCAAATCATTCCCTATCATGTGCTGTCCTGTGCATTGAAAGATGTTTACAGCATCCATGGTCTCCACTCACCCCTCTCCAGTGTGACAGCCAAAAATGTCCTTTGGACATTGTTCAATGTGTCCCCCAGGGAAAAATCTTATCCCCTGATTAGAATCACAGTTTTATTTTTTATTTATTTATTTTTTACTTTACATTATTGTATTGGTTTTGCCATACATTGACATGAATCTGCCCCAGGTGTACATGTGTTCCCCATCTTGAACCTCCCTCCTCATCCCATCCCTCTGGTAGAACCACAGTTTTAAATGAACAATCTCAACATATTTTTCTAGCACTGACATAACAGCAATTTAATGATAAAGAAAGTGAGAGATGGTCAAAGGTGTAAATAGCACTGTTGCATTTTGAAATGTGTAATCAAAGAAATAAACACATTAATTAATCAAACAAAGGAACAAGGACGGCAGTCTCTTGCCTCTGGGCTGAGTTGAATTGGCTCCCATTCTCTCTGACCATCTCATCTGGGTTGTTGGACTCACCTGGATGGGAACTCTTAGAGAAAGGTCTCCAAGGAAGAGTCTGAACCCCTTCCTGAATGATTAATGATGGATACTAAGGTTCTGTCCCCAGACTAGGAGCAGGAAAGAGTGAAGCTACAGCCCCCAAGCCAGGATTAGGACTCAAATCAAACAAAACAAAGCAAAATAAGGGCCCTTCTAGGTGAGGTTTGCAAACACTGAGAGACTTCAGACGTGGAGATATTTATAGCTCCCTGTATCTGCTCATTAAGCACACTTCTCTCTTGTTATTTCAACCTCTAAGTACATAATTCCCCTGTGGAAAGCTCTTCTGGAAGAAAGGAAATTTTTCCTAATGATTTTACACTCACAAGAGGCCACCATAGAAGTCAATTGAATCCAGTTTTGTTTTCTTCTTTTTGCTCCTTCTCCATTAAATTGCCCCCCCCTCATAACTCTAAATCTCTTAGCATCTTATCTCAACTCTTATTTAGAGTTTTCTCCAAGTCAGAGACTAGGAACCTGTCTGGATTGGGTCTCTTGTGTCTTCAAAGCTTTGATTTATGATGGGGACGCAGACTTCCAGAAAATTTCTGTTATCCTTTTCAACTGGGGAAGGAACTGAGTTCTTTTGTTAGTGAACCTTGGGCACTACATACAAGCCTACCCACCTCCAGCCTCCAGAGCCAGGCAATTGAGGATGGTTCCTTGTGCAGTAGCTATAAAATCCAGGCCATTGGACATAAAAACTGGGGCATCAGACACATGTAAGAATTCCACTCCAAGGCATACTGGGAGTCTGGGGTATGGTAGAGAGAAAGCATGAAAAGAATACCCACCTTTCAAGGTAACTGGAAAGCTTTATAGTCAGCCCATGTTCTTGTATTTTAAAGAGTTAAGTTGTGTCTGACTCTTGCAACCCCCTGGCCTGTAGCCTGCCAGGTTTTTCTGTCCATGGCATTTCCCAGGCAAGAATACTGGAGTGGGCTGCCATTTCCTTCTCCAGGGTATCTTCCCGAACCTGGGATTGAACCCATGTTGCATTGGCAGGAGGATTCTTTACCACTGAACCACCAGGGAAGCCTGTAGGTATGTGTTAAATGAGAAGCCTGTTTCTAAGGCTGCAGCTACAATTGATGATAATGTAAGCTTATTTCACAGAAAGATCGAGCATCTGGGTCTGTTATCTCCTGTGTCATGAAAATGGTAGCGGTTTAAGAACTCTTCCTCCATTGGTTAAAGTCCTGCACTTCTTGAGAGTATAAGCTCCACTGTTTTCCTGGGATATAAGGTTGTCCCAGGAAGCAGCTGCAAAAATCAGGAGGCCAGACAAGGGTATAAGCTCACCATCAAGCTGAAGCAGAGCAGAGGCAGAGCAAAAAGACTTACTCACCAGGCTCATCTCTGTTCCCTGAGATCATAGCCACTGACCTGTATCAGCACACCAGAACAGAAGCCTGCCCCTCAGGCCAAAGCCTCTGCACAAGCAAGCGGGGCCTCTATTCCAGGAAGGCTGGGGTGTGATTCAGTCTGCTGCTTGGGCAATGTCCTGGAGGTGGTAGGCTGTTAAGAACTGTCTTCTTGATTTTGCAATCTAGTCAGACCTCGGAATGCAAATCCCCTGGCCTCTAGAGCCAGGGACACAAAGAATGTCCTCTGGAGTGCTGCCAGAGAAACTGGGATGCTGCACACACACACACACACACACACACACACACACACACACACACACACACACACACACACACACACAAATCATGGAGGACCAGAAGTGTGCAAAATCTCCCCTGGAGTGGTAGTGTGGAACTTGACAAAGGATGAGCCAAGGAATTGTACCTGCTGACTTTAGTGATGCAGAAGGACAGTGTGAGATGGTTCCCACCTATGCGTCTATGCAAAGAGAGAATTTCAACAGGCTTCTGCCCTTTTGATGGATGTATTTAGATTAGCAACTGAACGTCCCCCAGGTGGCTCAGTGGTAAAGAATCCATCTGCCAATGCACCAGACATGGGTTTGATCCTTGGGTAGGGAAGATCCCCTGGAGCAGGAAATGGCAACCCATTCCAGTATTCTTGCCTGGGAAATCCGATGGACAGAGGTACTAGAGGGTTACAGTCCATGGATTTGCAAAGAGTTGAACATGACTTATCAACTAAATAGCAACAGCAACAGTCCCTCTCATATAGTCTTTTCAAACTGCTGCTTCAGCAGTGAGCATTGAGGCTATTGAGTCTATGTGGGAGCCTTTTAAAAGCAGTGTTGCCATTTGCTATGTCACTTTACATCTCATAGACATAAATCCTGATGGTTTTCAAAGACGGGTATTTTGGAGGCTCATCTCCCATATGCAGGTCTTAAAAGTTGGGGTGTCTAATATAGGCTATGAACTTTTTAATTCTCAAGAAGAGGCTCCACATGTGTAAAACCCCTTCTGAATTTGGGTTGCTGCATCAGGGTGGGTGTTTTGGCAAAAGATCATCTCAGTCTCTCCTACTTGCCTCAATGTGGTCTTTTCTCATTTGTTACAAAGGAGCATTTCAGCTAGTTTTCAGGTCTTTTTCAGAGGGAATTGATCCATGTGTAGCTGTCGATTCAGCGTATCCATGGGAGGAGTGAATTCAGTATCTTCATATATCCCCATCTTGGACCAGTCCCTCTGTGGTTCACTTTAAATATATGCTTAACTTTCTACAGTCTTTTCCTGCTCATAATGTTTTTACAATTTTTATTGGATATAATTGCTTTACAATGTTAAGTCAATTTTTGCTGTACAACAAAGTGAATCAGCCATATGTATACATATAGTCTTTCCTTCTTGCGTCTCCTTCTCATCCCATCCCCTATCTCAAGTCATCACAGAGCACCCTGGGCTGAGCTCCCTGTGTTATACAACAGCTTCCTGCCAGCTATTTTAGTCATGGTGGTATATGTATGTCAATGCTACTGTCTCAGTTTGTTCCCCCTCTTTTTTCTCCTATGTGTTCTCTACATTTGCATCTCTGTTCTTCCCCTGCAAATAGTTCATCAGCACCATTTTTCTAGATTCGATGTGTATGCATTAATAGATGATATTTGTTTTTCTGGCTTACTTCATTCTGTATGGTAGGCTCTAGGGTCATCCACATCACTACAATTGATTCAGTTCATTCCTTTTTATGGCGGAGTAATATTCCATTGTATATATGTACTACATCTTCTTTATCCACTCATCTGTTGATGGACATCTTGCTTCCATGTCATGGCTATTGTAAATAGTGCTGCAGTGAACATTGGGGTACAGGTGCTTCGAATTATCTTTTTGAATTATGGTTTTCTCATTGTATATGCCCAGTAGAGTATCCTCTTCAAATTTCTTTCAAGCTTTCTTTCTATATAAAACATAGAACCATAAATGCATTTCTGTGTGTATATATATAGATATTCTTATGCTCATTTCAAAGATAAATTATATAAATAAATACACACAAGTTTACATTTGAACATTTTCTTAGGATTCCACAAAAATACATCCACTTACATCATTAATTTCTTGAAATCTTCCTCTGAAGTTATATTTATTATCCCACATTACATACATAGACAGTGATTTAGGCTCAGGGAGATTAACATATTTAAACATATTTAAAAAGTCTTTAAAGTTGTGCACTTTCATGAATTATATGCAAATGGAAATATATAGTATGTATTGTAACTTTTGTACAGATCATTTTATTTATCATTTCAAAGTATATGCAGTTTATGGTATGTAATTATTTTCTAATACATCACTTTGAAGTCTAAAGGTGCGTGGATCAGAGTAGGATCTAGAGCACAATAGCTGATTCACACTGAGCAGTGATGGGAGATATCTCATTTACCCAGGTGGAAAGAAAAGTGTCATATATGGGTATAGAAGTAATTAAAACAATTCACTCTTGGTACTCTCTTGGCAAAATTGAAGATAAAACCAGAGAAATAAACTGATCACATTGAATCAAGTGAGAAAGGCATCATGTCACACACGGTATCATGGATGAACCTAAGAAAAGCAATGTAGAGACTCACATCTGGGTTTACACTCATTAGAAGATCAGCAGAGCTCAGGACAACTCTCTACCTTATAATCTCATCTGGTAACAAAGGCGGTATATTACATCATTAGCTTTAGGATGACTTGTTATGCTGCAATATCTAACTGATACAATAATCAAAGTGAACAGAATGAGGATAGTTATAATTGCTCCTGATTATTCTTGTCATTTGTTCTTGTATTTTGGAATAGCTCTCATGGTTACTCCGTCTAAGTTCATTTCAGATAACTGTAATTGAAATCTCTCATTGGGGTTCATTTCTCAGTAACCAGAAAAGGTTGAAAGGACATACATGTTTATGTATGAAAAAAAAACTGGTAACCCTGATTCACATGACTGGACAGCAATTCAAGATGTCTGTTGAGTCACTCTCTGATCATAAAATGTGAATAGAATCATGAGTATAACAGAGTTATCATGGAGGATAATGATAATGATCATTCCATCCTTCTTGGGTTATGACAAAATGTAGTGGAGATACAGTTCCATTAAGTCAATGACATGAATCATAATACAGGTAGCACTGAAAGTTTCAAGCAGAAACAGGAAGATAATTGAATAAAACAAGAAAAATGCTAATCAATCTTTTACTAATATGTATAAGCCAGGCTTCAGCAATATGTGAACCGTGAACTTCCAGATGTTCAAGCAGGTTTTAGAAAAGGCAGAGGCACCAGAGATCAAATTGCCAACATCCGCTGGATCATGGAGAAAGCAAGAGAGTTCCAGAAAAACATCTATTTCTGCTTCATTGACTATGCCAAAGCCTTTGACTGTGTGGATCACAATAAACTGTGGAACATTCTGAAAGAGATGGGAATACCAGACCACCTGACCTGCCTCTTGAGAAACCTGTATGCAGGTCAGGAAGCAATGGTCAGAACTGTACATGGAACAACAGACTGGTTCCAAATAGGAAAAGGAGTACGTCAAGGCTGTATATTGTCACCCTGCTTATTTCACTTATATGCAGAGTACATCATGAGGAACGCTGGGCTGGAAGAAGCGCAAGCTGGAATCAAGATTGCTGGGAGAAATATCAATAACCTCAGATATGCAGATGACACTACCCTTATGGCAGAAAGTGAAGAAGGAATTCAAAAGCCTCTTGATGAAAGTGAAAAAGGAGAGTGAAAAGGTTGGCTTGAAGCTCAACATTCAGAAAACAAAGATCATGGCATCTGGTCCCATCACTTCATGGGAAATAGATGGAAAAACAGTGGAAACCGTGTCAGACTCTATTTTTTGGGCTCCAAAATCACTGTGGATGCTGATTGCAGCCATGAAATTAAAAGACGCTTACTCCTTGGAAGGAAAGTTATGACCAACCTTGATAATATATTAAAAAGCAGAGACATTACTTTGCCAACCAAGGTCTGTCTAGTCAAGGCTATGGTTTTTCCCGTGGTCATGTATGGATGTGAGAGTTGGACTGTGAAGAAAGCTGATCGCCGAAGAATCAGTGCTTTTAAACTGTGGTGTTGGAGAAGACTCTTGAGAGTCCCTTGTACCACAAGGAGATCCAACCAGTCCATTCTAAGGGAGATCGATCCTGGGTGTTCATTGGAAGGACTGATGCTAAAGCTGAAACTCCAATACTTTGGCCAACTCATGCGACGAGTTGACTCACTGGAAAAGACTCTGATGCTGGGAAAGGTTGGGGGCGGGAGGAGAAGGGGACGACGGAGAATGAGATGGCTGGATGGCATCACTGACTCTGTGGACATGAGTTTGGGTGTACTCTGGGAGTTGGTGATGGACAGGGAGGCCTGGCGTGTTGTGGTTCATGGGGTCGCGGAGAGTCAGACACGACTGAGTGACTGAACTGACTGAACTGATCTGATAATCATGTTGACAGTGGCTATTGTGGGCAATGTGGATGCCAAGAACAGGATCCAAATGAGGAGAATAAAAATCAATGACTTGTCACAAATCGCAGTAGTATTGTTACAGTCTCAATGGCGAGAAAAGGCAGTTAAGATAGTGTGTACATGGGAATATTGGATATAAAGGTGAAAATAGTGTCTCAGGTTTTCCTCTGTTATAAAATTATATAAATTGTCTTCGTGATCAAACATATGGTTTTTGGCAGGAAGACTACAATTCATGACACTTCTTTTAGAGAAACAGAAGAAAAATATCTGGTAAGACAAATATCATTTGTGGGGCTTCCCAGGTTGCACTAGGGGTAAAGAAGGTGCCTACCAATGTGGATGAAAGAAATGCAAGTTGGATCCCTGGAGGAGGAAATGACAATCCACACCAGTATCCTTGCCAGAAAAAATTCCATGGATAGAGGAGCTTTGTGGACTACAGTCCATAGGGTTGCATAGAGTCAGACGTGACTGAGCGATTGAGCATGCACACAGGTATGTCATTTGTGAATAGTTATTCTAAAAAAAATTCTATGTTGTCTCATTTAGTCAGTGGGAATTTCCAAACATTCCTGATACGTTGGTGAAATAAAGTTGTGAAAGTGGGAATAGAACAAGGACAAAGCAGGTGGATGCCAGAGAGAAAAGGAAGCTTAATAAAGTGATTTACATGAATTGAATAGAAAAGTTAGAGTCAAATAAATGCAAATTCCAGGAATGTATTTATTTAAAAAGAGCAAGTTCTAATTTCATAGTCTGATCAAATAGTCACAGTCTCTGACTCTGAGGCTTTGACCTCTGCGATCTCAAGTGCTTTTTCAATTTAATGACAACTAGCCCTTATACATTTCTTCTCACAAAGAGCACTTTCAGAGCCCTCTTCATGTCTTTATTCCTCAGGCTGTAGATGAAGGGGTTCAGCATGGGTGTGATGACTGTGTACATCACCGAGGCCGTTGCACTTGAGTGTGCATCGTGGGTAGCTGCAGAGCTAAGGTACACTCCAAGCATCGTACAATAAAATAAGGAGACAACAGTGAGGTGAGATGCACAGGTGGAAAATGCTTTGTATTTCCCCTGAGCTGATGAGATTCTGCGTATAGAGGAGACTATCTTAGAATAAGAGTAAAGGATACCAACAAACGGACCACCACCCAGCAGGACAGCTGCAAAATACATCACTATGTTATTAAGAAAAGTGTCAGAACAGGCAAGTTGGACCATATGATTGAGTTCACAGAAAAAGTGGGGAATTTCAATGTTTGTGCAGAAGGACAGTTTCAGCATCATTAAGCTTTGTAATGAGGAATTAAGAATATTTATGATCCAGGACATCAACACCAGCAGTCCACAAAGTCTTGGGTTCATGATGACTGTGTAGTGTAGGGGATGACAGATGGCCACAAAGCGGTCATAGGCCATCGCAGTCAGGAGAAAAATGTCCAAAACTGCAAAGAGGATGAGAAAATAAATCTGTGTGATGCAGCCTTCATAGGTGATAACTTTGTTCTGTGTTTGAATGTTCCACAGCATCTTTGGGATGGTGGTGGAGGTGAAACAGATGTCTACAAAGGACAGGTTGGAGAGGAAGAAGTACATGGGGGTGTGCAGATGGACATCTGAAGTGATGGCCAGGATGATGAGCAGGTTTCCAAACACAGTGATCAGGTACATGGAGAGGAAAAGCCCAAATATGATGGACTGTAGTTCTGGATCCTCTGAAAATCCCAGAAGAAGAAATTCTGAAATTCGTGTATCATTGCCTCGTTCCATACGATGGAAGTGACTTCACAGAAAAAGGAAAGTAACATGACTAATTTTCACAACTACATGCTTTACTCACACATTTTAAATGCTGGGATTTACATATTGCAGTCATGTAATTCAATAAAATATGTTTTTGTGTATGAATATGTTCTCCTTTAGATTCCCTCATGCCACCATTGATATGGAAGTTTTGTCCCTGTCAACTCTTTCCCTGAGGCATTTTGTATCCTATAATTTTCATTAGAAATTTTTTCATGCATTTCAGTAATAAAATTGAGAGCTGACCATGTTACCAATGTCTAGGCAACAAGTAAAGTTTGTTGAAGAACAAAATAGGGCCCGACTATTAAATTATGGGATTGCTTCCCCATGTGTGCAGTGGTAAAGAATCCGTCTGCTCATGCAAGAGGTGCAAGAGGCTAGGGTTTGATCCCTGGGTCAGGAAGATCCCCTGGAGAAAGAAATGGCAGCCCACTCCAGTATTCTTGCCTGGATAATCCCATGGACAGAGGAGCCTGGTGGGCTATAGTCCATGGGGTAACAGACAGACGCAACTGAGCATATACACACATTCAGTGATGGAGATAGAAAATCTAAGCAAATAATAGAGATCATTACATTTCAGATGGTGACAGGTGCTATATAGAAAGAGTAAGCTCCTGTAAAGGAGAGAGTGAATTAGGCTTTATATTTTGCATGGGTGTTTAGGTAAGACCTGCAAACAACGTGACATTTGAACAGTGACCTCAAGCAAGAGAGGGAGGGAGATGTAAGTTTATGTAATGAAGTATGTACCTGGCAGAAGAAATATCCAGTGAAAGGCCTTGAGGAAGGTGCTTATTTCCAGTGCTCAAGTCAAAGAAAGTAAAGCCAGTGTTGCAAGTGAATGAAGACAACAAAAAGTGATGAAAGATGGTGTCACACCTGTTGAGGAGGGATATGGTCTCTCGGCTACTGCTGAAATCCCAGAGCAAGGGACTTCCTGTTCTGTACTATATCTTGCCCTTTATTAATCTTGTTGCAAAGGGATCCTGTGAATTGAAACAGCCCACCTCTTTAGTACCTCCCTTGATTGAACTCTGGCCCCACTACCGTAAGGGCCATCTTGGAATATATGAGAACTGGTACCCTTGTTCCAAAGATTTCTGACACCCCATCAGTAGCAAACAGACACAGAACACACTGTGTCTTTCTTCACTGTGTTATTTTCATGTCTTTCTCAGCTGCAGCATTACTGAGTACACTAGGAATGTGTACAACCCAAGTTGGACAATGAACTTTACCCTGTATAATATAGAAATGATTCCCTGAAATTCCAATTCTTAAGTCTCCTATGGACAAATAAACCTGGGATTCCATACTGAGATGGCCATTTGTGTATTTAAACAAACATTAAATTGTCTTTTCAATAAACAGAGAGCAGAGAGAGGGAGGGAGGGAGGTAGAGAGAGAGAGAGTAATGATGAGAAAAATATCTTAACAAGATCAGTTGGACCCTGAGAGGCTGTGAGAAACAATAATCTTCCTTGGTCCTGGCAGCATTCCAACCTTAATTATTTTTCCTCTGATGCCCAGCAAAATAATAAGAGATCCAAAATGAACTTGTCTGAAAGACAATAGTAGTGACACCTCTATGATGTCGAAAGATATCAAAAGACATTTTACTTATTGTTCCCCCTAAGAGAAAATGAGCAAAGGGATAAACCAACACCTCATGAAACAAAATATACAGAGTATAATGAAACTGGGCATTTTTATATCAAGCAGTAGAAGACTTGTTTCTCCTGGGCCTGTTTCATAATTACTTGACTGGTTAGTTTTTGTGTGGTCTGATAAGGGATGAGGTTAGCTCCTTGCTCATTTTTCTCATGTAGCATCTTTCCTTAGCTGTTCTCAGACTTTGGGTTTTGAGAAACCTAATGGGCATACTCTGATCCTGGTTCTGTACTTCATTCAACATGCAGAGGCCTCCCTGGGCCATGCTCTGTAAGTCCATGGTGTCCTGCTGCTGTTAAGTCGCTTCAGTTGTGTCTGACTCTGTGTGACCCCATAGACGGCAGCCCACCAGGCTCCCCCGTCCCTGGGATTCTCCAGGCAAAAACACTGGAGAGGGTTGCCATTTCCTTCTCCCTATGGTGTCCTACACCATGACAATTCTGTATTTTTATGCTGACTAACTTCCTTCATATAATTATGTCTGAGGACATTACATAACGACATATTTATTTCATTGTCCTCTGACCTCATTTTTAGACTGTGTGACCCAAAAAGGCAGGGACCTTACCTGCTTTGTTCACTTTTGTACTTTTCAGAAAAGTAAATGAATATATGTGTGCTTATCCAGAAAAACACATAAGAGTATGAAAAGCTATAAAATGGAAGAATAAAGGATAGCATGTCAAGGCTGTGTATTGTCACCCTGCTTATTTAACTTATATGCAGAGTACATCATGAGAAATGCTGGGCTGGATGAAGCACGAGCTGGAATCAAGATTGCCAGGAGAAATATCAATAAACTCGGATAAGCAGATGACACCACCCTTATGGCAGAAAGTGAAGAACTAAAGAGCCTCTTGATGACAGTGAAAGAGGAAAGTAAAAAAAAATGGCTTAAAGCTCAGCATTCAAAAAGCTAAGACCATGGCATCTGGTCCCATCACTTCATGGCAAATAGATAGAGGGACAGTGGAAACAGTGTCAGACTTTATTTTTTGGGGCTCCAAAATCACTGCAGATGGTGATTGCAGCCATGAAATTAAAAGACGTTTTCTCCTTGGAAGGAAAGTTATGACCAACCTAGACAGCATATTGAAAAGCAGAGACATTACTTTGTCAACAAAATTCCGTCTAGTCAAGGCTATGGTTTTCCCAGTGGTCATGTATGGATGTGAGAGTTGGACTATAAAGAAAGCTGAGTGCTGAAGAATTGATGCTTTTGAACTGCAGTGATGCAGAAGACTCTTGAGAGTCCCTTGGACTGCAAGGAGATCCAACCAGTCCATCCTAAAGGGAATCAGTCCTGAATATTCATCGGAAGGACTGATGTTGAAGCTGAAACTCCAATACTTTGGTCACCTGATGCGAAAAGCTGACTCATTTGAAAAGACCCTGATGTTGGGAAAGATTAAGGGCAGGAGGAGAAGAGGACGACAGAGGATGAGATGGTTGGATGGCATCACTGACTCAATGGACATGGGTTTGGATGGACTCCGGGAGTTGGTGATGGACAGGGAGGCCTGGAATGCTGGGGTTCATGGGGTAGCAAAGAGCCGAACACAATTAAGCAACTCAGCTGAACTGAATTGAAACCAGGTTAAAATGAAGAGTTTAAAAACACTGTAGTGAGCAAAATTGAAAGAAGAATCAGACTAAATGAAATGTAATATAAAATAGCAATAATTTAATGGCATGAACATGTGCTGATATTTAATGCAGCAAAGGCCTGATAGAAGAGAATATAACATGTAATGTACCAAGGACTTCCTGGCACATAGTGGATGTGCCATTATTTATTTTTGAATGATTAGGAATTAAGTTATAATAGTTTTGAACATTTAGCAAACGGCAAGGTCATGTTTCCATTTAGTTGCAAAAGATTATATTGTCAAATAAGATCTGGCCTGAAGCTAATTCATGTTGATGTTTAATAGAAACCAAAGCAATGCTGTAAAGCAATTACCCTTTAATTAAAAGTACAAAAAATTAAAAAAATATCTACCAAAAAGAAAAAGATCAGTCATGAATGACTATCTATCTGAAAGATTATGAAGTTGGTGTCCTAGCTCACTCATTTTACAAAAAATGAGGTATTACAATGTTAGTGTAAAGTGACCAATACATTTCAGATGAACATTCTAGAAAACTATACATAAAATTTACATGTGGCAAAATCAAAACTAAAAAACTCAGAAGTTGGAAGATAGATATTTTGAAATAAAATAAATATTTTATCATGAAAATATCCTCCAAAAGTCAATTGAGAAATAATAATCCATAAAATTTTTTGAAATACTGATAACTGGAGAAAACTGGGGAAATGATATATGGCACAGTAATAATAGGCAAGTCAAAATGAAGATCAAATATGTAAAGCTTGCTGAAGCTGAGCCACAGTTTATGAAAACAAAAAATGTCTTTCATACCCATTAGCCTGACAAATAAGTGTAAAGACCTGTCACACTGCTTGGGGTTTGAACTTTTAAACCAGTAGCAAAAGCAGTGTTGTTAATTTTGCTGCCAGAGAAAAGCAAAGTCTTACAAATTTGGGAAGCAACCTGAGGACAGCTATAAAGGTTATCATACAGGTATTCTCTAACTCAAGTTTTTTGAGTCTCAGCACTACTGACATTCCTAGTCAGATCAGTCTCTGTTGCTCTGTTTGTCCTACGCATTGAAAAATGCTGAGAGCCTCCGTGGCCTCTACCCAACCCTCTCCAGTGAGACAGTCAAAATGTTCCTGGACATTGCTCAGAATCTTCTGCACGGGAAAAATCCTTCCTGATTTGAACCACAGTTTGAACTTAAAATCTCAACATATTTCTGTGGCATGAATGAAATAGCACTTTAATGATAAAGAGTATGAAAGGCCATTCATCAAAAGTGTGAGTAGCATAGCCACACTGTGAAATATTACCTAGCCACTGACACAAATACTTTAATTAATTAATCAGGCAAACAAACAGATGCAGTGATTTGTTGCCTCTGGCCTGAGTTTAACTGGCTTCTTTTCTTTCTGACCTTCTCATGTACCATCATCTAGACTGGACACTCACCTGGATGGGGTAACTCTGGGAGGAAGGTCTCCGAGGGGGAGTCTAAATTCTTCTCTGGAAGGCTAATGATGGAGACAAAGGCTCTATCCCCAGACAAAACAGCAAGAAGGGATGAAGCTACAGCCCACCCCCAACCCCAATCAGGATTAGGACTTCAAACAAAGGAAATAAATGGTCCATCCAGCTCAAGATTAGACACACCAAGAGACAGCAGGTGTTAGTGTTTATAGGTCCCTCTACCTGCTTATTAGGCACATTTCTTGTTATTTCAAACTCTAAGCACATAATTCCCCTGCGGAAACCTGTTCAGAAATAAAGGAAATTTTTCCTAATGATTCTCTATTCACAAGGGATCAGGGTAGAAGTCAAGAGAACCCATTTTTTTTCTTGTTTTTTTCCACTCCTTCTCTATAAAATTTCCTCCTTTTCAGATCTCTAAATCTCCTAGCACCTCGTTTCAACCCTGAGTTAAATTTTTTCCAAGTCTAAGACTGAGTATCTGGATTAGGTCTCTTGTATCTCCGAAGTTTTGATTTATGATGGGGACACAGACTCTAAATCTCCAGGAAATTTCTATTCTCTTTTTCAATAAGGGGAAGAACTGAGTTCTTTTGTTAATCAACCTTGGGGCACTACATATGTTATCTTCATGACACTTTTGCCATAACATTTAGGAACTTCATACTTACATCTCTAGTTCTGAGTGTTCATATATTCCTCCATTATAAAATATTTGTTGATGATAGTAATTACAATTAAATCTTTTGTGCTAAAGCTTGATCTTAGTACCTGATAAGAATTGCTTGATCGAATATTTACAGATGTCTCATCTGTAAGGAAGTACATTTAAGAACTCCATTCTCCACTGCAGAAATGGGGCTTGGAAGAGTTTAATGATCCGGCCGAATTTAATATCTGAGTATTTGATGGTCTTTTATTGTAAACCTGTCAGGGTATGTCTACTTTCCAAACCATACACCAGTAGTTCTGAATCATAGAGGATTTTCCCCTGGGATGTTTGACAACAACTGAAATGATGCTGCCAAACATCTAAAATCTATGGGAAAGCATCCCCAGAATAGTATGCTTCCTCAAATGGCAACAATAAGGGGTAACAAAGTTATTCTAAGTCAGTCCTTTTCTAACTTCATTGTAGCTATAGATCAACGACAATCCTACTACAAATTCAGAATCTTATTCAGCAGGTCCTGGTGGGTCCAAGGACTGCATTTCTAACAAGATGCTGGGTGGTGCTGACTCTGCAGGTCCTGTTCTGTGGACCACTCTTTGAGTAGCAAGGCTGTGATCCCTTGATACAATTAGTTGTAGATAGTTTTACGTCTTCTGCCCCAAAACGTGTCTTTGCATTTAATTTTGAAGAAATAGTGTATTCACTCATTTCAGAGGCTGTGGTTAATTCTGTGTCTGTTTCTTTTATAGAAGGGTTCTTGAATGACACAAAATGATACACTCACAAAAAAGACTGTGTAGTAGGCAGAATGTTGTTTAGTCGCTAAGTCATGTCAACTCTTTGCAACCCTATGGACTGCAGTGCGCCAGGCTCCTCTGTCTATGGGTTTTCCCAGGCAAGAATATTGGAGTGTGTTGCCATTTCCTCCTCTAGGGGATCTTTCTGACTCAGGGATGGAACCTGTGTCTCCTGCTTGTCAGACAGATTCTTTACCGCTGAGCCACCTGGGAAACCCGATCAGCATAATAATCCTAGCTAATATGTGTCATATTACAATTGACTGCCTTCACCCAGTTTGCCCAACTGCCCCAATCCCCTTCTCTCTGATAACCATCAATCTGTTCTCTGCATCTATAAGTTTTGGTCCATTTCTTTATTTATTTTGTTTTTTAGATTTCATGTGAAAGTGAAATCATACTTGCATTTATCTTTCTCTGTCTGGCTTATTTAGTATGGCATTATACCTGGAAGATCCATCCACATTGTCACAAATGGCTAGATTTTTATTTTTTTATGGCTGAGTAGTATGCTGTTGTGTGTGTGTGTGTGTGTGTGTGTGTGTGTGTATATCTCACATCATTATCCATTCATCCATCAGTGGGCATGTAGATAGCTTTCATGTCTTTCAATGTAAATAATGCTGCAATGAACATAGGGTTGCATATATATTTTAAAATTACTGCTCTCATTTTATTCAGAGAAATACCCAGAAGTTGAACAGCTACATAATATAGTAGTTCTATTTATAATTTTTGAGGAATCTCCATATTGCTCTCCATAACAGCTGTACACATTCACATTTCAACCAACAGTGAACGAGGGTTTCCTTTTCTCCACATCCTCACCAACATTTGTTATTTCTCCTTTTTCATTTTTTAAGAAGCTTTAAAAAATTAGCTTTATTAAGGTATAGTTAATATTTATAATCATAAGATATCTGAAGTGTACATCATTATGATTTGATTTATGTATACTTTGTGAAAGGATTTCTCCTTTAACTTACACACCCATTACTTTACACACTTATCTTGTTTTTTTTGTGTGTGTTTATGTGTGAGAAAATTTAAGTTCTACTCTCTTCAGTTCAGTTTAGTCACTCAGGGGTGTCTGACTCTTTGCTACCCCATGGACTGCAGCATGCCAGGCCTCCCTGTCCATCACCAACTCCTGGAGTTTATTGATTTTGTATCATACTTTCATGAAATTTATTTGTTAGTTCAAAAAGTTCTTTGTTAGAATTTTTAAATATGTATATATTATCATTTTATCTGTAAATGGTGACAGTTTTACTTCTTTCTTTTTAATTTGGCCTCTGTGATTGCATTTTATTGTCTAATTACTGTGCCTAGGATTTCCAATACTATGTTGAATGAAAGTGGCCTGAGTGAGCATTCTTTTCTTTTTTCTGATCTTAGAGGAAAGGTTTTCATCTTCTCACCATTGGGAATAATGTTATCCTTGGACTTGTATATATAGCCTATATTATGTGGTGGTATGCTTCCTCTGTACCCACTCTGTTGAAGGTTTTTTATCATAAACAAACATTGAATTTTGTCAAATGATTATTCTGCATCTGTTGAAATGATTGGGCTTTCCAGGTGGCGCTAGTAGTAAAAACCTGCCTCTCAATCCAGGAAGAGACAAAGGTTCAGTCTCTGAGTTGGGAAGATCCCCTGGAAGAGGAAATGATAACCCACTCCAGTGTGATTGCCTGGAAAGTCCCATGGACAAAGGAATCTGGCGGGCTACAGTCCATGAGGTCACAAAGAGATGGACACTACTAAAGTGACTTAGCACAGCACACTGAAATTACCATATGATATTTATCCTTCCTTTAGTTAATTTGGTGTATCATTTGACTGATTTGAGGGTGTTTAACCACTCTTGCATCCTTGAAGTGAGTCCCACTTGATCATGATGTATGATCCATTAGATTTATTTTTGAATTTATTTGCTAATCATTTTTGAAGATGTTTGCATGTGTGTTCATCAAGGATATTGGTCTACAATTCTTTGTTCTTTTATTGCCCTTGTCTGGTTTTGAATCAAGGTAATGCTGGCCTTGTAAAGTGAGTTTGGAAGCATTTTTCCTCTTTGATTTTTTGAAAGTTTTTGGAAGGTAGATACCAAATCTTTAATGTTTATTAGAATTTATCAGTGAAGCCTCTGGTCCTGGACTTTTGTTTGTTGTGAGATTTTTGGTTACTGATTCAATATCCTTACTAGTAACTGATGTATTCAGATTTTCTGTTTCCTCATGATTCCCTCTTGGGAAAATGTTTGTTTTGTAGGAATGTTTCTATTTCTTCTAGGTTGTCCAATTTGTCCAGTTTGTCTTGTGGTCCTTTGCATTTCTGTGATATTAATTGTAATTTTTCCTCTTTCATTTCTCATTTATTTGAACCCTTTCTGTTTTTTCTATGCTGCAATCTTGAACTGTCACCCAAATATTTTTTTTTTTTCCAGTTTTTCAAGAGGCAACGATGCTTTCCACATACTTTATTTATCCATGTGGGAGTTCTTCCTTTGGTCTCATATTCCACAGAAGTTCACTTCTCCAAGCCATCACATATAACAGCTGTGTGTCCATGTATACATAATTTATAAATCATTGTCTCAAAATCTTCAATTTAAAGTTATAGGCAGCATGAAAAGAAATTAACATCCTAAAAATATTGAGGGATACTATATTCATCTTGGCTTTTTAACCTCAAACAGTTTTCAAGCCTGAGATCTAATCTGATTCATCCCGGCTGGTAGAAAGCTGCTGCTTCGTGAGCCAGGACATTTCCAGTTCCTAAAGTTACACCAGTTCTGTGAACTACCCTAGTGTCATCGGTTCTTTCCTTCTTTGAGTCTGATACCAAGAAAGAACCACCATGGTGAAGTAACAGCCCAACAAGACTCATTTTAAGCTTCTGACATCCAAGAAAATAAATTTGCTTATTTAAGCAACGAGTGTGGGAGTATTTTGCAATTGGACTAGAAATCTAATATAGACACTTATCAATAAAATTTGTTTGCAAGAATAAAATTTAATCCTCTCCATTCATTAGCTTAGCTTGAGTAAGGGCATGTTATGTCAAAAACCCATATTAAATAAATAAAAGCCCATACTAAGTAAAAAAAATACTAAATCAATTTGAAGATATTCTGCCTCATTAACTGATGCAATAAATTTTTTATTTTATAAATGTAAGTGTCAACTGTCTGCCTGTGAGTCTTTTGTGACATTGAGGTAGGAAAAGTAATTCACATCAAATTGAGGTTACTCGTTTGCACTGTAAATTTTTGTGCCTATATTTTTATATTAATTAAAATGTTCATTATTTTCATTTCCATTCTCTCCCAGTTTCTCTCAAGTTTCCTTTCCACATAAAAGATGTCTGGGTGCATGCACACATGTGTACTACAGCGTTTATTTGAAAGAAAAAAAATGTTTACACACAGAAACAGACTTTAGCCCTTAGCTGTTTTCTTTGGATTACAAAAGAAATTTCCACACATTTCATTTGTTTCTCACAGCATCCATATGAAGTTTTGTTTAGTATTTCACAACACCTTCATAAACAACGAAACAGGCTCAGGGAGCTTAAATTTTTTCACAGTTACATAATAAAGCATGTAAAGCTATGTGCACTGTCAAATTAAACACAAAGAGAAGTAGTATTATGTTCTCAGTTTTGGATAGCTTGTTTACTTCATTAAATTGTACACTTTTTATTTATTTACTTCTTTAGGCTGCACAGGTTCTTCATTATGGTGTGTAGGCTTTTCTCTAGTTGTGGGCTTTCTAGTCGAGGTGCAGGGGTTTAGTTGCCCTGTGGCATGTGGGATCTTAGATCCCGGACCAAGGATCGAACCTGTGTCCCTTGCATTGGAAGGCAGATTTTTAACCACTGGACCATCAGGGAAGCCCCCCCAAACTGAACACTTTAAATATGCAGTTTATTTGTGTAATTATATTCCAATAAATTAACTAAATGGAAAAGAATCCGATGGTGCATGGCTAAGGGTTGAATCTAGAGCCTAGGCAGATGTTTCTCACTTAACATGGTTTAAAGTTGTCTTCTAACTGGGAAGAAAGTCAAACATCATTTATGGATATAGAAATGATGAAATTAAATATAAGTAATTCACATGGTAAACTCATTTTTTTCTGTAAATAGAAAATCAGCATAGATACAGAAATAACCATAAACCAATCCAAGACAGAAGGGCATGGCAACCTTACTCAATACCACTTAGAAACATAATAGACAGATTTACAGACTACACACTCATAGGGAGCACAATAGAAATTGGTACATTTCCCCAGTATATAATTTCATTTGATAATAAAATGTAGAGGCTTTGAATTCAAAAAAATGGAAATTTTGGGAAATAAATAGAAGGATCAAGTTCTACTTCAGCAACCTGATAAAAAAATTGGGCTCTGAGGTTTTGAGCCCTAAAATCACAGGCATTTCTTCAGCCCCAGGAAAACTGGTCCTTATATAGCTGCCATCCCAACGATCCTTTTCAGAGCCCTCTTTATGTCTTTATTCCTCAGACTGTAGATGAAAGGGTTCAGCATGGGTGTGACCACAGTGTATATCACCGAGGCAACAACACTTGATTGTGAGCTGTGAGTATCAGCAGAGCTAAGATACACTCCCAGGACTGTACAATAGAATAAGGAGACAACTGAGAGGTGAGAGGCACAGGTGGAAAATGCTTTATACTTCCCCTGAGCTGATGAAATTCCTAGTATAGAGGAAACTATCTTAGAATATGAGCAAAGAATTCCAGTGAGGGAAATGCCACCATACACTCCAGTTACAAAATACATCATTATGTCATTAAGAAAAGTGTCAGAACAAGCAAGTTGAACCACTTGATTAACTTCACAGAAAAAGTGGGGGATTTCCAAGTCTGTACAGAAGGCCAACCACAACACCATTATGCTTTGTATCAAGGAATTCAGAGCACTCATGATCCAGGACAGCAGAACCAGCAGTCCACAGACCCAGGGTTTCATGATAACTGTGTAGTGGAGTGGGTGGCAGATGGCCACAAAGCGGTCATAGGCCATCACGGTCAAGAGGAACACGTCCAATGTTGCAAAAAGTATGAAAAAATGCATCTGGGTGATGCAGCCTTCATAGGTTATTACTTTGTTCTGTGTCCCTATGTTCTTCAACATCTTTGGGATGGTGGTGGAGATAAAGCAGATGTCTACAAAGGACAGGTTGGAGAGGAAGAAGTACATGGGGGTGTGGAGGTGGGAGTCTGAGCTGACAGCCAGGATGAGGAGCAGGTTTCCAAACACAGTGATCAGGTACATGGAAAGGAAAAGTCCAAATATGAGGGGCTGCAGTTCTGGTTCATTCGATAATCCCAGGAGAATAAATTCTGAAATTGGTGTCTCATTCCCAGGTTCCATGTGATGCAAATGACTACCTGGAAAAAATAGCATGATTAATTTTTCAAAAATTGGCATTGCAAACACAGGGGAACTCTAACACTTATATTTTGCATTCAAAAAATAGTCATGACTTTGCATAGAAATTTCCCCTTCAAGCCAATCTCCTGTGCCATCTCTGAATAGGAAAGCCTATCTTACGGTCAGTTTTTTCTACCAGTGGTCAGGTATTCTACATTTGTAATGAGGGATTTTGTCATGCATTTGAGGGAATACAAATTTAAGACCTACCAAATTCTGGAGAAAGAGGAGAGGGTGCTGAGAGACAATAGGTCCTGTAGTTAGGTGGTGGAGAAAACATATAAGGAAAAAATTTAAAAACTCATACAAATGATCATACATTTACAAGTGTTGAAAAGGAAAATAGATCAAATATAAAGAAGAGAGTTGATGAGGGTGTCACTTTTTACTGGGTGTTCAGGTAGCCTGGAAAACATTTGATCAGAGACCTCAAGAAAGAGAAAGAAGGAGACATGAGTCTCTTGGGTAGAAATGTGTGCTGGTCAGAGGGAACAGCTGTGTTTCGAAACAACCAACTCCCTGACTTCCTTCTCTCCCAGTGACTCCCCACTGTGAAACGAGCCCCAAATTCCACAGCTTCAAATCCTAGCCTTGACTCTCTGAATGAAGCACCACTTCACCCTCGTGCTGCCCTCACTCACATCAATCTCAAGAACATTAAACTTGAGGCACAGCTTCACTTGATGCCACGGGCTCAAGACTCAGAGCTTATATGCACCTCCTTAGACAATCAACTACTCTATTTGGAATTTCATCCCTCCCTATCTCCAAAACACCATCTTTTTTAGACTGCCTAGATAATTTCTTTCATGAGCCCTCCCCCTTTTTAAACATTTGTACAGAAAATGGGGAATTTCACTTACAGTCATTTAGATATAGGGTTATCATTGTGAAGTTTTAATTAATTCTGCATCTTTTATTCTTTGCTAACTATAAGTGCCTTGAAGCTTATGTTAATATCACACATACTCTTCAACCCCTTAGATTTAGTTTAGTTGTGAGCAGTACCTGAATAAATACATACTGCATGAAGGAATGAAAAAGACATGTTCTCATAGAAATTGCTAACGATGAGAGAACAAAAAGGACCAGGGAAACACTAACATAGTTTTCAAAGACATGCTGGAGAAACGTTTCCCATATTCTGAGATTCACATCTACTAGAGGTTCAGACTATGTAGTTTGTAAGAACAAAATAAGGTAGAAAAAATAAAATGCAAAATTAAAATGTCAGAGTGCATCACATATAGTAAGACTTTTCTGATTCTCTTTGTTTAGATGCCTGTGTTTGTGTATGCTCATGCCCATGCATACATTATGGCTGGATCACATGTAAAAGGCATGTCTTAGCTGGGACAGAGTCAAAAAAGTTTCTTATCCACTGCAATAAATGCAAGAAGACATTTATAAGAGACCAGTCCCTGCTGAGGGAGAAGCAGTATAAATAGAGGCCAAGGCAAGAGCAGGTTTCAGAAGGACCAGACAGCAGTGTGGGGGCTGAAGTGACCTCAGATTCAAGGGCCCACACGCTGACTGCACTTAGATTCCTCCAGTGTCCACATCAGGCCCTTGGTCAATTCTTTATTGCCTATTTATTCCTTTGTATTTGTCCACATTCATTTTCATAGGGTCCAGTAGGGAAGGAGACTTTTTCTTCTATTGCTTTTCTTTCTTTTTAAAGAAGATTTTATTTATTTAATTTTGGTTGCGTTGGGTCTACACCGCTGTGCGGACTTTTCTCTTGATGTAACGAGCAGGGGCTACTCTGTAGTTGTGGTGTGGCTGTCTCATTGCTGTGACTTCTCGCTGCAGAGTCCAGGCTCTAGGGTGTGTGGGTCTGAGGAGTTGCCCCTCCAGGGCTCTAGACCGCAGGCTCAGGAGGCTTAGTGAACCGACTTAGTTGCTCCACAGTGTGTGGGATCTTCCTGGACCAGGGATCGGACCATGTCTTCTACATTGGCAGGGGGAGTCTTCACTACTGAGCCAGTACTTAAACCCCCTATCATTTTTCTTAAGCGACATTTTTCTTTGTTATTCCCAGGCTTTGATTTTTTTTTTTTTTTGGTGGCAAACCCCATGGTCACACTCTACTTCTGTTTCTGAGACTTGTCCCACCTGTGATAACCTCCTCACGATATACCCTACAAAGTCTTATAATGCCACAGAACCTACCCGTTCTTTCATGTGATTTGTACCTGATGACACTTTGCAATATATGCGTTTATTTTATTCTGAAATATTTCTCCATTAAAATGTTAGATCCAAATCATCAGAGACCTCACCTGCTTTATACACTCTGGTGCCTTCATAGAGGTATGAATAAAATTACAGAGGAAATAATAGAGCAAAAAAAAGAAAGGAACAATAACACTCAAATGCCAGTATATGAAACAATGTGCATAGATAATATGTAATAGAGAAGCAATTGATTAATCAACCCACAAATATATTCAGCCTCTCAGGTAACGAACCTAATGCAAAATTAAGCCTTTTAGCATAATGTGACTCTGTATACTAAATTCAGTTTTTTCAAGCGAATACTCAATGTGAGAAAAGATTCTTTGAAATGTGTGTCTTAAGAACTGTAAGCTTCCAGGTAGTAGCTATTCCATTGATCTGGATCTTCCTTATGAATTTAGAACATGCTCAAATATACCCCATCTCAAAAATAAAAAATAAATACATAAAATGTCATCATTTCACTGCAAGCCACTCTTGACCATATAGTGTTTTCCTACTCTCTTAAACTGCAAATCTCCTTGGAAATGTTCAAATTTTACTGACACCACTATGCCTGCCATTTCTTCTTGAGTCTCCCCTAACTAGATTTTCATCCCCATCACATAATTATCAACAATTCTTGAATTTCTGAATGCCATAGACACTTGTCTTTTTTACATATATATTTTTAATTTATTTATTTTAATTGGAGGCTAATTACTTTACATTATTGTATTGGTTTTGCCATACATTGACATGAATCTGCCCCGGGTGAAATTATTAAGACAACCTTGGCTCTGGACCAGCAGTTTGAGCTTTCAGGTGACCTCAAGTAAATGTTCTTGGGTTTCATCCTCTCTGACTTTCTCCTGCTGGGCTTTCAGACTCACCCAGATAAGCAGTCTGAGAGGAAGGTCTCTGTGTGGAAGTCCAAATTCCTCCTGAAGGGTTGATGGTGGAGACTGAAGCTCTGAATCCAGACGAGAAAGAAGGAAAGAGTGAAGCGTGGGTCTCTGAACCATACTTAAGAATCCAAATGCAAAACCATGCTCCATTCAGCTCAAAAAGCTGTGGAGCTGCTCAGCCACTGCAGCAGCGGAGATATTTATAGCTCTGTGTATTTGCTGTATCTGCTCATTATATGTGTTCAGCACATTTTCCACTATTACTTCAGTCCTCAAACACCTTATTTCCTCAGGGGAACTTGTCTGGACAGAATGGAATTTTTTCAGCTGATTGGTCATTCCCAGGAGACCAGGTTAGAAGTCAAGTGTATCCAATTCTTATTACTACTCCATGAACCCTCCTGTATCCCAGAGTTCTAACACTGACACTTTTTGCAACCCTGGGTCAAAGTGTCCTCCAAATCTAAGTCTGAGGAACCTGTCTGGACTAGGGCCCTTGGGTTTCAAAAGCACGATGGGAATGCAGCTCCTGATATTTCTGGAAAATTATTATTTCCTCCTCAATAAGGGACAGATCTATGTTCCCTTGCTATGAAACAGTAGGTAAAATAATCCTTGACTTCAAAATGCTTTTGACACATCAATTAGGTGTTTTCTGTTTTAACACAAGTGAAAAGCTAGGGTTCAGTCCTTTAACCATAAAAAACTTGGTAATGATAAGAGATCCACATAGATCTTTTAATGCACCATGGACTGAGCTTAGCATCTTTTATCTGTTGTCTCATTTGTTACTTTGCAACAGAATATCTTATGAGGATGTACAATTATAAGCCTCATTCTAAATTTGCAAAATTGTGGTTCAGAAGGGTGAGGTGATTAAACTGATTATCAGGGAAATGCAAATCAAAACCACAATGAGATATCATCTCACGCCAGTCAGAATGGCTGCTATCCAAATGTCTACAAACAGTAAATGCTGGAGAGGGTGTGGAGAAAAGGGAACCTTCTTACACTGTTGATGGGAATGGAAACTAGTACAACCACTATGGAGAAGGGTGTGGAGATTCCTTAAAAAACTGGAAATAGAACTGCCATATGACCCAGCAATCCCACTGCTGGGCATACACACCAAGGAAACCAGAATTGAAAGAGACACGTGTACCCCAATGTTCATTGCAGCACTGTTTATAACAGCCAGGACATGGAAGCAACCTAGATGTCCATCAGAAGAAGAATGGATAAGAAAGCTGTGGTGCATTTACACAATGGAGTATTACTCAACCATTAAAAAGAACACATTTGAATCAGTTCTAATGAGGTGGATGAAATTGGAGCCTATTATACAGAGTGAAGTAAATCAGAAAGAAAAACACCAGTACAGTATACTAATGCATATATATGGGATTTAGAAAGATGGTAATGATAACCCTATATGCGAGACAGCAAAAAAGACACAGATGTATAGAACAGTCTATTGGACTCTAGAAGAAGGTGAGGATGGGATGACCTGAGAGAATAGCATTGAAACATGTATATTACCATATGTGAAATGGATCGCCAGTCCAGGTTCAATGCATGAGACAGGGTGCTCGGGGCTGGTGCACTAGGATGATCCTGAGGGATGAGATGGGGAGGGAGGGGGGTTCAGGATGGGGAACACACATACACCCAGGGTGGATTCATGTCAATGTATGGCAAAACCACTACAATATTGTAAAGTAATTAGCCTCCAATTTAAATAAATAAATTTATATTTAAAAAACCAAAGCTATGAAGTGAGTAAGGTGTGTGTGGTGATTAGAACATGAGATTTTTCTAGTTCTCTTGCTCTAAGTTATTGGTTCTCAGTCATTATTCTGTATGAGACAGAAGAAAAGGCCTGATAAAGTGAGTTACTTAAATTACATAGTGAAGGTGCCAAGTAGAGCTTATTTAATATGAGCACCTTGCTTATTTAACTTCTATGCAGAGTACATCACGAGGAACGCTGGGCTGGAAGAAGCACAAGCTGGAATCAAGATTGCTGGGAGAAATATCAATAACCTCAGATATGCAGATGACACCACACTTACGGCAGAAAGTGAAGAGGAACTCAAAAGCCTCTTGATGAAAGTGAAAGAGGAGAGTGAAAAGGTTGGCTTGAAGCTCAACATTCAGAAAACAAAGATCATGGCATCTGGTCCCATCACTTCATGGGAAATAGATGGAAAAACAGTGGAAACAGTGTCAGACTTTATTTTTTTGGGCTCCAAACTCACTGCAGATGCTGATTGCAGCCATGAAATTAAAAGACGCTTACTCCTGGGAAGGAAAGTTATGACCAACCTTGATAGTATCTTAAAAAACAGAGACATTACTTTGCCAACCAAGGTCCGTCTAGTCAAGGCTATGGTTTTTCCCGTGGTCATGTATGGATGTGAGAGTTGGACTGTGAAGAAGGCTGATCGCCGACGAATCGATGCTTTTGAACTGTGGTGTTGGAGAAGACTCTTGAGAGTCCCTTATACTGCAAGGAGATCCAACCAGTCCATTCTAGAGGAGATCAATCCTGGATGTTCATTGGAGGGACTGATGCTAAAGCTGAAACTGCAATACTTTGGCCACCTCATGCGACGAGTTGACTCACTGGAAAAGACTCTGATGCTGGGAAAGGTTGGGGGCGGGAGGAGAAGGGGATGACGGAGAATGAGATGGCTGGATGGCATCACCGACTCTGTGAACATGAGTTTGAGTGACCTCCCGGAGTTGGTGATGGACAGGGAGGCCTGGCGTGCTGTGATTCATGGGGTTGCGGAGAGTCGGACACGACTGAGTGACTGAACTGAACTGAACTGAACTGAACTGAATACAACTTCTAACTATTCTTTTAGTAAAATAAAAGGAAAAACTTGATATATGTCACTTGAAAAGATACTATTCTTAAGAAATTCACATAGACTCAAGAAATAAAAGGGAATTTGCAAATATTTCTGATATAAGTTTGGAAGAAAATACATGAAAGCAGGAAAATGAAATAAATGGGAAAACTTAATAAACTGTGTTATTTACATATAAACAGAAGATGAAGTTAAAAAAATGTAAAATTAAGGAAGCAATAGAAAAGACAAATTATATATTCACAGTCTTATGGAAGAATGGCAATTTCTGGATCCACTTATTTGCCCCAGAAGAGTTTGTCCTTTTATTGCTCAATGAATCTTTTCAGAGCCTCCTTTATGTCTTTATTCCGTAGACTGTAGATGAAGGGGTTCAGCATCGGGGTGACCACAGTGTACATCACTGAGGCTATTGCACTTGAGAGTGAGTTGTGGGTATCCGCAGGGTTAAGGTACACTCCTAGGATTGTACAATAAAATAAGGAGACAACTGAGAGGTGAGATGCACAGGTGGAGAATGCTCTGTACTTCCCCTGAGCTGATGAGATTCCTCGTATGGAGGAAACTATCTTAGAGTAAGAGTAAAGTATGCCAATGAAGGGACCACCACTCAGTAGCCCAGCTGCAACATACACCATCATGTCATTAAGAAAGGTGTCAGAACAGGCACTTCGGACTACCTGATTGAGCTCACAGAAAAAGTTGGGGATCTCTGGGACTCTACAGAAGGACAGCGGCAACATCATTAAGATTTGTATCAAGGAATTCAGGGCACTCATCATCCATGACATCAGAACCAGCAATCCACAGAGTCGGGGATTCATGATGACTGTGTAGTGCAGGGGGTGACAGATGGCCACAAAGCGGTCATAGGCCATTACCGTCAGGAGGAAGTCATCCAACCCTGCAAAGAGTAGTAAAAAGTATATTTGGCTGATGCAGCCTTCATAGGTGACAACTTTGCTCTGCATCTGGATATTCCATAGCATCTTTGGGATGGTGGTGGAGATGAAGCAGATGTCTACAAAGGACAGGTTGGAGAGAAAGAAGTACATGGGGGTGTTAAGGTGGGAGTCTGAGCTGACAGCCAGGAAGATGAACAGGTTTCCAAATACAGTGATCAGGTACATGGTGAGGAAAAGCCCAAATATGAGGGGCTGAAGTTCTGGTTCATTTGATATTCCAAGAAGAAGAAATTCTGAAATATGTGTATCATTCTCTGGTTCCATGTGGTAGAGGGAATGACCTGGAATTAAATCCCCCAAAATGATATGATCACGTTTCACAAAAATGAGCATTACTGACATAGTCAAATGATACAATTTATATTTTGCAGTCATGAAATCAGTACCTATAATTTTGGTGTGTAATCTGTCCCCTTCAGGGCATTCCCTGTTCCATCTCTGATTATAAATTCCTGTTCTTTTGCAGCCATTTCCCCAAGAGGTCAGGTATTGCATACTTTTAATGAGATTTCTGTCAATCCTTTGGGGCTCATAAATTGAGTACTTACCAGCTTCAAGGCAAAGGATAGAGTGTGCTGAGAGACAAAAGTTCCTATAATTGGATGATGGAGAAATAATGTTAGCAAATATAAAATCATATAACATGTTAAATGGTGACAGGTAAAATGAAGAAAAAGGGGGCATAAGGCAGAGAGGCTGAGGTATTATTCTTTACCGGGTGTTCAGGTAGGCTGGCAAAGCAAGTAACATTTGAACAGAGATCTCAAGGAAGAGAGGCCTGCCTGGTAGAAGGAATGGCTGGTGCAAAGGCCCCGAAGAAGACGCCTGTTTCAGGTATTCAGGCTCCAAAGAATCCAGTTTCCCAAGGGGAAGATACAAGAGGGAGGGTGATGAGAGAGGGGGCCAGAGGATGCTAAGGAATGAAGTGACCTTCCTGCTGCTACTCATTCTTAAGATACAGGGAGTCCCTAATTCACAAGTTGTTCTTTTCACCTTATTAATTTTATTTCCAAGGAATCCTGAGCACAGAAATCAATCCACTTTTTGTTTTCATATTTGGTTGACATTCTGTCATCTGTATTTTCAGGGGAACATTTTGGTGTACACCAGTTCATGTACTCTTCCTTTGAGGACTCTCAGGGCCTACAACACACACACACACACAGCACTGTGGTGGGGTATTTCTTCTCTCTGTAACTTTTATTTAATTCCATGTCTTTTTTCCCTCCTAGACTGTGAGAACCTTGACACATGCAGCAATGTTACACGCATTCACCACCTTTTCCCCACCTGACTCGGAGCAGATTTAGTGGGGAACTGTAACAAATTCAATATATATTGCATGGACTTGAAAGAACATGGCCTCACAAAAATTGCACCTAATAAAAGACAATAAGAGACAGAAAAGATGCAGGGGAAAGCACTAAAATAGGCATGGAGAACAAGCAAGAGGAATGTTTTCATGTTCTCAGATTAGGTCCCATTGGGGGTCTGAACTATGGTTTGCAAAAATTAAATAGAATATAATAAATGAAACACACAAAAAGTATCAGAGTGTATCATAACTAGTAAGGATACACACAAAATCATTTCTGGCCCTCTTTGCTCAGTCATATGCATGGTTGTGTGTGTATATGTGTTTGTTTATGTTTATCTATGTTTGTCTATACAGACATAATAGTTTGCATGTGCAGTTGTGCAGTCATATCTGATTCTTCTCAATCAACCCAGGACCGTGATGTAAAATGCATCATGATCTGGGACTTACTCTGGGACTTAGTCAAAATGTCTGGAATCCACCACAGTAAAGGCAAGAATGGCATTGAAACCTGTATATTATCATAAAACGAATCGCCAGTCCAGGTTCGATGCATGATACAGGATGCTCGGGGCTGGTGTACTGGGATGAACCAGAGGGATGGGATGGGGAGGGAGGTGGGAGGGGGGTTCAGGATGGGGAACACATGTACACCCGGGGCAGATTCACGTAAATGTATGGCAGAACCAATACAATAATGTAAAATAATTAGCCTCCAATTAAAATAAATAAATTAAAAAAAAGAAAAGTATATATGTGTGTGTGTGCACATGCTTGCCGATCATACCAGTAAATGACAGAAAAATTAAAAATGAAAGTGTAATGTAAAAAAAAAAAAAAAAGGGCAGTTCCTGCTAATGAGGGAAAATCAATATGAATAAAGAGCCCTAAAGAGGAGCCAGATTTCAGAGAGAAGAGGCAGCTGTTTGGGTGCTGAAGTACCTTGGATTCAAGGGAGCACAGACCACTGAACCTTTATTGCTTCACTTGCTTCGTCATGTTATCAGTGTCAGGTCCCTGATCTAATTTTTAATCCTGTACCTATTCCTGCTTATTTACCACACTAGTTTTCATATGGTTCAATAGTGAATGAGGTTGGCCTTTCTCTTATTTTTCTCTGTGGAATTCTTCTTTGTTACTCTTGGGCTGTAAATTTTTATCTCTCTCTCTCTCTTTCTTTTTCTTTCAGACATATCTAGTAGGCATCCTTTTTGACACCAGTCCAGCTTCTGCTCCTTATACCTCATGCAAAGTTCTTCCCAGCTCATACTCTGTAATATACTGCATTTGCCGCAACTATCTGTCTCCATTCTTCAGATGAATTATCCCTGAGGATGTTATGTTATTCATGCATTTATTTTATTGTGTTCTGTTTTCTCTATTATAATATCCAAATGAGCAAGAATCTCCTCTGCTTGTTCACATTTTTGTTTTCATAAATGTGTGCTCATATATGGAAAAAAATTGAAAATGAGGTGGAAACGAAACTAGGTTAAATATGGCAGTATCAAAACAAAATTAAGTGAAATATAATTAAAGTCTAGAAGGCAGATTCTTTACCACTGTGTCATCCGAAAAGCCACTAATACAGTACTTATAAATAAATTAGTCAACCAACAAACAAACATGTCCACGTCTTGGCTCTGAACTAGTCTCCTGAGAGTTTCTTGTGACCTCAGGTAAAATTTTTCATCTTCCATTCTCTCCGAATCTTACCTGAAGTATCTGTGAGTCCCTAGACCCACCTAGTTAAGTTCTTTGAAAGGAAGATCTTGTGTGGAAGTCTGAATTCCTTAAGGATGGTTTATGATGGAGTCTGAAGCTGTGTTCTTGGACAAGACACCATGAGGAACTAAAGTCCGTTTGCAGATCAGGACTCTGAAAGCAATGAGCATGTCTCCTCTACTCAGAGGTGGCAGAAGCGGAAGGACTGTAGCATCGGAGATATTTATGGATGCCTAGATTTGGTCATTAGGGACATTTCCCTCTTGTTACTCCATCCTTAAGCACGTGATTTCTCACAGTGAGCTGGCCTGGAGAGAAGTTTCTCATAATGATTTTCTGTTCCCAAGAGACCAAGTTAGAAGTCAGGTGAATCCTGTTTATACTAATCCTTCTCCATGAACTCTTCTGCCTTCTAGAGTTCCAAACTTCTAGTACTTTATCCCAAGTTTTCCCTTCCACGTTGACTTTGGGGTCTTCTAGAAATAAGCCCTATTGTCACATATTTTGGGGACTTGTCTTTCTGGTGCAGGTTCCAAGGCTTGATACGTAAAATGTATGGCACAAACCTATCGTCTTTTAGGAAAAAGTGAAGTTGCTCAGTCATGTCCGACTCTTCATGGACTGTAGTCTGCCAGGCTCCTCTGTCCATGGCATTTCCCAGGCAAGAGTACTGGAGTGAGTTGCTATTTCTTTCTCCAGGGGATCTTCCCAGCCCAGGGATTGAACCTGGGTCTCCCGCATTGCAGGCAGACTCTTTACCATCTGAGTCACCAGGAAAAGATCCCTGTAAATGTGAAATCCAGCCCATTTGTAGGTTACTATGCTGGGGGTGAGATTTTTGAAGAGACTACTTCTCTGTCTCTCCTGCCATATTGATGTGGTCCTATTATCCTTTGCTGTGGAGCAGATGTTCATTTGGGGCTTCCCTGATGACTCAGCTGATAAAGAATCTGCCTGAAATGCAGGAGACACCAGTTTGATTCCAGGGTCAGGAAGGTGCCCTAGGAAAGGGATAGACTACCCACTCCAGTATTCATGGGCTTCCCTGGTGGCTCAGATGGTAAAGAATCTGCCTCCAATGCATGAGACCTCGGTTTGACCCTGTGTTGAGAAGATCCCCTGGAGGAGGGGCATGCAACCCACTTCAGTATTCTTGCCTGGAGAATCCCCATGGACAGAGAAGCCTGGCAGGTTACAGTTCATGGGCGTCACAAAAAGTTGGGTACAACTGAGTGACTAAGCACAGCACAGCAGCACAGATATTCAGCTAGTTTTCAGAGGAAGTTAATCCACATGTAGCTGTAGATTTGGTGTTTCCATGGGTTGTGGTGAGTTTAGGATCTTTCTATTCTGTCATCTTGAACTGCCACCCCAACATTTGATATTAGCCCAACAAGATTCATTTTAAGCTTTTGACACCCGAACTATAAAAGCATATATTTGTTTATTTTAAGCAACTTATTTGGCAGTATTTTACAACAGTAATATGAATCTAATATAGACATTCATTTAATAAAATTTGTTTACAAGAACTGATTTTAAACTTCTCAATTCATTCATTAGCTGGCCTTGGGTAAGGGCATTTTATGTGGAAAAGTGTACGTAGGAAAAAAATTCATTTAAATCAATTTGAAGATCTTCCACCTCATTAGCTGATACAGTGAACTCCTCATTAGATAATTGTAAATGTTGCCTGACCAGGATGCCTTGTGATATCATGGTAGAAAAAGAACCCATTATGCAAGTTGAGGTCACCTATTGTACCTTAAAATTTTGTGTCTATATTTCTACATTCTCTGCTTCATGATAATTCAAATGTTCAACATTTTTTTGGGTCTCTACAGTGTACAGGCTCTCTTTTGTGGGGTGCAGGCTTCTCTATTTGTTGTGCATGAACTCAAGGGCTAGCAGTCTCAGTAGTTGTTGCTTGTAGGTTTCTCTAGTTGCAGCATGCGGGCTCTAGGTGTGGCGCACAGGTTTAGTTGCCCCATGGTATGTGGGATCTTACTTCCCTGACTAGGGATTGAACCCATGTCCCCTGCATTGAAAGGTGGATTCTTATCACCTGATCACCAGTGAACTCCCAAAATGTTCATTGTTTTCATTTCTATTTCTCTCAGGTTTCCTTTTAACATAGAGGAATTCATAATTGTGTCCACATGTGTATATGTGTGTGTATGATTGTGTTTATTTGAAGGAAAAATGTATACAAGCACACAGATAATCAAATACAACATTTACCCTTGATTTCTTTGGACTGAAAAATGAACTTCTACACCTTTCATTTATTTCTCAGAGCATCTACGTGAAGTTTCGTTTAGTATCCCCACAATAACTTTAGAAACATGCAAACTGAGGCTCAAGGAATTGAAATTTCTCATAATATTGTAACAAAGCATTTGAAGATATGCAAACTATCAAATTATACAGAAGTGGAAACATGCAATATGCTCTTTAACTTTTGTATAACTGCTTTAATTTATTAAATTTTACACTCTAAGTATGCATTTTTTTTGTGTGCAATTATACTGTGATTATTTAATTAAATTTAAAGAATTCAATGGTGTATGGCTAAGGGTAGGGTGTAAGCATAGGTAGCTGGTTCTCATTTAGCAAAGGTAGGAGATGTGTCGTCTAACAGGGAAGAAAGCCAAGTATTATTTATGGATGTAGAGACAGTGGAACTAAATTTAAGTAATTTGCATGGTAAACCGATTCTTTTCTGTAAATATATGACTACTCTTAACAGAACTATAGTAAACCGAAGATAAGTTGATTCAAGACAGAAAACCACTACAGCCTTACTAACATCATGGATGAGCCCTAAAAACACAGTATAGAGACTGACAGCTGATTACACACTCATGAGCTACACAAAAAAATCCGCAGCATAAAACTTCACTGGATATTAAGGGTATTATGGTAACCAAATTGACATAGAATGGCTTGTTATGCAGCAACAGCTAACTGATACAATAATCCAAATGAACAGAACTGAGAGCAATTATAATAATCTATCGCATTTTATTTTTGGCATATACTCTTATATTTGAGGAGAACATCCGTGTTCATTCCATTCAGTTCAGTTCAATCACTCAGTCGTGTCCGACTCTTTGCGACCCCATGAATCACAACACACCAGGCCTCCCTGTCCATCACCAACTCCCGGAGTTCACTCAAACTCACGTCCATCAAGTTGATGATGCCATCCAACCATCTCATTCTCTGTCGTCCCCTTATTCTCCTGCCCCCAATCCCTCCCAGCATCAGAGTCTTTTCCAGTGAGTCAACTCGACACATGAGGTGGCCAAAGTATTGGAGTTTCAGCTTTAGCATCAGTCCTTCCAATGAACAGCCAGGACTGATATCCTTTAGAATGAACTGGTTGGATCTCCTTGCAGTCCAAGGGACTCTCAAGAGGCTTCTCCAATACCACAGTTCAAAAGCATCAATTCTTTGGTGCTCAGCTTTCTTCACAGTCCAACTGTCACATCCATACATGACCACGGGAAAAACCATAGCCTTGACTAGACGGAACTTTGTTGGCAAAGTAATGTCTCTGCTTTTTAATATGCTATCTAGGTTGGTCATAACTTTCCTTCCCAGGAGTAAGCGTCTTTTAATTTCATGGCTGCATTCACCATCTGCAGTGATTTTGGAGCCCCCCCAAACAAAGTCTGACCCTGTTTCCACTGTTTCCCCATCTATTTCCCATGAAGTGATGGGACCAGATACCATGATCTTGGTTTTCTGAATGTTGAGCTTTAAGCCAACTTTTTCACTCTCCTCTTTCACTTTCCTCAAGAGGCTTTTTAGTTCCTCCTTACTTTCTACCATAAGGTTGTTGTCATCGGCATATCTGAGGTTATTGATATTTCTCCTGGCAATCTTGATTCCAGCTGGTGCTTCTTCCAGCCCAGCGTTCCTCATGATGTACTCTGCATATAAGTTAAATAAGCAGGGTGACAATATACAGCCTTGATGTACTCCTTTTCCTATTTGGAGCCAGTCTGTTGTTCCATGTCCAGTTCTAACTGTTGCTTCCTGACCTGCATACAGGTTTCTCAAGGGGCAAGTCAGGTGGTCTGGTATTCCCATCTCTTTCAGAATTTTCCACAGTTTATTGTGATCCACACAGTCAAAGGCTTTGGCATAGTCAATGAAGCAGAAATAGACGTTTTTCTGGAACTCTCTTGCTTTTTTGATGATCCAGTGGATGTTGGAAATTTGATCTTTGGTTCCTCTGCCTTTTCTAAAACCAGCCTGAGCATCTGGAAGTTCACGGTTCACGTATGCTGAAGCCTGGCTTGGAGAATTTTGAGCAACACTTTACTAGCATGTGAGATGAGTGCAATTGTGTGGTAGTTTGAGCATTCTTTGGCGTTGCCTTTCTTTGGGATTGGAATGAAAACTGACCTTTTCCAGTTGTGTGGCTTCTGCTTAGTTTTTCAAATTTGCTGGCATATTGAGTGCAACACTTTCACAGCATCATCTTTCAGCATTTGAAATAGCTCAACTGGAATTCTGTCACCTCCACTAGCTTTGTTCGTAGTGATGCTGTGTCCTTAAGTGACAGCAAATAATAAGTCTATGAAAATTACTTTTGATAATCAGAGTAAGAGCCTCCAAATGATGACTGCATCCTAATCCCAGAACCTTTGATTATATTATTTTATGTAGCAAGAGGGGATTAAGGTAACAGATGGAGGAAGGTTGCTAATCAGCGACTTTAAGTTAAGAAGATCGACTGTGATTATCTGAAGAGACTAATGGAATCACAGTGAACCTCTGACTGTAGAAGAGGAAGACAGAAAGATTGAAATCAGAGAAAGATTTGAAAATGCTACATTGCTGTCTTTGAAGCTGGAGAAATGCCTAGGCGTCAAGAAATTCTTGTGGTCACTGCTGCTGCTGCTGCTGCTAAGTCGCTTCAGTCGTGTCTGACTCTGTGCGACCCCATAGACGGAAGCCCACCCGGCTCCCCCGTCCCTGGGATTCTCCAGGCAAGAACACTGGAGTGGGTTGCCATTTCCTTCTGCAATGCATGAGCGTGAAAAGTGAAAGTGAAGTCGCTCAGTCATGTCTGACTCTTAGTGACCCCATGGACTGCAGCCTACCAGGCTCCTCCGTCCATGGGAATTTCCAGGCAAGAGTACTGGAGTGGGGTGCTATTGCCAACTAGAAAAGGAAATGAATCAGATTCTCCTCAGAGACCATGCAGGCATGTTGACTTTAGCTCACTGAGGTATTTGTCTTCTGATTTCCAATTGTAAGAGCACTATATTTTTTATTTCAATCCCTATTGTGGTAATTTGTTACCATAGCTATGGATGTATTAATAAATGTAATACAGACAATTATTTAATAATTCTTTTTAGAAACTGAATTTAAGTTTCTCAACTCATTTTTTGTGATGCCTTATGTTTTGTTAGATTCATTTAACTCATAACATATGCAATTACTTTTTGTCCCCTTTTGGCTGCGCTGGGTCTTCCTGGGGGCACACAGGGTTTTCTCTAGTTGCAGTGTGTAGAGATTTCCCTTGTTGCAGGGCATGGGCTCTAGAACACATGGGCTCAGTAGTTGTGCTGTGTAGCTCTCTAGTTGTGGTGCATGGGTTCTTAGTTTTCAGATCAGGGACTGAATCTATGTCCCCTGTATTTCAAGGCTGATTCTCAACCACTGAATCACCAGGGAAGCCCCTATATTGTTATTTCTGATAGCAAAAAGCAAGCAGGCTTTAAAGTATTAAAAAATGCAAAGACAAAATCATTCATCCTACCATTACCAATCAGATAATTACTATGACAAATTATTTCAGTGTATTTTTATTTGTATGCTTAAAATTTTTTATTGAAGTATAGTGGACTTACAATATCATATTAGCTTCCGGCATATAAACAACGATTCAAAATTTTATAGATTATGCCCCATTTAAGGTTATTTGATAATATTGGTTGTGAATTCCCTTGACTGCTTCACTGTGTACCCCAACCCAAGCTGTGTGGATGCTCTGGCCCCAACTGCTCCATGCTACAGCCTAGCACAGATCTGGGGTGGCTGTAGCAGGGGATATAACTGTGGCTTGCATCTGAGAGGATCCAAAGATGTTACACAGGCAGAGTATTGGACCTCCATAAGCACACAAACCTTTATTGTTTCAGCACTCCCCTTTATTGAGACAAAGGTCCCAGTGTGTGAAGAAGGAAAACATACACTGAAAGAGAACAGAGCCAGCTCTAGCCTGATGAACAGGCTTTCTGCTCCAGCAACTTGGGAGCAACAAGACACTAACAGGATGGTGGTGGCCACTAAGTAAAGAGGAAGACACATGTCACACACTACACCAGGCTCTAGCTCTCCCATCACCAAGGTTATAGCAGCCAGCACCCCCATGGAAAGATATGACTGTCATCCATGTCAAATCCAGCCATGCATCTGCCTGCAATGCGGGAGATCTGAGTTTGATTCTTGGGTTGGGAAGATCCCCTGGAGAAGGGAATGGCAACCTGTTCCAGTGCTCTTGCTTGGAGTATTTCATAGAAAGAGGAGCCTTGCAGGCTACAGTCCATAGGGTCCCACAGAGTCACACATGACTGAAGCAACTAAATAGCAGCATTCTCTTTTGAAAGAGCAAGAGAAAATCTCTGTATAAATTAAAAGAAATGTAAGTGAAACAGACAGAAATAAGTAATATACCAAAGAATTAAAATCATTTGTAATAAAAATATATTGATAATACACATGAACTAGGGAAAAGAATTAACCTAAACACAGATCAATTTAATAGGGAACTAAAAGTCCCCTGGTGGCACTAGTGGCAAAGAAACCACCAGCCAATGCAGAAGACATAAGAGATGCGGGTTCAATCCCTGGGAAGGTCCCCTAGAGGAGGAAATGGCAACCCAATTCAATATTCAATATTCTTGTCTGGAGAATGCCATGGAAAAGGAACCTGGTGAGCTACAGTCTGTAGGAGTCAGACATGACTGAAGTGACTTAGCATAGACCCAAAGGTATAAAGCTCTGTATAGTCCAAGCTATGGTTTTTCCAGTAGTCGTGTACAGATGTCGTGGGACAGTAAAAGAGGTTGAACACCAAAGAACTGATGCTTTTGAACTGTGGTGCTGGAGAAGAATCTTGAGAGTCCCTTGGACAACAAGGAGATAAAACCGGTCAAACCTAAAGGATATCAACCCTAAATAGTCAATGGAAGGACAGATGCTAAAGCTGAAGCTCCAATACTTTGGCCACTTGTTGCAAAGAGCTGACTTATTGGAAAAGACCCTGATGCTGGGAAAGATTTAGGGCAGGAGGAGAAAGGGGCAACAGAGGATGAAATGGATGGATGGCATTATCAACTCAATGAATATGAGTTTGAGCAAACTCCAGAAGATAGTGAAGGACAGGGAAGCCTGGCATGCTGCAGTCCATGGGGTCACAAAGAGTTGGACATGATTGAGTGACTGAACAACAACAAAAGTATAAAGAAGACCCAATAAAAAATAGATAATTCAATATCAAAAATAAAAAGCACTCTAGAAGAAATGAAGGGCATTCTCAATGACACAGAAGAACACATAAGTGATTTGGAAGATAGAATAGTGGAGATTATCTAATCATAAGAGCAGAAAAAAGAAATTAAAAAAAACAGTACAACATATGAGATCTCTGGGGTGATATCAATTGTGTCAACATTTGCATTATAGGGATTGAAAATGAAGAGGGAGAGAAGTGTATTGAAAAGGTATTTGAAGAAATTATGACTAAAACCTTTCCAAACTTAAGAAAGAAACAGGTATCCAAGTATAGGAAGCACAGTGGGCCCCAAAGCAAGATGATGACAAACAGACCTACACTAAAATATGTTATAATCAAAATGGGAAAAGATAGATAAAGAGAGAATTCTAAAGGCAGCAAGAGAAAAACAGTCATATATAAGGGAATTCACATATCATCTGATTTATCTGTAGACAGTCTGCAGGCCAGAAGAGAGTGACCTGATACATTCAAACTACTGAAAGGGAAAATCCTGCAACCTAGAATCTCCTAACTTGGAAGATCATCATTTAGAATAGAAGCAGAGACAAAGAAGTTCTCAGACAAGCAAAAATGGAAATATTTCATCAATAGGAAACCTACCCTAAAAGAAAAGTTGTAGTTTTCTCTAAATATAAAAGAAATATCTACAAGAAAGGGAAAATTCCACTAGGAAAGGCAAATATATAGTAAGGATTAAAGATTACTTAAATAATCAGTACATAGATTAAAAGACAAAGATATTTAAAAGCAACTATAACTATAATAGACAGTAAAGAGATAAGCATGAATATGTAAAATATGACATAAAAACACAACCTGTGGGGTATGAGTGAGTGAGTGAAGTCTCTCAGTCGTGTCCGACTCTTTGCGACCCCATGGACTATAGTGCACCAGGCTCCTCCATCCATGGGATTCTCCAGGCAAGAATACTGGAGTGGGTTGCCATTTCCTTCTCCAGGAAATCTTCCTGACCCAGGGATCAAACCCAGGTCTCCCACATTGAAGGTGGACGCTTTAACCTCTGAGCCACCAGGGAAGCCCGGAGTATAAAAATGTAAATATTTAGAATATGTTTGAACTTAAATGACTATCAATTTATTTAAGTAGATATAATTATGAGTGAAGAAATATGAACTCATGGCAAACACAAATCAAAAACCTATAAGAGATAAACAAAAATAAAAAAAAAAGAAGGAACCCAAGTATTCCACTAAATAAACTCATCAAGTCATAACAGGAGAAACAAAAAGAAGAAATGAACAGAGAAGAACTATGAAAACAACTGAAAAACAAGGAATAAAATAGCGATAAATACACAGCTATCAATATTTACATACCAATGGACTAAACGTTCCAGTAAAAAGACATAGGGTGGCTGGTTGGGAAAAAAAGTCCTTCAGGGCTAAAGACACAAACAGACTGAAAGTGAGGGGATGGAAAAGATAGTTAATGCAAATGCAAGCAACAAGAATGCAGGGGTAGCTCTACTCATGTAAGACAAAACAGAGTTTAAAACAAAGGCTATAACAAAAGACAAAGAAGGACATTCTATAACGATGAAGGGATCGTTACAAGATGAGGATGCTACAGTTGTTAGCATATGCATACCTAATACAGGAGCACCTATATATTTAAAGCTAATACTAACAGACATGATGGGAGAAACTGACAATAATATAATAATAGCAGAGAATTTTAACACCCTTGTTCCACCAATGGGAAGATCATCCAGATAGAAAATCAATAAGGTATCAGTGGGCCTAAATGACAAATAGGCCAATTGAACTAAATTGCTATCTAAAGGAAATTACATCCAAACCCAGCAGAGTACACATTCTTTTCAAGTGCAGATGAAATGATCTCCAGAATAGATCACATACTAGGTCACAAAACACCCTCAACAAATTTAAGAGAATAGAAATTACATCAAGCATTTTCCTTGACCACAATTGTATGAAACTAGAAAACTACAGAATGTAAACTAAAATAAGCTAGGTATGGAATACGTTTTTGATCACAGCTTCAGGATGAATGGACCCTGCTTACCCCTTAATTTCAGAATTTTAGTCTCTAGAAATGTGAAGCAATAAATTTAAGCCAACTGATTTATGGTACTTTGTCATAATAGCTCCAGAAAAATAATACACCACCTTTAAATATAGTCAAAGTCAAGGCACAGTAAGATATAGTGATTACAGGACTAGAAAAATTAAACTAATGTTTAGATACATCCAAGACTGTGAAAAATGCCTACAATGGTTTGATCCTTGCTACTTATGAGAGTCCTACAACAATCCCATCATTGAGAGATGATGCCCTACTGAGGAGTCTCCCTAGGGTCCCCTTCATGTCTCTGTTCCTCAGACTGTAGATGAAGGGATTCAGCATGGGGATGACCACAGTGTACATCACTGAGGCCACCAGAATTGTCCTAGAGGATGAAGTGACTGCAGAACTGAGGTAGACCCCTAGGCCTGTGCTATAGAACAAGAAAACCACAAAAAGGTGAGATCCACAGGTGGAAAAAGCTTTATGCTTGCCCCTGGCCGATGAAATTCCCAGGATGGAGGAGAAAATCTGAGAGTAAGAAAAGAGAATCCCAAAGAAAGGAAAAACACCTAGAACAATAGCCACAAAATACACCACTACGTTATTGATGAGGGTGTCAGAACAGGTGAGCTTCAGCACTTCAGGAAGATCACAGAAAAAGTGTGGGATCTTCATGGTCATGCAGAAGGACAGCCTCAAGACAGTCAAAGTCTCAAGCAAGGAGCCTGTGACACTGAGGCACCAGGACCCCAGAGCCAGCAGCCCACAGAGGTGGGGGTTCATGATAACCATGTAGTTCAGGGGGTGACAGATGGCTATGAAGCGGTCATTGGCCATCGCACTTAGGATTAAATTGTCCAGGCATCCAAATACAAAGAAAAAAAATATCTGGCTGATGCAGCCTTCATAGGTGATAACTTTGCTCTGTGTCTGGATGTTCCATAGCATCTTTGGGATGGTGGTAGAGGTGAAGCCTATGTCTGCAAATGACAAGTTGGAGAGAAAGAAGTACATGGGGGTGTGGAGATGGTGGTCTGAGATGATAGCCAGGATGATGGCCAGGTTCCCGGTGAATGTGACTAGGTACATGGACAGAAACAGCCCAAAGAAGAGAGGCTGCAGGTCTGGGTCCTCTGAGAATCCCAGGAGGAGAAAGCTTCTTGTTTGGTTTATTTCCATGTGGCTGCTGGGCTTGTTCAGAATCAGCTGAAAAGAAATACAGAAATCACTCCAGATAATAATTTCTGCAAATGACAGAAATATCCTTAACCCAAATCCAGGGAGATGTCATTCATTTGGGGCTAAAATTTTGATCTATTTGGTAACAAATTGTGGTTGCCATTGCTACTTGGAAAATCTGTTCCTAGCTTTGGTAGCTCTCTCTGAATAAAAAGTATTTGGTAGAAATAAAGGGAGAAAAGGTCAATAATTGGACCATAAGTAGAAAAATTATAAATGAGAATATAATATGGAGAGAATTAGTATGTAAAAAATAATCTATTTGACTGATAAAAATTAATGTGTTTAATTTATGAAGTCCTCAGTGTAATCATAGAAAGATTAATGCATGAATTTAGAAAAAGGCATAGGATATTAAAGGTTCATAAAAGAAAGTGTAAAAAGACAACAAATATTATACAAAAATTCATATACAAATATGGAGAGATCACAACTGACAACACAGAAATACAAAGGATTATTAGAGAATACTATCAGGAATTATATGGCAATAAAATGAATAACCTGGAAGAAATGGACAAATTCCTAGAAAAATACAACTTTCCAAAACTGAACCAGGAAGAAATAGAAAATCTGAACAGATCCATCACAAGCACGGAAATTGAAACTGTAATAAAAAATCTCCCAGCAAACAAAAGCCCAGGTCCAGACGGCTTCACAGCTGAATTCTACCAAAAATTTAGAGAAGAGCTAACACCTATTCTACTCAAACTCTTCCAGAAAATTGCTGAGGAAGGGAAACTTCCAAACTCATTCTATGAGGCCACCATCACTCTAATCCCAAAACCTGGTAAAGACCCCACAAAAAAAGAAAACTACAGGCCAATATCACTGATGAACATAGATGTAAAAATCCTTAACAAAATTCTAGCAATCAGAATCCAACAGCATATTAAGATCATACATCATGACCAAGTGGGCTTTATCCCAGGAATGCAAGGATTCTTCAATATCAGCAAATCAGTCAACGTAATACACCACATTAACAAACTGAAAAATAAAAATCATATGATTATCTCAATAGATGCAGAGAAAGCCTTCGACAAAATTCAACATCCATTTATGATAAAAACCCTCCAGAAAGTGGGAATAGAAGGGACATACCTCAACATAATAAAAGCTATATATGACAAACCCACAGCAAACATTATCCTCAATGGTGAAAAACTGAAAGCATTTCCCCTAAAGTCAGGAACAAGACAAGGGTGCCCACTCTCACCACTACTATTCAACATAGTTCTGGAAGTTTTGGCCACAGCAATCAGAGCAGAAAAAGACATAAAAGGAATACAAATTGGAAAAGAAGAAGTAAAACTTTCACTGTTCGCTGATGACATGATCCTCTACACAGAAAACCCTAGAGACTCTACCAGAAAACTACTAGAGCTAATCAATGATTACAGTAACGTTGCAGGATATAAAATCAACACACAGAAATCCCTTGCATTCCTATACACTAATAATGAGAAAATAGAAAGAGAAATTAAGGAAACTATTCCATTCACTGTTGCAATGAAAAGAATTAAATACTTAGGAATATATCTACCTAAGGAAACAAAAGACTTGTACATAGAAAACTATAAAACACTACTGAAAGCAATCAAAGAGGACACTAATAGATGGAGAAATATACCATGTTCATGGATTGGAAGAATAAATATTGTAAAAATGAGTATACTACCCAAAATAATTTATACATTCAATGCAATCCCTATCAAGCTACCAAAGATATTTTTCACAGAACTAGAACAAATAATCTCACAATTTGTATGGAAATACAAAAAACCTCGAATAGCCAAAGCAATCTTGAGGAAGAAAAATGGAACTGGGGGAATTAACCTGCAAGACTTCAGGCTCTACTACAAAGCCACAGTCATCAAGACAGTATGGTACTGGCATAAAGACAGAAATATAGATCAATGGAACAAAATAGAAAGCCCAGAGATAAATCCACGCATCTATGGACACCTCATCTTTGACAAAGGAGGCAAGAATATAAAATGGAGAAAAGACAGTCTCTTTAACAAGTGGTGCTGGGAAAACTGGTCAGCCACTTGTAAAAGAATGAAACTAGAACACTTCCTAACACCATACACCAAAATAAACTCAAAATGGATTAGAGAGCTAAATGTAAGACCAGAAACTATAAAACTCCTAGAGGAGAACGTAGGCAAAACACTCTCCGACATAAATCACAGCAGGATCCTCCATGACCCACCTCCCAGAATATTGGAAATAAAAGCAAAAATAAACAAATGGGACCTAATTAAAATCAAAAGCTTCTGCACAGCAAAGGAAACTATAAGTAAGGTGAAAAGACAGCCTTCAGAATGGGAGAAAATAATAACAAATGAAGCAACTGATAAAGGATTAATCTCCAAAATATACAAGCAGCTCCTGCAGCTCAATTCCAGAAAAATAAATGACCCAATCAAAAAATGGGCCAAAGAACTAAACAGAAATTTCTCCAAAGAAGACATACAGATGGCTAACAAACACATGAAAAAATGCTCAACATCCCTCATAATCAGAGAGATGCAAATCAAAACCACAATGAGATACCATTTCACACCAGTCAGAATGGCTGCTATCCAAAAGTCTACATGCAATAAATGCTGGAGAGGATGTGGAGAGAAAGGAACCCTCTTACACTGTTGGTGGGAATGCAAATTAGTACAGCCACTATGGAGAACAGTGTGGAGATTCCTCAAAAAACTGGAAATAGAACTGCCATATGATCCAGCAATCGCACTCCTGGGCATACACACCGAGGAAACCAGAATTGAAAGAGACACGTGTACTCCAATGTTCACTGCAGCACTGTTTATAATAGCCAGGACATGGAAGCAACCTAGATGTCCATCTGCAGACGAATGGATAAGAAAGCTTTGGTACATATACACAATGGAGTATTATTCAGCCATTAAAAAGAATACATTTGAATCAGTTCTAATGAGGTGGATGAAACTGGAGCCTATTATACAGAGTGAAGTAAGCCAGAAAGAAAAACACCAATACAGTATACTAACACATATATATGGAATTTAGAAAGATGCAAATGATAACCCTGTATACGAGACAGCAAAAGAGACACAGATGTATAGAACAGTCTTTGGGACTCTATGGGAGAGGGTGAGGGTGGGATGATTTGGGAGAATGGCATTGAAGCACGTATGTTGTCATATGTGAAACGAATCACTAGTTCAGGGTCAATGTATGTTATAGGATGCTCGGGGCTGGCATGCGGGGATGACCCAGAGGGAGGATGGAGGGAGGGGGGAGGTGGGAGGGGGTTCAGGAGGGGGAACTTATGTAAACCCGGGGCAAATTCATATCAATGTATGGCAAAACCAACCAATATAATATTGTAAAATAATTTGCCTCCAATAAAAAAAAAAAAAAACAAACAAAAAAAAATTCTTTCTACTATTGATCTATGAGGGATACTGTCTTCATTGCTAGAATTTATGTCTCTTCAAAAAAGATTAAGAAGTCAAAATTCCATCACGTGGAAAGAAAAATAAAATTTCAAATACTTGCTATGAGAGGATAGTTGACCTGCTTTTCTGGCCTTGAGAAATTAAATCAGCATGCAGATCTTTTATAATTAGACACATACTTGTACAAACCCAAGGGGAAATGACCTATAACAAGATACACTAAATCGTGGACAGGAATCATCTTTGAGTGGTAACAAAAGTCTGGATTTTTAGATTCATTTTATCCTACTATTTCTTTCAAAAATAGTCACACGGATACTCTATCCCAAGAGTGAAAAAATTTGAAGATGCAGTTAAGTTTTACAAAACAAAACTAACTAAAGCAGAAAATAAAGCTAGAAACAGAGCTAATAAATGAAAAAGAAGAAAAATTTTACAACCAAGAAATAAATTCCAGTGCTAATTCTTTGACAAAAGTCAAATAGAGAAAATCAGATGCTTAATGAAAGCAATAAAAAGAGAAAGAACAAAAAATGTCTAAAATTCAGTTCAGTTCAGTTCAGTCGCTCAGTCGTGTCTGACTCTTTGCGACCCCATGAATCACAGCACGCCAGGCCTCCCTGTCCATCACCAACTCCTGGAGTTCACTCAAACTCATGTCCATCGAGTCAGTGATGCCATCCAGTCATCTCATTCTCTGTCGTCCCCATCTCCTCCCACCCCCAATTCCTCCCAGCATCAGACTCTTTTCCAGTGACTCAACTCGTCGCATGAGGTGGCCAAAGTATTGGAGTTTCAGCTTTAGCATCAGTCCTTCCAATGAACACCCAGGACTGATCTCCTTTAGAATGGAATAGTTGGATCTCCTTGCAGTCCAAGGGACTCTCAAGAGTCTTGAAAAACATACACACATAGAAGAAAATACTTAACTTTGCAAGATGATATTACTTATAAATCCTCATTAAAAATTGAAAATCTCTAAGAAATAAATTCATTGATTGACTGGTTAATTCAGCATGTAGGATAACAGATCAATAATTAGAACAACATCAAAACTTACCTTCAAAATTACCATGGAAATATGTGAGAGAAACATTAAAAGAATTCCCGTTTAAGTATTAAAGAAGAAAAGAAAGTTTACAATCACTAATACTATTTATTAACACCATTGAGATCTGAAATTATTGTTTGAAGATTATAGATTGGTTTCTGATAATGAATTGAATGCTGAAAACCTCTTTCACTGAATATGATTTTAATAAGGCAGGTGATATAACACAAGTTTGTAAAAACCAATAGCTATGTTAAGGTGACATTCAGTTGCAGCTACTAATATATTATAATGTTTTACAAAAATCACTTCTATATAGTTCCAAAACATTATCATCATTATGGAAATCTCTGTAGTAACTTTTCTGTAAATCTCAAAATATTCAAAAATGAAAATTGGCAGAAAAAATAAGTGTGAGAGAAAAAAGTAGCATTCATAATTACAGTTAATCTCTTAAAAACAGATTCAGTTCAGTTCAGTTCAGTCGCTCAGTCGTGTCCGACTCTTTGCGACCCCATGAATCACAGCACGCCAGGCCTCCCTGTCCATCACCAACTCCCAGAGTTCACTCAGACTCCTGTCCATCGAGTCGGTGATGCCATCCAGTCATCTCATTCTCTGTCGTCCCCATCTCCTCCCTCCCCCTATCCTTCCCAGGATCAGAGTCTTTTCCAGTGAGTCAATTAGTCGCATGATGTGGCCAAAGTATTGCAGTTTCAGCTTTAGCATCAGTCCTTCCAGTGAACACCCAGGATTGATCTTCTTTAGAATGGACTGGTTGGATCTCCTTGCAGTCCGAGGGACTCTCAAGAGTCTTCTCCAGCACCACAGTTCAAAAGCATCAATTTTTCTGCGATCAGCTTTCTTCACAGTCCGACTCTCATATCCATAAATGACTACTGGAAATACCATAGCCTTGACTAGACTGATCTTTTTGGCAAAGTGTTGTCTCTGCTTTTTAATATGCTATCTAGGTTGGTCATAACTTTCCTTCCAAGGAGTAAGCGTCTTTTAATTTCATGGCTGCAATCAGCATCTGCAGTGATTTTGGAGCCCAAACAAATGAAATCTGACACTGTTTCCACTGTTTCCCCATCTATTTCCCATGAAGTGATGGGACCAGATGCCATGATCTTTGTTTTCTGAATGTTGAGCTTCAAGCTAACCTTTTCACTCTCCTCTTTCACTTTCATCAAGAGGCTTCTGAGTTCCTCTTCACTTTCTGCCGTAAGTGTGGTGTCATCTGCATATCTGAGGTTATTGATATTTCTCCCAGCAATCTTGATTCCAGCTTGTGCTTCTTCCAGCCCAGCGTTCCTCATGATGTACTCTGCATATAAGTTAAATAAGCAGGGTGACAATATACAACCTTGACGTACTCCTTTTCCTATATGGAACCAGGCAGCTCCGGCTGCGCAGACGGGAGAGACGCCGGCTCTGGCAGCGCAGATTTGAGAGAGGCAGGCGGCTGTGGCGCAACCGACCTCGCGCAGAAGCCTGGTCAAGAGGAGCTACCCCACGCCCGAGGTCAGGGGTGGCGGCCGAGAGGAGCTACCCAACCCCTGAGATCAGGGCGGTGGCCAAGAAGAGCTGACCTATGTCCAAGAGGCTGTGGCTGCGCGGGCTCAGGAGGGCCGAGAGGAGTTACTCCACGTTCAAGGTCAGGAGGGGCGGCCTTGAGGAGATACCCCTCGTTCAAGGTAAGGTATAGCGGCTGTGCTCTGCTGGATCAGCCGTGAAGAGAATACCCCACGACCAAGGTTCTTAAGATGGTAGGTATTGCAAGGGGGCATCAGAGGGCCGACACACTGAAATCATAATCACAGTAAACTAGTCGATCTGATCACACCGACCACAGCCCGGTCTAACTCAGTGAAACTAAGCTATGCCATGTGGGGCCACCCAAGACGGGCGGGTCATGGTGGAGAGGTCTGACGGAATGTGGTTCACTGGAGAAAGGAATGGCAAACCACTTCAGTATACTTGCCTTGAGAACCCCATGAACAGTATCATTATCAAAAACAGATTACAATCATTTAAATAGTAACAAAAATAGAAATCTGGAACAGGAACTGGAAACCACAAACATACAGTAAATAAGAATGATAAATTTTTTATCTAAGCTAAAAATTATTGAGGACTACCAAATGTCAAGGACCTGTGCTATGTTTAATAGCCTTAGCTCATTTTATCATCATCACAATTGGTGTGTGCCTGCTAAGTCACTTCAGTCGTGTCTGATTCTTTGTGACCCAATGGACTGTAGGCTGCCAGGCTTCTCTGTCCATAGAATTATCTGCAGGAATAATGGAGCTGGTTGGCATTTCCTCCCCTAGGGGATCTTCTCAACCCAGGGATCAAAACCACTGTCTCCTGTGGCTCCTGCATTGCTGGCGGATTCTTTAATGTTGAGTCACTGGGGATGCCCCGTATTGAGGTATAGTTAACAAATAACATTATATTAGTTTCAGGTGTATGGCATAATGATTTGATATGTGTATGTACTGCAAACTTATGATCATAATAAGTATAATTAATAACTATTTCCATATGTAATTATGACATTTTTTTCTTGTGATGAGAACTTCTAAGATCTAGTCTCATAGGAACTTCCAAATATACTATTCAGTATTAATAACTATAGTCACCATACTGTACATTATAGTTCCATGATTCACTTATTTTACAACTGGAAATCTGTATCTTTTGACCTCCTTAACCCATTCCACCCACTGTCTCAGGCAGATACTGAACTTCACTACTTTTTTATCTTTACTTTTATTTTTTTAAATTTTTTATATTTATTTTTTTTATTGGAGGCTAATTACTTTACAATATTATATTGGTTGGTTTTGCCATACATTGACATGAATCCGCCCTGGGTGTACATGTGTTCCCCTTCTTGAACCCCCCTCCCACCTCCCTCCTCCCCATATCTTCCCTCTGGGTCATCCCTGTGCACCAGCCCCGAACATCCTGTATCATGCGTCGAACCTGGACTGGTGATTCGTTTCACATATACATATACATGTTTCACATGTATATGTATATACATATACATGTATATGTATATGAAACATGTACATGTTTCAATGTCATATACATGTTTCAATGTCATTCTCCCCAATCATCCCACCCTCACCCTCTCCCACAGAGTCCCAAAGACTGTTCTATACACCTATGTCTCTTTTGCTGTCTTGTATACAGGGTTAAGGTTACCCTCTTTCTAAATTCCATATATATGCGTTAGTATACTGTATTGATGTTTTTCTTTCTGGCTTACTTCACTCTGTAAATAGGCTCCAGGTTCATCCACCTCATTAGAACTGATTCAAATGTATTCTTTTTAGTGGCTGAGTAATACTCCATTGTGTATATGTACCACAGCTTTCTTATCCATTCATCTGCAGATGGACATCTAGGTTGCTTCCATGTCCTCATTATTATAAACAGTGCTTCACTACATTTTTAAAAGAATGAATATGTGTTTACAGTAATGCAGTGATAATGATTAATATGTATAGATGATCACAGAGTGTTAGGGCCAATTTAGGGACTTAAAAGACATTATCTCCTGGGCTTTCCTGATGGCTCGGTGGTAAAGAATCTGCCTGCCAGTGGAGGAGACACATGTTCAATCTCTGATTGGGGGAGATCCCACATGCTGAGGAGCAATTAAGCCCTTGTGCCACAACTACTGAGCCTGTGCTCTAGAGCCCGGGAGCCACAGCCGCTGAAGCCTGAGTGCCCTAAAGCCTGTGCTCCACAACAGGAGAAGTCACAGCAGTGAGAAGCCGTGCACCATGCCTAGACAGTAGACCACACATGCTGTAACTAGAGAAAAGCCCTTGCAGTAGTGGACCTAACACAGCCAAAAATAAACAAATACAAATTTATAAAAACTCATTTTCTCCTTTAACTTAATCATCTTAATGTTATGAAGTGGATAGTACCATGACCCCCATTTTACAAAATTTAAAATTGAGATCCAGAATCGTTAACTAACTTAATGTGAGAAGAATATAAACAGATTTGCAAGTGTTAACTATATGGAATCCCAGGGAATGTTTCTTTTTTGGACGAATGAATGCATGGAATTTGATAGACGAAAGAATAGAGGTGCATCTTTGATAGAGGAAAATATAGGAACCTGTAATGGCTCCTTAAAAATGCCTAAGACAGCTTGATAAGAATCTCTGGAGACATTTTGGCAGCCAAGGTATCAGTTCCCATTAGAATGGTGAGATATTCTCAGAATTGGGTTTCAGAAGAGAGGAGAAAGCTGAAAGAGATCGAAAGAGAATCAGGATGTGAATTGTGTAGAATGTTTTAGCAAATTGACTCTTACTATTGTGTTATCCTCATTTGTGCCACCCATGTTAATACTCTGAGAATTCTGCCTGTCTCTGTACCTGTTTCCCACGGCACACACTCTAACACCCTCAGTGGGTCTCTAGTTCCCTCGGTCCTTTCTTTCCTGGGTGATGGATGGTCAACTCAGCTCCAAGGAAGTGCAGAGAAGTGACATCAGGCATACATTCTCTGAAAGGGCACCACTGAAATTCCTCTTTCCTGGGACTGTGGAGCTATAGTGAGAGGAGAAAGGGGCATATTTACCATTTCTGGGGCTTCTGAGGTTGAATTCTCACAAGTGCTCATTAAATTAATTGTTCCATATCACTCTATTCCAGGAGAAATTTGGTTCCCATGAGTGAGGAAGCTAAAACAGAAAGGAGTATTTTTTTTCTGCTAGGTTTGTACCCATGGGGGCATCTTGGCTTTGAGATATGCATACTCCTTCCCATGCACCTTAGTCATGATGCTCTTTTCTCCATAGGTCTTGTCTCTAGTGTCCTTTCCCATGAGTATTTCATCAACATTTCAGTTGAAATCTCTTTGACTATCAAAGACATGCTGGCAAATGGTTCAGGACCACATGAGCCCCAAGCACCTGGACTTGGAGTTGTCAAGAAAGAACTGGCACATACCCACCTCCTAACAAAACCATTTCTAATTATTTCTATTCACACTATTCAAGGTGCAATCTACAGAAGTTTCCAGGCATTCAATGAGAGAACTATGGTAAGATAAGAGGTGGATGTCTGGCTATATAGGCAGGACTCTGCAGATATCCATAGCTTTACAAGGTCAAAACAAGTCCATTAGATCCTCCTTGACTTTCCAATCCAGAGGATAACACCATCTTTATTAATTCATAAGGTACTTTTAAAAATTAATTAATTTATTTTAATTGGAGGCTAATTACTTTACATTATTGTATTGGTTTTGCCATACATTGACATGAATCCGCCCTGGGTGTACATGTGTTCCCCATCTTGAACACCCCTCCCACCTCCCTCCCCATCCCATCCCTCTGGTTCATCCCAGTACACCAGCCCCGAGCATCCTGTATCATGCTTCGAACCTGGACTGGCGATTCATTTCACATATGATGATATACATGTTTCAATGCCATTCTCCCAAGTCATCCCACACTCGCCCTCTCCCACAGAGTTTTTAAAGTCATAATCAACACTATCAAAGCATTTTCAGAAAATAGGAACAGGCCATCATGTAGGGTGCTTAGGTATGATCTTGCATGTCTGTTACATTTTACTTCCTTTTCTCCATTCATGAGGGATGTGCTGTTTTCTATTCTACTCATGGTGGATCTGAATTCCCAAATTTTATAACTACTGGGTACTTCCTATACTTGAACATTTTTTTTCATCTATTTTCTCCCATAATCTGGCTTCCACTTTTAATATCAACTAACTTGTGCCTGTTAATATCACTAATAATCTACTAATAGCCTCATCTGATGATCATTCATTTAATTATCTTCTGATGTTTGACATTTCAACATTTCTTCCTTGAAACTCTTTATATCTTTGATTTCAATTCTTATTCTCTCTGTCCTCCCATCTTTCCAAACTTTTCTGCTTTTACAGGAAACTCTAATGTCTTAACACTCCACAAAAACACGTAAAATAACAGGGAAAATGGTCAGTATCAACTTCATGAATATGAAAAACTAGCGATGGTTCAGAGCAAAGCAGTGAACACTTAAGAAGAAGGCAACTGGAATCCGGTTAGAAAGCTTTTTGATAATTTAACTTATTATTTCCCCAACATCCCTTTCCTGGGTCAGTGGCAGTGTTGTAGATGGCACCACAGTCCCTGTGTGGATTCTTAGTGATGGAGAGCAAAAAGATGTGGTTTTCTGTTTTGACCTTTCTTTTGACTCCTCAAAGGATTTGCAAAATTTACTTTGAACAAGGAGATTCTAAGTTACTTTGCCTAACTTGGAATTTCTCTCAAGGTGGGAAAGCAGCCATATGGAATGTGATTGTTGAGCATATTTAAAGACAGATGAACTACCTCCTGGTGTCTGGGGCAGAAGATATGAAATGGGGCAAATACTAGGCACACTGAAATTTCTGAGAGGAAAGACTGGAGAGGGAGATGCTTTGGAAGTATGACTATGAAAGTATTCACATATTATTTAGAATCAAAAGACTGGGCAAAAAGCCTGATCAGAAAAAAAAGTCCTAATTTCTCACCTCTGACTGATAGTCAAGGCTCTGGGCAAGCAGCATGTGAAGACAAAGGTAAATAATTATTAAACGTTCAGCAGAGGATTAAAAGAAATCCAAGTGTACACAGGCATGTGGACATGCGCACGTGTGTGCACACACACACACACACACACACAGCCAAACAATAAAGTTTGAGAAAGTTTATTTGGATCCAGAGTTTAGGAAATCTATAACTGATCATTAAGATAACAGAACAGAGACTTTAGTGATCCCATATAGCAAAAAATATAGTCTATAAAAATCATTAAGCAAACAAACAAATGCAGTCTACAATACAACAACAATATATCTCAAGGAGGAGGTACCTACCTGATTTCTGAAATTGTGACAATTTAGTATTCACAATATTTAGTTTTCAACAATAAGGAGAACAAATATGATGCATGCAGAGAAATGAGAAAGTATGACTCTTTCACAAGAACAAATCAAACAGTAGAATCTGAATTTGAGACTCCGGACTTGTCAGAAAAAGAATATAAACTGTCTTAAATATACTCTGAGAGCTAAAGAGAGCCATGTACAAAGAAGTAAAAGAAACCAGGAGGATGAAACAATTTATGTATAAAGGGAGTCCCAGAAGAGTAGTTGAGGGAAAGTGGCAGAACAAATGTTTAAAAAAATAATGACTGAAAAGTTCCCAAAGTTGATGAAAGACACGAATCTATGTGTTCAGGAAGCTCAAAATACTCCAAACAGGATAAACTTAAAGAGAGCTATCCCGAGACATATTGTAATCAAACTGAGAAAAGAGAAAAAGAGGACCTTGAAAGCAGCACAAGAGAAGTGACTTCTCACAGAAGAAGTGTATTAGGAAGATTAAAAGTTAATTTCTAATGGGAAGTATGAGCCTTAGAAGGTAATGGGATGTCATATTTAAAGTTCCGGGGGAAAAGTGTTAACCAGCAAAACTATATCCAGCAAAACTATCCTTCAAAAATGAAGAATAATATCTATTAACAAATTAAGCCATGATACAACTTGCATGAAAAGGCAAAATATTATGAAAGTGAAGGATGGTCAACACAAAGACTGTGTATTGTATGATTCCTTGTATGTAAACTGCATATAATATATAGATACATAGAGCCATACATGGAACACTTTTTCAGGGACTAGAAAAGGAAGTAATGGGGAACAACTATTCTTATAATGTATAAATGATTTTATGTTGAAATGATGAAAATGTTTTAGAACTATATTGAGGTGGTAGTTGTATAATACTCTGAATGCTCTAAATGATATTGAACTGTTTGTCTTTAAAAAAATTTTTTTTAGTTGGAGGAAAATTACTTTACATTAATATATTGGTTGATTTTTCCATATATTGACATGAATCCGCCCCGGATGTGCATGTATTCCCCTTCTTGAACCCCCCTCCCACCTCCCTCTTCCCCATATCCTCCCTCCAGGTCATCCCCGTGCACCAGCCCTGAGCATCCTGTATCATGCATTGAACCTGGACTGGTGATTCATTTCATATATGATAATATACATGCTACAATGCCATTCTTCCAAATCATCCCACCTTCACCCTCTCCCACAGAGTCCCAAAGACTGTTCTATACACCTATGTCTCTTTTGCTGTCTTGTATACAGGGTTAAGGTTACCCTCTTTCTAAATTCCATATATATGCATTAGTATACTGTATTGATGTTTTACTTTCTGGCTGACTTCACTCTGTATAATAGTCTCCAATTTCATCCACCTCATTAGAACTGATTCAAATGCATTCTTTTTGATGGTTGAAAAATACTCCATTGTGTATATGTACCAAAGCTTTCTTATCCATTCGTCTGCAGATGGACGTCTAGGTTGCTTCCAAGTCCTCGCTATTATAAGCAGTGCTGCAATGAACATTGGAGTACATGTGTTTCTTTCAATTCTGGTTTCCTCGGTGTGTATGCCCAGGAGTACAATTGCTGGATCATATGGCAGTTCTATTTCCAGTTTTTTGAGGAATCTCCACACTCTTCTGTATAGTGGCTGTACTAGTTTGCATTCTCACCAACAGTGTAAGAGGGTTCCCTTTTCTCCACACCCTCTCCAGCATTTATTGCATGTAGACTTTTGGATAGCAGCCATTCTGACTGGTGTGAAATGGTATCTCATTGTGGTTTTGACTTGCATTTCTCTGATTATGAGGGATGTTGAGCATTTTTTCATGTGTTTGTTAGCCATCTTTGTGTCTTCTTTGGAGAAATGTCTGTTTAGTTCTTTGGCCCATTTTTTTTATTGGGTCGTTTATTTTTCTGGAATTGAGCTGCAGGAGCTGCTTGTATATTTTGGAGATTAATCCTTTATCAGTTGCTTCATTTGCTATTATTTTCTCCCATTCTGAAGACTGTCTTTTCACCTTGCTTATAGTTTCCTTTGCTGTGCAGAAGCTTCTGATTTTAATTAGGTCCCATTTGTTTAATTTTACTTTTATTTCCAATATTCTGGGAGGTGGGTCTTGGAGGATCCTGCTGTGATTTATGTCGGAGAGTGTTTTGCCTACGTTCTCCTCTGGGAGTTTTATAGAATCTGGTCTTACATTTAGCTCTCTAATCCATTTTGATTTTATTTTGGTGTATGGTGTTAGGAAGTGTTCTAGTTTCATTCTTTTACAAGTGGCTGACCAGTTTTCCCAGCACCACTTGTTAAAGAGACTGTCTTTACTCCATTGTATATTCTTGCCTCCTTTGTCAAAGATAAGGTGTCCATAGGTGCGTGGATTTATTTCTTTCTATTTTGTTCCATTGATCTATATTTCTGTCTTTATGCCAGTACTATACTGTCTTGATGACTGTGGCTTTGTAGTAGAGCCTGAAGTCCAGCAGGTTAATTCCCCCAGTTCCATTCTTCTTCCTCAAGATTGCTTTGGCTATTCGAGTTTTTTTGTATTTCCATACAAATTGTGAGATTATTTGTTCTAATTCTGTGAAAAATATCGTTGGTAGCTTGATAGGGATTGCATTGAATGTATAAATTACTTTGGGTAGTATACTCATTTTGACAATATTTATTCTTCCAATCCACGAACACGATATATTTCTCCATCTGTTAGTGTCCTCTTTGATTACTTTCACTAGTGTTTTATAGTTTTCTATGTACAAGTCTTTTGTTTCCTTAGGTAGATATATTCCTAAGTATTTAATTCTTTTCACTGCAACAGTGAATGGAATAGTTTCCTTAATTTCTCTTTCTATTTTCTCATTATTAGTGTATAGGAATGCAAGGGATTTCTGTGTGTTGATTTTATATCCTGCAACTGTATTCATTGATTCGCTCTAGTAGTTTTCTGGTAGAGTCTTCAGGGTTTTCTGTGTAGAGGATCATGTCATCAGCGAATAGTGAAAGTTTTACTTCTTCTTTTCCAATTTGTATTCCTTTTATGTCTTTTTCTGCTCTGATTGCTGTGGCCAAAACTTCCAGAACTATGTTGAATAGTAGTGGTGAGAGTGGGCACCCTTGTCTTGTTCCTGACTTTAGGGGAAATGCTTTCAGCTTTTCACCATTGAGGATAATGTTTGCTGTGGGTTTGTCATATATAGCTTTTATTATGTTGCGATAGATCCCTTCTATTCCCACTTTCTGGAGGGTTTTTATCATAAATGGTAATGATGTTGAATTTTGTCGAAGGCTTTCTCTGCATCTATTGAGATAATCGTATGATTTTTATTTTTCAGTTTGTTAATGTGGTGTATTACTTTGATTGATTTGCAGATATTGAAGAATCCTTGCATTCCTGGGATAAAGCCAACTTGGTCATGATGTATGATCTTCTTAATGTGTTGTTGGATTTTGACTGCTAGAATTTTGTTAAGGAATTTTGCATCTATGTTCATCAGTGTGATTGGCCTGTAGTTTTCTATTTTGGTGGGATCTTTACCAGGTCTTGGGATTAGGGTGATGGTGGCCTCATAGAATGAGTTTGGAAGTTTTCCTTCCTCAGCAATTTTCTGGAAGAGTTTGAGTAGAATAGGTGTTAGCTCTTCTCTAAATTTTTGGAAGAATTCAGCTGTGAATCCGTCTGGACCTGGGCTTTTGTTTGCTGGAAGATTTCTGATTACAGCCTCTAATTTCATGCTTGTGATGTGTCTATTAAGATTTTCTATTTCTTCCTGGTTCAGTTTTGAAAAGTTGTATTTTTCTAGGAATTTGTCCATTTCTTCCAAGTTATTCATTTTATTGCCATGTAATTGCTGATAGTATTCTCTAATAATCCTTTGTATTTCTGTGCTGTTGTTTGTGATCTCTCCATTTTCATTTCTATTGATTTGGTTCTTCTCTCTTTGTTTCTTGATGAGTCTGGCTAGTGGTTTGTCAAGTTTATTTACCTTCTCAAAGAACCAGCTTTTGGCTTTGTTTATTTTTGCTATGGTCTCTTTTGTTTCTTTTACATTTATCTCTGCCCTAATTTTTAAGATTTCTTTCCTTCTACCAACCCTGGGGTTCTTCATTTCTTCCTTTTCTAGTTTCTTTAGGTGTAGATTTAGGTTATGTAGTTGACGTTTTTCTTGTTTCTTGAGGTGTGCCTGTATTGCTATGAACTTTCCCCTTAGCAATGCTTTTACAGTGTCCCAGAGGTTTTGGGTTGTTGTGTTTTCATTTTCATTCATATCTATGCATATTTTGATTTCTCTTTTGATTTTTTCTATGATTTGTTCATTATTCAGCAGCATGTTGTTCAGCCTCCCCTTGTTGGCATTTTTAATAGTTTTTTGCCTGTAATTGAGATCTAATCTTACTGCCTTGTTGTCAGAAAAGATGCTTGGAATGCTGAATTTACCAAGGCTAGCTTTATGGCCCAGGATGTGATCTATCCTGGAAAAGTTCCGTGTGCACTTGAGAAAAAGGTGAAATTCATTGTTTTGGTGTGAAATGTCCTATAGAGATCTATTAGGTCTAACTGGTCTATTGTATCATTTAAAGTTTGTGTTTCCTGTTAATTTTCTGTTTAGTTGATCTATCCATAGGTGTGCTGCTGCTGCTGCAAGTCTCCCACTGTTATTGTGTTATTGTTAATTTCCCCTTTCATACTTGTTATTAATTGTCTTACATATTGTGGTGCCCCTATGTTGGGTGCCTAAATATTTATAATTGTTATATCTTCTTCTTGGATTGAGCCTTTGATCATTATGTAGTTTCCTTCTTTGTCTCTTTTCACAGACTTTGTTTTAAAATCTATTTTATCTGATATGAGTATTGCTACTCCTGCTTTCTTTTTGTCTCTATTTGAGTGGAATGTCTTTTTCTAGCCCTTCACTTTCAGTCTGTATGTGTCCCTCGTTTTAAGGTGGGTCTCTTGTAGACAACATATATAGGGGTCTTGTTTTTGTATCCATTCAGCCAGCCTTTGTCTTTTGGTTGGGGCATTCAACCCATTTACGTTTAAGGTGATTATTGATAAGTATGATCCCATTGCCATTTTCTTTATTGTTTTGGGTTCGAGTTTATATACCCTTTCTGTGTTTCCTGTCTAGAGAAGATCCTTTAGTATTTGTTGGAGCGCTGGTTTGATGATGCTGAATTCTCTCAGCTTTTGCTTGTCTGTAAAGCTTTTGATTTCTCCTTCATATTTGAATGAGATCCTTACTGGGTACAGTAATCTGGGCTGTAGGTTCAGTTCAGTTCAGTCGCTCAGTCGTGTCCAACTCTTTGAGATCCCATGAATCACAGCACGCCAGGCCTCCCTGTCCATCACCAACTCCCGGAGTTCACTCAAACTTATGTGCATCGAGTCGGTGTTGCCATCCAGCCATCTCATTCTCTGTCATCCCCATCTCCTCCCACCCCCAATCCCTCCCAGCATCAGACTCTTTTCCAGTGAGTCAACTCGTCGCATGAGGTGGCCAAAGTAGTAGGTTACTTTCTTTTATCACTTTAAGTGTGTCTTGCCATTCCCTCCTGGCCTAAAGTGTTTCTGTTGAAAGATCAGCTGTTATCCTTATGGGACTCCCCTTGTGTGTTATTTGTTGTTTTTCCCTTGCTGTTTTTAATATTTGTTCTTTGTGTTTGATCTTTGTTAATTTGATTAATATGTGCCTTGGAGTATTTTGCCTTGGGTTTATCCTGTTAGGGATTCTCTGGGTTTCTTGGACTTGGGTGATTATTTCCTTCCCCATTTTAGGGAAATTTTCAACTATTATCTCCTCAAGTATTCTCTCATGGTCTTTCTTTTTGTCTTCTTCTTCTGGGACTCCTATGATTCGAATGTTGGAGCGTTTAACATTGTCCCAGAGGTCTCTAATATTGTCCTCATTTCTTTTAATTAGTTTTTCTTTTTCTGTCTCTGTTTCATTTATTTCTACAATTCTATCTTCTAGCTCGCTTATCCTGTCTTCTGCCTCCATTATTCTACTGTTTGTTCCCTCCAGAATGTTTCTGATCTCATCTATTGCATTATTCATTGTATATTGACTCTTTTTTATTTCCTCTAATTCCTTATTAAACATTTCTTGCATCTTCTCAATCCTTTTCTCCAGTTTATTTATCTGTAACTCCATTTTGCTTTCCAAATTTTGAATCATTTTCACAATTAAAGTTCGAAATTCTTTATCATGTAGGTTCCCTATGTCTTCCTCTTTTGTTTGTCTTGGTGGGCATTTATCCTGTTCCTTTACTTGCTGGGTATTTCTATGCCTCTTCATCTTGCTTATATTGCTGTGCTTGGGGTGGCCTTTCCATCTCTTGTCAGTTTGTAGAGTTCTCTATATTATGTAGCTACCTCGTTGCGTGTGGGGTTGGATGGGTGACTTGTCAAGGTTCCCTGGTTAGGGAAGCTTGTGTCAGTGTTCTGGTGCGTGGAGCTGGATTTCTTCTCTCTGGAGTGCAATGAAGTGTCCAGTAATGAGTTTGCGATGTCAGTGGGTTTGGAGTGGCTTTGGGCAGCCTCTATATTGAAGCTCAGTGCTATTCTTCTGTGTGGCTGGAGAATTTGCGTGGTATGTCTTTCTCTGAAACTTGTTGATCCTTGGGTGGTGCCTGGTTTCAGTGTATGTATGGAGGCATTTGATGAGCACCTTTCAATTAATGTTCACTGGAACAGGAGATCTCTGGTGTTCTCAGGATTTGGACTTAAGCCTCTGCCTCTGGTTTTCAGTCTTATTCTTGCAGTAGGCTCGTGACTTCTCCCTTTGTTACTTCCAAGGCAGTTCCTTCTGTTGTAAAAACTCTTCTGTTTGCTGGTCTCTTCAGTGTCTAATTCCTATCCTGACACCAGGGGGCGGTGGTGGACACATTTTTTTCTGGCTCACCTGTTCAGTCGTGCTGTGGGGAGGGAGGAACGCTGCTAACAAATATCACTGGCATCTGTGGGGAGTGCTCGCAGTGTCTCGACTAGACTGGAAATGCTCCTAGTCGCGGTGTGTGTGCTTTCTCTGTTTATGCTGCTCAGGCTCTAGGTCGCTCTACTGGGAGCTGTCCGTGGCCGGCGCTGCGTTGCATGCACTTCCCAGGTTTGAGAGGATCAGGTTCAGGTACTCGGGTACTCCACAAAGGCGCAGACTTGGCTGGGCCTGCGTTTTGTGCCTTCCCCGGTCCAAGCAGCTCAGGTGACCAGGCATTGGGCAAGTGCAGTCGCTGCTACTTATTGCCTGCCTGGTCCCTGTCACTCGGTTTTCTGGGTGTACAACTGGCGCACTTTCTCAGGTGGATATCGACCGGCCTGAACCCAAGAAGTCTTGGTTAGCAATGAAGCCTGCCTGCAGCTTGGTATGGGAAGCCTCTCTGGGGCTGTGGTTGCCACTTCCAGTGCTGGCCACCTACCCTGCCTGTCCCGGCAGGGTCTGGGGGATTTGCCACCCTCAGCTGGCTCGCTCTGCTCAGTCCTTTGTTTTGTGAGTGGGGCTGGCGGAGTCTTAGGTTGGGACTTTTCTCTGCACACTTTGCTTATCTGCCTCCCGTTAGCGCCCTCAGCTTGCCCTTGGGGCGTTCAGGCCTGGTGCTCTCTCTAAGCGCTGCTGCCGTGCCTGCTAGTGGGGGGTGCAGGCGTCTGCGCTGCTTCTCCACTGAGAGTTTCCTCTGGACACTTAGTCCGTGGGTTTTAATTATTTATGTCTTTTTTCTGCCAGTTTTGTGGCCCTCTGAGGTTCCAAGCCTCGCCACAGACTTGCCTGTGTTTCCAGGTGTTTGGAAACTTCTCTCTCTTTTTATTTAAGCCTCCCTTCCCAGGACAGAGCTCTGTCCCTCCCCCTTTTGACTCTCTTTTTATCTTTTATACTATTTCCTATCTCCTTTCGAAGACTATGGGCTGCTTTTCTGGGTGCCTGATGTCCTCTGCCAGTATTTAGAAGTTGTTTTGTGGGATTTACTCAGCGTTCAAATGTTCTTTTGCTGATTTTTTGGGGAGAAAGTGGTTGCCCCATCCTATTCCTCTGCCATCTTCCCGTGCTCCCCCGTTTGTCTTAAAATGGTTAATTTTATGTTATGTGAATTTCAACTCAAATTATTTTTTAAAGAAGGAGAAATTAAGACATTCCCAGATAAACAAGTTGAAGTTTGTTTTTGGTAGATGTACCCTCTACATAATGCTTTGTGATCAACACAATCAAAGGCTTTAGCATAGTCAATGAAGCAGACGTTTTTCTGGAATTCCCTTGATTTTTATATGACCTAACAGATATTGGCAATTTCATCTCTGGTTCCTTTGCCTTTTCTAAATCCAGCTTTTACATCTGGAAGTTCTTAGTTCAGGTACTGTTGAAGCCTAGCTTGAAGGATTTTGAGCGTTACCTTGCTAACATGTGAAATGAGTTTAATTGTGCGGTAGTTTGAACATTCTTTGGCATTGCCTTTCTTTGGGATTGGAATGCAAACTGACCTTTTCCAATCCTGTGGACATTGTGACATTGTTGAGTTTTCCAAATTTGCTGGCATATTAAGTAAGTACTTTGACAGCATCATATGTTAGGATTGAATAGTGTGCTTAGTTGCTCAGTTGTGTCTGACTCTTTGTGACCCCATTGACTGTGGCCCACCAGCCTCCTCTGTCCATGGGGATTCTTCAGGAAAGAATACTGGAGTGGGTTGCCATATCCTTCTCCAGGGGATCTTCCCAACCCAGAGATTAAACCCTGGCCTCCCACACTGCAGGCGGATTCTTTACTGTCTGAGCCACCAGGAAAGCCCTGAATCAGATGCATATGTGTTGATTGGAGCCACTAAATTAATGTTAATAAAGGAAATTGTTCTCTATCTAAGGCAGTGCACTAGGTGTTTACTCAGGATTCTGAAAGCTCTTGACACTCAGATGGGATTTGCCCTATCACTCTGGTCAAGGTTGGCTGCTGAATTTTTCCCCCAAATACCTCAATACCCAAGCCATAATACAACATCACTGCCTCAGTTTTACCACAGTGTGTGGATTATCATGTGTCATGTATCTAGGGAACACATGTACCCCCATGGTAGATTCATGTCAAAGTATGGCAAAACCAATACAATAATGTAAAGTAATTAACCTCCAATTAAAAGAAATAAATTAAAAAAAGAAATACTTCAAAAAAGTTAAAATGTTTTTCAGCTCCTTGAAGGAATTGTCTGGTGACAGTGCTTTCTTCATCACACAATGTGACTGTTTTACAAGAATTAGGAAGATCAATGTCCTTTTGGACAAGATCTTCCTGCTTCTATCAAGTATTTGTTTGCTTTGATGTTCTAGATACTGTCAATCTTGTGATTGCTCATTATAGATTGGTTATGTAACTTTTCCATTCCCCTCTTCCCTCTTGACAGAGCCTAATTATGTCTGGAAGTGGTCAGATGCCCAGCAAAGATACCATATTTTCTACACCCTTTTCAGTCATGGACAGTCATGGATAATATGTTAAGTTATTGGGTGGGAATATTGAAATGCTCTGTAGCAGCCTTTTCCCTTTCTATCTGGAATTTGCATAAGACGATGAGACTCATGGAGCTGACATACCTTGGAAAACTACACACTATAGATGCAGGAACAGAGAGATAGAATGAACCCTGAGACATTGTTCATGTTCTTCTTTTATGAGGGAGATAAATTAACCCTTAATTGAAAGTAAACAATTTACTTTTCTCTTTTATGTAACATGACTATCCTTTCAGGAAAATAAGATGAAAATTACTTGGAATAGTATATATTATTTGAGAAGAAATTATTCTAAAGAAATCCTTGTTGTTCTATGAACGAAATAAAAATATCCAAATATTTCAGATCAAAACTTGGGAAAAAATTTGTGGCATAGGACAAAGGATAAATGGGAAAACTTTATCAGACTCAGGAAGTGAATTACAAAGTGAGTTACTTAAATTGTACAAAGAGGTGGAGACAAAGAAAGGGACACTCATGGAAATCAATAGAAAGAACAAGGTCTACGTCCACAATGTGATCAAGGAAAAGCAGTTCCTGGCTCAGTTGCTCTTTGTCCTGCAATCAAGGGCACTTCTTGAGACTCAGGGAAGTCGTCCTGGTTAGAGCTGCTGTCCCATAAATGCTTTCAGAGCTCTCTTTATGTCTTTATTCCGCAGACTGTAAATGAAAGGGTTCAGCATGGGTGTGACCACAGTGTACATCACTGAGGCTATTGCACTTGAGTGGGAGCTGTGGGTAACAGCAGAGCTAAGGTATACTCCTAGGCTTGTACAGTAAAATAGGGAAACAACGAAGAGGTGAGATGCACAGGTAGAAAATGTTTTATACTTCTCCTGAGCTGATGCTTTTCTACATACGGAGGAAATTATCTTAGAGTAAGAGTAAAGGATTCCAGCCAGGGGACCAACGGCCAGAAGCAGTGATGCAAAACATATCATCATGTTGTTAAGAAAGGTATCAGAACACGCAAGTTGGATGACCTGATTGAGTTCACAGAAAAACTGGGGGATTTCCAAGTCTTCACAGAAGGTCAGATCCAAAACTATTAAACTTTGTAGCAAAGAGTTCAGGACACTGATGATCCAGGACACCAGCACCGGCGCTCCACAGAGCCGGGGTCTCATGATGACTGTGTAGTGCAGGGGGTGACAGATGGCCACGAAGCGGTCATAGGCCATCACAGTCAGGAGTAAGTCGTCCAACCCTGCAAAGAGTACAAAAAAATACAGCTGTGTGATGCAGCCTTCATAAGTTATAACTTTGCTCTTGCTCTGGATGTTCCACAGCATCTTTGGGATGGTGGTGGAGGTGAAGCAAATGTCTACAAAGGACAGGTTGGAGAGGAAGAAGTACATGGGGGTGTGGAGGTGGGAGTTTGAGTTGATAGCCAGGATGATGAGCAGGTTCCCAAATACAGAGATCAGGTACATGGAGAGGAAAAGCCCAAATATGAAAGACTGCAGTGTTGGTGCATCTGAGAATCCCAGAAGAAAAAATTCTGAAATTCGTGTGTCATTCCGTGGTTCCATGTGCTGGAAGTGACTACCAGAAAAATTTAAAAAGATTAATTTTCACATAAGCAACTTAATAACTTAAAATTAATAACCGACTTAAGAACCTAGAATTAATGCTATGCTTATATTGTTGATCCAATACATTAATTTCTGTATTTGGTGGCTTGCCCATTAAGGGCATCCTTATTCCATTTTTTATAGAAATTTCTTTCCCACTGTCAGCCTGATATTCAAGCATAATGTATACTACTGTTTTTGAGAATATCTTTCATGCATTTGAGGAATATATATTGACTACAGACCATATTCCAGGCATAGCCAGAGTATAGGGATATTTAAAAAGAAGTTTTTACAATCTAAAGACTTATGACAGAGAGAAAATATAATCAAACAAAAATAATAACAATGTAACATGGCTAATAGCACAGATGCAGTGGAGAAAAGGAAAGCTTGGCTAGAATGTGTTATTTTTATTGGGAGTTCAACCAAGACATGCCAAGAAGGTAGCACTTTAACAGACACCTTAAAGAAGAATGAGAGAGAGAAAGAGGCAAGGTTACCTGAGGAAGTATGTGCCTGGCAGAAGGAACAGCCAGTGCAAAGGCCCTGGGGAAGAAGTGTGCTTCAGAAACTCAAGGCCCAGAATGAGCCAGTGTGTGGTGGGGAATGAATAAGCCATAGAGTGATGACAGATGATGTTAGAGGATGTCGAGGAAAGAGGAATCCTGCCTGCTGCTGCTCAGGCTTTAAGATACAGGGAACCCATTGTCCACACTATGTATGTAAATCTTGTACTTTATTAATCTCATTGCAAAGGCATCTGGTGAATTGAAAATGATCTCTTCCTTAGCACCTTATTGAATTGAGTTATGGTCCCTGTATTATGAGTTACTTTGGAACATATCATTCCAGGTACCCCTACTCTGAGGACTGCTCTCAGTTCACAAGGCATGCACACACACACACAGACACACACACTCACATAACATTCCCAGGCCTCTGAATCAATGTTATTTCCATGTTCTTTCACTCCCTCTCACACTGTTTCACTGTTTAGGCTCTGAGCAGATACAACTCTAGCTGTCCAGATCAAATATCTTTTCTCTAGAGAATTTAGAAATGGTATCCAGAAATTCCTATCTTAAGCCTCTCATTGACAAATAGACTTGGGCTCCATATTGGTATGTCCATTTTTCTGCTTTGTATTTAAATAAACATAAGCAATCTGTCCATAAACATAGAGAGAGAGGACTGAAATGGACTCAAGAAAGAAAATATCTAATAAACTCAGCTGGTCCCTGAGAGACTTTGAGGTAGATAAAACTTCTTTGGTTTCTGGCACCCTGATTAACCTCATTTGATGCCAAGCAAAAAAAAAAAAAAATAATAAAATTGCTTAAAAGATAAAAGTGGTAATAAATTTATGATGTAAAACACTTTAAAGATTGAATGCCCCTAAATAAATTAATTAACAAAATAAAATAAAAACAAAACAAAAACCAAACAAAAAACCCAAAAGATTGAATCCCCTTAGTGAAAACTGATCAGAGAAAATAAAATAATAATTCACCTCATAATTCAATGAGGTATCATCTCACGGCAGTCAGAATGGCTGCTATCCAAAAGTCTACAAACAATAAATGCTGGAGAGGGTGTGGAGAAAAGGGAACCCTCTTACACTGTTGGTGGGAATGCAAACTAGTACAGTCACTATGGAGAATAGTGTGGAGATTCCTTAAAAAACTGGAAATAGAACTGCCATACGACCCAGCAATCCCACTCCTGGGCATACACACCGAGGAAACCAGAATTGAAAGAGAAACATGTACCCCAATGTTCATTGCAGCACTGTTTATAATAGCCAGGACATGGAAGCAACCTAGATGTCCATCCGCAGATGAATGGATAAGAAAGCTGTGGTACATATACACAATGGAGTATTACTCAGCAATTAAAAAGAATACATTTGAATTAGTTCTAATGAGGTGGATGAAACTGGAGCCTATTATACAAAGCGAAGTAAGCCAGAAACAAAAACACCAATACAGTGTATTAACACACATATATGGAATATAGCAAGAGGATAACGATAACCCTGTATACGAGACAACAGCAGAGACTTGGATGTGTGGAGCAGTCTTTTGGACTCTGTGGGAGAGGGTGAGGGTGGGATGATTTGGGAGAATGGATTGAAACATATATATTATCATATGTGAAACGAATCTGACGTGGTTGGGGGCTCCCCACCTCAACACTCTGTGGATTTAAGAGGCCGTTTCTTCCGGAAGTGTATAAATTAGCCTGGGATAGAACGTGCACGCTGAATTTACTAATTAAGAAATGAGAAACCAAAACTATAAAGGTGGCATCAGTTCAGTTCAGTTCAGTTCAGTCACTCAGTCGTGTCCGACTCTCCGCGACCCCATGAATCACAGCACGCCAGGCCTCCCTGTCCATCACCAACCCCCGGAGTACACTCAAACTTATGTCCACAGAGTCGGTGATGCCATCCAGCCATCTCATTCTCTGTCGTCCCCTTCTCCTCCCGCCCCCAACCTTTCCCAGCATCACAGTCTTTTCCAGTGAGTCAACTCGTCGCATGAGGTGGCCAAAGTATTGCAGTTTCAGCTTTAGCATCAGTCCCTCCAATGAACATCCAGGGTTGATCTCCTTTAGAATGGACTGGTTGGATCTCCTTGCGGTATAAGGGACTCTCAAGAGTCTTCTCCAACACCACAGTTCAAAAGCATCGATTCTTCGGCGATCAGCCTTCTTCACAGTCCAACTCTCACAGCCATACATGACCACGGGATAGAAATACAAGAAAATATTCTTAAGTAATTTTTTAAAACTTTGAACAGAGTTACAGATTTTGCCATTTGTTATAAACTGGTATATGTAATTTAACCAGAACCATGAGAAAGTTGGAAAAAAAATAATTCACAAAAGGAAATATACAAAGTAAAATATGCCTTGACTGTTGTTAATATCAAACAGAAGGAGACTTGTTTTTCCTGTGACTGTCCTGTATTTGACCAGTCGGTTTTTATGTGATTGAACAGAAGATTAGGGAAGCCCCTTTCTCAGTTTTCTTATGTGGCATCTTTCCTTTGTTTTTCTTCTACTGCGGGTTTTGATCTCATTCTGATAAGCCCAGTGGGCATACTTTAATATCAATCTTTATCCAACCTGCAAAGACATGCAAAGACCTCCCAGACAACAGCCTGTAAAATTCTATACATACCATGACAATTTCATCCTTTCAATAACTGAATTACTTTTTATGATTCAAGCCTGGGCAAACGTGACAGAAACATTTATTCCATTGTACTCTGACTTCTCATTATAATGCAAGATCCAAGCAAGCAGGATTTCACTTGTTTTGTTCATTTTTCTATTTTCAAAAGTATGCAAATATATGTGCTGTGTTCAATTGCTCAGTCTGACTCTTTGCAACGCTATGGACTGGAGCCCGCTGGGCTCTTCTGTCCATGGGATTTTTCTGGCAAGATTACTGGAGTGGGTTGCCATTTCCTTCTCCAGGGGATCTGCCCACCCAGGGATTGAACTCGTGTCTCTCATGTCTCCTGCCCTGCAGACAGATTCTTTACCACTGAGCCACTGGGGAAGCCATGCAAAAATATGTGCACCTACAAATTTAAATAAATGTGAAGTTATATAAAGTAGAAAAAAATGACAGGGAGGATGAACCAGGTTATACACAGTAGTTTCAAAGGAACTATATTTAACATAATTGAAAGATGCATCAAAAGATAACTGAAATGAGATATAAAATAATTTGATGACTTCAACATGAACTGATAATTAAGTTGAAAAACATAGACATAAAAGAATATGATATATAATGTTCCTAGAAATTTTGGCACTTAGCAGGTGCTTGATTATTATTTGTTGAATGAATCAATAAATTAGGTCTCAGTATGTAAGTGTATTTAGTATGTCAAGGTAGTATTTCAATAGGTTTGAAAAGGTTGGATTGTTGAATGAAATCTGGCAGAATAGATATCTAATTGGAAGAAAATTAAATTGATTCCCAGTCTTGGTCCTACTGCAATGAATCAGAGGGATTATATATTCATTGTAAGAGTAAGCAATACCTTCAGGTGAACATTTAGAAAATAGAAAACCACACATAAAATCTACAGGAAGGCCAACTATCTTATTATTTTCCTTTTGAACTTTGTATATTAGCGTCAGTTCAGTTCAGTTCAGTCGCTCAGTTGTGTCCGACTCTCCGCGACCCCATGAATCACAGCACGCCAGGCCTCCCTGTCCATCACCAACTCCCGGAGTTCACTCAAACTCATGTCCACAGAGTCGGCGATGCCATCCAGCCATCTCATTCTCCGTCGTCCCCTTCTCCTCCCGCCCCTAACCTTTCCCAGCATCAGAGTCTTTTCCAGTGAGTCAACTCGTCGCATGAGGTGGCCAAAGTATTGCAGTTTCAGCTTTAGCATCAGTCCCTCCAATGAACATCCAGGATTGATCTCCTTTAAATGTTGTGATAGTTTCAGGTGGACAGCAAAGAAACTCAGCTATATGTACACATGTATGCATCCTCTCCCAAATGCCACTCCCGTCGAGGCTGCCACGTAACATTGAGCAGAGTTCCCTGGGCTATACAGTAGGCCCTTGTTGGTTCCCCATTTTAAATATAGCAAGAGGGCCAACTATCTTAACTAAGGAAAGAAACTCAGAAGAAGATAAGATACATTTAACTAAATACAATGTAAAACATTTTAATAGCTAAACCACCCTCCAAAAGTCAGTTGAGAAACAGTAATTAAAAAAAAAATCATTTGAAAAGTTGACAATGGTAGAATAATAGGCATATGGTATATGTGCATAAAATAATATAGGCAAGTCAAAATGGTGATCAAATATATGAGTCTTTGACCAAAGTCAGGAATAGTTTGGAAAACAATAAATACCTCTTTCACAAAAAAATGTTAAAGAGCTGTCACATTGATAGGGATTGGGACTTTTAAATGGGTAGCAAAGGAGTTCATTAATGCTTCTGACAAATGTAAAATGTTCCAAGTTTGAGGAAGCAGGCTGAAGAAAGGTATAGATATTAATAGTACAGAAGTTTTTTAACTGGAGGTTTCTCAGTCTCAGCATTATTGACCTAGAGCAGGTTGGTCTCTGTGGTGGGATCTGTCCTGTGCCTTGTAGGATGTCTAGAGCTTCCCTGGTTTCCATCCACTCCTTTTCTGTGTGACAGACAGACATTTTCCCACACATTGCTCAATGTCTCCTGGGAGAAAAATCACTCCTGGTTAGAACTACAGTTTGAACTTCACAATCCCACAATATTTTTATAGTCTTGTTATAACAGCAGTGGAATAACAGAGAATATGAAAGACCTTCAAAATTATGAGCAGCCGAGTCCCATCATACCAATTTTTTAAAAACAATGATAGGATTTTACATAGTTTGTGGTTATACTTATCTGCCGATGACACAAAACAATGGTTCTCAAAGAGTCTCTGAGAACTTTACAAAGGAATTCTGTGACATCAAAACTGTTTTCAGAGCAATGGTAAGATTCTTTTCACTCTGGTTCCATCATGAAGGTACAGCAGAGGGTTCTACAGGCATATGACACGTGGCATCAAAATAGCTGAATGTAGAAGCAGACATGAGATCTAGTTGCCTTTCCCTCCCACCCAGGGATATTTTAAAATTTATTTTTAATTGAAGGATAATTGTTTTACAATGTCATGTTGGTTTCTGCCACCATTGTGGCATAATATACAGCCACTGAAAGAATTAAACAAAAAGAGTATCTATAATGTACATATGATTCTATTCATGCATTTTTAGAAAAGGGTATGAATAGGCATGTGTGCATGATATAGAAATAAATTTTAAATGAAAGTAATAACCCTGGTGTCTCAGCAGTAAAGAATCTGCCTGTCATTCAGGAGAACTGAGGGAGATGCAGGTTAAATCCCTGGGTCAGAAAGATCCCCTGAAGGAGGGCATGGTATCCCACTCCAGTATTGCCTGGAGAAACCTATGGACAGAGGAGTATTGCAGACTACAGTTCATGGGGTTGCAAAGAGTCAGACATGACTTAGCAATGACACAATCACAACTTATGAAAAAACTGTCAGTAAGAATGAATTAGGTTAAATATAGTGGTTTAAAAACAACTTTATAACAAAATTTAATGAAAATCTACATCCAACATATAAAATATAAAATAGCAATAATTTAATAACATCAATATAGGTCACTAATTGAAGACTAAATTATCAAAGACTTGGACATAAAATAATATAGCAAAACCTTTTCAAGTGGGAGGTAGTATCTGTGTTATAATTTCATCTTATCTAAAGATATATGAGTTCAACATGTTTACTGAGATATAGGTTGTCTCTAGTCTTATGGTTAAAAAAAAAATAGGTCTTCCTTTTGTTGAATGTCTTCAAATGCCTAAGGTGATGTGAGTTTTAGAAATACATCTAATCCCAAAATGCCAGACAGAACAGTAAGGAATAAAGGAATGTTAAAAACAGTCAGAACTATATATAAAGAGTGATTTATTATCCTTAAGGGATGCAGGAGAACTTTCACTTTTCATTGTCACTTTCACTTAAAACAAAGATTCACAAGTGAAAATTACTAGAATGAAAGCCATTTTAGTGGAAAAGAAAAAAGAAAAAAAGCAATAGAGAGAATCAGTAAAGCTAATAGGCTCAACTTCACAATTTACAAATTATCATACAGTCACTACATGTATGTCTGCTGCTGCTGCTGCTAAGTCACTTCAGTCATGTCCGACTCTATGTGACCCCATAAACGGAAGCCCACCAGGCTCCCCTGTCCCTGGGATTCTCCAGGCAAGAATACTGGAGTGGGTTGCCATTTCCTTTTCCAATGTGTGAAAGTGAAAAGTGAAAGTGAAGTCGCTCAGTCGTGTCTGACCCTTAGCGACCCCACGGTCTGCAGCCTACCAGGCTCCTCCATCCATGGGATTTTCTAGTCAAGAGTACTGGAGTGGCTTGCCATTGCCTTCTTTCTACATACACATAAAAGAACTAAGTATCATTCTCTGCTGCTGCTGCTAAGTCACTTCAGTCGTGTCCGACTCTGTGTGACCCCATAGACGGAAGCCCACCAGGCTCCCCAGTCCCTGGGATTCTCCAGGCAAGAACACTGGAGTGGGTTGCCATTTCCTTCTCCAATGTGTGAAAGTGAAAAGTGAAAGTGAAGTCGCTCAGTCGTGTCCGACCCTTAGCGACCCCACGGACTGCAGCCTACCAGGCTCCTCCATCCATGGGATTTTCTAAGCAAGAGTACTGGAGTGGCTTGCCATTGCCTTCTCCGATCATTCTCTAGTTGGTAACAAAAATAGTAATTTCTCTTTTGAAAGAAAGCAATCAAAATGAGGAATAAAAATGCTCTGACCCACTTTGTTAAAAATAAAGGACTCAGACAATTTGCAAAAGAGAATGTAAGTGGTTAACTAACCCATGAAAATGTGTTACCTCATAAGGAATGATATAATTATAAAGTAATATTTATTTGCATATAACTTTTAACCTATTATTTTTTTTTCTATGTGAATACCCAGAATGAGGGAAGATACTGTGAAATGTATGTCTCATTTACTGCTACTGCAAGTATGTATTTGCAAACATTCCCTGGTCTGGATCTTTCTCATCAATGTGGAAACAAAGTCAATTATGCTCCATTTTAAAAATAAAAGAAATGCCATCATTTCACTGTATATCTTGCCAGATCAATATTTTACTCTTCTACTCCCCTTTATTAACAAGATCCTTGGGCTTATACTCTACTATTATTTAAGTATCAAAAATGACAATTGCTTTGCTGAGATCAAGTTCCCTTCGCCTTTGCCATCATAAATAAATATATTAATTAATTTATTTTTTCTTTTTTTATTTAATAAATGGTACAAAGCACAATGCCAAAAACATTAACAGTTAAAATTTCAACAAATGAAAAAATACTATAAAATACACAGTTGTAAAAAGCTACATTAAGTTATTTTACAACTGCCTCAAGCTGCAAAAAGAAAAAAAAAAAAAAAACCCAATGCCATACCTACATTATCCCTCTCTCAAAATAATACCATTTATGTTATAAACCATGAGCACCCCATTAAAAGACAGGAACTGCTTTTGTTAATTCATATATATATATATATATATATATATATATATAACTGTATCACTTTGCTATACACCTGAAACAAACACAACACTGTAAATAAAATACAGTACAATATAAAATAAAAATAAGTAACAGACCTTTGGGGCTTTACACCGAGTTAGAGTTCCTATCAGAGGGATAACAGCACCACAGCTGTACTGAATCCTCATGAAGGAGGCACACGAATGACTGGATTACAAGAATTACAAGAATGAGAGCTGCACACTTCCCAGAAACTACAGCTCACAGAAAACCAACAAAGGCACGAGATACAGACCATTTACTTATGAATATGTAAAGCTCAAGAAAGTCCACATTATTCCTACAACATGTTGAAAGTGCTTCAGAATTCACACAATACTAATTTTCTTTTGGTTTTGATTAAATTATATATACCAGTTTATAACAAATGGTAAAATCTGTAACTCTGTTCAAAGTTTTAAAAGATTACTTAAGAATAGATTCTTGTATTTCTATGCCATTTTTATAGTTCTGGTTTCTCATTTCTTAATTAGTAAATTCAGCATACAGGTTCTATCCCAGGCTAATTTATACACTTCCGGAAGGAACGGCCTCTTAAATCCACAGAGTGTTGAGGTGGGGAGCTCCCAACCACGTCAGATTCATTTCACATATGATAATATACATGTTTCAATCCATTCTCCCAAATTATCCCACCCTCGCCCTCTCCCACATAAATAAATACATTAATTTATTAAGCAAGCTAGCAAATAGCCACAGTGATCTTTGGGCTCAGCATTAGGCTGCAATGGGCCTTGGGTGACCTCAGGTCACTTTCTAGGCTTCTATTCTCTTTCATCTTTTCCTGCAGTATCTACCGAAATCTCAGGCTCACCTTGATGGGAACTCTGAGAAGAAGAACACTGGGTGGAAGTCCAAATTTATGGTTGATGATGGAGACTGAAGCTCTATATCCAGACAAAGCAACAGGAAGGGGGCAAGCCTTGGTCTCCAAGGAAGATTTAAGGGTCTAAACAACTGTGTTCTGTGCAGACTAAGGTTGCACATGCCCAGGGACTGCTGCTCCCTTTATCTGCTCATTAAGAATGTTTCCTTTTTTTACTCAAAACTCTAAGAACATGATTTCCCTCTGGGACACTGCTCTGACAGAAAGGAAAGTTTCCAGCTGATTTCCTGCTCCTAGGAGACTATGTAGAGAAGCCAGGTAATTCAGGTCTTATCACTACCCCTATATTAACACTCCTGTCTTCAAGAGCTGTAAACCTTCTAGCACTTCATCACAATACTGAATTCGAATTTCCTCAAAAGTGTAATACTGAGGAATTTGCCTTAACTAACACTTTGGATCTTCAAAGCATTGACTTGTGGGGTCAAGTCAGTATCTCAAGACAATTATTATTCTCCTCCTCAGAAAAGAGAGTAACATTGTATCTTTAATTAAAAAACAAAACAAAAACTTGGGCACCAAATTCATTGGCTTCATGATAATATTTTAAAAAAACAATTAAGAATTTCAAACTTATGCCACAAGCTCACAGATATCATTAGTTCTTTATTATAAAATACTTAGTAGTTACAGGAGGAGGTACACTTAGATTTTATGCACCGTAATCTAGCTTAGCACAACAAAGAGATTCTTTGATTTATTTTTTAATGAAATTTCAATCTATGAAGTAATAGTTTTATAAACTCTATTTTCCATTGTAGAAATGTATCTTAGAGGGATTTAATATTCTGTCCAGTATAAACCAAGTAAGGAGTGTAGTCTTGATTGAAAATTCCATCAGGATGCTTCTAACTCTCAAACTCTGGGGCACTGGTCATCAACCAGAGATGATTTGTCCTCTGGGGATATTGGCAATGTCTGAACTGATTTTCAGCTGCTCAGTCATGTCTGACTCTCTGCATACCCATGGACTGCAGCACGCCAGACTTCTCTGCCCTTCATTATCTCCTGGAGCTTGCTCAAACTCATGTCCATTGAGTCAATGATGTCACCCAACCATCTCATCCTCTGTCATCCCCTTCTCCTTTTGCCCTCAATCTTTCCCAACATCAGGATCTTTTTCAATGAGTCAGTTCTTCGCATTAGTTGGCTACAATATTGGAGCTTCAGCACCAGTCCTTCCAGTGAATATTGAGGGTTTATTTCCTTTAGGGTTGACTGATTTGATCTCCAGTGGCTCTAAAATAACTGTAGGAAACAAAATAGATAGAAAAATATTAAGCTAATTTATATAAATATAAAATGTTTGTCATTAAGTGACCTTGATATAAGTAATTAATTCACAATTATGTTGCCAAAGCCTTGGGAATAAATGAATGTAACAAGAGCCTTCTAAAAGAGGATATAACAGTATCTAAAAGTTATAATTTTATCGTATATAAAGATATATGTGTTTAAAGATGCTTTGGAAGCTAATCTTCAATCAAGTGTAAAAGAGAATGCCTTGCAGCTGATGGACAAAGGTGACATAAGTTTCATAAACAGATCTATTCATAAAAGTACAAAAGAAAGAAAGAAGAATAAGTGAGATTTGAAATCTAGTTGTACATATGCATAAAGGGTGATATATTAGAACAAAGTATGCAGAAGAATCTCCACCTTGTATTTTGTTTGAATTACAGATTCTCAAATGAATAACAATAAAGTGACAGCTCTATTCTCTGTCAAAAAAATGGGGAACACATTATGAATGACTAGATAGAATTAACTACACACAGTGTATAAATTTTTACTTTCTCCCTAGCAAATTTATATGTATATAAATGAACAGCTAGCTGGTGAAAAAAAAACTCCCATTTGTTTGAATAAGTGCAAACAAGAAGGGAATAAAAACACCGAGACCTCACTATATAAAAGTAAAGGACTCCCACAGATAATTATGATACAGATAATATATGTCTAACAAACCTGCGGACACATTAAGCTTCATAGGTGAATTGCAAAGTAAAACGTGTTAACACATCTCTTTTCACCTATAATTTTCTTTCATGTGAATACCCATTCTGAGATGATACCATGAGAGGTATATCTCAGAAATTTCTTTTCAAGAAAATATTTTCAAGCATTCTTTGCTCTGGATTTTTTTCATTAATATAGAAGGTCAAATAAGCCCCATCTTAAAAAAAAGCGTCTTCACTTCATTGTATATCCATCCTCAGCTAATGACCTAGTGCTCTACTTCAGTTAATTCCAAAGATCAAGGATCAGATGGTAAGTTCTGCTTTTAATTTTTTCAGGAACTTCGTACTATAGCACATAGTGGCTGTACCAATTTACATTCTCATCAATAGTGCACAGGGGTTCACTTTCCACACATCTTCAACAACATTATTTATCTCATCTTTTCCATAATAGGGACTCTAAATGATGTAAGATGATATTTCTTTGTGATTTAGATGTTGACTTCCCTAATGGTTAGCCATGTTGAGCATCTTTCCATGTACTTGTTGGGTGTTTGTATGTCTTTTTTAAAGAATACATTTCTATCAAGTCCTTTACTCATTTTCTAAATGGATTATTTGTGTTTAACTATTGAGTTGTAGGAGTTCCTTTTATATTTAGAAAATATTTAGATATAGGGTTTTAAATATTTTCTTTCATTCCATCAGTTTCCTCCAACACTTTGGCCACCTGATGAGAAGAGCTAACTCATTAGAAAAGACCCTGATGCTGGGAAAGACTGAAGGCAAGGGGAGAAGGGGATGACAGAGGACGACATGGTGGAATGGTATCACCAACTCAGTGGACAAGAGTTTGAGCAAGCTCTGGGAGATGGTGAAGGACAGGGAAGCCTGGCGTGCTGCAGTTCATGGGATCGCAAAGAGCCAGACACTACTGAAAGACTGAACAACAACGACAATCAGTTGCCTCCTCATTTTGTTGACTATTTCACGGCAAAGAAGATTTTTAGTTTACTATTTTCCCATTTAAAAATTTTTATTTTTGTTCCTTGTATTTTTGGCGTCACGTCAAAAGAAATCAATGACAATACCAATGTCAGGGAGGTCTTCCTTGTAGTTTATTCCAGGAATTTTACAATTTTAGTTTTTATGTTTAATTTTTAAATCCATTTCAAGTTAAGTTTTTATTTGTGCAGGATAGGGATCCATTTTGTTCTCTTTTTTATCCAGTTTTACCAGCACATATTTTGAAGACACTGTTCTTTTTAATGAATTTTCTGGGCTCTGTTGTTAAATAATAGTAGACCATATATAAAAGGGTTTATTTTCAGCCTCTCAATTCTGTTCATTTACAGCCGTTTTTATGCTAGTAGTATACAGGTTTAATTACTATAGTTATATAATGAAATGTTAAATCAGGAAGTATGATGCCTCCAATTTTCTACTTTTTCGAGACTGTTTTGGCTATTTGGAATCTTTTATGATTCCATAAAAGTTTTAGGATTTTAAAATATATTTCTTCAGATAATGCCATTAGAATTTTGTTAGTGATTTCATAGAAACTGTAGATGGATTTGAGAAATAAGGGCAGTCTAAAAATACTAAATCTTAGGATCCACAAATAAAGAAAATCTTTCAATTTATTTGTGTTTTGTTCAATTTCTTTCATCAGTATCTCATAGTTTTGTGTGTCTTTCACTTCCTTGGTCAAATTTACTCTTAGGCATTTATTATTTTGATGCTATCACAGTGTTGTTTTCACCAGCTCTGGCCATGCAGACGCGAGAAAAGGAAAGATATAAGCATCTGAATGCAGAGTTCCAAAGAATAGCAAGGAGAGATAAGAAAGCCTTCCTCAGTGATCAATGCAAAGAAATAGAGGAAAACAACAGAATAGAAAAAACAAGAGATCTTTTCAAGAAAATTAGAGATACCAAGGGAATATTTCATGCAAAGATGGGCTCGATAAAGGACAGAAATGGTATGGACCTAACAGAAGCAGAAAATATTAAGAAGAGGTGGCAAGAATACACAGACGAACTGTACAAAAAAGATCTTCACGACCAAGATAATCACGATGGTGTGATCACTCACCTAGAGCCAGACATCTTGGAATGTGAAGTCAAGTGGGCCTTAGAAAGCATCATTAAGAACAAAGCTAATGGAAGTGATGGAATTCTAGTTGAGCTATTTCAAATCTTGAAAGATGATGCTGTGAAAGTGCTGCACTCAATATGCCAGCAAATTTGAAAAACTCAGCAGTGGCCACAGGACTGGAAAAGGTCAGTCTTCATCCCAATCCCAAAGAAAGGCAATGCCAAAGAATGCTCAAACTACCGCACAATTGCACTCATTTCACATGCTAGTAAAGTCATGCTCAAAATTCTCCAAGCCAGGCTTCAGCAATATGTGAACCGTGAACTTCCAGATGTTCAAGCAGATTTTAGAAAAGGCAGAAGCACCAGAGATCAAATTGCCAACATCCGCTGGATCATGGAGAAAGCAAGAGAGTTCCAGAAAAACATCTATTTCTGCTTCATTGACTATGCCAAAGCCTTTGACTGTGTGGATCACAATAAACTGTGGAACATTCTGAAAGATATGGGAATACCAGAGCACCTGATCTGTCTCTTGAGAAACCTGTATGCAGGTCAGGAAGCAACAGTTAGAACTGGACATGGAACAACAGACTGGTTCCAAATAGGAAAAGGAGTACGTCAAGGCTGTATATTGTCACCCTGCTTATTTAACTTATATGCAGAGTACATCATGAGGTACGCTGGGCTGGGAGAAGCACAAGCTGGAATCAAGATTGCCAGGAGAAATATCAATAACTTCAGATATGCAGATGACACCACCCTTATGGCAGAAAGTGAAGAGGAACTCAAAAGCCTCTTGAGGAAAGTGAAAGAGGAGAGTGAAAAAGTTGGCTTGAAGCTCAACATTCAGAAAACTAAGATCATGGCATCTGGTCCCATCACTTCATGGGAAATAGATGGAGAAACAGTGGAAACAGTGTCAGACTTTATTTTTTTGGGCTCCAAAATCACTGCGGATTCTGATTGCAGCCATGAAATTAAAAGATGCTTACTCCTTGGAAGGAAAGTTATGACCAACTTAGATAGTATATTAAAAAGCAGAGACATTACTTTGCCAACCAAGGTCCACCTAGTCAAGGCTATGGTTTTTCCCATGGTCATGTATGGATGTGAGAGTTGGACAGTGAAGAAAGCTGATCACCGAAGAATTGATGCTTTTGAACTGGTGCTGGAGAAGACTCTTGAGAGTCCCTTGGACTGCAAGGAGGTCCAACCAGTCTTTTCTGAAGGAGATCGATCCTGGGTGTTCATTGGAAGGACTGATGCTAAAGCTGAAACTCCAATACTTTGGCCACCTCATGCGAAGAGCTGACTCATTGGAAAAGACTCTGATGCTGGGAGGGATTGGGGGCAGGGGGAGAAGGGGATGATAGAGGATGAGATGGTTGGATGGCATCACTGACTCAATGGACATGAGTTTGCCTAGACTCTGGGAGCTGGTGATGGACAGGGAGGCCTGGCGTGGTGCGGTTCATGGGGTCAGAAAGAGTCAGACACAACTGAGTGACTGAACTGAACTGAACTAATGCTGTTAAAATGCTGCATGCAATATGCCAGCAAATTTGGAAGGCTCAGCAGTGGCCACAGGATTAAGAAAGGTCAGTTTTCATTCCAATTGCCTTTCATTCTAAAGAAAGGCAATGCCAAAGAATGTTCAAACTACCACACAATTGCACTCTTCTCACATGCTAGCAAAGTAGTGCTCAAAATTCTCCAAGCTAGGCTCCAAGCTATGTGAACTGAGAACTTCTGGATGTTCAAGCTGAATTTAGAAATGACAGATGGGCCAGAGATCAAATTGCCAATGTCTGTTGGATCATCGAAAAAGCAAGAGAATTCCAGAAAAGCATCTACTTTTGCTTCATTGATTACGCTAAAGCCTTTGACTGTGTGTATCACAACAAATGGTGGAACACTCTTAAAGAGATGGGAATTCCAGACCACCTGACCTGCATCCTGAGAAGTCTGTATGCAGGTCAAGAAGCGACAGCTAGAACTGGATGTGGAACAGCAGACCAGTTCCAAAATGGGAAATGTCAAGGCTGTATATTGACACCATGCTTGCTTAACTTAAATGAAGAGTACATCATTCAAAATGCTGGGCTGGATGAAGCACACGCTGGAATCAAGAGAGCTGGAAGAAATATCAATAACCTCAGATACACAGATGACACCACCCTTATGGCAGAAAGAGAAGAGGAACTAAACAGCCTCTTGATGGAAGTGAAAGAGGAGAGTGAAAAAGTTGGCTTAAAACTCAACATTTAAAAAATGAAGATCATAGCATCCAGTCCCATCACTTCATGGCAAATAGGATGGGGAAACAATGGAAACAGTGAGAGATTTTATTTTTGGGGGCTCCAAAATCACTGCAGATGGTGACTACAACCCCGAAATTGAAAGACGCTTGTTCCTTGGAAGAACAGCTGTGACCAAAATTGACAGCATATTAAAAGTAGAGACATTACTTTGCTGAAATAGGTCCATCTAGTCAAAGATATGGTTTTTCAAGTAGTCATGTACAGATGTGAGCATTGGACTATAAACAAAGCTGAGTGCTGAAGAATTGATGCTTTTGAACTGTAGTGTTGGGAAGACTGTTGAGAGTCCCTTTATCTTCTAGGAGATCCAACCAGTCAACCCTTAAGGAAATCAGTCCTGAATATTCATTGGAGGGACTGATGCTGAAGCTGAAACTCCAATACTTTGGCCACCTGATGCAGAGAACTGACTCATAGAAAAGACCCTGATGCTGGGAAAGATTGAAGGCATGAGGTGACAGAGGATGACATGGTTGGATGCCATCACTGACTCGATGGACATGAGTTTGAGCAAGCTCAGGATGTTGGTGATGGACAGGGAAACCTGGCATCCTTCAGTCCATGGGGTCACAAAGTGTTGGACGTGACTGAATGACTGAATTAAACTGCTGATTTCATATAAGTTGTAGGATAGTTTTTTATATTTCTGTGACTAATGCTTTTGGAATTCTGATAGGGTTTTCATGGAATCTGTAGATAAGTTTGAGTTCTATGGAAATTTTAATAATATTAACTCTCTGATCCCTAAACTAGCACAGTCTTTCCATTTACTTCAATCTTGTTCTTTTTTAAAAATATTCAGTGTTTGGTAGTTCTATGTGTGTATGTATTTCACTTCCCTGGTTTACTTTAATCTTAGATATTTTATTGTTTTAATGTAAATTGTGTTTTTATTTTATTTTCAGATGGTTCAGTGTTAGTGTATATATTGATTTTTATCCCGAAACTTGTTTGGTATTTCTAACAGTTTCTTTTTAGTGTACTTTAGGGATTTATTTGGGCTTCCCAGGTTACTCTAGTAATAAAGAACCTGCTTGCCAAGTATAGAAGACATTGGAGTCTTGGGTTCGATTCTTGGGTTGTGAAGATTCCCCTGGAGGTGGGGCATGATAACCCACTCCAGTAATATTGGTTGGAGAATCCCATGGACAGGAGCCTGGAGGGCTAGAGTTCATAGGGTCACAAGAGTCAGACATGACTGAAGCAACTTAGCATGCACAGAGTGATTTATACATAAGATGATATTATCATCAAATAGAACATTTGTATTCTTAACATTTTGGTTTTGGATGGTCTTCAGTGATTTTTCTTTTTTGAGTGAACTAACAAGAGTCTAGTGTTATAGCAAATTGTAGTGGTGAGTCTTGCCCCCTTGTCTTTTTCTTTGTTTTGGAGAAAAAATTTTGAAACTTTGACTATTGAGTATGATGTTAGCTATGACTTGCTATCTATGACCCTCGTTATTTTGAGGTATGATCCATCTAAACAGAGCTTTTGAGATTTTGTATCATTAAAGGACATTGGTTGAGTTAAAAGCTTTTTCAGCATCTACTGAAGTTGTCATGTCTATTTTATCTTTACTTCTATCAATGTGGTGCATTACATTAATTTTATTATTTGCTTATAGGGACCCATACTTGCATTCTAGGAATAAATTCCACTTGATAGTGATATAGGGTTCTTTTATTGTGCTGTTAACTTTGGTTTGCTAGTACTTTCAATAATTTATACATCTGTATTAATCAAGGATTATCAGCTTGTATCTTTTTTTGTAGTGTCTTTATCTGGTTTTGGTATCAGGTAATGTGGAGGAGAAGGGAACGACAGAGAATGAGATGGCTGGATGGCATCACTGACTCGATGGACATGAGTTTGAGTGAACGCCAGGAGTTGGTGATGGACAGGGAGGCCTGGTGTGATGTGATTCATGGGGTTGCAAAGAGTCGGTCATGACTGAGCAACTGAACTGAACTGAACTGAATGCTGGTCATATAAAATAAACTGTGAGTGTTCTCTACTCTTAAATCATTTGATAGAGTTTGAGAAGAAGAAAGAAGAAAATTCATATTAATTCTTCTTTAAATTTTTGGTAGAATTGAACAGTGAACTCATTAGGTCCTTGGAATTTACTGATGTTGATGATGCTCTTTCTGTTTTTTGGAAAACAGTTTATAGTTACCGATTCACTCTCCTTACTCTCTGTTTTGGTTCTATTTTTTCACGATGCAGTCTTGGTAGGCAAAGACCTTCAGCAGTCAGCCTGTCAAAGGTACTAGGTGGGCTCTCTGGTGTTGTCTACAGGTGATGGTGCTTCTGAAGTCCTTGAGTGGGCCGGTTCAGTGCCTTTGGGTCAACAGGTGACATGCCTGGTTCTTTGGTCCCTGGGGTCTGTCCTAGTGTCTGAGACCATGAGGAGCAGGGCCTGGAGCCTAGTGTCACTAGGGTAATTGTCACTTGAACCTGAGGTGATGAGCATGGCATCTGGTACTATGTGCTCAGGCAGGGGTTAATGGTCCAGGGTCACCAGCCAGGGCCAGGGACAATTGTGATGGGCTTAGCAACTCAGTCAGTGGATATTGGCTTTGTCCTGGTAAAGACTGAGGCCTTTAGTTTGAGGGAGATCACCTAGAAGCTGGAGACTCATATGCTGGGTTGCTGCCATGCCAAAGCTCAAAGTTGGGTCTCAGGGGCCAGCCTGGTCCTTGAGCCTATGTCTTCAGAAGACTTACTGGACTGTACCTGCAGATGCCTGTATGGACACTGAGACCATGAGGTGTAGCCTGATGTTGGTGTAAGCTGGGAACTCATGTGTGCAGGAACTGGTCTGATGTCTAGAACCACAGGAGCTAGCCTGACACTAGGATGGGCCTGACACTAGAGTTGGAGGTGAAGTCAGGTGCTCACTTCACCATTCTTTCCCTACTTAGAGGTTTTTCTCTTTGTATTGTGATGTCTGGGTTTGGGGTAGGGGTGGGGTGGGGGTCAAGTGAAATTGTACTTCTGACTTACTTAATGCATATTTTTCAGAATAGTCTTAATGGGCAGAAAGTGTCTAGCTGTATCAATTAAAATTCCTCTATAAGGAAACCTTGGAGAATCTACAATGTTGGATTCATTGGCAATGGAAGTCCCATGAGAATCTTGATAAATCAACTGGCTAAAGGTCTCTAAACCTCGAAATACTCCCCAAACTCTGTTGTCAGTGAGTGTAGCCACTTGTCCTTTCACAGTCAAATTATAAGACTCATCTGAAGTGATGTTGGGGAAACGGTCACACTCTGGGTCCATGATAACTGAGACATCAAGTTTCTGTAACTCCATTTCCCTTGGAACTTTATTATAGCTGTGATGCCATGCATATTTTAAAATTTATTTTGTTTCATCAAGGTGCTGTGATGCCTCACCTGCAATGCTTCATTCCTGTGAAGGTATTCTGGTGGAGCAGTGGAGTAAATTAAGGCAGTTTACATATGGCAAACTCTTTTTATCTGTAAACTAGATTAACTAAAAAGGAATGAACTGTCTACCACTTGGTTTTAGAGAGAAAAGGACTACAGCTAAGGGCAGGACCATGGATGAGCCTTAGAAACACTGTGTAGAGACTGACAGCTAATTACAGACTCATGAGAAACCCAGCAGAGTTTGAAACAACTCCAAACCATATCATCTCATTTGATAATGTATGTTATGCTTTACTATTTGATTTTAGGATGACTGGTTATGCAGCCTGCTAACAAATGTAAGAATCAAATTGTATAGTGCAGGGACTTCTACTTGACACTCTGTAATTACCTAAGAAGGGAAAAGAATCTAAAGATGAGTGGATATATTTATATGCATAACAGATTCACTTTGCTGTATACCTGAGACTAACAAAACATTGAAAATCAACTATGTGTGTGTGTGTGTGCACCCACGTGCACTCAGTTGCTCAGTCATGTCTGACTCTTTACTATCCCCTGGACTGTAGCCTACCAAGCTTCTCTGGAATTTCCCAGGCAAGAATGTTGGAAAGGGTTGCCATTTCTTTCTGCAGGGGATCTTCCTGGCCCAGGGATCGAACACGTCTCTTGTGTCTCCTGCATTGGCAGGAGCATTCTTTACCACTGCACCACCTGGGAAACCAAAATCAACTGTATCCCAATAAATTTTTTTTTTTAAAAAGTGAATAATACTGAGGACAAAGATAATAATTTACTAATTCTTATGTTTCACTGTGTTCTGACATTTGAAGACAGTATATCTGATTACACTGTTATTCAATTCTTTTCTTTTTTCACACAATTGTATTAAAAAGTGACTTCATTGGTGTTCCTTTCCAGATACCCAGGAAAGCTGGCAAGAGCATTCATGTTTCTGCACAAAAACCCTTGACCCTGAATCATATGACTGGCAGAAATTCAAGTTTTTTGATGCATCAGTTTTGATCATGAGCGAAAGTCTCTCTCATGTTGGACTCTTTGCGACCCCATGGACTGTCCATGGAATTCTTTAGGCCAGAATACAGGAGTGGGTAGTCTTTCCTTTCTCCAGAAGATCTTCCTAGGCCAGGGATCAAACCCAGGCCTTCCGCATTGCAGGCGGATTCTTTACCAGCTGAGCCACAAGGAAAACCCAAGAATACTGGAGTGGGTATTGTATCCCTTCTCCAGCAGATCTTCCCGACCCAGGAATTGAACCAGGGTCTCCTGCATTGCAGGTGGATTCTTTACCAACTGAGCTATCAGAGAAGCCCTATGAAAAATGATCATGAAAACTGATGTAATTCCTTTGTATAATATGGAAAATATTAAGTAGATAATATTTTATTCCTTGTTCATTTTGTTTATGAAAACTTTTGGAATGGATGCAATATTTTATTTAAAACAATGGAAAAATCATAGTTGTAGGTATTACTGGAAGTTTTCAAGTAGGAACAGTTAGATAATTCAATAAGAAAATATAGAACAGTTTCATCAATCCTTTACCTCAATAAATAAATCTTCTTATACATTGACACTAGTATTTCCTACTTCAATGAGTAGAAATACAGCTTGAAAAGAAATGTCATGCATAATAATACAAAGTATAATTTAATATTTACTTCATTATATGCAAGGTCATTTCAGACTGAAAGGTCATACTAAGTCAGTTGACTTACTGCAATTTATGTTTCTATGTAGACTACACTTGCAGACATGTATTTAATGATTGGTTTTGCCAGTGAGTATAGTAGGCAATGTAAACAAGAGAGATAAGCAATTCTAATAAGAGAACAGAATCCTAATTAGGAGAATAAAACACAATGATTCTTGTGAAACACAGTAAGTGATATGCAAAGGAATATTGGATACAAAAGTGAAAAGCTGTGGTCTCAGATTTTTCACTCCTATAAAGTGGTAAAAATGGCCTAGTTGTCAAGTTCAATTTTTTGTATCATAGTGGTACCTCATGATATTCCTTAATGAAGTGAAAGATACATTAACTGAGGTAATATTTGTCATTTGAGAGGAAATTGTTCTTATTAAATCCAAGCAGTTACGTGAGATAAATGGGGATTTCCAATTTTCTCATATCAAAGATTGGGGACAAAAGAAATAATATATTATTTGTTTTTCAACGGAAAAATGGAAAGGAAGAAAAAGAAGACACCAATACAGTATACTAACGCATATATATGGAATTTAGAAAGATGGTATTGATAACCCTGTATACGAGACAGCAAAAGAAACACAGATGTATAGAGCAGTCTTTTGGAGTCTGTGGGAGAGGGCGAGGGAGGGATGATTTGGGAGAATGGCATTGAAACATGTATATTACCATACGTGAAACGAATCCCCAATCCAGGTTTGATGCATGATACAGGATGCTTGTGGCTGGTGCACTGGGAAAAACCAGAGGGATGGTATGGGGAGGGAGGTGGGAGGGGGGTTCAAGATGGGGAACACATGTACACCAGGGGCGGATTCATGTCAATGTATGGCAAAACCAAAAAAAAAAAAAAAAAGAATGAAGTGAAAGTAAAAAGAAAAAAAAGATAAAGTTGTTATATATTTGAGAGCAAAGAGAGCTTAATAAAGTGAGTAAGTAAATTGTATGTATTAGTTGCTCAGTTGTGTCCGACTCTCTGGACCCCATGGACTGTAGCCTGCCAGACTCCTCTATTTATGGGTTTTTCCAGGTAAGAATACTGGAGTGCGTAACCATTCCCTTCTGCAGGGGGTCATCCCTACCCAAGAACCAAACCCGGCTCTCCTCCATTGCAGGCAGATTTTTTACTGTCTGAACCACCAGGGTATCCCAAATGGATTGTATAGATTAGTTGAAAAAATGAAAAGTCCAGGAAATAAATAAGAGCCAGATACATGTCCACAATCTGACTAAAGAATCACAACTACTGACAGTGAGGCCTTGAGTCTTGCAATCATGGGCACTTCTCTAGACCCAAATAATTGACCTTTTTAGACTCACCATCACAAAGAATCTTTTCAGAGCCTTCCTTATGTCTTTATTCCTCAGACTGCAGATGAAGGGGTTCAGCATGGGTGTGACCACAGTGTACATCACCGAAGCTATTTCACTTGCTTCTGAGCTGTGGGTCATAGCAGAGCTAAGGTACACTCCTAGACTTGTGCAAAAAAATAAAGAGACAACTGAGAGGTGAGATGCACAGGTGGAAAATACTTTATACTTCCCCTGAGATGATGATATTCCACTTATAGAGCAAACTATCTTAGAGTAAGAGTAAAGAATTCCAGACAGGAGACCCCCACCCAGCAGTACAGCTGAAAAATACATCACCATATTATTAAGAAAGGTGTCAGAACAGGCAAGTTGAATCATCTGACTGATTTCACAAAAATAATGGGGGATTTCTACATTTGTGCAAAAAGAAAGCTGCAACACCATTAAACTTTGCAACAAGGAATCCAGGATACTGATGATCCAGGACACGAGAATCAGCAGTCCACAGAACAGGGGGTTCATGATGACTGTGTAGTGCAGGGGGTGGCAAATGGCCACAAAGCGGTCATAGGCCATCACAGCAAGTAGAAAGATGTCCAATGCTGCAGAAAATATGAAAAAATAAATCTGTGTAATGCAACCTTCATAAGTGATAACTTGGCTCTGGGTCTGGATGTTCCACAGCATCTTCGGGATGGTGGTAGAAGTGAAGCAGATGTCTACAAGGGACAGGTTGGAAAGGAAGAAGTACATGGGGGTGTGGAGTTGGGGGTCTGAGCTGACAGCCAGGATGATGAGCAGGTTTCCAAACACAGTGATCAGATACATGGAGAGGAAAAGCCCAAATATGAGAGGCTGCAATTCTGGTTCCTCTGAAAATCCCAGAAGAAGAAATTTGGAAATGTGTGTATTATTATCTGGCTCCATGTGTTCAAGGTCACTTGCAGGAAAGAAGGAAATAATATTACTAATATTCACACAGACTTGCATTATTTATACATTTGAAATACTACAAATTATATTTTACAGACACAAAATTAATTTTAATAGTTTGTATATGGATCTGGTTCTTTAGTGGATTCCTGTGGCACTTTTGACAAGGAATTTTTGTTATAATCAGATTTTTTTTCCCAAAAAGGTCATGTATTCTATGATTTTAATAAAGAATTCTTCATGAATTTCGGGTAAGTTAGTTTTGCTCATACCATGTTTTAGTTACTGTTGAGGTTATAAGTTATGGTGATGAAGAATAAAAATTTCTACAATTCAATCATAGAAAAAATATATAAGCAAATAATAAAATCATATAATACTTCAAGTGGGGACAAGTGGTTTCAAGAAATGTAAAGCAGATATAAAGAAAAGAGTGAATAATGCATTCTTTTTACGACGGGTACTTAGGCAAGACCTGAAAACAAGGTGACATTTGAACAATGACTTCATGTAAGAGAGGGAGGGAGATGAAGGACTGTGGTGGAAGTGTGTGCCTGGCAGAAGGAATGGTCAGGACTCAAATAAAATCAGAAACGAAAGAGATGTTATAACTGATACCAGAGAAATACAAAGATTTACAAAAGACTATTAGAAATAGTTATATGTCAACAAATTGGAAAACTTAGAGAAAGTATTAATTTCTTGAAAGACATGGACTATATAGTCCATGGAATTCTCAAGGCCAGAATACTGGAGTGGGTAGCCCTTCCTTCTCCAGGGGATCTTCCCAACTCAGGGATCTAACCCAGGTTTCCTGCATTGCAGGCAGATTCTTTACCAGGTGAGCTACAAGGGAAGCCCTGAAAAACACAACTACTAAGACTAAATCATTATGAAATAGAAAATGTGAGGACACCAATTACTAGAGGGAACTGGTTATCACTTTTTACTTACATCTACTTGCTTATCTTACATCTGGAAGTTTGGGTCTTTGGAGAACTTTTCTCTATTTGCCTTGGCCTCAACCCTCTGCTTCTGATATCCACAAATCTGTTTTCTTTCTCTATGATTTTTTTGTAGCTTTTAGTTTTTAAGAATTCACACATAAGTGAGATCATATAATATCTGAATTCTCTGTTTGACTTCTTTCACTTAGCAACACGGCCTATTTATGCTGCCATAAGTTATAGGACTTTCTAATTTCTTTTTATAGCTAAGTGGTATTCCATTGTATACATTCACCTCAATTTCTTTATCCATTCATCTATTCATGCATACTGAGGTTGTTTCCATGTTCTGGCTTGTAAACTAGGCTGTTATACATTAATTACAAACTATCAAAAATAAAATAATCATAACTGCTTTTACAGTTGTATCAGAAAGAATAAAATACCTAGGAATAATGGGGGAGGCATAGGACCTGTATACTGGAAAGTATTAGACATTGACGAAAGAAACTGAAGAAGACACAAATATATAGAAAAGTATACTCTACTCATAATTGAAAGAATTATTATTGTTAAGATTTTCATACTCCTCTACACAACCTACAGATTCAACATAAGTCCATCAATGATGGGATGGGTGATGATCAATAAAGAAGATATACCTTTTTAATTTAACCATGAAACGTAGTAAAATATTGCTATTTGTGATAGCATGGATGGATCTCGAGTGTTTTAGTGAAAGTGTTAGTCATTTAGTCTTGTCCAACTCTTGTGACTCTGTTGACTGTAGCCCACCAGGCTCCTCTGTCCATGGAATTCTCCAGGCAAGAATACTGGAATGGGTTGCCATTCCTTCTCCAGGGGATCCTACTGACCCAGGGATCAAATCCAGGTCTCCTCCATTGTAGTCAGATTCTTTACTGTCTGAGCCACAAAGGAAGTCCATGAGTGTCTTCAGCTAAGTGAAATAAGTTAGACAGAAAAATACAAATATAGTAATCACTCATGTGAATTCTAAAACAACAACAATGACAAATCCTGACTGAAAAAATAATGAGCTCACAGAAACAGAGAAAATTTGAAGGTTGCCAGAGAAGGAAGGTGAATAAAATAGGTAAAGAAAGTCAAAAGGTGCAAACTTCCAGTTATATAAAGTAAGTCATTGGGATGTAATGTACAACATAAAGGATATACTTATTTTAATGTTTAAATAATTTTAATGATTAATTCCCTTTACCCATTTTGACTTCCTGTATTGATGGAGAAGGGAATGGCAAACCACTTCAGTATTCTTGCCTTGAGAATCCCATGAATAGTATGAAAAGGCAAAAAAGACAGGACACTGAAGGATGAACTCCCCAGGTCGGTAGGTGCCCAATATGTTACTGGAGATCAGTGGAGAAATAACTTCAGAAAGAATAAAGAGATGGAGCCAAAGCAAAAAGAACACCCAGTTGTGGATGGAAGTGAGGTCCGATATTGTAAACAGCGATATTCCACAGGAACCTGGAAAGTTAGGTCCATGAATCAAAGTAAATTGGAAGTGGTCAAACAGGAGGTGACAAGAGTGAACGATGACATTTTAGGAATCAGTGAATTAAAATGGACTGGAATAGGTGAATTTAACTCAGATGACCATTATATCTACTACTGTGGGCAGGAATCCCTTAGAAGAAATAGAGTAGCCATCATGGTCAACAAAAGAGTCCAAAATGCAGTACTTGGATGCAGTCTCAAAAACAACAGAATGATCTCTGTTTGTTTCCAAGGCAAACCATTTGATATCACGGTAATCCAAGTCTATGCCCTGAACAGTATTGCTGAATAAGCTGAAGTTGAACGGTGCTATGAAGACCTACAAGACCTTCTAGAACTACACCCCCAAAAGATGTCCTTTTCATTACAGGGGACTGGAATGCAAAAGTAGGAAGTCAAGAAACACCTGGAGTAATAGGCAAATTTGGCTTTGGAGTACAGAATGAAGCAGGGCAAAGGCTAATAGTTTTGTCAAGAGAATACACTGGTCATAACAAACACCCTCTTCCACAAACACAAGAGAAGACTCTACACATGGACATCACCAGATGGCCAGCACTGAAATCAAATTGATTATATTCTTTACAGTCAAAGATGGAGAAGCTTTATACAGTCAGGAAAAACAATACTGGGAGCTGACTGTGGCTCAGATCATGAACGCCTTATTGCCAAATTCAGACTGATAGTGAAGAAAATGGGGAAAAACACTAAACCATTCAGGTATGACCTAAATTAAATCCTTAACGATTATACAGTGGAAGTGAGAAATAGATTCAAGGGACTAGATCTGATAGAGTGCCTGATGAACTTTGGACAGAGGTTCATGACATTGTACAGGAGACAGGGAGCAAGACCATCTCCAAGAAAAAGAAATGCAAAAAAGCAAAATGGCTGTCTGAGGAGAGTTAACAAATAGAGTGAAAAGAAGAGAAGCAAAAGCAAAGCAGAAAAGGAAAGATATAAGCATCTGAATGCAGAGTTCTAAAGAATAGCAAGGAGAGATAAGAAAGCCTTCCTCAGTGATCAATGCAAAGAAATACAGGAAAACAATAGAATGGGAAAGACTAGATATCTCTTCAAGAAAATTAGAGATATCAAGGGAACATTTCACACAAAGATGGGCTCAATAAAGGACAGAAATGGTAGGGACCTAACAGAAGCAGAAGGTATTCAGAAGAGGTGGCAAGAATACACAGAAGAACTGTACAAAAAAGATCTTCACGACCCAGATAATCACAATGGTGTGATCACTCACCTAGATAGAGCCAGACATCCTGGAATGTGAAGTCAAATGGGCCTTAGGAAGCATCACTACGAACAAAGCTAGTGGAGGTGATGGAATTCCAGTCGAGCTATTTCAAATTCTAAATGATGATGCTGTGAAAGTGTTGCACTCAATATGCCAGCAAATTTGGAAAACTCAGCAGTGACCACAGGACTGGAAAAGGTCAGTTTTCATTCCAATCCCTAAGAAAAGCAATGCCAAAGAATGCCCAAACTACCACACAATTGTACTCATCTTACACGCTAGTAAAGTAATGATCAAAATTCTATAAGTCAGTCTTCAACAGTATGGGAACCATGAATTCCACATGTTCAAACTGGATTTAGAACAGGCAGAGGAACCAGAGATCAAATTGCCAACATCCCCTGGATCATCAAAAAAGCAAGAGAGTTCCAGAAAAACATCTATTTCTGCTTTACTGACTATGCCACAGTCTTTGACTTTGTGATCCACATCACAATAAGCTGTGAAAAATTCTGAAAGAGATGGGAATACCAGACCATCTGACCTGCCACTTGAGAAACTTGTATGCAAGTCAGGAAGCAACAGTTAGAACTGGACATGGAACAACAGACTGGTTCCAAACAGGAAAAGGAGTACGTCAAGGCTGTATATTGTCACCCTGCTTATTTAACTTATATGCAGAGTACATCATGAGAAACACTGGGCTGGAAGAAGCACAAGCTGGAATCAAGATTGCCAGGAGAAATATCAATAACCTCAGATATGCAGATGACACCACCCTTATGGCAGAAAGTGAAGAACTAAAAAGCCTCTTGATGAAAGTGAAAGAGGAGAATGAAAATGTTGGCTTAAAGCTCAACATTCAGAAAACTAAGATCATGGCATCCGGTTCCATCATTTCATGGCAAATAGATGGAGAAACAGTGGAAACAGTGTCAGACTTTATTATTTTGGGCTCCAAAATCACTGCAGATCGTGACTGTAGCCATGAAATTAAAAGACACTTACCCCTTGGAGGGAAAGTTAGATAGCATATTAAAAAGCAGAGACATTACTTTGCAAACAGGTTCAAGTTCTTTGATGCATCAGTTTTGATCATGAGTGAAAGTCTCTGTCATGTCCGACTCTTTGCGACCCCATGGACTGTCAATGGAATCGTCTAGGCCAGAATACTGGAGTGGGTAGTCTTTCCTTTCTCCAGAGGATCTTCCTAAGCCAGGGATCAAACCCAGGCCTCTCGAATTGCAGGCGGATTCTTTACCAGCTGAGTCACAAGGAAAACCCAAAAATACTGGAGTGGGTAGTGTATCCCTTCCCCAGCGGACCTTCCCGACCCAGGAATTGAACCGGGGTGGGCATCTGATCCCATCACTTCATGGGAAATAGATAGGAAACAGTGTCAGACTTTATTTTCTGGGGCTCTAAAATCACTGCAGATGCTGATTGCACCCATGAAATTAAAAGACGCTTACTCCTTGGAAGGAAAGTTATGACCAACATAGATAGCATATTAAAAAGCAGAGACATTATTTTCCCAACAAAGGTCCATCTAGTCAAGGCTACGGTTTTTCCAGTAGCCATGAATGGATGTGAGAGTTGGACTATAAAGAAAGCTGAGCACTGAAGAATTGATTATTTTGAACTGTGGACTCTTGATAATCCCTTGGCTTGCAAGGAGATACAACCAGTCCTAAAAGAAATCAGTCCTGAATATTCATTGGAAGCAGTGATATTGAAGCTGAAACTCCAATACTTTGGTCACCTCATGTGAAGAGCTGACTCATTTGAAAAGACCCTGATGCTGGGAAAGATTGAAGGCAGAAGGAGAAGGGTCGACAGAGGATGAGATGATCGGATAGCATCACTGACTCAATGGACATGAGTTTGAGTAAACTCCAAGAGTTGGTGATGGACAGGGAGTCCTGGCATACTGCAGTGCATGGGGTCACAAAGAGTCGGACACGACTGAGCAACTCATCTGAACTGAACTGAATTTTAATGATGTATAGTTGCTTTACAATGTTGTGTTTGTTTCATGTACAAACAACATGAGAGAAGATACTGTGAAATAGATGTCTCATAAACTGCTGTTGTACCTATTTTGAGCTGGATTTTTTAAATGAATGCAGAGCATGCTCAAATACATCCCAACTTAGAGATTTGAAGAACACTCTTAATTTGCTTCATAATTCTCCACACATAATACTATACTTTCTTACTCCTCTGAAGCACAAATCTCACATACATTTTCATTTTACTGGAACCATGTTACTTATCTCACTTATTTTACAGTGTCATCAGACTGGACCTTCATTCTCATCACTTAATTGTCAGACACATCCTTGTTAACATAGTAAAGAAATCAAGTATTCATTATTAGTGAACCAAGACTACAAACACATCCTTGGGCTAGGCTGATCAGGCTCTCAGGTGACTTCAGGTAAAAGATTTCAGGTTTCATTTTCTCTGAACGCTTCCTGGAGTACCTAGTCTGCTTTCAAACATACCTGCATGGGGTCTCTGAGAGGGAGTTTTCTTGTGGAAGTCTGAATTGCTCCTTGAATTATTGATGATGAGGGCTGAAGCTCTGTCACCAGATAAGGAGCAGAGAGTATTAAAGCATTGAACCCTGATCCAGCCTTATGACTCCAAAATCACCTGTCATGTCCTGTCCAGTGTCAGGATGCAAACGCTAAGGGACTGCAGCAGGGGAGATATTAATAGCTCTCTATACCTACTCATTAGGCCGATTTCCTTCCTGTTATTCCAGTAGCTAAGTACATGATTTCCCTTTGGGCCTCTGGAATCAACAGAAAGTCAATTTTTCCTAATGATTCTTTGATCTCAAGAGGTCAGATTAGAAGTCAAGTGAATAAAGTCTTTATTACTTCTTGTCTTGATCTTACCTATTTTTCAGAGGTCTAACATCAACCACCTTATCCCAACCTTGAATTAATACTTTCCCCAAGGTCTGATTATAAGGAACTTCTCAGGATTAGGTCTCTTTTATCCCTCAAAGACTGCTTTGTGGTGGGTACACAGTCTTGCTGACCTCAGCAAAGAGAACTGAAATGCAATTTGGGCACCACAATTCCTGGCTTCTTGAAACACTTGTCCAAAAACTAAAGATTTTATACTTTATCACAGGTTAAAAGCTATCATTTAGTACCTTTAGATACTTTAATACTAATAGCCTGAGGTTAGTGTCTTTCAGGCATCATCTAAATTTTAGAAAAGTTTATGCTATGAGGTAGTTTTACTATGAGCACCATTCCATGTTGCAGAAATGTGTTTAAAGGAATTTAATGATCTGCCTAAGGGTTCAAACAGAGTAAGGAAAGAGCCTTAATTAGAATTCTGTCAGTATGCTTCCAGTTTCCAAGCTGCAGGCCTATGGTTCTCAGCTAGAGATCATTTTGGCCTTGGGGATATCTGTCAATGTCTGAAAGAATGCTTCTAAATACCTAAATACCCAATACAGATAATTATCCTGGCCCAACTGTCAACATGAGAAAATAAGAAAACCTATTCTAGACCAGCATTCCCTCAAGTTCAGTGTTTTCAGTGTGTATAGGAATTCCAGATGGGTTAGTTGTAATTCAGATTCTGATTCATCAAGTCCTGGATTCAGGTCAGAATACACAGATTCTGAAAATCAAAAGAAGTTCCTGGGTGATGTTGACATTACAGGTCTTAGTGTGTGGACCACGCTGAGCAGCAAGGCTGTGGTCCTGTGCAAGTCAGGTGGAGGTAGTTTTAGATCTTCTAAGAAAAAATTCATAAGTCATTTTGAGTGAATAGTATATTCATTCATCCAAGAGGTGGTGCAGCTTCATTGTTCAACCAGACAAGGACACCACAAAAAATAAAGCTACAGGCCAAATTCACTGATGAATATAGATGCAAAATTCCTCAACAAAATGTTGCAAACCAAATTCAAGAATACATCAAGAGAATCATGCACGATGGCCAACTTAGATTTACCCCAGGGATGCCAGGATGGTTAAATAGCCATAGAACAATCAATGTAATACTTCTAATTAACAAATTGAAGAATAAAAACCTTAGGTTCATTTCAAAAGATGCATAAAAACTTCTGACAAAATTCAGCATTTATAATAAAAAGTCTCAGTGAAGAGGGTATAAAATATCTCAACATAATAAAGGCCATATATGATAAAACAATAACCAACATTATATCCTATAGTGAAAAACTAAAGTAATTCTTCTAAAATCAAGAACAAGGCAAAGATATTCACTTTTGCCACTTTTATTCAACATATTATTGGAAGTCCTAGCCACAATGATCAATAAGAATGAGACACAAAAACAATCCAACTGCAAAGGAAGAATTATCACTGTTTGTAGTTGACATGATGCTATACTTAGAAAATCCTAGAGACACCACCAAAAATAATCATGAATAGTTCATGATTTCACTGAATTTGTAGGATACGAAGTTAATATACAGAAATCTGTTGGGTTTCTATATGCTAATAACAAACTATAGGAAAGAGAAATTGAGGAAAAAACCATTTACAGTCACAACAAAGTATAAAATACTTAGGAATAAGAGTCATTAAAGAGGAAAAAACTTGAATTTTGAAAATTTTAAAATGCTCATGAAAGAAATTAAAGATGATACAAGCAAATGAAAAGGTGTAAAATGTTCTTGGAATGAAATAATTTGCATTGCTAAAATAAGCATACTATCCAAAGCCAACTACAGATTCAATTGTAATCCCTATCAAAATACCAAAGGCACTTTTTTTTTTTTGTAAAGAACTAGACCAGATAATTCTAAAAGTTGTATGAAAAATTAAAGACCTAAAATCAACAAAGCAATCTTGGGAGAGAACAAAGCTAGAGGTATCATCTCTCTAATATTACAAACAGTATGGTACTGGCTCAGAAATACAGAATAGAGACAATGGGACAGAATAGAGAGCCCAGAAATAGATCAACATTTATGTGGTCAATTCATCTATGACAAAAAAGGCAATAATACACAATAGTGAAAATACAACCTTCTCAATAGTGTTGGGAAAAGTGTTCAGCTACTTGCAAAAGAATCAAACTGGAATATTTTCTCACACCATGTACCCAAATAAGCTCAAAATAGACTAAACAACCAACTATAAGACCTGAAGCCACAAAACCACCAGAAGAAAACTCAGGCAGTACACTCTTTGACATTGGTCTTAGCAATATGTTCTTTGGACCTGCCTTCTCAGGTAAGACGAACAAAAATGAAAATAAACAAATGAAATTACATCAACTCAAAAAATTTATTACAGTGAAAAAAGCCTAATAAAATGAAAAGGCCGCCTACTTAGTGGGAGATGGTAGTTGCAAATGATACACTCTACAAGGGGTTAGTATATACAGGGGTTAGTAAAATATACAGAGGACACAACAAATTGTCATGACAAGTCCCCCCCAAAAATGGTCAGAGAAATGAATAGACACTTCTCCCAAAGAAGACAACTGTTGGCCAACACACATAGAAAAAGATGTTCCATATCCATAGTTAAAGGTAAACCCAAAACCACAAGGAGATATTATCTCACAGCTACAGGATGGCTATCATCAAAGAGATGAGAAATAAGTATTAGTGAGGATGACGGTGGGGCAAGACCACTGGTCAAACCAGGGGCATGGAATGGACTGCGTGTGGTCCAAGTTTTCCAGTTTTAGTGTGACCTGGGAAAAGTGCAAGTTCTCTTAAGGTCCACTGTCTAATCAGGCAAAGGGAAAGCATAGGGTGAGGAATTCCTGTGGGCACTAGCAAAGTAGAGGGCATGCAATATTGGTACCTGCCAGTGACAGTGCTAGCAAGACGGATTGAGAGCACATAAATGATGGCTGTCAGTGCCTTGGTTCCCAGAAAACATCTCAAGTCCTTGCAACTGCCATCAAATGCTTTAATTAAATATGGATCTACTTTATGTATATTCTAGGTACTTTTCAAGCTCCTGCTTTGGTGCTAGGTCCTGGGTTGAATGAATCTGCACATGAGCTCTATGAGAGCAGGCTTTCCCCTCTCCACTGACTTTTAGGTCTCCTGAATATGATTTCATTTTTTTCAAAGACACATATTCTGGAGACTTGTCTCTATGGTGCAGATATGTCCCAAGGGTTGGCATGCTTAGCCTGATGTAAGGCATACACCTATTGTCCCTCAGGGAACATCTCTGTTAAGTGTAAGATCCAGCCTATTTGTAGGTCACAAATGCCAGAGGTGGGGTTGTTAGAGAGACTGCTTCTCTTCTTCTACCATCTTGATGTGGTCCTATTATCATTTATTGTGGAGGAGAAGTTCATCTAGTTTTCATATCTTTTTCAGAGGAAGTTGATCCATAGATAGCTGTAGATTAGGTGTGTCCATGGATGGAGGTGAGTGTAGGATATTACTCTGTTGTCACACTGAACCATGTCTCCAGACGTTTGATACAAGCCCAATGAGACTCATTTATGTTAAGTTCCTTACACCCAGAACTGTAAGAGCATATATTTGTTTATTCTATTTTTAAATACTAATTTATTTATTTATTTTTTATTGGAGGCAAATTGCTGCTGCTGCTGCTGCTAAGTCACTCCAGTCGTGTCCGGCTCTGTGTGACTCCATAGACGGCAGTCCACCAGGCTCCTCCGTCCCTGGGATTCTCCAGGCAAGAATACTGGAGTGGGTTGCCATTTCCTTCTCCAATGTGTGAAAGTGAAAAGTGAAAGTGAAGTCGCTCAGTCGTGTCCGACCCTTAGCGACCCCACGGACTGCAGCCTACCAGGCTCCTCCATACATGGGATTTTCTAGGCAATAGTACTGGAGTGGCTTGCCATTGCCTTCTCCGTGGAGGCAAATTACTTTACATTAATATATTGGTTGATTTTGCCATACATTGACACAAATTTGCCCCGGGTGTACATGTGTTCCCCTTCTTGAACCCCCCCTCCCTCTCCCTCCTCCCCTTATCCTCCATCCGGGTCATCCCCATGCACCAGCCCCGAGCATCCTGTATCATGCGTCGAACCTGGACTGGTGATTCATTTCACATGTAATAATATACATGCTACAATGCCATTCTCCCAAATCATCCCACCTTCACACTCTCCCACAGAGTCCCAAAGACTGTTCTATACACCTATGTCTCTTTTGCTGTCTCATATACAAGGTTAAGGTTCATCTTTCTAAATTTCATATATATGCGTTAGTATATTGTATTGATGTTTTTCTTTCTGGCTTACTTCACTCTGTATAATAGGCTCCAATTTCATCCACCTCATTAAAACTGAATCAAATGCATTCTTTTTGATGGCTGAAAAATACTCCATTGTGTATATGTACCAAAGCTTTCTTATCCATTCATCTGCAGATGGACATCTAGGTTACTTCCATGTCCTGGCTATTATAAACAGTGCTGCAATGAACATTGGAGTACATGTGTCTCTTTCAATACTGGTTTCCTCGGTGTGTATGCCCAGGTGTGCGATTGCTGGATCATATGGCAGTTCTATTTCCAGTTTTTTAAGGAATCTCCACACTGTTCTCCATAGTGGCTATACTAGTTTGCATTCCCACCAACAGTGTAAGAGGGTTCCCTTTTCTCCACACCCTCTCCAGCATTTATTGCATGTAGACTTTTGAATAGTAGCCATTCTGACTGGTGTGAAATGGTATCTCATTGTGGTTTTGATTTGCATTTCTCTGATGATGAGGGATGTTGAGCATTGTTTTGTGTGTTTGTTAGCCATCTGTATGTCTTCTTTGGAGAAATGTCCATTTAGTTCTTTGGCCCATTTTTTGATTGGGCCATTTATTCTTCTGGAATTGATCTGCAGGAGCTGCTTGTATATTTTGGAGATTAATTCTTTGTCAGTTGTTTCATTTGCTATTATTTTCTCCCATTCTGAAGGCTGTCTTTTCACCTTGCTTATAGTTTCCTTTGCTGTGCAGAAGCTTTTGATTTTAATTAGGTCCCATTTGTTTATTTTTGCTTTTATTTCCAGTATTCTGGGAGGTGGGTCTTGGAGGATCCTGCTGTGATTTATGTCGGAGAGTGTTTTGCCTACGTTCTTCTCTGGGAGTTTTATAGAATCTGATCTTACATTTAGCTCTCTAATCCATTTTGATTTTATTTTGGTGTATGGTATTAGGAAGTGTTCTAGTTTCATTCTTTTACAAGTGGCTGACCAGTTTACACAGCACCACTTGTTAAAGGGACTGTCTTTACTCCATTTTATATCCTTGTCTCCTTTGTCAAAGATAAAGTGTCCATAGGTGCATGGATTTATCTCTGGGCTTTCTATTTTGTTCCATTGATCTATATTTCTGTCTTTATGCCAGTACCATACTGTCTTGATGACTGTGGCTTTGTAGTAGAGCCTGAAGTCCGGCAGGTTAATTCCCCCAGTTCCATTCTTCTTCCTCAAGATTGCTTTGGCTATTCGAGGTTTTTTGTATTTCCATACAAATTGTGAGATTATTTGTTCTAGTTCTGTGAAAAATATCATTGGTAGCTTGATAGGGATTGCATTGAATGTATAATTACTTTGGGTAGTATACTCATTTTGACAATATTTATTCTTCCAATCCACGAACACGGTATATTTCTCCATCTATTAGTGTCCTCTTTGATTACTTTCACTAGTGTTTTATAGTTTTCTATGTACAAGTCTTTTGTTTCCTTAGGTAGATATATTCCTAAGTATTTTAAGCAACTAGTTTGGGAGTATTTTACAACAGTAATAGGAATCTAATATAGACATTTATTCAATAAAGTTTGTTTGCAAGGATTGAGTTTAAACTTCTCAGTTCATTCATTACTGCTGCTGCTGTTAAGTCGCTTCAGTCATGTCCGACTCTGTGCAACCCCACAGACAGCAGCACACCAGGTTCGTCCATCCATGGGATTTAAAGTGTCATTGCCTTCTCTGCAGTTCATTCATTAGCTTACCTTAACTAGGGTATTTTATGTTGAAAACCCACATTAAGTAAAAAGAAAAGTTTCAGTCTATTTGAAGGTCTTCCATCCCATTAGCTGATACAATGAATTCTTCATTGCCTTACATTATTGCACACATGCCTGACTGTGATGCCTTTTGACATGAAGACAGGCAACGTGATCCATTATGAAAACTGAGATCACTCACTGTACTTTAAATTTTTATGTCTATATTTCTACATTCTTTTATTTAATTTTACTTGAAATGTTCATTCTTTTCATTTTTTTCTCTCCAATTTTCTCTAAATTTTCCCTTTAATATAAAAGATGGATCCTAATCATGTCTGTATGTATGTACACATATGTGTAGGATTGTGCTTATTTGAAACAAAAATACAGCCAAACACAAACACACAGAAACAGATGCAACATTTACTCTTGAGTGTTTTCTTTGGGCTAAAAGTTGAATTTCCATATTCATTTTATTTATTTCTTATTGCATCCCTATTAAGTTATGTTTATTATTCTACATAACCTTCAGAAATAAGGAAACAAAGGCTCAAATAGTTTAAATTTTTCATAGTTACATAAAAAGCTTTAAAACTATTACACTTTCAAATTATCCACAAATGAAAATATTTAGTTCAGTTCAGTTCAGTTCAGTCGCTCAGTCATGTCTGACTCTCCGCGACCCCATGAACCACAGCACACCAGGCCTTCCTGTCCATCACCAACTCCCGGAGTTCACTCAAACTCATGTCCACAGAGTCGGTGATGCCATCCAGCCATCTCATTCTCTGTCGTCCCCTTCTCCTCCAGTCCCCAACCTTTCCCAGCATCAGAGTCTTTTCCAGTGAGTCAACTCGTCGCAAGAGGTGGCCAAAGTATTGGAGTTTCAGCTTTAGCATCAGTCCTTCCAATGAACACCCAGGATTGATCTCCTTCAGAATGGACTGGTTGGATCTCCTTGCAGTACAAGGGACTCTCAAGAGTCTTCTCCAACACCACAGTTCAAAAGCATCAATTCTTTGGCGATCAGCTTTCTTCACAGTCCAACTCTCACATCCATACATGACCACGGGAAAAACCATAGCCTCGACTAGACGGACTTTGGTTGGCAAAGTAATGTCTCTGCTTTTTAACATACTATCTAGGTTGGTCATCACTTTCCTTCCAAGGAGTAAGCGTCTTTTAATTTCATGGCTGCAATCAGCATCCGCAGTGATTTTGGAGCCCAAAAAATAAAGTCTGGCACTGTTTCCACTGTTTTTCCATCTATTTCCCATGAAGTGATGGGACCAGATGCCATGATCTTTGTTTTCTGAATGTTGAGCTTCAAGCCAACCTTTTCACTCTCCTCTTTCACTTTCATCAAGAGGCTTTTGAGTTCCTCTTCACTTTCTGCCATAAGGGTAGTGTCATCTGCATATCTGAGGTTATTGATATTTCTCCCATCAATCTTGATTCCAGCTTGTGCTTCTTCCAGCCCAGCGTTCCTCATGATGTACTCTGCTATTTTTGTATAACTTTTAAAATTCATTAATTTGTATACTTTATGAAGTTTGTTATGTATAATTATACTCCAATAATTTAATTAGATGGGAAAAATCTGATGGTGCATGGCTAAGGGTTGAGTCTATAAGCATAGACAGCAGGTTCTCACTTAACAGGGCTGTGAGATACATGTTCTAACTGAGATATATGTTCTAGATATAGAAACAGTGTTATTAAATTTAAGTAGTTCATGTGATAAGCTAATTTTTATGTAAATAGAAGTTAAATCTTAAGATAAAACTATGATAAACTTAGAGAAAAAATTGATTCAAGACAGAAGAGCACTACAGTCATACTAACATCATCAGTTCAGTTCAGTCACTCACTTGTGTCCGACTCTTTGCAGCCCCATGGGCTTCCCTGTCCAGCAGCCAGGCTTCCTTGTCCAGCAGCAACTCCATGAATGAGTCTTAAAAACACAGTGTGACAGCTGACTACATGCTTATGAGGAGCACAAAGAAATTAGTATGACTCCACAGCTTATAAATTTGTCTAATGATAAAGATATTATTATTTAATCCCATTGACACAGAACGATTTGTAATGCCTCAATAACTAACAATGCAATAATGAGCATGAACAGAATGAGTGCAATTATAATAATCTGGAGATTTTAGTTTTTGGCATATATTCTGATATTTGAAGAAAAGACACATGGTCGTTGTGTTATTTCAATTTATTTCAGATAACTGTAGTAATAAGTGACTATCTTGAGGCTCCCTTCTAGGTAACTAGGACACACATAGGAATATGCATGTTTGTGCAGAAAAACTGATGACCCTGAATCATATGACTGAGCAGGATATCAAGCTCTCTTGTGGATGATCCTCTGATCGTTAAGAATGGGATTCCTGAGCATGAAGGAGATGAGAAATGAATGAACTGACATTATTCGTTCACCATTCCTTATTTTTAGCAAAAGTCAAGAAAGGGGGGAGATTTCATAGAACAAGAGAAAGAGTCCTTATAGTTAGTAGGATCAGAAGTTTCCAAGCAGAAACAGGGTACAATGATGTAATAAAACATAAAATACAGTAACCAATCATTCATCTCAATCAATATAATCCCTGACTTATGATAAAACACCTTCCATGTATTAATAAATAGATGTACAGCATGAAAAATATTGTGCACAGTAATAGAATGTATGACTTGACATTTTGCTTCCTCATATTTATGGCCATCTGTGATACCAAAATCACACTGTAAAAAATAAAAACTTGAAGTGGTCCATTTTCAAGGACAACTAGCCTAGAGTTACAGCCTGCTGATGTAATAGCCACTAGGATACTTGCACAGGAAAATCCAGACAAAGGGAGAGTAACAAATCCAGGTGACTTTCTTGGGAAGATTATTGACCCTGTAGTTACTCATGCCAATGAGGAACTGTGAGAGTGCCTTGCATGAGGAGGGGATAAAAACCCCATTGTAACAGTTCTGGGTTTGCCTGACCACCAGAAACCAGATCTTGCAAGACTGTCATTAAAGCCTCGCTTCTCCCTGCACCTCGTGTCTTCAAGTTCCTTCCTGGGGTTTGGGCCATGGCTTTATTTCCCACAGTATCACTTCAAATTTGTCTTTCCATGTAAATTTCCACGAGAGATATGTATTTGATAATCAATTTTTGCCAGTGACTGTGGTAGGCATTCTGGACACCGAGGTGGAAAATTGAATAAGACAGAAGAGCAATTGTAAAACACAGTAGCAGGCTTGTTAGATTTTGATTATAATTTAAGAGCCAGAAATTCAACTTTTGATTTCTGAGGCATTCATTTCAAAGACAGTCATGTGGAATAAGCATATTGTCAGCTGCTGCTGTTGTTCAGTCACTAAGTCGTGTCTGACTCTTTGCAACCCCATGGCCTGCAGCTTGCCAGGCTTCCCTGTCCTTCTCTATCCCTAGGAGCTTGCTCAAACTCAGGTCCATTGAGTTGGTGATGTCATCCAACCATCTCATCCTCTGTTGCCCCTTTCTCCTGCCCTATGGCTCTTTGCCTCAGATGGCCAAAGTATTGGAGTTTCAGTTTCAGCATCAGTCCTTCCAATGAATATTCAGGGTTGATTTCCTTTAGGGTTTATTGATTTGATCTCTTTGCAGTCCAAGGGACTCTCAAAAGTCTTATCCAATACCACAGCTCGAAAGCATCAATTCATTGGTGGCTTCCCTTGTGGCTCAGCTGGTAAAGAATCCGCCTGCAATGTGGGAGACCTGGGTTCGATCCCTCAGTTGGGAAGAGCCCCTGGATAAGGAAAGGGCTACCCACTCCAATATTCCGGCTTGGAGAATTCTATGGACTGTATAGTCATTGGAGTCGCAAAGAGGAGGACATGACTGAGTGACTTTCACTTTCACAGTTTTCAGCCTTTTTAATGGTCCAACACACATCTGTACGATCTGTACGTGAATCCTGGAAAAAGCTATGTCAGCTTTGACTATGCAGAACTTTGTTGGCAAAATGATGTCTCTGCTTTTCAATGGGCTGCCTAGGTTTATCATAGCTTTTCTTCCAAGGAGCAAGTGTATTTTAATTTCATGTCTGCAGTCAACATCCTCAGTGATTTTGGAGTCCAAGAAAATAAAATCTGCCACTGTGTCCATTTTTTCCCTATCTATTTGCCATGAAGTGATGGAACTGGATGCCATGCTCTTAGTTTTTTTGATGTTGAGTTTTAAGTAAGCTTTTTCACTCCTCTTTCACCGTCATCAAGAGACTCTTTTGCTTCTCTTCACTTTCTGCCATTGGGATGGTGTCATCTGCATATTGTCAGCTGTATGATACAGCTACTAGAGAAGCATTCAAGTCACTCCCTCCAATGAAACTGCCCTTTTAGAAAGCCTGAGAAAATAGATGACTGAGCACATGAGTGAACCTGCTTTTTCCTGATCATGCCCTTATTCCACCTTATGTTTTAAATTCACCAGTAACAAGTGAACTAGCAGAATCCTAGCCACCCCCACCCACAAAATCCAATAAAGGCAGAGCCCACAGTTGGAGCTCTCTTTTTCTCTCTACCTAAGACCTAAGTACATGGCATGCTATGTATCCTCCAGTATTGGTGATTACAATTTTTTTTTTAAGTTTCCCAATAGATATTGCTGAGAGGCATCTTTCAGTCATAATAAATACCAGAGGGACCTCTGCAGTAACAGCATAGACTTGGTCAGGAAGATGTCTATGTTTGCTTGAAATAAGTAATACAAGCCATGTGAGCACCTCACACACTCCTAGCCAATAGTATCACTATCAGTAGGCTGGGACTTAAATGGATTAATATTCAAATCTACACAGTGAAGAACAGAAGTTAAAGTGGCAAATAATGGATTAAAATAATGGATTAAAGTAAAATCTGTAGCTTTATATTTTCCTTTACAATGAAATAACATAAATGGCTTTAGTAGTTTGTTTTCCCCATGTAAGTAATATACTCATACAGAAAACAAAAGTAAAATTACTTGGTATAATGTGTCATTGAGAAGAAATAATTTTTAAGGAATGGACTTCCCTGGTGGTTCAGTGATAAAGAACCCATCAGTCAACACAAGAGATACATGTTCAATCCCTAGTCTGGGAAGATGTCCTGGGAAAGGAAATGACAACTCATTTCTCAGTATTCTTGCCTGGGAAATCCCATGGACAGAGGATACTGGCAGGCTACATACAGTCCATAAGATCACAAAGAGTCAGACACAACTGAGTGACTAAACAATAACAACTTTTAAATAATCCAATTTGCCCCAGGTAAGATACTGAAATATTCAAATGTTCTTGGTCCAAAATTGAGAAAAAACTTTGTGAATGCATGAATATGGACAAAGGGAAAACTGTCTATGTATCAGACAGTTCTGAAACTTAATAAAGTGAGTGACAAATTGTGTAGAGGAGTTAAATTCAAAGAAATAAAAATTCCAGGTTATAAATAGGAGTAGCAAGTTCTACTTTAGCAATCAGATTAAGGAAAAACAATTTCCATCTCTGTGGCTTTGAGTCCTATAGTCATGGGTACTTCAGCCCCAGGACAATTGGCCTGTATAGAACTGCCATCCCAATGATTCTTCTCAGAGCCCTCCTTATGTCTTTGTTCCTCAGACTGTAGATGAAGGGGTTCAGCATGGGTGTGACCACAGTGTACATCACTGAGGCTGTTGCACTTGACTGTGACCTGTGGGTAGCAGCAGAGCTAAGATACACTCCTAAGGCTGTACAGTAAAATAAGGAGACAACTGAGAGGTGAGATGCACAGGAAGAAAATGCTTTATACTTCCCCTGAGATGATGAGATTCTTCGTATGGAGGAAGCTATCCTAGAGTAAGAGTAGAGGATACCAGTGAGGGAAACACTGCCTAGTAGCATAGATGCAAAATACAGCACAATGTCATTACGAAAGGTGTCAGAACAGGAAAGTCGAACCACCTGAGTAATCTCACAGAAAAAGTGGGGGATTTCCAAGTCTGTACAGAAGGACAGCCACAACACCATTAAGCTTTGTAACAAGGAATTCAGGACACTCATCATCCAGGACGTCAGCACCAGCAGTCCACAGATCCGGGGGTTCATGATGATTGAGTAGTGCAGAGGATGACAGATGGCCACAAAACGGTCATAGGCCATCACGGTCAGGAGGAAGATTTCCATTGTGGCAAACAGCAGGAAAAAGTGTATCTGGGTGATGCAGCCTTTGTAGGTTATTACTTTGTTCTCTGTCTGTATATTCCACAGCATCTTTGGGATGGTGGTGGAGGTGAAGCAGATATCTACAAAAGACAGGTTGGAGAGGAAGAAGTACATGGGGGTGTGGAGGTGGGGGTCTGAGCTGACGGCCAGAATGATGAGCAGGTTTCCAAACACAGTGATAAGGTACACGGAGAGGAAAAGCCCAAATATGAGGGGCTGAAGTTCTATTTTCTTTGATAATCCCAGAAGAAGAAATTCTGAAATTTGTGTCTCATTCCCTGGTTCCATGTGGTGAATTTGACAGGCAGGAAAGACAAAATACTATGGCTAATTTTCTCAAAGTTTGGCATTGCAGACACAGTTGAAATTCTATGATTTATATTTTGCACTCCAAAATCCATATCCATAATTTTTGTATGGAATTTCCATTTCGAGGGACCCCCGGTGCCATCTCAGAATAGAAATGCCTATTCCACATTGTTTTTCCTCTAGTAGTCATGTACTCTACACTGTTAGTGAGAAATTCAGCATGCCTCGAACATAATAAAGGTAATTTGGTTTACTTTGTTCAGCTCTGTGTGTGTTTGTTGGCATATGATACATGCGTAGTTTTGCTTAAATGTGCATACATGCTGGATCACAAGTAAAAGGTATGTTTTGCTCCAAAATGTCTCTAATCAATTGCAGTAATTGAAGAATGGTTCGTTTTTTGTTTGTTTTTTATCTTTTTAAAAATTTATTTATTTTAATTGGAGGCTAATTACTTTATAGCAAAAGAGACATAGATGTATAGAACAGTCTTTTGTTTGTTTTTTAAAAGACAAGTTCCTGCCTAGGGAAAAGCAATATGAATAAAGAGTTCAGCAGAAGAGACAGGTTGCAGACAGAACAGCAGCAAGGTGTTCAGACTCAAGGGACCACAGCTTCTTCCTCCATTAAAATGTGAGAAACAGATGGGCAGGACCTCACTTGCTTTGTTCACTCTGTGGTTTCATCAGTGTATGCATATACAAAGAAACACAGTTTTAGAAAATGAAATTTATAAAATAAAAAGAATAGCACTGGAAATAAAACCAGTTTAAATTATTGGAAACAACATGGCTAAACAAAACTGAACTAAAAATTAAGATGAAATTATGAAAGAAAAATATAAAATAACCATGGTCACACTAATACTGGTTTTGTATATAATTGAAATGGACAAGCGAATGAAATATAATTTAAAAAAATAGTATGAGGAACAGTGTGCTTCCCTATGGCTCAGACGGTAAAGATTCTTTCTGCATTGCAGAAGACTCAGGTTCAATCCCTGGCTTGGAAGATCCCTTGGAGAAGGAAATGGTAACACACTCCAGTATTCTTGCCTGGAGAATTTCATGAACAGAGGAGCCTGGTGGGCTACAGTCCATGGGGTTGCAAAGAATTGGACATGGCTGAGTGACTAACACACACACACACAGGGGAAGCAGTAACTAAAATTATAATTTCAGTCAGTATAAATATATATGTATTTAAACATCCTTATGAGAGAGATACGTGATCTTTGTTGAATGCAAAAGAATATGATCCACAAGATGGCAGCACTTGATTAATATTTAAAAAATAGATCTACTGAAGGCAAAAGGTTGCAGTAAGAAAAAATAAGTGAATAACAAGCAATGGAAACATATACATTCCTGTATGTAAAATAGATAGCCAGTGGGTATTTACTGTATGGTGCAGGGAACCCACAGCTGGTGCTCTGTGACAACCTAAAGGGTTGTGATGGGGTGGGAGGTGGGAGGGAGGTTCAAGAGAGAGGGGACATATGTATACCTATGGCTGATTCATGTTGATGTATGGCAGAACCCAATACAATATTGTAAAGCAATTATCCTTCAACTAAAAATTAAAAAGAGCATAAAAGTAAAAAAAAAAAAAAGAAGCCATGAATCTAAAGGTTTTTTTTTTTTTTTTTACTACTGCAAATGTAGAACTTTCTATGTTTAAAGAGTAGTGGGAGGAAAGATGAAATATGATCAATTGATAGATTTGACCACTCACAATTTATAAACACTCACACAACCCAACAAATACGTTACACATACATACAAGGATTAAATGGAAGTTAGCAAAGTCTTTAAAAAATTATAATTGTTTGAAAGAATGCATAAAACATAAAAAAGAGAGACTGGAATAGGGAATTCAGACCAGGGAACTGGTTGCAGCTTACAGCAGTTTTGGGTGAAATAGAGTCTGACACATCTATCAGATGTATGCATAATTATGGCTGATTTGCATTGTATGATGCAAATCATACAATGCAAATAGTGTCTGTGATGGGGAGGGAAAGAGTGGGGAGAGAGAAGTTTCATAAATTTCTATTTTTAGCAAGAAGACTCCTCAAGGTATCTAAAATACATATCATTCTCCCCTTCTTCTGCAGGCTGGAATATAGTTCCTGGGCTTTTATCTCACAGCTTGAGATGAAATAAATTATAAAGGAAATTCTACAGCAAAAAAGAAGGAAAAAAAAAAAAGAAACAAAAAATAACAGCACTCAAATACCAGTATGTAAAACAAAGAACATGCAGAAACAGTTTTCAGTACAGAAAATAAAGGGCTCAAAAATCCCCAAGTATATTCAGCCTCCCAAGTAATGAAATAATTGTGAAGTAAGGCCCTTTACCATATGACCGTCCGCATATTAAATGTAGAGTTTCATTCTTTTTAATAGCTGAGGAATATGCCACTGTATATATGAACTATATCTTCTTTATCTATTCATGTGTTGATGGATATGTAGGTTGCTTCCATGTCCTGCCTATTGTAAATAGTGCTGTTATGAACACTGGAGTACATGCATCTTTTTCCATTATGGATTTCTCAGGGTATATGTCCAGTTGGGATTGCTGGGTCAAATGGGAGGCTTGGGAGGGAGGGGATATATGCATAATTATGGCTGATTTGCATTGTTATATGGCAGAAAACACAACATTGTAAAAATTACACAAAAAACCCCCAAAACATAAAATGCAATATTTTCAAGTGAATACTCTGTGTGAGAGAGGATTCTATAAGTGTATTTCAAGAACTGTAGTTGCAAGGCAGGAGCTAAGTTCATTGATCTGGATCTTCCTAATGAACATAGAGCCTTCTCAAACATACCTTATCTTAAATATTAAAAGTAAATTAATAAAATGTCATCACTTCACTGTAGATCTCTCCATATCTTTTAGTCTATTTTCCTATTTCCCTAAACTGCAAATCTCTTGGAAATTATAAAATTTTACTGACAACACTATGCCTCCCTTCTTGTGTCTCATTCAACTAAATTTTCATTCCCAAACTTAACTGGCAACAATAAACCATGAATTGATGAATCCAATAGATACTTTTCTATTTAACATAATAAATAAATTGATTATAAATTAGTCAATCAAGCAAATAAGCATGGAGATCTCTCGGCTCTGGGTTTCTCAGCTGTTTGGGTTTTCAGGTGACTTCAGGTAAATGTTCTTGGGTTTCAGTCCCTCTGACTTTCTCCAGCAGTGTCTATGGAGCTCTTAGACTCACCTGCAGGGGAAGTCTGAGATGAAGGTTTCTGTGTGGAAGCCGGTGCCTCCCTGGATGGTGGAGACTGAAGCTCTGTCTCCAGATGAGAAAGAAGAAAGGAGTGAAGCATGGGTTCCTGAGACAGACTTAGGAATTCAAGTGCAAAAACCATACCTTCTCCAGCTTAAGGCTGACCACGCCCATATACTGTAGCTGTGGTGATATTTACAGCTCTGTATGTTAAATGTATTGGCTCACTACATCTGCTCATTAACACATTTCCTACTGTTACTCCAAGCTCTGAGGGCATTTCCCCAAGGGAACTTGTTTGAATAAAACTGGAATTTTTTCCTGCTGATTTGTGTTCTCAAGAGACCAAGTTAAAAGTGAGGTAAATCCAGTTCTTTTTACTACTCCATGAAGTCTTCTGGCTTTCAGAGGTCTAACATTTTAACTTTCCACAACCCTGAGTCCAAGTTTTCTCCAAATCTAAGGCTGAGAACTTGTCTGGACTAGTTCACTTGGGTCTCGAAAGTATTGACTTGTGATGAGAACACAGCTCCTGATACCACCAGAAACGTACTATTTATTCTTCAATAATTTGGTGAGTTGTGCTCCTTTGTTTTAAAACCATGAGTGAAATAAACTTTGTCTTCATAATGCTTTTGACCCATCAGTTAGGAGTTTCATGCTTTTACTATAACAGAAGTGAAGAGCTGGCATTTAGTCCCTTATTTTTAAAATTTTGGTAATTATATAAGTTAAATTTAGATCATTTAATACACTGTGGACTGGGCTTAGAATCTTATGCTGCTAAGTCGCTTCAGTCGTGTCCGACTCTGTGCGACACCATAGATGGCAGCCCACCAGGCTCCGCCATCCCTGGGATTCTCCAGGCAAGAACACTGGAGTGGGTTGCCATTTCCTTCTCCAATGTGTGAAAGTGAAAAGTAAAAGTGAAAGTGAAGTCGCTCAGTCTTGTTCGACTAGTAGCGACCCCATGGACTGTAGCCCACCAGGCTCCTCTGTCCATGGGATTTTCTAGGTAAGAGTACTGGAGTGGCTTGCCATTGCCTTCTCCATATTGTCTCATTTATTTCTTGCAAAAGTCCATCCTATGAAGACACTACAGTTATGATCTTCCTTCTAAATTTTTGGCATTAGGTGATTGATTCAAAGTTACGAACTGAGTAAGGTGTGTGCTTTGATTAGAACACAAGATATTTCTAGTTCTCTTGTTCTCCTCTTCTCCAGGTCCTGTTGGTAAATTAAAAGATTCTCTGGATCCTGTCTTACTAATCTATTATGATCCAGGGAATGTTTTCCTTTGTTGCATTTTCCCATATCTAGATTTGCACTATTATAATCATTAATCAAACACAAAACTATATATCTGATCAACTGCTTCAAGTCACCTGCTTTGTTTAGTCTCTAAATCGCATCCAACTCTTTGTGACCCCGTGGACTGTAATCCATCAGGCTCTTCTGTCCATGGGATTTTCCAGGGAAGAATACTGGAGTGGATTGCCATTTCCTTCTCCAAGGGACCTTCCCAAGCCGAGCCGGTGATCGATCCCACATCTCTTGCATTTTCAGGTGGATTCTTTAACCACTGAGCCACCTGGGAAGCCCTGATAGCTCAGTGGTTAAACAATCCACCTGCAATGCAGGAGACCCCGGTTTGATTCCTGGGTCGGGACGATCCACTGGAGAAGGGATAGGCTACCCACTCTAGTGTTCTTGGGCTTCCCTTGTGGCTCACCTGGTAAAGAATCCACATGCAATGTGTAAGACCTGGGTTTGATCCTTGAGTTGGGAAGATCCCGTGGAGTAGGGAAAGGCTAACTACTCCAGTATTCTGACCTTGAGAATTGCATGGACTATATAGTCCATGGGGTAAGCTTACTAGTTTACAAACAATTGGAAGACAAATTAAAATTGCTTGCTTGCTCAGATGACTAAGGCTTTACTGCTTGTGAGGTTTGGCTGGGCAAGTATTCCTAGCAGTTTCTATTTTAAAACTGCCCCCTTTTCCGTAGGTTTCAGGTCTTGCTGAATGAGCTAATTAGGCTCAGTCTCAGGTCCTTGTGGAGTGTACCTATGTCATTGAGTCCGATCTCACTCTACTTGCTGCCAATAAATCTGAGAGAGAAGGTTTTGAGACCAAGAAGAGGACAGACTAATGTCTCAAAATAACCGTTTTATGGGAGCTGGATGCCAAGTTTTGTTTTTATAGAATAAAGATGGTGGGGGGAGGTGAGGAAGGAAAGTAAAAAGTCCAATAATCTTGAAAATATCTCCTAAAACGTCAAGCCTTAGAAGGCAATAAGTTAATTTCTTCTTTGCTCTAGCCATCCACAGGTGAACAGAGTCCTGAACAAAGGCACTTTGAGTTAATATTCAGGCAGAGGGGCAGGGTTCCCTGAGGCAGGCCATTGTGTATAAACAGTACCCTTTTAGTGAACAAAAGCAAAGGGAAGCAAATGTTAAAGTAAAGGATCTGACCTGAAGTCAGAATTGGCTCTTCCCTGCAATATTTACATTCTGGTTTGTAAAGATTTGCAAGAGAAAGGACGGTGGCTTTTAGTTCTTCAAAGAACATGTCTGTCAGCTAAAAGATTTTTTTTTCAGTGACAAGATTTCTAACTAAATAGAATTTTATGTGTTGCATGTTCTGTAACTTTAGAGTTTAATTTATCATGCCTTTGTTATGTAGTTAGAATAGAAAAAAAGAGTCCAAAATGGTGGTGGCTAAAATACAAAGAAGGGAAAAGCCCATGAAAATAGAACAAAGGAAGGTCCGAAGACCAGTGAAGACTTCAGGTAAAATAAACAACCCTCCTGGCTAGCCCAATTTACATAGGTCAGGCTCAGTGGGGAGGAGACAAATGTATAAAAGGAGGAAGCCTAGAAGGATTGGGACCACTCTTCTCCTAGCCTTTTGGGTCTGCCCGCCCTCACTCTTTGAGGGTGTACTAGCCTTTGTTTTTCTTAATAAAACTAAGCTATAACACTCGTCCATCCGTTGCTTCAAATTTTTGCTGCAGCAAGACAGAAGCAAGGAAATAACACACTCCCCTGACATCTATGGTGCCATTTCTTGGCTTTAATCTGGCTGAAACAATCTTGGCTCCACCCCCACAAGGCAGAAGCCAAGCACAGCAGAAGCCCAACTCCACAAAAGCTCATGCGGTGGAAGCTGAATGTGAAGAAAACCCAGCACAGTGGAAATGACAAGAAGCCCTGCGTGCTGGAAACCAGAAGAGCCAAAGCAAACTCAGCAGAAAGCGCATGTGACTCAATCTCAGATTCCAGAAGACCTCCGGTTGGGGTAGGAAGGCCTCACTCCTATGGCTGGAAGAACATATAGCTAAAAGATCTTAATTCCTATACAATCTCTTGTTTCTTGTTTTCTTGAACCCCCTGGGAACAGGTAAGCAGCAGTGGGTGCCCCAGGGTGTCCCAAAGGCTCCACTATCTGTGGTGCCCTAGTAGCTGTTGACCAAGAAGGTGGGGGTTCTTCTGTCCTTAATCTTCTTTGTGTCATGAATCAGGCCAATGAAAACTACAAGCACAGGTCAGGTATTTAGCAGGTTTTCCAGCAGGTTATGAAAGGGACTCCTTGGCACATTTTTCCCACTGCTTTTTCCTCCCATCCTTCAGCATCTCTCTCCCAGGACTTGGGTCCTGACAAAACCCTTGGTGCTTGGCTTTAGAACCTAATGAAGCTCAGGCTCTGATATCTCATTGCAAAAATTCAGTGAGAGACACAGCGATAAGTAAGAGGTGGATTTGTTCGGATTCAGAGAAAAGGACACTCCACAGGGTGTGGGCCATCACAGAGGAGAGTGAGGTGGCCATGGAATGTGCTGTGGTTAGTTTTTGTTAGCTGGGTGATTTCATATGCTAATGAGTGCGAGGATCATTCCAACAATTGGAGAACGGCCCACTTCTCAGTCTTTTGACAGTGCCTTGGAACTGTCATGACACCTCTGGGTGTGTTGTTTAGCTTGCAGATTGGGGATCAAGGTTTAGCTGAATGTGACTTATCATCTTGGACCCATTTGATTTTAATTGGTTTATGTTATGCTCTTGGGGTATGTCATTTTTTTCAGAAGTTGTCCCCTGCCCCCTTCCCTCATGTTTCATGCTCTTTTCCTGAGCCCCATCTGGGCCCACAATGTTGCCTCTACAATCTTCTGGAGGGACAACCAGAAAATAGCTGGTCCTTGGAAGGGAAATACTGTATAATATCCAATCCCTCTAGATATTCAGGGCTTCATCTTCCCTGTTTCCTGCAACATGTGTTACAACAGCATTTCTCAGCGGACCCGCTAGGGTGGGTGACAGACACACAGTGCCTTCTAGAAGTCCATCAGTTGGCATCCCTTCAAGGGCAGTTGGACTTCCAAGGATAATATTTGCATCTTTGGGAGTTAACCCTGCAGGCCGTTGGGCCCAAACCCTTATCATACTTCTCCTAAAGTTACAAACATACCCCCGGATCAAATCTCCACTCCCCTTTTATGGAATATCTGGTTTGTTGACTTATCAATTTGATCTTAAGTCAACTACTAACTCCTACAACCAGGACCCTGCCTCCTTGTAGGCAACATTGCTTTACCCCACTTATTATTAAAATACTCTTAATGCCTCTAACAGGACCAGATAACCCACTCCTTTGTCATTACATCTGTTATTACCTAAAGTGGGTCTATGACAATGAAATGTTTACCATTGGAAACACCATAAACTGCTCTTATGAAGGACTAGGGGAGAAAATCAATGACTTACATTCCCTCAGAACAATGAGGATAAGGCTTATGGCTGTTTTACCAGGTTCCCAGTCTGAGGGCACAGGCTTGGATTGCTTTACATCATGGTATCTATTCCCATCCACTGTGGACAAACTGGCAATGAGTTAAAATTACAAACCTTTGATTCTTCCCAGCACTGGTCACACTGGAGACCTTGGGGATGCCCAACTCCAGCCCAGGGTCCCAGGAAGTTGACCTGCCTTGACTTGTTTAGGGATTTGGTCCGCGGAAGGTTGTCACGCCTCAACCTGCTTGGGGATCCACCAGTCCAGGGGTCCCAGGAGGTTGATATCCCTTGACCTTCCCAGAGGCGCAATTCTCAGGAGGCCGGCATGCCTTGATCTGTCTAGGGATTCTATCTCCAAGAGGCTATCATGCCTCAACCTGCCTGAGGATCTGCACCCTGACCGGGGAAAACTGGCTCTCAGGATGCAAGAGTACTGGGTAGGATAAGCTTCAGAAAAACTCACCCCTAAGGAAATCCACCCATGGAAATAGAAGGAAGCCTATTAGCTGTGGGACTATGCTCAGTCTTAGCAATAACTCAGGAGCCCAACGAGAGCCCCACTGCCTTTCTGGAAAGGCTAAAATAGGCCCTCTGAAAGTTTACCAATCTGGACTTGGACTCTTATGAGGGAGATGTGATTTTAAAGGAAAAATTCCTGTTCCAGTGTGCATCAGACATCAGGATAAAGTTACAACAGCTGCAGGAGCAGGGCTCTGTTGCCTCTTTAGATGAGATGGTCTCAGTTCAGTTCAATTCAGTTGCTCAATCATGATCGACTCTTTGCGACCCCATGAATCACAGCACGCCAGACCTCCCTGTCCATCACCAACTCCCGGAGTTCACTCAAACTCATGTCCATCGAGTCGGTGATGCCATCCAGCCATCTCATTCTCGGTCATCCCCTTCTCCTCCTGCCCCCAATCCCTCCCAGCATCAGAGTCTTTTCCAGTGAGTCAACTCTTCACATGAGGTGGTCAAAGTATTGGAGCTTCAACTTTAGCATCAGTCCTTCCAATGAACACCCAGGACTGATCTCCTTTAGAATGAACTGGTTGGACCTCCTCACAGTCCAAGGGACTCTCGAGAGTTTTCTCCAGCACCACAGTTCAAAAGCATCAATTCTTCTGCGATCAGCTTTCTTCACAGTCCAACTCTCACATCCATACATGACCACTGGAAAAACCATAGCCTTGACTAGATGGACCTTTGTTTGCAAAGTAATGTCTCTACTTTTTAATATACTATCTAGGTTGGTCATAACTTTCCTTCCAAGGAGTAAGCATCTTTTAATTTCATGGCTGCAATCAGCATCCGCAGTGATTTTGGAGCCCCCCAAAATAAGTCTGACACTGTTTCCCCATCTATATCCCATGAAATGATGGGGCCAGATGCCATGATCTTTGTTTTCTGAATGTTGAGCTTCAAGCCAACCTTTTCACTCTCCTCTTTCACTTTCATCAAGAGGCTTTTTAGTTCCTCTTCCCTTTCTGCCATAAGGGTGGTGTCATCTGCATATCTGAGATGGTCTAGACAGTCACCAATACCTTTTATAATGGAGAACAGGAGAGGGAGGCCAAGGCCCAGGAAAGGGAGAAAAGGAAAGTGACAAGGCATGTCCAGATGCTGGCTGCTCTCCAGGGTAGTGCTACGGCAAACTCTGAGTCTTTAAAGGACAAAGCATGAGGCAAATGCCTAATCTGTAGACAAGTTGGACACTGGCAAAGAGTGTCCAAACCATGACAAGTCTCCTATAATGGCTTGCTACAAATGCCATCAACTGGGACATTGGGTGGCACTCTGCCCTCAGGACCCAAGAGCGTCAAGGTCAAGTGCCAAGCCTTCCCTCAAGATGGTTCAACAGAACTGAAGTGGCCCGCTCCAGCTAGCCCGCCTGTCACAGATAATCATCACGGGGCTGGAGCCAAGGGTGCAACTGGATGTGGCAGGTAGGTCTAAGAATTTCTTGGTTGATACAGGGGCTACCTACTCTGTCCTGACATCCTGCTCCGGAGCCTTCTACCCCCACACCTGTACCATTTTGTGTGCTACAGGAAAAAACAATTAACAAAAAGACTCACCTGAGCACTTTGTTCCTGGGATGGGCCAATATTTTCCCTCCAGTTTCTGGTGGTCCCTGAGTGTCCTACTCCTTTATTGTAAAGAGATCGCTCCCTGCCTTCAAACTGTTGCAGCTATTGCAGCCCTGATAGAAGATGATTTAAAACTCTCTCTTGGGGCCAAACTAACTATTTTTACCAGTCACTGAGTGTAAAAACTCCTGAATGGGAGAGGCTGTTTATGGATGTCTGATCAAAGGATCCTCAGATACCAAGTAGTGCTGATGGGAAATCCAGGCCTCACCGTATCCCCTTGTGAGGGTCTCAGCCCAGCCACCCTCCTGCCTACCCCTGAGGGCTCTCTCCCCTTTCACTCTTGCCTAGAAACCTTGGACCAATGGACAAAACCCCGAGAGGGATTGTCAGAAGATCCTCTGATGAATTCTGAGGAAATCTGGTGCACTGATAGAAGCAGCTTTATCTTGGATGGAAAAAGAAGAGCTGAATAAGCAGTAGTCTACAATTTCGAGACCATAGAGGCTAAACCTTTGCCAGCAGCTACTTCAGCCCAATTAGCTGAGCTTATAGCCCTGACTTGAGCTTTAGAGCTGGAAAAGGAAATAGAGGAGCCATTTACACTGACTCCAAGTATGCCTTTCTGGTGCTACATGCACATGCTGCTATTTAGAAAGAAAGAGACCACTTGACCACCCGAGGGTCTCCAATCAAATATGGTGATCAAATTCTTAGGCTCTTAGAAGCAGTTCATCTGAGATTTCAGTCTCTCACTGTAAAGGACACCAAAAAAGGAGCACAGAAGTGGCACGAGGGAACCTAGCAGCTGATCAGGCAGCTAAGACAGCAGCATTACAGAACCATGACCTAATAGGGGTTTCCACCTTAGTTCCACAGACTAATTTGGCAGAAACTCCTTCATATACTGAAGGTGAGACTCTTAAAACTAAGAGTGAGGGCTTTCAAGAAGATCATATGGGGTCGTTCTACAAGGAGGGGCTCCTTTTTCTGCCTGGGAACCTCCATTAACTCCTTACATGCCACACTCTTTTGGGGAAAAGGTCTTCCAAAGATTACTAGAAAGTTTCTTCAGAGGAACAGGTCTCTTCTTGTCCCACTTGACAATTAAATAACTCCCAGGGAGCTCTAAGACCACAGCTGGCCCAGCCCATCTAATAATGTGGGACTTACCTAAGAGAGGACTGTCCAGATGGACTTCACGCAGATGCCAGTTTCTCAAGGGTATAAATACCTATTAATCATGATAGATATATTCACAGGATGTATTGAAAGGCTTTCCCACCTGGACTGAGAAGGTTGAGGAGGTCGTAAAAAACTGCTCCATGAAATCATTCTGAGATTTGGTCTGCCCAGGTCATTACAAAGTGACAGTGGGACATCATTTACTTCTAAGATTACACAAGTGATCTCTAAAGCATTGGGCATTGCTTGTTACCTCCATTGTGCCTGGAGTCCTCAGTTTTCAGGAAAAGTAAAAACAGTCAACCAATTCTTAAAATCAGCGATAAAAAGATAACCCAGGTGACCTCCCTGGGATGTAAGGAGGCTTTACCAACAGCTCTCCTCTGCACCCATAAGGCCCCTAAGGAACAGGTTGGTCTTAGTCCTTATGAGATGCTACATGGGAGACCTTTTGTTTATGTCAATGAGCTCTTCTTAGATCCAGAGGCTCAGACCCTCTGGTCTTATACCATGGCCATTGGGCAATTCCAACAGGATATATGCTTGTGGGATATCAATCAGGAGGCAAAAGATTCTAAAGAGTCACCACTATATGCTCCAGGGACTCAAGTCCTAATTAGAGTCTGGAAGAATGGATCCCCAAAGGCTCAACTCCAGCCCACATGGAAGGGCCCTTACCGTGTGATACTTTCTACCCTCACAACAGTCAAGGTGCCAGGACATGACTCCTGGATTCACTACTCATGAATCAAGCCATGGAAGAAAACACACTCAATCCACTGTGAGCCTCTGGCAAATCTCAGATATCTATCCAAGACTACAAATGAGTGATATTATAATGAACACCCCAAAATTAAGTTTCTGGGGATAGGATTTCTCAGGTCAGCCCTAAAGAGCCAACACAACTTGGCGGGAGTTGTACTCCAAAATAGGCAGGAGATAGATCTCCTGATTATTGAACAAAGAGGGACCTGAGACATCTTGAATGAGACATGTTGTTTCTAGGTAAATATCTCCAGCCAAGTTAAAGAAAGTCTCACAGTCCTCAGGAAAAACATTCAGGCCCTACAGGATCTCAAAGAACAAGCTAGAGAGTTCTTGGGGTGGCTACATTCTCTTTGGGGGATCCTTCTCCTGGAGAGGGGAAATTTGGAGTTGCACACCAGGCCTCCCTGTCCATCACCAGGGAGGCCTGGTGTGCTGTGATTCATGGGGTTGCGGAGAGTCGGACATGACTGAGCGACTGAACTGAACTGAACTGAACTGAATGGCTGTCCTAATCCCTGTTATTGCCATATGATTGCTTCATGTATTATCAATTGTCTAACCCATTTTATTTCTGCCTAGGTCAACAAGCTACAACATGCAGTGCTAGTTCAACAAGGATATAACACCACCTGACTACGGAAAATATCACTCATCCTCAGATCGACACAGCTATGAGGACTCTGAGGCTTGAGACTAGAAAGAGAGGGGGGCCCAATACCCCTTGCCATCCCACTTCAGCAGGAAGTAGCCAGAGAGACCTTGATACCCCTATTCCCAAAGAATTGGGCCTTCCATCTCTTGAAGGGGGATGATAGGTAGTTAGAATACGAAAATGGAGTCAAAAATGGTGGTGGCTAAAAGACAAAGAAGGGAAAAGCCTGCAAAAATAGAACAAAGGAAGGTCCAAGGACAAGAGTGAAGACCTCAGGTTAAAAAAACAGCCCTCCTGGGAAGCTCAAATTGGACAGGCTTGGAGAGAGAAGACAAATGTATAAAAGGAGGAAGCTTAGAAGGATTGGAGCCTCTCTTCTCTTAGTCTTTTGGGCCGGCCCACCCTCACTCCTCGAAGGTGTACTACCCTTTGTTTTTCCTAATAAAACTGAGCTATAACACTGATACATCCGTCACTTCAAATTTTTGCTGCAGAGAGACAGAACTGAGGAAATTACACACACCCCCAACACCTTCAAAGGTTTTGGGGCTCCCCTCATGGCTCAGATTGTAAAGAACCTGCCTGTAATGCGGGAGACCTGGATTCGATCCCTGGGACAGGAAGATCCTTTGCAGAAGGGAATGGTTAACCACTCCAATATTCTTGCCTGGAGAATTCCAGGGACAGAGGAGCCTGGTGGGCTACAATTTATGTGGTCAAAAAAGAGTTAGACTGAGTGACTAACACTTTCATTTTCAAAGGTTTGTTTAAGGCATTCAGTAAAGATCTTCCAAGTTCATTCCAGAGCAAAATCATTTTTTAAAAATCTTTATTAGTCTTGAATGTTAATTTCCAGTTTTTACTAGTTTGTATGGCTCAGGTGCAGAGAAGGTAATGGCACCCCACTCTAGTACTCTCGCCTGGAAAATTCCATGGATGGAGGAGCCTGGTAGGCTGCAGTCCATGGGGTCGCTAAGAGTTGGACACGGCTGAGCAACTTCACTTTCACTTTTCACTTTCATGCATTGGAGAAGGACATGGCGACCCACTCCAGTGTTCTTGCCTGGAGAATCCCAGGGATGGGGAAGCCTGGTGGGCTGCCATCTATGGGGTTACACAGAGTAGAACACGACTGAAGTGACTTAGCAGCAGCAGCATGGCTCAGGTGACTCAGTGGTAAAGAAACCGCCTGCCAACACAGGAGCAACAGGAGATTCAGGTTTGATCCCTGTTTGGGAAGATACCCTGGTGTAGGAAATGGCAACCCACTCCAATATTCTTGCCTGGAAATTTCTATGGAGAGAGAAGCCTAGTGGGTTACAGTCCATGGGGTTGCAAAGAGTCAGACAAGAGTAAGTGAGCACACACATGCCCATACACACATGGCTCAGTTCACCTATTGATTTCCTTTAGTAAGTTCAATTAATAGTTGTTGAGATGTAGATTTATATGCCTTGTCATATAATACCACACAGGAGAAGCGTTACCGGTGAAACATGTTTATTCCACAATATAATTAAACAAAAAAGATGTAACCATCTTATAATGCCATTTAAATATGCCAATTGTATATACTTTCATCTCAATTCTGTCAACTTTTTGCCTTTAATGTTAGAGTGTGGATTTAAAAAAAAATGCACAGTGTGATAGTTGCTAGGTAAGTTTTATTTAGGGGCAAAATGAGGACTGCAGTCCGGGAGACAGCACCTCAGATATCTCTGAGAGACTGCTCCATAGAGGCAGTTGGGGAAGGTCAAAATATAAGATTTTGGTGAAGGTGGAGTTCAATGCAACCAAGTGGTTACTTTACAGAAAGTTTTCTGCTAGTCAGGAGGAGCTGATGTTACCACAGAGGGATTTAGTGCTTTTCTAGATACAAGGAAGATGAGAAGATTGGGATCATGAAGTCAGTTCCTGAAAATATTTAACTATCTAAAGACCTGTCCCACTAGATTCCCTGGAGCACAGAGTGCCTCACTCTACCGTGAACTCCCTCTGCGGGTGTTGAAGGTCAACAGCTGCAACAATACAGGGTTCAAAGTCAGCAGAGGCAGGTGGCAAACCCCTTGTTGTTGTTGTTCAGTCGCTGGCAAATGCTTTTGGCAAGTGCCAATTTGTAGGTGACAAGCCTCTGGGTGCAGGAGAATTGAAAAGGAATAATAAAAGCAGAATTCACTTGCCTTGTAACCTGGTCTCTTAGGAACAGAGAAAGAACAGGGAAAATTTCCTTTCTGTCCAGACCCCTGTCCCCTAGGGAAATCAGGTACAGAGTATGGGCATTACAACCGAAAAAATGCCTAATGAGAAGCTAAGTGAGGTATAAAGTCTCTATAAAGCCTACAGAGTCTATAGACTCTATAAAGTCTCATCCCAGCCTGAGAAGTCTTGGATGCCACAGAACATGTTTCCTGTGGAGACCTGAGTCTGACTGTAAAACAATTCTCTTTCTCCAGCTGTCTTGTGGGGACAGAGCTTCATTCACCAATATCAAACTTCCAGGAGGCATTTGAACTTCCACACAAAGACCTTTTTCTCAGTTCCCATCCAGGTGAGTCTGAGGGCCCAGTAGATGCTGTGGGAGAATTAGAGAGAATGCAAGCCTAGAACATTTATCCAACCTAGTTCAGATGCCAGAGGTTAGTGTGGTAGTTTGCTGCCCTGATTCATAAATAAATGTATTTAGTTAGGACTAAAGGAAAAGCAGGTGTTCACTGGAAGGACTGATGCTAAAGCTGAAACTGCAATACTTTGGACACCTCATGCGACGAGTTGACTCACTGGAAAAGACTCTGATGCTGGGAAAGGTTGGGGGTGGGAGGAGAAGGGGACGACGGAGAATGAGATGGCTGGATGGCATCACCGACTCTGTGGACATGAGTTTGAGTGTACTCCGGGAGTTGGTGATGGACAGGGAGGCCTGGCGTGCTGTGATTCATGGGGTCGCGGAGAGTCGGACACAACTGAGCGACTGAACTAAACTGAACTGAAAGGAAAAGCAAAGTTTGACCTCAGTAACGTAAAGCTCAGTGTTGCCAATGAAATGATAATAATTAAAGTCCAATTAGAAGAAAGAATGGGATGCATAAAGCGCATTCAGTAAAATTTGAACATAAGCCTAATGATTCTAGGAACATTATATATTATATCATTTCATGTGTACACATTTGCCAATTTAGTTTCTAATCTAAGTGATTACATTAAATAGTTACTGTTTAAATATAATTTTCAGATAATTTTTGCTGCTCTATTTGATTTCTTAAAAAAATACAGTTGATTCATTACTGTTATATTTAAGCCAGTTCCATTTTCATTGCCATTCTTTTTATTTTGTAACTTCATTTATATTTAAATATGTTCCTATAGAAGTGCACATGTATTCACATACCTTTTGAAAATGTGATAGTGAACAAAGCAGGTGAAGTCTCAGATGATTAGGATTTTGCATTATAATGGCAAAGTCGCAGTATGATGAAGTAAATGATGTCATACATAATGTCTCAGGCATAAATCGTATGAAGAAATTTGTCCAGGGTGAAAGGGTGAATTGTCATGAAGTCTGTAGAAATTATATAGTGTGGTCTGGAAAGCCCTTTGCATGTTAATTGTAGACTGGATGAGAATTGGGATATGCCCACCAAATTTACTTAAGGAGTAAGATAAAGTTCAAGAGAAACAAACACAAGACACCTCAAGTTCATTTTGTGAACTGTTTTCTTATGCACTTTGCTCTTTTTTCTTTTGGGATATTCAATCTGTCAGATGTTTTGTGCCATAAATGTATCACTGTTTTCTATCAAAGTAATAAAGGCATTTTTCCTTTTTCAAATTATTTTTTTCTGGGCATCAAGGAGATGTAACTGGAGTTGGAATGTTGCCAAAACCAAGGAAGTTTTAATTCATCACATTGTCTGAAGGGGCCATTCAGGTTTATTATATAATTTTCCCCTAAGGCCCATATATCCGTTCTTCTTCTCTCTCTCTGTCTCTCTCAGACTTTTAAAAGTATTTCTTTAAATACAGGGCAGAAAGTAGCCATATCAAGAAGTAACCCCATGTCTATTGGTCCATGGAAAGCTTGTGAACTGAAATTTCTGGGTAGCATTTATATATTCCTTAAATGAAAGATAATCTAATATGACCAGTTTGACTTGTAACCACTCATGGCCTGAAGAAGGTGTTTCTAGGTAAGAAATGCATAGTAGTGACACAGCTCACAAGGACATGGTGTGTGTGCCTGTGACTGGGGTGAGAGCAGATTTTTAAGCAGAGAAAATGAAGTGAAAGTGTTAATCACTCAGTTGTGTCTGACTCTTTGTGACCACATGGACTGTAGCCCGCCAAGCTCCTCTGTCTATGGAATTCTCCAGGCAAGAATACTGGAGTGGATTGTCAATCTCTTCTCCAGGGGAATCTTCCCAATCCAGGGATTGAACCCGGGTCTCCTGCATGGCAGGCAGATTCTTTGCTGTCTGATCCTCTAGGGAAACGTCTTCCTATATTAAGGTGACATAATACAGAGACCAGGATTTAGTCAGAAGATGGAACTAAGAAAAGGATATGATATGTTTACAATTCACAGGATGCCATTGCAACTAAATTCATAAAGTACAAGGATTCATATGAAAGGAGGGATTCTGTGTGGACTGAAGTGTCAGCTGTCACAGGGAGACCACCTTAATCCTCAGCATCCCTGACACCATCTCTAGTCACTCCCTTTCTTGCTTATTCCTCTGCCCCACTGGTTTTCTTATCTGGATTTGAACAAGTGGAACCAGCATCTTTCTAAGGTCCTTAGCAGTGGCAGTTCCCTGTACCAGGCACACACTTCTCCTAACATCCCACTAGTTCCTTCTCTCTCTCTTTTTTTTTTGAGGAATCGGTTAAATTATCACCTTGTTTGCAGGCCTTACCTGAACACTCAGTACAAAATAACACCTACTCCCCTCTCATTTATATCTGTTTTTTCATAGTATCTGTCATCTCCTGCTATTTTATATTTTATATTTATTTGAATATCATCTTTAACCACCCTTGGATTGTGGAAGTTTTGTTTATGAACACTGTTCCCTATATGTGCTTGGAGCATGGTTGGTTCTCGATAAGTATTTCTGAAATGCATGAAAGGAGTGTTCATTAAAACTGTAAATACAAGAAGTCTTGGGAATTAGCCGAGAATGGGACAAAAATTTCTAGTCAGAGGTGAAATGAGGTATACCCTCAAGGAGGATTTATATCCGTATAACATATTAACTTCAATTCCTTGACAGCAAAGGAGAAATTAAAATAGTTCAGTTATGCGAGTTAGGCTGGTTTGAGTGAAAACTGATGTTATTTCTTTTTTCCCTCCAACAGTCACCTCCACCACATGGAATCAGGAAATGGTACACAAAGCTCAAATATTCTTCTTCTTCTGGGACTTTCAGGGGAACCAGAATTACAGCCCCTCATATTTGGGCTTTTCCTCTTCATGTACCTGATCACTGTGTTTGGAAACCTGCTCATCATCCTGGCTGTCCACTCAGAGCCCCACCTCCACACCCCCATGTACTTCTTCCTCTCCAACCTGTCCTTTGTAGACATCTGCTTCACCTCCACCACCATCCCAAAGATGTTGTGGAACATCCAGACACAGAGCCAAGTTATCACCTATGAAGGCTGCATCACCCAAATGTATTTTTACATTCTCTTCGCAGGATTAGATGACTTTCTCCTGACTGTGATGGCCTATGACCGGTATGTGGCCATCTGTCACCTGCTTCACTACATGGTCATCATGAGCCCCCAGCTCTGTGGGCTGCTGGTTCTGATATCCTGGATAATGAGTGTTCTGTATTCCTTGTTACACAGCTTAATGGTGCTGAGACTGTCTTTTTGTACAGACTTGGAAATCCCTCACTTTTTTTGTGAAATAAAAGAACTGGTCCAACTTGCCTATTCTGACACCTTTCTCAATAACATGATGATGCAATTTGGAGCTGGACTTCTGGGTGGTGGTACCCTGAGTGGTATCCTTTACTCTTACTCCAAAATAGTGTCCTCTATATATAGAACCTCTTCAGCTCAGGGGAAGTATAAAGCATTCTCCACCTGTGCATCTCACCTCTCAGTGGTCTCCTTATTCTATTGTACAAGTTTAGGAGTGTACCTTAGCTCTGCTGCCACCCACAGCTCACTGTCAAGTGCTACAGCCTCAGTAATGTACACTGTGGTCACACCCATGCTGAACCCCTTCATCTACAGTCTAAGAAATAAAGACATAAAGAGGGCTCTGAAAAGATATTTTTGGATGGAAACTATATCAAGGTCATTTGTCCTTGTGCTAAAGAGATGCACATGATAGCAGGGTTAAAGCCTCAGGGCCCCATATTATGTTTCTTTGATCAGATTGTGAAAATAGCAATTTCTCCTTCGGCTTATTGTCTGCTATTTCCATTTCTTTGATTTCAAATTCTCTATAAAATTTCAGAAACTCGCTTTATTAACTTTTCTGTTCTGTCATCTATGCTTTATCGTTTGTCATTTTTATACTCTCCCAAATTGATTCACATCCTTTAGTGAAATATATGGAAATGCCCATATTGTACCCATGTACCCAAATGTCTTATCTCATAAGACTGGGTACATCTCCTAAGAATAATTTCTTTGTGAAATGTTATATACAGATCAAGTTTATTTCATTTTATTGAGTGAATAATCATGAGTTCTGCTACCTTTTTGAAAAGAAAAACAACCTTGATGACTGAATCCATCCAATGACATAATTTCATAAGAATGCAAAGTATGATGCCTCAGTTTATCACTTTCTGTTCATCTTTCCTTTTGTACATCACTACCATAATTTCTCTTCCCCAAATTGTAGATTTTAGCATCTAGTGTGTTTCACAAGGCATTCCATTTTATTCCCGCTAGGATCTTGTTCTTTATTTGGCTCAGTGTGCATATTGGTTACCAGTGTGTGCTCAGATGCTCAGTTGTGTCTGACTTTTTGCGACCCCATGAACTCTAGCCCACCAGACTCCTCTGTCTGTGGGATTTTGTAGGCAGCAATACTTGAGGGGGTCACCATTTTCTACTCCAAGGGATCTTCTGGACCCAGGGACCCAACCCGCATTTCCTCCATCTCCTGCATTGCAGGCAGATTCTTTTTTATTTTATTTATTTATTTTTTAAAATTTTTATTGGAGGCTAATTATTTTACAATATTATATTGGTTGGTTTTGAATACATTGACATGAATCCGACCCGGGTGCACATGAGTTCCCCCTCCTGAACCCCCCTCCCCCCTCCCTCCTACCCCCATCCTCCCTCTGGGTCATCCCCGCATACCAGCCCCGAACATCCTGTAACATGCATCGACCCTGAACTGGCGATTCATTTCACATATGATAATATACATGTTTCAAAGTCATTCTCCCAAACCATCCCACCCTCACCCTCTCCCACAGAGTCCCAAAGACTGTTTTATACATCTGTGTCTCTTTTGCTGTCTCGCATACAGGGTTATCATTTGCATCTTTCTAAATTCCATATATATGCGTTAGTATATTGTATTGGTGTTTTTCTTTCTGGCTTACTTCACTCTGTATGAAAGGCTTTAGTTTCATCCACCTCATTAGAACTGGTTCAAATGCATTCTTTTTAATGGCTGAGTAATACTCCACTGTGTATATGTACCAAAGCTTTCTTATCCATTCGTCTGCAGATGGACATCTAGGTTGCTTCCATGTCCTGGCTATTATAAACAGTGCTGTGATGAACATTGGAGTACATGTGTCTCTTTCAATTCTGGTTTCCTCGGTGTGTATGCCAAAGAGTGCAATTGCTGGGTCATATGGAAGTTCTATTTCCAGTTTTTCGAGGAATCTCCACACTGTTCTCCATAGTGGCTGTACTAGTTTGCATTCCCACCAACAGTGTAAGAGGGTTCCCTTCTCTCCACACTCTCTCCAGCATTTATTGCATGTAGACTTTTGGATAGCAGCCATTCTGACTGGTGTGAAATAGTATCTCATTGTGGTTTTGATTTGCATTTCTCTGATTACGAGGGATGTTGAGCATTTTTTCATGTGTTTGTTAGCCATCTTTATGTCTTCTTTGGAGAAATGTCTGTTTAGTTCTTTGGCCCATTTTTTGATTGAGTCATTTATTTTTCTGGAATTGAGCTGCAGGAGCTGCTTATATATTTTGGAGATTAATCCTTTATCAGTTGCTTCATTTGCTACTATTTTCTATCATTCTGAAGTCTCTCTTTTCACCTTGCTTATAGTTTCCTTTGCTGTGCAGATGCTTTTAATTTTAATTAGGTCCCATTTGTTTATTTTTGCTTTTATTTCCAATATTCTGGGAGGTGGGTCATGGAGGATCCTGCTGTGATTTATGTCAGAAAAGGTTTTGCCTATGTTCTTCTCTGGGAGTTTTATAGTTTCTGGTCTTACATTTAGTTCTCTAATCCATTTTGAGTTTATTTTGGTGTATGGTGTTAGGAATTGTTCTAGTTTCATTCTTTTACAAGCGGCTGACCAGTTTTCCCAGCATCACTTGTTAAAGAGACTGTCTTTTCTCCATTTTATATTCTTGCTTCCTTTGTTAAAGATAAGGTGTCCATAAGTGCGGGGATTTAACTCTGGGCTTTCTATTTTGTTCCATTGATCTATATTTCTGTCTTTATGCCAGTACCATGCTGTCTTGATGACTGTAGCTTTGTAGTAGAGCCTGAAGTCCGGCAGGTTGCTTCCCCCAGTTCCATTCTTCTTCCTCAAGATTGCTTGGCTATTCAAGGCTTTTGTATTTCCATACAAATTGTGAGATTATTTGGTCTAGCTCTGTGAAAAATATCATTGGTAGCTTGATAGGGATTGCATTGAATGTATAAATTACTTTGGGTAGTATACTCATTTTGACAATATTTATTCTTCCAATCCACGAACACGGTATATTTCTCCATCTATTAGTGTCCTCTTTGATTACTTTCAGCAGTGTTTTATAGTTTTCTATGTACAGATCTTTTGTTTCTTTAGGTAGATACATTCCTAAGTATTTTATTCTTTTTGTTGCAACAGTGAATGGAATAGTTTCCTTCATTTCTCTTTCTATTTTCTCATTATTAGTGTATAGGAATGCAAGGGATTTCTGTGTGTTAATTTTATATCCTGCAACTTTACTGTAATCATTGATTAGCTCTAGTAGTTTTCTGGTAGAATCTTTAGGGTTTTCTGTGTAGAGGATCATGTCATTAGCGAACAGTGAAAGTTTTACTTCTTCTTTTCCAATTTGTATTCCTTTTATGTCTTTTTCTGCTCTGATTGCTGTGGCCAAAACTTCCAGAACTATGTTGAATAGTAGTGGTGAGAGTGGGCACCCTTGTCTTGTTCCTGACTTTAGGGGAAATGCTTTCAGTTTTCACCATTGAGGATAATGTTTGCTGTGGGTTTGTCATATATAGCTTTTATTATGTTGAGGTATTTTCCCTCTATTTTCAACTTCTGGAGGTTTTTTTTTTTATCATAAATGAATGTTGAATTTTTTCGAAGGCTTTCTCTGCATCTATTGAGATAATCATATGGTTTTTATTTTTCAGTTAGTTAATGTGGTGTATTATATTGATTGATTTGTGCATATTGAAGAATCCTTGCTTTCCTGGGATAAAGCCCACTTGGTCATGATGTATGATCTTCTTGATGTGCTGTTGGATTCTGATTGCTAGAATTTTTTTAAGGATTTTTGCATCTATGTTCATTAGTGATTTGGCTTGTAGTTTTCTTTTTTTGTGGGATCTTTACCAGGTTTTGGGATTAGTGTGATGGTGGGCTCATAGAATGAGTTTGGAAGTTTCCCTTCCTCAGCAATTTTCTGGAAGAGTTTGAGTAGAATAGGTGATAGCTCTTCTCTATATTTTTGGTAGAATTCAGCTGTGAAGCCGTCTGGACCTGGGCTTTTGTTTGCTGGAAGATTTCTTATTACAGCTTCTATTTCCATGCTTGTGATGGGTCTAATAGGATTTTCTATTTCTTCCTGGTTTAGTTTTGGAAAGTTTTACTTTTCTAAGAATTTGTCCATTTTCCCCCAAGTATCCATTTTATTGCCATATAATTGCTGATAGTATTCTCTAATGATCCATTGCATTTCTGTGTTGTCGGTTGTGATCTCTCCATTTTCATTTCTAATTTTGTTGATTTGGTTCTTCTCCCTTTGTTTCTTGATGAGTCTGGCTAGTGGTTTGTCAATTTTATTTACCTTCTCAAAGAACCAGCTTTTGGCTTTGTTGATTTTTGCTATGGTCTCTTTTGTTTCTTTTGCATTTATTTCTGCCCTAATTTTTAAGATTTCTTTCCTTCTACTAACCCTGGGGTTCTTCATTTCTTCCTTTTCTAGTTGCTTTATGTGTAGAGTTAGGTTATTTAGTTTACTTTTTTCTTGTTTCTTGAGGTGTGCCTGTATTGCTATGAACCTTCCTCTTAGCACTGCTTTTACAGTGTCCTAGAGGTTTTGGATTGTTGTGTTTTCATTTTCATTCATTTCTATGCATATTTTGATTTCTCTTTTGATTTCTTTTATGATTTGTTCATTATTCAGCAGCGTGTTGTTCAGCCTCCATATATTGGCCTTTTTAATATTTTTTCTCCCGTAATTGATATCTAATCTTACTGCATTGTGGTCAGAAAAGATGCTTGGAATGATTTCAATTGTTTTGAATTTACCAAGGCTAGTTTTATGGCCCAGGATATGATCTATCCTGGAAAAGGTTCTGTGTGTGCTTGAGAAAAAAGTGAAATTCATTGTTTTGGCTTGAAATGTCCTATAGAGATATATTAGGTCTAACTGGTCTATTGTATCATTTAAAGTTTGTGTTTCCAACGATGGGAAGGATTGGGGGCCGGAGGAGAAGGGGACAACAGAGAATGAGATGGCTGGATGGCATCACCGACTTGATGGACATAAGTTTGCTTCAACTCCGGGATTTGGTGATGGACAGGGAGACCTGGCGTGCTGTGATTCATGGGGTCGGAAAGAGTCGGACACGTCTGAGCGACTGAACTAAACTGAAATGATCCATAAGTGTGAGTGGGGTATTAAAGTGTCCTACTATTATTGTGTTGTTGTTAATTTCCCCTTTCATACTGTTAGTAATTTTCTTACATATTGCGGTGCTCCTATGTGGGGTGCATAAATATTTATAATTGTTATATCTTCTTCTTGGATTGAGACTTTGATCATTATGTAGTTTCCTTCTTTGTCTCTTTTCACAGACTTTGTTTTAAAATCTATTTTATCTGATATGAGTATTGCTACTCTTCCTTTCTTTTATTCTCTGTTTGTGTGGAATGTCTTTTTCAAGCCCTTCACTTTCAGTCTGTATATGTCCCTCGTTTTGAGGTGGGTCTCTTGTAGACAACATATATGGGGGTCTTGTTTTTGTATCCATTCAGCCAGCCTTTGACTTTTGGTTGGGGCATTCAACCCATTTACATTTAAGGTGATTATTGATAAGTATGATCCCGTTGCCATTTTCTTTATTGCTTTGGGTTCGAGTTAATACACTCTTTCTGTGTTTCCTGTCTAGAGAAGGTCCTTTAGTATTTGTTGGAGAGCTGTTTTGGTGATGCTGAATTCTCTCAGCTTTTTCTTGTCTGTAAAGCTTTTGATTTCTCATTCATATTTGAATGAGATCCTTGCTGGGTATAGTAATCTGGGCTGCAGATTACTTTCTTTCATCACTTTAGGTATTTCTTGCCATTCCCTCCTGGCCTGAAGAGTTTCTGTTGAAAGATCAGCTGTTATCCTTATGGGAATCCCCTTGTGTGTTATTTGTTACTTTTCCCTTGCTGCTTTTAATATTTGTTCTTTGTGTTTGATGGATGCAATCTTAAAAATGACAGGATGATTTCTGTTCGCTTCCAAGGCAAACCATTCAATATTACAGTAATCCAGGCCTATGCCCCAACGAGTAATGCTGAAGAAGCCGAAGTTAATCGGTTCTATGAAGACCTACAAGACCTTTTAGAACTAACACCCAAAAAAGATGTCCTTTTCATTATAGGGGACTGGAATGCAAAAGTAGGAAGTCAAGAAACACCTGGAGTAACTGGCAAATTTGGCCTTGGAGCACGGAATGAAGCAGGGCAAAGGCTAATAGAGTTTTGTCAAGAGAATGCACTGGTCATAGCAAACACCCTCTTCCAACAGCACAAGAGAAGACTCTACACATGGACATCACCAGATGGTCAACACCGAAATCAGATTGATTATATTCTTTGCAACCAAAGATGGAGAAGCTGTATACAGTTAGCGAAAACAAGACCAGGAGCTGACTGTGGCTCAGATCATGAACTCCTTATTGCGAAGTTCAGACTTAAATTGAAGAAAGTAGGGAAAACCACTAGACCATTCAGATATGACCTCAATCAAATCCCTTATGATTATACAGTGGAAGTGAGAAATAGATTTAAGGGACTAGATCTGATTGATAGAGTGCCTGATGAACTCTGGACGGAGGTTCGTGACATTGTACAGGAGACAGGGACCAAGACCATCCCCATGGAAAAGAAATGCAAAAGAGCGAAATGGCTGTCTGAGGAGGCCTTACAAATAGCTGTGAAAAGAAGAGAGACGAAAAGCAAAGGAGAAAAGGAAAGATATAAGCATCTGAATGCAGAGTTCCAAAGAATAGCAAGGAGAGATAAGAAAGCCTTCCTCAGTGATCAATGCAAAGAAATAGAGGAAAACAACAGAATAGGAAAAACAAGAGAGCTCTTCAAGAAAATTAGAGATTCCAAAGGAACATTTCATGCAAAGATGGGCTCGATAAAGGACAGAAATGGTATGGACCTAACAGAAGCAGAAGATATTAAGAAGAGGTGGCAGGAATACACAGAAGAACTGTACAAAAAAGATCTTCACGACCAAGATAGTCACGATAACGTGATCACTGACCTAGAGCCAGACATCTTGGAATGTGAAGTCAAGTGGGCCTTAGAAAGCATCACTACGAACAAAGCTAGTGGAGGTGATGGAATTCCAGTTGAGCTATTTCAAGTCTTGAAAGATGATGCTGTGAAAGTGCTACACTCAATATGCCAGCAGATTTGGAAAACTCAGCAGTGGCCACAGGACTGGAAGAGGTCAGTCTTCATTCCAATCCCAAAGAAAGGCAATGCCAAAGAATGCTCAAACTACCGCACAATTGCACTCATCTCACACGCTAGTAAAGTCATGCTCAAAATTCTCCAAGCCAGGCTTCAGCAGTATGTAAACCGTGAACTCCCAGATGTTCAAGCAGGTTTTAGAAAAGGCAGAGGCACCAGAGATCAAATTGCCAACATCCGCTGGATCATGGAGAAAGCAAGAGAGTTTCAGAAAAACATCTATTTCTGCTTTATTGACTATGCCAAAGCCTTTGACTGTGTCGATCACAATAAACTGTGGAACATTCTGAAAGAGATGGGAATCCCAGACCACCTGACCTGCCTCTTGAGAAACCTGTATGCAGGTCAGGAAGCAACTGTTAGAACTGGACATGGAACAACAGACTGGTTCCAAATAGGAAAAGGTGTACGTCAAGGTTGTATATTGTCACCTTGCTTATTTAACTTATATGCAGAGTACATCATGAGGAATGCTGGGCTGGAAGAAGCACAAGCTGGAATCAAGATTGCTGGGAGAAATATCAATAACCTCAGATATGCAGATGACACTACCCTTATGGCAGAAAGTGAAGAGGAACTCAAAAGCCTCTTGATGAAAGTGAAAGAGGAGAGTGAAAAGGTTGGCTTGAAGCTCAACATTCAGAAAACAAAGATCATGGCATCTGGTCCCATCACTTCATGGGAAATAGATGGAAAAACAGTGGAAACAGTGTCAGACTTTGTTTTTTTGGGCTCCAAAATCACTGCAGATGCTGATTGCAGCCATGAAATTAAAAGACGCTTGCTCCTTGGAAGGAAAGTTATGACCAACCTTGATAGTATATTAAAAAGCAGAGACATTACTTTGCCAACCAAGGTCCGTCTAGTCAAGGCAATGGTTTTTCCCGTGGTCATGTATGGATGTGAGAGTTGGACTGTGAAGAAGGCTGACCGCCGAAGAATCGATGCTTTTGAACTGTGGTGTTGGAGAAGACTCTTGAGAGTCCCTTATACTGCAAGGAGATCCAACCAGTCCATTCTAGAGGAGATCAATCCTGGATGTTCATTGGAGGGACTGATGCTAAAGCTGAAACTGCAATACTTTGGCCACCTCATGCGACGAGTTGACTCACTGGAAAAGACTCTGATGCTGGGAAAGGTTGGGGGCGGGAGGAGAAGGGGACGACGGAGAATGAGATGGCTGGATGGCATCACCAACTCTGTGGACATGAGTTTGAGTGAACTTCGGGAGTTGGTGATGGACAGGGAGGCCTGGCGTGCTGTGATTCATGGGGTCGCGGAGAGTCGGACACGACTGAGCGACTGAACTGAACTGAACTGAACTGAATTTGATTAATATGTGTCTTGGAGTATTTCGCCTTGGGTTTATCCTGTTAGGGACTCTCTGGGTTTCTTGGACTTGGGTGATTATTTCCTTCCCCATTTTAGCGAAGTTTTCAACCTTTATCTCCTCAAGTATTCTCTCATGGTCTTTCTTTTTGTCTTCTTCTTCTGGGACTCCTATAATTCGAATGTTGGGGTGTTTAACATTGTCCCAGAGGTCTCTAATATTGTCCTCCTTTCTTTTAATTCGTTTTTCTTTTTCCCTCTCTGTTTCATTTATTTCTACAATTCTATCTTCTAGTTCACTTATCCTTTCTTCTGCCTCCATTATTCTACTGTTTGTTCCCTCCAGAGTGTTTCTGATCTCATCTATTGCATTATTCATTGTATATTGACTCTTTTTTATTTCCTCTAAATCCTTATTAAAACTTTCTTGCATCTTCTCAATCTTTTTCTCCAAGTTATTTATGTGTAACTCCATTTTGCTTTCCAGATTTTGAATCATTTTCACAATTAAAATTAGAAATTCTTTATCAGGTAGATTCCCTATATCTTCCTCTTTTGTTTGTGTTGGTGGGCATTTATCCTGTTCCTTTACTTGCTGGTATTTCTGTGCCTCTTCATCTTGCTTATATTGCTGTGCTTGGGGTGGCTTTTCGTCTTCTGACAGTTAGTGGAGTTCTCTTAATTATGTAGTTTCCTTGATGTGTGTGGGGTTGGACAGGTGGCTTGCCAAGGTTCCCCGGTTATGGAAGCTTGTGTCGGTGTTCTGGTGGGTGGAGCTGGATTTCTTCTCTCTGGAGTGCAATAAAGTGTCCTGTAATGAGTTTGAGATGTCAGTGGGTTTGGAGTGGCTTTGGGCAGTCTGTATATTGAAGTTCAGGGCTATTCTCTTGTGTTGCTGGCAATTGCATGTATGTCTTTCTCTGAAACTTGTTGACTCTTGAGTGGTGCCTGGTTTCAGTGTATGTATGAAGACATTTGGTGGGCTCCTATCAGTTAATGTTCCCTGGAACAGGAGATCTCTGGTGTTCTCAGGATTTGGAGTTAAGCCCTCTGCCTGTGGTTTTCGGCCTTATTCTTGCAGTAGGCTCAACACTTCTCCATCTGTCACATCCAAGGTAGTTCTTTCTGTTTAAGCTCTTCTGTTTACTGGTCTCTTCCATGTCTAATTCCCGCCCTGATACGCGGGGGCGGTGGTGGACATTTTAATAGGTTCACCTGTTCAGATGTGCTATGGGGAGGGAGGGACGCTGCTAACAAATATCCCTGGTGGCTGTGGGGATTGTGTGCAGTGTCTCGGCTACACTGGGATTGCCCCTGCTTGCAGCATGTGTGCTTTCCCTGTGTATGCTGCTCAGGCTCTAGGTTGCTCTGTTGGGAACTGTCTGCAGCCGGTTCTGGGTTGCATGCACTTCCCAGGTCTGAGCAGCTCAGGTTCAGGTCTTCGGGCAATCCACAAAGGCACAGACTTGGTTGGGCCTGTGTTTGTGCCTTCCCTGGTCCGAGCAGCCCAGGTGGACAGGCCTTTTGCGAGCACCGTCGCTGCGACTTATCGCCTCCCCTGTCCCTGCCACTCGGCTTTCTGGGTGTACAACTGGTGCACCTTCTCAGGTGGATATCGACTGGCCTGAACCCAAGAAGTCTTGGTTAGCAAGGAAGCCTGCCTGCAGCTTGGTATGGGAAGCCTCTCTGGGGCTGCGGTTGCCCCTTCTGGCGCTGGCTGCCGTCCCTGCCTGTCCCAGCAGGGGATGGGGGATGGGCTGATCTCAGAGGGCTCGCTCTCCTCAGTCCTTTGTTCTGTGAGTGGAGCTGGTGGAGTCTTAGGTTGGGGCTTTTTGCCTTTTCACAGACTTTTTGCCTTTTCGCAAGCTTTTCGCCTTTCCGCGGGGTTGCTATCCCAACTTCTGCTTAGCTATCTCCCGTTAATGCCCTCAGATTGCCCTCGGGGTGTTCAGGCCTGGTCCTCTCTCTAAGCGCTGCCACCCGTGACTCCCTGCCCAGCCTCCGCTTGCTAGTGGGGGTTGCGGGCAGTTGCGCTGCTTCTCCGCTGAGAGTTTCCTCTGAGCACTTAGTCTGTGGGTTTTAATTATTTATTTCTTTTCTCTCCCGGTTACGTGGCCCTTTGAGGTTCCAAGGCTGGCCACAGACTCGCCAGTGACTCTTTCCTGCTGTTTGGAAACTTCTCTCTTTTTTTTAGGCCTCCCTTCCCAGGACGGAGCTCTGTCCCTCCCTCTTTTGCCTCTCTTTTTATCTTTTATACTCTTTCCTACCTCCTTTCGAAGACAATGGGCTGCTTTTCTGGGTGCCTGATGTCCTCTGCCGACATTCAGAAGTTATTTTGTGGAATTTACTCAGCGTTCAAATGTTCTTTTGCTGAATTTGTGAAGAAGAAAGTGGTCACCCCGTCCGATTCCTCCGCCATCTTCAGATTTTTTTCTCTTAAAATTCTGTGTTGCCATGATGACACCTGGTTCCACCTGAACTTAACTTTTCTCAAACCTTGAGGCAGCCAATGCGTTTTTTTAATGGAAATTTTTTTAAGGATGAATAATTCATTTTATTTTATTTTTTAATTTTTAATTTATTTATTTTAATTGGAGGCTAATTACTTTACATTATTGTATTGGTTTGGCCATACATTGACATGAATCTGCCCCAGGTGTACATATGCTCCCATCTTGAAACTCCCTCCTCCTCCCTCCCCATCCCATCCCTCTGGGTCATCCCAGTGCACCAGCCCCAAACATCCTGTATCATGCATCGAACTTGGACTGGAGATTTGTTTCACATATGATAATATACATGTTTCAATGCCATTCTCCCAAGTCATCCTACCCTCGCCCTCTCCCACAGAGTCCAAAAGGCTGTTCTATACACCTGTGTCTCTTTTGCTGTCTCACATACAGGATTATCGTTACCATCTTTCTAAATTCCATATATATGCGTTAGTATACTGTATTGGTGTTTTTCTTTCTGGCTTACTTCACCCTGTATAATAGGCTCCAGTTTCATCCACCTCATTAAAACTAATTCAAATGTATTCTCCTTAATGGCTGAGTAATACTCCATTGTGTATATGTACCACAGCCTTCTTATTTTTCGTCTGCAGATGGACATGGAGGTTGCTTCTATGTCCTGGCTATTCTAAACAGTGCTGCGATGAACATTGTGTCACTTTCAATTCTGGTTTCCTCGGTGTGTATGCTCAGCAGTGGGATTGCTGGGTCACATGGCAATTCTATTTCCAGTTTTTTAAGGAATCTCCACACTGTTCTCCATAGTGGCTGTACTAGTTTTCATTCCCACCAACAGTGTAAGAGGGTTCCCTTTATTCCACACCCTCTCCAGCATTTATTGGTTGTAGACTTTTGGATAACAGCCATTCTGACTGGCATGAAATGGTACCTTTTGTGGTTTTGATTTGCATTTCTCTGATTGTGAGGGATGTTGAGCATTTTTTCACGTGTTTGTTAGCCACCGGTATGTCTTCTTTGGGGAAATGTCTGTTTAGTTCTTTGGTCCATGTTTTGTTTGGGTTGTTTATTTTTCTGGAATTGAGCTGCAGGAGTTGCTTGTATATTTTTGAGATGAATTCTTTGTCAATTTCTTCATTTGCTATTATTTTCTCCCATTCTGAAGGCTGTCTTTTCACCTTGATTATACTTTCCTTTGTTGTGCAGAAGCCTTTAACTTTAATTAGGTCCCATTTGTTTATTTTTGCTTTTATTTCCAATATTCTGGGAGGTGGGTCATGGAGGATCCTGCTGTGCTTTAAGTCTGAGAGTGTTTTGCCTATGTTCTCCTCTCGGAGTTTTATAGTTTCTGGTCTTACATTTAGATCATGAGGTACACATACCTAAATCATACACTTCTGAACTAATTCATGAATAGAATCCTATGCACATTCAGATACTCTTGATGATTCAGTGCAGTGTATTTTTTTTTTTTTTCTACTTATGTTGCCTTTTCCTTACTGGTCAATAATGCCCCAGGACTTTCTTCCAATCCACTAGTATTCAATGCAATATGGGTTCATTATTTGAATAGCTGTTTATTATTTCATAAGGGACTGTACACTGCAGATGTTCTTTCCTAATCTTTCTCGTTGAGTTACTATCATATCATTCCTGTAAAAATACTTGAGATTGTTAAATTTAAACTGTTGTTCTAAGCAGGAGCAACTTTGTTTCCTTGGGAAAACTGAAAAATGCTTGTAGAAATATCTGTCTGTTACTCCAGGAACAGTGGGTGGAGGTCAGGGGTGCTCTAGGCATCCTACAAGGCACAGGACAGACCCCACCACAGAAAACAACCTGCCCAAGAATGTCAACAGTGCTGAGATTGAGAAGCCTTCAGTTAAAGTACTGGATTTTTAATACCTATACCATTGTACAGATGGTTTTCCTAACAGTGTAACATTTTAAATTTCTGTCTGCAAACAGATAGTGCACCTTTGACCCCTGTTTCAAAGTTCCACTATAAACTGACAGCTCTAAGTAATTTCCCAGACCGATGGTTGTGAAAAAGTGTTCTTTTCTTAACTGTTACTGAGTTTGATAAAATATAAAAATATTAATACCTTGAATTGTCATTTTGATGTGTCTATTTTTATTATTATATGCCCACATAATATATGCCTCTTAATCTACCGTTATCAACTTTTGAATTGATTTTTAAGAATAGCTGTTTCTCAGTTGAACTTTTGGGGACTGTTTTGCCATTAAAATGTTTTTTCATTTTGCTTGGTTAAATACATCTATTTTCTGCTGGATTTCTCACTTTAAGATAGTTTGGCATACTTGTGGATTTTAGTGTGTAATTGTCTAGGTATTCACCAAAAAAGATTGGTTTTTATACTGCACAGATTATCCCTCTGATTTATTCTATAGTCTAATCTTCCCAAATTGAAGCACAACCTTATATGTATTTAATGAAATCTATAATAGAAACATAATTCCTGATTCATTCCATATACAATAACCTAGAATCTAATATGTGTCATAATTTTCAGGAACATTACATATTATACATTGTTTACACATTTCCCAATTTAATTGTTAGTTCATTAGATATCATTAAATCATTGCTATTTTAATGTTGTTTGAGTTAGTGTGTGATGTTCTATTCAAATTTTTAAAAATAAGGTTTCTTTGAAACTAATTTATTTAATTATTTTTCCTTCAATTCCCATTATTTTTTTATCTTTCCATCCTATTGGTTTATTATTTGCAAACTTAAGAACAATTACATCTTTGGGGCAAACAGAAATGTTCTGCTCTCCATTAGTAATATGATAAGTATAAGCAGATAGGGACAAGGGACTTTTAATCTCCAAAAAGCCCCAGACAAGGGTACATTTCCCTTTATTTTGTAACTTCACATATGTTTCTGCATGCTAAGTCGCTTCAATCGTGTCTGACTCTTTGCGACTTTATGGACTGTAGCCCACCAGGCTCCTCTGTCCATGGGATTCTCCAGGCGAGAATCCTGGATTGGGTTGCATGCCCTCCTCCAGGGGATCTTTCTGACCCAGGAATTGAACCTGTGTCTCATGCCTCCTGCATTGTCAGGCAGGTACTTTACCACTAGCGCCACCTGGGAAGCCTGTGTTTCTATATAAGTGCACACATATTCACATATCTTTCTGAAAATGACAAGAGCAGTTGAAGTCTCTGATACTTAGGATTTTGCATTATCATGCTGAAGTAGTAGTACAATGAAATAATTGTTTATATAATATAATGTCTTTAGGCATGAATCTTATGAAGAAAATTTTTCAGGGCAAAAGGATGGATTGGCATGATGTCTATAGAATTTACAGAGTATAGTTTGAAAAGCCCTTTGCATGTTGAACAAAGGCCAGAAATAGCACTGGGGTATGCTCATCAGGTATGCTCTAGCTTTGTTTTCTTCATACCAACTGTAATCACTTGACATATTATATTTGTTACCTATAGAAACTATTGTGCTTCCATGAAGTATATTAACCATGGTTTTATTCTAAACTAGCAAATTTATCCCCCTTTTTGAAGAGGAGAATAGTAATTTTTAGAGATTTCTGTGGTTCTGTCCCTGCCACAAATCAAAGCATTAATGATCAGAGGGCCCTAATCAAGACAAATCCTCAATGTTCCAGTTTAAAGAAAATTTTGTACTCAGAGACATGATGACATGCTGGGAATCTTAGGGCTTTGGAAGCAAGAGAATTAAAGGGGAAGGAGTGATTAAAAAATGAATTCACCTAACTTATAATGTAGTGTCTTAGGAGCAGTGAATCAGACAGAAAAAAAAGAAATCCATTCTGTCCAGAAGTGTCCCCAAGGGAAATCATGTACTTAGAGGTTGGAGTAACCGAAGGAAACATGCCTAATGAGTTGACACAGGAAGTTGTAAATATCTCCTCTGCTGCAGTCCCTTAGCCTGTGCCACTTTGATTGGTGAGGACCTGGTTCTTGCTTTTGAAGTTCTACATCTGTCTAACGCTTGATTTTGTCACCTCCTGTTTTCTTATTTGGGGACAAAATTCTGTCTGCATCAGTAATCATTTTGACTTCTACAGGGAAGAAGTGATAAAATCTGCAGGCAGGTGAGTCTGAGAGCTCCACAGACACTGCAGGAGAGCATTAGAGAGAATGGAAACCAGGAGTGTGTACTTGAGGTCACCTGAGGAAAAATCTATCACAGCCCAGAGGCCAGAGGTCATTGTAGTTGTTTTCTGGTTTTCCTAATATTAATGTACTTAGCTATGATCTAAAACAAGTGAACCTTGCACTTGAAAATGTAAGCATCAAGGTTGACAATTAAATGGTAATAGTGGAAGCTCAGAAGGAATGATGATGGTGGTTTAGTTGCTAAGTTACTCCAACTTTTGTGACCCCATGGACTGTAGCCCACCTGGCTCCTCTGTCAGTGGGATTTCCCAGGCAAGAATGCTTGAGTGAGTTGTCATTGTCTTCTCTAGGGGATCTTTCTGAGCCACCAAGGAACTCCAGTTAGAAGAAATAGGAGGCATAAAATGCTTCCAGTAAAATTAGAAAGTAAGTATAAGGATCTTATTTATGAACAGGAGGAAACAAATAGGGAAAGTCCATTAGAAAGGAAGTCTTCTACTGCTTCATATGCCTCATATAAAACATATCCAACTTCTGTTGTGTTTTTTCTATTTCTGATATTGAATTGGTAGTTTATATTCCAATTGTTTCTTTTCCTCTTGGGGTATTCAAACTGTAAGATGTTCCATGTCATAACTGTATCATTATTTACATCCTGAACAAAAGATATTTTTCTTCATTTTTTTCCCCTGTGCATCAAAGGGATGTCACTGGAGATGGAATGCTGATGAAGCAAGGAAACTTTTCTTTATTGCATTGTCTCAGGGGTCATTTGAGTATATTGGATATTATTTTCCCTTAGCATCCGTATGTCCATTTCATTTCTCTCTCTTTCTTTCATTCTCGTACTTTTCATTCTTTTCTAAATACCAAGCAAAAATTGGCTATGCCAAAAATGAACCCCAATTTATTGTTCCATGAGAAGTTTATTCACTGGAATTTCAGGGAAAAATTATATATTCTTTTGGAGAATATATACTTCTGACTAGTTGAGCTGTAAGCACTCACGACCTAAAGAGAGTGAATCTGGGTGACCAATGCATGGTAGTGACACAACCCAGAAGAACATGGCGTATTTGTGTTTGTGTGTGTGTGTGTGCATATTTGTGCCTTGAAATGGAGAACAGGTCTTAAAGTAGAGGAACCTGGATTCATATGCTAAATGACTTACACACACATGTCAAAATTAAGTCAACAGGTAGAACTTATAAGGGAATCTTATATAATTCACAGGATGGTTTTATAGCTAAATTGAAAATGTGCAAGGAAACACATGGAAGGAGGGATTCTCTGTGGACTGAAGGTTCAGCTATAGCAGGAAGGCCACTTTGTTCCTCAGCATCCCCGACACCATCTCTAATCACTCCCCCTCCTGCTTTTCCCTCTGCCCCACTGGCTTCCTTGTTTGCACTTGAACATGTGGAACAAGCATCTTCCTCAGGTCCTTAGCAGTGACAACTCCCTCTTCCAGGCACACACTTCTGACATCACTCTAGCTTCTTGTTTCTCTTTCTTTAGGAATCTGTTAAAACATCACCTAGTTTGCTGGACTTGCCTGAACATTCAGAACAAAATAACACCTCCTACCACTCTCTTTTATACCTGGTTTCGTTTTCTTCATAGCATCTGTCATATCGAACATATTCTATAGTATTTTATTTGAATATCCTCATTCAGTGTTTTTGGATTGCAAGAGGTTTATTTTTCAGCACTTTCTACTGGGTCAGCACTAAATATATATTTCTCAAATGAGTGAAGGAATATCACATTAAAACTCTAGAATATATGACCTCTTAGCAAATGTGATGAGAATGGGGCAAAAATTCCTAGTCAGAAATGAAATGAAGCATACCCTCAAAGGGGCTTCTGCAGTGACTCAGAGGTTTAGAAATCACCTGCAATGGAGTAGCCCTTCAAGAGACTCAGGTTCAATCCCTGGTTTGGGAGGAACCCCTGGAGGAGGGCATGGCAACCCACTCCAGAACTCTTTCCTGGGAAATTCTATGGTCAGTGGAGGCTGGCGTGCTATGGTCCTTGGGATTGAAGAGAGTTGGACATGACTGAAGACTTTAAACATATACACATATGCTCAAAGATAACTTATCTGTAAATAAAATATTAATATCAACTTCTTGAGATAGAAATTGAAATTGCAGTCTTTCATCTATGTGAATTATACCAGTATGAGTTAAAAATTGTCATTATTTTCCTTTTTCCTTGTAGTTACCTCCACCCCATGGAAACAAGTAACAATACACAAGTTTCAGGATTTCTTCTTCTGGGACTTTCAAAGGAACCCAAACTACAGCCCTTCATATTTGGGCTTTTCCTCTCCATGTACCTGGTCACTGTGTTTGGAAACCTGATCATCATCTTGGCTGTCAGCTCAGACCACCACCTCCACACCCCCATGTACTTCTTCCTCTCCAACCTGTCCTTTGTAGACATCTGTTTCACCTCTACCACCATCCCAAAGATGCTGTGGAACATCCAGACCCAGAGGAAAGTTATCACGTATGAAGGCTGCATCACCCAGATGTATTTTTACGTTCTCTTTGCAGGATTAGATGACATTCTCCTGAGTGTTATGTCCTATGACCGGTACGTGGCCATCTGCCATCCCCTGCATTACATGGTCATCATGAGTTCCCAGCTCTGTGGACTGCTGGTTCTAATATCTTGGTTAATAAGTGTCCTGTATTCCTTGCTACACAGTTTAATGGTGTTGCGATTGTCCTTCCACCCCAGTGTGCAAATTCCCCATTTTTTCTGTGAACTCAATCAGATGGTACAACTTGCCAGTTCTGACAACTTTCTTAATAACATAGTGATATATTTTGCAGCTGCCCTGATGGGTGTTGGTCCTTTTACTGGTATCCTTTACTCCTACTCTAAAATAGTTTCCTGCATATCTAAGATCTCATCAGCTCAAGGGAAATATAAAGCATTTTCCACCTGTGTGTCCCACCTCTTGGTTGTCTCCTTATTTTATTTTACAGCCTTAGGGGTGTACCTTAGCTCTACTGCCTCCCACAGCTCACACACCAGTACAATTGTCTCTGTGATGTACACTGTGGTCACTCCCATGCTGAACCCCTTCATCTACAGTCTGAGGAACAAAGAAATAAAGGGGGCTCTGAAGAGTTTATATTTGACGCCAAGTATAAAAGACCAATTATACTAGTGTCCTGGATTGCATAACTCAAAGCCTCTGAACCTGAAATTGTGATTCTTTGATCACTGTGAAATAAAATTTGCTCCTTGTAGATATTACCCGAGATTTCTAATTTTCTTCTCTTCTTTGGATTCAGCATCTTTATACAATTTAGGCACTTTCTTTATTAAGCTTTATTCTCAGTCTTATATACAGAGTTTTTATTTTTTCCTACACCACAGTTTACATACCTTCGGATAAAAAAATGTTTAGAAATTTCATTTCTTTGGTGGGGTATCATAGATTTATGAAAAAATTATTAAGCATATTGTCTTTTTATTAGAGAACAAAGAGATTATCCATAGGTGCTGCTTATTGCCAGTGTGTTACTTGTTTTTTGGTTTTTTAGTTCTTGGTTTTTTTCTTCTGTGTGTTTCTTAAGATTTGATGATTTTATTTAGTGGTATTCTTTGAGCAAGCTCCGGGAGATGTTGAAGGACAGGGAAGCCTGGTGTGCTGCAGCCCATGGGTTCGCAACAAGTCAAATACAACTAAGTGACTAAACAACAAAGTAATATGCTTGTGTTTCTTTCTCTCTAGTTTTTGTTTATCTAGTGTTGTTTCTATGATGTATGGTAAACAGTGGGGTTTTTTTTTATGATGACCTGCAACTTTATTTTACTTTTTAAAACAGGCTGTCATTTAAGTTCCTGCACTTTCAAGTAGCACTACATTTTCACTCCCTGACCTACATTTGTGTGTTTGTTGTTATATTTAAGACCTCCCTATTTATACCTTTGATTTTTAATTGTGGATATGCTTGACTTTAGAAAATCTTTTTGCTTATTAGATTTTCATTCTAGCTTAAGTGATTTGATCTTCAGCCTTTCTGCACATGTGCCTTTTCTAAGCGGGATTTTGTCTTTCATATAGTTTCTTGCCACTTGTTATGCCTTTTTTTCCTTCTTAGAGAAGATTCTGCATCATTCCTTCTACAGTAGGCTTTGAATTGATAAATTATCTTAGTCTTTGCTTGTCTGAAAAGTTCCTTGTCTCTCCTTCAATTCCAAATGACAATCTTGCTGGGTAGAATGCCCTATTTTTCAGGTTTTTCCCTCTCAGCAGTTTAAGTATATCCGACTTCTCCCATCTGATAAGTAATGTTTCTGGAAAAAAAATGTTAAAAAAAAAAAAAGAAAAGACATCAGCTGACAGATTTACAGGGTTCCTTTTTATATAACACTGCTTTACTTGTGCTGCCTTTAGAAAGCCATATCTTCAATATTGCAGTTTTAATTGCTGTATATTGGTGTGAGTCTTGTTGCTGTAATTTTGGGGCGGTGCTTTCTGCTTATTGCACTTGAATTTGCTTTTTTATTCAGGTTTGGGAAATTTTCAGCCATAAGTTTATCAAATATGTTTTGACTACCTTCCCTTTTTCTCTTTTCCTTCCTAGACACTCCAATTATGCCAGTGTTAGTGTTCTTAATGTAGTCAAACACCCTTCACACTATTCTCATTTTTCATTTGTTTTTATCTTTTCTGAGTCATTTCCATGATTCTATATTTCAGTTAACTTATGCATTCTTCTATATCACCTGGTATACTATTAATTATTTCTAGTTCCTGTTCATTTCGTTTATTGCAATGTTCAGTTCTAACTAGTTTTTATTTTATACTTCCCTGTTAAAATTATCACTGTGTTCATCAGTCCTTTTTTTCACAGAATTAAATATTTATGGTCTTTCACTTATTAACAAAATGCACAGGGTGAATACTGAAAGTAAAACTTCTTTTGGAAGAGTCCTTGAATCATTTTAGCTTGAGAAAATGGAGTTTTATATCATCTTTACTAATGCATTGAATTCCAAATCTGGTAAACTGTTTTCTTTTCTTTCATTCGCTGTTTTTTAGGCATGATCTTTTGCTATTTCAGTTGGGACAAATTTCTCTGTCTTTTCATTTTACTTACCTTTGTCTATCTATCTGAAATTATGTGCCACAGTTAACTCTTGCAGTCTTGAAGTGGTGTCTTTCTGTGGGAACAATCATATACCATTGATGTGTGCCCACTGGCTTTGTTGGAAGAGCTGGATCTGATGTTATCACAATTCATGCCTTTCTTTGGGGTGTACTAAGAGGTATGGAGGGTTTAGGGACTGATCCATGTAGGAGATATGGCTTTCTCTAGGTTAGTGGCCATTACTGGCCTAATGGGAGGGAAGCAGGTCCCAAGTTGCTAGAGCAGAAGCCCTGAGGGTTACATATGAGCTGACTTTGTTCCCCCTAAGTGTGTGCTCCCCTACTCCTGCACCAGCTCAGTCAACCCAGAGGGGAGCAGTGCTGGAGCAATAAGTGTTAGTGTGTGACACTGTAGATGGGTTGGGGCAAGGGCCCTGTTGGCCTGGGTAGAGCTTGAGATGCAGACTGCCTCTGATGTGCTGCCTGTGTAAGCACCATCAATGGTTGACAATCCCCTGCTCAGAAACATCTTTGGGTCTGGAGCTCTTTTGTCCCTAAAGTAGGTCTGCTGTACTTGCCATGGTATGGGGCTGCAAAACAAGGGACTCGAGACATGCATGGATTTCTGGCATGGATAGGGGTGTGGGCTGTGGCATCCAGCCATTATCAGTGATTGGTGTTGCTTCTGATGTGAAGCCCTTGTAAGCACCAGTAATAGGTACCGTGACCCTGCTTAGACACTGCTTCATGTCTGAGCCTCTGCTGTGATTCATAGCCAGGTTCCCAAGCTCCCATGCAGGCTGTGGCGCACACACACACATACACACACACAGTATGTATATATAGTGGACCTAGTGGTAAAGAACCCACCTGGCAATGCAGGAGCCATAAGAGCTGTGGGTTCCCTTGCTGGGTCAGGAAGATCCCTTGGAGAAGGAAACAGCAACACACTCCAGTATTCTTGTCTGGGAAATCCCACGAACAGAGAAGTCTGGAGGGCTACAGTCCATGAGGTTACAAAGATTTGGACAAGACTGAGCACATCCCCCCCCACACATAATATGCTATGATAGTTTATGGTGCATATCAACACATAAATATCTCTCTTATAATTACAAACATTTAGTAATGAGAGACTAAAAGATGGCTCTTGACTTCGGATATAACTGGGAATTTCTAATTGGCCTGGAGAAACTGTCATGGATCCAGGGAGTATAATAACCGTGGTTTTATACCAAAGGGGCAAAGTTACCCCCCTTTTTGAAGAGGAGAATAGTACTTTTTAGAGATTTCAGTAGTTCTGTCTCTGCCACAAATCAAAGCATTAATGATCAGAGGGCCTTAATCAAGACAAATCCTCAATGTTCCAGTTTAAAGAAAATTTTGTACACAGAGACGTGATGACATGCTGGGAATCTTAGGGCTTTGGAAGCAAGAGAATTAAAGGGGAAGGAGTGATTGAAAAATGAATTCACCTAACTTATAATGTAGTGTCTTAGGAACAGTGAATCAGACAGAAAAAAAAAAATCCATTCTGTCTAGAAGTGTCCCCAAGGGAAATCATGTACTGAGAGGTTGGAGTAACCGAAGGAAACATGCCTAATGAGCTGACACAGGAAGTTGTAAATATCTCCTCTGCTGCAGTCCCTTAGCCTGTGCCACTTTGATTGGCGAGGACCTGGTTCTTGCTTTTGAAGTTCTACATCTGTCCGGGAACCAAAGCTTGATTTTATCACTTCCTTTTTTCTTATTTGGGGACAAAATTCTGTCTGCATCAGTAATCACTTAGGGAGGAATTTTGACTTCTACAGGGAAGAAGTGATAAAATCTGCAGGCAGGTGAGTCTGAGAGCTCCACAGACACTGCAGGAGAGCATCAGAGAGGATGGAAGCCAAGTGCATGTACTTGAGGTCACCTGAGGGCCGATCTATCATAGCCCAGAGGCCAGAGGTCATTGTAGTTGTTTTCTGGTTTTCCTAATATTAGTGTACTTATTTATCAAAACTAAAGTGAACCTTGCACTTGAAAATGCAAGTGTCAAGGTTGACAATTAAATGGTAATATTGGAAGTTCAGATGGTATGGTAGTTGTGGTTTCATCAATAAATTGTGTCCAATTCTTGCGACCCCATGGACTGTAGCCTGCCTGGCTCCTCTGTCAATGGGATTTCTCAGGCAAGAATACTGGAGTGGGTAGCCAGTTCCTTCTCCAAGGGAGCTTCCCACCCCAGGGATCAAACCTTTGTCTCCTGCATTGACAAACGGATTCTTTGCTTTCTGAGCCACCAGGCAAATCCCTTTAGTAGGAATAGAAGGCATAAAATGCTTCCAGTAAAACTAGAAAGTAAGTATAAGAATCTTATTTATGAACAGGAGGAAACAAATAAGGAAAAGTCCTTAAGGAAAAGAAACCTTCTACTGTTTCATATGCTTCATATAAAACATGTCCAACTTCTGCTGTATTTTGTCTATTTCTGATTTTAAATTGGCAGTTTATGTTCCAATTTTTTTATTTTCCTCAGGATATTTACACTGTAAGATATTTCAAATCATATCCATACCACTGTTTATGTCCATGGCAGAAATATATTTTTCTCTATTATTTTTTCTGGGTATCAAGGAGATGTCACTGGAGTTGGAATATTGATGAAGCAGGGGAACTTTTCTTTATTTCATTGTCTTGGGGGTCATTTGAGTTTATTGGATATTTTTTCCCTTAATGTCCAAATGTCCATTTCATTTCTCTCTCTTTCTTTCACTCTCATACTTTTCATTCTCTTCTAAATGCTGAGCAGAAATTGGCCATACTAAAAGTGAACTCCAAGTTTATTGTTTCTTGGGAAGTTTATAAAATGGAATTTCTGGGTAAAAGTTATATATTCTTTCAGAGAATAATAATTTGATCTGACCAGCCAATCTGTAACCACTTATAGCCTAAGGAGGGTGGATATGGGTAGCCAGTGATGGTAGTAACACAAACCAGAAAGACATGATTGTGAATGTGTGTGTGTGTGAGTGTGTCTGTGCCCTGACTTGTGAAGGGAAAATGGCTTTTAAAGCGGAGGCACCTTAACTCATATATTAAGATGACTTAAAATACAGAAGTCAGAATTCACTCAACTGATGGGACTAAGTAAGGTATCTGATATAATTCATAGGATGGTTTTACAACTAAATTCATAATGTGCAGGGAACCACGTGGAAGAGGGATTCTCTATGTGCTGAAGTGTCAACTGTAGCAGGAAGGCCACCTTGATCCTCAGCATCCCCGACACCATCTCTAATCACTCCCCCTCTTGATTATTCCTCTGCCCCACTGGCTTCCTTGTTTTCATTTGAACATGTGGAACAAGCATCTTCATCAGGTCGTTTGAAGCTCCCTCTAGCAGGCTCACAGTTCTCCTGACATCACTCTAGCTCTTTATCTCTCTTTCTGGAGGAAAGTGTTCAAACATCATCTCATTCCCTGGTCTTCCCTGAACACTCTGGACAAAGTAAAACCTCCTACCATTCTCTCTCTTATACTTGGCTTTGTTTCCTTCATAGCATCTGTCACATTCTGACATATTCTGTCATATTTTATTTGAATATCCTCATTCACCCTCCTTGGATCATGAGAGTTTTCTTCTTTTTCTTTTTTCATTTAAACACTCTCTGCTTATTGGCTCCATGTACTTGGAACATAGTTAGCACTAAATTAAGCTCTAGATGTATGATCTCTTTGAAAATTTGATAAGAATCAGACAAACATTCCTAGTCAGGGATGAAATGGCGTATACCCACAAAGGGGCTTCCACGGTGACTCTGTGCTAAAGAATCCTCCCCCATTGCAGGAACTGTGTAGGAGATGCCTACTCAATCCCTGGGTTCTGAAGAACCCTTGGTGGAGGACATGGCAACCCACTCCAGAATTCAACCCACTCTGGGGAAATCCCATGGACAGAGGAGCCTGGCGAGCTACAATTCATGGGGTTGCACAGAGTTGGACATGACTGATGTGACTGAACACACACACATACACCCTCAAAGAGAACTTACCTATAAATAAAGTATTAACATCAATTTCTTGAAAGCCAAATAGAAATTGCAGTGCTTCAGCTATGTGAAGTTCGCCAGTTTGTGTGAAAATTAGTCATGTTATTTTTCTTCTTCCTGGTAGTCACCTGCACCCCATGGAACCAAGTAACAACACACAAATTTCAGGATTTATTCATCCGGGACTTTCAGATGAACCAGAACTACAGCCCCTCATATTTGGACTTTTCCTTACCATGTACCTGATCACTGTATTTGGAAACCTACTTATCACCTTGGCTGTCAGCTCAGACTCCCACCTCCACACCCGCATGTACTTCTTCCTCTCCAACCTGTCCATTGTAGACATCTGCTTCACCTCCACCACCATCCCAAAGATGCTGTGCAACATCCAGATGCAGAGCAAAGATATTATCTATGAAGGCTGTATTACCCAGATGTATTTTTATATTCTCTTTGCAGAATTACATAACATTATCCTGACAGTGATGGCCTATGATTGGTATGTGGCCATCCACCTCCCTTTGCACTACACAGTCATCATAACCCCCCGGCTCTGTGGACTGCTGGTTCTGATATCCTGGGTGCTGATTGCTTTGTATTCCTTCCTACACAGCTTAACGGTGCTTCAATTGTCCTTCTGTCCAGAAATGCAAACTCCCCACTTTTTCTGTGAACTCCTTGAGTTGGTACAACTTGCCTGTTCTGACAACTTTCTTAATAACATAGTGATGTATTTTGCAGCTGTCCTGATGGGTGGTAGTCCTTTTGCTGGTATCCTTTACTCTTATTTTAAAACAGTTTCCGGCTTATGTAAAATCATATCAGCTCAGGGAAAGTATAAATCATTTTCTACGTGTGTGTCCCACCTCTTGGTTGTCTCCATAGAATCACCTATGTTTTCTTGTGGCTTATTGAATAACTTCATGACATTAACTTGAATTCTTTACTTGTTTGATAACAATCTTCCATGACATTAACATTAGTTTCTGGAAAACTATCATTTTGTATTTTCAAATTTTTTTAGAGTATCATTGACTTACAGTGTTGTTAGAGCCTCCTGTACAGCAAAATGTATCAGTTACATAAGTATGTATATATATATATATATATATATACACATATATAAATATATATATATATATATACACATGTATATATATATACGCAATATGTCATGTGAAAGATCTTTTGGCCAAAACAGACTACCCCCCAGGTTGACTAATACATTTAAAATGGATTGATTTAATATATGAAAAGATTAGTGTCTGCTGACTCAGTAATACAAGCATCATTGTTGACAAATAAGTGATGTGAATGGAATTCCAGTCGGAATGAAGAAGGAATGAGAAGGAACAAAGTGGCTCTGGTGTTTTGCAGTTCATGGGAGTAGGAAAGCAGAGTATTAGGTTTGGAGGTGTGAGCATTGAAGGGAAGGTATTTAAAAATTTCTTCAGGCTCAGTGTTTCAACTTGTCCTGTATTTATGAGAAGAATCCAGACCCATGGAGGCAGATACCATGTTGCAACTGTGGTATTTAGGACACATAGTTTACAGTATTGCCTACCACCTTGATATTCCCATGAAAAAGAACATTGTATGTAATATGCATGAAGAGATATGACAAGGAGTGTTACTTGGTAATTATTTCATTACAGGATGGCTAAGCCTTCCCTGGTGGCACAATGGTAAAGAATCCGCTTGCCAATGCAGGAGACGTGGGTTCGATCCCTGGTTCAGGAAGATCCCTTGGAGAATGGAATGGCAACACACTTCAGTGTTCTTGCCTGGAGAATCCCATGGACAGAGGAGCCTGGTGGGCTACAGTCCATGGAGTTGCAAAAGAGCTGGACATGACTTAGCAACAGAAAAACACCACCAAAACACATGTTTGGTTTGTTAGCCATTCACTTTCTATATGCAAACTGTCTTTGCGAGAATTTTGCTTTGTGTCTTGGAATCTTTTTTTTTTTTTAATTGCATTCTTTCAAAAATTAGGACTTTTTCCATCAAGTTTGTAGTTTGCCATTTAATTCTTCTATGTAGGTATAGCTCCATTAATGGGGTTGTGTGAGAGTTTATAAATTGTGTTTAGTCAAAGCTATCAGTTGGTCACATTGTGTTCCCCTTATTATTTTTAAACAAGGAATGTTCTTCTGCATCTTTAGTAGTAAGGAATAGATATTATGCATATTGCTATCTTATTTCATATCCAACATTCCTAATTTGCATTATTTTATGTTTGTGATTAAACCCAGTTTTTGAAAAACAACTGTCTTTTCTCAAGTTGTGGAACAAATTTATTTGCATTTAACTAAAGGTATCTTATGGGGCTTCCCTGGTAGCTCAGCTAATAAAGAATCTGCCTGCAATACTGGAGACCTGGGTTTGATCACTGGTTTGGGAAGATCCCCTGGTGATGGGAAAGGCTATCCAATCCAGTATTTTGGCCTAGAGAATTCCATGGACTGTATAGTCCGTGGGATCACAAAGAGTCAGACATGACTGAGTGACTTTCACTCAATCACATTCTGCCTACCACTGAGCCTTCTTAATATATATTTTATTTCAGGTTACTCAAGAGCCATTATATTTCAGCGATCTGATACATAATATATCATGACCTGTAAAGTGAATGAAAAAAGAAACACGTATCTTTCAAAGTTACATAAAGATCCTTGGTGGAGGAGACTGAAACTGTGTATACTTGACTCTAATGCAGGACTACTGTCTTGGTACTCAAACTGTGATCCACAGACCAAGACCTACATCTTCAAAAATGCCTAAGAGCTTGTTTGAGAGGCAGTTCCTGGGTCTGCTAGAGACCCAGTGAACCATAATTTGCATTTGAACCACAAACCTTGATGATTTGTATGCACAGTGAGCTTATTGGAGCTCTGGTCTAGAATAGGTTTTCTTACTGTTGGCATTTGGGGCAGGAACATTACTTCTATTGGGTTCTGTCTTGTGGGATATAAGAGATTAGTAGTATCTTTTTAGACATTAACAAATATCCCCAGTGGCAAAATCACCTTGGCTGAGAATCACTGCTCAGAGTTTGAGAACTGGAGACATCGTGACACATTTCAGTCACGATTCCATCCCTTATTTTGTTTACACTTGTAAGCAGAACATTGAGTCCCTCTGAATCCCATTTCTACACTAGAGAATGCAGTTGATAAAAGTATTGCTTCATAGAATATATTGTCGTAGAAATTAAAACTGACGGTCAGCTGAGCTAGCAGTGCATAACAATATCTATATATGTCTTTCATAGTTACAAATGTTTTATACTGAGGACTCTTAAATGACAGCTCTTAACTTCTGACATGAGTTCAGTTCAGTTCAGTTCAGTCGCTCAGTCGTGTCCGACTCTTAGCGACCCCATGAACCACAGCACGCCAGGCCTCCCTGTCCATCACCAACTCCCGGAGTTCACTCAAACTCATGTCCATTGAGTCGGTGATGCCATCCAGCCACCTCATTTTCTGTCTTCCCCATCTCCTCCTACCCCCAATCGCTCCCAGCATAAGAGTCTTTTCCAGTGAGTCAATTCGTCGCATGAGGTGGCCAAAGTATTGGAGTTTCAACTTTAGCATCAGTCCTTCCAATGAACACCCAGGATTGATCTCCTCTAGAATGGACTGGTTGGATCTCCTTGCAGTCCAAGGGACTCTCAAGAGTCTTCTCCAGCACCACAGTTCAAAAGCATCAATTCTTTGGTGGTCAGCTTTCTTCACAGTCCAACTCTCACATCCATACATGACCATGGGAAAAACCATAGCCTTGACTAGACGGACCTTGGTTGGCAAAGTAATGTCCCTGCTTTTTAATATGCTATCTAGGCTGGTCATAACTTTCCTTCCAAGAAGCAAGCGTCTTTTAATTTCATGGCTGCAATCAGTAGGGAATCCTTATTGGCTTTGCAAAAACTTTCATGAAACCAAGGATTATCATATCCAAGTTTTATATTAAAGGAGAAAAATTATCCCCTTTTGAAGAAGGGAATAATCATTTTCAGAGGTTTCAGGGGTTGTGTTCCCAACAAAAACCAACGCTTTGAAGGCCTTGGGACCTAGTTGAGGCAAATTGTCCATACTATATTATTGAGATAACTTGAACTCAGGGATGTGATGAGGTGTGGGGAGGCTTAGAGCTTTGGAAGTAGGAGAGGTAAAGTCAAAGGAGCTATGAATTCACCTAACTTATAATGCAGTCTCCTAGGAACAGAGAATCAGCAGGAAAAAGAAAAACACACAACAAAACTCATTCTATCCAGACCAGTGTCTCTAAGGGAAATCATGTACTTAGAAGCTAAATTAACAAGAGGAAAACATGCCTAATGAACTGACACAGGAAGCTGTAAACATTTCTTCTGCTACAGTCCCTCAGCCTGTGCCTCTTTGATCATATAGGATGTGGTTATTTACTTTTGCAGTTCTACATCTGGCTGGGAGACTAATGCTTGATTTTTATCCTTTCCTGTTTTCTTGTTTGAGGACAAAACTTTGATCTGCCTCGTCAATTAATTAGGGAGAAATTTTGACCTTCACAGAGAAATCATCCACCCAGAGTTCCCAAGCAGGTGAGAATGAGAGCCCCACAGACACTGAAGGGGAGGATCAGAGAGGATGGTCACCTGAGAACCAATCGAGCGTAGCCCAGATGCAGAGATCTCTGTGGTTGTTTGCTGCTTTCATAATAATGCATTTATTTATGATGTATAAAAAGTGACCATTGCACTTGGAAACAAGGATGCCAGTTTTGACAATTAAATCTGCTGGAAGCCCAATAGAAGAGGAAATGGGAGACACAGGATATTACCTTGGTGGGACACATAGTGAAGTGACAGCATTTCTTTTTATTGTAAGATGGGGCACATTAGACTCTGTTTCTACATGCAGGAGAAAGATTTGTACCCAGGACTGTTTGCAAAGACACCCTTGCAATAGTTGTGTAGTAAACACACACATTGCAGTACCTTCTCTCACTCTAGGTATTCACGTAAGGACAAAAAAAAAAAGCTTAGTTACATAGGTGAAAAGATGTATGATAGTGAGGTTAACTTTATAATTATTATATTACCTGTGAGGTTGAATATAGTTGATGATTTGTTAGCCATTCAGTGCTTTTCTATTTAAAAATGTCTCTACAATTCTTCTGTTTTATACAGTGGTTTCAGTGCTGTCACTGATTTTTTATTTATTTATTTAAAATTTATTTTTTATTGGAGGCAAATTATTTTACAATATTATATTGGTTGGTTTTGCCATACATTGACATGAATTCGCCTTTGAAAGAAGAAATGGTTTTTCTTTTCCTTTTTTAAAAATTGAATGTCAAGTCGTTCTTTGTGTGTATATATATATATATATATATATATATATATATATATACACAGATATACATTTGTGGGGATTGTATGTCTCTGTTTGGTCGCCAAGTCATGTCCAACTCTTTGCTACCCCATGAAATATAGCCTGCCAGTCTCCTCTGTCCATGGAATTTCCCAGGTAAGAATACTGGAGTGGGTTGCCATGCCCTCCTCCAGGGGATCTTTCTGATCCAGGGATCTAACCCAGGTCTTCTGCATTGGCAGGTTCGTATTTTACCACTAAGCCACCAGGGAAACCTGGGGATTGTATAATAATTCATTTTTTGGGTCAAATTTTTGGTCAATTTTTGTGTCAAATCTGTCAGTCAGTTTATGCTATAAAATATTATGAACTATATATAGTCACCACACTGTACAGTACACCCCATTTGTTGCTTTTTCATCGTTACTTTTCTTACTGAATGGATTCAGTTATCACTTTAATATTCTTGATGTTTCAATCCTTGTTGTAAACCAAAAAGGAAAGTGAGAGTTCTGCAGCATCCTTAGTGATATTAATAATAAATAACACTTAATACATATTTACTTCTAGTTTCACAGCTGTTATTTCTTATTGTTCCTTTTAGCCTTCTATTTAAATCAATTTGCAAAAGTTGCATCAGCTCTGGTCATAATTTGGAAGACATTCTTCTTTACCATATTAAACATTGCTTTCGTATTCTGTAAGTGTATTTGAGTCCATCTATCTCCATATGAAGGAGAAGGGAATGGCAACCCACTCCAGTGTTCTTGCCTGGAGAATCTCAGGGATGGGGGAGCCTGGTGGGCTGCGTCTATGGGGTCTCACAGAGTCGGACACGACTGAAGTGACTTAGCAGCATCTCAATATGAGATGAAATTACAACTTTGGTACTGCTCCGTCTCTTCATTGTAGATGTCCTGTTTTATTCTTTCATTTCCCCGTTTTGGCAATTTCAACTTGAATTAGTAACCAATGCTGGTATCATTAAAGTCTTACTCTTTTACGTGTTTTTATTAGTAGTAGATTTTCACTCAATTTTTTTTTACCTACAGTTGTTCAGGAAGCAATGTATTTTACCTTATTTTGCTTCATAAGGTTAAGTATATTTATTATTCCATAAGTTTTTATTTATGGTATTAGTATTTTTTATTCCTTAAGTTGTTCAGTTCAGTTCAGTCGCTCAGTCGTGTCCGACTCTTTGCGACCCCATGAATCATAGCACGCCAGGTCTCCCTGTCCATCACCAACTCCCGGAGTTCACTCAAACTCACCTCCATCAAGTTGGTGATGCCATCCAGCCATCCCATTCTCTGTCATTCCCTTCTTCTCATGCCCCGAGTCCCTCCCAGCATCAGAGTCTTTTCCAGTTTCCTTTAAAAATACCCTTCTGAAATATGCATTTATATATATTCACATACTTTTACACAAAGGTATAAATATAATCCTAAATACATAATTAAATTTTCTTTATGTTTTACTGATAAATGGCCATTATGTTTAATGTTTTTCTACAATTTATCCACTTTTGTTTATTTCTCAACAACAACTCAGGGACTTGCTTCTAAACAACTAGTAATAATCCTGGCTCATTATTTCAATGTCCATATATAATATTCCATGGTGTGGCTGTGTGACTCATACATTCGATTGTCTATATCATTATTTAGCAATAAGGACTATCATGTTGCTGCTATAAAAGTATTTTGAGATTGTTAATTTAACATTGCACTTCTAAACCAAGGGTAACTGTCCCTCAGGGGACATTGAGCAATATCAGTAGACATTTTGTGCTGTCACACTGATGAAGGGCAGGTGGTGGGCAAGGATGCTTCTAAACATCCTACAATGTACAGGACAGACCCCACCACAGAGAAGGACCTGGCAGAGAATATCCAGTAGTGCAGAGATGGAGAAATCCTGAGTTAGAGAATATTTGTGTTTCTATTATCAATAGCTGTCTTAGGTGGTTTCCACAATGTTCTCCTCTTCATATCTCTGCCAGCTCAAGTTTCAACCTCAATCAATATTAAGTTTTTTCCTAGGCTGAAGGTTGTGAATTAGATATCTTCCTGTTTATTAAACTAGTACTCACTTTGAGCAAAGATTAGTATATTCAATCAGCAAATTATTTCCTATTATTACCATATGTCTATATATACTTTATGCTTTCATCTCAACAGTTAATTGCATTTACAATGATTTTTACAAAATATTGGGTTTTTTTTGTTTTTTTTTTATTTTTAAAAAAATTTATTTATTTTAATTGGAGGCTAATTACTTTTTATTATTGTATTGGTTTTGCCATTCTGAGAATGATTTCGGGTTGGGTATTTTTGACCATCAGTTCAGTTCAGTTCAGTTGCTCAATCGTGTCTGACTCTGCGACCCCATGAACCACAGCATGCTAGGCCTCCCTGTCCATCACCAACTCCCTGAGTCTACCCAAACCCATGTCCATCGAGTCGGTGATGTCATCCAACCATCTCATCCTCTGTCATCCCCTTCTCCTCCTGCCCTCAATCTTTCCCAGCATCACGGTATTTTCAAATGAGTCAGCTCTTCTCATCAGGTGGCCAAAATATTGGAGTTTCAGCTTCAACATCAGTCCTTCCAATGAATACCCAGGACTGGTCTCTTTTAGGATGGACTGGTTGGATCTCCTTGCACTCCGAGGGACTCTCAAGAGTCTTCTCCAACACCACAGTTCAAAAACATCAATTCTTCAGTGATCAGCTTTCTTCACAGTCCAGCTCTCACATCCATACATGACCACTGGAAAAACCATAGCTTTGAATAGAGGGACCTTTGTTGACAAAGTAATATCTCTGCTTTTTAATATGTTGTCTAGACTGGTCATTACTTTCCTTCCAAGGAGTAAGTGTCTTTTAATTTCATGGCTGCAATCAGCATCCGCAGTAATGTGGAGCCCAGAAAAATAAAGTCAGCCACTGTTTCCACTGTTTGCCCATCTATTTGCCATGAAGTGATGGGACTGGATGCCATGATCTTAGTTTTCTGAATGTTGAGCTTTAAGCCAATTTTTTCACTCTCCTCTTTCACTTTCATCAATATGCTCTTTAGTTCTTCAATTTCTGCCATAAGGGTGGTGTCATCTGCATATCTGAGGTTATTGATATTCCTCCTGGTAATCTTGATTCCAGCTTGCGCTTCTTCCAGCCCAGGGTTTCTCATGATGTACTCTGCATATAAGTTAAATAAGCAGGGTGACAATATACAGCCTTGATGTACTCCTTTTCCAGTCTGTTGTTCCCTGTCCAGTTCTAACTGTTGTTTCCTAACCTGCATATAGGTTTCTCAAGACGCAGGTCAGCTGGTCTGGTATTCCCATCTCTTTCAGAATTTTCCACAGTTTATTGTGATCCACACAGTCAAAGGCTTTGGCATAGTCAATAAAGCAGAAATAGATGTTTTTCTGGAACTCTCTTGCTTTTTCCATGATCCAGCGGATGTTGGCAATTTGATCTCCAGTTCCTCTGCCTTTTCTAAAACCAGTTTGAACATCTGGAAGTTCATGGTTCACGTATTGCTGAAGCCTGGCTTGGAGAATTTTGAGCATGACTTTACTAGTGTGTGAGATGAGTGCAATTGTGTAGTAGTTTGAGCATTCTTTGGCATTGCCTTTCTTTGGGATTGGAATGAAAACTGACCTTTTCCAGTCCCGTGGCCACTGCTGAGTTTTCCAAATTTGCTGGCATATTGAATGCAGCACTTTCACAGTGTCATCTTTCAGGATTTGAAATAGCTCCACTGGAATTTCATCACCTCTGCTAGCTTTGTTTGTAGTGATGCTTCCTAAGGCCCACTTGACTTCACATTTCAGGATGTCTGGCTCTAGGTGAGTGATCACACCATTGTGATTATCTGGGTCATGAAGATCTTTTTTGTACAGTTCTTTTGTGTATTCTTGCCACCTCTTCTTAATATCTTCTGCTTCTGTCAGGTCCCTACCATTTCTGTCCTTTATTGAGCCCATCTTTGTGTGAAATGTTCCCTTGGTATCTCTAATTTTCTTAAAGAGATCTCTAGTCTTTCCCATTCTATTGTTTTCCTGTATTTCTTTGCATTGATCCCTGAGGAAGGCTTTCTTATCTCTCCTTGCTCTTCTTTGGAACTCTGCATTCAAATGGGACTATCTTTCCTTTTCTCCTTTGCTTTTTGCTTCCCTTCTTTTCACAGCTATTTGTAAAGCCTCCTCAGACAGCCATTTTTGACCATAAAATGTTTTAAATTTTTGTATAGTTAAATTTATTTTTCTTCTTACTTCTGATTTTCTCCCCTTGATAATAGTAGTTTTCTCATCTGTAGATTTTATGTATGGTTTTATATGATCATCTGAAATGGACTGTTCATTTTTACACTGGGGACTTTTGTTTCTTTTAAAAAGATGCATTAAATAGGAAACCACTTCATTTACTTCCAGATAGATGGCCATTTATTCTGACTTTTATTCAACAATCCAGCCTTTTCCAATCAAATTGAAGTACAACCTTCCCATACGCTAGTGTTCATATCTAAGGGGATCTATTCAAAATCATTCAACAAATTATTAACAATACATCTGCTATTTGCTAGAAATTCCTGGGTAGATTATAGATTAGATTCTCTTGAGTCAAGGTCTTTTCTAAATTAATTATTAATTCATTTTTAATGATTGTTGTGATCTGTTACTGCTAAAAACTGAATAGAACATCAAAAATTGATTGAAACATGTTTTTGATGTTCCATTCAGTTTTGCTTAATACACTTATATAAAATCACTCTTTTAACTGGTTTAACACTTTTGCCATTCTTTCTATTTCATAATTTATAATTTTCTTAACTGTGTTTTAAAAATAAATGCACATGTATTCATGTACATATGGGAAAATAAGAAATAAGGGAGCTGAAATCACTGATGTTTAGGATCTTGCATTATAGTGACAACTTCACAGTATACTGAAATAAAACAGTTTCCTTAGGCTTAAATCATGTGAAGAAATTTATCCAAAATAAGAGAATGAATTTTCATGACCTCACGGACTCACAGGGTATGGTCTGGAAAGGTCTTTGCATGCTGTCCAAAGATCATAACTAGAATTAGGATGTTCCCATTTCATTTAGGAAAATAAATAAAAACATTAAGCCCAAGAATAACAAATAAAATATATCTCATCAGAAAACAGAGATAAGGGCACTTCCCTGACTGTATGGTGATTAGGACCCTGCCTTCCAGTGCAGGGCATGTGGGTTCAACCCTTCGTTGGGAAGCTAAGATCCCACATGTCTCACAGCTAAAGACCTAGAACATAAAACAGCCGTAATATTGTAACACTTTCAATAAAGACTTTTAAAAATGGTCCACATCAAAAAAAAGAAAACAGAGACAGGGCAAATTGGTATTGTTTTTCACACCCATCAGATACCACTGCTTCTGTCTTTGGAAAAGACTTATTTTCCTTTCTGATCTTTCCTGGGTATCAAGGGATATAGCTGAAGTTGAAATGTTGTCAAACCAAGAACGCTTTTCTTCATCACATTGTCTCAGGGGCTGTTTGAGCTTATTAGATCTTTCTCCTTCATTTTATCTCTCTCTCTCTCTCTCCCATGCTTTTTATATTTATTTAAATATAAGGCAGGAAGTTGCTGTAGCTAAAAGGAAGTTCAACGTATTATTCGCTCAGAAGCTTGTGAACTGGAATTTCTGGGTACCATTTAAACATCCTTTAGGAGAAAGTTAATCTGATCTGGCCAGTTTGAGGTGTCACTACCCATGGCTTAAGGAAGGTGGTGCTGGGTGAGAAATTCATGACAGTAACACAGACCAGGCTTCCCTGGTGGCTCAGAGGTTAAAGCGTCTGCCTCCAATGAGACCCGGGTTCGATCCCTGGGTCGGGAAGATCCCCTGGAGAAGGAAACGGTAACCCACTCCAGTATTCTTGCCTGGAGAATCCCATGGACGGAGAAGCCTGGTAGGCTACAGTCCACGGGGTCGCATAGAGTCGGACACGACTGAGCGACAGAACGGAACGGAACGGAACACAGACCAGGAGGCTATGGTGTGTGTGTATACTTTTGCTTTGTGGAGTGAGAGAAGTTGTTAAAGCAAAGGCACCTGCACTCACATATTAAGGTGATGTAATAAGGTGACAGAGACAAAAACTCCATCAAAGATGATACTAAGAAGATGATCTGATATAATTTACAGTATCCCTTTGCAACAGAATCCATAAAGTTCTGCAAAAAACATGGAAGAAGGGATTCTCTATGGACTGAAGGTTCAGTTGTAGCAAGAAAGCCACCTTGTTCCTCAGCATCCCTGATACCATCTCTAACCACTCCCCCTCCTGCTTATTCCTCCATCCCACTGGCTTCCTTGTTTGCATTTGAACATGTGACCAGCTCTTTCTTAGTTACTCTGCAGTGGCCATTCCCTCTGCCAGGCACACACTTCTCCTGGTATCACGCTAGGACTTCTGTCTTTTTCTTCATGTCTCTTCACAGAACCCATTGTTTGAAAGCCTTGCCTGAATACTTGGTACAAAGTAATGTTCCTACTACACTATCCTTTATACATGTTTTTGTTTTCTTCACAACACCTGTCACCTTCTAACATATTCTATATTTATTTGAGTATCATCTTTCACCACCCTTGGATTGTAAGTGTCTCTATTTATCCCCTGTATGTATTTGGAACATGCTGATTGTCAGCATAATGTTTCTCAAATGCATAAAAGACTTTCTCATTAAAACTATAAATGCATGAATTCCTTGGAAATATGCTGAGAATGAGACAAAACTATCTAATTAGAGGCAAAATGGAGTATACCTTCAAGGAGAATTTATCTATATACAACTTATTAACATCAATTTCTTACCAGGAAATAGAAATTACAGAAGTTGAGCTATGTGAGTTACACCTGTTTGAAAATTATTCATGCTATTTTCTTTTTTCCCAGTAGTCACTTCCATCACATGGAATCACGGAACAAGACGCAAATTTCAGAATTTCTCCTTCTGGGACTTTCAGAGGAGCCAGGATTGCAGCCTTTTATATTTGGGCTTTTCCTCTTCATGTACCTGATCACTATGATTGGAAACCTGCTCATCATCCTGGCTGTCCACTCAGAGCCCCACCTCCACACCCCCATGTACTTCTTCCTCTCCAACCTGTCCTTTGTAGACATCTGCTTCACCTCCACCACCATCCCAAAGATGCTGTGGAACATCCAGACACAGAGCAAAGTCATCACCTATGAAGGCTGCATCGTCCAGGTGTATTTTTACTTACTCTTTGCAGCATTGGATGACTTCCTCCTGACCGTGATGGCCTATGACCGGTATGTGGCCATCTGCTGCCCCCTGCTCTACACGGTCATCATGAGCCCCCAGCTCTGTGCACTGCTGGTGCTGGTGTCTTGGGTTGTTAGTGCCCTCTTTCCCCTGCTACACAGCTTGATGGTGTTGCAATTGTCCTTTTGCTCAGACTTGGAAATCCACCACTTTTTCTGTGAAATCACATGGCTGATCAGACTGGCCTGTTCTGACCCCTTTCTCAATAACATGGTGGTGTATTTTGGATCTGGAATTCTTGGGGGTGTTCCCCTGGCTGGTATCCTCTACTCTTACTCTAAGATAGTGTCCTCTATCTGCGGAATCTCATCTGCTCAGGGGCAGTATAAAGCATTCTCCACCTGTGCATCTCACCTTTCGGTTGTCTCCTTATTTTATTGTTCAGCCTTAGGAGTGTATCTTAGCTTCACTGCCGCCTACCGCTCACGCGCGAGTGCTATAGTATCGGTGATGTACACTGTGGTCACACCCATGCTGAACCCCTTCATCTATAGTCTGAGAAACAAAGACATAAAAAGGGCTCTGAAAAGACTCTTTGGGATGGAAATGTTTGTAAAATGGCCATTTGCTCTTGGGTTGAAGAACTGCCCAATATAGCAGGGTCAAAGTCTCACAGGGGGATACGTGATTCTTTGATTAGACTGTGATAATAGCAATTGCTTCTTCAGTTTATAGCCTGGTATTTCCATTTCTTTGATTTCATCTTCTATACAGTTTAAAAGCATCCTTTCTTAATTTTTCTGTTCCCTATCATCTAAGATTTTTCTCTTGTCTTTTTTTCTACTCTCTCAAATTGATTCAAAACCATGTGTGAAACATATAAATTCCCATGTATCTCATGCTGCTTCACGTATTTCTTAAGAATAAATTCTTCTGAAATGATATACTTTATACTGAGTATTTTTTCTTTCTTTTTGCTAAAAAAATAATCATGAATTGTGTTAATTCTGTGGAAAAAAACTAAGTTGGAAACCAAACCAATTACATAATTTCATAGGAGAGTAAAATATGAAGCTACAGTTTATCATGCTTTAGTTCTTCATACCTTGAAGCATCACTACAATAATTGCTTTATCTGAAAATATAAATGTTAACAGATAGTGTATTTCATAAATGGTCATCTGATTTTACTCCCTCACAGGGTACACTTTTCTATTTAGCCTAGTGTCAATATTCTCTATAGGAGTTACTGGTAAAGCTGATCATCAAATGCATGTCTCTAATTGACATCTATGTGAAACAGAAATTTCAATAAAGACTTTGACATAATAAGACCTAGAGTCATAGAGACCTTAAGTATGAAGCAGCAAAAATTTGTGTCAGATTATATCTTTGTAAATGATTTTTTTCATGGTGTCCATTTACTTTTTGATGTATGTGATATGGTATGTGTGTAAATGGGTTTATTGTTGCGGTGAAGGAGTTTTTGGCATGATTATATCTTTCTGCTTGAAAACTTCCATTGTTGCCTACAAATAAATGGCTCCTTTCCTTGCTCTAGATGAAATATTTCCCCCATTCAATTTCTGTTATAATCAATGAAAGAGTGAATGAATAATATAAATATCATATTTATATGATATGCACAATATATATAATATTATATATATCCAAATTATGGCTCATTAGACCTTAAATCCCCTTCTAGTCCTGTGATAAATGGGCTTCCCTGATAGCTCATTTGGTAAAGAATCCCCCGACAAGGCAGGAGACCCCAGTTTGATTCCTGGGTCAGGAAGATTCACTGTAGAAGGGACAGGCTACCCACTCCAGTGTTATTGGGCTTCCTTTATGGCTCAGTTGGTAAAGAATCCACCTGCAATGCAGGAGACCTGGGTTGGGAAGATCCCCTGGAAAAGGGAAAGGCTACCACTCCAGCATTCTGGTCCGGAGAATTCCATGGACTGTGCAGTCCATGGCATCACAAAGAGTCAGACTGAGCGACTTTCACATTTTCACTTTCCTGTGATAAAGGTACACGTTTCTCATAAATAGGCATATCCTTTTAACTTTTCTTGCTTACCTACAAGGAAAACTAAATGGAATCCCTTTTAAAAAAATTGTATGACATAAACTTGAATAATAGAGAAGTCATGAATGCTATTCAGATATCATAACAATTGCCTAGAAATAAAGCAACACATTATTACAATTCCCTGAGTTCCATTCACTTGGATTAGTGTATATCAATTAGCTGTTGCTACATAACAAGTCAACCCAAAAGCAAATGATTTAGTACAATGAATTTTTTATGTAATAAGTTTCTATGATGGGGGGTTGATCTGAGTTACGATTGTTTCCTCATGGATCTACTGTCAGCTGTCAGACTATATTTTGTGTTTTAAAGGCTCCTCCACGATGATGCGTTCAGCTGCAGTGGTCTTCTGTCTTAAACCACCTTATGTCAATTTCTTCCTTTTATGTAAGTAGGTTGGTCTTTAGTTTATTGAGGATGGTGACTGCATGAGAGTTGGACCATAAATAAGGCTGAGCATCAAAGAATTGATGCTTTCCAACTGTGGTGTTGGAGAAAACTCTTGAGAATCCCTTAGTCTGCAGGGAAATCAAACCCTTCAATCCTACAGGAAATCAACCCTGAATATTCATTGGAAGAACTGGTGCTGAAGCTGAAGTGCCAATATGTTGACCACCTCATGCAAAGAACTGACTCATTGGAAAAGACCCTGAAGCTGGGAAAGTTTGAAGGTAAAAGGAGAAGGAGGTGGCAGAGGATGAAATTGTTGGATTGCATCATTGACTCAATGGACATGAATTTGAGCTAGCTCTGGGAAATGGTGAAGGCCAGGGAAGCCTGGCATGCTGCAGTCCATGGGGTTGCAAAGAGTCAGACATGGCTTAGAGATTGAACAACAGTCTTTTAGCTTATAAGAAAAAAACAACAACTAACCTTTATTTCTCAAATGTTAATCATTATATTTAAATTTCACTGTTCCTAAATCCATATATGCCACTTTGCTTTCTTCCCAGTTAGAGGAGCTACCTCTCACCAGTATTAGTGTGATTAATATACTACCCTTGGAAAAGACCCTGATGCTGGGAAAGATTGAAGGCAGGAGGAGAAGGGGATGACAGAGGATGAGATGGTTGGATGACATCACCGACTCAATGGCCATGAGTTTGAGTAAACTCCAGGAGTTGGTGATGGACAAGGAGGCCTGGCGTGCTGCAGTCCATGGGGTTGAAAAAAGTTGGACATGACTGAGAGACTGAACTGAACTGAACATACTACCCTTAAAAATGCACAATCAGAAAATTTTAATTCTTAAATAATTCATTAGAGTGTAATTAAATATAATAAGCTACACATTTTTAAAATTTATAATTTTATAAATTTCAAAACCATCAGTATACTACATGGTTCTATTTGTGTATAATTTTTAAAGGTCCACAATAAATTTTTATTTCTTTGTAATGTTATTGTTAATAATGGAAATGTCCCGAGCCTCAGTTTTATTTTTCAGAAGGAAATGTGAGATGATAAATCCTAGCTTTACTTGGAAGTTGTGATGAATGCATAAAATGTATGTAAATACTTCTCTGAGTCCCCAAACATTGTTCAAGTTTAGGAATATTTATATGTGTCTGTATCTGTATACACTTTTTCTGAAATAAACACATATGTACACATATATTTAAATGCACTGTTTCATTTGTAATTCCATCCATTGTGCTGAAAGAAACATGAGAGAAAGTTGGAAGGATAGAAGTTAAAAAAATGTATGCTTGAATGAACATAAATTAGAAAATATGTAGAAACATTAATACACAGATTTAAAGTAGAATGTGTGACCTGAATTTTAATAATGACTTACTTTTCTTATCTTAAATTCCAAAGACCTCAGAGTCAGATCCACATTTACTTTTCTTATCTTAAATTCCAAAGACCTCAGAGTCAGATCCACATTTACATTTAGACAAAGTGAAATTCTCTGTACTAGCTAAGGGGGCGAAATCTCTCCAGAATGACTAAAATTTTCTCCTATTAAAAATCAGAGTGTAACATAAAATGTTGTTATATAAGGGAAGCTCACTGATTGACTCCAAAGGGTTAAACTCAACTCCTAGGAGCAGAATGTGTGCTGTTCTGCGCTAAGTCACTTCAATCTTTTCTGACTCTTTGCGACCCCATGGACTGTAGCCCGCCAGGCTTCTCTGTCCATGGGATTCTCCAGGAAAGAATACTGGAGTGGGTTGCGATGGCCTTCTCCAGGGGATCTTCCCAATTGAAGGATCCTACCTGTGTCTCTTACATTTCCTGCATTAGCAAGTGGGTTTAATTTCTGCTGTAAGTAGGAAATCAATTTAGGCTTTGCAAAACTTGCTTGTAACCAAAGGTTATAATAGCCAAGTTTTATATTAAAGGAACAAAGTTATTCCCTGTTTTGAAAAAAGGCAATGGTCATATTCAGAGATTTCTTGGGTTGTGTTCCCACAACAGATCGGAGCATTGAAGATGCAAAGGACCTAGTCAAGACCAATTGTCAATATTATACTTTTGAGAAAACTTGAACTCAGGGATGTAATGAGGTGCTGGGAGCCTTAGAGCTTTGGAAGCAGGAGATGTAAAAGCAAGGGAGTGAGGAAACTGAATTTACCTAACTTATAATGGAGTCTCTTGGGAACAGAGAATCAGAAGAAAAAAATGCATTCTGTCCTGACCAGTGTCACCAGGGGAAATAAGGAACTTAAATGTTGGGGTAACAAAGGGAAAACATGTCTGATGAGCTGACATGGAAGATGTAAATATTTCCTCTGATGCAGTCCCTCAGCTTGTTCCTTTTGTATTGGAAAGGATGTTTTCATTGCTTTTGTGGTCCTACATCTGGATGGGAGACCAATGCTTGATCTCTTAGCTGTCCTGTGCAGAGACAGGACATGAGTCTGCATCACCAGCTACTTATGGGGGAATTTTTACTTTCAGAGGGAAACCTCCTTGACAAAGTGAGACAAACCTCCCAAACAGGTGAGTCTGAGAGCTTCACAGACACTACAGAAGAGGATCAGAAGGACGGAAACCAGGAGTGTACCTGAAGTCACCCAAGGACCAATCTAGCATAGCCCAGAGGCAGAGGTCACCGTGATTTTTTGCTGGTTTCCTGAAGATGTATTTATTTATGATGCTGAAAAGGAACAGTGAACTCGAAAATGAGATTGTCAGAGTTGACAGTTAAATCATGCTAGTGGAAGCCCAACAGAAGAATGAATAGGAGGGATAAACTGCATCCGGTAAATTTGGAACATGAGTCTAAGGTTCTTGTTAATTAACAGGAGTAGACAAATAGGATATTAACTGTAGAGAGTCAGTCAGTGAGACGAGGGCACTTCATATTATTGTAAGATGGGGCATATTAGACCGTGCCTCCACATAGTGGAGAACGATATAAACTGAGGACTGTTTGCAAATACACTTTCAATAGCTGTGCAGGAAACACACACATTACAGTACCTTCGCTCACTCTTGGGTTCACATAAGAGAAAAAAACTTAGTTACGTAAACAAAAAGATGTATGCTAGGGAGGTTTGCTTTCCAGCTATCTTATTATCTGTGAGGCAAAATAGATCCATGGATTTGGTAGCCATGCAGTGTTTTTCTATTTAAAAAATGCCTCTATAACTATTTTGTTTTATATAGTGGTATCAGAGTGTTGTTATTCCTTTTTTAATTTGCATTCTCTGATAGGAAGGATTAATTTTTAACAAAAACCTTAAATTTGTGATTTATCTCTTTTATATATGCACAAATGTATTTGTGGGATTTTATAAGAATTGATAAATTTTGTCAGTCAACTCTGCCAACATTCTCTTCATAGTTTTTCCAAAAGGATTTGGGTATAACTGACCTTTGACAATATATGAGTTACAGGTGCACAGCATAATGGTTCAATATTTGTTTATATTGCTAAATGATCACCACAGTAAATCTCCTTAACATGTCACTACACATACTTACAATTTATTTCTTGTGAGGAGAGCTTTTAGGATATGCTGTCTCTTAGCAACTTACAATTATTCTAAAAATTGTGTTATGAACTATAGTCACCATGCTGCATAGTACGTACTGCTCATTGCTCTTTATTGGTATATTTCTTACTGTAATACTTTAGTTGTCACTTAAATATTCTTTTTTTTTAAACTTATTTTATTGGAGGCAAATTACCTTACATTAATATATTGGTTGGTTTTGCCATACATTGACACGAATCCGCCCCAGGTGTACATGTGTTCCTCTTCTTGAACCCCCCTCCCACTTCCCTCTTCCTCATATCCTCCCTCCAGGTCATCCCCTTCACCAGCCCCAAGCATCCTGTATCATGTGTTGAATCTGGACTGGTGATTCATTTCACATACGATAATATACATGTTAAAATGCCATTCTCCCCAATCATCCCACCTTCACCCTCTCCCACAGAGTCCCAAAGACTGTTCTATACACCTATATCTCTTTTGCTATCTCGTATACAGGGTTAAGGTTACCATATTTATAAATTCCATATATATGCGTTAGTATACTGTATTGATGTTTTTCTTTCTGGCTTACTTCACTCTGTATAATAGGCTCCAATTTCATCCACCTCATTAGAACTGATTCAAATGCATTCTTTTTGATGGCTGAAAAATACTCCATTGTGTATATGTACCAAAGCTTTCTAATGCATTCATCTCCAGATGGACATCTAGGTTGCTTCCATGTCCTGGCTATTATAAACAGTGCTGCAATGAACATTGGAGTACATGTGTCTCTTTCAATTCTGGTTTCCTCAGTGTGTATGCCCAGGAGTGCTATTGCTGGATCATATGGCAGTTCTATTTCCAGTTTTTTGAGGAATCTCCACACTATTCTCCATAGTGGCTGTACTAGTTTGCATTCCCACCAACAGTGTAAGAGGGTTCCCTTCTCTCCACACCCTCTCCAGCATTTCTTGCATGTAGACTTTTGGATAGCAGCCATTCTGACTGGTGTGAAATGGTATCTCATTGTGGTTTTGATTTGCATTTCTCTGATGATGAGGGATGTTGAGCATTGTTTCATGTGTTTGTTAGCCATCTGTATGTCTTCTTTGGAGAAATGTCTGTTTAGTTCTTTGGCCCATTTTTTGATTGGGTCATTTATTTTTCTGGAATTGAGCTTCAGGAGCTGCTTGTATATTTTGGAGATTAATCCTTTATCAGTTGCTTCATTTGCTATTATTTTCTCCCATTCTGAAGGCTATCTTTTCACCTTGCTTATAGTTTCCTTTGCTGTGCAGAAGCTTTTGATTTTAATTATGTCCCATTTGTTTATTTTTGCTTTTATTTCCCATATTCTGGGAGGTGGGTCATGGAGGATCCTGCTGTGATTTATGTCGGAGAGTGTTTTGCCTATGTTCTCCTCTAGGAGTTTTATAGACTCTGGTCTTACATTTAGCTGTCTAATTCATGTTGAGTTTATTTTGGTGTATGGTGTTAGGAAGTGTTCTAGTTTTATTCTTTTACAAGTGACTGACCAGTTTTCCCAGCACCACTTGTTAAAGAGACTGTCTTTTCTCCATTTTATATTCTTGCCTCCTTTGTTGAAGATAAGGTGTCCATAGGTGCATGGATTTATCTCTGGGCTTTCTATTTTGTTCCATTGATCTATATTTTTGTTTTTATGCCAGTACCATACTGTCTTGATGACTGTGGCTTTGTAGTAGAGCCTGAAGTCAGGCAGGTTAATTCCTCCAGTTCCAGGGTGCCCACTCTCACCATTACTATTCAACATGGTTCTGGAAGTTTTGCCTACAGCAATCAGAGTATAAAAAGACATAAAAGGAATACAAATTGGAAAAGAAGAAGTAAAACTTTCACTATTCACTAATGACATGATCCTCTACACAGAAAACCCTGAAGACTCTACCAGAAAACTACTAGAGCTAATCAATGAATACAATTGCAGGATATAAAATCAGCACACAGAAATCTCTTGCATTCCTGTACACTAATAGTGAGAAAATAGAAAGAGAAATTAAGGAAACTATTCCATTCACTGTTGCAACGAAAATAATTAAATACTTAGGAATATATCTACCTAAGGAAACGAAAGACTTGTACATAGAAAACTATAAAACACTAGTGAAAGTAATCAAAGAGGACACTAATGGATGGAGAAATATACCGTGTTCGTGGATTGGAAGAATAAATATTGTGAAAATGAGTATACTACCCAAAGTAATTTATACATTCAATGCAATCCCTATCAAGCGACCAACGATATTTTTCACAGAACTAGAACAAATAATCTCACAATTTGTGTGGAAATACAAAAAACCTTGAATAGCCACCTTAATATTCTTAATGTGTCAACTCTTGATGTAAGCCAGAAAGGAAAGTGGGAGTTCTTTAGAACCCTTGAAGTGAAGTGAAGTCCCTCAGTCATGTCTGACTCTTTGAGACCCCATGGACTGTAGCCCACCAGGCTCCTCCAACAATGGAAATTTCTAGGCAAGAGTACTAGAGTGGGTTGCTATTTCCTTCTCCAGGGGATCTTCCCAACCCTGGGATCTAATGTGGGTCTCCCATGTTGTGGACAGATACTTTACCGTCTGAGTCACCTTCAATTCAGTTCAGCTGCTCAGTTGTGTCCGACTTTCTGCGACACCATGAATCACAGCACGCCAGGCCTCCCTGTCCATCACCAACTCCCGGAGTTCACTCAAACTCATGTCCATTGAGTCGGTGATGCCATCCATCCATCTCATTCTCTGTCGTCCCTGTCTCCTCCCACCCCCAATCCCTCCCAGCATGAGTCTTTTCCAGTGAGTCAACTCGTCTCATGAGGTGGCCAAAGTATTGCAGCTTCAGCTTTAGCATCAGTCCTTCCAATGAACACCCAGTCCTTTAGAATGGACTGGTTGGATCTCCTTGCAGTCCAAGGGACTCTCAAAAGTCTTCTCCAGCACCACAGGTCAAAAACATCAATTCTTCGGCGATCAGCTCTCTTCACAGTCCAACTGTCACATCCATACATGACCACGGGAAAAACCATAGCCTTGACTAGACGGACCTTGGTTGGCAAAGTAATGTCTCTACTTTTTAACATGCTATCTAGGTTGGTCATAACTTTCCTTCCAAGGAGTAAGCGTCTTTTAATTTCATGGCTGCAATCAGCATCTGCAGTGATTTTGGAACCTCCCCCCCCCCAAAAAAAAGTCTGACACTGTTTCCACTGTTTCCCCATCTATTTCCCATGAGTGATGGGACCAGATGCCATGATCTTTGTTTTCTGAATGTTGAGCTTCAAGCCAAACTTTTCACTCTCCTCTTCACCCTCATCAAGAGGCCTTTGAGTTCCTCTTCACTTTCTTCCATAAGGGTGGTGTCATCTGCATATCTGAGCTTATTGATATTTCTCCCGGCAATCTTGATTCCAGCCTGTGCTTCTTCCAGCCCAGAGTTCCTCATGATGTACTCTGCATATAAGTTAAATAAACAAGGTGACAATAAACAACCTTGACGTACTCCTTTTCCTATTTGGAACCAGTCTGTTGTTCCATGTCCAGTTCTAACTGTTGCTTCCTGACCTGCATACAGGTTTCTCAAGAGGCAGATCAGGTGGTCTGGTATTCCCATCTCTTTCAGAATTTTCCACAGCTTATTGTGATCCATACAGTCAAAGGCTTTGGCATAGTCAATGAAGCAGAAATAGATGTTTTTCTGGAACTCTCTTGCTTTCTCCATGATCCAGCGGATGTTGGCAATTTGATCTCTGGTTCCTCTGCCTTTTCTAAAACCTGCTTGAACATCTGGAAGAAGCACTGAGCCACCTTCCGTTCCATTCCGTCCCTCAGTCGTGTCCGACTCTATGTGACCACGTGGACTGTAGCCTACCAGGCTTCTCTGTCCATGGGATTCTCCAGGCAAAAATACTGGAGTGGGTTACCGTTTCCTTCTCCAGGGGATCTTCCCGACTCAGGGATCGAACCTTCCTGACCCAGGGTCTCCCGCATTGGAGGCAAACGCTTTAACCTCTGAGCCACCTGGGAAGCCCCCACTGAGCCACCTTAGTGCTGATAAATAACTTCTCATACGTCTATTAAAAGTTTCTTATCTGTTTTTATTTTTATTCCTTTTAGCCTCCTGATTAAATCTTTTCCTAAAAGTTGCATCACCTCTGACCATAATTCTTTACTATTTGACTTACATTCTATAGCCATATTTGAATTCCTCTCTCTACATATAAGATAAAATTATAGCTTAGATATTGCTCCTTCCTCGTGTTCTGAATGTTATTTTGTTATATTGCTTCACTTCCTAATATTTGTCAATTTGATCTTGAATTAGTGATCCATGTTAATATTGTTAAATTTTTACTCTTTTGTGTCTTTTTATCAGTTAGTTGTAGGTTTTCATTCAATTTTATTATTCAATTTATTATTGTGGTGCTAGTGGTAAAGAACCTGTCTGCCAAAGCAGGAGAATTAAGAGATGCAGTTTTTTAAAAAAAATTATTTATTTTAAGTGGAGACTAATTGCTTCCCTGGTGGCTCAGAGGTTAAAGCGTCTGCCTCCAATGCGGGAGACCCTGGTTCGATCCCTGGGTCGGGAAGATCCCCTGGAGAAGGAAATGGTAACCCACTCCAGTATTCTTGCCTGGAGAATCCCATGGACGGAGAAGCCTGGTAGGCTACAGTCCACGGGGTCGCAAAGAGTCGGACACGACTGAGCGACTGAACGGACGGAATTACTTTACAATATTGTATTGGTTTTGCCATACATTGACATGAATCCGCCCCGGGATGCAGTTTTGATCTCTGGGTTGGGAAGATACCCTGGAGGAGGGCATGACAACACACTCCAGTCTTCTTTCCTGGAGAATCACATGGACAGATGGAGACTACTGGCAGGCTACAGTCTATAGGGTTGCATGGAGTTGGACATGACTGAAGGGACTTAGCACACAACTCATTGCCCAGGAAACAGTACCCTTAACATAATTGCACTCTCACCAATATGTTTTGTTCCATAAGTTCTTAGGTTTTGAAAAATCTCTTTCTAAAATTTGTTCTTATACATACTTATACACTTTTACACAAATGCACCAATATAATCCTGAAAACATCATAAACAGTTTTTGTATTTCAGTGGCAAATCATCTTTATGTTTAATGCTTTCTACAGTTTGTCCCTCTTTTGTTTCTTTCTTAATAATACCTCAGGGACTTGCTTCCAATCAACCAGTATAATGGTGGTTCATTATTTTAATATCTGTATAATATCACATGGTGTGGCTCACACATTTGGTGGTCTATAACACTATTTATCAATAAGTGACTATTATATCACTGCTGCAAAAATATTTTGAGACTCTTAATTTAATATGGTGTTTCTCCACTAAGGGTGTCCCCCACGGTCCTCTAAGAAATATTTGTAGACATTATTTGCTGTCACACTGATGAGTGGTAAGTGGTGGACAAGGATACTTGTAAACATCCTGCAATTTACAGGACAGATTCCACCCCAGAGAAGGATCCAGCAGAGAGTGTCCAATAGTGCAGAGACTGAAGAATCCAGATTTTAAAATTATCTGTGTTTCTGATATCAGTAGAAATGAAGTTCCAATGTAGTTTTTTATATATTTGTCTAAAGTGGACTGCTTTATTTTACACTGGGGTCTTTAATATCTTTTAAAAAGATGTGTCAGATAAGGAACTACTTAATTTCCTCCTAGATAGATGGTTATTTATTCCAGCTTTTATTCAACAATCCTGCTTTTTCCAATCAAATTGGATAAAACCGTCCCATAGGATAGTGTTCATATCTAAAGGGACCTAATTCCTAATCATTCAAAACATTATAACAAAGCATCTGCTATTTGCCAGAAATTTCTGGGTCATTGTATGTTATGTTCTCTTGAGTTGAGGTCTTTTCTAAATTAATTATTAATTCATGTCATAAATGCTTAATTCCTCCTATTGATTCCCTGGTGGCTCAGATGGTAAAGCGTCTGCCTACAATGCAGGAGACTCAGGTTCAATCCCCTCCTGGGTTGGGAAGATCCCCTGGAGAAGGAAATAGCAACCCACTCCAGTATTCTTGCCTGGAAAATCCCATGGATGGAGGAGCCTGGTAGGCTACAGACCATGGGGTCGCAAAGAGTCAGATACGACTGAGCAACTTCACTTTCACCCCTAGTGTATGTCAAGTTTCAGTCAGCTTTTGCTGTTCCATTCAGTTTTCTTTAATGCAATTATAAGAAATCATACATTCAACTGGTTTCATATTTTAGCCATATTTTGTCATTTCATAACTTCTCATTTTCTTAAGTGTGTTTTTTAAATAAATGCAAATATATCCACAGACCTGGGAAAATAAGAATTGAACAAGGCAATTTAAGTCTTTGATGATTAGCATCTTGCAATATAGTGACAATATCACAGTACACTGAAATAAAATATAGTGTCCTCAGGTTTAACTCATGTAAAGAAATTTATCCAGAATAAGAGAAGGAATTTTCATGACCTGCTCAAGCTTTATAGAGTGTGATCTGGAAAGGCCTTTGCCTGTTGGACAAAGACCAGAACTAGAATTGAAGTGTGCCCAATGGATTAATTAAAAAACAGAAAACATTAAGCCCAAGAGTAATAAACAAATTATGACCTATAAGAAAACAGAGACAAGGCTTGCCTCATTCAGTATCAGAATGCACAGAAAGGATCAAATTATATAGAAAAGCACGGGAAAAACATCTTCTACTGTCTCATATATCACATACATAACTTTTGTCACCTTTTCTATGTTTTTATTTTTGAATTGTTGAGTTTATGACCTTTACTAATTTTTCTCTTGGGGTATTAAATCTGTATGTTTTTCCACATCATACACGTATCACTGATTCTGTCCTTGGAAATAGGATATGTTTCTTTCTGATTTTTCCTGGGCATCAAAGAGATATAGCTGAAGTTGGAAGGTTGCTAATCCAAGGAAGCTTTTCTCCATCAAATTGTTTTGGGGATGATTTGAGCTTGTTAGATCTTTCTCCTTCATTTTATTTCTCCCTCATATTTTATGTTTCTTTAAATACAGGGCAGAAAGTGGTTGTAGCTAAAAGGAACCCCAACTTTATTATTCCCTCAGAAGTTTATGGGTGCCATTTAAACATTGTTTAGGAGGAAATTAGTCTGATCTGACTAGCTCGAGTGGTTACCAAACCTGGCCTAAGGAGGGTGGGTCTGGTTGAGAAATTCATGGCAGAAACGCAGCCCAGAAGCCGTGGTGTGTCTGTGCCTTGTGGAATGAGAGCAGGTCTTAAAGCAGAGGCACTGGGGCTCATACATTAAGGTGATAAATTAAGGTGACAGAGGCCAGAACTCAATCAAAGACGGTCCTGAGATGAGGATCTGCTTTAATTCACAGGAAGCCTTTGCAACTAAATCCACAAAGTGTTGGGAACTACATGAAAGGAGGGATTCTCTGTGGACTGAAGTGTCAGCTCTAGCTGGGAGGCCACCTTGTTCCTCAGCATCCCTGACACCATCTCTAATCACTCCCCTTCTTGATTATCCCTGTGGAACCAGCATCTTCCTCAGGTCCTTTGTAGTGGTAGTTCCCTCTGCCAGACACACACTTCTCCTTGTATATCACTAGGTACTTCTCTCTCTTCCTTGACATCTCTTCAAATAACCCCTTGTTTGCAGCCCTTGCAACTTGGTATAAAATAATGCCACCTACTACTCTCTCCTTTATACATGTTTTTGTTTTCATCATAACACCTGTCACCTTCTAAAATATTATATATTTATTTGGATATCATCTTTTACCATCCTTGGATTGTGAGGGATTTGTTTTTAAGCACCACTATTTATTCTCTGCATGGTTTGGGACATATTTGTTCTCAATATGTTTCTCAAATGCATGAAAGAATTTCTCATTAAAACTGTAAATACATGAACTCTTTGGAAATATACTGAGAATGGAACAAAATTTTCTATTCAGAGGTGAAATGGGGTATAACCTCATGGAGAATTTATCTATATACAACATAGTAACATCAATTTCATGCCAACAAAATTGAAATTATAGTATTTCAGTGATGTGAGTTGTGTCTCTTTGGGTGAAAATTCTTCATGCTTTTTTCTTTTTTTCCTGATAGTCACCTTCATCATATGGAGCCAGGGAACAATACACACGTTTCAAAATTTCTTCTTATGGGACTTTCAGAGGAGCCAGCATTGCAGCCTTTTATATTTGGGCTTTTCCTCTCCATGTACCTGATCACTGTGTTTGGAAACCTGCTCATCATCCTGGCTGTCAGCTCAGACTCCCACCTCCACACCCCCATGTACTTCTACCTCTCTAACCTGTCCTTTGTAGACATCTGCTTCACCTCCACCACTATCCCAAAGATGCTCCAAAACATCCAGACACAGAGCAAAGTCATCACCTATGAAAGCTGCATCGTCCAGGTGTATTTTTACTTACTCTTTGCAGGATTAGATGACTTTCTCCTGACTGTGATGGCCTATGACCGGTATGTGGCCATCTGTCACCCTCTGCACTACACGGTCATCATGAACCCCTGGATCTGTGGGCTGCTCCTTCTGGTGTCCTGGGTGTTGAGTTCAATGTATTCCTTGTTACAGAGTTTAATGATTTTGCGATTGTCTTTCTGTTCAGACTTGGAAATCCACCACTTTTTCTGTGAAATCACATGGCTCATCCAACTGGCCTGTTCTGACCCCTTTCTCAATAACATGGTGGTGTATTTTGGTTCTGTAATTATAGGGGGTGTTCCCCTGGCTGGTATCCTCTACTCTTACTCTAAGATAGTGTCCTCTATCTGTGGAATCTCATCTGCACAGGGGCAGTATAAAGCATTCTCCACCTGTGCGTCTCACCTCTCGGTTGTCTCGCTATTTTATTGTTCAGCCTTAGGAGTGTACCTTAGCTTCACTGCCACCTACCGCTCACACACGAGTGCTATAGTATCGGTGATGTACACTGTGGTCACACCCATGCTGAACCCCTTCATCTATAGTCTGAGAAACAAAGACATAAAAAGGGCTCTGAAAAGACTCTTTGGGATGGAAACATTTAGAAAAGGTCCATTTACCTCAGGCTGAAGAATGATAGCAAGGCTTAAAGCCTCAGAGTCAGATAGTGAGATTCTTTGTTTAGATTGTGGTGATAGCAACTGCTTCTTCATTTTATTGCCTGGTATTTCCATTTCTTCGATTTCACTTCTCTCTACAATTTTTAAAAAATCCTTTATTAACTTTTCTCTGTCATCTAAGTTTTTTTCTTTTGTCATTTCTTTGCTTGCTCAAATTGGTTCAAACCTTGTGTGAAGCCTATGTAAATTCCCATTTATCTCATGAGCCTTCACACATTTCTTAAGAATAAATTCTTCTGAAATGAAATGCTTTGTACTGAGTAAATGCTTTTTCATTTTATTAAAAGAATAATCATAGTTTGTGCTACTTCTATGAAAAATCTAACTCGGTAACCAAACCAATTATATAATTTCATAGGAGAATAAAATATGAAACTAAAACTTGTTACTTTTTAATCCATCATACCTTGGAACATCACTACCATAATTTCTCTTTCTGGAAATGTAGACATGAACAGATGTATGTTTGATAATTGGTCATCTGATTTTACACCCCTCGGGGTACTATTCTCTATTTAGCTTAGTATCACATTCTGTACAGGAGTTACTGAGAAAGCAGAGCATCAGATGCTTGTCTCTAATTGACATCTATGTGAAACAGCAATTTCAATACAGAGTTTGACATAGTAAGACCTAGAGTCAGACAGGACCTTAAGTATGATGCAACAGAAATTTGTGTCAGATTATTCCTATGCGAAGTAATTTTTCATAGTGACCATTTAATTATTGAGGTCTCTGGTTTAGTGTCTGTACGTAAAAGGGTTTATTGTTGGGGTGAAGGATTATTTGATGTAAATATATCTTTCTGCTTGAAAACTTTCATTGTGCCTAAAAACATATAGTTCTTTCCAATGCTCTAAATGAAATATTTGCCCTATTCCATTTCTGTCATAACCAATAAAGGAAAAGTGAATGAATGATATGAATGTCATATATATATATAGATGTATATATATATATTTATATACACATCTCCAAATCGTGGCTCACTGGAGAGCTTAAATTCCCATCCAGTCCTGTGATAAATGTGTAAGTTTTTACAAATAGGCATATCCTTTTTTCTCTTTTTTAAATTAATGTGTTTTTTATTGAAGGGTAATTGCTTTACAGAATTTTGTTGTTTTCTGTCAAACCTCAACATGAATCAGCCATAGGTATACACATATCCCCTCCCTTTGAAACCCTCCCATTTCCCTCCCCATCCCACCCCTCGAGGTTGATCCAGAGTCCCTGTTTGAGTTTCCTGTGCCATGCAACAAATTCCCGTTGGCTATCTATTTTACATATGGTAAGCTTCCATGTTACTCTTTCCATACATCTCATCCTCCCCTTCTGTCTCCCCATGTCCATAAGTCTATTCTCTATGTCTGTTTCTCTGTTGTTGCCCTGTAAATAAATTCTTCAGTAACATTTTTCTAGATTCCATATATATGTATTAGAATATGGTATTTATCATTCTCTTTCTAACTCACTTCACTCTGTGTAATAGGTTCTAGGTTCATCCACCTCACTAGAATTGACTCAAATGGTTTCCTTTTAATGACTGAGTAATATTAGACTGTGTATATAAACCACAGCTTCTTTATCCATTCATCTGTCGATGGACATCTAGGTTGCTTCCATGTTCCAGTTATCGTAAATAGCACTACAATGAACAATGGGATACATGTGCCTCTTTCAATTTTGGTTTATTCAGGGTATATGCCTAGGAGTGGTATTGCTGGGTCATATGGTGGTTTTATTCCCAGTTTTTTGAGGAAAAACTCCAAACTCCATACTGTCTTCCATAGTGGCTATGTAAATTTACATTCCCCACCAACAATTCAAGAGGGTTCCCTTTTCTCCACACCCTTTCCAGCATTTATTGTTTGTAAACTTTTTGATGAGGACCATTCTGACCGGTGTGAGGTGATACTTCATTGCAGTTTTGATTTGCATTTCTCTAATAATGAGTGACATAGTGGCAGACTTTATTTTTGGGAGGCTCCAAAATCACTGCAGATGGTGACTGTAGCCATGAAATAAAAAGATGCTTACTGCTTGGAAGAAACGTTATGACCAACCTAGACAGCATATTAAAAAGCAGAGACATTACTTTGCCAACAAATGTCCATCTAGTCAAAGCTATGGTTTTTCCAGTAGTCATGTATGGATGTGAGAGTTGGACTATAAAGAAAGTTGAGAGCCAAAGAATTGATGCCTTTGAACTGGGGTGTTGGAGAAGACTCTTGAGAGTCCCTTGGACTGCAAGGGGATCCAACCAGTCCATTCTAAAGGAGATCAGTCCTGGGTGTTCATTGGAAGGACTGATGCTAAAGCTGAAACTCCAATACTTTGGCCAACTCATGCAAAGAGTTGACTCACTGGAAAAGACTCTGATGCTGGGAGGGATTGGGGGCGGGAGGAGAAGGGGACGACAGAGAATGAGATGGCTGGATGGCATCACCGACTCAATGGACATGAGTTTGAGTAAGTTCCGGGAGTTGGTGATAGACAGGGAGGCCTGGTGGGCTGCAGTCCATGGGGTCACAAACAGTCGGGTGCGACTGAGCAACTAAACTGAACTGAACTGAACTGAATAATGAGCAATGTTGAACATTTTTTCATGTGTTTGTTAGCCATCTGTATGTCTTCTTTGGAGAAATGTTTAGGTCTTTTCCCCACCTTTTGATTGGGTTGTTTGTTTTTCTGGTATTGAATGGTATGAGCTGCTTGTATATTTTAGAAATTAATCCTGTCAGTTCTTTCACTTGCTATTATTTTCTCCCAATATGTGGCCTGTCTTTTCACCTTGCTTATAGTTTCCTTTGTTGTGCAAAAGCTTTTAAGTTTAATCAGATACCACTTATTTACTTTTGCTTTTATTTCTGTTACTCTAGGAGGTGGGTCAGGATGATCTTGCTTTGATTTATGTCAGAGAGTGTTCTGCTTTTGTTTTCATCTAAGAGTTTTATAGCTTCTGGTCTTACATTTAGGCTTTTAATCCATTTTGAGCTTATCTTTATGTACTGTATTAGGAAGTGTTCTAACTTCATTCTTTTACATGCAACTGTCCAGTTTCCCCAGCATCATTTATTGAAGAGGCTGTTTTTGCCTCTTCTGTCAAAGATAAGGTAGCCATAGATGCATGGGTTTATTTCTGGGCTTTCTATCTTGTTCCATTTGTATATATTTCTGTTTTTGTACCAGGACCATGCTGTCTTTATAACTGTAGATTTGTAGTATAGCCTGAAGTCAAGTAGCTTGATTCCTCCAGCTCCATTCTTCTTTCTCAAGACTGCTTTGGCTATTCAGGGTCTTTCGTGTTTCCATATGAATTGTGAAAATTTTTGTTCTAGGTCTGTGATAAATGCCATCGGTAATTTGATAAGGATTGCGTTAAATCTGTAGATTGCATTTGGTAGTCTAGTCATTTTCACAATATTGAATCAGGAATGTGGAATATCTGTCCATCTGTTTATGTCATCTTCGATTTATTTCCTTAGCGTGTTATAATTTTTTGTGTACAGTTCTTTTGTTTCCTTAGGTAAGTTTATTCCTAGATATTTATTTTTTGCTGCAATGGTGAATGTGATTGATTCCCTAATTTCCCTTTCTGATTTTTCATTGTTAGTATACAGAAATGCAAGTGATTTCTGTGTATTGATTTTGCATCTTGCAACTTTTCTAAATTCACTGATTAGCTCTAGTAATTTTCTGATACAATATTTAAGGTTTTCTGCGTACAGTATCAAGTCATCTGTAAACAGTGAGAGTTTTACTTCTTCTTTTCTGACCTGGATTCCCTTTATTTCTTTTTCTTCCCTGATTGCTATAGCTAGGACTTCTGTTGCTGCTGCTGCTAAGTTGCTTCAGTCATGTCCGACTCTGTGTGACCCCATAGACGGCAGCCCACCAGTCTCCCCCATCCCTGGGTTTCTCCAGGCAAGAACACTGGAGTGGGTCGCCATTTCCTTCTCCAATACATGAAAGTGAAAAGGGAAAGTGAAGCTGCTCAGTCGTGTCCGACTCTTCGAAACCCCCTGGACTGAAGCCTACCAGGTTCCTCTGTCCATGGGATTTTCCAGGCAAGAGTACCGGAGTGGGGTGCCATTGCCTTCTCCAGCTAGGACTTCTAGAACTATGTGAATAATAGTAGTAAAAGTGGACACCCTTGTCTTGTCCCTGGTCTTAGGGGGAATGCTTTCATTTTTTCACCATTGAGAATAATGTTTGCTGTAGGCTTATCATATATGGCCTTTACTATGTTGAGGTTGGCTCCTTCTATGCTCATTTTTTGAAGAATTTTAATCATAAATGAGTTCTTAATTTTGTCAAAGGCTTTTTTCTGCCTCTATTGAGATGATCATATGCTTTTTACCTTTCAATTTGTTAATATGGGGTATCACATTGTTTGATTTCCACATATTGAAGAATCCTTGCATCCCTGGAATAAACCTAACCTGATTATGGTGTATGAACTTTTTGATGTATTGCTGAATTCTGTTTGCTAAAGTTTTGTTGAGGATTTTTGCATCTAGGTTCCTCAGTGATATTGTCCTGTAGTTTTCTTTTTTTGTGTTGTCTTCATCTGGTTTTGGTGAGGTCGTGGCCAATGAGTTTGGAAGTATTCCTTCCTCTGATATTTTTTGAAAGAGATTAAGAAGGATAGGCATTAGCTTTTATCTAACTGTTTTATAGAATTCTCCTCAAACAGGCATATCCTTTTAACCTTTCTTGCTTACCTACATGGAACCCTAAATGGAATCCCTGTTTTATAAAGTTGACATAAACTTGAATGATAGAATCATCATGAACGTTATTCAAACATCACAATAGTTGCCTAGAAAAAAGCTGCATATTATTATAACTCCCCCCAGTTCTGTTCATTTTGATTATTGTTTCCATTATCTGTTGCTACATAGCAAGTCATCTTAAAAGCAAATGGCTTAATATAATGAAGATTTATCAGATGGTTTCTATGACGGGTAGCTGATCTGAGTTCTGATTGTCTCCTCTTGGGTCTGCTGTCAGCTGGCAGACTTTATTCTGTGTTTTAAAGGATAATCCATGATGTGGTGTGCAGTGGTAGTGCTCTTCTGTCTTGAACCACTTTATGTCAATTTCTTCCTTTTATATATTAGGTCAGTCTTTCGTTTATAGGGAAATCACTACGTTTCTCAAATGTTAATTGCTTTATTTAAATTTCACTGTTCCTAAATTCATATATGTCACTTTGCTTTCTTCTTAATTAAAGGAGCTGCTGCTGCTACTGCTGCTAAGTCGCTTCAGTCGTGTCCAACTCTGTGCCACCCCATAGACGGCAGCCCACCAGGCTCCCCTGGCCCTGGGATTCTCCAGGCAAGAACACTGGAGTGGTTTGCGATTTCCTTCTCCAATTAAAGGAGCTATTTCCCATCAATTTTAGGTATGACATAACTACCTGCGCTTAACATACTACCCTCAACAATGTACTGCCAGAAAGTTTTAACTCTTAACTAATTAATTAGAGTGTAATTCCATATAATAAACTACATTTTTAAAGTATTCAATTTTCTGAATTTTAAAAATTAGCAGTATATTATATGGTTCCATTTGCATTTGATTTAAAAGGATGCACAATAAGTTTTAATTTCTTTGTAATGTTATTGTTAATAGTGGAATTGCCCTGAGCCTCAGTTTTATCTTTCAGAAGGAAATGTGACATGATAAATCCTAACTTCACTTGGATGTTGTGAGGAATGAATGAAGTGCATAGAAATACTTTGCTGAGCCCACAAACATTGTTCAAGCTTAGGAATATGTATGTGTATCTGTGTCTGTACACATTTTCTCTGAAATAAACACCCATGCACACATAGATTTAAACACACTTGTAATTTGTTTAAACACATTTGTAATACCACCCATTGTCCTGAAAGAAAACATAAGAGAAAGTTGGAAGGAGAGAAATAAAAAACAAAACAAAAACGAATGTTTAAATGAACATAAATTAGAAAAAATGTAGAAATAGGTACAGCGGCTGCACTTTGCTGGAGCGGCTGTGAAGAGATTTTCCACGACCAAGGTAAGAGAAACCCAAATAAGACGGTAGGTATTGCTAGGGGGCACCAGAGGGCAGACAAACTGAAATCATAATCACAGGAAACTAGCTGATCTAATCACATGGACCACAGCCGAATGTGGTCCCCTGGAGAAGGGAATGGCAAACCACTTCAGTATACTTGCCTTGAGAACCCCATGAACAGTAACAAAGGGCAAAATGATAGGATACTGAATGAGGAATTCCCCAGGTCGGTAGGTGCCCAGTATGCTACTGGAGCTCAGTGGAGAAATAACTATAGAAGGAATAAAGGGATGGAGCAAAAGCAAAACCAATACCCAGTTGTGGATGTGACCAATGATAGAAACAAGGTCCGGTGCTGTAAAGAGCAATATTGCATAGGAACCTGGAATGTTAGGTCCATGAATCAAGGCAAATTGGAAGTGGTCAAACAGGAGATGGCAAGAGTGAACGTCGACATTTTAGGAATCAGTGAATTAAAATGGACTGGAATGGGTAAATTTAACTCGGATGACCATTATATCTACTACTGTGGGCAGGAAACCCTTAGAAGAAATGGAGTAGCCATCATGGTCAACAAAAGAGTCCGAAATGCAGTACTTGGATGCAATCTTAAAAATGACAGGATGATTTCTGTTCGTTTCCAAGGCAAACCATTCAATATTACAGTAATCCAGGCCTATGCCCCAACCAGTACTGCTGAAGAAGCCGAAGTTAATCGGTTCTATGAAGACCTACAAGACCTTTTAGAACTAACACCCAAAAAAGATGTCCTTTTCATTCTAGGGGACTGGAATGCAAAAGTAGGAAGTCAAGAAACACCTGGAGTAACTGGCAAATTTGGCCTTGGAGCACGGAATGAAGCAGGGCAAAGGCTAATAGAGTTTTGTCAAGAGAATGCACTGGTCATAGCAAACACCCTCTTCCAACAACACAAGAGAAGACTCTACACATGGACATCACCAGATGGTCAACACCGAAATCAGATTGATTATATTCTTTGCAACCAAAGGTGGAGAAGCTGTATACAGTTAGCGAAAACAAGACCAGGAGCTGACTGTGGCTCAGATCATGAACTCCTTATTGCGAAGTTCAGACTTAAATTGAAGAAAGTAGGGAAAACCACTAGACCATTCAGATATGACCTCAATCAAATCCCTTATGATTATGCAGTGGAAGTGAGAAATAGATTTAAGGGACTAGATCTGATTGATAGAGTGCCTGATGAACTCTGGACGGAGGTTCGTGACATTGTACAGGAGACAGGGACCAAGACCATCCCCATGGAAAAGAAATGCAAAAGAGCGAAATGGCTGTCTGAGGAGGCCTTACAAATAGCTGTAAAAAGAAGAGAGGCGAAAAGCAAAGGAGAAAAGGAAAGATATAAGCATCTGAATGCAGAGTTCCAAAGAATAGCAAGGAGAGATAAGAAAGCCTTCCTCAGTGATCAATGCAAAGAAATAGAGGAAAACAACAGAATAGGAAAAACAAGAGACCTCTTCAAGAAAATTAGAGATTCCAAGGGAACATTTCATGCAAAGATGGGCTCGATAAAGGACAGAAATGGTATGGACCTAACAGAAGCAGAAGATATTAAGAAGAGGTGGCAAGAATACACAGAAGAACTGTACAAAAAAGATCTTCACGACCAAGATAGTCACAATAATGTGATCACTGACCTAGAGCCAGACATCTTGGAATGTGAAGTCAAGTGGGCCTTAGAAAGCATCACTACGAACAAAGCTAGTGGAGGTGATGGAATTCCAGTTGAGCTATTTCAAGTCTTGAAAGATGATGCTGTGAAAGTGCTGCACTCAATATGCCAGCAGATTTGGAAAACTCAGCAGTGGCCACAGGACTGGAAGAGGTCAGTCTTCATTCCAATCCCAAAGAAAGGCAATGCCAAAGAATGCTCAAACTACCGCACAATTGCACTCATCTCACACGCTAGTAAAGTCATGCTCAAAATTCTCCAAGCCAGGCTTCAGCAGTATGTAAACCGTGAACTCCCAGATGTTCAAGCAGGTTTTAGAAAAGGCAGAGGCACCAGAGATCAAATTGCCAACATCCGCTGGATCATGGAGAAAGCAAGAGAGTTTCAGAAAAACATCTATTTCTGCTTCATTGACTATGCCAAAGCCTTTGACTGTGTGGATCACAATAAACTGTGGAACATTCTGAAAGAGATGGGAATCCCAGACCACCTGATCTGCCTCTTGAGAAACCTGTATGCAGGTCAGGAAGCAACAGTTAGAACCGGTCATGGAACAACAGACTGGTTCCAAATAGGAAAAGGTGTACGTCAAGGTTGTATATTGTCACCTTGCTTATTTAACTTATATGCAGAGTACATCATGAGGAACGCTGGGCTGGAAGAAGCACAAGCTGGAATCAAGATTGCTGGGAGAAATATCAATAACCTCAGATATGCAGATGACACTACCCTTATGGCAGAAAGTGAAGAGGAACTCAAAAGCCTCTTGATGAAAGTGAAAGAGGAGAGTGAAAAGGTTGGCTTGAAGCTCAACATTCAGAAAACAAAGATCATGGCATCTGGTCCCATCACTTCATGGGAAATAGATGGAAAAACAGTGGAAACAGTGTCAGACTTTGTTTTTTTGGGCTCCAAAATCACTGCAGATGCTGATTGCAGCCATGAAATTAAAAGACGCTTGCTCCTTGGAAGGAAAGTTATGACCTACCTTGATAGTATATTAAAAAGCAGAGATATTACTTTGCCGACCAAGGTCCGTCTAGTCAAGGCAATGGTTTTTCCCGTGGTCATGTATGGATGTGAGAGTTGGACTGTGAAGAAAGCTGATCGCCGAAGAATCGATGCTTTTGAACTGTGGTGTTGGAGAAGACTCTTGAGAGTCCCTTATACTGCAAGGAGATCCAACCAGTCCATTCTAAAGGAGATCAATCCTGGATGTTCATTGGAGGGACTGATGCTAAAGGTGAAACTCCAATACTTTGGCCACCTCATGAGACGAGCTGACTCACTGGAAAAGACTCTGATGCTGGGAAAGGTTGGGGGCGGGAGGAGAAGGGGACGACGGAGAATGAGATGGCTGGATGGCATCACCGACTCTGTGGACATGAGTTTGAGTGAACTCCGGGAGTTGGTGATGGACAGGGAGGCCTGGCGTGCTGTGATTCATGGGGTCGCGGAGAGTCGGACACGACTGAGCGACTGAACTGAACTGAACAGAATGTATGACCTTAATTTTAATAATGACTTACTTTTCCTATCTTAAATTCCAAAGGCCTCAGAGTCAGATCCACACCTTCATTTAAAAAAATTGAAATTCTCTGTACAGCTAAGGGGACAAAATCTGTCCATAGTGACTAAAAGATCAGAGTGTAACATAAATAACCCTATGTAAAGGAAGCTCACCGATGGACTCCTAAGGGTTAAACTCAACTCCTAGGAGCAGTATGTGTGTTATGCTGTGCTAAGTCTCTTCAGTCGTGTCTGACTCTGTGCGACCCCATGGACTAGCCTGCCGGGCTCCTCTGTCCATGGAATTCTCCAGGCAAGAACACGGGCATGGATTACCATGCCCTTCTCCAGGGGATCTTCCCAACCCAGGGATCCTATCTGCCCGCCTCTCTTATGTTTCTTGTGTTGGCAGGCAGGTTGCTTAATTTCTGATGTAAGAAGGAAATCTTTTTAGGTTTTGCAAAACTTGCTTGAAACGAAGTTTTATATTAAAGGAGCAAAGTTATCCCCTGTTTTGAAAAGGGCAATAGTCATATTCAGAGATTTCTTGGGTTGTGTTCCCACAACAGATGAGAGCATTGAAGATGCCAAGGACCTAGTCAAGACAAATTTTCAACATTATACTTTTGAGAAAACTTGAACTCAAGGTGTGATGAGGTGCCAGGAGTCTTAGAGCTTTGGAAGCAGGAGAAGTAAAGGTGAAGGAGTGAGGAAACTGAATTTATCTGACTTATAATGGAGTCTCTTAGGAATAGAGGATCAGCAGAAAAAATACATTCTGTTCAGACCAGTTCTCCAAGGGAAATCACATACTTAGAGGTTGGAATAACAAAGGGAAAACGTGTCTAATGAGCTTACACGGAAGATGTAAATATCTCCTCTGCTGCAGGCCCTCAGCCTGTGTCTCTTTGGTTGGATAGGATGTAGTCGTTGCTTTTGCAACCCTACATCTGGCTGAAAGAACAAAGCTTGATCTCTTATTGCTGTCTTGTGGGGAGACAGAGCGTGGATCTGCATCATCAGCTACTTAGGGGTGAATTTTGACTTTCACAAAGAAACCTCCCTCACAGAGTTCCCAAACAGGTGAGTCTAAGAGCTCCACAGACACCGCAGGAGAGGATCAGAGAGGATGGAAGCCAAGAATGTACCTGAGGTCACCTGAGGACCAATCTATCATATCCCAAAGGCAGAGATCACCGTGGTTGTTTGCTGGGTTTCCTGAAAATGTATTTATCTATGATGTTGAAAAAGGAACACTGCACTTGAAAATGAAAGTGTCAATGTTGACAATTAAATCATGCTAGGCAAAGGCTACCCACTCCAGTATTCTGACCCGGAGAATGCCATGGTCTGTATAGTCCATGGGGTCACAAAGAGTCGGACGTGACTGAGCAACTTTCACTTTCAGTGGAAGTCCAGCAGAAGAACGAATAGGAGGGATAAACAGCATCCAGTAAAATTGGAACACGAGTTTAAAGTTCTTGTTAATTAATAGGAGTAGACAAATATGGTATTTCTTTTTTTTTTACTCTTTAATATTTTTTAATATGGAGGGTTTTGTTTTATTGATTTATTTATTTTTACTTTACAATATTGTATTGGTTTTACCATACATTGACATGAATCTACCCCGGGTGTACACGTGTTCCCCATTATGAATCCCCCTCCCACCTGCCTCCCCATATCATCCCTCTGGGTCATCCCAGTGCACCAGCCCCGAGCATCCTGTATCATGCATCAAACTTTGACTGGCGTTTCATTTCACATATGATAATATACATGTTTCAATGCCATTCTCCCAAATCACCCCACCCTGGTCCTCTCCCACAGAGACCAAAAGACTGTTCTATACATCTGTGTCTCTTTTGCTGTCTCGCACACAGGGTTATCGTTACCATCTTTCTAAATTCCATATATATGCGTTAGTATACTGTATTATACATAGTATACTTATGGACACCTCATCTTTGACAAAGGAGGCAAGAATATAAAATGGAGAAAAGACAGTCTCTTTAACAAGTGGTGCTGGGAAAACTGGTCAGCCACTTGTAAAAGAATGAAACTAGAACACTTCCTAACACGATACACAAAAATAAACTCAAAATGGATTAGAGAGCTAAATGTAAGACCAGAAACTATAAAACTCCTTAGAGGAGAATGTAGGCAAAACACTCTCCGACATAAATCACAGCAGGATCCTCCATGACCCACCTCCCAGAATATTGGAAATAAAAGCAAAAATAAACAAATGGGACCTAATTAAAATCAAAATCTTCTGCACAGCAAAGGAAACTATAAGTAAGGTGAAAAGACAGCCTTCAGAATGGGAGAAAATAATAGCAAATGAAGCAACTGATAAAGGATTAATCTCCAAAATATACAAGCAGCTCCTGTAGCACAATTCCAGAAAAATAAATGACCCAATCAAAAAATGGGCCAAAGAACTAAACAGACATTTCTCCAAAGAAGACATACAGATGGCTAACAAACACATGAAAAAATGCTCAACATCCCTCATCATCAGAGAGATGCAAATCAAAACCACAATGAGATACTATTTCACACCAGTCAGAATGGCTGCTATCCAAAAGTCTACATGCAATAAATGCTGGAGAGGATGTGGAGAGAAAGGCACCCTCTTACACTGTTGGTGGGAATGCAAACTAGTACAGCCACTATGGAGAAGTGTGGAGATTCCTCAAAAAACTGGAAATAGAACTACCATATGATCCAGCAATCGCACTCCTGGGCATACACACCAAGGAAACCAGAATTGAAAGAGACCCATGTACTCCAATGTTCATTGCAGCACTCTTTATAATAGCCAGGACATGGAAGCAACCTAGATGTCCATCTACAGACGAATGGATAAGAAAGCTTTGGTACATATACACAATGGAGTATTATTCAGCCATTAGAAAGAATACATTTGAATCAGTTCTAATGAGGTAGATGAAACTGGAGCCTATTATACAGAGTGAAGTAAGCCAGAAAGAAAAACACCAATACAGTATACTAACACATATATATGGAATTTAGAAAGATGCAAATGATAACCCTGTACACGAGACAGCAAAAGAGACACAAATGTATAGAACAGTCTTTGGGACTCTGTGGGAGAGGGTGAGGGTGGGATGATTTGGGAGAATGGCATTGAAACACGTATATTGTCATATGTGAAATGAATCACTAGTTCAGGGTCGATGCATGTTATAGGATCTCTGGGCTGGCATGCGGGGATGACCCTGAGGGAGGATAAAGGGAGGAGGGAGGTGGGAGGGGAGTTCAGGAGGGGGAACTTATGTAAACCCGGGGCAAATTCATGTCAATGTATGGCAAAACCAACCAATATAATATTGTAAAATAATTTGCCTCCAATAAAAAATAAATTAATTACCAAAAAAATAATAAAAAAATAAAGTTCTTGTTAATTAATAGGAGTAGACAAATATGGTATTTTTTTTTTTTTTTTACTTTTTAATATTTTTTAATATGGAGGGTTTTGTTTTATTGATTTATTTTTACTTTACAATATTGTATTGGTTTTACCATACATTGACATGAATCTGCCACGGGTATACACGTGTTCCCCATTATGAATCCCCCTCCCACCTGCCTCCCCATATCATCCCTCTGGGTCATCCCAGTGCACCAGCCCCGAGCATCCTGTATCATGCATCAAACTTTGACTGGCGTTTCATTTCACACATGATAATATACATGTTTCAATGCCATTCTCCCAAATCACCCCACCCTGGTCCTCTCCCACAGAAACCAGAAGACTGTTCTATACATCTGTGTCTCTTTTGCTGTCTCGCACACAGGGTTATCGTTACCATCTTTCTAAATTCCATATATATGCGTTAGTATACTGTATTGGTATTTTTCTTTTTGGCTTACTTCACTCTGTATAATAGGCTCCAGTTTCATCCACCTCATTAGAACTGATTCTAATGTATTCTTTTAAATTGTTTAGTAATATTCCATTGCGTATATGTATCACAGTTTTCTTATCCATTCGTCTGCAGATGGACATCTAGGTTGCTTCCATGTCCTGTCTATTATAAACAGTGCTGAGATGAACATTGAAGTACATGTGTCTCTTTCAATTCTGGTTTCCTAGGTGTGTATGCCCAGGAGTGTGATAGTTGGGTCGTATGGCAGCTCTATTTCCATTTTTTAAAGGAATCTCCACACTGTTCTCCATAGTGGCTGTACTAGTTTGCATTTCCACCAACAATGTAAGAGGGTTCCCTTTTCTCCACACCCTCTCCAGCATTTATTCCTTGTAGACTTTTGGATAGCAGCCATTCTGACTGGCATGAAATGGTACCTCATTGTGGTTTTGATTTGCATTTCTTTGATACTAAGTGTTGTTGAGCATCTTTTCATGTGTTTGTTAGCCATCTGTATGTCTGCTTTGGAGAAATGTCTGTTTAGTTCTTTGGCCCATTTTTTGATTGGGTCATTTATTTTTCTGGAATTGAGCTGCAGGAGTTGTTTGTATATTTTGGAGATTAATTCTTTGTCAGTTGTTTCATTTGCTATTATTTTCTCCCATTCTGAAGACTGTCTTTTCACTTTGCTTATAGTTTCCTTTGATGTGCAGAAGATTTTAATTTTAATTAGGTCCCATTTGTTTATTTTTGCTTTTATTTCCCATATTCTTGGAGGTGGGTCATGGAGGATCCTACTGTGATTTATGTCAGAGAGTGTTTTGCCTATGTTCTCCTTTTACTCCTAGAGGACAAATACGATATTAACTGTAGAGGTCAGTCAGTGAGGCGGGGGCATTTCATTTTATTGTAAGATGGGGCATATTAGTCTGTGCCTCCAGATAGATGAGAACGATCTAAACTGAGAACTGTTTGCAAATACACTTTCAATAGCTGTGTAGGAAACACATATTACAGTACCTTCTCTCACTCTTGTGTGTACATAAGAGAAAAAACAGCTTAGTCACATAAACAAAAAGATGTATGCTAGGGACGTTTACTTTCAACTATCTTATTATCTGTGAGGCTAAATAGATCCATGGATTTGATAGCCACGCAGCCTTTTTCTATTAAAAAAACGTCTCTATAACTATTTTGTTTTATGTAGTGGTATCAGAGTGTTGTTTTTCCTATTTTAAATTGCATTCTCTGATAGGAAGGATTATTCTTTAAAAAAACCTTAAATTTGTGATTTAGTTCTTTTATATATGCATAGATGTATTTGTGGCATTGTATAAGAACTGATAAATTTTGTTGGTCAAATATGCCAACGTTCTCTTCATTGCTTTTCCAAAAATATTTGGGTATAATTGATCTATGACAATATACAAGTTACAGGTACACAGCATAATGATTTAATCCTTGTTTATACTGTTAAATCATCACTACAGTAAATCTCCTTAACATCTCTTACCACATGTGGTTATATTTCTTGTGAGGGGAGTTTTAAGGATATACTGTCTCTTCAGTTCAATTCAGTTCAGTCGCTCAGTCGTGTCCGACACTTTGCGATCCCATTAATCACAGCATGTCAGGCCTCCCTGTCCATCACCAACTCCCGGAGTTCACTCAAACTCATGTCCATCGAGTCGGTGATGCCATCCAGCCATCTCATTCTCTGTCGTCCCCTTCTCCTCCTGCCCCCAATCCCTCCCAGCATCAGAGTTTTTTCTAGTGAGTTGACTCTTTGCATGAGATGGCCAAAGTATTGGAGTTTCAGCTTTAGAATCAATCCTTCCAATGAACACCCAGGACTGATCTCGTTTAGAATGGACTGGTTGGATCTTCTTGCAGTCCAAGGGGCTCTTAAGAGTCTTCTCCAACACCACAGTTCAAAAGCATCAATTCTTTGGCCATCAGCTTTCTTCACAGTCCAACTCTCACATCCATACATGACCACTGGAAAAACCATAGCCTTGACTAGATGGACCTTTGTTGGCAAAGTAATGTCTCTGCTTTTTAATATGCTATCTAGGTTGGTCATAACTTTCCTTCCAAGGAGTAAGCATATTTTAATTTTGTGGCTGCAATCACCATCTGCAGTGATTTTGGAGTCCAAAAAAATAAGTCTGACACTGTTTCCCCATCTATTTCCCATGAAGTGATGGGACCAGATGCCATGATCTTAGTTTTCTGAATGTTGAGCTTTAAGGCAGCTTTTTCACTCTCCTCTTTCACTTTCATCAGGAGACTTTTCTTAGCAACTTTCAATTATGCTAAAAGAGTTTATGAACTATAGTCACCATGCTGCATAGTACATACCAATCATTACTCTTTTTGTTATTTTTCTTACCGTAATAATTTACTTCTCACTTTAATATTCTAAATGTGTCAACTCTTGATGTAAGCAAGAAAGGAAAGTGAGAGTTCTTTAGCATTCTTAGTGGTGATAGACAACTTATACATATTTACTTCTATTAAGAGTTTCTCATCAGTTATTCCTTATTATTCCTTTTGGCCTTCTGATTAAATCTCTTCGTAAAAATTGCATCTCTTATGATCATACTTCTTTACCATTTGACTTATATTATATAAGCATATTTGAATTCCTCTGTCTATATATAAGATAAAATTATAACTTAGATACTGCTCCTTCCTTACTTCATAAATGTTCTTCTGTTATAATCTTTCACTTCCAAATCTTTGACAATTTAATCTTGAATTAGAGATCCATGTTAATATTGTTAAATTTTTTACTCTTTTGTGTATTTTGATCAGTAAGTTACAGATTTTCATTCAATTTTATTACATTCTCTTGTTCAGGAAGGGTCTTCCCAGGTGTACTAATGGTAAAGAACCCATCTGCCAATGCAGGAGAATTAAAAGATGCAGGTTTGATCCCTGCGTTGTGAAGATCCCCCGGAGGAGGGCATGGCAACTCACTCCACTCTTCCTGCCTGGAGAGTCCTTTGGACATATTGAGGCTACTGGAAAACTACAGTCCATAGGGTCACATGGAGTCAGACATGACTGAAGTTACTTAGCACATGGCATATTGCTCAGGAAACAGTATACTTGACATAATTGCACTCTCACCAATATATTTTGTTCCATAAGTTCTTAGTTTTTAAAAATCTCTTTCTAAAATGTGTTCTTAGACATACTTATATACTTTTACACAAATGTATTGATACAGTCCTGAATTCATGATAAATGGTCTTTATATTTTAGTGACAAATAGTCATTATGTTTAATGTTTTCAACAATTTGTCCCTCTTTTGTTTCTTTCTCAATAATACCTCAGGGACTTGCTTTCAATCAGCCAGTATGATGCTGGCTCATTATTTCCATATTTGTATAATACTGCATGGTGTGGCTGTGTGACTCAGACATTTGGTGGTGTATTATATTATTTATCAATAAGTGACAATTATATCACTGTTGCAAAAGTACTTTGCAATAATATTATTTTTCTCAACTAAGGAGATGGCTGGATGGCATCACCGACTCTGTGGACATGAGTTTGAGTGAACTCTGGGAGTTGGTGATGGACAGGGAGGCCTGGTGTGCTGTGATTCATGGGGTCGCAGAGAGTTGGACACGACTGAGTGATTGAACTGAACTGAACTGAAGGATAATTGTGTCCCCCAGGAATATTTAAGCAATATTTGTAGACATTATTCACTGTCACACTGATGATGGGTAAATGGTGGGCAATGCTGCTTCTAAACATCTTGCAATTTATAGGATAGACCCCACCCCAGAGAAGAATCTGGCAGAGAATGTCCAATAGTGCAGAGACTGATGAATCCTGAGTTAAAAGTTATCCATGTTTCTAATTTCAATGGAAAAGTAGTTTCAATGTTCAGTTCAGTTCAGTTCAGTCCCTCAGTTGTGTCCGACTCTTTGCGACCCCATGAATCACAGCACGCCAGGCGTCCCTGTCCATCACCAACTCCCGGAATTCACTCAAACTCATGTCCATCGAGTCGGTGATGCCATTCAGCCATCTCATTCTCTGTCGTCCCCTTCTCCTCCCACCCCCAATCCCTCCTAGCATCAGATTCTTTTCCAGTGAGTATTGGAGTTTCAGCTTTAGCCTCAGTCCTTCCAATGAACACCCAAGATTGATCTCCTCTAGAATGGACTGGTTGGATCTCCTTGCAGTCCAAGGGACTCTCAAGAGTCTTCTCCAGCACCACAGTTCAAAAGCATCAACTCTTCAGCGATCAGCCTTCTTCACAGTCCAACTCTCACATCCATACATGACCACGGGAAAAACCATAGCCTTGACTAGACGGACCTTGGTTGGCAAAATAATGTCTCTGCTTTTTAATATGCTATCTAGGTTGGTCATAACTTTCCTTCCAAGGAGTAAGCGTCTTTTAATTTCATGGCTGCAATCAGCATCTGCAGTGATTTTGGAGCCCCCAAAAATAAAGTTCCAATGTAGTTTTTTATATATTCGTCGAAAGAGTACTGCTCACTTTTGCACTGGGGCCTTTGGTCCATTTAAAAAAGATGTGTCAGATAAGGAACTACTTGGTTTCGTTCTAGGTAGGTGGCCGTTTACTCCAGCTTTTATTCAGCAATCCAGCCGTTTCCACCCAAATTGGATGCAACCGTCCCATGGGATAATGTTCATATCTAAAGGGACCTAATTCTTAATCATTCAACAAATAATAGCAAAACATTTTCTACTTGCCAGAAATTTCTGGATCATTCTATGTTATAGTCTCTTGTGTCAAGGTTTTTTCTAAATTAATTATTAATTCATGTCATAAGTGTTTAATTACTCCTATTATATATATCATGTTTCAGTCAGCTTTTGCGGTTCCATTCCATTTTCCTTAATACAATTATGTGAAATCACCCTTTTAAGTGGTTTCATATTTTAGCCATATTTTGTCATTTCATAATTTGTATTTTTCTTCAGTGTGTTTTTTAAATAAATGTGAATATATTCACAGACCTGGGAAAATAAGAGTTGAACAAGGCAATTTAAGTCTCTGATAATTAGCATCTTGCAATAGAGTGACAATGTCACAGTACACTGAAATAAAATATAGTCCTCAGGCTTAAATCATCTAAAGAAATTTATCCAGAATAAGAGAAGGAATTTTCACGGCCTACTCCGACTTTATAGAGTATGGTCTGGAAAGGCCTTTGCCTCTTGGACAAAGACCAGAAGTAGACTTGAGCTGCGCCCATTAGATTAATTTAAAAAGTGAAAACATTAAGGCTAACAGTAGCAAACAAATTGCAACTCAAGAAAAAAGAGATGGGGCTTGCCTCATTCAGTATCAGACCACACTGATAAGGTCAGATTATATGGAAAAGCACAGGAAAGACATCTTCCACTGCTTCATGTAACACATGTGAAACTTGTCTTACTTTGTGTGTTTTTATTTTTGAATCGTGAGTTTACTATCTTTACTTATTTTTCTCTTGGGATATTAAATCTTTATGGTTTTGTTTTTTCATATTATTTAGATATAACTGTTTCTCTCCTTGGAAAAGAGATGTTTCTTTCTGATTTTTCTGTGCATTCAAGGAGATATAGCTAAAGTTGAAATGTTGCCGAACCAAGGAGGGTTTTCTTTGTCCCATTGTCTCAGGGATGACTTGAGCTTGTTATATCTTTTCCCTTCATTTTATCTCTCTCTCCCATACTTTTTATAGTTCTTTAAACACAGGGCAGAAAGTGGTTGTAGTTAAAAGGAACCCTAACTTTATTACTCTCTCAGAAGCTTATGAACTAGAATTTATGGGTACCATTAAAACATTGTTTAGGAGAAAGTTAATCTGATCTGACCAACTTGAGTTGTAACCACCCATAGCCCAAGGAGGTTGGTTCTGGATGATAAATTCATGACGGTAATATAGTTCAGGAGGCTGTGGGGTTTGTGTGCCTGTGCCTTGTGAAGTGAGAGCAGTTCTTAAAGCAGAGGCAACTGGACTCATATATTAAGTTGGCATAAGAAGTTCACAGAGGCCAGAACTCAATCAAACAGATGAAACTATGAAAGGGATCTAATATAATTCATAGGACATTTTTGCAAGAAAATTAATAAAGTGCAAAGGACAACATGGAAGGAGGAATTCTCTGTGGACTGAGGTGTCAGTTATAACAGAGAGGCCACCTTGATCCTCATCATCCCTGACACCATCTCTAATCACTTCCCATCCTGCTCATTCCTCTGGCTTCCTTGTTTGCATTCAAACATGTGGAACAAGCATCTTGCTTAGGACCTTTGCAGTGGCTGTTGCCTCTTCTAGGCACACACTTCTCCTGGTGTCATACTATATCCTTCTGTTTCTTTCTTAACATCTCTTCAAATAACCTCTTGTTTGTTGGTCTTACCTGAACACTCAGTATATAATAATTTTCCCTCCTACTCTCTCCTTTATATCTAATTTTATTTTTTTCAAAACATCTTTTACCTTCTGACATGCTGCTACTGCTGCTGCTGCTAAGTCGCTTCAGTCGTGTCAGACTCTGTGCAACCCCATAGACAGCCTTCTACCGGGCTCCCCATCCCTGGGATTCTCCAGGCAAGAACACTGGAGTGGGTTACCGTTTCCTTCTCCAATTTAATTGAATATCATCTTTCACCATCCTTGGATTGTGGGTAATTTGTTTTACAGCACCTCTACTTATTCCTTATATGTGCTTGGAACATGTTGGCCCTCAGTATAAAATATTTCTCAAATATCTGAAAGAATTTCTCATTAAAACTGAAAATACATGAACTCTTTGGAAGTATGATGACAATGTGATAAAAATATCAGGTGAGAGGTGAAATGGTATCACCCTCAGGGAGGATCTATCGATATACAATATATTAACATCAGTTTCTTGCAAGCAAAATAGAAATTATAGCATTTCAGCTATGTGAGTTATGTCAATTTCAGGGAAAATTAGTCACGTTGTTCTCTTTTTTTCCAAGAGTCACCTTCACCATATGAACCAGGGAACAATACACACATTTCAAAATTTCTTCTCATGGGCCTTTCAGAGGTACCAGAACAGCAGCCCCTCATATTTGGGCTTTTTCTCTCCATGTATCTGATCACTGTGTTTGGAAACCTGCTCATCATCCTGGCCGTGTGCTCCAACTCTCACCTCCACACCCCCATGTACTTCTTCCTCTCCAACCTGTCCTTTGTAGACATCTGCTTCACCTCCACCACCATCCCAAAGATGCTGCAAAATGTTCAGACACAGAGCAAAGTCATAACTTATGAAGGCTGCATTGTCCAGATGCATTTTTACATACTCTTTGCAGGATTAGATGACTTTCTCCTGACTGTGATGGCCTATGACCGCTTCATGGCCATTTGCCAACCCCTGCATTTGCCATCCCCGTGCACCAGCCCCTAGCATCCTGTATCATGCATTGAACCTGGACTGGTGATTCGTTTCACATATGATAATATACATGTTTCAATGTCTTTCTCCCAATTCATCCCACCCTCACCTATCCTACAGAGTCCCAAAGACTGTTCTATACACCTGTGTCTCTTTTGCTGTCTCATATACAGGGTTATCGTTACCATCTTTCTAAATTCCATATGTATGCGTTAGTATACTGTATTGGTGTTTCTCTTTCTGGCTTACTTCACTCTGTATAATAGGCTCCAGTTTCATCCACCTCGTTAGAACTGATTCAAATGTATTCTTTTTAATGGCTGAGTAATACTCCATTGAGTTGACTCACTGGAAATGACTCTGATGCTGGGAGGGATTGGGGGCGAGAGGAGAAGGGGACGATAGAGAATGAGATGGCTGGATGGCATCACCGACTCGATGGACATGAGTTTGAGTGAACTCTGGGAGTTGGTGATGGACAAGGAGGCCTGGCGTGCTGTGATTCATGTGGTCGCAGAGTCAGACACGACTGAGCAACTGAACTGAACTGAACTGAATAATCCATTGTGTATATGTACCAAAACTTTCTTATCCATTCATCTGCAGATGGACATCTAGGTTGTTCCATGTCCTGGCTATTATAAACAGTGCTGCAATGAACATTGGAGTACATGTGTCTCTTTCAATTCTGGTTTCCTCGGTGTGTATGCCCAGGAGTGCGATTGCTGGATCATATGGCAGTTCTATTTCCAGTTTTTTAAGGAATCTCCACACTGTTCTCCATAGTTGCTGTCCTAGTTTGCATTCCCACCAACAGTGTAAGAGGGTTTCCTTTTCTCCACACCCTCTCCAGCATTTATTCCTTGTAGACTTTTGGATAGCAGCCATTCTGACTGGCGTGAAATGGTACCTCATTGTGGTTTTGATTAGAATTTCTCTGATTATGAAGGATGCTGAGCATTTTCTCATGTGTTGTTAGCTATCTGTATGTCTTCTTTGGAGAAATATTTGTTTAGTTCTTTGGCCCATTTTTTGATTTGGTCATTTATTTTTCTGGAATTGAGCTGCAGGAGTTGCTGGTATATTTTGGAGATTACTTCTTTGTCTGTTGCTTCATTTGTTATTATTTTCTCCCATTCTGAAGGCTGTCTTTTCACTTTGTTTATAGTTTCCCTTGCTGTGCAGAAGCTTTTAATTTTAATTAGGTCCCATTTATTTTTCCTTTTATTTCTAATATTCTGGGAGGTGTTTTGTAATGTTGTTGTTAACAATATAATTGTCCTGAGACTCAGTTGTCATTTCAAAAGGAAATACGAGATGATAAATTCTAGCTTCACTTGGATATTGTGAGGTATGGATGGGATGTATAGAAATATTTGCTGAGTCTACAAACCATGTTCAAAGTTAGGAGTACATATATGTTTATATGTGCCTTCATCTGTAAACACTGTTCTCTGAAGTAAACCCACTCACACATATATATATATTGCACTTAGTCTCATTAGTGATCTCACCCATTGTTTTGAAAGAAAACTTGAGAGAAAGTTGGAAGGATATAAGTAAGAAAGAAAAAGAATGCTTGAATTAACATAAACTAGAAAGAAAAGGCTGGAGAAGGAAATGGCAACCCACTCCAGTGTTCTTGCCTGGAGAATCCCAGGGAAGGGGGAGCCTGGTGGTCTTCCATCTATGCGGTCACACAGAGTCAGACACGACTGAAGTGACTTAGCAGCAGCAGCAGAAAGAAAAAGCAGAGGAACCAGAGATCAAATTGCCAACATCCGCTGGATCATGGAAAAAGCAAGAGAGTTCCAGAAAAACATCTCTTTCTGCTTCATTGACTATGCCAAAGCCTTTGACTGTGTGGATCACAATAAACTGTGGAACATTCTGAAAGAGATGGGAATAGCAGACCATCTGATCTGCCTCTTGAGAAACCTGTATGCAGGTCAGGAAGCAACAGTTAGAACTGGACACGGAACAACAGACTGGTTCCAAATAGGAAAAGGAGTACGTCAAGGTTGTATATTGTCACCCTGCTTATTTAACTTCTATGCAGAGTACATCATGAGGAACGCTGGGCTGGGAGAAGCACAAGCTGGAATCAAGATTGCCAGGAGAAATATCAATAACCTCAGATATGCAGATGACACCACCCTTATAGAAGAAAGTGAAGAGGAACTCAAAAGCCTCTTGATGAAAGTGAAAGAGGAGAGTGAAAAGGTTGGCTTGAAGCTCAACATTCAGAAAACCAAGATCATGGCATCTGGTCCCATCACTTCTTGGGAAATAGATGGGGAAACAGTCGAAACAGTGTCAGACTTTATTTTTTTGGGCTCCAAAATCACTGCAGATGCTGATTGCAGCCATGAAATTAAAAGACGCTTACTCCTTGGAAGGAAAGTTATGACCAGCCTAGATAGCATATTAAAAAGCAGAGACATTACTTTGCCAACCAAGGTCCGTCTAGTCAATGGTTTTTCCCGTGGTCATGTATGGATGTGAGAGTTGGACTGTGAAGAAAGCTGATCGCCGAAGAATTGATGCTTTTGAACTGTAGTGTTGGAGAAGACTCTTGAGAGTCCCTTGGACTGCAAGGAGATCCAACCAGTCCATTCTAAAGGAGATCAATCCTGGGTGTTCATTGGAAGGACTGATGTTGAAGCTGAAACTTTAATAATTTGGCCACCTCATGCGACGAGTTGACTCACTGGAAAAGACTCTGATGCTGGGAAGGATTGGGGGCAGGAGGAGAAGGGGATGACAGAGAATGAGATGGCTGGATGGCATCACCGACTCTGTGGACATGAGTTTGAGTGAACTCCAGGAGTTGGTGATGGAGAGGGAGGCCTGGCGTGCTGTGATTAATGGGGTCGCAAAGAGTCGGACACGACTGAGCAACTGAACTGAACCGAACCAAATACTTATATAAGAAATCCAAACAGAATTTATCACCACCTAAATTTATCACCACCAGAATTTATCACTACCTAAAAAGTGATCAAAAATCTTTTCTTTCAAAATTAAGAAAGATTGGAAGATTCTGGGTGAAGTCTTAAAACTACTTACAGCTGAATCTAACACAGAATCGCTTCCTTGCTACTCAAATTGTCATCCACAGACCAGGACCTGTAGTATCAAATAACACTTAGAATCTTGTTAGAAATGCAGGTCCCTGGGCCCCTGATCTGGCCTACTGAATAATAATTTACATTTGAAATGCAATCCTTGGTAATTTGTAGAAACAGTGGACTTAGAGAAGTGCTAGTCTAGAATAGGTTTCATCACCTTCTCAGTGTTCATACTTGGGAAGTATGGTTATTTGCATTGGATGATGTCCTGTACATCAGAAGAGTTCAGTAGGACCCCTTGAAATATTGCCAAATACCTTTAATTGCAAAATCACTCTTGTTTGAGAATCACTGCTCCAGTGTTTGAGAACTGGGAGCCTCCTGAGAGATTCCAATCAAGACTCCATCTCTTATTTGGTTTAAAATATTGAGCATAACATTAAACCCTTCTGAGTATCATTAGTATAATGGGGAATGAAGTTCATAAGGGGACTACATCATAAATGTAGTATGATGATTACTTTTATTATGACTTCATCATAAATAAAAAATTTTGTAGTCTATCACTGTATTGTTCTAAGGTAGGTTATGATATATTGTTACTGTTGTTCACTCAATAAGTCATGTCCCTGGTTTTTGTACACTCGGGGCAGATTCAAGTCAATATATGGCAAAACCAATACAATAATGTAAAGTAACTAGCCTCCAATTAAAATAAATAAATTAAAAAAACAAAACAACAACGACAAAAAAGAAATTAAAATAAGAGGAGCCAATGAAACCTGAAATAATCAGAAGAAAGAAAATAATAAAGGTCAAAGCAGAAATTTATGTAATAGAAAAACAAAAGGGAAATATTAATAAAACAAAAACTAGCTTTTTTGAAAACAATAAAGCTGATAAACCTCTAGTAAAAAAAAATAGGATTCTGATCAAGTTGTTCTGTCCCACAGTCATGTCCAACTCTTTGAGACCCCATGGACTGCAGCAACCCAGGCTTCTTTGTCCTTCACCATCTTCTGGAGCTTGCTCAAACTCATGTCCATTGAGCTGGTGATGCCATCCAACTATCTCATCCTCTGTCATCCCCTTCTCCTCCTGTCTTCAATCTTTTCCAGCATCAGGGTCTTTTCTAATGAGTCAGCCTTCACATCAGGTGACCAAAGTAATGGAGCTTCAGTTTCAGCATCAGTACTTCCAATGAATATTTAGGATTGATTTCCTATAGGATTGACTCGTTTCATCTCCTTGCAGTCCAAGGGACCCTCAAGAGTCTTTTCCAACACCAGTTCAAAAGCATCTATTCTTCTGCATTAAGCCTTCTTTATAGTCCAGCTCCCTCATTCATACCTGACTACTGGAAAAAACATAGCTTTGACTATGTGGACCATTGTCAAAGTAATGTTTCTGTTTTTTAATACACTGTCTATCTTTGTCATAGCTTTATTTCAAGAAAATAAAGTCTGTCACTGTTTCCATTGTTTCCCATCTATTAGCCATGAAATGATGAGACTGGATGTCATGATCTTAGATTTTTGGATGTTGAGTTTTAGCCAGCTTTTTCTCTCTCCTTTTTCACCTTCATCAAGAGGCTCTTTAGTTCCTCTTCACTTTCTAGCGTAAGAGTTGTGTCATCTGCATATCTGGGATTATTGATATTTGTCCCGGCAATCTTGACTCCAGCTTGTGATTCATCCAGCTCAGCATTTCACGTGATGTACTCTGAATATAAGTTAAAGAAGCAAGGTGAAAATATACAATCTTGATGTATTCCTTTCCCAATTTGGAACCATTCCAGTTCCAGCTGTTGCTTTTGGACCTGCATACCGATTTCTCAGGAGGCAGGTAAGGTGATCTGGAATTTCCATCTCTTGAAGAATTTCCACAGTTTGTTGTGATCCACACAGTCAAAGGCTTTAGTGTAGTCAATGAAGCAGTTCAGTTCAGTTCAGTGGCTCAGTCGTGTCCGACTCTTTGCGACCCCATGAATCACAGCACTCCAGGCCTCCCTGTCCATCACCAACTCCCGGGGTTCACTCAAACTCATGTCCATCGAGTCAGTGATGTCATCCAGCCATCTCTTTCTCTCTCATCCCCTTCTCCTTCTGCCCCCAATCCCTCCCAGCATCAGACTCTTTTCCAATGCATCAACTCGTCGCATGAAGTGGCCAAAATATTGGAGTTTCAGCTTTAGCATCACTCCTTCAAATGAACACCCAGGACTGATCTCCTTTAGAATGGACTGGTTGGATCTCCTTGCAGTCCAAGGGACTCTCAAGAGTCTTCTCTAACACCACAGTTCAAAAGCAACAATTCTTCGGCGATCAGCTTTCTTCACAGTTCAACTCTCACATCCATACATCACCACTGGAAAAACCATAACCTTGACTAGATGGACCTTTGTTGGCAAAGTAATGTCTGCTTTTTTCTGAAATTCTCTTGCTTTTTCTATGATCCAATGGATGTTGGCAATTTGATTCCTGATTCCTCTGCCTTTTCTAAATCCAGCATGTAAATCTGAAAGTTGTCAGTTCATGTACTGCTGAAGCCTATCTTGTAGGATTTTTAGCATAATCTGGCTCAAACGAGGAATGAGTGAAATTGTGTGGTAGTCTGAACATTCTTTGGCATTGCCCTTCTTTGGGATTGGAATGAAAACTGACCTTTACCAGTCATATGGCCACTGTGGCCAAATTTCCTGACATACTAAGTGAGTCACTTTCATAGCATCATCTTTTAGGATTTGAAATAGGTCAACTAGAATTCCATCATCTCCACTAGCTTTGTTCATAATGATGCTTCCTAAGGCCCACTTGACTTCACAGTCCAGGATGTCTAGCTCTAGGTGTGTGATCACACTAACGTGGTTATCTGGGTCATTGAGATCTTTTTTGTATAGTTCTCCTGTGTATTCTTGCCACCTCTTATTAATATCTTCTGCTTCTCTTAGGTCCATACCGTTTCTTTTATTGTAATCATCTTTGCATGAAATGTTCCCTTGGTATCTCTAATTTTCTTGAAGAAATCTCTAGTTTTTCCCATTCTATTGTTGTCCTCTATTTCTTTACATTGATCACTGAGGATGGCTTTCTTATCTCTCCTTGTTATTCTTTGGAAATCTGCATTCAGATGGATTTATCTTTCCTTTTCTCTTTTGTCTTTCACTTCACTTCATTTTTCAGCTATTTGTAAGGCCTCTTCAGACAACCGTTTTGCCTTTTTAAATTTCTTTTTCTTGGATATGGTTTTGATCACTACCTGGTGAACAATGTTATGAAACTTCATCCATAGTTCTTCAGGCACTCTGTCTTTCAGATCTAATCCCTTGAATCTATTTATCACTACCAGTATTCAATCATAAGGGATTTGATTTAGGTTGTACCTGAATGGCCTAGTGGTTTTCCCTACTTTCTTCTATTTAACTCTGAATTTTGAAATAGCGATTGCAAAAATAAATCCTGACCAAGGGCTTTATGCAAATACATGCCTACTGCAGCATTTATTGGAACTTATATATCACAGTACCTACTCTGTCTCTGGGTATTCACATAAATTGTTTTTATGTGAAAATGGGCACACTAATGAGCTTTAATGATTATTATTACACCTTGCAATTATTTTATTACCAGTGATGCTGTATATATACTTCCATTTTTTAGTCGTTTAGTTTCTTGATAAAAAACATTGTCTGTGAGAGTCTTTTGTATGCTCAGGTTGGATTGCTTGCATTCCTTTTTGATCATACTTTTCAACAAAAATTTTTTATTATCTTTTAAATTTATTTATTTTAATTGGAGGCTATTTACATTATTGTATTGGTTTTGCCATGCATTGATATGAATCTGCCCCAGGTGTTCATGTGTTTCCCATCTTGAACCCCCCTCCCACCTCCCTCCCCATCCCATCCCTCTGGTTCATTCCAGTACACCAGACCCGAGCATTCTTTTTCACAAAATTATCGCATGCAATTTAATTATTTTATGTATATAGATATATTAGTGAGAATGTTTGATAATATATACTCAGTCATATGTTGTTCTTTCTATCACTCAGTTCAGCTATGTCACTCAGTCATGTCCAACTCCTTGTGACCCCATGGACTGAAGCAACCCAGGTTTCCCTGTCTATCACCAGCCTCATATGTCCGTTGAGTTAGTGATGCCGTCCAACCATCTAATCCTCTGTCATCCCCTTCTCCTGCTGTATTCAGTCTTTCCCAGCATCAGGGTCTTTTCCAAGGAGTCAGTTCCTTGCATCAGCTGGCCAAAATATTTGAGCTTCAGATTCAGCATCAGTTCTTCCAATGAATATTCAGTATTGATTTCCTTTAGGACTGACTGGTTTGTTCTTCTTGCAGTCTAAGGGACTCTCAAGAGTCTACTCCAACACCACAGTTCAAAAGTATCTATTCTTCTTCACTTAGCCTTCTTTATACTCCAACTCTCACATCCATACCTGGCTACTGGAAAAACAATAGCTTTGACTATGTGGACCTTTGTCAGTAAAGTAATGTCTGTGCTTTTTAATATGCTATCTAGGTTGATCATACCTTTACTTCCAAGGAGCAAGCATCTTTCATTTTCATGGATACAGTCACCACCAACAGTGATTTTGGAGCCCAAGAAAATAATGTTTGTCACTGTTTCCATTGTTTCCCCATCTATTTGCCATGAAATGATGGGACTGGATGCCATTTTTTGAATGTTGAGTTTTAAGTCAGTTTTTCACTGTCCTGTTTCACTTTCATCAAAAGGCTCTTTATTTCCATATCACTCAGTCATATGGTGTTTTTTCCGTTGCTTTCGGAGAAGGCAATGGCAAGCCACTCCAGTACTCTTGCCTAGAAAATCCCATGGATGGAGGAGCCTGGTAGGCTGCAGTCCGTGGGGTCTCTAAGGGTCAGACACTAATGAGCGGCTTCACTTTCACTTTTCACTTTCACACATTGGAGAAGGAAATGGCAACCCACTCCAGTGTTCTTGCCTGGAGAATCCCAGGGACGGGGGAGCCTGGTGGGCTTCCGTCTGTGGGGTCACACAGAGTCGGACACGACTGAAGTGACTTAGCAGCAGCAGCAGCAGCAGCAGTTTCTAGTTTTTGGCTTTTTTTTTTTTTTACTTCAATAATTGAGCTGTCACTTTAATACTTGTCACTTGCAAATCCTGTTATAAACAAAAATAAGAGTGAATGTTCTCCTGCATAGTGCTAATAAATAACCTTTTATACATTTATATACATGGAAATATGTTACCTGTTATTGCTTTTATCAGCCTTTCTTGATTAAATGTATTTCTAAAAGTTGTGCCACCTTTGGTGAGCATATGGAAGGCACTCTTTTGCCATTGGAAAAAGATTATCTTCATCTTTCATAAGTGTATTTGAATCCAAATATAGTAATATGAGACAGATTGTAACTTGAGTACTCCTTTACTACCACGTTTTAAAATCCCTTAGATGGCTGGATGGCATCACCGATTCTGTGGACATGAGTTTGAGTGAACTCCGGGAGTTGGTGATGGACAGGGAGGCCTGGCGTGCTGTGATTCATGGGGTCGCGGAGAGTCGGACACGACTGAGCGACTGAACTGAACTGAACTGAACTGAAGTTATTTTATTTCTAAGTCTTTGGGAATTTAAGTTGAAATAGCCCATGTTGATATCATTAAATTTTTAATATTTTATGTCCTTATATAAGTTAATTGTAGAGTTTTATTCAATATTGTTGCATTCACTTATCTCGAAATCACTATTAAAATTGAAATTGTTAGTTGCTCAGTCATGTCTGACTCTTCGGGATCCCAGAGAATGTAACTCATCAGGCTTCTCTGTCCATGGAATTCTCCAAGCAAGAATACTGGAGTGGGTAGCCAGTCTTCTCCAAGGGATCTTCCCAACCCATGGATTGAATCCAGGTCTCCTGCATTGCAGGTGTATTCTTTACCAACTGAGTCAACTGGAAAGCCCAATGTACATCTCTACTATACCTGATTCCTGATTCATTGAACAAAGAATTGAACATCTACTTTATGCCATTGTTTCTAGTAACATTGAATATTACATTCCATTAAAACCCAGCAGTGGCCACAAGACTGGAAAAAGTCAGTTTTCATTCCAATCCCAAAGAAGGGCAATGCCAAAGAATGTTCAAATTACTGCAAGATTGAACTTATCTCACACACAAGCAAAGTAACAATCAAAATTCTCCAAACCAGGCTTCAACAGTACATAAACCATGAACTTCCAGAAGTTCAAACTGGATTTAGAAAAGGCAGAGGAAAAAGAGATCAAATTGAAAATATCCACTGGATAATAGAAAAAGTATGAGAGTTCCAGAAAACATCTACTTTTGCTTTATTGATTACACCAAAGCCTTTGACTGTGTCTATCACAACAAACAGTGGAAAATTCTTCAAGAGATGGGACTACCAAACCACCTTACTTGCCTCCTGAGAAATCTGTATCCAGGTCAAGAAGCAACAGTTAGAACTGGACATGGAACAACAGACTGGTTCCAAATTGGGAAAGGAGTACTTCAAAGCTGTATATTTTCACCCTGCTTATTTGACTTAGACTCACAGTACCGCATGCAAAATTCTGAGCTGGATGAAGCACAAGCTAGAATCAAGATTGCTGGGAGAAATATCGATAACCTCTGATATGCAGATGACACCACCCTTATGGCAGAAAGTGAAGAGGAACTAAAGAGCCTCTTGATGAAAGTGAAAGAAGAAAGTGAAAAAGTTGGCTTAAAACTCAACATTCAAGAAACTAAGATCATGGCATCCGGTCCCATCACTTCATGACAAATAAATGGAGAAACAGTTGCAACAGTGAGAGACTTTACTTTTGGGGGCTTCAAAATCACTGCAGTTGTTGAGAGCCGCCATAAAATCAAGATGCTTGCTCCTTGGAAGAATAGCTATGATCAACCTATACTGCTTATCAAAAAGGAGAGACATTACTTTGCCAATAAAGGTCTATCTAGTCAAAGCTATAGTTTTTACAGTAGTCATGTATGGATGTGAGAGTTGAACTATAAAGAAGGTTGAGCACCAAAGAACTGATGCTTTTGAACTGTGGTGTTGGAGAATACTCTTGAGAGTCCCTTGGACTGCAAGGAGATCAAACCAGTCAGTCCTAAAGGAAATCAGTCTTGAATGTTCATTGGATGCTGATGCTGAAGCTGAAGCTCCAATACTTTGGCCACCTGATGAGAAGAACTGACTCCTTGGAAAAAACCCTGATGCTGGGAAAGATGGAAGGCAGGAGGAGAAGGGGATGACAGAGGATGAGATGGTTGGATGGCATCACCAACTCAACTGTCCATAGGGTTGCAAAGAATTGGACACAAATGAAGCGACTTAACACACACAAGGATAAAGTGCAAGGAGGTTAGACCTCTGTAAGGCAGGCAAGTTCATGGGAAGAAGGTAATAAAAACTAGATTCATCTGACTTCTAATTGGTCTTCTGGGAACAGAGACTCATCAGGAAAATTTTCCTATGTAGACTAGTGCCCACAGGGAAGTGTTGTGCTCAGATGTGGGAGTAACAATGGAAACAGTGCCTAATGAACAGACATGGGGAGCTGTAAAATCTCCTTGGCTGCATCCCTCAATCTGTACAACCTTGGGGTGCACAGGGCATGGTTATTGGTTTTGGAGTCCTACATCTGAATAAGGACCAATGTTTCACTCTTTCCTTCTGACCTGCCTGAGAACAGAGCTTCAGTCTTCACCATCAACTATCCACGGAGGAGCTTGGATATCCACACAAGGACTTTCCTCTTGTCCCCATCCAGGTGAGTGTGAGAGTTCTATAGGTACTTCAAGGAAATTTGAGAGAGAATACAAGTGGAAAACTTTTTCCTGAGGTCAATTGAGAGCCAATCAGCCCACACCAGGGCTGAGATATTAGCCATTGTAGTTTGCTAGGTTGACAAATTAACTTATAATTCATTTATTTGATATGTTAAAATTTTTGGAGAAGTATCTGATGAACTCAGGAGCACAAGAATCAGTGTTGACAATTAAGTGATGGGGATGGAGGAAGCAATGAGGAGCATAAAGTGGTTCCAGTAAAATCAGAGCATATTAGAGGAGTTATACATTTAAGGAGAGTAAGAAAAGTGGGTTTGGAGGCATGTGAATTGAAATATTCACCTTTACAAAAATACTTTTAAATTTGGGAAGTATTTGAATGCCTTCCATTTTTATTAGAAAGACCCACGTCTATGGAATTAGGTACTGCCTTGCAACAGTGTTCTTGAGACGAACATTTCACAGTATCTTTCCTCACGTTAGATATTCACAGAAAAATATTGTGCTTAGAATGCAAAGGGGGATATGAAAAGGAGTCTTATATTGGAATTCTTAAGTAACAAGAGGTAGGGAAGCAACGGAGGCATTTGGAAGGTAGAAAGAAAAAGCAAGCAAATTCACATCTCTGTGATACCTGCTAATTTAGTATGAGAAAGGAACTATGCTAAGCTTTTACATATATTAACTAAATTTGCCTTCCGACTTAGGAGGATAGATACCACTATGCCCACTATTTGAATTAGGTCATTAATGTTTAGAATGGGTCTGTAGATCCACTACATTCAAACAGTTAATATGTGATAGCGCTGAGTTTCCAAAGTCAGTTTTCTGAATCAAAAGATTTATATTCAAGATCATTTATAAAAGTCTGTTACCATTTATCTCTTAAAATCTTCATCTATTATTGTGTATTGTCTATTTTCTGTTGTCAGTTGTGGGTTTATTCCCTTGGAAGTGTTAGTTGCTCTGTTGTGCCCAACTCTTTGTGACCACACCGCTGGGCTCCTCTATCTATGGGTTTCTCCAAGCAAGTATACTGGAGTGGGTTGCCACTTCCTACTCCAGGGAATCTTTATGACCCAAGGATCAAACCTGGGTTACCTGCATTTCAGGCAGATTCTTTACCATCTGAGCCACCAAGGAAGCCCTTATTCCCTTTGCTCACTTTCAACTGGAATGCTCCTGTTGTCCTAAAATGATTATTCCTTCCTGCTTTGATAAATTGCTCTAGAATATTTTATGAGGTAGTTTGAGCATCAAGGCAATGTAACTGTTGTTGGAAAGCTACCAGAATCAAGGAATCTTTCTCTTTTCCATGGTCTCTTAGGACCACCTGAGTTTATTAGATTTTGCTTTGAAAATGAAAGTATTCAATACAGGTTAGTGGGGAGACCATGGTGTAGATTCCTGATGCCATCAGACTTGTCCTAGAGGACGAAATGTCTGCATAAATGGGATATACATACCCCAAGACTTGTACCCTAGGACAAGGCAACCACTAAGGAATGTGACCCACAGGTAGACCTTATTTTCTTCCACAGGACTCTTTCTCAGTTTTTTGAACTACTTAAAAAAAATTTTTTTTAATGCATGCACCTTGCTCAATTGCTTTAGTCGTGTCCAATGCTTTTCAAACCCATAGACTGTAGCCCACCAGGCTCCTCAGTCCATGGGATTCTCTAGGCAAAGATGCTGGAGTGTGTTGCCATGCTCTCCTCCAGGGGATCTTCCCAATCCAGAGATTAAACCCATGTCTCTTGCATCTCCTGCACTGCGGGGGGATTATTTACTGCTGAACCACAGGGGAAGCCCAATACAGGGCACAAAGTAGCCATATTTGAAAGGGATACAGTTACCATCTAGAATTTTTGTACTATTTCTACATTTTCTTGGGCAAAGGTAACGTATTGTTGTTGACTTTCTTTCATCACTCCTTTCATAATTATTGTGGCCAAAAGTGAGAAAAGCCACAGAGTAACAAGCCCAGTAAGATATGATGTGTGTAAGTGTGTGTTGTGTCTGTGTGTCTGTGTGTGTGTGTTGTGGGGAATGAGCAGTTCTCTGGGAAGTGATACTTAAATTTATCCACTCCAAAATGTTACCCTTAAAACACAGACAAAATAATGTCAACCAGAAGATGCAAATAAAGGAGTCAATTCATTTTAATTCACAGGAATCAAAACAAATATAAAAATGTGAGAGTAACAACATGTGGAGTGAAGGACTCCTTGTGTCTTGAAGGTTCGGCTGTAGCAGGAAGACCTTGTTTCTTAGCATCCTCTGATACCATTTCTTCTCACACTCGCTCTTGCTTGTTCCCCTTGACAATTTTGCTGCTTTTTGAGTCTCTAATATTTGAAACAAGCCATACCCTCAGGTACTTTGCAGACTCTTTTCCCAATAGGGCACACTGGCCCCCCAGGTAAACTGATGTCTCTGCTTTGTCTTGCTTCGGGTCTCTGTTCAAATGTCTCTTTCTTTCTTTTTTTGGCACATCTTCCTGAACTCTCACTAAAATGTAACATATCCATATATGGTAATTTATACCTGCTTTTTTCCCCCATATCATCTGTCACCACATGTGACAGCATGTATATTTTTTTCACTTGCTAACTCATATTCTTTCTTCATCATTGTATTGTTGGAAGTTTTGTTCTCAACATCTCACACATTTATCCTAAAAGATGGTTGGTACTCAACATGAATTTTTAGAATATATGAAAGACATTTGCTTTAAAACTGTATAATCATGACCTCTTGGGGAAAAGGTTGAGTGTTAGACAGGAATTTCTAATCAAAGATGACACAGTAGATTCCTTAAAGATGATTAAATATTGTCATTCAGCATTTTACTGTGTTAATGTGCACACATGCAGAAATTAATCATGCTATTTTTTTTTCTTCCCTAGTAGTGATCACCACCACATGGTACAAGGAAATGATACAGGAATGGTACAATTTATTCTTCTGGGATTATCAGAGGAACTAGAACTGCAGCCTCTCATATTTGGGCTTTTTCTTTCCATGTTCCTGATCACTGTGTTTGGGAATCTGCTCATCATTCTTGCCACCATCTCAGACTCCCACCTCCACACCCCCATGTACTTCTTCCTCTCCAACCTGTCCTTTGTAGACATCTGCTTCATCTCTACCACCATCCCAAAGATGCTGGTGAACATACAGACACAGAGCAAAGTCATTTCCTATGAAGGCTGTATCACCCAGATGCATTTTTACATACTATTTGTAGAGCTGGAGAATTTAATTCTGACTGTCATGTCCTATGACCGCTTCATAGCCATCTGTCACCTCCTGCACTACACAGTCATCATGAGCCCTGTCCTCTGTGGACTGATGGTGCTGGTGTCCTGAATGATGAGTGCCCTGAATTCCTTGGTACAAATCTCACTGGTACTGAGACTGTATTTCTGTACAGTCTTGGAAATCCCCCACTTTTTCTGTGACTTGAAAGAAGTACTCCGACTTGCCTGTTCTGACACCGCTCTTAGTAACACTGTGATGTATTTTGCAGTTGGGCTTTTTGGTGCTATCCCCCTGGCTGGTATATGTTACTCATACTCTAGGATAGTTTCCTCCATATGTAGAACCTCATCAGCTGAGGGGAAGCGTAAAGCATTTTCCACCTGTGCATCTCACCTCTCTGTTGCTTCCTTATTTTATTGTACAGGATTAGGATTGTATCTTAGCTCTACTGCTACCCACAGCTCACACTCAAGTGCAATAGCCTCAGTGATGTACATTGTAGTCACACCCATGCTGAACCCTTTCATCTACAGTCTGAGAAATAAAGACATAAAGAGGGCTCTGAGAAGATTCTTTGGAGTGGCAGCTAAGAAAGGGCCATTTGTCCTGGGGCTGAGGAAGTGCTGGTAATTGCAGCACTCAAAGCACTAGAGTCAGAAATTGTGATTCTTGATCAGATTGTGGAAAGAGCACTTGTTCCTTATATGTATTGCCTAGCTTTTGCATTCTTTGATTTAAATTCAACATATAATTTAAGTAACTCGTTAAGCTTTCTTAATAGCTGATGCATGGACAACTTTCCATTTTTAAAAAAATTTTCTACTTTCCTTAAAGTTTTCCCAAACATGGGTGAGATATATTTGGAAACTTCCATTTATTTGGTAGGAAAAATTGGATTCTTTAAGGCGTTTGTCTTAAGTAACATCCATCTTCTCAAGTATTTAAAAAAAATTCTTCCCTACTCACGAGGAAAAACTGCATTTGGCAGCTAAAGTAACCTATATTTCTTCCTTTTCTAGTTGCTTAGGTGTAGAGTTAGGTTACTTAGTTGAATTTTTTCTTGTTTCTTGGGGTATGCCTGTATGAAGAACCCCAGGGTTAGTAGAAGGAAAGAAATCTTAAAAATTAGGGCAGAAATAAATGCAAAAAGAGAATGGTATTGAAACATGTATATTATCCTGTGTGAAACAAATCGCCAGTCCAGGTTCAATGCATGATACAGGATGCTTGGGGCTGGTGCACTGGGATGACCCAGGGGGATGATATGGGGAGGGAGGTGGGAAGGGGGTTCGAAATGGGGAACATGGGTACTTCAGGTTGGATTCATGTTAATGTATGGCAAAGCCAACACTATATTGTAAAGCAAAAAATAATAATGATAAAAAAAGAAAGAAACAAAAGAGACCATAGCAAAAATCAACAAAACCAAAAGCTGGTTCTTTGAGAGGGTAAATAAAATTGACAAACCACTAGCCAGACTCATCAAGAAACAAAGGGGGAAAAACCAAAACAATAAAATTAGAAATGAGAAGGGAGAGATCACAACAGACAGCACAGAAATACAAAGGATCATAAGAGACTACTATCAGCAATTATATGCCAATAAAATGGACAACTTGGAAGAAATGGACAAATTCTTAGAAAAGGAAAACTTTCCAAAGCTGAATCAGGAAGAAATAGAAGATCTTAACAGACCCATCACAAGCACGGAAATTGAAACTGTAATCAGAAATCTTCCAGCAAACAAAAGCCCAGGTCCAGACGGCTTCACAGCTGAATTCTACCAAAAATTTAGAGAAGAGCTAACACCTATCCTACTCAAACTCTTCCAGGAAATTGCAGAGGAAGGTAAACTTCCAAACTCATTCTATTAGGCCACCATCACCCTAATACCAAAACCTGACAAAGATGCCACAAAAAAGAGAACTACAGGCCAATCTCACTGATGAACATAGATGCAAAAATACTTAACAAAATTCTAGCAATCAGAATCCAACAACACATTAAAAAGATCATACATCATGCCCAAGTGGGCTTTATCCCAGGGATGCAAGGATTCTTCAATATCCACAAATCAATCAATGTAATACACCACAGTAACGAAATGAAAAATAAAAACCATAAGATTATCTCCATAGATGCAGAGAAAGCCTTTGACAAAATTCAACACCCATTTATGATAAAAACGCTTCAGAAAGCAAGAATAAAAGGAACATACCTCAACATAATAAAAGCTATATACGTCAAACCCACAGCAAACATTATCCTCACTGGTGAAAAATTGAAAGCATTTCCCCTAAAGTCAGGAACAAGACAAGGGTGCCCACTCTCACCACTACTATTCAACATAGTTTTGGACGTTTTGGCCACAGCAATCAGAGCAGAAAAAGACATAAAAGGAATCCAAATTGGAAAAGAAGAAGTAAAACTCTCACTGTTTGCAGATGACATGATCCTCTACACAGAAAACCCTAAAGATTCCAACAGAAAATTACTCAATCTAATCAATGAATATAGTAAAATTGCAGGAAATAAAATCAATACACAGAAATCCCTTGCATTCCTATACACTAATAATGAGAAACTAAAGAGAAATTAAGAAAACAATTCCATTCACTGTTGCAATGAAAAAAATAAAATACGTAGGAATATATCTACCTAAAGAAACAAAAGACCTATATATGGAAAACTATAAAACATTGGCGAAAGAAATCAAAGAGGACACTAACAGATGGAGAAATATACCGTGTTTTTGGATTGGAAGAATAAATATTGTGAAAATGAGTATACTACCCAAAGTAATCTATAGATTCAGTGCAATATCTGTTAAACTACCAACGGTATCTTTCACAGAGCTAGAACAAAGAATTTCACAATTTGTATGGAAATACAAAAAACCTCGAATAGCAAAGCAATCTTGAGAAAGAAGGATGGAACTGGGGGAATCAACCTGCCGGACTTCAGGCTCTACTACATAGCCACAGTCATCAAGACAGTATGGTACTGGCATAAAGACAGAAATATAGATCAATGGAACAAAATAGAAAGCCCAGAGATAAATCCATGAACCTATGGACAGCTTATCTTTGACAAGGGAGGCAAGAATATTCAATGGAGAAAAGACAATCTCTTTAACAGGTGGTGCTGGGAAAACTGGTCAACCACTTGTAAAAGAATGAAACTAGAACACTCTCTAAAACCATACACAGAAATAAACTCAAAATGGATTACAGATCTAAACGTAAGACCAGAAACTATAAAAATCCTAGAGAAGAACATAGGCAAAACACTCTCTGACATAAATCACATCAGGATCCTTCATGACCCACCTCCCAGAATATTGGAAATAAAAGTAAAAATAAATAAATGAGATCTAATTAAAATGAAAAGCTTCTGCACAGCAAAGGAAACTATAAGCAAGGTGAAAAGACAGCCTTCAGAATGGGAGAAAATAATAGCAAATGAAGCATCTGACAAAGAATTAATCTCAAAAATATACAAGCAACTCCTGCAGTTCAATTCCAGAAGAATAAACGACCCAATAAAAAAAATGGGTCAAAGAACTAAACAGACTTTTCCCCAAAAAAGACATACAGATGGCTAACAAACACATGAAAAGATGCTCAACATCACTCATAATCAAATGCAAATCAAAACCACAATGAGGTACCATTTCATGCCAGTCAGAATGGCTGCTATCTAAATGTCTACAACCAATAAATGCTGGAGAGGGTGTGGAGAAAAGGGAACCCTCTTACACTGTTGGTGGGAATGCAAACTAGTCCAGCCACTATGGAGAACAGTGTGGAGATTCCTTAAAAAACTGGAAATGGAACTTCCATATGACCCAGCAATCACACTCCTGGGCATGCACACCGAGGAAACCGAAATTGAAAGAGACTGAGAACACCTCCCAACTGCCAGTCTCTTCCCACATTAAATAGGAAACTAATTAATACTGATGATAATAATAACTCGGCTACTGTGCTCGGAAGAATGGAGGAAGGATGAGGAGGCGTGCCCTTGACCCCGAGCACTAGGAGAATATAGAGGATATTTCTAAATGGGGAAGCTGCCTCCCAGCAAACTGTGGAGGGGGAGCAGAGGAGGGAAGTAGGTCCTGTCTTATCCAAAGTGGATGGAGGACAAAGTGAATCAAAGCTTCAGAGGCAGACAGACCTGAACTCAGATCCTGGGTCTCCACTTCCAACCTGTGTGATGACGGGAAAGATAAGGCTCCTTCATCCCTAGGTGGGAAGATTTCCCGTACCTTCGTCACAGGGCAGGTGCTGTACGTTAATAACCAAACAACATGGCTTTGGAAGAAACTTTAATGAAAAAACAGAGAGCAATATTCAGTATCTTGTAATAACCTATAATGGAAAAGAATCTGAATACATATATTTACATATATAAATATATATGTAATTGAATCAATTTGCTGTACTCCTGAAACTAATACAGTACTGTAAATCAGTTATGCTTCAATAAAAATAAATAAATGAATTAAAAAAAAAGAAAGAGACACATGTACTCCAATGTTCATCGCAGCACTGTTTATAATAGCCAGGACATGGAAGCAACCTAGATGTCCATCTGCAGATGAATGGATAAGAAAGCAGTGGTACATATACACAATGGAGTATTACTCAGCAATTAAAAAAAATACATTTGAATCAGTATTAATGAGGTGGATGAAACTGGAACCTATTATACAGAGTGAAGTAAGCCAGAAAGAAAAACACCAATACAGTATGATAATGCATGTATATGGAATTTAGAAAGATGGTAATGATAACCCTGCTTGAGAGACAGCAGAGACACAGATGTATAGAACAGTCTTTTGGACTCTGTCGGAGAGGGCGAGGGTGGGATGACTTGGGAGAATGGCATCGAAACATGTATATTATCATATGTGAAAAGACGCATCAGTCCTGTTTGATGCCTGATACAGGATGATCGGGGCTGGTTCACTGGTGTGACCAGGGGGATGATATAGGGATGGAGGTGGGATGGGGGTTCAAGGTGGGGAACACATGTACACCTGAGGTAGATTCATTTCAATGTAAGCAAAACCAATACAATATTTTAAGTAATTATCTTCCAATTAAAATTTTAAAAAAATTAAAAAAAAAAATAAAATGTTATGAGAGCAATAAAAATAGTTACCACTTTCTAATCCTCACCACAGGAGGGATGTACTGTCAGAAATGCACTGTGTTTGAGTTTGGAAACTACTTTCTCAAACTCACACACAGGCATACAAACATGTATATACATGTGCACATAGATACAGATGCATGCACACACACAAAAATAAACTAACTTATAGAATTCAACTGCAGAGTAAAGTCTGAAACCATTGTTTTGATTTTGGCTTTATAATTTTTCTATGTCACCAGTTTAAGTGTCCTTCCTATTAATATCGACTTTATTCATGCCACTGAGTTTTACAACTAGTCTTCTGGTGTCATACAATTATTCAGCCTGTGTCCCCAATATCTACCACGTGATGATGCTGTTGTTGTTTAGTCTCTAAACCGTGTTTGCCCCTCTTGCAATCCTATGGACTGTAGCCTGCCGGGCTTCTCTGTCCACGGGATTTTACAGGCAAGAGTACTGGAGTATCCCACTTGAATCTCCCTCCCACACCATACTACTCCTCTAGGTTGTCACAGAGCACCAAGTTGAGCTCCCTGTGTTATTCTTTTTTGGCTAAAAAAATTCTGTGCTGCCTACAGTTATGGCTTCTCTATTACATATAAGTTAAATGAGCAGGGTGACAATATACAGCATTGATGTACTCCTTTCCCAATTTGGAACCAATCTGTTGTTCTGTGTCCGGTTCTATTGCTTCTTGACCTGCATACAGGTTTCTCTAGAGGCTAGTAAAGTGGTCTGGTATTCCCATATTTTTAAGAATTTTCCACAGCTTGTTGTCATTCACACAGTCAAAGGCTTTAGCATAGTCAATAGAGCAGAAGTAGATGTTTTTCTGGAACTCTCTTGCTTTCTCTATGATCCAACGGATGATGGCAATTTGACCTCGAGTTCCTCTACTTTTTCTAAATCCAGATTGTGCATCTGGAAGTTTTTAGTTCATGCACTGTTAAAGCCTACCTTGGAGGATTTTGAGCACTATTGTGCTAGCATGTGAAATGAGTGCAAATGCGTGGCAGTTTGAACATTCTTTGGCATTGCCTTTCTTTGGTATTGAAATGAAAACTGATATTTTCCAGCCCTGTGGCCACTGCTGAGTTTTCCAATTTTGCTGGCATATTGAGTGCAGCACTATTGCAGCATCATCTTTTAGGATTTGAAATAGATCAGCTGGAGTCCCATCACCTCCACTAGCTCTGTTCACAGTGATGTTTCCGAAGGTTCTCTTGACTTCACACTCCAAGATGTCTGTCTCTAGGTTAGTGGTAATACCACTGTGGTTATCCAGACCATCATGATCTTTTTTGTACAGTCCTTTTGTGTATTCTTGCCACCTCTTCTTAGTATCTTCTGCTTTTGTTTGGTCCATAGCATTTCTTTCCTTTTTTGTACCCATCTTTGCATGAAATGTTCCCTTACAATCTCTAATTTTTTTGTGTGAAGAGATCTCTAGTCTTTCCCATTCTGTTGTTTTCCTCTGTTTCTTTGTATTGTTCACTTAGGAAGACTTTCTTATCTCTCCTTGTTGAACTTTCATTCAAACTGGAGTATCTTTCCATTTTTCCTTGCTTTTTGCTTCTCTATGAAAAGGCAAAAAGATATGACACTGAAAGATGAACTCCCCAGGTTTGTAGGTGCCCAATATGCTACTGGAAAAGACGGGAGAAGTAGCTCCATAAGGAATGAAGAAACTGAACCAAAGTGGAAACAACACCCAGTTGTTGTTTGGTGGTGAAAGTAAATGATGCTGTAAAGAACAATATTGCAAAAGAACCTATAATGTTAGGTCCATGAATCAAGGTAAATTGGAAGTGATTAAACAGGAGATGGCAAGAGTGAACATCAACATTTTAGGAATCAGTGAACTAAAATAAATGGGAATGGGTGAATTTAATTCAGATGACCATTATATCTACTACTGTGGCAAACAGATGGGGAAACAATGGAAACAGTGAGAAATTTTATTTTTGGGGACTCCAAAATCACTGAAGATGGTGACTGCATCCATGAAATTAAAGACACTTGCTCCTTGGAAGAAAAGTCATGACAATCCTAGGCAGAATATTAAAAAGCAGAGACATTACTTTGCCAACAAAGGTCCATCTAGTCAAAGCTATGGTTTTTCCAGTAGTCATGTGTGGATTTGAGTTGGACTACCCAGAAAGTTGAGCGCTGAAGAATTGATACTTTTGAACTGTGGTGTTAGAGAAGACCTTTGAGAGTCCTTGGACTGCAGTGAGATCAAACCAATCCATCCTAAAAGAAATCAATCCTGAATATTCATTGGAAGGACTGATGCTGAAGCTGAAGTTCGAATACTCTGGCCACCTGATGAGAAGAACTGACTCATTGGAAAAGACCCTGATGCTGGGAAAGACTGAAGACAAGAGGAGAAGGGGACGACAGAGGATGAGATGGTTGGATGGCATCACTGACTCAATGGACATGAGTTTGAGTAAGCTCTGGGAGTTGGTGATAGACAGGGAAGCTTGACGAGCTGCAGTCCATGCGGTCGCAAAGAATCGGACACAACTGAGCGACTGAACTGACAGTGGGCAAGAATCCCTTAAAAGAAATGGAGTAGGCCTTATAGTCAACAAAGAGTCTGAAATGCAGTACTTGTGTACAATCTCAAAACAACACAGTGATCTCTGTTCATTTTCTTTTTTTTTTTTTCAGTATCAGAGTAACCCAAGTCTATGCCCCAACCACTAATGCTGAAGAAACTGAAGTTGAATGATTCTCTGAAGACCCCCAAGACCTTCTAGAACTAACATGAAAAAAAAGATGCCCTTCTCATCATAGGGAACTGGAATGCAAAAGTAGAAAATCAAGAGATACCTGGAGTAACAGTTAAGTTTGACCTTGCAGTACAAAATGAATCAGAGCAGAGGATAACAGAGTTTTGCCAAGAGAACACACTGGTCATAGCAACACCCTCTTCCAACAACAGAAGAGATGACTCTACACATGGACATCACCAGATGGTCAAAACTGAAATCAGATTGATTACATTCTTTGCAACCAAAGATGGAGAAGCTCTATACAATCAGCAAAACAACTCTGGGAGCTGACTGTGTCTTAGATCATGAACTCCTTATTGCCAAATTCAGACTTAACTGGAAGAAAGTAGGGAAACCTACCAGGCCATTCAGGTCAGACCTAAATCAAGTCACTTACAGTTGTACAGTGGTGAATGTGATGAAGATTCAAGGGATTAAATCTGATAGACAGAGTGACTAAAGAACTATGGACGGAGGTTCATAACATTGCATAGGAGGTGGTGATCAAAACCATCCCTAAGAAAAAGAAATGCAAAAAGACAAAATGGTTGTCTGAAGGGGCCTTACAAATAGCTGAGGTTTTTATACTTATTTAAAAGCGGGACAGAAAATGGTCACACTTAAATGAATCACCAAGTTCATATGTCCCAAGCAGGTTCACCAGTTGGACTATGAATGTTATTTCTTTACTCTTTCAGTTCAGTTCAGTCGCTCAGTCGTGTCCGACTCTCTGCGACCCCATGAATTACAGCACGCCAGGCCTCCCTGTCCATCACCAACTCCCAACCTTTCCCAGCATCAGAGTCTTTACCAGTGAGTCAACTCATCGCATGAGGTGGCCAAAGTATTGCAGTTTCAGCTTCAGCATCAGTCCTTCCAATGAACACCCAGGATTGATCTCCTTTAGAATGGACTGGTTGGATCTCCTTGCAGTATAAGGGACTCTCAAGAGTCTTCTCCAACACCACAGTTCAAAAGCATCAATTCTTCTGCGATCAGCTTCACAGTCCAACTCTCACATCCATACATGACCACGGGAAAAACCATTGCCTTGACTAGACGGACCTTGGTTGGCAAAGTAATGTCTCTGCTTTTTAATATACTATCAAGGTTGGTCATAACTTTCCTTCCAAGGAGCAAGCGTCTTTTAATTTCCTGGCTGCAATCAGCATCTGTAGTGATTTTGGAGCCCCAAAAAATAAAGTCTGACACTGTTTCCACTGTTTTTAGGGTAAAGATAATTTGATTGACAGCTTTATTTCTAGAGTTTTTTTTTTCCTTTCCTAATTTTGGTGGTTATGAATGAGAAGGGGCTTCCCTGGTGGCTTAGACAGTGATGAATTTGCCTGCAATGCAGGAGACCTGGGATTGATCCCTGGGTTGGGAAGATCCTCTGGAGAAGGCAGTGGCAGCACATAGCAGTATTCTTTCTGGAGAATCCCATGGACAGAGGAGCCTGTTGGGCTACAGTCCGTGGGATCACAAAGAGTTGGACACAGCTGAGGGACTAATACTTTCACTTTCTTTCAGGGATGAGAAGAACCTGGGTGTATTGTGCCCCTAACAGGACAAAATATGCTTTATGTGTGTTGTGTGTGTCTTGTGGCTGATGCACAGTTCTGAGTGTGGACTACTTGACCCCACATACAGTAAAGTGACCCTTAAAAGACGGAAACCAGAATGTTAACCAACGTATGAAGATAAGGTGAATCCCTGTGACTAGGATCCATGCCTACTCACAGGGTGCCTTGAAATCAAAGTTAATGATGAGCAAAGAACAGAATTTGACAAAGGGACTCCTTGTGCCCTGAAGTCTCAGTTGTGGTAAGGAGTCCACTCTCTGACACTATCTGTCATCACTTTCCCTCTGCTCTTTGCTCACCACGCTGGAAATATATTGAGCCTAGAATGTCTGAAATGAGAACCTTCCTCAGATCCTTTGCACTGACTCTTTTCCCTGCAGGGCACACACTTCCCCAGATAACTCTTTGTCTGCCAACTATTTTTCCTTGAGGTTTATGTACAAATGTCCCCCTGTTTTTCAGTATTCCTGAACTCCCAATGAAAGTAACAAAACCACCCACTCCCTCTTATGTTTGCTTTTGCTTGACATACAATTGTAATTGCAGCATTTTCAACATGTTACTGATGTCCATTTATATAAAAATTAATCATAGTATTTTAAAATTTTAGTCTTTACCACCACACATGAGATCAGGCAATGATATCCAATTTTCAGGATTTCTTCTTCTGGGATTATCAAAGGAACAAGAACTGCAGCCCATCATATTTGGGCTTTTCCTCTCCATGTACGTGATCACTGTGCTTGGAAATCTGCTTATCATACTGGCTGTCAGCCCAGACTTCAGCCTCCACATCTGTGTGTACTTCTTCCTCTCCAATCTGTCCTTTGTAGACATCTGCTTCACCTCCACCACCACCCCAAAGATGCTGTGGAACATCCAGACACAGAGCAAAGGTATCACCCATGAAAGCTACATGAAAATACACCCAGATGTATTTTTCTGTACTCTTCAGAGGTTGGGACAACTTTCTCCTGGCTTTATGGCCTATGTCCACTTCTTCGCCATCTGTCACCCCCTACACTGAACTATCATCCTGAACCTGCAACTCTGTAGGCTGCTGATGCTGGTGTCCTGGATCTCAAGTGTCCTAAACTCCTTGTTACAAAACCTAAAGATGTTGTGATTGTCATGTACAGACATAATACCCCAATTTTTCTGTGATCTTAATCAGATGTTCAAACATGCCTGTTCTGACACTTTTCTTAAAGACGCTGTGTTGTATTTTTCAGCTGGGCTGCTGGTTGGTGGTCGCCTTGCTGGTATCCTTTACTCTTATTCTCAGATAGTTTCTACTATATGTAGAATCTCATCAGCTCAGGGGAAGAATAAAACATTGGCCACCGGCGCTTCTCACCTCTTAGTTGTCTTCCTGCTTTACTCTTCTGTCCTTGGGGTATACCTTATCTCTGCTGCTATACAGCTCACACTCAAGTGCAATAGTTTCAGTGATGTACACTGTGGTCACACCCATGCTGAACCCCTTCATCCACAGTCTGAGGAATGAAGACATTGAAGGGGCTCTGAAGAGAATATATGGGAATGCAGGTATAAAAGGACCAATCATTCTGAGGGTAAAGATGTGTCCTTGATTGCATGACTTAAAACCTTGGAACACAAAATTGTGATTCTTTGAGCACTGTGGAATATAATTTGTTTGCAATTATTTCCTGGGATTTCTATTTCTTTGAATTCAACCTTTGTATACAATTTCAAAAATTCAATTTATTAAGCTTTCTGCTCTGTCTGGTATATAGACAGCTTTTCTTTTTGGACTATTTTCATACATTCCCAAAGTTTTCTCTACTTTGGATCAGTTATATTTGTAAATTAACATATATTTCATAGAGAGACTTAGATTTCTTAAAAAATATTTTATTCTCAAAAGACTTATACCGTCCCACACAATTGCCCCTAGTTTCCCTGAAAGAGCAATCATGAGTTGTTATACTGATGTGAATAAAACTATACTTGGCATCTAAGATCATTTATGCAATGCCTTTGCAGGGGGAAAGATGAAACCACAGTTTCACTTTGGTATTGTCACTCTGCTTTACATCATTATTTTAACTGCTTTTCCTGGTAATGTGGACTGTCTCATGAACCCAATTTCAGTATCTATCTACTGATATGATGCTATTGCCTAAGGATGCCCAGGGGGGCATTGCCAAGGCCCATAATGCTTGTGATTTTGATCTGAACAAATGTTTTGACTAAACTAGCCCTTATGTTGTTGTTGTTTTAAATGAAACATAACTGATATTACCTTATGTTAGTTTCAGGAGTACAACATAATGGTTTGATCATTGTGTATATCACAAACTAATCACCACAATAAATCAAGTTAGCTTTTATCATGATGTTGTTGTTTTAATTTGCTAAGTCATGTATGACTTTGTGATGACATGGACTATATACCACACCAGGTTCCTCTGTCCTCCACTATATCCCAGAATTTGCTCAGATTCATGTCTATTGAGTTGGGGGTGCTATCTAAACATTTCATCCTCTGCCACCTCCTTCTCCTTTTGCTTTCAATCTTTCCCATCATCAGGGTCTTTCCCAGTGAGTCAGCTCTTCACATCAGGAGGCCAAGGTATTGGAGCTTCAGCTTCAACTTCAGCAACAGCCCTTCCAATGAGTATGCAGGATTGATTTCCCATAAGATTGACTGGTTTGTTCTCCTTGTTGTCCAAAGAACTCTCAATTGTCTTCTACAGCACCACAATCTGAAAGTATAAAGCTTTCTTTATGGTCCAACTCTCACATCATTACATGACTACTGGAAAACCCATAGCTTTGACACCATGGACCTTTGTCGACAAAGTGATGTCTGTGCTTTCTAAAATGCTGTCTCAATTTGTCACAGCTTTTCTTCCAAGGAGCAAGCTTCTTTTAATTTCATGGCTGCAGTCACCATCTGCAGTGATTTTGGAGCCCAAGACAATAAAATCTGTCACTACTTCCACTCAGATTATTACTGGGAGATCACTAATCCTTATAAACCCCATTTCTACAATGGAAAACCGAGGTCATAATAGTACTACCTCATTGAATGACATTTTCTAAAAGATAAGTCATACAATCTCTAGGAGATGCTAAGATCTGAATATACCTCTTACAATTAACAAACACTTTCTAATGAGGAACAAAATAATCAGTCTTGTGCTGGAAGTATGAAATGTGTAATTATTTTGGCAGTATTGTCATAAATCCAAGCAGTGTACTTCCCAAGGTTTTATATTAAAGTAACACTGTTAATCCACTTTTTAAAGATGGCAATAGTACTTTAGGGGCTGTGACCCACCACAGTTAGTGTATGATTAGGACCCTAATCAAGACAGAACATCAATCTTGGATTCTAGCTAAAAATGGATTCATGGTTGGGATAAGTTGTTGGGAACCTTAAGGTTTATTCCTCTGGGAAGACAGGACAGTTCATGTAAAGAGTAATAAATGTTGAATGCATCTGACTTGTAACATTGTCTCCCAGACATAGAAAATGAGCTGGAAAATTTTTCTATCTGTCTATACCAGTGTCCCTCAGGGAAATCAGTTATTAGAGGTGGTGGAAACAGGAGATAAACATGGTAATGAGCAGACACAGGGAGCTGTAAATATCTCCTCTGCTGAATCCCTCAGCCTGTGCATCCTTGGGCTGGACATGACATGGTTGTTGTTTTGGAGTCATAACTGACTTAGGGGACCAATGCTTGACTGCATCCCACTGTCTTGTCTGCGAACAGAGCTCCTATTGCCATCATCAACCATTCAAGAGGAATTTGGACATCTCTGTTGAGACCTTCCTCTCAGAGACTCACCCAGGTGAGTAAAGAACCAGATAAATACTGCAGAATGTCAAAAGGAATGACAATCAAGAACATTCACCCGAGTTCACCTGAGAGCCAGTCCAGGCTAACCCAGAGGCAAGATCATTGAAGTTGTTTGTGTACTTGATTAATAATATATTAATTTTTTATTCCAAAAATAGAAGTGAAAATTGAACTAACAATGCAAGGTCAAGATTGACCATTAAAAGATGAACATGAAAGCCCAATGAAAAGAGGGAATAGGAGGTATAAAGTGCTTCCAGTAAAAGTAGAATGTAAGTTCAAGGATTTTGCAATTAACTGGAGTAGAGACAAAGGGTATTAGCTATGGAAGGATGTACAGAGATGCAAGGACTTTTTATTTTAATATGGAGCATATTTGACTATGATGAGAAGCATCCAGACTAAGGAATGCCTCCACATATTTTATTGAAACAGCAGTTCATGAGATATGGAGAAGGAAATGTCAACCCACTCCAGTACTCTTGCCTTGAAAATCCCATGGACACAGTCCACAGGGTTGCGAAGAGTTGGACACGACTGAGCAACTTCACTTTATTTTTTTAATATGGAGCATATTTGACTATGATGAGAAATATCCAGACTAAGGAATGCCTCCACATATTTTCCTGAAACAGCAGTTCATGAGATATACATATATTTCACAGTATTTCTTCTCTCAATGTAGAAAATAAAACACATTATTATGTGAAAAATGGTGTATTAATGAGCTTCATGTGTAGTTATTTCCTGTAAGAGTGAATACATTTGTAAATTAGCTAACCAGTCAGTTTCTCTGTTGAAAATATAGAGACATGACTAATCAGGACTTTTCCTTTTTATAATTTACTTTTTAAAAAAATCTTCATGAGTTTATTTTTCAACACAATTTTTTCAAATTCAACGTAGATTACATAGAAGCTGATAACTTAAAATACTGGAAAATACAGATATCTCTAAGAAAAGGCAAATTGCTAAAATGAAGCTAAATGAATACTGTAGAGTTTTAAAATTCTAAATATTTTAATATTTTGATTTCTGCACAATTTGATGGCATTTATAGTTGAAATGATATAGCAAAAACTAAAAAATGGTGAAGTTTCTGTGTTTTTAGTATTATATACCTAATCAGCATTTTCTCATTTTAATTAATTAATTAATATTATTATTTTTACTTTATATTATTGTACACCCGGGGCAGATTTATGATTTACTTTTATTTTATTTTATTTGCTTATTTATTTATTTTCACTTAAACCCACAGATTAATTAATTAATTTATTTACAGTTCAGTTCAGTTCAGTCGCTCAGTCATGTCCGACTCTCCGCGACCCCATGAATCACAGCACGCCAGGCCTCCCTGTCCATCACCACCTCCCGGAGTTCACTCAAACTCATGTTCACAGAGTCGGTGATGCCATCCAGCCATCTCATTCTCCGTCATCCCCTTCTCCTCCCGTCCCCAACCTTTCCTAGCATCAGAGTCTTTTCCAGTGAGTCAACTCGTCGCATGAGGTGGCCAAAGTATTGCAGTTTCAGCTTTAGCATCAGTCCTTCCAATGAACACCCAGGATTGATCTCCTCTAGAATGGACTGGTTGGATCTCCTTGCAGTCCAAGGGACTCTCAAGAGTCTTCTCCAACACCACAGTTCAAAAGCATCAATTCTTCGGTGATCAGCTTTCTTCACAGTCCAACTCTCACATCCATACATGACCATGGGAAAAACCATAGCCTTGACTAGATGGACCTTTGTTGGCAAAGTAATGTCTCTGCTTTTTAATATACTATCTAGGCTGGTCATAACTTTCCTTCCAAGGAGTAAGCGTCTTTTAATTTCATGGCTGCAATCAGCATCTGCAGTGATTTTGGAGGCCCCCAAAAAATAAAGTCTGACACTGTTTCCACTGTTTTTCCATCTATTTCCCATGAAGTGATGGGACCAGATGCCATGAATGTTGAGCTTCAAGCCAACCCTTTCACTCTCCTCTTTCACTTTCATCAAGAGGCTTTTGAGTTCATCCTCACTTTCGGCCATAAGGGTAGTGTCATGTGCGTGTCTGAGGTTATTGATATTTCTTCCTGCAATCTTGATTCCAGCTTGTGCTTCTTCCAGCCCAGCATTCCTCATGATGTACTCTGCATATAAGTTAAATAAGGAAGGTGACAATATACAGCCTTGACATACTCCTTTTCCTATTTGGAACCAGTCTGTTGTTCCATGTACAGTTCTGACTGTTGCTTCCTGACCTGCATATAGGTTTTTAATTTTTTTTTATTGGAAGCTAATTACATTGTTGTATTGGTTTTGTCATACATTGACATGAATCCTCCCCGGGTGTACATGTGTTCCCCTTCTTGAACCCCCCTTCCACCTCCCTCCTCCCCTTATCTTCCCTCCGGGTCATCCCCATGCATCAGCCCCAAGTAGCCTGTATCATGCATCGAACCTGGACTGGTGATTAGTTTCACATATGATAATATACATGTTTCAGTGCCATTCTCCCAAATCTTCCCACCCTCACCCTCTCCCACAGAGTCCCAAAGACTGTTCTATACACCTGTGGCCCTTTTGCTATCTCGTTTAATTTACTTTTTAAACATTTATTTAGTTATTTTAATTGGAGGAGAGTTACTTTATAATATTGTGATGGCTTTTGCAATACGTTAACATCCATTGGCCATAGGTATACGTGTGACTCCCCAGCTGAAACCCCCTCACCACTCCCTCCCCACCCCATCCCTCCAGGTGAATCCAGCATGATTCATTCCTGTTTTATGTTTTATTCTCCCAAGCAAAGAATTAAATTTTTTCATCAAGCTTGCTGCTTGCCATTTACTTATTTTGTGTATATATGAAACAATTTGTACACAATGTCTGAGAGTTTATACATTTTGTGTGGTAAAATCAGGGTCAATTTATCTTATTGTTTTTCATTTTTTGCAATTCATCTCTTGCTTTTAAAAAAACGTTTAACTGAAGGAATAGAGTTGTCACTTAAATATCCTTTACTTGAAAATCCTTGCTTAAATAGAAATGAAAATATCCTTCTGTATATTGAGTGCTAATTTCATGTTTTTTATGCATTTCCAACTACCTTTCATATCTTTTATCCCTTATTGTTTATTTTTTTCTATTTTGATCAGATATATCTATGAAAGTTGCACATATTCAGCCACTACTATTTGGAAGGCATTCTCCTTTACATTTAACTAAAGACAACTTTGTGTTCCATACCTGAATTTGAGTCCGTATGTCCCCATGGAAGAGGAAATTATAACTTAGCTACTGCTTCCTCCCCACATTAAAAAAGACATTCTGTCATATTCTTTCATTTCCAAAAGCCAAAAATTGAATTAGTGACACACTTGATATCATTAAATTGCCATTATTGTGCATCATTTCTTTGAGAAATCATTTCTGGATTTTCCTTAAATTTTGCTTGCTATAGGCATTTTTTTAAAAGTATCTTTTATTGAGATGTAATCAACATATGTTATATTAGTTTCAGGCTTACAACATAATGATTCAATATTTATATATATTGTGAAATGGTTATCAAAATGAGTCTAGTTAATACATGTCACCAAGTGAAGTTATAATTTTTGTCTTGATAGAAACTTTTAAGATTTACTCTACTCAGTTCAGTTCAGTAGCTCAGTCATGTCCGACTCTTTGCGACCCCATGAATCACAGCACGCCAGGCCTCCCTATCCATCACCAACTCCCGGAGTACACTCAAACTCATGTCCACAGAGTCGGTGATGCCATCCAGCCATCTCATTCTCTGTCGTCCCCTTCTCCTCCCATCCCCAATCCCTCCCAGCATCAGAGTCTTTTCCAGTGAGTCAACTCGTCGCATGAGGTGACCAAAATATTGGAGTTTCAGCTTTAGCATCAGTCCTTCAAATGAACACCCAGGATTGATCTCCTCTAGAATGGACTGGTTGGATTTCCTTGCAGTCCAAGGAACTCTCAAGAGTCTTTTCCAACACCACAGTTCAAAAGCATCAATTCTTCGGTGATCAGCTTTCTTCACAGTCCAACTCTCACATCCATACATGACCACGGGAAAAACCATAGCCTTGACTAGATGGACCTTTGTTGGCAAAGTAATGTCTCTGCTGTTTAATATGCTATCTATGTTGGTCTATTAGCAACTTTCAAATATGCAATGCAGTATTATTAACTATAGTCACAATATTGTATATTATAGCCCCATGACTTTTTAATCTTATAACTGGAAGTGTGTACCTTTGACCCCTTTTATCCAATTTACCCACCCCCACTCCCTGCTCCTGCCTCTGGTAGCCACAATCTGTTCTATCTATGAACTTGGCTTCTGGTTTTGTTTTTTCGATTCCACATATAAGCAAGATCTTACAGCGTTTGTTTGTCTCTGTCTGACTTATTTCGCTTATCATAAAAGCCTGCACAGCATTGAAGATCCAGCACAGCCAAAATAAATAAATAATTTAAAAATAATAAAGAAATAAAGCAAACAAGATATAAATATGCAATGTACAGCATAGGGAGTATAACCAATATTTTGTAATAATTTTAAATGGAGTATAATCTATAAAAATATCAAAGCGCTATGTTGTACACCTGAAACTAATAGTACAGTTTAGATCAACTAATGAAGTCTTGCCATTAGCAACAGCATGGTTGAAACTTGAAGCCATTATGCTAAGTGAGATAAGTTGTATAGACTTTTTAACATATGGAGTTTCCTAAAGTGCTGAAGACACATGTGGACTTTATGACTTGAAGATTCAGCAGTAACACGGAGGCTACATAATTTTTCATCATTCTCTGACAATATCTCTCCTCACTAATCCTCCTGCTCATTTTCCCTCACCATATTGGCTTCCTTTTATCAACTGGGTCATCTCAAACAAGCAGTTTCCTCAGGGCCTGTGCACTGGCTGCTCCCTTGTAAGGACACACCTCACCAAGTCTGTTCATGACAGTCACCTTTCTTTGAAGTCTGTTCAAATAACATCTTGTTTGCAGTTCTTGTCTAAACATGCATAAAGTAGTATTTCCTTTTCACTCTTGCTTTTATGCCAGCTTTCTTTTTCTTTTTCTTTTATGGGTCTCTTAGAGACCCATAAGCACAAGACATGCTATATATACATTTAAATTTCTTTTTATTTGCTTATATTCTCTGCACAACCAGATTTTATGAGCTTTTGTTTTCCAACACCCTAACTCCCTGCTTAGATAGTACCTGGAATATTGTCACAATTCAATTTATATTCCTCAAATGCATGAAAGAATCTCTCATTAAAATTGTAGTATACATAACATGTTGGGGGAAACTCTGACCATGAGACAACTTTGCTAACTAGAGATGACACAGGAAGTTCCTTCAAGTGCACAAAATCCATGAACAAAATGTTGAAAGCAATTATTGATGGCAAAAAATGGTAGCATTTCTACCACATGAGTAATGATGCTTTTGTGTGGAAATAAGTCATGCTATTTCCCTCTTTTTCTATAGTCACCATCAACACATGGCAATAAGAAACCTAACAGGAGTTTCACAATTTCTTCTTCTGGGAGTCTCAGAGGAATTAAAATTGCAACACTTCATATTTGGTATTTTCCTCTTCATGTACCTGATCACTGTATTTGGAAACTTGCTCATCATCCTGGCCATCAGCTCAGACTCCCACCTGCACACCCCCATGTACTTCTTCCTCTCAAGCCTGTCCTTTGTAGACATCTGCTTCACCTCCACCACCATCCCAAAGATGCTGTGGAGCATCCAGACACAGAGCAAAGTCATAACCTATGAAGGCTGCATCACACAGATGTATTTTTTCACACTCTTTGCAGGACTTGACATCTTGCTCCTATCAGTGATGGCCTATGACCGCTTCCTGGCCATCTGCCGCCCCCTGCTCTACAAGGTCATCATGAGCCCCCAGCTCTGTGCACTGCTGGTGCTGCTGTCCTGGGTCATCAGTGTCCTGCATTCCTTTCTAGAAAGCTTAAGTTTGTTGAGACTGTCATTCTGTACCTTCTTAGAAATCCCTCACCTTTTCTGTGAACTCAATCAGATGATCCAACTGGCCAGTTCTGACACCTTTCTCAATAACGTGGTTGATGTACTCTGGAGCTGTGTTGCTGGCCGGAGGTTCCCTCATGTGCATTCTTTACTCTTACTCTAGGATAGTTTCTTCCATAGGCAGAATCTCATCATCTCAGGGGAAGTATAAAGCATTTTCCACCTGTGCATCTCACCTCTCAGTTGTCTCCTTATTTTATTGTACAGGTTTAGGAGTGTACCTCAGCTCTGCTGCTTCCCACAGCTTCCACTCAAGTGCAACAGCCTCAGTAATGTACACCGTGGTCACACCCATGCTGAACCCCTTCATCTATAGTCTGAGAAATAAAGACTTAAAGAGGGATCTGAAAAAACTCTTTGGAAAGATAATCATAAAAGGTCCTATTGGCATAGGTCTTAGGAAGTGCTTAGTCACTCAGTCATGTCCAACTATTTGTGACCCTTCAGACTGTAGCTCACCAGGCTTTGTCCATAGGATTTTCCAGGCAAGTATACTGGAGTGGTTGCCATATCCTCCTCCAGGGCATCTTCCTGAACCAGGGATCGAACCCATATTGCCTATGTTTCCTGAATTGACGGTGGATCCTTTACTCTCTCAGCCATCAGGGAAGCCCAATAGATCTGAATTCTCCTGGCTTATAGCCCAATCTCTTGAGAACAGAGAATCAACAGGAAAAATTTCTTTCTGTCCAGACCAAGTTCCATAGGGAATTCATGTGCCTACAGGCCGTTGTAAAATGGGAGAAATGTACATAATGAGCAGACAGAGAGAGCTGTAAATATCTCCTCTGCTGTGGTCTCTGAGCTTGTACAACCTGGGTGTGGATGAGACACAGTTGTTGCTTTTGGAGTCCTAAGTCCGGCTCAAGTTTCGATAGTTTAACCCTTCCTGCTGTGTTGTCTGCGCGCAGAGCTTCAGTCTCCGACTTATCCATCCAGGAAGTGATTCAGACTTCAGCCTAGAGAACTACCTCTTAGAGTTCCCATGCTGGTGAGTCCAAGAGCCCAAAAGACACTGCAGGAACAGGTCATAGAGAATGAAAATCAAGAATATCTACCTGAGGACATGTGAAAAATAATTCAGTCTATCCCAGAGTCCAAAGAACACTGTGATGGTTTGCTTGTTTAATTGAAATATTAAAGTATTTTTTAGATGCTAAAAAGAGAACTCAGTAAGGCAATATTCAGTGATGACAATTAAATGACAGGAAAGGAACCCAATTACAAAAGGGAAGAGAGACATAAAGGGCTTCCAGGCAGAATATAATAGAATGTATATCCAAGTATCTTACTAATTCACTGGAAGAAAGAGGTAGGGTGTTAACTGGAGGGACATAAAATGAAGTGAAGGCATTTTTTTCTAACTTTCAATATAGGGCATATTTGACTATATTTCCTTATTGATGAGAAAGGTCCACACCAAAGAGGGCCTGCAAACACATCCTTGCCACAGCAGTTGCAAGAGACATGTATGTCACAGCATCTTCTATGGGGAAAAAAAGGAAGGAAAATAATTAATTTGTGTAAAGGGGAATGTTAATGAACTTGAATTATTTCATTACTTGTTATGCTTGAATATTTAAGTGGATTTGATAACTATTTACTTTCTGTATCTCCAATTATATTTGTGACCCCTTTCCTTGGTAGAATATAACTGGAGAATTTCTATTCTTGTTTGTAATTGCTGCTGCTGCTGCTGCTGCTAAGTCGCTTCAGTTGTGTCTGACTCTGTGCGACCCCATAGACGGCAGCCCACCAGGCTCCCCCATACCTGGGATTCTCCAGGCAATAAGACTGGTGTGGGGTACCATTGCCATCTCCGCGTGTATAATTATTATCTTTCAAATAGACAGTTGGAGATTCCCACCACCCCCTCATACTGGTTATTTGTCCTATAGTTCTTTATTTATGTATAGATGTATTTGAGGGGACTTGTGAATATATATGAATTTGGTGTGGCCACATTTCTCAGTTAATCATATTGTGTCTTCTCCATTGCCTTCTATTTGTTTATTTATTGGCGCATAGCTGCTTTCCCACGTTGTGCTCGTTTCTGTAGTGCTATGAAGTGAATCAGCGGTATGTATACATACATCCTGGAGAAGGAAATGGCAACCCACTCCAGTGTTCTGGAGAATCCAAGGGACGGGGGAGCCTGGTGGGTTTCCGTCTATGGGATCACACAGAGTCGGACACGACTGAAGTGACTTAGCAGCAGCATACATACATCCGCTCCCTCTTGGACCTCCCTCCCATTCCCATCCCATCTATTTAGGTCATCACGGAGCGCTGAGCTGAGCTCCCTGTGCGGCACAGTAGGCCCCCACTAGCTATCTGTTTTACACATGGCAGTGCACCTGCGTTGTCCCAATCTCCCAATTCAGCCCCCTTCTCCCCTCCAGCTGTGTCCATATGTCTTTCCCCAATATCTGTGTCTCCATTCCTGCCCAACAAATAGGTTGTTCTGTACCATTTTTCTAAATTCCACTTACATGTATCACTATATATTTGTTTTCATTTTTAATTTTTTTCTGAAAGAAATTGATCTTTCAGTATAATATTCTCCATTTGCCAATCATTGTTTTAGACAAAAATGAAGTCGAAAGTTCTGTATCCTTCGTGCTAATAAATCACCAGTTACAGTTTTTCCAACGGGCGTTTACATCTCTGCTATTTCTAATTGCTCCTTTATTTATTTATTTTTGGCCACCCTACATGGTATATGGGATCTTAGTTCCCTGACCAGGGATGGGACTTGTGCCGCCTGCAATGGAAGTGCCTATTCTTAACCGTTGGACCACCAGGGAAGTCCCTAATTGCTCCTTTTGATTAGACCTGTATTTAAAAGTTGCTTCACATCAAACCATTATTTGGAAGGCATTCTTCTTTAATGATCACTATACCTTCTCTGAAAATTGAAAGTGAAAGTCACTCAGTCATGCCAGACTATTTGTGACACCATGGACTCCTCTGTCCATGGAATTCTCCAGGCAAGAATACTGGGGTGGGTTGCCATTCCCTTCTCCAGGAGATCTTCCTGACCCAGGAATTGAACCCAGGTGTCCTGCATTGCAGGCAGATTCCTTACCATCTGAACCACCAGGGTACACTGAAATCCACAACTATTCATATAAGGTGAAATTATAACTTAAATACTGCTTTCTCCCTACATTTTAAAAGTTGTTCTGTTTTATTTTTTTTTCCAAGTCATTGGCAACTTAACTTTATATTAACGATCCATGTTGATTTTGTTAAATTGTTACTATTTCACATTTCTATATAACATAGATTTGTATTCCATTTTGTTACATACAGTTGTTTTGAAACAACTTTACTTAAACCAGTTTCATTCAAGTTAACATTTTTTTGCCATAAATTCTTAGATTATTTTAAAACTTTTCTTTCTGGGTTTTCCTTGTGGCTCAGCTGGTAAAGAATCTGCCCACAATGCGGGAGACCTGGGTTCGATCCCTGGATTGGGAAGATCCCCTGGAGAAGGGAAAGGCTACCCACTCCAGTATTCTCGCCAGGAGAATTCCATGGACTGTATAGTCTATGGGGTCGCAAAGAGTCGGACACGACTGAGCGACTTTCACTTTTTCTGTATTATGCACACATATATACTCATACACTTCCTAAAAGCTCAGTCGATTTTCTTACCTTTTGTCCTATTTCCTTCTTGCTCAGTATTATATTCCTTCTCAGCACTAATGATGATGACATAATGATGACAGTGATGGTTCGCTATTATCATGGCATATGCCATTTCATGCACTATTTCATGGTGTGCCTGTGTGATTCTCATTTTACCATTCTTAAACTTTATCCTTAAACTACTGTTATGCAAATACTATAAAAATATGTTGAGACAGTTATGGTCAAACTGTCATTCTAACCAAGTATCCCCAGGGCACTTTGAGCAATGTCCAGACTTTTACGACTGTCACATGGGAAGGGATCCACAGAGGTCAAGGAGGCTCTAAACACCCACAGAGCACAGGACAGACCCCACCACAATGAACTGTACCTGAATGTCAATTGTGCCAACACTGAAGAGTTCTCAGTTAAAGAATATCTGTATTTTCTATTTCTCCTTTCAGAAATAGAAACAAAGATAAAGAGAACACATTCATGGTTACCAAAGGAGGGATGTGGGGGTGGGATGGATTGGGAGATTGGGATTGACATATATACACTGCTATGTATAAAAGAGACAGCTAATGAGAAATTACTGTACAGCACAGTGAACTCTACTAAGTCTCTGTGGTGACCTAAATGGGAAGAAAACCCCAAAAAAGAGGGTGTGTGAGTGTATATATATATATTTATAACTGATTCACTTTGCTGTATAACAGAAACTGGCACAACATTATGAAACAATTATACTGCAATATGTTTTTTCAGGAGTTAGACATAAGGGGAGAATGAGAGTAAGCAGAGGCCAAAGAGGCTCAAAACATATAGTGGGAGAGGAAGCTTTGATCAATTGTTGCCATGAAGAGAAGATAGATACAAGAAATTTCTATCACATGTTTAATGACTTACTTATTTAAAGGAAGGTCTTCCCACATGTCATGTCTCAGCAGTAAAGAATCTGCATGCAATGCAGGAGGTGTGGAGTTCCATCCCTCGGTTGGGAAGATCCCATGTAGTAGGAAATGACAATTCACTTCAGTATTCTTGCCTGGGAAATCCTATGGACAGAGGAACCTGGTGGGCTGCAGTCCATGGGGTCACAAAAGAGTCAGGCATGACTGAGCAATTAAATAACAACAAATGTTAAAGGAAGTGAGAGCAAAAAAGTCAAGAATGTTAAGCTTGGAAATAATGAGTTTTAGATTTTCAGCTTCTGGAAACACAACCCACTATGATCTCTATTTCCCTGTTCCTGATCTAGTATTAAATTTTCCTATTTCAGTGCATTTGTTTATGAGACTTCTTTTGCCTAGCATTGATTTAGACTAGCTCAGTTTCTTGTTACATGCTTCTTGAGCATTGTTTGTGTCCATCATAATGCTTATTTTAATTGCAATATGACATTTATTTCTGTAAGTCTTTTACAAATGTATTTTTTTCTTGATTAAATTGCATTATCCTTGAATTGGGTTAAAATCTTCAGTGACTAGCTTATTGTATAGCCTACAGCAGGTATTCAGTAAGTATTTATTTAATACATGGATTAATTGACAATACATACATCTTTTCTTATTCCCATAAAATTTATTTTTACTCATTTTTTAAAACTTAACATCTTTTTTTTTTTTTCTTTGCCCCACAGCATGTGGGTCTTTGTTCCTTGACCAGGGATTGAACCTGTGATCCCTGCATTGGAAGCATGGAGTCTTAATCACCAGATTGCTAGGGTAGTTACCAAAATTTAGCTTCTTTGTACTGTCCACTTTGGATATATTCTTGACTATGGCAATTGCTAAAGATATTTGTCAGCCTGAAAGCATTTAAGTTCCTAATGGAAAAAATCTTACTCATTATTAAAAACTGATTTAAAGTGTAAAAAGAATATTTGTAGTTTGACTACTAATAGCTATCTTCAGATTGTTTCCCTAAAAGGTTGGAATACCTCACATTTCTTCCATAAAAACCAGAGGCTGCTTCTTTACTACTACTAGCACATTTGAGGGCAATTATCCAGTACTCTTGCCTGGAAAATCCCATGGATGGAAGAGCCTGGTAGGCTGCAATCCATGGGGTAGCTAAGAGTTGAACACAACTGAGTGACTTCACTTTCACTTTTCCCTTTCATGCATTGGAGAAGAAAGTGGCAACCCACTCCAGTGTTCTTGCCTGGAGAATCCCAGGGACGGGGAAGCCTGGTGGGCTTCCGTCTGTGGGGTCGCACAGAGTCAGACACGACTGAAGTGACTTAGCAGCAGCATTCTTACCCCAAAATGTGAACAGTCTTTAAGTTTTCCCCAGGACAATGGTATGATAAAGATTGTTTGCTGTTCTCTTAAACTATATACTAAGTTCAAGCAAAGATTTTTACACTTGGTCATGATTTTGATTTGCCTAGTATTATTATTATATACCCACATGTTTTATATGTCCATTTTTCTATAGGTATTAATCTTTCAAATAATTTTAACAAAATATTGTTTTTGAACTGACTTTAAGTACTTTCTTTAGGTCATAAATTAAAATTTTTTTTCCCTTTAGTTAAAAATGTCTACTGTCTTACTTCTGAGTATCTTGACTTATTTGTCATGGTTTCACCCAGGCAAAGACTTTATATGTAGATTGCATGATGTTTATCTATGAAGTGTCTGTCACTCTTACACTGAGGTTATAATCTTTCTAATTTTTTGTAAGAAGTTTTATGTTGGGAAACTACAGACTGGGCAAAATAAATAGACATCTGTGTTTAATTTCATCAACAATTCAATTCTTTCGGATAAAATGAAATACAACCTTACCACATATTCAGTTCAGTTCAGTCACTCAGTCGTGTCCGACTCTTTGCGACCCCATGAACCACAGCACGCCAGGCCTCCCTGTCCATCACCAACTCCTGGAGTTCACTCAAACTCATGTCCATGGAGTCGGTGATGTCATCCAGCCATCTCATTCTCTGTCGTCCCCATCTCCTCGCACCCCCAATCCCTCCCAGCATCAGACTCTTTTCCAGTGAGTCAACTCTTCGCATGAGGTGGCCAAAGGATTGGAGTTTCAGCTTTAGCATCAGTCCCTCCAATGAACACCCAGGATTGATCTCCTTTAGAATGGACTGGTTGGATCTCCTTGCAGTCCAGTATTAAATGTACTTAAATAGAGACCTAAATCCTAATGTATTCAACAAATAACTGAGAATGTGCTATATACTAGAACATTCTAGGAAGATTATGTTTTATGTTATTTTACATCTAGGTCATTGTCAATTTAATTAGTCCATTTTTGTATCATAGGTCAGAAAGTTGCTCAGTCCTGTCGACCCAAGGACTATACATACAGTCCATGGCATTCTCCAGGCCAGAATACTGGTGTGGGTAGCTGTTCCTTTCGCCAGGGAATCTTCCCAACTCAGTAATCAAACCCAAGTCTCCTGCATTGCAGGCAGATTCTTTACCAGCTGAACAACAAGGAAAACCCATAAGTTATTGCTATTATAGTTCTTACACAATTAGTTTTAAACACTCCATTCAATTTTGTTTGCTAAACTTGTCTTGAAACCATACTATTTAACCTGGTTTCATTCTCCTTCTCCTTTTCCCAACTTTTCATTTTTTCTAAATTCATTTTTGTACAAGTGCATATGTATTCATTCACACAAGGTTGAAATACAGACTTGAACATAGCAGGTGAAGTCTTTGTCTGCTTGGACCCTGTGTTCATTGAGAAGATGAGTACGATGGAAGAGATGTATAAATAACACAATGTCTAAGATAACTAAAATGAAGAATGTTACTCAGAGAGAAGGTTGGAATCATCATGACATGTATATCCTTTTTTAAAATTTATTTTAATTGGAGGCCGATTACTTTACAATATTGTATTGGTTTTGCCATACATGAATCCTCCCTGGGTGTACATGTGTTCCCCATCTTAAACCCCTCTCCCACCTCCCTCCCCATCCCATCCCTCTGGGTCATCCCAGTGCACCAGCCCCAAGCACCCTGTATCCCACAGAGTCCAAAAGACTGTTCTATACATCTGTGTCTCTTTTGCTGTCTCATATACAGGGTTATCGTTATCATCTTTCTAAATTCCATATATATGCATTAGTATACTGTATTGGTGTTTTTTTTTTCTGGCTTACTTCACTCTGTATAATAGGCTCCAGTTTCATCCACCTCATTAGAACTGATTCAAGTGTATTCTTTTTAATGACTGAGTAATACTCTATTGTGTATATGTACCACAGCTTTCTTATCCATTCATCTGAAGATGGACCTCTAGGTGGCTTCCATGTCCTGGCTACTCTAAACAGTGCTGCAATGAACATCGGAGTACATGTGTCTCTTTCAATTCTGGTTTCCTCGGTGTGTATGCCCAGGAGTGGGGTTGCTGGGTCATATGGCAACTCTATTTCCAGTTTTTAAAGGAATTTCCACACAGTTCTCCATAGTGGCTGTACTAGTTTGCATTCCCACCAACAATGTAAGAGGGTTCCCTTTTCTCCACACCCTCTCCACCATTTATTGCTTGTAGACTTTTGGATAGTGGCCATTCTGACTCGAGTGAAATGGTACCTCATTGTGGGTTTGATTTGCATTTCTCTGATAATGAGTGTTGTTGAGCATTTTTTCATGTGTTTGTTAGCCATCTGTATGTCTTCTTTGGAGAAATGTCTGTTTAGTAATTTCGCCCATTTTTTGATTGGGTAGTTTATTTTTTCTGGAATTGAGCTGTAGGAGTTGCTTGTATGTTTTGTTTTTGAGATTAATTGTTTGTCAGTTGCTTCATTTGCTATTATTTTCTCCTATTCTGAAGACTGTCTTTTCACGTTGCTTATAGTTTCCTTTGCTGTGCAGAAGCTTTTAATTTTCATTAGGTCCCATTTGTTTATTTTTGCTTTTATTTGCAATATTCTGGAATATGGGTCATGGAGGGTCCTGCTGTTATTTTTGTCAGAGAGTGTTTTGCTTATGTTCTCCTCTAGGAGTTTTATAGTTTCTGGTCTTATGTTTAGATCTTTAATCCATTTTGGTTTTATTTTTGTGTATGTCAAGAAACAAAGGGATAAAATCAAATCAATAAAATTAGAAATGAAAATGGAGAGATCACAACAGACAACACAGATATAAAAAGGATCAAAAGAGACTACTATCAGCAATTATATGACAATAAAATGGGCAACTTGGAAGAAATGGACAAATTCTTAGAAAAGTAAAACTTTCCGAAACTGAACCAGAAGAAATAAAAAATCTTAATAGACCCATCACAAGCACGAAAATTGAAACTGTAATCAGAAATCTTCCAGCAAACAAAAGCCCAGGTCCAGACGGCTTCACCTTTGAATTCTACCAAAAATTTAGAGAAGAGCTAACACCTATCCTACTCAAACCCTTCCAGAAAATTGCAGAGGAAGGTAAACTTCCAAACTCATTTTATGAGGCCACCATCACCCTAAAACCAAAACCTGACAAAGATGCCACAAAAAAAGAGAACTACAGGCAATATCACTGATGAACATAGGTGCAAAAATCCTTCACAAGATTCTAGCAATCAGAATCCAACAACATACTAAAAAGATCATACATCATGACGAAATGGACTCTATCCCAGTGATGCAAGGATTCCTCAATATTCACAAATCAATCAATGTAATACAACACATTAACAAATTGAAAAATAAAAGCCATATGATTATCTCAATAGATGCAGAAAAAGCCTTTGACAAAATTCAACATCCATTTATGATCAAAACTCTCCAGAAGGCGGGAATAGAAGGAACATTCCTCAACATAATAAAAGCTATATATGACAAACCCACAGCAAACATTATCCTCAATGGTGAAAAATTGAAATTGTTGCCCCTAAAGTCAGGAACAAGACAAGGGTGCCCACTCTCACCACTACTATTCAAAATAGTTTTGGAACTTTTGGCCACAGCAATCAGAGCAGAAAAAGACATAAAAGGAATCCAAATTGGAAAAGAAGAAGTAAAACTCTCACTGTTTGCAGATGACATGATCCTCTACACAGAAAAGCCTAAAGACCCTAACAGAAAATTACTCGAGCTAATCAATGAATACAGTAAAGTTTCAGGATATAAAATCAACACGCAGAAATCCCTTCCATTCCTATACACTAATAATGAGAAAATAGAAAGAGAAATTAAGGAAACAATTCCATTTACCATCGCAACAAAAAGAATAAAATACTTAGGAATATATCTACCTAAAGAAACAAAGACCTATATATATATATAACTATAAAACACTGGTGAAAGAAATCAACAGGGCCACTAATAGATGGAGAAATATACCGTGTTCATGTATCGGAAGAATCAATATGGTGAAAATGAGTATAATATCCAAAGCAATCTATAGATTCAATGCAATCCCTATCAAGATATCAATGGTCCTTTTCACAGAACTAGAACAAATAATTTCACAATTTGTATGGAAATACAAAAAACCTTGAATAGCCAAAGGAATCTTGAGAAAGAAGAATGGAACTGGAGACATCAACATGCCGGACTTCAGGCTCTACTACAAAGCCACAGTCATCTAGACAGTATGGTACTGGCACAAAGACAGAAATATAGATCAATGGAACAAAATAGAAAGCCCAGAGATAAATCCAGACACGTATGGACACCTCATCTTTGACAAAGGAAACAAGAATATTCAATGGAGAAAAGACAATCTCTTTTAACAAGTGGTGCTGGGAAAACTGGTCAACCACTTGTAAAAGAATGATATAGAACATTTTCCTCTCTCAACGTATACATACATTATTTTTCAGTTTTATTTAATTATTTATTTTTGCCTGTGCTGGGTCTTCATTGATATGTGGTCTTTTCTATAGTTGGAGTGAGCAAGGGCCACTTTCTAGTTTCAGTGTGTAGGCTTCTCATTGTGGTGGCTTCTGTTTGGGGGAGCACGAGCTCAAGGGCACTCTGGCTCAGTAGTTGTTATGCATGGGCTTAGTTATCTGGCAGCATGTGGAATCTTCCTGGACCAGGGATCAAACCGTGACCCCTGCATTGAAGCCAGATTCTTAACCACTGGACCACCAAGGAAGTGCACGTGTATATATATATATATATATCTTAAAATTCAGGCTTTGAGAAAGAAAATTATACACACACACACACACATATGCAAACATATAGCATCACAGACTCAATGGACTTGAATGCAAGCAAATTCCAGGAGATAGCGAAGGACAGGGAAGCCTGATGTGTTGCAGTCCATGGAAAGAATCAGACATGACTTATCAACTGAACACGAGTTTATGTAATAAATTTTCAACATAAGTTTAATTCAAAGAATAAAATGGCTATACCAAAACAGAGCTCCAAGTTTATTGGTACTGTGCTCTGTCATTTCAGTTGTGTCTAACTCTTTGAAATGCTATGGACTATAGCCCACTAGGCTCCTCTGTCCATGGGATTCTCCAGGAAAGAATACTGGAGTGAGTTGCCTTTCCCTTCTCCAGAGGATCTTCCCGACCAAGGGATCGAACTTGTGTCTCTTGTGTCCCCTGCATTGCAGGCAGATTCTTTACCCAAGCTGTCTGGGAATGTTGGAAATTTTACAAACTGGGATTTCTGAATGCCACTTCTAAATAATTTGCCATGACCATCTTGAGTTATATCAACATCTAACTTAATAAGGGTAGTTAGGGATGAAAAAGACATGGAAGTTCACAGCATAGGAAGGAAGGTTCTACTGTGTGTGTGTCTTTTCATGCCTTGTGAAGTGTGTGAGGTCCTCCAGGCAGGAGTTCTGAGCACATACATTCCAAGGTGAATCTTATAACAGAGTTCTAAACTCAACTGACATAAGGGATTCATTAGTACTTACAAGCCAACTTTGCAACAATCTCCTAAAATTCTAAAGATATATAATGTATATAAGGGACTCCTTGATATGTGATGTTTCAGCAGCAGTGGGGAGGCCACCTTGCTCCTCAGCATCCTATGACATCATCTCTCCTCACTCTCCCTCCTACCCATTACCTTTCCCATACTGAACATCTTACAGAAGTACTCTCTTTGCACTGTTGTTCTCCCTGCCTGGCACACATTTCCTCTGATACATTCATGGAAATGTCACCTTGTTTTTCAAGTTTTCATGTCTTAGCATGAACATCCATAAAAAATAACACCCCCTCTTTACTCATTCTCTTATACTTGCTTTCACTTTCTTCATAGCATCTGTCACAATCTGAGAAGCTATACTTTTTTTCAATTCTCTGGATTTTTCTCTGTAGATGGATTGTAAGAGCTCTTATTTTTCAGAACCCCATACTCATTGCCTAGACAGCACCTGGAACATTGTCGGCACACAATTTAAATGCCCTGAACAAATGAAAGAATTTCTCCTTAAATATGAAAATACATCACTTGCCAGGCAAAATGCTGAAAGTTGAACAAGCTTGCTAATTAAAGATGATATAAGAAATTCCACCAAGGGGACTGAATTCATGAACAAATTTTTGAAGTTAATATTTTGATAGGCAATTATAAATGGCAGCCCTTCAACAATGTGAGCAATATCTGATTGTGTAAAATATCAGTCATGCTATTTTCCCCTTTCCTCATAGTTACCTTCAGAACATGGTACCAAGGAACCTAACACATGTTTCAGAATTTCTTCTTCTGGGATTTTCAGAGGAACCAGAACTGCAGCCCCTCATATTTGGACTTTTCCTCTCCATGTACCTGATCACTGTGTTTGGAAACCTGCTCATCATCCTGGCCGTCAGCTCAGACTTCCACCTCCACACACCCATGTACTTCTTCCTCTCCTACCTGTCCTTTGTAGACATCTGCTTCACCTCCACCACCATCCCAAAAATGCTGTGGAACATCCAGACACAGAGCCAAGTTATAACCTATGAAGGCTGCATGATTCAGATGTATTTTTTCATGCTGTTTACAGTGTTGGATGACTTCCTCCTGACTGTAATGGCTTATGACCGCTTTGTGGCCATCTGCCGCCCCCTTCACTACACGGTCATCATGAACCCACAACACTGTGTAATTCTGGTTCTAGTTAGCTGGATCATCAGTGTCCTACATCCCTTGTTAGAAACCTTAATGGTATTGACGCTGTCCTTCTGCAGAGAGGTGAAAATCCCTCACTATTTCTGTGAACTCAAACAGTTGATTCAGCTTGCGTGTTCCAGCAACTTTCTTAATGGGCTGGTGATGAATTTTGCAGCTGGGCTTCTGGGTGGTGTTCCCCTTGCTGGTATCCTTTACACTTACTGTAAGATAGCTTCCTCAATATGTAGAATCTCATCAGTTCAGGGGAAGTGTAAAGCATTCTCCACCTGTGCATCGCACCTCTCAGTTGTCTCCTTATTTTACTGTACAGCCTTAGGAGTGTATCTTAGCTCTGCTGCTCCTCACAGCCCACACTCAAGTGCAACAGCCTCGGTGATGTACACTGTGGTCACACCCATGCTGAACCCCTTCATCTACAGTCTGAGGAACAGAGACATTAAGAGAGCTCTGAGAGCATTCTTTCAAATATCAGCTATAAAAAAAGGTAATTCACCTGGGCTGAAGAAAAGCCTCAGAATCATAAATTGCTAATCTTTGATCAGATTCTTTGATCAGGCTGTGGAAGTTGAACTTGCTCTTTCAATTTATTTCTGGGAATTTTCCTTTTTTGACTTCAGCTTCTCCATACAATTTATATAACTCAGTGAAGGCTTGTGATATCTTTCATAACTCAAATATTTTTTTTTTCATTTTATGGTTTTCCCAGTTTCTTAGATTTATTCTCAGCCTTGGATCTGGATAATTTGTAATTAATCATTTTTTTTCATATTACTAGATGAATTTCTTAAAACTGCATGCATGCTAAGTCATTTTAGTCAAGTCCAACTCTTTGCGACCCTATGTACTATAACCTGCCAGGTTCCTCTGTCCATGGGATTCTTCAGGCAAGAATACTGGAGTGGATTGCTGTGCCTTCCTCCAAGGGATCTTCCCAACCCAGGGATCTAACCTGCATCTCTTATGTCTACCCTGCAGGTTCTTTACCACTAGTGCCGCCTGGAAAATCCTTCTTAATTTATTCTCATGCATCGAACTTGCACTGGTCATCTGTTTTTACATATGGTAATATACATGTTTCAATGGGGAGGGAGTGGAGAAGGGGTTCAGGATGGGGGGACATTTTGCACCCATGTCTGGTTCATGCTGATGTTATGGCAAAAACCATCACAATTTCATAAAGTAATTGTTCTCCAACTAAAATTAATTAATTAAAAAAGGGAAAAATATTTATTCTCAAATAAAACATATAGTATCAATGACTTTTTTTGTTGTTTGTATGAAGAATAGTCATGAATTGTAGTTCTGCTATGAAAAATAACCACTCTAAGCATTCATGTCCATTCACGTATTTGTAAAGATTAAAATCTCAGACCACAAATTTGATTTTTGTTTGTATCATTTCTTTGTATATAACTACCTTAACTCTTTTTTCCTGATATTCTAGACTTTTTAAAATTTAGTGTCATTTGTAATGTGCAATTTAATTTTTTTCTCATTAAGTGCCTATTATCTTGTTCACCTCAGTGTCTTCAATACCTACAATGTGTGTGCATGCATGCTCAGTTGCTTCGTTTGTGTCCGACTCTTTGTGACTCTATGGACTGTAGTCTGCCATGCTCCTCTGTCCATGGAATTTTCCAGGCAAGAATACTAGAGTGGGTTGCCATGCCTTCCTCCAGGGGATCTTCCTGACCCAAGGATAGAACCTGTGTCTCCTGGGTCTCTGGTATTGCAAGCAGATTCTTTACCCACTGAACCACTTGGGAAACCCCATACATACCATAGACAATGGCAAAAATAGATGAACAAATGCATGTACCCATGTGGTATCCCCAAGGCAATGCACTTTTTGAAATTTTTTCCTGATTTTTAAATCTGAAGTAGAGTTGAATCACAATGTCTTATTTATTTCAGGTGCATAACACACTGATTCAGTATTTTTACAGATTTTATTTCACTAAAAGTTAATAAAAGATAATGTCTATAATTGCCTGTGCTACACAATATATCCTTGTTGCTTGCTTATGCAGTAGTTTTGATCTTTTTCCCATACTGCTAATTTGCTAATACCCCATTCTCTTTACAGTCTGGTAACTTTTAGTTTGTGTTCTGCATCTGTGAGTATGTTTCTGTTTTGCATGTATTCTCATTGTTTTATTTTTAAGATTCCATATGAATATTTACCATACATCATGTTATATCATACACTACTTTTTCTCTCTCTGACTTATTTCACTAAACATAATAATAGTTAGGTCCATCCACATGGCTTCAAATAGTAGAATTTTATTCTTCTTAATGTCTGAGTAACATTTCATTATTTATACATATTAATGTTTATTTATTTGTGTCACACATTCTTTATATACTTGTCTATTGATGGACATTTGTGTTGCTTCCATATTTTGGCTATTGTAAACAGTGCTGTAATGAACATTAGGGTGCATGTGTCTTTTCAAATTTGTGCTTTTATATTTTGGGGGGATATATCCCTAAGAGTAGTTTCTAGGATCATATACTAGTTCTATTTTTAGGTCATTGAGAAAACTCCCTACTGTTTCCCATAGTGAATGAGTGAGTGAGTGAGTGAGGGCCACTTAGTCGTGTCTGACTGTTTGCAACCCCATGGACTATACAGTCCATAGAATTCTCCAGGCCAGAATACTGGAATGGGTAGCTTTTCCTTTTTTCAGGGAATCTTCCCAACCCAGCGATCAAACTCAGGTCTCCCACATTGCAGGCAGATTCTTTACCAGCTAAGCCACAAGGGAAGCCCAAGAATATTGAAGTGGGTAGCCTATCCCTTCTGTAGCAGATCTTCCCAACTCAGGAATCAACCCGGGTCTCCTGCATTACAGGCAGATTCTTTACCAACTGAGCTATGAGGGAAGACCATTTTCCTTAGTGGCTGTATCAATTTACAATCCCAACTATATCAATGGACAGATGGTCCAAACAGAAAATCAATAAGGCTATAGTTGTCTTAGATGACATCAGTCACTTAATTAAACCATTTGGATAATAGGTAACACAAATTTGCATAAATATTTGACATAAAGAATGTGACCTCTCCTTTCCAGAGAGGACATATGCTTCCCTTTGGCCCATTCATGGTGATGTATGGCAGAGGCCATCACAATATTGTGAAATACGATATAGCAAAGTCTTAAATTGTACTTTACATTTATGGGCAAAATATTGTTTTACATGTTATATGACACCTCCTTAAATTATGGAAAATCAATATTCAAGTGAGAGGAGGTTTATATGTTGGCGTGAAGGAGTCAATGGCCTATTTTATGTGCTTTTATTAGATTATCTTCTGGTTTCTGGTTGAAAACTTAGAGTGTTGCCTATACATGAATTCTGCTGCTGCCCTAAAGAAATGTTATCCTATTTTCTAAGTTAGTCATAATACTAACTTAGGAGAAATGCATGTACATTACAAACAAGAACCATTTTATGTCCTCTCTATGACAAAGAATCTCTTCAGTCTTTATAATAAAAGGGTGACTCACAAGAACAATTGAATTCCTGTTTAGTCTTGTGTTTCAGGGTCATAAGTTTTTTTCCACAAATGTTCATTTTCTTTCAAACTCCTCTGGCTACCTGGAAGGGAATTTTAATGGAGTTACACTTTAATAATGTGATCTAAATTAAACTTGCATAACAAAATTGTCATTAATGTTTTCTCAATAACAAATCAAATGTCAAAAGTAAGAAACATCAAGTTATTTTAATTGTCTTTACTTCTGTTCATTTGGGTTGTTGTATCAGTAAGCTATTGTTGCATAACAAGCCATTCTTTTTTAAAAAATATTTTATTGAGGTATAGTTGATCTACAATGTTGTGTCAATTTCTGCTCTACAGAGAAGTGATTCAGTTATACACATACATGCTTTATTTTTATACCCCTTTTCATTATGCTTTATCACAGGATACTGAATATAGTTCCTGTGCTATACAGTAGGACCTTGCTCTTTATTCATCCTAAATATAATAACTTGTATCTGTTAATCCCAAACTTTCAATACATCCCCCCTACACTCCCTCTCCCTTGGCAACTGCAAGTCTGTTCTCTATATCTGTGAGTCTGTTTATGTTTCAGAGATAAGGAGACATTTGTGCACATTTGTGTCATATTTTAGATTCTTCATATAAGTGATACCATATGGTGTTCATGACAAGCCATTATGAAAGCAAACAATTTGACATGTTTTGCTAACATGAAATTGTATGGTGATCTTTTTTCTGGTGCAAATAAAAATTGTTAACCTCAAAAATTTCTTGTGTCTGAGGTAGACCTGTATTGCCAAATATTTCTATCTTAGTTCAGTTTTAGTATACCTCATAGATTTAAGTATGTGATAGTTTTATTTTAATTTGTCTTCAGGTGATTCTGTATTTCTCCTATAGTATTTTTATTGACCTCATATTTGTTCAGTAGCATGTGTTTAAATTTTCACGTAGTTCTGTTTTTTGTTTCCATCTTTCCTCTTTTATTTGATTTCTGGTTTCATATTCTAGTGATTGGAAGAGAAGCTTGATGCGATTCAAAACTTCCAAAATTTGTTGAGGCTAGTTTTGTGTCCCCAAAATGTGGCTTATTCTTGAGAATGTCCCATATACACTTGAGAAAAATGTATATTATTCTGCATTAGGATGGGATGTTCTATATAAATATATCAGATGCATCTGGCCTTATATTTAATTTAGCTGATACTTATTTTTTGACTTTCTAGCTGGATGATATTTATTCATATATCAGGATTGTTAACGTCATGGGCTATTATTGTGTTACTATCCATTTCTCCCTTTAGGTCTGTTAACTATTGTTTTATATATTTGGTGCTCCTATGTTCAGTTCAGTTGCTCAGTCGTGTCTGACTCTTTGCGACTCCATGAATCACAGCACGCCAGGCCTCCCTGTCCATCACCAACTCCTGGAGTTCACTCAAACTCATGTCCATCGAGTCAGTGATGCAATCCAGCCATCTCATTCTCTGTCGTCCCCTTCTCCTCCTGCCCCCAATCCTTCCCAGCATCAGAGTCTTTTCCAGTGAGTCAACTTGTCGCATGAGGTGGCCAAAGTATTGGAGTTTCAGCCTCAGCATCAGTCCTTCCAATGAACACCCAGGGCTGATCTCCTTTAGGATGGACTGGTTGGATCTCCTCGCAGTCCAAGGGACTCTCAAGAGTCTTCTCCAGCACTACAGTTCAAAAGCATCAATTCTTCAGTGATCAACTTTCTTCACAGTCATTATCTAATCAGATATAAGCATCTGAATATGACAGCAAATTTGGAAAGCTCAGCTCCTATGTTACGTGCTTGTAAATAAAAAACAATTATGTGTTCTTGATGAACTGCCCCCTGTAGCATTATATTCTGTCCATTTTTGTCTTTTGTTTCCCCTTTTGTCTTGAAATCCATTTTTTTCTGATATAATTATGGCTACACCTTTTATGTTGCCATTTGCTTGGGCTATCCTTCTCTCTCAGTTAATTTTAAATCTAGGTTTTTAGACATAAAGAGTCTTTTGGATTTAGTATGTATGTGGGTCTTGTATTTTAATCCATCCAGACACTCTGTATTTTTGATAGATGCATTCAACACATTTAGAATGGTTGTTGACAGATGAGGATTTAGTACTGCTATTTTATCTTTTCTATTCTGGTTATTTTTTCCCCCACACTCCTTTTTCCTTTTTCCTGAGTTTCTGTCTGCCATTTAAATTTGGCCATTTTTCTACGATATCTTTTAATCAGCTTCCTCTTTTCTGATGTTTTGAGTCATTAGTCTAGATTTATGTTTAGTGATTACCACGGATTTGTGACAAACATCTTATAGGTGAAAATAGTCCTTTTCACACTGATAGCATCTTATTTTTGTTGCACACATGGATTCCTTAGTTTTCCTCTTCCTTGTATTTTAGTTGCCTTTTTATGTATTTTAGTTGCCTTGTTACCTAATCGAAGTAGCCATAATTGTTTTCTGCTTTTTGTCCTTTTTGCACATTACACTGTAATAAAGTATTTAAAAATCTATTATGTAGTATTTTACAATTTTATGACTGTATTTGTCACCTTACTCAAAGTTTTGTGTGTGCCTTTTTTGTTTCATGTTGAAGAGTTTCTTTCTACATTTCTTGTAGGTTAGGTTTAGTGTTGCTAAACTTCCTTAGCATTTGTTTGTATGAAAAAGTATTTCTCCTTCATATTTTAATAGTAATTTTTATGGATAGGATATTTTGGGGTGAAAGTTTTTCTCTTTCAGAATTTTGAGAATGCCATTCTACTACTTCCTGGCTTGTAGGATTTCTGCTGTGAAATCTTTCAGTCTAATGAATGTTTCATGAAGGCTACCATCCTGCTTTCTCTGTCTCAGCCTATAAATTATTTTTTGTTAATGATTTTTGACAACTTTAATATGGTGTGTCCTGGAGAAGGTCTTTGTGCATTGAGGTAATTAGATGGTCTTAACTTTATGGACTCATATATCCAATTCTTTTCCCAAGTTTGGGAAATTCTCAGTTTTATTTGTCTGAATAAACTCTCTGCACTTTTCTCTCTTCTTTTCAGACACCCATTACCTTAAAGTGTCCCTTCATTAAAGAGTTAGTTATCTCTCATTGAATATCCTTATTTTTTAATATCTCATTTCTCTTTCTTCTTCTACTTGTATCATGTCTAGCTTTCCATCTTCAAACTTACTAACTCTGTCCTGTTTCCAGTGATTTCTAATGCATTCTTCATCTGGCTTACTATTTGTTTTTCAGCTCTAGAATTTCTGTTTAGTTTTATCTTAAAGTTTCAATATTTTGGAAAAGCATTCCTTCTGGTCATTAATTTTATTCCTGGGTTCATTCAGCTGCCTTTCTCAGTTTCCTTGTATTGAATTTCTTCACAACAGTGTTGAAGTTTGGCTGCTGGACAGTTGTTGCTTTCTTTTTGTGGTAGTGTTTCTGTGGTTCTTTCTCGTGTTTGATGTGCTGTTCCTCTTAGGTGGTGCCTTTGAAAAAGGGAGCAGTTTTCACTTTCCTTCTACTAAATTAAAAGTGTGCTGCTTTTTAAATCCACTAGGTGTTATAACTTTTTCTTTTTTCTTTTGGTTTTTCAATCTTCCTACCTAAGCAGCCCTTGATTATCATTTGAAAGTATGCACTTTCCAACCTCTGTCAAATATGTTCTCTTTCATCCTAATTATAGTTTCCTGTGCCTCTGGGATTGTTGGTATCTTGCTTGCTGCCACTGTTACCGGTATGCTGCCTGGGCCATTGGGATGAAAGCTTTTTAAAAGAGTCTGAGAAATACTGAGTCACAGGCTCTATCACCCACTTGTAGGTAGTTGGCACCTCCTATATGTCCCCACCTTAGAAGTACAGGTTTGTGGAATTCTCTGATAACCTGGTATGTTGTGCAGAGGCAGCTTTGTTGTGTTGTGGACGCTATTTTGGCTGTTGATTGAAAGGGAGAGACAAAAGGAGTCTTTCATTAATCTGTGATGTAGAAGACAAGATAATTTAAATAGAAAAACCCAAGTCTCCACCAAAAGTGTATTAGAACTATTAAATGAAATCAGAAAAGTTGCAAGATAAAATTTTAATATACAGAAATCTATAGTTCCCTATACACTAATAATCAACTATAAGAAGGAGAAAGGTAATATATATATATATATATATATATATATATATATATATAGTTAAAATCAAATTTAAAAAATGCCTAGAAATAACCTTAACCAATGAGGTGAAAGATCTGTATTCCAAAATGTATAAAACATTAATGAAGTAAATCAAAGATGATACAAAGAAATGAAAAGACATTCCTGTGCTCTTGGAGTGGAAGAAGTAATACTCTTAAAATGACATACAACCAAAGCAATCCATAGATTTGATGCACTCTGAATCAAAATACTCATGATATTTTTCACAGAAGTAGAACAAAATCCTAAAATTCACATGAAACTACAAGAGACCCAGAATTGTGAAAGCAATCCTGGGGAAATGACAATAACAACAAGAAAGCTGGAGTTGTGAGGATCCCAGACTATCCTATCAATACCAAGATATGACAATCAGAACTGCATGGTACTGGCGCAAAAACAGACACATGAATCAATAGATCAGAATAGAGATCCCAGAAATAAACCCAAACAATTAATCTATGACAAAGGAGGAGCCAAGAATGTACCATGGAGAAGACAGCAGTCTCTTCCACAAGTTGCACTGCCAAAATTGAATGGATATTTGTGCATGCTCAGTCATGTCTAGCTCTTTGTAGCCTCGTGGATAAACCCTCCAGGTTTCCCTGCTGGTGGGATTCAGCAGGGAAACCTGGAGGCAAGAATGCTGGAGTGGATTGCCATTTCCTTCTCCAGGGGATCTTCCTGACTCAAGGATAGAACCTGTGTCTCTTATACTGGTGGGCAGATTCTTTACCACTGAGTCTCTTGGGAAGTTGGTGAAAACTAAGCAGCCATGTGTAAAACAATAATATTAGAACATTTCCTCGCACCACATATGAAAAAAAAAAATCAAGATGGGTTATGGGCTTAAATGTAAAGCTGAATCATAAAGTTCTGAGTAGTGAGAACATGGGCAGAATATTTATGGCATAAATCATAGCAATATGGCTTTGGATCTCTGTCTTTTGGTTAAGGAAATAAAAGCAAAAATAAACAAATGGAAGTTAATTAAATTTAAAAGTTTTTTCACAGCAAAGGAAATCATCTAAAAAATGAAAAGATATCTATAGGATGGGGTAAAATATTTGCAAATTATATCACTGGCAGGGATAAAAATCCAAAATATATAAACAACTCATCAGTTCAGTTCAGTTCAGTCACTCAGTCGTGTCTGACTCTTTGCGACCCCATGAATCACAGCATGCCAGGCCTCCCTGTCCATCACCAGCTCCCGGAGTTCACTCAGACTCATGTCCGTTGAGTCTGTGATGCCATCCAGCCATCTCATTCTCTGTCATCCCCTTCTCCTCCCGCCCCCAATCCTTCCCCGCATCAGTCTTTTCCAGTGAGTCAACTCGTCATACAACTCAATAAAAAAATAAGCAACTCAATAAAAAATGGGTAAAAGACCTGAATAGACATTTTATTTTCCTAAAGAAAACATACAGATGAACAACCAACACATGGAAAGTTGATCAGTATCACTATTTCCTAGAGAAATGCAAACCAGAAAATAATGAGATATCACCTTGCACTTGTGAGGATAGCTATTATCAAAGATTCTACAATTAATGAATTTTGAAGAGGATCTCAAGAAAAGGAAACCCTGTACACTGTTGGTAGGAATGTAAATTGGTGCAGCCACTATAGAAAATAGTACAGAATTTCCTCAAAAACTAAAAATAGAACTATGCTGTGATTAAGTAATTCCACTTCTGAGTATTTATCCAAAAGATGTTAAAAAAAAAAAAAAAACAACCCACTAAATAATATTGCTACATCCACTGCCACATAGTTAAGATAATCAACATATGGTTTCAACATAAGTGTTCATTGGCAGAAGACTGGACAAAGATAATGTGTTCTATACAATAGAATACTGCTGCTGCTGCTGCTAAGTCACTTCAGTCATGTCTGACTCTGTGCGACCCCATAGACGGAAGCCCACTAGGCTCCCCCATCCCCAGGATTCTCCAGGCAAGAACACTAGAATACTACTTAGGTATAAAACAGTGAAATCTCACTATTTACAACAATATGGCTAGACCTAGAGGGTATGGTTGTCTGAAGAGGCCTTACAAATAGCTGAGAAAAGAAGAGAAGCTAAAGGAAAAGGAGAAAGAGCTTGCTCAAATTCATGTCTATTGAGTCAGTTATACCATTCAACTGTCTCATGCTCTGTCTTCCCCTTCTTTTCCTGCCTTCAATCTTTCCCTGCATCAGGGTCTTTTCCAATAGTTGGTTCTTCACATCAGATGGCCAAATTATTGGAGTTTCAGCTTCAGCATCAGTCCTTCCAATGGATATTCAGTACTGATTTCCTTTAGGATGGACTGGTTGGATCTTGCAGCACAAGGGACTCTCAAGAGTCTTCTCCAACACCACAGTTCAAAAGCATCAATTTTTCAGCGCTCAACTTTCTTTATAGTCCAACTCTCACATCCATACATGACTACCAGAAAAATCATCGCCTTGACTAGATAGACCTTTGTTGGCAAAGTAATGTCTCTGCTTTTTAATATTCTGTCTAGGTTGGTCATAGTTTTTCTTATAAGGAGCAAGCATCTTTTAATTTCATGGCTGCAGTCACCATCTGCAGTGATTTTGGAGCCCCCCAAAATAAAGTCTGCCTTTGTTTCCACTATTTCCCCAACTATTTGCCATGAAGTGATGGGACCAGGTGCCATGATCTTAGTTTTCTGAATGTTGAGCTTCAAGCCAACTTTTTCATTCTCCTCTTTCACTTTCATCAAGAGGCTTTTTAGTTCTTCTTCACTTTCTGCCATAAGGGTGGTGTCATCTGAATATCTGAGGTTATTGATATTTCTCCCAGCAATCTTGATTCCAGCTTGTGCTTCCTCCAGCCCGGCGTTTTCCACGATGTACTCTGCATATAAGTTAAACAAGCAGGGTGACAATATGCAGCCTTGATGTACTCCTTTCCCAGTTTGGAAACAGTCTATTGTTCCATATATGGTTCTAACTGTTCCTTCTTGAAATGCATACAGATTTCTCAGGAGGCAGGTGAGGTAGGCTGGTATTCCAACCTCTTGAAGAATTTCTACAGTTTGTTGTGATCTACACAGTCAAAGGCTCTGGTGTAATCAATAAAGCAAAATGAGATTTTTCCTGGTATTCTCTTGCTTTTTCGATGATCCAGCCGACGTTGACAATTTAATCTCTGGTTCCTCTGCCTTTTCTAAATCCAGCCTGCACGTCTGGAAGTTCATGGTTCACGTCCTATTGAAGCCTGACTTGGAGAATTTTGAGCAATACTTTGCTAGCAAATAAATGAGTGCAATTGTGCAGTATTTTGAACATTCTTTGACATTGCCTTTCTTTGGGATTGGAATGAATACTTGAAAACTGATTCCAAATAGCATATGATAAAGAAATATCCAATTCTTTGCTTGAATGAAGTTAACCAGAAATACAAAAGAAAAGGACTTGAACAGGTAGTTTTCCATGGAAAAAGTAGCTGTCTAACTGATCTACAAATATAGTCAGTCCTACAGGATGTGGAATAATTGCAAAGTAAGCTCATTAGCACACCCCTTTGCATAAAGTAAATATATTTTTATTTGAATACTAAAAGATGAAAGATGCTGTGAACTATCTGTCTCATGAACTGCTCTTATGAAAAATTGTCAGCATTCCTTGGTCTGGATATTTGTCATCACAGTCAAATATGCTCTGTATTTTCAAATGTGTCCTTATATCACTATATACCTCATGTGACGAGTTGACTCACTGGAAAAGACTCTGATGCTGGGAGGGATTGGGGGCAGGAGGAGAAGGGGATGACAGAGAATGAGACGGCTGGATGGCATCACCGACTCGATGGACATGAGTTTGGGTGAACTCCGGGAGTTGGTGATGGACAGGGAGGCCTGGCGTGCTGTGATTCATGGGGTCGCAAAGAGTCGGACACGACTGAGCGACTAAACTGAGCTGATCCCTGCATTGTTAACACCCTACTTCTTTATTTCAGTTAATCACATAGGTCCTTGGAATTAGCTTCTATTTTTAGTGTAAGCACTTTTTACCTCCTGTACTCTTTTCAAATCAAACTTCCATTTTCATCATTTAATGGTCGACCTTGTCCTTTACATTACTGAGTTCAATATTCACTTATATCTTTGTCATCATCAATTAATAAATAATCAAGTGAACAAACTGATGCAGTGATCTTAGCTCCAGGCTAATCTGGGTTGGCTGTCATGTGAACTCAGGTAAATGTTGTGACTGCCACTCCCTTTAACCTTCTGCAGTATTTACTGGGTTCTTGGACTCATCTGGTTGGAGTCTCTGAGGGGGAGGCTTCCATAATTATGTCCAAATCTGTCCTGGATGGTTGATGATAGAGATAGAAGCTCTACTCCAAGACAAGACAACAGAGTGTTGTCAAACATTTGTCTTGAACTGAGTTATGAATAACCACATACTGTTCAGCCCAAGGTTGTACATGTTGAGGGACACAGCAGAAGAAACATTCATGTCCCTCTTTTTACCACCACCTTTAATAACTGATTTCCCTGAGAGACACTGGTCTGGACAGAAAAGCTATTCTATTCATTCTCCTTGTCTAGGACACAATGTTGTGAACCAGATAGATTCAGTGATTATTAATCCATGATCTCTACTGTCTTCCAGCATTATAATCCTTAAGATCTCAGCACCTCATCCCACTCTGAGTTCAAGTTTTCTTCAGGGGCTAAGACTGAGGATATCCCTTTGATTAGGTCCCTAATCAAAACATCGCCTTTGGTGGATCACAGTCCATATCTCTAGTAAACTATAATTCCTATCTTCATGAAATGTTAACTTTGTTTGTTTTTTAAAAATGCAAATCCTTGGGTTGTACATTGCTTGGATTCATAACAATTTTGCCAAAACAACTAGCAATTTCAACTTTCTATTACTAGCTAATAGCTATCCATCCCTCATCAGAAAATGCTTCTTAATTATGAAAGTTATGTTTAGATCTTAGCACCTTATAGGTTCCTCACATTATGTATAAAAATGAGGTTTTTAAATCCCAGTGCAATGCCTGAAACCGTATCAGACTCTTGGAAGAGAATGTAGGCAGAATACATAAATCACGGTAATATTTTTTGGAACTCTGCTTTAAAGCAAAAGAAATAGATGTAAAAAATAAACAAATGGGACCTAACTAAATTCAAAAACATTTGCAAAGAAAATGAAACCATCTATCGAGCAAAAAGATAAGCTACAGAATAGGAGTACATAGTTACAAAAAACAACTGACAAGGAGTTAATATCCAAAATACATAATCAGTTCATGAAACTCAATATCATATCAATGAAAAAAAAACAATGAAACATGAGCAGAACAACTGAACAATATTTTTTTCAAAGGAAGACTTGTGGAAGATCAACATTATTAATTTTTAAGAAATGCAAATCAGAAGAGAAGAGCATTGAAATACATACATTACCATATGTGAAATAGGCAGCCATTGGGAGTTTGCTGGATGACTCAGGGAACCCAAAGCTGGTGCTCTATGACAACCGAGAGCGGCAAGAGGGGGAGGAGGGGGAGGGTATGAGAGGGAGGAGACATATGTATACCTGTGATCATTTCATGTTGTATGACAAAAGCCATCACAATATTGTGAAGTAATTATCCTACAATTAAAAATAAAATTAAAAAAATAATCGGGATTGATGGGAAAGAAGTCCTGTGTAAAAAGAACAACAACAACCAAAAAATGAACAGAGAAACTAAAAAATAAAAACCACGTGAGCTTCTACCTTACATCTGTCAGAATGTCTCTTAGCAATACATAAGAACCAACAATGCTGGTGAAAATGTGGAGAAAACGGAGCCCTCTTACACTGCTGGTGGGGATGTAAATTGGTGTAACCACTATGGAGAACAGTATGGAGTTTCCTCAAAAATTTTAGAACTAATATATGATCCAGGAATTTCATTCCTGAGTATTTATCCAAGTAAAAGGTGCAGGTGTGCTCAGTTGTGCCCAACTCTTTGCAACCTCACAGATTGTAGCCTGCCAGGCTCCTCTATCCATGGGATTTTCCAGGCAAGAATAATTGAGTGGGCTGCCATTTCCTTCTTTAGGGGATATTCCTGACCCAGGGATTGAACCCCCGTCTCCTGTGTCTCCTGCATTGGCAGGCAGATTCTTTATCACTAAGCCACCAGGGAAGGCCCTTTTCCAAGTAAGTGAAAATACTAATTAATATGCATTGCTATGATCATGGCTGCATATTTATGATAGCCAAGATACAGATACAGCCTAAGTACTCAACAGAAGAATGGATAAAGGCCATATATCCAAAAGATATATATAATGGACAAAGGATAAAGGATACATATATGTGCATATATAAACACACACATACAGTGCAATACTACTTAGGTAAAAAAGTGAAATTTTAGCATTTGCAACAATAGGGGAAGATCTTGAGGGTATTATGCCAAGTGAAAGAAATGACAGCAAAAGACAAATACTATATAATTTCACATACATGTGGAATACAAAAAATATCAATTCACAAACAAAACAAAAATGCGCATATTGATAAAGAGAACAGAGTAGTGGTTACCTGAGGGAAAGTGTGATAAATGGAGGACAAAATGAATAACGAAGGTGAATAATATTAACAGATGAAAACAACAACAAAAAATGGTGGTGAGCACACCACTGTGTACAGAAAATTCAAAATCTAATGTTGCAACATTAAACATTTATAATACTATAAAATAATATTACCTCAATAAAAATGAAATAGTCAATTATTACCTCAATAACAAAATTGAAAGAAAAGATGATTGGATGGCATCATCAACTCTATGGACGTGAGTTTGAGCAAGCCCCGGGAGTTGGTGATGGACAAGGAAGCCTGGCGTGATGCAGTCCATGGGGTCGCAAAGAGTTGGACATGACTGAGAGACTGAACTGAACTGAAAAAAAATGAGAATGTTAGTGTTGGTGTGGATGTGCAGAAAAGTGAACACTTGCACACTATTGGTGTTAATGTAATTTATGGTACAGCCACTATGCAAAAATAAGTATGAAAGTTACTCAAAATTGAAAAATAAAACTAGGATGAAAGTGGAAAAAATTGGAAGTGTTAGTCGTTTAGTCCTGTCTGACTCTTTGTGACACCAAGGACTATAGCCCACCAGGCTCCTCTGTCCATGGAATTCTCCAGGTAAGAATACTGGAGTGGGTTGACATTCCCTTCTCCAGGGGATCTTCCCAACCCAGGGATCAAACCTACCACTCCTACATTGCAGTCAGGTTCTTTTCCATATGAGCCACCAGGAAAACCCTAAAACTGAGATGTTATCTAGCACTTCCAAGTCTGGGCATATATCCAAATAATTAAATTCATTCTCTTGAAGGGATATGTACAACCATGTTCATTGCAACATTACTCAGTATAAGCAAGACATGAGTACAACCAAAGTGTCCACTGGTCTGGGAATGGAGTTTTTAAAATGTTATCTGTATATATATATTATAATATTTTTGACAATAATAAAGAATGGAATCCTGCCATTAGTGAGAATATGGTTGAACTTTGAGGACATCATGCTGTGTGAAATCATTTAGTTAGTGAAAAAAAAATACTGTGTTATCTTACATATATGTGGAATCTGAAAAGTCCAGCATTAGAGAAATAAAGAATAGAATGCTGGTTTTACAGAACCTGAGGAGTGGGAAATTTTGGGAGATGTTGGTCAAAGAGCCCAAAGTTCCAGTTATAAGATAGATAAATTTTGAGGATCTAAGAGTCAGCATGGTGGCAGTAGTTAACTGTCATTCCAGTATATCCTTGAAATGTGCTAAGAGAGTAGATCGTAACTGTTCTCACCCAAGAAAAGATCATTTCCTGAGGCAATTAAGGTGTTAACTAACTTTATTCAGTAATTATTTGGGAATATATAAATATAAGAGATCATTATACTGTACACCTTAAACTTGTACAATATGATAGGTAAATTACCTGTCAATAGAACTGGAAAAATAAAATGTGTAGTTTGTACAAATGAAATAGCCATATACAAACTGAGTACATTCTGCCTGATTCTATTTGTACGTGTTAAGAAAGTTCAAAATAGTCTTTCTTTGTTTTGATGTAACTGTGAAAAATGTAATCTCCCCAAGCCTAAATATTATTATTTCTGAATGTGTCATAGGATAATAAACAGCACTACTAACAAATGTGTGGGCTTCCCTGATAGCTCAGTTGGTAAAGAATCTGCCTGTAATGCAGGAGACCCTGGTTCAATTCCTTGATCGGGAAGATCCCCTGGAGAAGGGATAGGCTACCCACTCCAGTATTCTTGGGCTTCCCTTGTGGCTCAGCTGGTAAAGAATCCACCTACAAAGCAGGAGACCTGAGTTCAATCCCTGGGTTGGGAAGATCCCCTGGAGAAGGGAAAGGCTACCCACTCCAGTATTCTGGCCTGGAGAATTCCATGGGCTGTATAGTCCATGGGGTTGCAAAGAGTCGGACATGACTGAGAGACTTTAACTCACTTCACTCATTCATTAAAGAATGTGGTGGAAATTTTTTTTTAGTTTAATGAAAATGTCCAAGTGGAAGAAGTGTGTTGTGTGTGTGTTTGCATACATTCTCATTCAAATAACACTTTCAGACATATTGATGGATTTAAAATCCCATCTTTTATGTTTATTAGGAACTTGAAAGCAAGTTAGAAGGTGAAAAAAGTAAAAAGAATGAACAGTTGAATGAACATGAACTTAAAGGAATGCAGAAATTTAGGCACAAAAATGTAAAGTAGAATTGGGAAACTTAATAATTAATTAATTTTCTTGTATGAATGCTCAAATACCTAAAGCCAGAATTGCATTTCAATTTCTATAATGGAAAATTCTCAGCAAATGGGCCCAAATATCTTCAAGTTGATCTTAATTTTTATATCTACTTCAGTGCGCTATTAACATAAAGTGGCTAAATCCACAGAAAACTAAGTAGCTGAATTGAGAGTTCCACTCCAACCTCTTCTGTCTGTCATCCACATTTAGAGGACATGTGTGGTTAATTTATTTTTACCTGGATAATCAGGGCTAATCTTCTTAAGGTCAGCTTATTAGAAATATTACTCCACTTACTGCCTTAAATACCACTTGCTATGTAGAACAACGTACTCAAACGTTAAAGACATATCGGTGTGGACATCTTTTAGAGACCATTATTTGGCCCCTACAAAGACTGTTTAAAAATATATTGTTAATATTTGATGTGGTTCCAGGGCTTATATATAAGTGAATTGGACACAGAATTTATCATAGGCTCTGGGATGAATGCATGCACTTTTCATTCAAAGTTTCATGCAGAGAAGAACCAGAGGGATGGGTTGGGGAGGGAGGTGGGAGAGGGGTTCAAGATGGGGAGCACATGTACACCAGGGGCAGATTCATGTCAATGAATGGCAAAAACCAATACAATAATGTAAAGTAATTAGCCTTCAATAAATAAATAAATTATAAAAAATTAATAAAGTAGATTAGAAAAGGCAAAAAATAAAAAATAAAATTCCATGCAAAGATGATTTCTAGTGGGAAAAAACTATGAACATAGAATTCTAAAACATAACCACAGCCTTGATTACTCAGAGTGGCCACAGTCCAGTACCTGCTTCATTAACACCATTTAGGAAATTGTTAGAAATGTAAAGTTTCTTGGCTCTCAAGACAGGAACTCCTGATCAAAAACTGCATTTGAACCAGCATCTGGGTGACTCGCATGCACAATGAAGTTGGAAATGTGATAGTCTAGAGTAAGTTTCCTCATTTTCTCACTGTTGACATTTTGGGGCAGGATCATCACTTGTATTGGATAGTGTCCTGTGCATTGTAGGTGTTTAGAAGCATCCCTTCAACATGACCAAATAACAACCATAACAAAGGCATCTGTGGTTGAGAACCACTGGCCCAGAGTTTGGAAAACTTGAAACAATCTGAGAGAATTCCAATAAAAGTTTTACGCCTTACTCAGATTACAGCTGTTAGATTCACTAATTCCCCATGAGTCCCATTTCATAATAATACTACCTCATAGAACGGGGTTTTCTAAATGCTAAATCATACAGTTCCTATAAGGTGCTTTTAATAAGATCTAAATATGCTCCTCAGAATGAGCAAGGATTTCCTAGTGAGGACTAAATGACATCTCTTAACTTATGCTAGAAGTATGACATTTCTAACAGTTTTAGCATAAGGATCAGGAAGTCAAGGAATGCACTGGCAATGTTTTACATTAAAGGAACAAGTTTATCCCTCTTATGTAGAGGTGGATAATAGTTTTCTTTTGTTTGCTTATTTGTTTTTAAAGACATCCAGCACTGTTACACATCAAAAGTCTAGAGATTTCCAGATGGCTTAGTGGTAAAGAATCCACTTGCCAATGCAGGAGATGCAAGAGATGTGGATTCCATCCCTGGGTCGGGAAAAATCCCCAGAGGAGAAAATGGCAACCTCTTGCCTGGAGAATCCCATGGACAGAGGAGCCTATAGCGCATGGGGTGGAAAGAGTCAGATATGACTCTGCTTGCTCTGAGCAAGCACGCATGCAATTTGTTATGGACCTAATCAAGAAAGACCCCTCAAGCTTAGACTCTGGAGAAAATGTGAATTCAGGGATGGGATTTGGTGCTGGGATCTTAAGCTTTATTCCTCTGGAGGACAGGTGAAATCATGGAAGGAGTAATAAACACTGATTTCATCTGGCTTGTTACATTGTCTCCTAGACAAAGAGAATAAACAGGAAAATCTTTCTGTCTGCTCCTATGGGGAATCAATTACTTAGAGGTGGTGATAACAAGGGAAATGAGCAGATACAGGGAGCAGTAAATATATCCTCTGCTACATCCCTCAGCCTGGGCAACCTTGGGCTAGCCAGAATATGGTTGTTGCTTTTGGAGTCATAACTCCTGCTGGCAAACCAGTGCTTGACTCCATCCCACTGTAACATCTGGAAACATACTTCCTTTCTCCATCATCAACCGTCCAAGAGAATTTTGACATCTATATTGAGACCTTCCTCTCAGAGACTCCAGCCAGGTGAGTTCAATAGCCTAGGAAATACTGCAGGAGAAGGTGAAAGGGCAAGAAGGTGAAAGGGCAAGGCAAGACTGTTTACCCGAGTTTACCTGAGAGGCAGTCCAGACTAACCCAGAGCCAAGATCACTGGGGTTGTTTTTGTGCTTCAGTTCACTTCAGTTCAGTCGCTCAATTGTGTGTGACTCTTTGCAACCCCATGAACCGAAGCACACTAGGCCTCCCTGTCCATCACCAACTCCCGGAGTTCACTCAAACTCATGTCTGTTGAGTCGGTGATGCCATCCAACCATCTCATCCTCTGTTGTCCCCTTCTCCTGCCTTCAGTCCTTCCCAACATCAGAGTCTTTTCAAATGAGCTAGCTCTTCATATCAGGTGGCCAACATATTGGAGTTTCAACTTCAAAATCAGTCCTTTCAATGAACACCCAGGACTGATTTCCTTTAGGATGGACTGGTTGAATCTCCTTGCAGTCCAAGGCACTTAATATATTAAATTATGAAGCCAGAGGTAAAAGGGAACATTAAACTCTGCAATGCAAGGGTCATTGCAACTCTTTGGGTTATAGCCTACCAGACTCCTCTGTCCACAGAATTCTCCAGGCAAGAATACTAAAGTGGTTTGCCATTTTCTTCTTCAGGGGATCTTCCCAACCCAGGGACAGAGCTCTTGTCTCCTGTGTCTCCTGAACTGGCAGGCAAATCCCTTACCATCTGAGCCACCTGGTAAGCCCCAACAGTGGACATGGAAATTCAATTAGAAGAGGAAATGGGAGGTGTAAATTATTCCTGTAAAAGTAGAATTTATTCCAAGGACATTTGCAATTAACTGAAAGAGAGGATCAGGTGTTAGTTGTAGAGGCATATACAGTGATGTAAGGACAATATTTGTTTGTTTTTTAAGATGGCACATATTTGACTATGATGAGAAAAGATCCTACCCAAGGAATGCAGGCAAGCATTACCTTGATAGAGCTTTCCTGACACAAGCATTTCATAGTATCTTGAGTTAATGTTCAAATAAAAAAATATTTTGTGAAAATGGTAATGCCAATGGGCTTAGTTTGCAATTATTTCCCTACCTGTAAGACTGACTATATTTGTAGAACAGTTTGCTAGCTATATCCTCTATTTGACTGCTGTTCTACTTGTTTACGTCCTTTGCTTTTATAGCAAATTCAATTTTTTTCCTATTTCTTTGTTTGTTTGTTTGTTTGTATCCTTTCAAATAAAGAATTGGAATTTTTAATCCATTTTTTCTTTACAATTTAGTTATTATATATATATACATATGCATGTATATATCAGTTCAGTTTAGTTTCTCAGTCCTGTCCAACTCTTTGTGACCCCATGGACTGCAGCACGCCAGGCTTCCCTGTTCCTCACCAACTCCCAGAGCTTGCTCAAACTCATGTCCATTGAGTCAGTGATGCCATTCAACCATCTCATCCTCTGTTTTCCCCTTATTTTTCTGCCTTCAGTCTTTCCCTGCATCAGGGTCTTTTCCTATGAATCAGTTCTTTGCATCAGTTGGCCAAAGTACTGGAGCTTCAACTTCAGCATCAGTCCTTCCAATGAATAGTCAGGACTGATATCCTTTAGGATGGACTGGTTGGATCTCCTTGCAGGTCAAAGGACTCTCCAGAGTCTTCTCCAACACCACAGTTCAAAAGCATCAATATGTATATGTTTCAGTTCAGTTCAGTTTAGTTGCTCAGTCGTATCTGACTCTTTGCAACCCCATAGACTGTAGCATGCCAGGAGTCTCTGTCCATCACCAAGTCCCAGAGTCCACCCAAACTCATGTCCATTGAGTTGGTGATGCCATTCAACCATCTCATCTTCTGTCATCCCCTTCTCTGCCTTCCATCAATCTTTCCCAGCATCAGAGTCTTTTCAAATGAGTCAGCTCTTCACATCAGGTGGCCAAAGTATTGGAATTTCAGCTTCAACATCACTATGCATGTAAGTGTGTGCAAAATCGAATCCATGTCTCTTGAGTCTCCTGCATTGGCAAGCAGATTCTTTACCACTGAGACACCTAGGAAGCCCCTCTTTTGCCTACTTGGTGTTATTAAATCACTCTTTACATATATGCAACTACTTTCCATAGCTACTGTTCCTCATTGTTCCTTTCCTTCTCTGGTGATTAGATCTGTCTCTAAAAGTTGCACCAAAATAACTATTTGTTCAGGCAATCTACTTTACATTTGATGAAAATCACCTTTGTCTTCCATATGTGTATTTGAATCCTTTTGTTTCTGTGTAATGGAGCTTCCCAGGTGGCTCACCCAGTAAAAAATCTGCCTGCAATTCAGAAGACCTGGGCTTGTTTCCTGGGTGGAGAAGATCCTCTGGAGAGGGTAATGGCAACCCACTCCAGTATTCTTGCCTGGAGAATTCCATGGACAGAGGAGCATGGTGGGCTACAGTCCATGGGGTCTCAAAGAGTCAGATATGACTGAGAGACTAAGCGTGTGTGTGTGCATGCACATGCGCGTGTGCACACACACACACACACACACACATACAGGTCTTTTTGTGTAAGAGGAAAACGATAATTTAGATACTACTTCCTCTCAATATTTTAAGATTTTCTCTCATTTAATTTTATTCCCAAGATTTTGGTAATCTACAAGTGAATTAGTGGCTTTGCAGGTCAAAATCTTGGCTTTCTCTGTCCACCAAAGCTGAATAAAATACGTGGAGACAGAGTTTGGAGGAAATAGAAAGGTGGCTTTAATTCTCAGCTGGCAGAGGGGAGAACACAGCAGGCTAATGCCTCAAGAACGGTGCTTCTCTCCATGAGGAGTCTAGGTGATGTAGGAGACAGATGGGCCCCAGGTTAGATGTTTACAACTAGCCTCCTATTTACATGTCGTGGGACAAGAGATAGGTGACCTCCAGTTGAGGAATTTACAACCAGTCTCCTGTTTGCCCCAAAATGGAAGTAACAACTGAAACAGCGTAAACAGGCAGTCTTTGTCTCTTGCAAACATCTCAGGCAAGGACAAAGGGAGGCAAAACTCTGAGTAAAGGATGAAGGGATTTCTGTTCCTCCCTCTTTTGGGGACAAGGGAGACACTACACATGCTCAGAAGGGCTCCTTGTGGGTCAAAAGTCAAAGGATAATGCCAGACCATAATGAGTCTTGCTCCTCCCAGAAGCTTTAAGCTCGAAATCTATCTTGGCTGAGGGGTGTGTGAGACTGCACCCCAGGGGAGGGACCCAGGGTAGATCAGGTGTGGAAAAAGAAAGCAGGCAATTGGCCTAAAGGAAAATGAAGACCCAGAAGAACTGGTCTATATAAGTGATTAACTCTCTCACTAGGGGGGAATGCCCACACCCTTTCTCTCTGGATGTGCATCTCTGCCTGACTTCTACCTCAACTAAACAAACCATTACTCTATGCGCTCTCCCACTTGCTGTTCTGTGTCTCTAATAATAAACTTTGTACCTACATTTGTGGTTTCTGCCTCTGTGATAAACACACTTTTCAGTGGGAGCAAAAATCCAGAGAAAAGCAGCTTCTAGCCCAAGCCCTTGCTGGTTTGGTGGTGAGAAATGAAAATGTCTCCTGCCATATCAATAAACAAGACATGTCACAGCCATCAGTGATTTCTGGCCTCCAAATGTGAATATGAGCTCCCCAAGCTATGATCCAGCAGATGCTGCCACCTGCAAGTTGATTGCTGAGGAGTTGGGGGAATGCAAGAAGTAAGGTGAACACAGAAACAGGATTGGCACCAGATAGCTGAGATGCATATGAAAGGAATGAATTCAGTGAGCCCTGAGGATTGCATCTTCTCATACATAGAATGGTAAATTCCTTGACTTGATACCTCATCTTTGATGTTCAGACTGCCTGCTCCCTTTGTTGCAAACTTTTATATATCCTGACATCCCCTCCTGCCTCCTTGGAGCAGTTTTCTCAGAGCTACTGAGATTCTATCTCCCTGGCTCTGAGTCCTTCACATTACCACCAAATGAAATAACTCTCTACTTTCAGGCTGTGATTATATTTTTCAGTTGACTGTAGCTAGGATTCCTGGTTCTCATCCGGGCTACCCAGGTTCAATTCCTGGGCAGGGAATTCAGATCTTGCTTCATGCCACTGCTCATTGCTCCCTAACTGAGATCATAGAGACTTATATAAGATGAAGACTCACAGTCAGAAATTGGTGATGAGGAACAAATGTGCAAGGATCTTGTCTTCTTCCCCTTGTGTTGTTTCAAAAACAGTCATAGGCTGGCATCAGTAACCTAGCAATTGAGTGTGGCAGTCAGGGGACTCTGTGACCTTCTTTCTGATATGTAAAAACAACTAAAAGGGGGAGAGTGCTGTAAAGGTAAGCACCAGCTGAAGGATGTATTTAGCATAGAGTCAAAGGATAATCGGAGTTAGAGTTAAGGTTAGACAGGGAAACCTGGAGTGCTGCTGTCCATGTGGTCGCAAAGAGTATGACATGACTTAGTGACTGAACAACAGCAACAGCAAAATAGGATAAAAGATGCAAAATGTAGCTCCTGCAGACTTTGGGGGCAGAAAAGCAAACTTAAGTAAAGACTACAGATTAGGAACAATTGAAGTAAAAACTAGGGATGTTCAGGCGTATCTTTGTGCTCTTCATTCTCGGGAAAGGGACAGGAAAAACTCACTGCTCTTCTTTTCCCATTTCACAGCAACTTGACCCACACTGATATTAAATTTGTATAAATCTATAGAGATTGGTTTTGGATGTCTATCAGTCTTGTTTCATATAGTCTTCTAAAATTGAATTTCATAAGTGCTGAAAGTACATAACGCTAATAAGGGGACTCCGTGTCTTGAAGTTTCAGCAGTAGCAGGAAGGCCATCTCATTTTTCTACATCTTCTGACACCATCTCTCCTCTCTCACCCTCATGCTTATGTCCCTCATTAGAGTGGCTTCCTTTTCTAGACTGGACCATCTTACACGAGCACTTTCCAGGCCCTTGCGCTGGATCTTCCCTTGCCAGGCACACACTTTTCCAGTTATGCTCACATCACTGGCACTCTCTTTCTAGAAATCTATTCAAATATCACTTTGTTCGAAGTTTCTTCCTGAGCATGCATTTAAAAATAGCACCTTTCCTTGACTCTCTCTATTACATCCGCTTTATCTTCATAACATCTATAACCATTGGACACACTTGATATTGTTTTTTATTTGCTTCTCTTCTCCATAACTGGATTTTGGAATTTTGTTTTTCAGAACCTTGCATTTAGTGCATGTACAGTGCCTGGTCTTTGTCTCAATTCAAGACAGATTCCTCAAATATGTGAAAGAATTTCTCATTAAAAACTTGAATACATGACATCTTCAGGAAAAACCTGCTATTAGGGATGGCACAGGGAAATCCCTAAAAAGATTCAAATCCATGAATAAAATGCTGTAATTAACTTCTTCATGGCAAAAGATATATGGTCCCATTTAAAAAAATGTGAATAATGCCAGTTTGTATGAAAACAGTCATGATTTTTACCCCTTTCCTGGTGATCATACCCACCGTGTGACACTAAGGAACCAAACAGGAAGTTCAGAATTTCTTCTTATAGGATTTTCAGAGTCACCTGAACTGCAGCCCCTCATATTTGGGCTTTTCCTCTCCATGTACCTGGTCGCCGTGTTTGGAAACCTGCTCATCATCCTGGCCGTCAGCGCAGACTTCCGCCTCCACACCCCAATGTACTTCTTCCTCTCCAACCTGTCCTTTGTAGACATCTGTTTCATCTCTACCACTGTCCCAAAGATGCTGAAGAACATTTGGACACAGAGTAAAGTTATAACCTATGAAGGCTGCATTATCCAGATGCAGTTTTTCGCACTCTTTATAGGATTGGATGTCTTCTACCTGACCGTGATGGACTATGACCGCTTCATGGCCATCTGCCGCCCCCTGCTCTACACAGTCATCATGAACCCCCGGCTCTGTGGAGTGATGGTGCTGCTGTCTTGGGTCATCAGTGTCCTGAATTCCTTGTTGGAAAGCTTAATGATGTTGAGACTGTCCTTCTGTACGTCTTAGAAATTCCCCATTTTTTTCTGTGAAGTCAATCAGATGATCCAACTTGCCTGTTCTGACACCTTTCTCAATAATTTGGAGATGTATTTTGAAGCTGTGTTCGTGGCTGATGGTTCCCTTATATGTATCATTTACTCTTACTCTAAGATAGTTTCCTCCATACGTAGAATCTCATCTGCTCAGGGAAAGTATAAAGCATTTTCCAGCTGTGCATCACACCTCTTAGTTGTCTCGATATTTTATTGTACAGGCTTAAGTGTTTACCTTAGCTTGGCTGGTACTCACAGCTCACACTCAAGTGCAACAGCCTCGGTGATGTACACTGTGGTCACACCCATGCTGAACCCCTTCTTCTACAGTCTTAGGAATAAAGACTTAAAGAAGGCTCTGAAAAAACTCTTTGGAAAGTAATTTTAAAAGAACCTATTGGCATAGATCTTAAGAAGTACCTGTAGCAGCAGAGCTCGAACACTGAGCCCAGTGTTGCCATTGTTTGGTCAGACTGTGGAAATAGAAGATGCCTCTTCTATTTTTCTTGAAATTTTTATTTTGATTTCAACTTTATACAATTTATGTAACTCACTTTTATGCATTGTGATGTCTGATATCCAGTATTTCTCCCTTTTAAGTTACCTACTCTCCCAATTTGACAATAAGGAGTTCATGATCTAAGCCACAGTCAGCTCCTGGTCTTGTTTTTGCTAACTGTATAGAGCTTCTCCATCTTTGGCTGCAAAGAATATAATCAATCTGATTTTGGTGTTGACCATCTGGTGATGTCCATGTGTAGAGTCTTCTCTTGTGTCATTGGAAGAGGGTGTTTGCTATGACCAGTGCGTTCTCTTGGCAAAACTCTATTAGCCTTTGCCCTGCTTCATTCCGTGCTCCAAGGCCAAATTTGCCAGTTACTCCAGGTGTTTCTTGACTTCCTACTTTTGCATTCCAGTCCCCTATAATGAAAAGGACATATTTTTTTGGGTGTTAGTTCTAAAAGATCCTGTAGGTCTTCATGGAACCATTAAACTTCGGCTTCTTCAGTGTCACTGGTTGGGCATAGGCTTGGATTACTGTAATATTGAATGGCTTTCCTTGGAAACGAACAGAAATCGTTCTGTCGTTTTTAAGATTTTGCATCCAAGTACTGCCTTTCAGACTCTTTTGTTGACCATGATGGCTACTCCATTTCTTCTAAGGGATTCCTGCCCACAGTAGTAGATATAATGGTCATCTGAGTTAAATTCACCCATTCCAGTCCATTTTAGTTCACTGATTCCTAGAATGTCTACGTTCACTCTTGCCATCTCTTGTTTGACCACTTCCAATTTGCCTTGATTCATGGACCTAACATTCCAGGTTCCTATGCATTATGCCAGCAAATTTGGAAAACTCAGCACTGGCCACAGGAATGGAAAAGGTCAGTCTTCATTCCAATCCCAAAGAAAGGCAATGCCAAAGGATGTTCAAACTACCGCACAATTACACTCATCTCACAAGTTAGTAAAATCATGCTCAAAATTCTCCAAGCCAGGCTTCAGCAATATGTGAACCGTGAACTCCCAGATGTTCAAGCAGGTTTTAGAAAAGACAGAGGCACCAGAGATCAAGTTGCCAACATCTGTTGGATCATGGAGAAAGCAAGAGAGTTCCAGGAAAACATCTATTTCTGCTTCACTGACTATGCCAAAGCCTTTGACTGTGTGGATCACAATAGACTGTGGAAAATTCTGAAAGAGATGGGAATACCAAACCACTTGACCTGCCTCTTGAGAAACCTGTATGCAGGTCAGGAAGAACAGTTAGAAATGGACATGGAACAACAGACTGGTTCCAAATAGGAAAAGAAGTACGTCAAGTTTGTATATTGTCACCCTGTTTATTTAACTTATATGCAGAGTACATCATGAGGAACACTGGGCTGGAAGAAGCAAAAGCTGGAATCAAGATTGCTGGGAGAAATATCAATAACCTCAGATATGCAGATGACACCACCCTTATGGCAGAAAGTGAGGAGGAACTCAAAAGCCTCTTAATGAAAGTGAAAGAGGAGAGTGAAAAGGTTGGCTTGAAGCTCAACATTCAGAAAACAAAGATCATGGCATCTGGCCCCATCACTTCATGGGAAATAGATGGGCAAACAATGGAAACATTGTCAGACTTTATTTCTGGGGGCTCCAAAATCACTGCGGATGCTGATTGCAGCCATGAAATTAAAAGACGCTTACCTCTTGGAAGGAAAGTTATGACCAACTTAGATAGCATATTAAAAAGCAGAGACATTACTTTGCCAACAAAGATCCGTCTAGTCAAGGCTATGGTTTTTCCAGTGGTCATGTATGGATGTGAGAGTTGGACAGTGAAGAAAGCTGATCACCGAAGAATTGATGCTTTGGAACTGTGGTGCTAGAGAAGACTCTTGAGAGTCCCTTGGACTGCAAGGAGATCAAACCAGTCCATTCTAAAGGAGATCAATTCTGGGTGTTCATTGGAAGGACTGATGCTAAAGCTGAAACTCCAATACTTTGGCCACCTCATGCGAAGAGTTGACTCACTGGAAAAGACTCTGATGCTGGGAGAGATTGAGGGCGGGAGGAGAAGGGGACGACAGAGAATCAGATGGCTGGATGGCATCGCTGACTCGATGAACATGAATTTGAGTGAACTCCGGGAGTTGGTGATGGACAGGGAGGCCTGGCGTGCTGTGATTCATGGGGTCGCAAAGAGTTGGACACCACTGAGCGACTGAACTGAACTGAACTGAACTCTCCGAATTGTACTTCCAGTCTTGGATATAAAACATTGGAAATTCCTGTTTATCTCAAGGGACTACATGGATCTCTGAAGAATAATTTTTCCTGAAATGAAATAGAAAGGCTACAGTGAGCATTGTTGTCTTTTGCTTGACTAAAAGAAGATTTATGAATTATTCAACCCCTAGAGGAGAAGATCACTATTGGCATTCACAACTATTAATAATTTTATAACAGAGGAAAACTGAGAGCATAGTTTTAATTTTTCTCAACCTCATTCTGTGCATATCCCTGTCCTAAGTACTCTTCTGATAATACAAATTTTAAATTACTGGTTACTGTCACTGGTCATAGGATATTTTGCTACTCATTAGGATCTTGCTCTGATGTACAGCTGGTGTCCACTGTGTCTTTCATCATTACTGGCAAATATTGATAATATACTACATATTTCCAAGTGAAATCTACACTGAAAGACAAATATGAAAAAATAGATTAATATAATATGACCTTAGACTTCACTTTAGGTAAGACGAAGCAAAATATGAAATCATGCATTTATTACTAAGCAAAATCTGTATTTTTCAGGTGATTCATAGATTCATTAAAATATGGACTATGACTATCTGTTTGAAAGGTACATTCTTTAAGTTGAAGGACTGGCGGGATATATATATATATAAAATTATTTTTTAATCCTGATTAGAAATTTCTAGTGCTTTCAGTAATTATTATTCTTTCCATTTCTCTTAATAAAATACCTCCATCTATTCATAATTTTGTCAGACCTCTATGGGGGCAGAGAATGAACAGTATCAATAATATCCATTAAATATTATCCTCATTATTAAAGGATGACACATAGAAAACTCAGATTCTCTTCAGGTATGTGATTTGGGGACACAGGTGTTGTGCAAACATCTATGTCCTTACAACCTTGCCATGGCGCATCAAAGGGACCTCACTGGAGTCTCTTTTTCATTGAGCTATATGAAATAAACTTGAACAACTGAGTGATTGTGAATGTAATCTTCAACTATCAGAACAAGGTCCTGGAATACATAGAATCAGTTTATTATTATTGCTCTCAGTTTCATCCAGTTTGATTATTTCATCAGTTAGTTATTGCTGCATACAAACTTGCCTCAAATAAAATTGCTTAATATAGAGTCTCTCTTTTCAAATGAGATGGAACAGTGTGAAGTTGCTCTGATCTCTGCAGGCTTCTCATGAGTCTAGTCGGGCATGAATCTCTACCTTGTGTTTCTAAGGCTCATCCACGATGTTGTGTGTGGTTGTACCGCTCTTCTGTCTTGAAGAATTTGTCACTGAACGACTTTCATATGTGGAGGTTAAGCTTCTAATCTGCAAGGGAAATACATTTATTAAATGTTAATTACCTTAATTTGACTACCTTGATACACACATATGAAACCTTAATTTCTGCCAGTTAGAAGAGATATCTCCCATCCTCTTCAGCTGTGACTCAGCTATATTTGCTACAGATCCTACCTTGACATGGACATTACATCTTTAAAATTCAAATAAATTTATTAAAGCAAAATTACAAGCAGTAAACTGTACTCATTTAAAGTGTACCAGACTGAAGGAAAAAGATGGCAGAGGAATAGGACTGAGAGACCACTTTCTCCACCACAAATTCATCAAAAGAACATTTGAACCTGAGTAAAGTCCACAAAACAACTTCTGAATGCTGGCAGAGGACATCAAGCACCCAGAAAAGCAGCCCATTGTCTTCAAAAGGAGGCAGGAAAAAACATAAAAGATAAAAAGAGAGACAAAAGAAGTAAGGACGGAGCTCCGTCCTCGGAAAGGAGGCTTTAAAAAGAGAAAAGTTTCCAAACACCAGGAAACATTCTCACTGGCGAATCTGTGGCAAGCCTTGGGAGCTCAGAGGGCCACATAACCGGGAGGAAAAAGAAAGAAATAATTAAAACCCACAGATTACCCTCCAAACAGTAACTCCCAGTGGAGAAGTAGCACAGATGCCTTCATACGCCATTAGCAAGTGGGGGCTGGGCAGGGAGGAGCCAGCTGAACTGCTTAGAGAGAGGACTGGGCTTGAATGCCGCAAGAAAAATCTGAGAGATCTAACAAGGGATAGCAAAGCAGACTGGGTTAGTTTCCCCACGAAAAGGCGGAAAGTTCTAACCTAAGACTCCACCAGCCCCGCTCACAGAACAAAGGACTGAGCAGAGCTAGCCGGCTCTGGTCGGCCCATCACCCATCCCCCGCCGAGACAGGCAGGGAGGTCAGCCAGAGCCGGAGGGGGCAACCGCGGCCCCAGAAAGACATCCAATACAAACTGCAGGCAGGCTTGTTGCTAATCAAGACTTCTTGGGCTCAGGCTGGTCGATATCCGCCTGAGAAGGTGCGCCGGTTGCAAACCCAGAAAACCAAGTGGCAGGACTGGGGAGGCGATAAGTCACAGCAACCGCGCTCGCCAAACACCTGGTCACCTGAGTTGCTCGGACCTGGGAAGGCACAAAATGCAGGCCCAACCAAGTCTGCGCCTTTGTGGAGTACCCGAGAATCTGAACTTGAGCTGCTCAGACCTGGGAAGTGCATACAACCCAGCGCAGGCCTCAGACAGTTCCCGGCAGAGCAACCTAGAGCCTGTGAAGTGTAGACTGGACAGCACACACGCTGTGAGCGGGGGCAAACCCAGTGTGGCCGAGATGCTGCGAGTACTCCCCACAGATGCCAGAGATATTTGTCTGCAGCGTTCCTCCCTTCCCAGAACAGGACTGAACAACTGAGCCTTAAAAAGTGTCCACCAACACCCTAGTGTCAGGGTGGAAATTAGACACTGAAAAGACCAGCAAACAGAAGCTAAAACAGAGGGAAACCACGTTGGAAATGACAGATAGAGTAGTCTAGAGGCTACTCCAAGAATAAGACAAAAACCAGAGGCAATAGGCTTAAGCCCGAATCCTGAGAACAGCAGACAACTCCTGACTCCAGGGAACATTAATCGATAGGACCTCATCAAACGTCTCCATACCTACACTAAAACCAAGCTCCACCCAAGGGTCAACAAGTTCTAGAGCAAGACATAACACGCAAATTCTCCAGCAACACAGGAAAATAGTCCTGAGATTCAATATACAGGCTGCCCAAAGTCACTCCAAACCCACTGACATCTCATAACTCATTACTGGACACTTCATTGCACTCCAGAGAGAAGAAATCTAGCTCCACCCACCAGAACACTGACACAAGCTTCCCTAACCAGGGAACCTTGACAATCACCCGTCCAACCCCAAACACAGCGAGGAAACTACATAATAAAGAGAACTCCACAAACTGCCAGAAGAGGGAAAGGCCACCCCAAGCAAAGCAATATAAGCAAGATGAAGCAGCAGAGAAATATCCAGCAAGTAAAGGAACAAGATAAACGCCCACCAACACAAACAAGAGGAAGATATAGGGAATCTACCTGATAAAGAATTTCGAATTTTGGTGGTGAAAATGATTCAAAATCTTGAAAGCAAAATGGATTTACAGATAAATAACCTGGAGAAGAGGATTAAGAAGATGGAAGAAACGTTTAATAAGGACTTAGAGGAAATAAAAGAGTCAGTAGACAATGAATAATGCAATAGATGAGATCAGAATCACTCTGGAGGGAACCAACAGTAGAATAAGAGAGGCAGAAGACAGGATAAATGAGCTAGAAGATAGAATTTTAGAAATAAATGAAACAGAGAGGAAAAAAGAAAAACAAATTAAAAGAAATGAGGACAATATTAGAGACCTCTGGGACAATGTTAAACTCCAACATTCGAATCATAGGAGTCCCAGAAGAAGAAGACAAAAAGAAAGACCATGAGAGAATACTTGAGTTGAAAACTCAATACTTGAGTTGAAATACTTGACTTGAAAACTTCCCTAAAATGGGGAAAGAAATGATCACCCAAGTCCAAGAAAACCAGAGAGTCCCCAACAGGATAAACCCAAGGCGAAATACTCCAAGACACATATTAATCAAATTAACAAAAATCAGGCACAAAGAACAAATATTAAAAGCAGCAAGGGAAAAGCAGCAAATAACACACAAGGGGACTCCCATAAGGATAACAGCTGATCTTTCAACAGAAACTCTTCAGGCCAGGAGGGAATGGCAAGACATACTTAAAGTGATGAAAGAAAACAACCTACAGCCCAGATTACTGTATCCAGCAAGGATCTCATTCAAATATGAAGGAGAAATCAAAAAGCTTTCAGTTCAGTTCAGTTCAGTTAAGTCGCTCAGCCGTGTCCGACTCTCCGCGACCCCATGAATCACAGCACGCCAGGCCTCCCTGTCCATCACCAGCTCCCGGAGTACACTCAAACTCATGTCCACAGAGTCGGTGATGCCATCCAGCCATCTCATTCTCTGTCGTCCCCTTCTCCTCCCGCCCCCAACCTTTCCCAGCATCAGAGTCTTTTCCAGTGAGTCAACTCGTCGCATGAGGTGGCCAAAGTATTGCAGCTTCAGCTTTAGCATCAGTCCCTCCAGTGAACGTCCAGGATTGATCACCTCTAGAATGGACTGGTTGGATCTCCTTGCAGTATAAGGGATTCTCAAGAGTCTTCTCCAACACCACAGTTCAAAAGCATCGATTCTTCAGCGATCAGCTTTCTTCACAGTCCAACTCTCACATCCATACATGACCACGGGAAAAACCATAGCCTTGACTAGACGGACCTTGGTTGGCAAAGTAATGTCTCTGCTTTTTAATATACTATCTAAGTTGGTCATAACTTTCCTTCCAAGGAGCAAGCGTCTTTTAATTTCATGGCTGCAATCAGCATCTGCAGTGATTTTGGAGCCCAAAAAAATAAAGTCTGACACTGTCTCCACTGTTTCCCCATCTATTTCCCATGAAGTGAGGGGCCAGATACCATGATCTTCGTTTTCTGAATGATGAGCTTCAAGCCAACCTTTTCACTCTCCTCTTTCACCCTCATCAAGAGGCTTTTGAGTTCCTCTTCACTTTCTGCCATAAGGGTAGTGTCATCTGCATATCTGAAGTTATTGATATTTCTCCCAGCAATCTTGATTCCAGCTTTTGCTTCTTCCAGCCCAGCGTTCCTCATGATGTACTCTGCATAGAAGTTAAATAAGCAAGGTGACAATATACAACCTTGACGTACACCTTTTCCTATTTGGAACCAGTCTGTTGTTCCATGTCCATTTCTAACTGTTGCTTCCTGACCTGCATACAGGTTTCTCAAGAGGCAGGTCAGGTGGTCTGGGATTCCCATCTCTTTCAGAATGTTCCACAGTTTATTGTGATCCACACAGTCAAAGGCTTTGGCATAGTCAATGAAGCAGAAATAGATGTTTTTCTGAAACTCTCTTGCTTTCTCCATGATCCAGCGGATGTTGGCAATTTGATCTCTGGTGCCTCTGCCTTTTCTAAAACCTGCTTGAACATCTGGGAGTTCACGGTTCACATATTGCTGAAGCCTGACTTGGAGAATTTTGAGCATGACTTTACTAGCGTGTGAGATGAGTGCAATTGTGCGGTAGTTTGAGCCTTTCTTTGGGATTGGAATGAAGACTGACCTCTTCCAGTCCTGTGGCCAGCGCTGAGTTTTTCAAATCTGCTGGCATATTGAGTGCAGCACTTTCACAGCATCATCTTTCAAGATTTGAAATAGCTCAACTGGAATTCCATCACCACCACTAGCTTTGTTCGTAGTGATGCTTTCTAAGGCCCACTTGACTTCACATTCCAATATGTCTGGCTCTAGGTCAGTGATCACGTTATCGTGACTATCTTGGTCGTGAAGATCTTTTTTGTACAGTTCTTCTGTGTATTCCTGCCACCTCTTCTTAATATCTTCTGCTTCTGTTAGGTCCATACCATTTCTGTCCTTTATCGAGCCCATCTTTGCATGAAATGTTCCCTTGGAATCTCTAATTTTCTTGAAGAGGTCTCTTGTTTTTCCTATTCTGTTGTTTTCCTCTATTTCTTTGCATTGATCACTGAGGAAGTCTTATCTCTCCTTGCTATTCTTTGGAACTCTGCATTCAGATGCTTATATCTTTCCTTTTCTCCTTTGCTTTTCGCCTCTCTTCTTTTCACAGCTATTTGTAAGGGCTCCTCAGACTGCCATTTTCCTTTTTTGCATTTCTTTTCCATGGGGATGGTCTTGGTCCCTGTCTCCTGTACAATGTCACGAACCTCCGTCCAGAGTTCATCAGGCACTCTATCAATCAGATCTAGTCCCTTAAATCTATTTCTCACTTCCACTGTATAATCATAAGGGATTTGATTTAGGTCATATCTGAATGGTCGAGTGGTTTTCCCTACTTTCTTCAATTTAAGTCTGAATTTGGCAATAAGGAGTTCATGATCTGAGCCACAGTCAGCTCCTGGTCTTGTTTTTGCTAACTGTATACAGCTTCTCCATCTTTGAAAGAATATAATCAATCTGATTTTGGTGTTGACCATCTGGTGACGTCCATGTGTAGAATCTTCTCTTGTATTGTTGGAAGAGGGTGTTTGCTTTGACCAGTGCAGTCTCTTGAGAAAACTCTATTAGCCTTTGCCCTGCTTCATTCCGTGCTCCAAGGCCAAATTTGCCTGTTACTCCAGGTGTTTCTTGACTTCCTACTTTTGCATTCTTGTCCCCTATAATGAAAAGGACATCTTTTTTGGGTGTTAGTTCTAAAAGGTCTTGTAGGTCTTCATAGAACCAATTAACTTCTGCTTCTTCAGCATTACTGGTTGGGGCATAGGCCTGGATTACTGTAATATTGAATGGTTTGCCTTGGAAACGAACAGAAATCATTCTGTCATTTTTAAGATTGCATCCAAGTACTGCATTTCGGACTCTTTTGTTGACCATGATGGCTACTCCATTTCTTCTAAGGGATTCCTGCCCACAGTAGTAGATATAATGGTCATCCGAGTTAAATTCACCCATTCCAGTCCATTTTAATTCACTGATTCCTAGAATGTCTACGTTCACTCTTGCCATCTCCTGTTTGACCACTTCCAATTTGCCTTGATTCATGGACCTAACATTCCAGGTTCCTATGCAATATTGCTCTTTACAGCACCGGACCTTGCTTCTATCACCAGTCACATCCACAACTCGGTATTTGTTTTGCTTTGGCTCCATCCCTTCATTCTTTCTGGAGTTAATTCTCCACTGATCTCCAGTAGCATATTGGGCAACTACCGACCTAGGGAATTCCTCATTCATTATCCTATCATTTTACCCCATACTGTTCATGGGGTTCTTAAGGCAAGTATACTGAAGTGGTTTGCCATTCCCTTCTCCAGTGGACCACATTCGGCTGTGGTCCATGTGATCAGATCGGCTAGTTTCCGGTGATTATGATTTCAGTGTGTCTGCCCTCTGATGCCCCCTCACAATACCTACCGTCTTATTTGGGTTTCTCTTACCTTGGTCGTGGAAAATCTCTTCACAGCCGCTCCAGCAAAGTGCAGCCGCTGTACCTTACCTTGGACGAGGGGTATCTCCTCAAGGCCGCCCCTCCTGACCTTGAACGACGAGTAGCTCCTCTCGGCCCTCCTGTGCCCGCGCAGCCACTGCCTGTTGGACGTTGGGTAGCTCCTCTCAGCTGCCGGCCCTGGCCTCAGGAGTGGGGTAGCTCCTCACGGCTGCACCTCTTTGCGTGGTTTGTTGCACCAGGGCCGGCGTCTCTCACGTCGCGTCTGCACCGCCGGGGCCGGCGTCTCTCGCGTCGCGTCTGTGCCGCTGGGGCCGGCGTCTCTTGCGTCGCGTCTGCGCCACAGACAAGCCGAAGGTGAGACAATTCAGCATCACCAAACCAGCTCTCCAACAAATGCTAAAGGATCTTCTCTAGACAGGAAACACAGAAAGGGTGTATAAACTCAAACCCAAAGCAATAAAGAAAATGGCAATGGGATCATACTTTTCAATAATTACCTTAAACATAAATGGGCTGAATGCCCCAACCAAAAGACAAAGGCTGGCTGAATGGATACAAAAACAAGACCCTCATATATGTTGTCTACAAGAGACCCACCTTAAAATGAGGGACACATACAGACTGATCGTGAAGGGCTGGAAAAAAATATTCCATGCAAATGGAGACCAAAAGAAAGCAGGAGTAGCAATACTCAAATCAGATAAAATTGACTTTAAAACAAAGGCTGTGAAAAGAGACAAAGAAGGAAACTACACAATGATCAAATGCTCAATCCAACAAGAAGATATAACAATTATAAATATTTATGCACCCAACATAGGAGCACCACAATATGTAAGACAATTACTAACAAGTATAAAAAGGGAAATTAACAACAATGCAATAATAGTAAGAGATTTTAATATCCCACTTACATCTATGGATAGATAAACTAAACAAAAAAATATCAAGGAAATACAAACTTTAAATGATAAAATAGACCAGTTAGACCTAATAGATCTCTATAGGACATTTCACCCCAAAACAATGAATTTCACCTTTTTCTCAAGTGCACACGGAACCTTTTCCAGGATAGATCACATCCTGGGCCATAAATCTAGCCTTGGAAAATTCAAAAAAATTGAAATCATTCCAAGCATCTTTTCTGACCACAATGCAGTAAGATTAGACCTCAATTACAGGAGAAAAACTATTAAAAAGGCCAATATATGGAGGCTGAACAACATGCTGCTGAATAATGAACAAATCATAAAAGAAATCAAAAGAGAAATCAAAATATGCATAGAAATGAATGAAAATGAACACACAACAACCCAAAACCTCTGGGACACTGTAAAAGCAGTGCTAAGGGGGAAGTTCATAGCAATACAGGCACACCTCAAGAAACAAGAAAAAAGTCAACTAAATAACCTGCCTCTTGAGAAACCTGTATGCAAGTCAGGAAGCAACAGTTAGAACTGGACATTGAACAATAGACTGGTTCCAAATAGGAAAAGGAGTACGTCAAGATTGTATATTGTCACCATGCTTATTTAATTTATATGCAGAGTACAAAATGAGGAACGCTGGGCTGGAGGAAGTACAAGCTGGAATCAAGATTGCCGGGAGAAATATCAATAACCTCAGATATGCAGATGACACCACCCGTATGGCAGAAAGTGAAGAGGAACTCAAAGGCCTCTTGATGAGGGTGAAAGAGGAGAGTGAAAAGTTTGGCTTGAAGCTCATCATTCAGAAAACGAAGATCATGGTATCTGGCCCCATCACTTCATGGGAAATAGATGGGGAAACAGTGGAAACAGTGTCAGACTTTATATTTGGGGGCTCCAAAATCACTGCAGATGATGATTGCAGCCATGAAATTAAAAGACGCTTACTCCTTGGAAGGACAGTTATGACCAACCTAGATAGCATATTAAAAAGCAGAGACATTACTTTGCCAACTAAGGTCCGTCTAGTCAAGGCTATGGTTTTACCAGTGGTCGTGTATGGATGTGAGAGTGGGACTGTGAAGAAAGCTGATCGCCGAAGAATTGATGCTTTTGAACTGTGGTGCTGGAGAAGACTCTTGAGAGTCCCTTGTACCACAAGGAGATCCAACCAGTCCATTCTAGAGGAGATCAATCCTGGGTGTTCATTGGAAGGACTGATGCTGAAGCTGAAACTGCAATACTTTGGCCACCTCATGCAACGAGTTGACTCATTGGAAAAGAGTCTGATGCTGGGAGAGATTGGGGATGGGAGGAGACAGGGATGACAGAGAATGAGATGGCTGGATGGCATCACCGACTAGATGGACATGAGTTTGAGTGAACTCCGGGAGTTGGTAATGGACAGGGAGGCCTGGCGTGCTGTGTTCATGGGGTTGCAAAGAGTTGGACATGACTGAGCAACTGAACTGAACTGAACTGAACTGAAATAACCTAAGTGGTACATCTAAAGCAACTAGAAAAGGAAGAAATGAAGAACCACAGGGTCAGTAGAAGGAAGGAAATCGTAAAAATTAGGGCAGAGATAAATGCAAAAGAAACAAAAGAGACCATAGCAAAAATCAACAAAACCAAAAGCTGGTTCTTTGAGACGGTAAATAAAATTGACAAACCACTAGCCAGACTCATTAAGAAACAAAGGGAGAAGAACCAAATCAATAAAATAAAAATGAAAATGGAGAGATCACAACCGACAACACAGAAATACAAAGGATTATTAGCGAATACTATCAGCAATTATACGGCAATAAAATGAATAACCTGGAAGAAATGGACAAATTCGTAGAAAAGTATACCTTTCCAAAACTGAACCAGGAAGAAATAGAAAATCTGAACAGCCCAATCACAAGCACGGAACTAGAGGCTGTAATCAGAAATCTTCCAACAAACAAAAGCCCAGGGCCAGACGGCTTCACAGCTGAATTCTACCAAAAATTTAAAGAGCTAACACCTATTCTTCTCAAACTATTCCAGAAAATTGCTGAGGAAGGGAAACTTCCAAACTCATTCTATGAGGCCACCATCACCCTAATCCCAAAACTTGATAAAAATTCCAAAAAAAAAAAAAAAGAAAACTACAGGCCAGTATCACTGATGAACATAGATGCAAAAATCTTTAACAAAATTCTAGCAATCAGAATCCAACAACACATTAAGAAGATCATACATCATGACCAAGTTGGCTTTATCCCAGGAATGCAAGGATTCTTCAATGTCCACAAATCAATCAATGTAATACACCACAGTAACAAACCGAAAAATAAAAATCATGATAATCTCAATAGATGCAGAGAAAGCCTTTGACAAAATTCAACATTCATTTATGATAAAAACCCTCCAGAAAGCGGGAATAGAAGGGACATACCTCAACATAATAAAAGCTATATATGACAAACCCCAGCAAACATTATCCTCAATGGTGAAAAACTGAAAGCATTTCCCCTAAAGTCAGGGACAAGACAAGGGTGCCGACTCTCACCACTACTATTCAACATAGTTCTGGAAGTTTTGGCTGCAGCAATCAGAGCAGAAAAAGACATAAAAAGAGTACAAATTGGAAAAGAAGAAGTAAAACTTTCACTATTTGCTGATGACATGATCCTCTACACAGAAAGCCCTAAAGACTCTACCAGAAAACTACTAGAGCTAAGCAATGAATACTGTAAAGTTGCAGGATATAAAATCAACACACAGAAATCCCTTGCATTCCTATACACTAATAATGAGAAAATAGAAAGAGAAATTAAGGAAACTATTCCATTCACTGTTGCAACGAAAAGAATAAAATACTTAGGAATATAACTACCTAAGGAAACAAAAGACTTGTACATAGAAATCTATAAAACACTAGTGAAAGTAATCAAAGAGGACACTAATAGATGGAGAATTATACTGTGTTCATGGATTGGAAGAATAAATATTGAAAAAATGAGTGTACTACCCAAAGTAATTTATACATTGAATGCAATCCATATCAAGCTACCAAGAATATTTTTCACAGAACTAGAACAAATAATCTCACAATTTGTATGGAAATACAAAAAACCTCGAATAGCCAAAGCAATCTTGAGGAAGAAGAATGGAACTGGGGGAATTAACCTGACGGACTTCAAGCTCTACTACAAAGCCACAGTCATCAAGACAGTATGGTACTGGCATAAAGACAGAAATATCAATCAATGGAACAAAATAGAAAGCCCAAAGATAAATTCAAGCATCTATGGACACCTTATCTTTGACAAAGGAGGCAAGAATATAAAATAGAGAAAAGACAGTCTCTTTAATGACTGGTGCTGGGAAAACTGGTCAGCCACTTGAAAAAGAATGAAACAAGAATACTTCCTAACATCATACACCAAAATAAACTCAAAATGGATTAGAGAGCTAAATGTAAGACCAGATTCTATAAAACTCCTAGAGGAGAACTTAGGCAAAACACTCTCCGACATAAATCACAGCAGGATCCTCCAACCCACCGCCCAGTGTTGGAAATAAAAGCAAAAATAAACAAATGGGACCTAATTAAAATCAAAAGCTACTGCACAGCAAAGGAAACTATAAGTAAGGTGAAAAGACAGCCTTCAGATTGGGAGAAAATAATAGCAAATGAAGCAACTGATAAAGGATTAATCTCCAAAGTATACAAGCAGCTCCTGAAGCTCAATTCCAGAAAAATAAATGACCCAATCAAAAAATGGGCCAAAGAACTAAACAGACATTTCTCCAAAGAAGACATACAGATGGCTAACAAACACATGAAAAAATGCTCAACATCCCTCATAATCAGAGAAATGCAAATCAAAACCACAATGAGATACCATTTCATACCAGTCAGAATGGCTGCTATCCAAAAGTCTACATGCAATAAATGCTGGAGACGCTGTGGAGAGAAGGGAACCCTCTTACACTGTTGGTGGGAGTGCAAACTAGTACAGCCACTATGGAGAACAGTGTGGAGATTCCTCAAAAAACTGGAAATAGAACTGCCATATGATCCAGACATTGCAATGCTGGACATACACACCGAGGAAACCAGAATTGAAAGAGACCTATGTACTCCAATGTTCCTTGCAGCACTGTTTATAATAGCCAGGACATGGAAGCAACCTAGATGTCCATTCGCAGATGAATGGATAAGAAAGCTTTGGTACATATACACAATGGAGTATTAATCAGCCATTAAAAAGAATGCATTTGAATCAGTTCTAGAGGTGGATGAAATTGGAGCCTATTATACCAAGTGAAGTAAGCCAGAAAGAATAACATCAAAACAGTATACTAAGATCATCACGACCAAGATAGTCATGATAACGTGATCACTGACCTAGAGCCAGACATCTTGGAATGTGAAGTCAAGTGGACCTTAGAAAACATCACTAAGAACAAAGCTAGTGGAGGTGATGGAATTCCAGTTGAGCTATTTCAAATCTTGAAAGATGATGCTGTGAAAGTGCTGCACTCAATATGCCAGCAAATTTGGAAAACTCAGCAGTGGCCTCAGGACTGGGAAAGGTCAGTCTTCATTCCAATCCCAAAGAAAGGGAATGCTAAAGAATGCTCCAACTACCGCACGATTGCACTCATCTCACACGCTAGTAACGTCATACTCAAAATTCTCCAAGACAGGCTTCAGCAATATGTGAACCATGAACTCCCAGAAAAGGCAGAGGCACTAGAGATCAAATTGCCAACATCCGCTGGATCATGGAGAAAGCAAGAGAGTTCCAGAAAACCATCTATTTCTGCTTCAATGACTATGCCAAAGCCTTTGACTGTGTGGATCACAATAAACTGTGGAAAATTCTGAAAGAGATGGGAATTCCAGACCACCTGACCTGCCTCTTGAGAAACCTGTATGCAGTTCAGGAAGCAACAGTTAGAACTGGACATGGAACAACAGACTGGTTCCAAATAGGAAAAGGAGTACGTCAAGGTTGTATATTGTCACCCTGCTTATTTAACTTATATGCAGAGTACATCATGAGGAACGCTGGGCTGGAAGAAGCACAAGCTGGAATCAAGATTGCTGGGAGAAATATCAATTACCTCAGCTATGCAGATGATGCCACCCTATGGCAGAAAGTGAAGAGAAACTAAAAAGCCTCTTAATGAAAGTGAAAGAGGAGAGTGAAAAGGTTGGCTTGAAGCTCAACATTCAGAAAACAAAGATCATGTCACTTCATTGGAAATAGATGGAAAAACAGTGGAGACAGTGTCAGATTTTTTTTTTTTTGAGCTCCAAAATCACTGTAGATGCTGATTGCAGCCATGAAATTAAGACGCTTACTCCTTGGAAGGAAAGTGATGACCAACCTAGATAGTATATTAAAAATCAGAGACATTATTTTGCCAACAAAGGTCCGTCTAGTCAAGGCTATGGTTTTTCCCATGGTCATGGATGGATGTGAGAGTTGGACTGTGAAGAAAGCTGATCGCTGAAGAATTGATGCTTTTGAACTGTGGTGCTGGAGAAGACTCTTGAGAGTCCCTTGGACTTCAAGGAGATCCAACCATTCCATTCTAAAGGAGATCAATCCTGGGTGTTCATTGGAGGGACTGATGCTAAAGCTGAAACTCCAATACTTTGGCCACCTCATGCAACAAGTTGACTCACTGGAAAAGACTCTGATGCTGGGAAAGGTTGTGGGCGGGAGGAGACGGGGAAGACAGAGAATGAGATGGCTGGATGGCATCACCGACTCGATGGACATGAGTTTGAGTGAACTCCGGGAGTTTGTGATGGACAGGGAGGCCTGGCGTGCTGTGATTCATGGGGTCGCGGAGAGTCGGACACGACTGAGTGACTGAACTGAACTGAACTGAACGCATATATATGGAATTTAGAAAGATGGTAACCTTAACCCTATATACGAGACTGAAGAAGAGACATAGGTATATAGAACAGTCTTTGGGACTCTGTGGGAGAGGGTGAAGGTGGGATGACTGGGGAGAATGGCATTGTAGCATGTATATTATCATATGTGAAATGAATCACCAGTCCAGGTATGACGCATGCTACAGGATGCTTGGGGCTGGTGCATGGGGATGACCTGGAGGGAGGATATGGGGAAGAGGGAGGTGGGAGGGGGGTTCAAGAAAGGGAACACATGTACACCCGGGGAGGATTCGTGTCAATGTATGTAAAACCAACCAATATATTAATGTAAGGTAATTTGCCTCCAATAAAATAAATTAAAAAAAAAATAAAAGTACTTGTGTAGTCAAAAGAACACATTCAAAAGTATGAAGTATATACATATGTGTGTTATTTATGTATTTATTCTCTTAATTAAGCACACTTGTTAGGGATAGAGTAGGATAGTTAAATAGTTAAGAAATATCACTAGAGGGTTAAAGATAGAGAGGGGATTTTTAGGGAGTTTTGGAAATATTGTAAGCTAATGACCACTCAAGAAAAGGATTCAATAACCAAGCAACAATAATATGTAGTTAAAGAAGAAGACAACAGGTTTCTGATCTACATATTGTTACAGGAAGTCAAAAAGAGAATGGTCCTCGAAGAGTAGCATCTCTGCATGAAGCCAAGACAGAAGTATAGGTGAAAAGGTGAAGAAATAAGGTGAAAGGAGACATTATAACTAGACTTGAAATTAATAACAGTATTTTATATTAACAACCATATTTTAGTATATTAATAACTATATTTTAATATATTTTAGTATATGTCATCACTCTTTTGCTAATATATTATTTCAACAGCACACTGACAGTACTGGTTAGACCATACAGGGTCAAAGTGAGGCAGGACATAGATGGGTTTCAGGTTAAACATTTACAACTGGCCTCCTGTTTGCATTTCCTGAGACAAGACACAGGTGGGCTCCAGTTTAAGGCATTTACAATCAGCCTCCTGTTTGACCTCTGAAATGGAAGTAATAACAGAAACAGGGTAAATAGCCAGTCTTCACCTCTCCCTTAATGTTTAGTCATGGCAAGGACAAAGCAAAGGATTAAGGGATCTCCACTCCCCCCTCCCCCTCTCCCCACCCCCACTTTTAGGACAAGGGAAACCCTGCACAAGCTCAGAAAGTTTATTTGGGGGTCAAAACTCAGGAGATAACACCAGGCCATTAAGAGTCTTGCGCCTCCCAGAAGTCTTCACTTCAAGATCCATCTTGGCTGAGAAGTGTGGGTGCACCCAAGGGAGAGTCCCGGGGTAGGTCAGGTGTGGAAAAAGAGGCCAAATCATTGGCTGAAGGTAAACAAAGACCAGGGAGAACTGACCCATATAAATCACTTAACCGCCGCTTTACTGCACTCCTCCTCACTGGGGTGACACCCACACCCTTTCTCTCCAGCTGTGCATCTTGCCTTGCTTCTATCTCAACTAAAACAGCATGTCTCCATGTGCTCCTCCACCTGTTGTTGAGCTATGTCTCTAATTATAAACTTTGTACCTGCATTTACAGGTGAAGTTCTAGAAGTCAGAAGTCAAAACTCATTTATTGAGCAGAATACAAGATGTCTGGGAAATCTGGGATCCATGTGGACGCTCCAGGGAAGAAGGTCTTGCCTTCCTAGATTACTTTCTAGGGGCACCTTCATTCCTTGTCTCATGGTCCTTCCTCATCTCCAAAGCCAGCAGTGTATCATCCTCATATCTCTGACTCCAATTTTTTTTCCTCTTTCCTCTACATTCAGAAGTCCACTGTAATGACTTTATACAAACCCAGGTAATTCATGGGGCTTCCCAAGTGACTCAGTGGTAAAGAATCAACCTGACAATGCAGGAGTTGCAGGTTCAATCCCCATGTTGGGAAGATTCCCTGGATGAGGAAATGGCAATCCATTCCAGTATTCTTGCCTGGGAAATCCCATGGACAGAGGAGCCTGATGGGCTACCATCCATTGAGTGGCAAACTCAGACATGATGGAGCATACACAACTTTCTGTTGGTCAGCAGTTTGGCTTGTAACTCCCTTCAGGGTCTCTGTTCAGTCAAAGGAGTACTCAGTTCAGTTCAGTTCAGTCGCTCAGTTGTGTCCGACTCTTTGTGACCCCATGAATCATAGCACGCTAGGCCTCCCTGTCCATCACCAACTCCCGGAGTTCACTCAAACTCATGTCCATCGAGTCGGTGATTCTATCCAGCCATCTCATTCTCTGTCGTCCCCTTCTCCTCCCATCCCCAATCCTTCCCAGCATCAGAGTCTTTTCCAGTGAGTCAACTCGTCGTATAAGGTGACCAAAGTATTGGAGTTTCAGCTTTAGCATCAGTCCTTCCAATGAACACCCAGGATTGATCTCCATTAGAATGGACTGGTTGGATCTCCTTGAAGTCCAAGGGACTCTCAAGAGTCTTCTCCAGCACCACAGTTCAAAAGCATCAATTCTTCAGTGATCAGCTTTCTTCACAGTCCAACTCTCACATCCATACATGACCATGGGAAAAACCATAGCCTTGACTAGACGGACCTTGGTTGGCAAAGTAATGTCTCTGCTTTTTAATATGCTATCTAGGTTGATCATCACTTTCCTTCCAAGGAGTAAGCGTCTTTTAATTTCATGGCTGCAGTCAGCATCCACAGTGATTTTGGAGCCCAAAAAAATAAAGTCTGACACTGCTTCCTCTGTTTCCCCATCTATTTCCCATGAAGTGATGGGGCCAGATGCCATGATCTTTGTTTTCTGAATGTTGAGCTTCAAGTCAACCTTTTCACTCTCCTCTTTCACTTTCATTAAGAGGCTTTTGAGTTCCTCTTCACTTTCTGCCGTAAGGGTGGTGTCATCTGCATATCTGAGGTTATTAATATTTCTCCCGGCAATCTTGATTCCAGCTTGTGCTTCTTCCAGCCCAGCGTTCCTCATGATGTACTCTGCATATAAGTTAAATAAGCAGGGTGACAATATACAGCCTTGACGTACTCCTTTTCCTATTTGGAACCAGTCTGTTGTTCCATGTCCAGTTCTAACTGTTGCTTCCTGACCTGCATACAGGTTTCTCAAGAGGCAGGTCAGGTGGTGTGGTATTCCCATCTCTTTCAGAATGTTCCACAGTCTATTGTGATGCACACAGTCAAAGGCTTTGGCATAGTCAGTGAAGCAGAAATAGATGTTTTCCTGGAACTCTCTTGCTTTCTCCATGATCCAGCGGATGCTGGCAATTTGATCTCTGGTGTCTCTGCCTTTTCTAAAACCTGCTTGAACATCTGGGAGTTCACGGTTCACATATTGCTGAAGCCTGGCTTGGAGAATTTTAAGCATGCCTTTACCAGCGTGTGAGATGAGTGCAATTATGTGGTAGTTTGAGCAGCCTCTGAAACCTGAACAAGACCACTTCTATTAACTTCTGCAACAATTTGCATTTATGTATATATATTTAAACTTCTTAGGATTAGGATGTGGACATATTTTTGAGGCATTTATTCTACCTATTATTACAAAGTATTTTCTTGATGTATGTGATTTGATATAAATCAAGAGCAAACTCTGGGAGATAGTGAAGGACAGGGAAACTTGGCATGCTGCAGCTCATGGAAAGAGTTGGATGTGACTTAGGAACCAAATAAACAACATCAAGAATCCTTATATGAAGAATAAAAACAGATTTAATTACAACCTCTGAAGGCAGTGAAATCTTTTGCTTTCAAAAGTATAGACAAAAGTAGATTTTCTTTTGGTGCAGAACACCTAAACTTACCTATGACTGACTCACAGTCATAGCCTTGTTACTCAAAGTGTGACCCACAAACCAGGACCTGCAGCATCACACCTCCTGGTAGCTGTTAGAAATGTAGGGCCCTTGGGCCCACCGAACACCTACTTAGCTGGAATTTGTAGTTGAATTAGAACACTCAGTGACTTGCATGCACAATATACTTGGAGCTGTGTATGTGTGCTCAGTTGCTCAGTCATGTTCAACTCTTTGAGACTTCATGGACCGTAGCCCTCCAGGCTCCTCTGTCTAGATTTCCCAGGCAAGAATTCTAGAATGGGTTACCATTTCCTTCTCCAGGGTATTTTCCTGACTCAGGGATCGACTCTGTGTCCTCTGCATTGATAGACAGGTTCTTAATCATTGAGCCACCTGGGAAGCAGAAACTTGGTGCAGTGCTGGTTTAATGTACTCCAATGTTCATCGCAGCACTGTTTATAATAGCCAGAATATGGAAGCAACCTAGATGTTCATCTGCAGATGAATGGATAAGTAATACACACAATGGAGTATTACTCAGCCATTAAAAAGAATACATTTGAATCAGTTCTAATGAGGTGGATGAAATTGGAGCCTATTATACAGAGTGAAGTAAGCCAGAAAGAAAAACACCAATACAGTATAGTAACACATATATATGGAATTTAGAAAGATGGTAATAATAACCCTGTATGCGAGACAGCAAAAGAGACACAGATGTATAGAACAGTCTTTTGGACTCTGTGGGAGAGGGCAAGGGTGGGATGATTTGGGAGAATGACATTGAAACATGTATATTATCATATGTGAAATGAATCGCCAGTCCAGGTTCGATGCATGATACAGGATGCTCGGGGCTGGTGTACTGGGATGATCCAGAGGGATGGGATGGGGTGGGAGGTGGGAGGGGGGTTCAAGATGGGGAACACATGTACACCTGGGGCAGATTCATGTCAATGTATGCAAAACCAATACAATAATGTGAAGTAATTAGCCTCCAGTCAAAATAAATAAATTTAAAAAATAAATAAATAAAATATTAAAAAAATAATAAATCCCCCCCCAAAAAAAATAAAGTGTGTTTATCACCTTCTAGCTGTTAACATTTTTCCAGGACAGTTACGTGTATTGAGTCCTGTTCTGGGTATTGTGGGTGTTTAGTAGCATCTCTTTGACATTGCCACATATCTCCAGGATCAAAACCCAGTTCTCTGACTGGGAACCATGAACCACTGTTTGAGAACTGGAAACATTCTGATAAAATTCCGGTCAAGACTCCATCTCAAAAAAGTTTGTAATTTTTAGCAGAATATGAAATTCCTCTGCACCTCATTCCTGAAATGGAAGATGGAGTTATAGTTGTACTACCTCACAGAAGAAGCTTCTCTAAAAATTAAATCAGATAATCTCTGTAATGTGTTGAGGTAGGTTATGGTGTTTGGCAGTGTCTAAATATATCTCACAACTTACAAACTTTTAAAATCAAGGGCTAATTGGTAGTTCTTAACTTCAGATATAATATGGAATTCCTAAAGTTTTTAGCAAAAGTGTCAGGAAGCCATGGAGTGCACTTCCCAATGTTTTTACATTAAAGGAACACACTTGTCCCTCTAAGAAAGAGGGGGAAAAAAGCTTTTCTAAGGATTTCAGGAGCTATGTCCCCACCATAGGTTAATGCTTTACTGAACCAAGGGACCTAGTCATGGCAATTACCTGAGTCTCACAGGCTGGAGAAAACTTAAGCTCAGGATTGGGATAAAGTGCTGGGAGATTTAGATAGCTGGAGGGCAAGAGAGTTAATGGAGAAATATTAATACAAATTTAGTTCTTCTGGCTTTATTACCTGGTCTCCTGAGAACAGAGAATCAATAGGGAAAAACATTCTTTCTGTCCAGACCAACTCCGTCAGGAATTTCATGTGCTTACAGGTCATTGTATTAAAAACAAGAGGGGAATATGCGTAATAGAACTGTGAATATCTCCTCTGCTGTATCCCTGAACTTGTACAACCTGGGCATGGATGAGGCAAGCTGTTGCTTTTAGAGTCCTAAGTCTGGTGAAGGGCCCATGCATGGCCCTTTCCTGCTGACTTGTCTGGGGACAGAGCTTCAGTCTCCATCACCAACCATCCAGGAAGGGTTTCAGACTTCCACACGAGGTCCTTCCTCTCAGCGTTCCCATGCAGGTGAGTTCAAAAGCCCAAAAGACATTGCAGAAGAATAACAAATAGAATGAAATCCAAGAACGTTTACCTGAGAAAATGTTTACCTCAGTGTATCCCAGAGGCCACTGTGGTTGTTTTCTTGCTTGATTAAAATGTCAATGTATTTTAATGATGCTAAAAAGAGTAGTGAACATAGAACTCAGGAAGAAGATGCTCTGTGATGTCAATTAAATGTTAGGAATGGAAGCCCCATTAGAAAATGAGGGAGAAACATAAATTCCTTCCAGTAAGAGTAGAACATACATCCAAATATCTTAATTACCTGGAATACAGAGATAGGGTATTATTTGGAGGGCTATAAAATGAAGTGAAAGCATTTCTTTTTAACTTTTAAAATGGACCATATTTCCATAATGTTTCTGTAATAATGAGAACATTTCACACCAAGAAGTGCTTGCAAATATATCTTTGCAACAGGAGGTGCGAGAGACATTTTTCACATTATTTTCCGTGAAAAAAAAAAAAAAAGAAAAAATTAAGATGTGTAAAGCGGATACAGATGTGCTTACTTTGAAACTGTCTCATTATCTGAGAGGATGAATATACATGTGGATTTATTAGTCATTTACTTTCTCTATCTCAATTATCTGTGTGAAATTTTTGCTTTAGTATAGGCAGATAGGAAAAATTTTTCTGTTGTTACTTCCAATTTTTCAAACAACAAATTGTTATTTTTTTCTTTTTTTTTTTTTTACCCCCATAGACTGGCTATTTGCTGCTGCTGCTGCTAAGTCGCTTCAATTGTGTCCGACTCTATGCGACCCCATAGACGGCATGCTATTTAGCTCTTTTATGTATGTATAGGGGCTGGACAGGGAAGTCTGGCGTGCTGCAGTCCATGGGGTCGCAAAGAGTTGGACACGACTGAGCGACTGAACTGAAGGGGGCTTCCCAGGTGGTGCTAATGGTAAAGAACACACCTGCCATTGCAGGAGACATAAGAGATGTGGGTTCGATCCCTCGGTTGGGAAGATCCCCTGGAGGAGGGCATGGCAACCCACTCCAGTATTCTTACCTGGAGAACCCCTTGAACAGAGGAGCTTGGCGGGCTACTGTCCATGGGGTCACAAAGAGTCGGACACAACTGAAGCAACTTAGCACACATGCATGCCCGCACATGTATGTATAGATGTATTTGAGAGAAATTGTGAGTGTACATATTTTCCATGTGATCAATATATCAATCAAGCACATGCACTCCCTCCATTGCTTTCCCATTTTTTAAATATTTCTGAAAGAATTGAGTTCTCAGGTTAGAACTCTTCACTTGTAAATTCTTGTTTTAACAAAAATGGCAGTGAAGTAACTACATCTTTAGTACTAATAAATCACCCTATTTAATTTCTCCAAGTCTTTATATTGTTGTTTTCCTTTGTTTTGCTTTCCATTGTGTGTGTGTGTGTGTGTGATTAGATCTGTTTCTGAAAATCGCATCAAACCTGGCCTTCATGTGGAAGGCGTGCTTTATTACCATCTGACTAAAGATCACTGTGTCTTCCTAAAACAAATAGAAATCCACATATATTCATATAAGAGGAAATAACTCAGGTAATGCATTCTCAATACATTTTAAAATTCATTCTGTTATATTCTTTTTTATTCCCCAAGTCTTGGCAATTTAATTTTGTATTGGTGACCCATGTTGATGTTGTTAAATCATTACTCTTTCATATTTCTATATAATTTTCTTTAGATTTTCACAAAATTGTGTTACATATAGTTGTTTTGAAACCACTTGACTTAGACTGATTTCATTCTCACTGACATTTTGTCCCATAAATTCTTAATTTATTGTAAAACTTCTCTCTGTATACTATCTACATATACATGCCAATATGCTTTTATACAAATGCATGAATAGGATCCTTTGCACATCAAAATTGCTCCTCATGTTTTAGTGCAATCATTTTCCCTACCTTTTTTCCTTCTTAATAATTTCTCATAGACTTAATGATTTATTATTTACATGACTGTATCATGGGCTTCCCAGGTGGTTCAGTGGGTAAAGAATCTGCCTGTAGTGCACGAGCCACAGGAGACACAGGAAATTGTGAGTTCTGTCCCTGGGTTGGGCAGAACTCCTGGATGAGTGCATAGAATCCACTTCAGTTCTTGCCTGGAGAATCCCATGGATGGAGGAGCCTGGTGGGTTACAGTCCATAGGGTCGCAAAGAGTCGGACACAACGAGCGTGCATACACACATGGATAACTTGTTATTGTGTGCCTGTACTACTCTCCCTTTGATGGTCCTTTATGTCCTTTAAAATTAACTCACTAGCATATCAGTGATACAGAAATATAAGATAGTGAAATTCAAACTCTAGCTGTAACTGTGGCTGTCACACATGGAGGGCTGAGAAGAGGTTAGAAATATTGCAAAGCATCCTACAATGCACAGGACAGATCCCACCACAACAATCTGGATCAGAGTGTAAATTGTGCCAGCGCTGGAGAATCCTGAGTTAAAGCGTATTTTAAATAGTTAGAGATGTCTTCATATTTTCCCCTAAAATACTGTCATTTTTGCCAGAAGAGTCAGAGAGCACTCCTTTGCTACTAGTTTGAAAGTTCTTTGCTCAAGTTTTCCCCAAGATGATGGTATGTAAGAACTTCCTTGTTGTCTTCTTAAACTATATACTGAGTTAGAGCAAATTTATATATTTAATATATATAAATATATTATACAAAACATATTTATATTATATAATATATATAATCAAACTGGTGACCAAGTATATATATTTGATTTGCCTATTACTGTTATATACTCATATTATATGCCCATTTTCCTACACTAAAGAGACTCTCAAGTAATTATTGCAAATTATTTTTTCAAATGACTTTTTATAATTAGCTTTTTATTTTATTTTTTTATTTTTATTGGAGGCTAATTATTTTACAATCTTGTATTGGTTGGTTTTGCCGTACATTGACATGAATCTGCCCCGGGTGTACATGAGATCCCCCTCCCGAGCCCCCCTCCCACCTCCCTCCTCCCTTATTCCTCCCTCTGGGTCATCCCCGCATACCAGCCCCGAGCATCCTGTAACATGCATCGACCCTGAACTGGCAATTCGTTTCACATATGATAATATACATGTTTCAATGCCATTCTCCCAAACCATCCCACCCTCACCCTCTCCCACAGAGTCCCAAAAACTGTTTTATACATCTGTGTCTCTTTTGCTGTCTCATATACAGGGTTATCATTTGCATCTTTCTAAATTCCATATATATGCGTTAGTATATTGTATTGGTGCATTTCTTTCTGGCTTACTTCACTCTGTGTAATAGGCTCTAGTTTCATCCACCTCATTAGAACTGGTTCAAATGCATTCTTTTTAATGGCTGAGTTGACTCACTGGAAAAGACTCTGATGCTGGGAAAGGTTGGGGGCGGGAGGAGAAGGGGACGACGGAGAATGAGATGGCTGGATGGCATCACCAACTCTGTGGACATGAGTTTGAGTGAACTCCGGGAGTTGGTGATGGACAGGGAGGCCTGGCGTGCTGTGATTCATGGGGTCGCGGAGAGTCGGACACGACTGAGCGACTGAACTGAACTGAACTGAACTGAATACTCCATTGTGTATATGTACCAAAGCTTTATTATCCATTCGTCTGCAGATGGACATCTAGGTTGCTTCCATGTCCTGGCTATTATAAACAGTGCTGCAATGAACATTGGAGTACATATGTCTCTTTCAACTCTGGTTTCCTCGGTGTGTATGCCCAGGAGTGTGATTGCTGGATCATATAGCTTTTTATTTTTAAATAATAGTGGATACTCAAGACATTACAGAAAAATTCAGAAATGTCCCATGAGCTCTTCACCCAATTTTTCTCAATATCTTAAATACCATAATATCAAAACCAGGAATTGACACTGGTATCATCCACAGATGATCTCACATCTTAGATATTTCAAATAGTAAAATTTCTCCAGTTTTATGTGTGTGTGTAACTTTTGAGGCATACTTTTGGCCATACCTTTTAAAAAATTTTATTTAGTTGTACATGTCTATTGTCTCACTTCTGAGCATCGTGCCTTACTTATGACAATTTTACACACCCATAGATTTTATATGCAGATTTCAAGGTATTAACCTAAAATGTATTGGTTACTCTTACACTGGGGCTATAATTGTTCTAACATTTTATTAATATTAGATGTTGGGGGGGGCAAAACTTCATTTTTTGCTAGATAGTTATGCCAGCTTTTACCAAAAATTCTATCCTTTCAAACAAATTAAAATAAATGTTCATGTATATTAAATGTTGATATAAAATGAGAAATAAGTTATCGGGGTCCAGCCCCGATATGACCCAGGGTATCCTCGGGGTGAACGGCGTCGGCGTCAGAGAGAGAGAGAGAAAGAGAGAGAGAGACAGGGGATGATGATTCCTTGGCTTACGCTGGAAACCAATAAAACCCCAGCACGGGGCTTGCTCTGTTTACGTAGGCCGCAGGCGCCCTCTCGAATCACTTGAGGCACCCCACCAGGGCACCCCCTTGAGTGGGTCTTAGAAGCCCAGGCAGATAAGTAAACTCAGAGGGCCCAGTGCTCCAAGGATCTCAACCAGAAAAAGGAGAATAGAGAAAAGGATGGAAAAAGAGAAAGAACGACACGGGGAGACCAAGCTTCAGTGAGCAAGGCCCAAAACTTTATTTTCCAGTGCTGCTTTTATACCCTAAGTTATGCGCATAAGAAACAGAGAAAGGGAGGTATAGATTCACACCAAAATCACGTGGGGTCAGCAGTCTTGACCCTTATCAGGATCAGGGCTTATTTTTGTGTGATAAAAGTTTTAGGTGATTTACATCATCTTCTGGCCAGGGGGCCTGCTAACAGTTTTATGGCCCTCTCTCCTGACAATAGGTTAGTTAGCAAGTAAAAGACTTTTCTTTTAAGGTGACTTTCCTAAAGTTAGGTGGTAGACACATAACAAAGTTACATTCCTATAAGGCACCGGTGTAGTGAGCTGCAAGAAAGGAATTTATTAACTTAAGATCTGATGTGGTTAAATCAAAGGATTAATATATTTCCAAGGATACAATAGAGGAAACTGCAGCAAGCATTGATTCAACAATGAAATCTTTTCTAGTACTATTCTAATGATTTTAACTTCTACAACAGATTCCTGTATTTTAGAATATTAGGCTTTCTGTCCTTGCATGGCTGGGAGGCTATAAACAGTCACACTCATAGTTGTAAGAGCCCGGACAAACTTGTCATGCAAGTTAGAAAGCTATCAGAGGGGCTTGGATTGGAACACTCCTATTAAGCCGAGGAGAACTTTTAAACTACAACTCTGAATTAATGTTTTCAGAGAAAGGTGGTTGGGGGGAAGCCCCTGTAAGTATTAGAGGACTTGGTAAGAGGCGTAAGATAGTAAAGCAGTCAGACTCCTGTTTTCTTTGGGGTAGATGCTCAGGTAAGTCCAGGGGGTTCCTCGAGCCCTGATTAGCCTTTGCCCATCAGGCCTCTTCCCCAGTTGACCTTTGCCACAGGTAGGATTTCCCTCGCTGGCTCCCGGCAATAAGTCCTGATTCATTCAACAATAAATGAGTATTTGCTACTTGACAAAACATTCTATAAACATTACATAGTATATTATTTTACCTATAGGTCATTTTCAGTTTAATTAATTCTTATTGATATCATAAATTATTTCTTGTTCAGTTTTCAACACTTCATTTAATTTCATCTAGTAGACTTGTTTTGTGGAGAAGGAAATGGCAACCCACTCCACTATTCTTGCCTACAGAGTCATGTGGATGGAGAAGCCTGGTGGGCTGCCATCTATGGGGTGGCACAGAGTCAGACACAACTGAAGCGACAGCATGCATATATCCATTTTAGAAGGAAATGGCAATCCACTCCAGTGTTCTTGCCTGGAGAATCCCAGGGCCAGAGGATCCTGGTGGGCTGCTGTCTATGGGGTCACACAGAGTTGGACACGACTGAAGCGACTTAGCAGCAGCAGCAGACTTGTGTTCTAATTATACTATTTAACTTGGTTTCATTATTTCTTTACTTTTTATTTTTCCCAATTTATTTTTGTGAAAGTGTTAGTCTGACTTTTTCAGTTGTGTCTGAATTTTTGTGACCCTATGGACTGTAGCCCACCAACCTTCTCTGTCCATGGAATTCTCCAAGGAAGAGACTAGAGTAGGCTGCCGTTTTATCCTCTAGGGGATCTTCCCAACCCAGGGATTGAACCTGGGTCTCCTGCACTGCAGGCAGATTTTTTACTGTCTGAGCCATCACCTATATTCATATACTTGGTTAACAAGACAGGTGAAGTCTCTGCCTGGGGGATCTAGAATCATGACCGAGAAGACAGAATACAATGAAAGACATGTATGCATAATGCAATGTCCTCAGATAACTAATATGTAGAAAGTGACTCAGTGACAAGATTGGAACCATCACAGAGTGTAGGTTTGTATGTGTGGACTGTGGACTTTGTTGATGCTGGGACAAAGATCAGACTTAGGACAAAGGATGTCTTAAGAACTAATCAAAAAAGCAATAGAAACATGAGAAAAGCAAAGCACAGATACCACATATGAAAATGGAGATAGAGACTTGCCAGGTCTGCAGTGTGAATCTGGTTAGTCAAGTAAATAAGAAACGGGCCCAGGAAAAACAATTTTGCTAGTGGATATGTAAAATGCTCAGTATTCAGTTACTTTCATTTTACTTTATAAACATCCTTGGGTAAAGTATTGTTTTATTGCTTTTGGCATTTTATCTCATGGGCTGTAAAATCTCTAATTGTCTCACACCATAAAGATATAGTGATCTTTTCTTTTGAATGAATTTATTTTTGCTTTTTCATTATTTTCCGTGGCCATGGATAAAATATAACAACACATGAAATGTCACCAGAACCAAACAGGATTTTCCTCACCAAAGTCTCAGGGATCTTTTGAGCTTATGGACAATTTCACTCTCTCTCTCTCTATGTATATATATATTCCTGCTCACTCATGCTCAGTCATATCCAATTCCTTGCAACCGCATGGACTGTAACCCACCAGGTGCCTCTGTCCATGGGGTTTTTCAGGCAAGAATACTAAAGTGGGTGGCCTTGCCCTCCTCCAGGGGATCTTCCCGACACAAGGATTGAAACTATGTCTCCAGTGACTCTTCCATTGGCAGGTAGATTCTTTACCACTGAGCCATCTGGGAATCTATATACACATATATATGGATTATATATATATACATATAAAAATCCAGGTTTTGAAATTGTGAGAAAAGATACAGATATCTAGGTAAATAATATAGAGACATATATGTTCACTGAACGTATCTTTATGTGCCTTTACTACAAGAATACAATGACTACCAAAACTGAACACCAAGTTCATTGGTACCTGGGAAATCTGCTGCTGTGCTCAGCCTTGTCTGGTTCATTGGATTTCCCAGGCAAGAAAACTGAAGTGGGTTGCCATTTTCTACTCTAGAGGATCTTCCCAACCCAGGTATTGAACCCACGTCTCTTGCATCTCCTGCATTGGCAGGCAGATTCTTTATCACTGTGCTACCTGGGAAGCCACCTGGGGAATGTCCAAAATGGAATTTCTGGATGCCACTTCTACATAATGTGATCTAATCACCTTGAGCAACATCAACCTTAACTTCATCAGGGTAGTTGAGGGTGAAAACAGCATGGAAGTACCACAGCCTAGGAAGCCAGGGTCTTACTGCAGGCCTTTGTTTTCTTGCCTTGTGGAGAATGGGAAGTCTTCAGAGCAGTGGTACCGAGCTCACATATCCCAAGGTGACTCTCATACACAGAGGCCAGAACTTGATCAACAGAAGGTATGCATTTAAACATACAGGACATCTGTGCAGCAATTTCATAAAGTGCTAGGAGAACATAGTGGGGGGTTGAAGTCTCAACAGCAGCAGGGAGCCCACCTTATTCCTCAGCCTACTCTGGTACCATCTCCCCTGACTCTCCCTCTTGCTCTTACCCCCTCCCTTCATTATCCCCCTCCCAAATTAGTGTCTTTTTTAAAAACTAGAACATCTTAGACAGGTGCATTCCCCAGGGCCTTTGCACTGGCTATTCTCTCTGCCAGGCACAAAGTTATCCTTGTGCCTGATATGTTCATGGCTCCAGCTCTCTCTTCCTTGAGGTCTCTGTTAAGTGATAACTATGTTTTGCATGTCTTTGCCTTAAATAATAGAAGACCTTCATAAGTCTTTCCCTTATATGTGCTTTCAAATTTCTACATAGATCATTTCACCATCTCCCAAGGCATATATATCCTAGAGGAGAAAATGGCAACCCACTCCACTCTTCTGGCCTGAGAAATCCCATGGATAGATGGATAGAGGAGCCTGTCAGACTACAGTACATGAGGTTACAAAGAGTCAGAAATGACCAACCCCCCCATATATATCATAATATTTTTTCTTCATGTACAGATTTTTAAAGTTTTCGTATTTCAGCACCCTATGCACATTTACTATGTGCCTAGGTGCTCAGACAGCACCTGACATATTGTTCCACTCAATATATAATGTCCAAAGGAATGAAAAAATTCCTCATTAAATATGTGGATTACATGACATCTTGGGGAAAATGCTGAAACTGGAACACATTTGCAAGTTAGAAATGACAGGGAATTTCCTAAAGAGGATCAAGTTCTTGCAAAATATTGAAATTAATTAAGAAATGTAATTAAATATAATAAAGAAAAATACAGATAGTATTTTTTCAATGCTATAATGGGCCTTTCTGTGAAAATGAATCATATTGTCATGTTTCTTTACAGTCAACATCAACAAATGGCACCAAGCAACATAACAAAGGTTTCAGAATTTTTTCTTCTGGGATTTTCAGAGGAACCAGCACTGCAGCCCCTCATATTTGGTCTTTTTCTCTCCATGTACCTGGTCACTGTCTTTGGAAACCTGCTCATCATCCTGATCGTCATCTCAGACCCCCACCTCCACACTCCCATGTACTTCTTCCTCTCCAACCTGTCCTTCATAGACGTCTGCTTCACCTCCACCACCATCCCAAAGATGCTGCAGAACATATGGAAAGAGAGCAAAACCATCACCTATGAAGGCTGCATCATCCAGATGCATTTTTTCATACTGTTTGCAGGGTTGGATGACTTCCTCCTGACTGTGATGGCCTATGATCGGTTTGTGGCCATCTGCCATCCCTTGTACTACACAGTCATCATGAACCCCCAGCTCTGTGTAATTCTGGTTCTAGTTAGCTGGGTCATCAGTGTCCTGGATTCCTTGATACAGACCTTCATGTTATCAAGGCTGTCCTTTTGTAGAGATGTGTTAATCCCTCACTATTTCTGTGAACTCAAACAGTTGGTCCAACTTGCCAGTTCTGACAACCGCCTTAATGAAATGGTCATGTATTTTGCAGCTGGGCTACTGGGTGGTGGTCCCTTCGCAGGTATATTTTACTCTTACTGTAAGATTGCTTCCTCCATATGTGGAATCTCATCAGTTCAGGGTAAATATAAAGCCTTTTCCACCTGTGTGTCTCACCTCTCAGTTGTCTCCTTATTTTATGGCACATGCCTAGGAGTGTACCTTAGCTCTGCTGCTACCCACAGCTCACATTCAAGTACAATCGCCTCAGTGATGTACACTGTGGTCACACCCATGCTGAACCCCTTCATCTACAGTCTGAGGAACAAAGACATAAAGAGGGCTCTGCAAGCATTCTTCAGAAAGGCAGCTCTAAAAAGACCAACGGTTGTGGACTAAAGAAGGGAACATAATTTAAATTTTCAAAGCATCAGAGTCAGAAATTATAAATCTCTGATCAGAATCTTTGATCAGATTAAGGAAAGAGAATTTGCTCCTCTATTTCTTGGAATTCTCATATTTTGACTTTGCCTCCTTCATTGCAATTTATGTAACTCACATGATTAGGCTTAGTGATTTCTATCATATCCATTAGTTTTTCTCTTTTATGATTTTCCACTCTCTCAAATTTAAGAAATGGCAAGAAGCTCAGTTGCTAAGTTATGTCCAACTCCTTGTGACCCTTTGGACTGTAACCTGCCATGCTCCTCTGTCCATGTGACTCTCCAGGAAAGAATACTGGAGAGGATTGCCATTTCCTCCTCCAGGGGATCTTCCTGACCTAGGGATTGAATCTGTATCTTCTGTGCCTCCTGCAGTTCCAGGCAGATTATTTACCACTGAGCCAACTGGGAGGCCCTGGGAAATTATTATAATTGACTTCCTTTCTGTTTCTTTTGACTGTTGTATCAGTATGCCGTTGCTGCATAACAATCTATTTTAAAAGTGAGTGATGTGACATTGGTTTATTAAAATGGATGGTTTGGAATTGTGCTGATCTCTGCTGGGATCCTCCTGTGTATTTATTTACCTGAAAGTCAGCCGAGAAAGCTCTGTTGATCTTGGTTGAGTATTCTAATACACTGGGGAATCAGCAAGCTATGGTGTTGGTTTAGTCCCTAAGTCATGTCTGACTCTTGTGATCCATGCACTGTAGCCTGCCAGGCTCCTCAGTCCATGGGATTCTCCAAATGAGACTATTCGAGTGGGTTGCCATTTCCTTTTTAAGAGGATCTTCCCTACCCAGGTCTCCGGCATTGCAGGAAGATTCTTTACCGATTGAGCTATGAGGGAAGCCCCCAGCTAGCTATAGGCTGATTTATCGTGTTCTTGGCTGGGACTGTGAAGCTCTGTTCTGTAGCTCCTCTTGAACTTGGGGTAGCCCAACTGGATTTATTAATGTTTTGAGGCAGAGTTATTTGAGAATTCAGCAGAAATGCACTAAGTCTTCTCAAGGCACACCGTTATTTTCACCAAATTCTATGGACTCAAGCAAATAAAAATCCTAAGTCTAGCCCAGATACAAAGGTGGAGAAAGAGACACCTCCTCCTAATGAAAGGTGTTTCAGTGTCACATTTCAAGAGACATGGGTACAGAAAAAGCTTCACTTAGGGCCATCTCAACAAACTGTCCAACACAGGTGCAATTTCAATTCAGTAATGTTTTATTTTTCTCCCATTTTCAATGGATGAATGATTTTAGAAAACACCAATATATATGTTTCTTTTTTAATTTATTTTTATTGATATATCATTTGTTGAGATAATATCATATAAGCTTCATATATATAAACATCTTTTTTTTTTTTTTCACTCACAAGCAAAACTTTAGTTTCCATTCTTCATGATGAAGTCTATCCCCTTTAAGCAATTCACCCTACATGTTAGATATTGTTTGCTTTGGAGTGCTTATTTACTAGCTTTGTTTGTTCATCCTGTTCCATATATGAGTGAAATCAAAGGGTATTTGTCTTCCTCTATCTGTTTTATTTTACTTAGCAAAACACCTTCAAATTTTATCCATGTTGTTGCAAATGAAAGGTTTCATCTTTTTCATTCTGAGTAGTATTCCAGTGTGTGTATGCATGTATATATACGCACACACATTTACACATATTTTCCCCCTATATCTTGTCTATTTTAAGTACTGTTGTGATCAACTTAAGGGTGAACACATCTTTAAAAATTAGTGCTTTCATGTTTGGGAATAAATACTCAGGAGTGAAATAGCTGAATCGTATGATAGTTCCTAATTATTTGGGGAATCTCTATTTTGTTTTCCATTGTAGCTGTACCAATTTAAGTTCACACCAACGAGGCACACATATATGGACAATTAGCTTATAACAAGACAGTAGCATATGATGGAGAAAAGATACTGTTACAATAAAAAGGTTTCTCTTTTCTCCATATGATCACCAACACTTATTTCTTGCCTTTTTGATGATGCCATTGTAACAGGCGTGAGGTAATATCTCATTGTGGGTTTGATTTGCATTTCCTTAATAATTACAGTAAGTGTCCTACATATGAACCTTCAAGTTGTCAACTTTTAAAATGTGAACATGTGTTCACATATCCAGTCATGTAAGTTGGTTCACATGTCTGGCATTATCTGTAAAAGTTAGGTACCTAGGCTAACTTTGTTGGATTTACAAACAAATAGAACTTGGAACACACTCTCGGAACAGAAGTTGTTCACAAGTAGGGGACTTAACAGAGTGACATTAAACATTTCTTACTATGTCAGTTGGCCATCTGTATGTCTTTCTGAGGGCACACTGGTAGCTCAGCTGGTGAAGAATCTTCCTGCAATGCAGGAGACCCAGGTTCAATCCCTGGGTCAAGAAGATCCCACGGAGAAGGGATAGGCTACCCACTCCAGTATTCTTGAAAAAAAAAAAATCTATTAAGGTCCTCTGCTCATTTTAAAATCTAGTTCTTTTGTTGCTATTGTTATGTGAGTTATTTGTATATTTTAACATCAACTGCTTATCAGATATATCCCTTGTAAATATCTTCTTCCATTTGGTAGTTTGTCTTTTCACTTTGTTGATTTTCTTTTCTATGCAAATATTTTTTAGTATGATACAGTAACATTATTTATCCTTGGGTTTGTTTCCCTTGCCTGAGGAGATATATATCTAGGAAAGATATTACTAAAACCAATGTCAAAAAGCTTACTGGCTTTGTCTTCTTTTAGGTGTCTTATGGATTCAGCCCCAGAGCTTACTGGCTGTGTTTCCTTTTTGTGTTTTACAAATTCAACCACAAGGAAGGTAGAAGCAGCAGGAGAGGTGGCACCAACTTTGGTATACCAGCATCGGGTGTCCGCAGCATAGGGAGGAGCAGAGGTGGCAGTGGGGCATGGAACCCTGTCCCCCCAGCTACCCAGGTGTCCGTGACCCCATGTCCCCCGCTCCCACCTCCATATCTGCAGTGTTAGAGCTGGCAAAGCTTACCACACTGGACATGCCACAGCACCCCTACCACCCCAGCACCACCGCCTACCACCACCCTGCCCATATGGCAGCAGAGTCTGTGATGCAGGAGATCTCAGAGAAGTTGCAAGAAAAGCATCACAAATGCATTAGAGAACTACCCACCCAGCATTCCAAGCAGCACACCAGCAACACTGACAACAGCAAGGTACCAAAATCCCTGAAGCACAGAAGCAATAGCTAGGGCACAGGGTGACTCCTCTGACAGAGGTCATGGAGGGTCTAAAGTGCAGATTCATAAACAGGCAGCTCAGGTAGAATAAAAAAAAAAAAGAAAAGAAAGGTGTATATTGTCGCCACCTACTGGACAAAGAAAAAAAAAGTTTTACCCTACTGAGCCCTTCAGCCCGCTGACCTCCCAGTGTGTTAGAACTCTCAGCAAACATCAACAGAACCTTCGCTGTTGAAATACAAGTGAATAAAGATATATGTAGATTCTAGCAGAAATGTGCACAATTCATTACTATATAATGTTACTTAGTAAAACATAGTGTTAAATCTGAAGGAGCTGAATCTCCAATACTTTGAGCACCTGATGCGAAGGGCTGATTTATTAGAAAAGACCCTTATGCTGGGGAAGATTGAAGACAAGAGGAGAAGAGGACAGAGGCTGAGATTGTTGGATGGCATCACTGACTCAATGGAGATGAGTTTGAGCAAACTCCAGGAGTTGATGATGGACAGGGAAGCCTGGCATGCTGCAGTCTATGGGGTCGCAGAGAGTCCAAAAGGACTGAGTGACTGAACTGAACTGAGTGTTAAATCATTTACTTTCAGAATGGTTTGCTATGTAGCAACAGATTAATGATACAAAAATCAAAATACACAGAAGTGAAGGCAATTATAAAAATTTGCTGATTCTTGTTTTTGCCATTTGTTTTTATATTGAACCATTGATGATCATTCTATTATTCAAGACTTTTTTTTTTTTTCCCCAGAAAGCTGTATCAAAGTGTGACTTCATGGAGATTGCATTCCAGGTGACCAGGGGAGCATGCAAAGAAATGAATGCTTATTGAGAAAAAATTGTGACTCTGGTTCACAGGACTGAGAAAGTATCCAAACTCTTATTTTAGTTACCCTTTGATCATAATGACTGTAGAGATGCTGTTGCTGTTTAGTCACTAAGTCATGTCTAACTCTTTTGTGACTCCATGTACTATATAGCCTGCCAGGCTCCTCTGTCCATGGGATTTTCCGTCAAGAACACTGGAGTGGTTGCTGTTTCCTCATCCAGGAGAATCCTTCTTTCTCTGATTGTAGAGGTATCTGGTCATAAAGGGACGTGTATTGGACGATATTGATAATGTATATTCATCGTTTCTTAAATTACTATATCTATTTATAAAAGTGGGAAATAATTCACTTCAAAAAATGAAAAGGTTCATATGCAGTAAGAACTGTAGATTTTCAAGGAGAAATAAGAACAAAATCCAATTTAAAACAGTAAAACAAGCCATTGGCTTCTTAACTTCAAAGTAACTCCACATTTACATGAATACTGATCATACATAATTCAAGAAATAGATGCATAATATGAAAAACGAAATCTTTTGCAAAATAACACAAAGTATATCTTAACATTTTTCTTCATCATATTACACACGTCTATTATATCACATGCTTCATTCAAACTTGTGTTCTGTTTGGAACTCTACCTGAAGACACGTAACAATCAGTTCAGTCCAGTTCAGTCGCTCAGTCGTGTCCGACTCTTTGCGACCCCATTAATCACAGCACGCCAGGCCTCCCTGTCCATCACCAACTCCCAGAGTTCACTCAAACTCATGTCCATCGAGTCGGTGATGCCATCCAGCCATCTCATTCTCTGTCGTCCCCTTCTCCTCCTGCCCCCAATCCCTCCCAGCATCAGAGTCTTTTCCAGTGAGTCAAATCTTCACATGAGATGGCCAAAATATTGGAGTTTCAACTTCAACATCAGTCCTTCCAATGAACACCCAGGACTGATCTCCTTTAGAATGGACTGGTTGGATCTCCTTACAGTCCAAGGGACTCTCAAGAGTCTTCAACAATGCCACAGTTCAAAAGCATCAATTCTTCTGCGCTCAGCCTTCTTTATAGTCCAACTCTAATATCCATACATGACTACTGGAAAAACCATAGCCTTAACTAGATGGACTTTTGTTGACAAAGTAATGTCTCTGCTTTATTTATTTATTCTTTTTTTTTTTTTGCCATTTTTTCAACATCATTTTTTAAAATTTATTTATTTTAACTGGAGGCTAATTACTTTACATTATTGTATTGGTTTTGCCATACATTGACATGAATCTGCCCCAGGTGTACATATGTTCCCCATCTTGAACCCCCCTCCAACCTCCCTCCCCATCCCATTCCTCTTTCATCCCAGTACACCAGCCCCGAGCATCTTGTATCATGCATCCAACTTGGACTGGCGATTCGTTTCACATATGATAATATACATGTTTCAATGCCATTCTCCCAAATCATCCCACCCTCGTCCTCTCCTACAGAGTCCAAAAGACTGTTCTATACATTTGTGTCTCTTTTGTTGTCTCGTATACAGGGTTATCGTTATCATCTTTCTAAATTCCATATATGTGTGTTAATACATTGTATTGGTGTTTTTCTTTCTGGCTTACTTCACTCTGTATAATAGGTTCCAGTTTCATCCACCTCATTAGAACTGATTCAAATGTATTCTTTTTAATGACTGAGTAATACTCCATTGTGTAAATGTACCACTGCTTTCTTATCCATTCGTCTGTAGATGGACATCTAGGTTGTTTCCATGTCCTGGCTATTATAAACCGTTCTGCAGTGAACGTTGGAGTACATGTGTCTTTTTCAATTCTGGTTTCCTCGGTGTGTATACCCCGGAGTGCGATTTCTGGGTCATATTGCAGTTCTATTTCCAGCTTTTTAAGGAATCTCCATACTGTTCTCCATAGTGGTTGTACTAGTTTGCATTCCCACCAACAGTGTAAGAGGGTTCCCTTTTCTCCACACCCTCTCCAGCATTTATTGCTTGTAGATGTTTGGATAGCAGCCATTCTGACTGGCGTGAAATGGTATCTCATTGTGGTTTTGATTTGCATTTCTCTGATTATGAGTGATGTTGAGCATTTTTCATGTGTTTGTTAGCCATCTGTATGTCTTCTTTGGAGAAATGTCTGTTTAGATCTTTGGCTCGTTTTTTGATTGGGTCATTTATTTTTCTGGAATTGAGCTGCAGGTGTTGCTTGTATATTTTTGAGATTAATCCTTTGTCAGTTGCTTCATTTGCTATTATTTTCTCCCATTCTGAAGGCTGTCTTTTCACCTTGCTTATAGTTTCCTTTGCTGTGCAGAAGCTTTTCATTGTAATTAGGTCCCATTTGTTTATTTTTGCTTTTATTTCCAATACTCTGGGAGGTGGGTCATGGACGATCCTGCTGTGATTTATGTCGGAGAGTGTTTTGCCTATGTTCTCCTCTAGGAGTTTTATAGTTTTTGGTCTTATATTTAGATCTTTAATCCATTTTGAGTTTATTTTTGTGTATAGTGTTAGGGAGTGTTCTAGTTTCATTCTTTACAAGTGGTTGACAAGTTTTTCCAGAAACACTTGTTAAAGAGATTGTCTTTTCTCCATTGAATATTTTTGCCTCCCTTGTCAAAGATAAGGTGTCCATGCTCCTACTGCTGCTTCAGTCGTGTCCGACTCTGTGCGACCCCATAGATAGAAGCCCACCAGGCTCCCTATCCCTTGGATTCTCCAGGCAGGAACACTGGAGTGGGTTGCCATTTCCTTCTCCAAGGTGTCCATAGGTGCATGGATTTATCTCTGGGCTTTCTATTTTGTTCCATTGATCTATATTTCTATCTTTATGCCAGTACCATACTGTCTTGATGACTATGGCTTTGTAGTAGAGCCTGAAGTCTGGCAGGTTGATTCCCCTAGTTCCATTCCTCTTTCTCAAGATTGATTTAGCTATTCGAGGTTTTTTGTATTTCCATACAAATTGTGAAATTATTTGGTCTAGCTCTGTGAAAAACACCGTTGGTAGCTTGATAGGGATTTCATTGAACTTATAAATTACTTTGGGTAATATATTCACTTTCATAATATTTATTCTTCCAATCCATGAACACGGTATATTTCTTCATCAACTAGTGTCCTCTCTGAATTCTTTCACCAGTGTTTTATAGTTTTCTATATATAGGTCTTTTTTTTTCTTTAGGTAGATATATTCCTAAGTATTTTATTCTTTTCATTGCAACGGTGAATGGAATTGTTTCCTTAATTTCTCTTTCTATTTTCTCATTATTAGTGTATAGGAATGCAAGGGATTTCTGTGTTGATTTTATATCCTGCAACTTTACTATATTCATAGATTAGCTCTAGTAATTTTCTGGTAGAGTCTTTAGGGTTTTCTGTGTAGAGGATCATGTCATCTGCAAACAGTGAGAGTTTTACTTCTTCTTTTCCAATTTGGATTCCTTTTATGTCTTTTTCTGCTCTGATTGCTGTGGCCGAAAGTTCCAAAACTATGTTGAATGGTAGTGATGAGAGTGGGCACTCTTGTCTTGTTCCTGACTTTAGGGGAAACACTTTCATTTTTCACCATTGAGGATAATGTTTGCTGTGGGTTTGTCTTATATAGCTTTCATTATGCTGAGGAATGTTCCTTCTATTCCTGCCTTCTGGACGGTTTTGCTCATAAGTGGGTGTTGAATTTTGTCAAAGGCTTTCTCTGTATCTATTGAGATAATCATATGGTTTTTATTTTTCAGTTTGTTAATGTGGTGTATTACATTGATTGATTTGCGGATATTGAAGAATCCTTGCATCCCTGGGATAAAGCCCACTTGGTCATGATGTATGATCTTCTTAATGTGTTGTTGGATTCTGATTGCTAGAATTTTGTTAAGGATTTTTGCATCTATGTTCATCAGTGATATTGGCCTGTAGTTCTCTTTTTTTGTGGCATCTTTCTCAGGTTTTGGTATTCGGGTGATGGTGGCCTCATAGAATGAGTTTGGAAGTTTACCTTCCTCTGCAATTTTCTAGAAGAGTTTGAATAGGATAGGTGTTAGCTCTTCTCTAAATTTTTGGTAGAATTCGGCTGTAAAGCCGTCTGAACCCGGGCTTTTGTTTGCTGAAAGATTTCTGATTACAGTTTCAATTTTCGTGCTTGTGGTGGGTCTATTAAGATTTTCTATTTCTTCCTGGTTCAATTTTGGAAAGTTTTACTTTTCTAAGAATTTGTCCATTTCTTCCATGTTGTCCATTTTATTGGCATATAATTGCTGATAGTAATCTCTTATGATCGTTTGTAATTGTGTTGTCTGTTGTGATCTCTCCCTTTTCATTTCTAATTTTATTGCTTTGGTTTTTCTCCCTTTGTTTCTTGATGAGTCTGGCTAGTGGTTTGTCAATTTTATTTACCCTCTCAAAGAACCAGCTTTTGGCTTTGTTGATTTTTGCTATGGTCTCTTTTGTTTCTTTTGTATTTATTTCTGCCCTAATTTTTAAGATTTCTTTCCTTCTACTAACCCTGGGGTTCTTCATTTCTTCCTTTTCTAGTTGCTTTAGGTGTAGAGTTAGGTTATTTAGTTGGCTTTTTTCTTGTTTCTTGAGGTATGCCTGTATTGCTATGAACCTTCCCCTTAGCACTGCTTTCACAGTTTCCCACAGGTTTTGGGTTGTTGTGTTTTCATTTTCATTCATTTCTATGTATATTTTGATTTCTTTTTTGATTTCTTCTATGATTTGTTGGCTATTCAGCAGCGTGTTGTTCAGCCTCCATATGTTGGCATTTTTAATAGTTTTTCTCCTGTAATTGAGATCTAATCTTACTGCATTGTGGTCAGAAAAGATGCTTGGAATCATTTCAATTTTTTTGAATTTACCAAGGCTAGATTTATGGCCCAGGATGTGATCTATCCTGGAAAAGGTTCCGTGTGCTCTTGAAAAAAAGGTGAAATTCATTGTTTTGTGGTGAAATGTCCTATAGAGATCTATTAGGTCTAACTGGTCTATTGTATCATTTAAAGTTTGTGTTTCCTTGTTAATTTTCTCTTTAGTTGATCTATCCATAGGTTCAGTGAGTGGGGTAATAAAGTCTCCCACTATTATTGTGCTATTGTTAATTTCCCCTTTCATACTTGTTAGCATTAGTCTTACATGTTGTGATGCTCCTATGTTGGGTGCCTAAATATTCATAATTGTTATATCTTCTTCTTGGATTGATCCTTTGATCATTATGTAGTGTCCTTTTTTGTCTCTTTTCACAGCCTTTGTTTTAAAGTCTATTTTATCTGATATGAGTATTGCTACTCCTGCTTTCTTTTGGTTTCTGTTTGCGTGTAATATCTTTTTCTAGCCCTTCACTTTTAATCTGTATGTGTCCCTCGTTTTGAGGTGGGCCTCTTGTAGACAACATATATAGGGGTCTTGTTTTTGTATCCATTCAGGCAGTCTTTGTCTTTTGGTTGGGGCATTCAACCCACTTACATTTAAGGTTATTATTTATAAGTATGACCTGTTGCCATTTACTTTATTGTTTTAGGTTCGAGCTTAAACACTCATTCTGTGTTTCCTGTCTAGAGAAGGTCCTTTAGCATTTGTTGGAGAGCTGGTTTGGTGATGCTGAATTCTCTTAGCTTTTGCTTGTCTATAAAACTTTTGATTTCTCCTTTATATTTGAATGAGATCCTTGCTGGGTACAGTAGTCTGCGCTGTAGGTTATTTTCTTTCATCACTTTGAATATGCCCTGCCATTCCCTCCTGGCCTGAAGAGTTTCTGTTGAAAGATCAGCTGTTATCCTTATGGGGATCCCCTTGTGTGTTATTTTTTGCTCTTCCCCTGCTGCTTTTAATATTTGTTCTTTGTGTTTCATCTTTGTTAATTTGATTAATATGTGTCTTGGGGTATTTCGTTTTGGGTTTATCCTGTGTGGGACTCTCTGGGATTCCTGGACTTGGGTGATTATTTCCTTCCCCATTTTAGGGAAATTTTCAACTATTATCTCCTCAAGTATTTTCTCATGGTCTTTCTTCTTGTCTTCTTCTTCTGGGACTCCTATGATTCGGATGTTGGGGCATTTGACATTGTCCCAGAGGTCTCTGAGATTGTCCTCATTTCTTTTAATTTGTTTTTTGTTCTCTCTGTTTCATTTATTTCTACCATTCTATCTTCTAACTCACTTATTCTATCTTCTGCCTCTGTTTTTCTACTGTTGGTTCCCTCCAGAGGGGTTTTGATCTCATCTATTGCATTATTCATTGTATATTGACTCTTTTTTATTTCTTCTAGACCCTTGTTAAATCTTTCTTGCATCTTCTCAGTCCTTTTCTCCAGGTTATTTATCTGTAACTCCAGTTTGTTTTCAAGACTTTGGATCAATTTCACTATCATTCTAAATTCTTTATCAGGTAGGTTCCCTATCTCTTCCTCTTTTGTTTGGGTTGGTAGGCATTTATCCTGTTCCTTTATTTGCTGGGTATTTCCCTGCCTCTTCATCTTGCTTATATTGCTGTGTTTGGGGTGGCCTTTCCGTCTTCTGGCAGTTTGTGGAGTTCTCTTTATTGTGGAGTTTCCTCATTATTGGTGAGGTTGGACGGGTGGCTTGTCAAGGTTCCCTGGTTAGGGAAGCTTATGTCAGTGTTCTTGTAGGTGGAGCTGAATTTGTTCTCTCTGGAGTGCAATGAAGCGTCCAGTAATGAGTTATGAGATGTCAATGGGTTTGGAGTGACTTTGGGCAGCCTGTATATTGAATCTCAGGGCTATTTTCCTGTGTTGCTAGAGAATTTGTGTGGTATGTCTTGCTCTGTTGACCCTTGGGTTGTGCTTGGTTTCAGTGTATGTATGGAGGCGTTTGATGAGCTCCTATCAATTAACGTTCCCTGGAGTCAGGAGTTCTTTGATGTTCTCAGGATTCAGACTTAAGCCTCTTGCCTCTGGTTTTCAGTCTTATTCTTGCAGTAGCCTCTAGACTTCTCTATCTGTCATTTCCAAGGTGGTTCCCTCCTGTTTTAGCTTCTGTTTGATAGTCTCTTCAGTGTCTAATTTCCTCCCAGACACTAGGGGGTGTTGGTGGACACTTTTTTTTTAAAATTAATATATTTTTTATTGGAGGTAAATTATTTTACAATATTATATTGGTTGGTTTTGCCATACATTGACATGAATTCGTCCCAGGTTTACATAAGTTCCCCTTCCTGAACCCCCCTCCCACCTCCCTCCTCCCTTTATCCTCCCTCTGGGTCATCCCCGCACGTCAGCCCCGAGCATCCTATAACACGCATCGACCCTGAACTAGTGATTCATTTCACATATGACAACATACGTATTTCCATGCCATTCTCCCAAATCGTGGTGGACACTTTTTAAGGCTCATTTGTTCAGTCCTGTTCTGGGAAGGGAGGAACGCTGCAGACAATTATCTCTGGCGTCTGTGGGGAGTGCTCTCAGTGTCTTGGCCACACTGGGTTTGCACCCGCTCATGGCGTGTATGCTGTCCCAGTCTACACTGCACAGGATCTAGGTTGCTCTGCCGAGAACTGTCTGAGGCCGGCGCTGGGTTGCATGCACATCGCAGGTCTAAGCCATTCAGGTTTAGGTACTTGGATACTCCACAAAGGCGCAGACTTGGTTGGGCCTGCGTTTTGTGCCCTTCCCCGGTCTGAGCAGCTCAGGTGACCAGGCGTTTGGCGAGCATGGTCGTTGTGACTTATCGCCTCCCCGGTCCCTGCCACTCAGTTTTCTGGATGTACAACCAGTGCACCTCCTCAGGTGGATGTCAACCGGCCAGAAAACCAAGAAGTCTTGGTTAGCAACGAAGCCTGCCTGCAGTTTGGTATCGGATCTCTTTCTGGGGCCGCAATTGCCCCCTTCCGGCTCTGGCTGCCCTCCCCTCCTGTCTCGGTGGGCAATGGGCCATCTGCAGCCGGCTAGCTCTGCTCAGTCCTTTGTTCTGTGAACAGGACTGTCAGAGCCTTAGGTTAGGGCTTTTCACCTTTTTGCGGGGTAGCTATCCCACAGTCTGCTTTGCTATCCCCAGTTAGTTCTCTCAGATTGCCCTCGTGGCATTCAGGCCCAGTCCTTTCTCTAAGCAGTTCAGCCGGCTCCTCCCTGCCCAGCCCCCTCTTGCTAATGGCAGATGCAGGCGTCTGCGCTGCTTCTCCGCTGGGTGTTACCATTGGACGCGTAACCTGTGGGTTTTAATTATTTCTTTCTTTTTCCTCCCGGTAATGTGGCCCTTTGAGGTTCCAAGGCTCGCCACAGACTTGCCAGTAAGAGTGTTTCCTGGTGTTTGGAAACTTCTCTCATTTTTAAGCCTCCCTTCCCAGAATGGAGCTCCATCCCTACCTCTTTTGTCTCTCTTTTTATACTTTTTTTTTTTTTTTCTCCTACCTCCTTTCGAAGACAATGGGCTGCTTTCCTGGGTGCCTGATGTCCTCTGAGGGCATTCAGAAGTTGTTTTGTGGAATTTACTCAGCATTCAAATGTTCTTTTGATTAATTTGTGGGGGAGAAAGTGGTCTCGCCATCCTATTCCTCCGCCATCTTGTTCCTCCTCTATTTATTTATTCTTTACTTTACAATATTGTATTGGTTTTGCCATACATTGACATGAATCTGCCCTGGGTGTACATGTGTTCCCCTTCTTGAACCCCATTCCCACCTCCCTCCCCATACCATCCCTCTGGTTCATCCCAGTGCACCAGCCCCAAGCATCTTGTATCATGCAGCACTGTTTATAATAGCCAGGACATGGAAGCAACCTAGATGTCCATCTGCAGATGAATGGATAAGAAAGCTGTGGTACATATACATAATGGAGTATTACTCAACAGTTAAAAAAATTACATTTGAATCAGTTCTAATGAGGTAGATGAAACTGGAGCCTATTATACAGAGTGAAGTAAGCCAGAAAGAAAAATACCAGTAGAGTATACTAACACATATATATGGCATTTAGAAAGATGTCTCTGCCTTTTAATATGCTTTCTAGTTTGGTCTTAACTTTCCTTCCAAGGAGTAAATGTCTTTTAATTTCATGGCTGAAATCACCAACTGCAGTGATTTTGGAGCCCCCCAAAATGAAGTCAGTCACTGTTTCCACTGTTTCCCCATCTATTTCCCATGAAGTGATGGGACCGGATGCCATGATCTTTGTTTTCTGAATGTTGAGCTTTAAGCCAACTTTTTCATTCTTCTCTTTCACTTTCATCAAGAGGCTATTTAGTTCTTCTTCACTTTCTGCCATAAGGGTGGTGTCATCTGCATATCTGAGGTTATTGATATTTCTCCCGGCAATCTTGATTCCAACTTGTGCTTCCTCCAGCCCAGCGTTTCTCATGATGTACTCTGCATAGAAGTTAAATAAGCAGAGTGACAATATACAGCTTTGACTTACTCCCTTTCATATTTGGAACTAGTCTGTTGTTCCACGTCCAGTTCTAACTGTTGCTTCCTGACATGCATACAAGTTTCTCAAGAGGCAGGTCAGGTTGTTTGGTATTTCCATCTCTTGAAGAATTTCCCACAGTTTATTGTGATCCACACAGTCAAAGGCTTTGGCATAGTCAATAAAGCAGAAATAGATGTTTTCCTCGACCTCTCTTGCTTTTTTGATGATACAGTGAATGTTGGCAATCTGATCTCTGTTTACTCTGCCTTTTCTAAAACCAACTTGAACATCTGGAAGTTCATGGTTCACGTATTGCTGAAGCCTGGCTTGGAGAAGTTTGAGCATTACTTTACTAGCATGTGAGATGAGTGCAATTGTGCATTCTTTGGCATTGCCTCTCTTTGGGATTGGAATGAAAACTGACGTTTTCCCATCCCGTGGCCAGTGCTGAGTTTTCCAAATTTGATGGCATATTGAGTGCAGCACTTTCACAGCATCATCTTTTAGGATTTGAAAGAGCTCAACTAGAATCCCATCACCTCCACTAGCTTTGTTCATAGTGATGCTTCCTAAGACCCACTTGACTTCACATTCTAGGATGTTTAGCTCTAGGTGAGTGATCACACCATCGTGATCATCTGGGTCTTGAAGACCTTTTTTGTCCAGTTCTTCTGTGTATTTTTGCCACCTCTTCCTAATATCTTCTGCTTCTTTTAGGTCCATACCATTTCTGTCCTTTATTGAGCCCATCTTTGCATGAAGTGTTCCCTTGGTATCTCTAATTTTCTTGAAGAGATCTCTAGTCTTTCCTATTCTATTGTTTTCCTCTATTTCTTTGCATTGATCACTGAGGAAGGCTTTCTTATCTCTCCTTGCTATTCCTTGGAACTCTGAATCCAACCGGTATATCTTTCCTTTTCTCCTATGCTTTTCACTTCTCTTCTTTTCATAGCTATTTGTAAGGCCTCCTCCGAGAGCCATTTTCTTTTTTGCATTTCTTTTTCTTGGGGATGGTCTTGATCCCTGTTTCCTGTAGAATGTCATGAACCTCCAGCCATAGTTCATCAGGCACTCTGTCTATCAGATCTAGTCCCTTAAATCTATTTCTCACTTACACTGTATAATCATAAGGGATTTGATTTATGTCATACCTGAATGGTCTAGTGGTTTTCTCCACTTTCTTCATTTTAAGTCTAAATTTGGCAATAAGGAGTTCATGATCTAAGCCACAGTCAGCTCCTGGCCTTGTTTTTGCTGACTATATAGAGCTTCTCCATCTTTGGCTACAAAGTATATAATCAATCTGATTTCAATGTTGACCATTTGTGATGTCCATATGTAGAGTCTTCTCTTATGTTGTTGGAAGAGGGTGTTTGCTATCACCAGTGCGCTCTCTTGGCAAAATTCTATTAGCCTTTGCCCTGCTTCATTCTGTTCTCCAAGGCCAAATTTGCCTGTTACTCCAATTATTATATGATAATCTATTTTTGCCAGTGACTGTGATGGCTCATAGACTTCCCAGGTGGCACTAGTGGTAAAGAACCCATCTGCCATTGCAGGAGACTTACATGGAGCTTGATCACTAGGTCAAGAAGATTCCCTGGAGGAGGAAATGGCAACCCAATCCTGTATTCTTGCCTGGAGAATCCCATGGACAGAGGAGCCTGGAGTGCTACAGTCCAAAGTGTTGCAAAGAAACAGGACTGAGCATTTAAGCACAAATAATCAAGATAAGTATTGTGGAAACAAAACTAAATAAGGAAATAGAATCTTAAAGAAGCAAATAGAGTGTACAACTAACAAGACATAATGTATGTTAAGGTCCAGAATATCAGGGAGAGCAGTTAATGTGGTGATAGATAAAGGAATGATGTATGCAAACATGAAATCAATGATCTGATAAAATCCTTGTTATAAACACGTAAATAGCTGTGAATGTCTTGAGTAGTCCCCCCCCCCAATAGGAGCAGTACAACTCATGACTATTCTTTATTAAAATGAAATAAAAGCATTTAATACTTTAAATATTATTTGAGAATACACTGTTCTTAAGAATTCTATCAATTTGCATGATAAACAGTAATTCCCATGTTGTTCAGGTCAAAAGTTTAAAACAAATTTGAGAGAGAGGGAAACCACAACATGAACAAATCTTGGATAAGCGAGAAATCACTAAGCTTAATCAAGTGAATTATATGAATTTATGAAGTAGGTGAAGTAAAAGAAATGGAAACCCCAAGAAAAAGGAGAAACTTCTACTTCTTCCAGAATCTGGTCAAAAATTGTAGTTTCTCCCTGTGAGGTTTTAAACATTTCATTCAGGCTCCCTTCTTCAGCTTGGAACAATTGGCATTTTAATAGTTGTTATCCTAAAGAATGCTTTCAGAGCCATTTTTATGTCCTTGATCCTCAGACTATAGATGAAGGGGTTCAGCATGGGTGTGACCACAATGTACATGACCGAGGCTGTTGCAATTGAGTGTGAATTGTGGGTAGTAGCAGAGCTAATTCCTAAGCTCGTACAATAAAACAAGGAGACAACTGAGACGTGAGACACACAGGTGGAAGAGGCTTTAAGCTTCCCCTGAGCTGACATTATTCCACATATGGAGTAAACTATCTTACAGTAAGAGTAAACTATCCCAGACAGGGGAGCACCAGCCAGCAGCCCAGTTGCGAAGTACATCACCTTGTCATGAAGAAAGCTGTCAGAACAGGCAAGTTGGACCATATGATTGAGTTCACAGAAATAGTGAGGGATTTCCAGTTGTCCAGAAGAACAGTCTCGATACCATTAAGGTCTGTAACAAGGAATGCAGGACACTGATGGCCCAGCTAACCAGAACCAGAATTCCACAGATTTGGGGATTCATGATGACCGTGTAGTGCACGGTCATAAGCCATCACAGTCAGGAGGAAGGCATCCAACCCTGCAAACAGGATAAAAAAAAAAAAATCTAGGTGAGGCAGCCTTCATAGGTGATAACTTTGCTCTTTCTCTGGATGTTCCACAGCATCTTTGGGATGGTGGTGGAGGTGAAGCAGATGTTTATGAAGGACAGGTTGGAGAGGAAGAAGTACATCGGGGTGTGGAGTTGGGGATCTGAGCTCACAACCAGCTTGAAGAGCAGGTTTCCAAATACAGTGATCAGGTACATGCAGAGGAAAAGCCCAAATATGAAGGGCAGCAGTTCTGGTTCCTCTCAGAATCCTAGAATAAGAAAATTTGAATCTCCTGTGATGTTCCTCAGTGCCATGTGGTGGAAGTGACTACAAATAAAGGGAAAAAACATGACTAATTTTCATGCAAGTGGACATTAATCACATTTTGAAATGCTATCTTATATATTTTGCAATTAGGAAATTAATGTCAATATTTTTTTCATGCAATGAGTACAGTGTTTTCATAATCAAAATCTCCTAAAATCCAGTCATAGAGAATCAATATAACAAATAAAAATATATACAGCATGTCATCTGGTGACACATACTATGAATAAAATGAAAGCAACTATAAAGGGAAGAGTAAAGGAGGGATGCTATTTTTGTGGGTGTTCAAGTAAGACCGCAAATAAGGTGACATTTGAACAGAGACCTCATGGAAGAGAGAACAAGAACCATGAACTTATCAGAAGTGTGTGCCTGGCAGGGAGAACAGCCAGTGCAAAGGCCCTGGGGAAGGTGCTTGTTTAAGATGTTCTAGTTGAAGAAAAGGAAACCAGTGTGGTGAGAGAAATGAGAAGGAGGGAAAGTGAGGAGAGAAGGGGTCAGAGGAAGTTGAGGAACAAGGTGGTTCTGAAACTTCTGCTTCACAAGGCGTCAGACACGACTTAGAGACTGAACAACAGCAACAACAATATATGTCTCTATATACGAGAGAGAGAGAGAGAGAAATAGAGAGTGGACATGAAAGAGATACAGATCTAATAAACTCAAATGGTCCCCGAGAGACTGTGGTAAGAAAATTTCTTTGTTTTATGACATTTCATGTGCTATTATATTCCCTTGATGCCCAGCAGAAATAATTAAATAGAAAACATAAATTTATCCAAAGTAACAATAACTTATGGTCTAAATACTCATGGGTTTTATGACCCAAAAGGAAAATGAGCAAGGGAACAAAATAACACTTCACAAAATGATGCTTAGAAATCACAATGGATAGGAATTGAACATTGGTCATTTTTAATATCAGGCAGCAAAACTTGTTTTTCCTGTGCTTATTTCACTTTCATATGAAAGCAGATGAGCAAGCCTCTTTCTACCTTTTCAGATGTGACATCATTTTTTGCTGTTATTCTTGGATTTTGGTCTTTTTCTGATGAGTCCTAAGGGCATACTCTAGCCCTAGTTCTGATCTTTGCCCAAAAGATCAAAAGTCCACACACATAAAACCTGGATACACTGACCATTTCAACCTTTTCACTAACTTGCTTCATATTAGTCATCTGAGGACAATGTTGAATGAATCAGGACTTGGGTCTCCTTATATATATGGACATTTAATATATGTCAAGGTTGTATTTCAATTTATTTGGAAAGATTGAATCGTTCCTAAAGCAGGAATAAATATCTATCTTTCAAAAATTGGCTTCTCGCCTACCTCAAACATCTTAAAAATATTAGTGAGATTATGTCCTCAGTGTAAGAATAACCGACACATTTTGGATGAACACTTTGACATATAAAAATATATAATATCAACCGAAAATCACTCAGTCATGTCTGACTCTTTTGGTTCCTATAGATTATACACTTCATGGAATTCTCTAGGCCAGAATACTGGAAAGGGTAGCCTTTCCCTTCTCCAGGGAATCTTCCCAACACATGGATGGAACCCAGGTTTCCCACATTGCAGGTGGATTCTTTACCAGCTGAATCACCAGGGAAGCCAATATAGTATCAGCGGGGGAGAGGTGGTGGTCAAAATCATCTTAAATAATGCAAGAGACTCAGAAAGAAGACAATAGTCCTATATAACTAAATAAAATTTTTAAAAAATTAAGACCAAATATATGCCTCACAAATCAACTGAAAAACAATCTTTTTAAAGAGTCATTTGAAAGGCTTATATCTGTAGAAAAATGGGCATATAATATGTGTTCTTGTTGTTCAGTTGTTAATATTGTGGGTAATAATAATTATTATTTTTGCAGTTTAGCTGCTAAGTCGTGTCTGACTTCTTTTTGACACCATGGACTGTAGCCTGCCAAGCTCTGCTGCTCATGAGATTTTTCAGGCAAGAATACTGGAGTGGGTTGCCATTTCCTTCTCCAGGGAATCTATCTTCCCGATCCGGGGATGGAACCCATGTCTCTTGCACTGGCAGGCTAATTTGAACTTACCACTGAGCCTCCATGGAAGCCCAAACATAGTAGTAATAGGCAAATACAAATGGTGAACAAATATATAAATCTTTGCTCTAGCTCAGTATATAGTTTAAGAAAGCAACAAGAAATCTCTTTCCTACCTTGGTCCTGGGAAATATCTTGCAGACTGGTCAAATGTGGGCTGAGAACGTCTGAACTAGGAGGAAAAGAGACTCTGATTTTTCTGGTAGAAATGTGAAGTGTTACAATATTTTATGGAAAAATCTGAAGACAGCTATAAACCTTGAAAATACAGATATACTTTAACTCAGAGTCCTCCAGTGTTGGCACCATTGATATTCCGAGCCAGATCACTGTTTGTGGTGGCATCTGTCCTGTGCGTTGAAGGATATTTAGAGCATCCCTGACTCTACAAAGCCTTCCACGTGTGACAGACAAAAATCCCCGGGGGATGAAACCATCCATGGTTAGAATCAGAGTTTGAACTTCACGATCTCAATGTATTGTGTAGCTTTGTTATAATAGCAACTTAATGATAAAGGATACGAAAGACCATCAAAGTATCAGTAGTACAGGCACACCATGACCTGCTGTACAGCCATAAAAATAATGGATTCATCATTAGAATTGTTATTTGAGGCAGGTCTGTGAGAGATTATTGAGTTAGAAGGAAAATGGGTAAAAAAGGAAAATGGGACAAAAGGTAGGAACAAAGACTGCACTGGTGGTGCAGGCATAAAGATCCACCTGCCAATACAGGAAACATGGGTCTAATCCCTGGTCCTGGGGGAGGAAATGGGAGCTCACTCAAGTTTTTTTTTTTTTGGAAATCCCATGGACAGAGCAGTCTGGTGGGCTCCAGGGGTTGGCAACAGTTGGATATGATTTAACAATGAAACAGCGTATTTACAACTAAAAAACATCTCCAGTTCTTTGTTTGAAAGAGTTTACTCAAAGATAGGAATCCTATTCTGATCTGATATAGAAAAGCAAAGTACTCACACACATAATTTAAGATAGAGAAAATAAATGGGTAACAAATCCACACACACATTTAGCCTCAGAGATAATGAAGCAATTGCAAGGTAAGCTCATTAGCACGTCCCTGGCAGCTCAGTGGTACAGAAGCTGCCTGCCAATACAGGAGACACTGTTTCAAGCCCTGTGTCCGTCAGATCCCCTGGAGGAGAAAATGGCAACTCACTCTAGTATTCTTACCTGGGAAATCCCATGGACAGAGGAACCTGGAAGGCTACAGTCACAAAGAGTTGGACACAACCTAGCGACTAAACAACAACAAGCTCATTAGCACATCCCTCTTTACATTTGAATTTTTTTCACAGAAGATACTGTGACGTGTATATCTCTGACAAATACTGTTGCAAGGATGTATTTACAAGCATATTTTACAAGGATGTTTTTGGTGTGCATATTTATTTATTTTTTTGGTGGTGAGAGTTGACTCACTGGAAAAGACTCTGATGCTGGGAAGGATTGGGGGCGGGAGGAGACGGGGACGACAGAGAATGAGATGGCTGGATGGCATCACCAACTCTGTGGACATGAATTTGAGTGAACTCCGGGAGTTGGTGATGGACAGGGAGACCTGGCATGCTGTGATTCATGGGGTCGCAAAGAGTCGTTCACGACTGAGCGACTGAACTGAACTGAACTGAGGCTGTTGTTGCTCAGTGGGTTTTTCTCTAGTTGCGGTGAGGAGGGTTTACTCTTGTTTGCAGTGCATGGGCTTCTCTTTGCGGTGGTCTCTCTTACCGCAGAACATGGGCTCTAGGGTGTGAGGACCCCCATAGGTGTGGTTCCCGGGCTCTAGAGCACAGGCTCAGTAGTTGTGGTCCACAGGCTTAGTTGGTCCAAGGCAAGTGGGATCTTCCTGGACCAGGGATCGAACCCATGTCTCCTGCACTGGAAGGCAGATTCTTTACCACTGAGCTCCAAGGGAAGCCCAGTATGTATGCTTTTAATCAATATGAAATATGGTCAAATATGTTCCACCAAAAAATTAGAAAGAAATGCCCTAACTATATTTTATATTCCTGCATCACTAATACACTAATTCTCTACTCAAACTATTAATAAGATACATGGGCATAAGTTCGACTTTTACTGGAAGCACTTTATGCCTCGTGTGTGTTCAGTCACTCAATCATTTCCAACTCTTTGCGACTCCATGGGCTGTAACCCGCCAGGCTCATCTGTCCATGGGACTCTCCAGGCAAGAATACTGGAGTGAGTTGTCATAGTACTGGAGATAAACCCTTTACAGGGGTATTTATCTTTCCTCCTTTTGCCTACAAGTCAGCAGGAATTCTAATTCAAGTGGAAATTCTCATTGAATAGGTCCTCAGTGGGCCCTGGGACCCTGCATTTCTAACAAGCTATTGGGCTGTGTGATGATGCAGGTCTGAGTATGAGGGTCACACTTTCAGAAACAAAACACTGGTTCTGTGTTTAATTCAGGTACAGGAACTTGAATTTATGTTAAATTCAGGTACAAGTATTTGAATTTATATATGGCTGAGTGACTGAACATGCACACACGCACACACACATATTCATATATACTGCTAGTCACTCAGTCACGTCTGACTCTTTGTGACCCCATGGTGTGCAGCCCACTAGGGTCCTCTGTCCATGGAATTCTCCAGGCAATAATACTTGAGTGGGTTGCCATTCCCTTCTCCAGGGCATCTTCCTGACCCAGTAGGTCTTTGTTGGTTATCCATTTTAAATAAATATAGCAGTGTATACATGTCCATCCCAAACTCCCTACCCCTCCCCCACATTGGAAATATAAATCATTTTTTAGTGTGTGGGAAATTGTGGATTGGATTAGATAATATTTTCATTCTTTCAGTCCTTCATGCCAGCCAGAATGAGACAAATATATCTGTGACCTCTGAAGTTATTTATTGTGAAATATGTGACCTGCTTTCTGGGTTTATCCTGAGACGAGAAGATGGACTGGGGGGTCATCAAAGGCAGGCTGGAAGCTACAAGCAAGAGATGGAAACTTATGGGGATGGAATAAAGCCTGTGTTCACCTGTGTTGCTTCTGACCTCAGTGATGAGGGATCCTGCAGAACCCAGAGCCCTTTGTCATGGAGATAAATGGACACACTTGGCCCAAGAGGCAGAGAGACTCAAAGAGGTTCTCTGGGAATGTAGAACAGTTGTAGGCCATCTGCAGCTTCATGTACGTGTGTGCTGTCGCTTCAGTCATGTCTAATTCTTCGTGACCCCATGGACTGTAGCCTACCAGGCTCCTCAGTCCATGGGGTTTCCTAGGTAAGAACACTGGAGTGGGTTGCCCTTCCTCCCTCTGGGGGAATCTTCCTGACCCAGGGATCAAACCTATGTTTATTCTGTCCCCTGCATTGGCAAGCAAGTTCTTTACCACTAGCACCCCCCAGAAAGCCCTGCAGCTTCATTCTAGTGAGAAAATCAGCAGGCCTTCAGCAGTGTATGTGTGTATATATGTGTGTGTATGTGTCCACAAATGGCAGCTGATTTCTGTAACCCTCCAAGTACACTAAGAATTTTCCTTACAATCTGTGTTAGTTCCCTATGGCTGCTGTTACAGATTACCACAATGCGGGTGCCTTATAAGGCTTCCCCTGTGGCTCAGCAGCAAACAATCTGCCTGCCATAGGAGACTCTGGTTCAATTCTTGGGTTGGAAGATGCCCTGGAGGAGAGCATGGCCACCCACTCCAGTATTCTTGCCTGGAGAATCCCATGGACAGAGGAGCCTTGTGGGCTATGGTCCATAGGGTTGCAAAGAGGATTGGACATGACTGAATCAACTTAGCATGCACGCACCCCAACCTTTTTGGCACAAGGGACTGGTTTAGTGGAAGACAATTTTTCCTATAACTGGGATTTCAGGATTTATTTTTATTGAGTTTGTTGAGCAGGAGGCGGAACTCCAGCAGCAATGCAAGGAGTGGGGAGCAGCTGTAAATACAGACAAAGCTTCACTTGCTGGCCTGCTGCTCACCTCCTGCCAGTTGGCTCAGTTCCTAACAGGGCATGGGCTGGTTCTGGTCCATGGTCTGGGGCTTGCAGACCCCTCCTTTAGGAGAGAACCCATTATTGCCTCCAACAGCTTCTGGTGGCTCCAAGAGCTCCTTGCCTTGTGGCCACGTCACTCCAATTTCTGCCTTATGTCATAGGACTTTCTCTTGTTTGTGTCGTCTCCTCTCCTGTATCTTTTTATTTTTTTGATAAAACATTTTTAAAGTTTATTTTCACTTATTTAGCTGTGTCAGGTCTTAATTGTGGCTTGTGGGATCTTTCTTGTGGCATGGGGTCTCTCTAGCTGTGGCACACAGGCTCAGTAGTTGTGGCTCAGACCTTCATTGCTCCAAGGCTTGTGGAATCTTAGTTCTGCAGCCAGGGATCAAATCCAAGTCCCCTGCATTGCAAGGTGGATTCTTAACCACTGGACCAGCAGGGAAGTCCCTCTCCTGTATCTTCTAAGGACAAATATCATTGGATTTAGGGCACACCCAAGCAATCCATAATTATCTCATTTTAAGACCGTTAATTAAATTGGCAAAGATGAGGTGGGAGGGGGGTTCAAGAAAGGGAACACATGTACACCTGGGGTGGATTCGTGTCAATGTACGGCAAAACCAACCAATATATTAATGTACGGTAATTTGCCTCCAATAAAATAAAAAAAGAAAGATGCTTTTTCCAAAAAGGTCACATTCACAGGTTCCAAGTAGGCATATCTTTGTGGTGTTGCCAATCAAGTTACTATTTGGTTCAGGAAATGTAGCTCAGTCTAGTTAAGACAAAGATTTTGGTGGTCCCAGGAAATAGAACCATGAGTCAGGCAAGAGCAAACAACCATGAAAGGTGTGTTTATCAAGCCAATGACCACCATTATCAACTGGGACTTCTGCTGGAGAAAGATGGGAGCCAGTAAGATATGTTTGCTTCAGACTTATTTCACTCAATGGGCAAGTGATTTATACACCAACTCCTGTTGGTCTTTGGTTAAGGAGTTTCCTGGGACATTAATTCTCTAAACATGGGCAGAACAGACTAGAGAAATTTCTTAGGTATTGGATGCAGATATGAAAGTTTGAAGCCAGACAGAATACACTAAAGTGGTCAGTGATGAAGGGCTATCTTCTATATTATATTTCTCCATTCCACCTTCCTGGAATGCAGTTGCAATTGCTTGAAGGGCAGAAGCCATTTTGTGATCATGAGGGTAGAAGCCCCATGGTCAAGCTAGAGATAGAGCAGAAAAGCAGAAGGATCCTGAGTACTTGACGGCTAGCTTTGAACTGTTCAGCTCCCCAACTCACGTATCAAGAATGAAATAAATATAATTAAGTTTGATGTGACTGAAAGGTATTCAGAAAAAAAGGCACTTCTTCCAGTTTATTTAATTCATACAACCTCAGAAAACATCTCTGTAAATGAGTTTGCAGGGCAGCGTTTCCATAATAGGTATACATCCCATCACTTTGTGGATATATATTAAAAACATGAGATTCAGTTTATTTTTTAAGAAATTTAAATCATCAAGTGTTACATCAAGTGTAACAGAAAATATCAGGTTCAATTCATATGAAGTTAAAATTCATAGGGTTACAAATTGAAAAAGGGAACCAAAGATATAGCATGAAGGAAAATAGAGAAGGCTGTGAAGACCCAAGGGAAGTTTTTCTTTAAAACATGAGTATTAGGAAAGATAAAAACATTAAGTGAAGGAAGCCTGGATGTCTGGTCATCAATATTATGTGCCCAGTTACTTAGAGTCCTCTGAAGACCTTGTGAATGAGAGATGGTGCCCTGCTAATGAGCCGCACAAGGGCCCCCTTCATTTCCCTGTTCCTCAGACTGTAGATGAAGGGGTTCAGCATGGGGGTGACCATGGTGTACATCACCGAGGCCACCAGACTTGTCCTAGAGGATGAAGTGACTGCAGAACTGAGGTAGACCCCTAGGCCTGTGCCATAGAACAAGGAAACCACTGAGAAGTGAGACCCACAGGTGGAAAAAGCTTTGTATTTGCTCTTGACTGATGAAATTCTCAGGATGGAGGAGAAAATCTGATAGTAAGAAAAGAGGATCCCAGAGAGAGGAAAAACACCTAGGATAATAGTCACAAAATACACCACTGTGTTACTGATGAGGGTGTCAGAACAGGCGAGCTTCAGGACTTCAGGAAGATCACAGAAAAAGTGTGGGATCTTCAAGCTTCTGCAGAAGGACAGCCTCAAGATAGTCAATGTCTCAGGCAGGGAGCCTGTGACACTGAGGCACCAGGACCCAAGAGCCAGCAGCCCACAGCGGCAGGGGTTCATGGTGACCATGTAGTGCAGGGGGTGACATATGGCCACGAAGCGGTCATAGGCCATCACACTGAGGATTAAATTGTCCAGGCATCCAAACACAATGAAAAAAAATACCTGGCTGAGGCAGCCTGCATAGGTGATAACTCGACTCTGTTTCTGGATGTTCCACAGCATCTTTGGGATGGTGGTGGAGGTGAAGCAGATGTCAGCAAAGGACAGGTTGGAGAGGAAGAAGTACATGGGGGTGTGGAGGTGGGAGTCTGAGATGACGGCCAGGATGATGGCCAGGTTACCAGTGAACGTGACCAGGTACATGGACAGGAACAGCCCGAAGAGGAGAGGCTGCAGGTCTGGGTCCTCTGTGAATCCCAGGAGGAGAAAGTTTCTGACTCCTGTTTGGTTTCCTCTTTTCATGAGTCTGCTGGGCTAGCCAACAAGGAGGAAAAAAGCAATACAAAATTTACTCCAAATAAACATTCCCCAGAAAGACAGAAATATCAACTTAAACCCAGGGAGATGATGAAGTCATTCATTTTGGCTAAGGATTGACTTCATTTGATGACAAATTGTGGTTACTGTTGATACCTACAAAAATTGTCTTTGAGTTCAGCACTTTTCAAATTGTGATTGTCTCTGACCAGCAACATCAGCACCTCCTAGAAATATTAGAAATTCACATTTTTAGGCTCATCTGACCTGCGTGTACACTCAGTCATGTGTTTGACTCTTTGCGACCCCATGGATTGTAGCCTGCTAGGCTCCTCTATCCATGGGATTCTCCAGGCAGGAATACTGGAGTGGGTTACCATTTCCTTCTCCAGGTGATCTTCCAGACCTAGCAATCCAAGCCGCATTTTGTGTCTCCTGCATTGGCAGGTTGGTTATCACTGAGCCACCTGGGAACCCATAAAAACATACCTTCAAAAATGTCCTTGTATTCTTTTGTGTGGTATGAATACTTACAATCTATCCTTCTATCGTATTTTAAAGAATGTGATACCATATTATCACCTTTATTTACTATGTTATATCCCTGGAGAAGGAAATGGCAATCCACTACAGTATTCCTGCCTAGAAAATTCTATGGGCAGAGGAACCTGGCAGGCTACAGTCTATGGGGTTGCAAGAATTGGACACGACCTAGCAACTAAACCACCACCAGCAGCACGTTATATGCCAGATCTCTAGAGTTTATTCATTTTGAATAACAAAAACTTTATACACTGAGTAAGCATTTCCTGTTTCCCTTGCCTTCTAGCCACTGACAATCAATATTCTATTTCCTGCTTCTATGAAATGATTATTCTAGATGCCTCATGTGAGTGGAATCATGCAGTATTTGTTCTTTTCTGTATGGCTTATTTCATTTGTTATAATGTCCTCCAGATTCATCCGAAGTGTTGCGAGCAGCAGGATTTCTACATGGTATTTTAATGTGTTTTAGGTTTAATGTCATTAATAATGACATTTAGTCCTTGCCATGATATCTCTGACATTGCCTTTATATTAGGAAAGATTTAGATTTTGGTTTTTGTATTTATAAGCTGTTATGGGCATTTTCTAGATTTCCTTATTAATTTCAAGATTTTCTTTATTATTTATATACTTTCTCCAAATAATATTATTTTAAAACGTCTGTTTGTTTTTAGGTCTAATTGCTATGAAACTCCACAACACTGTTCAAATTTATGTTGAGTTGGAATTCTTACTATTCTTCTTTTCTTTCAGGGAAATGATTCTAGAGTTTTTATTTAATATATTTATCATAATTTAGGATATATCTATATGTATTTTATCATCTGAACTTTCATTTTTATTCTTAGATATCTTAGAGGGCTTTTTAGAGTTATAAATAAGTATTTCACAATTGATTAATAATTTAGAAAAAATAATGTTAAATCTTATATCCGTATTTCCTAATGAATTTCAAATGTTACGTGTGGAGAAAGGGACCATATAGACTATCAGAAGAAAATAAATAAAATACATAGATAATACAATTTATATATGAATATATGTAATTTTTAAAAGTAGATGTTCTCTCTGAATAAAAAGTCTTTGATAGAAATAAGGGAAGAAAACATCAATAATTGGACCATAAATTGAAAAATTATTAATGAGAAATTGTGCCATGCAAAAAGTTGGAATGCAAAAGATAATGCATTTGACTAACAAAAATTAGTATCTTTAACCTATAAAGCCTTAATTATAAATCATAGAAACATTAATGCATTAGCTGGGAAAAAGGCATAAGATATTAAATATTTATAAGAAGTGTCAAAAGGGTAATAAAGGTTTGAGATTTTTTTATAGTATTAATCCATGAGTGTTAAAGTAAAATAAGATACACTTTTCACTGAGGTAATTAAGAAACCATTGGGAAAAATAAAGACTCAGAATACAAAATTTCATCAAGTGGAAAGAGAAATAACACTTCATATACTTCTTTGAGATGATAATTGATCTGTTTTACTGGACTGGAGAACTTAAATCCGCACACAGATCTTTTATGTTTCCTTGCACTTATCCAAGGAAAATGATCTACAAGAAACACCAAAATGTGGACGAGAATCACCTTGGAGTGATAAAATGAATCTTGATTTTTACATTCATTTTCTTCTATTACATATTTCAAAAATCCTCAAGAAATAAACTTGTGAAGATTTGGAAGATGTTTTTAATGGAAGTTACACATGACAAACCTAAGTAAAGCAGAAAATTAAGATAGAAGCAGAGTTAATGAATTAAAAAGCAGAAAATTTTTAGAACTGAGCTAATTCTTTTGCAAAAGCAAACATATGGGCAAAATTAGTTTGATGAATGGAATAAAAAGAAAGAGAACAGAAATGCTTAAAATTAGGAATGAGAAAAGTAAACATAGATGCAAGGAGATGGTCAACTTTGCAAGAAAATATTAATTAAAACTTGACGCTAAAAATCAGAAAATCTCTAAGAAATTAATTTCTTTCTGGGAAAATATGTGTCCAAAGTTGATTCAGGATGGAGGATAATAGATCAATAATTAAGCAGGAATTAAGCAAACAACAAGATTTACTTCCAAAAATGTCTTTGTGGGACCTCAAAGCAGAAACAATAGAATGATTCCCCTTTAAATAATTATCACTATTATCAATTCCAAAGAAGTTCTAGCCAATGCAATACAAAGAGAAAAAGATACAAAAGATGTTAATTATCAAAAAAGCAATTATTGTTTGAAGATGATAGATTGGCTGAAGATAAAAAAAATTGCAATGGAAAACTTCTTTTTAAATGTATTTTTTATTAGAGGAGGAAACCTCTTTGGACTGAAAATGATTTTAGTAAGGCAACTGAGGCGAAGAGTTGACTCATTGGAAAAGACTCTGATGCTGGGAGGGATTGGGGGTAGGGGGAGAAGGGGACGACAGAGAATGAGATGGCTGGATGGTATCACAGACTCGATGGACATGAGTTTGAGTGAACTCCAGGAGTTGGTGATGGATAGGGACGACTGCTGTGATTCATGGGGTCACAAAGAGTTGGACACAGCTGAGCGACTGAACTGAATTGAACTGAACTGAAGGCAACTGATACCAAAAAAAAAAAAAAAAGGTAAAAACCAATAGTCACCTTAAAGTAACATTCAGTGGCATTCAAATGTTTTGCAACCATAGATTCTATCAAAACGTTTTCATCACTATGGGAGTTCTGTGTACTATCTTTGTAACTTTTCATTAAAATTTCTCTAAAACTATTCAAAAATTAAAATTAACATTAAAAAATGGGTGCAAGAGAAAAGAAAAAAGCCCAGCATTTTACATATATGCAGTTAAGTCTCTCAGAAAATAGATCACAAGCATTTCACATATTAACAAAAATATAAGCCTCTTAGAACAGGGGCTGGAAAGTTGCAAATACACAATAAATGAAAGTGATACATTTACTAAATAAGTCAAATTACTTGAGGACCTCCATGTGTCAAGCATTTGTGCTAAGTTTTATATGCCTTAGCTCATTTTATCATGATCATTGTTTTGATTTAACAAATGGCTATATGTGAGCAGTAATACAATAATAATGATTAACATGTATAGATGCTCACAGGGTGATGGAAGTAATTAAAAAACTTCTCGTGCATTATCTCCTTTAATTTAATTTTCATATTAACCTTACAAAGTGGACACTATTATTATCTTCATTTCACAGATGGGGAAAGTGAGACAGAGAAACAGTCAGTAAGCTGTTTGAATCACAAAGCTGTTTGAATGGGCTTGTAAGGTGCAGTGGTAAAGAGTCTGCCTGCCAATGCAGCAGATGCAAGAGACCCGGGCTCAATCCCTGGCGGTTGGGAAGATCTCCTGGAGTAAGAAATGACAACCTGCTCCAGTAGTCTTGCCTGGAAAATTCTGTGGTTTACAGTCCATGTGGTGGCAAAGAGTTGGACCCAACTAAGCACACATGCATGTAGGTACATGCTAACTAGGAAGAACCCCAGAGAATGCTTCTTGTTTGAGTGAGTGAATAAATCAGTAAGATATGATAGATAAAAGGAAACAGGAGAATCTGATGGAGAACAGAAGCACTTGACTCCTAAAAAACAACTAAGATGGTTGCATAAGAAACCTGGAGAGATGCTGGGGGGTGAAACAAGGTCAGTTTCTGTTAGGAAGGTGAGAGATTCTCAAAAATGGTCTCAGAAGAGAGAGGAAGGAACCCGAGTGGAAGAGAGATTTTGAGAGACTCGGGACTTGAACTGTGTAGACATACTATTGTGTTATCCTCATTTGTGCCACCCAAGTTAATACTCGGAGAGTTCTGCCTGCCTCCATACCTGTTTCCCACAGCACACACTCTAGTGTCCTCAGTGAGCCTCTAGTTCCCAGGATCCTTTCATTCCTCGGTGAGGGATCCTCAACTCATCTCCAGTGAAGTGCAGGGAGGTGATATCAGGCATCCGTTCTTTGAAAGGGCACCCCTGAACTTCCTCCCTCCTGGGACTGTGGAGCTGTAGTGAGAGGAGAAAGGGGCGTATTTACTGTTCCTGTGGCTTCCGAGGTTGAATCCTCCCAAGTGCTCATTACGTTAATTGTTCCATTGCTACTCTGCTCTCTGAGCAATTTGGTTCCCACTAGTGAGGAAGCTAAACCAGAAAGGGGCTTCTGCTAGTTTTGTTCCCTTGGGAACATCTTGGATGTAAGAGATGCTTAACCCTCCCCATGCACCTTAGTCACAGAGCTCTTTCTCCAGGATCTGATCTCCATTGTCTTTTCCCACAAGCACTTCTTCAACATTTGAGATGGAATTTCTTTGTCTATCAAGGGCATGATGGCACATTTTTTCAAGACCGTGTGAATGTCAAACATCTTAACTTTGAATTATGATCAAGGATATGGGTCACACCTGACTACCAACAAAACCAGGCCAATGACTTTGCCACAACTTCTGCTCTTATTGTTGAAGGTGCATTCTGGAGAAGGTTCCGGGAATACAACAAGAGAAAGTGCGAGAAGGGGATTGACTGGCTGTTCAGGCAAACTCCATGGGAATATATGGCTTTTCAGAATCAAAACTTGACTTCAGGGTCAAGTTCATTGGATGGTCCTCAACATTTTAGTCCAGAGAGAATGTGTTCTCTTAAATAATTCACAAGAGAGTGACTTTGTTTTCTATATATCTCTCTTTTTAAAAAAAATATTTATTCTTTTAATTGAAGGATAATTGCTTTACAGAATTTTGTTGTTTTCTGTCAAACATCAACATGAATCAGCCATAGGTATACGTATCTTTTATAAGTGAAATCTAAAAAATAAAGCAAACTAGTGAGTATAACCAAAAAGAAACAGACTCACAGACATGGAATTTTTTTTTTTCTTTTTTTGACTGCACTGCTCAGCACGTAGAACTTCCCTAACCATGGATTGAACCCATGCCCTCTCCACTGAAAGTGCAGAGTCTTAACCACTGGATCACCAGGGAAGGCCAGACTCAAAGACACAGGGAACAAACCAGTGGACCACAGTGGGAAGAGGGAAGGGAGAGGGGCAAGACAGGGGCGAGGGCTTAAGAGGTATGAACTACCATGCGTAAACTAAGCCACAAAGATACACTGCAGGGCACAAGGAACATAGCCAATATTCCATGCTAACAGTAAATGAACTGTAACCTTTAAAAACTGTGACTCACTGTGTGACTACACCTGAAACTTAAATAGTGTTTTTTTTTTTTTTTTTGCAAAGTTTAAGCTTTTTATTTTATATTGGGGTATAGTCAGTTACGGAGAAGGCAATGGCACCCCACTCCAGTACTCTTGCCTGGAAAATCCCATGGATGGAGGAGCCTGCTGGGCTATAGTCCATGGGGTTGCTAAGAGTTGGACACGACTGAGCGACTTCATTTTCACTCGTCACTTTCATGCACTGGAGAAGGCAATGGCACCCCACTCCAGTGTTCTTGCCTGGAGAATCCCAGGGATGGGAGCCTGGTGGGCTGCCATCTATGGGGTCGCACAGAGTCGGACATGACTGACGCGACTTAGCAGCAGCAGCAGCAGCATAGTCAGTTAACAACGTTGTGGTTGTTTCAGGTGAACAACAAAGGAACTCAGCCTTATGTGTACATGTCTCCATTCTCCCCCACAGCCCCATCCCATCCAGGCTGGCACATAACATTGAGCAGAGTTCCCTGTGCTACACACTAATTCCTTGTTGGCTATCCGTTTGGAATATGGCAGTGTGTACATGACTTTCCCAGACTCCGTTGCTATTTCTTCCCCTGGCAACCACAAGTTCATTTTCTAAGTCTGTGAATCTCTTTCTGTTTTGTAAGTAAGTTCATTCATATAGATTCTTTTAGATTCCACATATAAGCGATGCAATATAATATTTCTCCTTCTCTGTCCAACTTACTTCACTCAACATGACACTCTCTAGGTTAATCCATGTTGCTGCACATGGCATTAGTTCATTCTTTTTAATGGCTGAGGAATATTCCACTGTATGTATGTACCACTTCTTCTAATCCATTCCTCTGCTGGTGGACATTTAGGTCGCCTCTATGTCTTGGCTATCATAAACAGTGCTGCAAGGAACACTGGGGTGCATGTATCCTTTCAGATGTTTTTCTCTGGAAATATGCCCAGGAGTGGGATTGCAGGGTCATATTGTAGCGACATTTTTAGTTTTTTAAGGAACCTCCGTACTGTTCTGCTTAGAGACTGTACCAATTTACATTCCCGCTAACAAGGTAGGAGGGTTCCCTTCTCTCCATACTCTCCAACATTTGTTGTTGGTGGATTTATTTTAGTTTACTTATTTTTAATTGAAGGGTAATTGTTTTACATGATTTTGCCATTTTCTGTCAAAACTCAACATGAATCAGCCAAAGGTATACATATATCCCCTCCCATTTGAACCTCCCTCCTTCCCATCTCTCTCCCCATCCCACCACACTAGGTTGATACAGAACCCCTGTTTGAGTTTCCTGAGACATACAGCAAATTCCCGTTGGCTATTTTGTATATGGTAATGTAAGTTTCCATGTTACTCTTTCCATACATCTCACCCTCTCCTCCCCTCTCCCCATGTCCATAAGTCTATTCTCTATGTCTGTTTCTCCACTGCTGCCCTGCAAATAAATTATTCAGTACCATTTTTCTGGATTCCATATATGTACATTAGTATACAATATTTATCTGTCTCTTTTTGACTTACTTCACTCTGTTTAATAGGCTCTAGGTTCATGCACCTCATTAGAACTAACTCAAATGTGTTCCTTTTTGTGGCTGAGTAATATTTCATCGTGTATATGTACCACAACTTCTTTATCCATTCATCTGTAAATGGACATCTAGGTTGCCTCCATGTTCTAGCTATTGTAAATAGTGCTGCAATGAACAATGGGATACACGCATGTGTCGTTTTCAGTTTTGGTTTCCTCAGGGTATATGCCTAGGACTGGTATTCCTGGATCTTATAGTGGTTTTATTCCTAGTCTGTTCAGGAATCCCAATATCATCTTCCAGAGTATCAACTTACGTTCCCACCAACAGTGCAAGAGTGTTCCCTTTTCTCCATACCCTCTCCAGCATTTATTGTTTGTAGACTTTTTGATCATGGACATTCTGACCAGTGTGAAGTGATATCTCATTGTTGTTTTGATTTGCATTTCTCTAGTAAAGAGCAATGTTGAGCATCTTTTCATGTGTTTGTTAGCCATCTGTATATCTTCTTTGGAGAAATGTCTGCTTAGGTCTTTTTCCCACTTTTTGATTGGGTTGTTTGTTTTTCTGGCATTGAGATTAATACTTTGTCAGTTGCTTCATTTGCTATTATTTTCTCTCATTCCGAGGGTTGACTTTTCCCCTTGCTTAGATTCATGGGGTCGCAAAGAGTCGGACACGACTGAGCGACTGAACTTAACTGATAGCTTCCTTTGCTGTGCAAAAGCTTTTAAGTTTAATTAGGTTCCATTTGTTTGCTTTTGTTTCTATTTTCATTACTCTAGGAGGTGGGTCATATGGGATCTTGCTTTGATTTGTCATCTAGTATTCTGCCTCTGTTTTCCTCTAAGAGTTTTATACTTTCTGGTCTTACATGTAGGTCTTTAATCAATTTTGAGCTTATCTTTGTGAATGGTGTTAGAAGTGTGGACTTAGGGCATCCACCTTTAGTATGACTGTAGCCACAGCTACTGAGCCTGCACTCCCTAGTGCCCATTCTCCATAACAAGAGATGCCACTGCAATGAGAAGCCTGAACAATGCAATGAAGAACAGCCCCCATTTGCCACAGCTATAGAAAGCCCGAGTGTAATAGGGACGTTCAGTGCAGCCAAAGATAATAAATAAATTTTTAAAAAGTCTTAAAAATGATGTGGCCAAGTGTCTTCTTTGTCCACGTATCATTTGAGTAATAGATTTTATCTTTTCAATGTCATCAATCTTGTAATTGATCCAGTCTCCCTTCTTTCTTATGGTTGTTATGCAAAATAGAGTTAAATCTGGGATTCTGCTATTCTAGTTGTACAGGGATTAGGAAATGACAACCCACTTCAGTACTCTTGTCTGGAAAATCCTATGGATGGAGGAGCCTGGTAAGCTACAGTCCATGGGGTCACAAAGGGTTGGACATGACTGAGCGACTTCACATTATCATGTGTAAAAAATGTTTTGCTTGAGAAGGAAAGGGCACCACATTCCAGTATTCTTGCCTGGAGAATTCCATGGACAGAGGGGCCTGGTAAGTTATCATTCATAGGATCACAGAATCAGACATGACTGAGCACACATGCATGCACAAGGTGGCGGGGGGGTGGTGGGAAGGGATGGTTTCTGGATGATTCAAGCACACTGCATTTATCGTGCACTTTACTTCTATTATTATGATATCAGTTCCTCCTCAGATCGTCAGCCATTAGATCCTGGAGCTTGGGGATCCTTGCTTTAGCTCATTCCCTTGGGGGTTTTGCGTGTGGAACATTTTCATATGTTCTCTTTCTGTTTGGAAGACACATCCCTGTGGTTCTCAAGTGGGGGTGATTTGGCCCCTTGTGATATATGAAGACATTTTTAGTCCTTGTAACTTGGCTGGTGGTGCTACTGGCATCCATATCCAGGGATATGGCTAAACATCCTTCAATGTACAAGAGAGTCCCTATAGCAAGGAATGACCCAAACCAAACATCAGTGGTGCCAAGGTTGAGAAATTCTGGTCCACGTTACACATCCTCTTTCTTCCTGGGGGATACTGAGCTTTATGACTTAGACCTAACAGAGGACAGTGCATATGGAGAGAAATTGGCTTAGTAATGTGGGAATAAAAAGCTGGAGCATTACAAAAATTACTCTTGTATGTAACAACAGCTGACATTTATTTAGGACTTGTCACCTGCATTCCTTATACAGAAGCTTTACCATTTTATTCCATTTAATCCTCTTGCCACCCTTCTGAGGCAGACCTTGATATAGGTTCATCTCACACACAGAGAAACTGAAACCCATGGGGGTTGAGTATTTTTTAGATAAAGAAGTAACGGTACATATACACAATGGAATATTACTCAGACATAAAAAGGAGCACATTTGACTCAGGTCTAATAAGGTAGATAAACCTAGAGCCTATTATACAGAGTGAAAGAAGTGAGAAAGGGAAAGACAAATATCATATATTAACGCATATGTATGGAATCTAGAAAGATGGTATGGATGAACCTATTTGCAGGGTAGCAATGGAGACACAGACATAGAGAAGAGACATGTGGACTCATCAGGGGATGGAGAGGGTGAGACAAATAGAGTCAGTAGCATTGAAACATATACATTACCCGATGTAAAATTAGAATAGCCAGTGGAGGTTTACTGTATGATGCAGGGAGCTCAAATCTGGTGCTTTGTGATAACCTAGAGGTGTGCGTTGGGGCGGGATGTGGGAGGGAGGTGCAAGAGAGAAGGAAGATGCATATACCTATGGCTGATTCATGTTACACATAGCAGAAGCTAACACAATATTGTAAAGCAAGTATCCTCCAATTAAAAAGAAATAAATAATTTTTTTTAAAAGAGAGAAAAAATAAAATCTAAGAAAGGTGAAAATAATGCAATGAAATATATTTATTTTATCACTGAGAAAAAAATCACAAATGCTTTTGCTTAATGGTCTCTTCTTTCTTGTCTGTCAGTTTGGGGTTTGACTCACTAGAAGAGACTCTGATGCTGGGAAGGATTGGGTGCGGGAAGAGAAGGAGATGACAGAGAATGAGATGGCTGGATGGCATCACCGACTCGAGGCACATGAGTTTGAGCGAACTCTGGGAGTTGGTGATGGACAGGGAGGCCTGGCATGCTGTGATTCATGGGATCACAAAGAGTCAGACAAGACTAAGCGTCTGAAATGAACTGAACTGAACTGAAGTTTATATTGTAAACTTACAGTATAAGTTTTCAGTCAAAGTAGAACCTAAGTCCAAGTACATCTGTCATTAACTGAAGTAGAGTTAAAGGATATTAGCTGTGGAGGGATGTACAATGATGAAGCATGTTTTTCTAGAAGCATATTTAACTGTGATGAATAAGATCCAGACCTAGAATGCTGGCAAACATTTCCCCTGCAACAGCCCTTGATGAGGCATACATTTCAGTGTCTCCACCCTCTTAATATTCAAATGAAAAAGATTATTACATAAAAATTGTATGCCAAAGAGCTTATCCTGAAATTATTTCATTTCCCATAATATTGAATAAATGTGTAGAATCATTCAGTTCAGTTCAGCTGCTCAGTTGTGTCTCACTCTCTGCGACCCCATGGACTGCAGCATGTCAGGCTTCCCTGTCCATCACCAACTCCCAGAGCTTGCTCAGTCTCAGGTCCATCAAGTCAGTGATGCCATCCAACCATCTCGTCCTCTGTTCTTCCCTTCTCCTGCCTTCAATCTTTCCCAGCATAGGGATCTTTTCCAGTGAGCCAGCTCTTCACATCAGGTGGCCAAAGTAGTGGAGCTCCAGCTTCAGCATCAGTCTTTCCAATGAATATTCACAACTGATTTCCTTTAGAATTGACTGGTTTGATCTGGTAGAATGGTTAGCCCATTACTGCCTCATTTTAAAACTGAAGGAGGTGGGAGGGGGGTTCAAGATGGGGAACACATGTACACCCGGGGCAGATTCATGTCAATGTATGGCAAAACCAATACAATAATGTAAAGTAATTAGCCTCCAATTAAAATAAATAAATTAAAAAAAAATAAAACCAAAATAAATAAAACAGACCAGTCAAGTTCTTTGCTTTCATATAGAAAATTCAGCACGTTTTTGCTCCTGTTTTTCTTTTTGATTATTATATGCTTTCAAACTAGGACTTGTATGTTTATGATCAAGATTGCTGTTTGCCCTTAGATATGTCATTATGAATTCAATTGTTTGTGCAGAATTTCTGACAATTTAAAATTTCGTGTGGTAAAATCTGTGTCAGTCATCTTATGCTCTCTCCAATATTTTTTTAACTGAAGGAATTGAGCCATCACTCAAATATTCTTCACTTGCAAATCCTTGCCTTAAACACAAATGAAAAGGAATGTTCTTCTTCATATGTGGTGCAAATACATCACACTTTTGTGTATTTTGAACTACTTTCCACATCTCTTATTCCTCATGGTCCTTTCATTCTAAATCTATTCTAAACGTTGCACAGGTCCTTTCATTCTAAATCTATTCTAAACGTTGCACATGATAGCAGGGTTAAAGCCTCAGGACCACATATTATGATTCTTTGATCAGATTGTGAAACTGACACTTGCTCCTTCTGTTTATTGCCTGCTATTTCCATTTCTTTGATTAAACTTCTCTATACAATTTCAGCAACTTGCTTCATTAACTTTTTGCTATTTTCCTAAATTGGTTCACCTCCTTAAGTGAAATATATGGAAATGCTCATAAATCTCAAAAGACTGGGTGCATCTGCAGAGAATAATTTCTTTGTGAAATGCAGCTTGTAGCTCAGCTGGTAAAAAATCTGCCGGTAATGCGGGAGACCTGGGTTCGATCCCTGGTTTGGGAAGATCCCCTGGAGAAGGGAAAGGCTATCCACTCCAGTATTCTGGCCTGGAGAATTCCATGGATTGTCCATGGAGTCACAAAGAGTCGGACACGACTGAGTGACTTTCATTTCATATATAGTTCAGTTTAGTCCCTCAGTTATGTCCAACTCTTTACGACCCCGTGGACTGCAGCGCGCCAGGCTTCCTTGTCCATCACCAACTCCCAGAGCTTGCTCCCAGAGGATGAGATGGTCGGATGACATCACCAACTCAATGGACATGAGTCTGAGTAAACTCCAGGAGTTGGTGATGGACAGGGAGGCCTGGCATGCTGCGGCCTGTGGGGTCTCAAAAAGGCAGACATGACTGAGTGACTGAACTGAACTGGAAAGATTATTTGGGAAGGAGACTATATCAGGGTCATTTGTTCTTGGGCTGAAGAAATGCCAATGATAGTGAGGCTAAAGCCTTGGGGTCACCTCTTCTGATTCTTTGATCAGACTATGGAAATAGCACCTTCTCCTTCAACTTACTGTCTGCTATTTCCATTTCTTAGATTCCGACTCCTCTATCAACTTCAGCAACTGACTTCATTAGCTTTTCTGTTCTGTCATCTACACTTCATCTTTTGTCATTTTTCTACTCTCCCAAATTGATTCACAACCTTAAGTGAAATAAGGTTGTGAATATATATCTCATAGACTGGGTGTATCTCTTAAGAATGATTTCTTTGTGAAATGTTATATACAGATCAAACTGATTTCATTTTACTGAGTGAATAATCATGACTGCCTTGGTTACTAAATCCAGTGACATAATTTCATGAGTGTAAGTTTGATACCTCAGGTTATCTCTTTTTGTTCATCATTCCTTTGACATCACTACCATAGACTAATGGTAGACTTTAGCATATAGTGTGTTTCATAGCAAGGCATTCCATTTTATTCCCTATAGGATCTTGTTCTTTATTTAGCTCAGTGAGCATATTGGTTACCAGTGCATGCTCAGTGGCTCAGTTGTGTCTGACTCTGCCATCCCATGGATTGTAGCCCACCAGACTCCTCTGTCTTGGGGTTTTTCAGGCAAGACTGGAGTGGGTTACCATTTTCTACTCTAAGGGATCTTCTCTACCCAAGGATCCAGCGTCCATATCCTGCATCTCCTGCATTGCAGATAGATTCTTAACCAGCTGAGTCATTATTATCAGAGTCACTAGAAAAGCTGATCATCAATGCATGTCTCCAATGCTAGTCTATGTGAAACAAAAGTTTCGATTAAGAGTTTGATATGATAATGTCTAGAGTCTAACATGACCTTAACTAAAATGAAGCACATATTTATACCAGATTTTAACTATGAAAATTATTTTTTTGGTGTACATTTACTTACCAGAGTACGTAAAATCAGCGTCCATATATAAAAGGGTTTATCATTGGCATGAAGTATTGTTTGGTGCAAATATGTTTTATATTGAATCATCTTTCTTCTTCTACTTGACAAGTTACAAATATGATTCCTTCCATTGTTCTAAATGAAATATCTTCCCAATTCTAAAATTTATCATAACCACTAAAAAATGTTGAATAAGCAATATAAATATCATATATATATATTTCCAAAGTTCAGCTCACTATGGAGCTTAAATTCCTTCTGGTCCTGTGATTCAGAGACAGATTTTTGAACAAACAAGCATATCCTTTTAGCCTGGTATGGTTAACTACATGAAAACCTCAATGAAATCACTTTTTAGTACAGTTATATGAAATAGACTTGAATAACTGAGTAATTATAAATGCTATTCAAATATCAGAACAAATGTCTAAAATGAGAAGCCATACATTATTATAATTTCACTCAGTTCTATTCACTTGGATTATTTTATCAGTTTGTTCATGCAAAACAAGTTTTCCTAAAAGCAAACGGTTTAACACAATGTCTTTACTGTCAAATAGGAATACGCTATGGGGATCTGAGTTCGATAGTCTCTTCTTCCTGGGTCTACTGTCAGCTTTCAGGCTCTATTTTTGTGTTTTAAAGTCTCCTCCATGATGGTGTGTGTAATTGTAATGCTATTCTGTTTTGAGCCATTTTATGCCAATTTCTTCTTTTTATATATGTAGGTTAGTCTTTGGGCTTCCCTGGTGGCTCAGAGGTTAAAGCGTCTGCCTCCAATGCGGGAGAACCGGGTTCGATCCCTGGGTCTGGAAGATGCCCTGGAGAAGGAAACAGTAACCCACTCCAGTATTCTTGCCTGGAGAATCCCATGGACAGAGAAGCCTGGTAGGCTACAGTCCACGGGGTCACATAGAGTCGGACACGACTGAGCGACTGAACGGAACAGAATGGAAGTTAGTCTTTAGTTTACAAGAAAAAAACTGAAATGGTGTTTCAGTATCAAATGGTATCAAATGTTAATTTCTTTATTTTAATTTCACTATTCCTATATCCATATATAACACTTTGCTTTCTTCCTTGTTTAAAGAGATATCTCCTAGTTTTATGTGTGACTCAACCACATGGATTTTCCTTATTACCCTGAACCATGCAAAACCAGAGGTTTTAAACTCTCATCCCTTGAAGAGTAATTATATATAATAAACTGCCAGATTTAAAAATGTCCTATTTGCTGAATTTCAAAAATTGGTTGTACATATTACTTGGTTCATTTTTTAAATAGCTCAAACATGCTTTCTTTGAAAAATTATTGTTAATAATGTAATTGACCTGAGCCTCAGGTTTACTTACTTCAGAAGAAAAGTTGAGATGACAAATCCAAACTTCACATGGATGCTGTGAAGAATGAATGAAATGTATAGAAACACTTTACTGAGTCCTTTCTTTTAGAAAAGTAGTTTCTGTTAGAAAAGTCATTCGCTTTTCCAACCTAGGTTCAAGGTTAGATGTATATGCATGTATATATGTGCCTGCATCTGTATACACCTTTCTCTGAAATTAATACACTAACACTTGTGTGAACATGCCTACAATCTCATTTGTAATACCATTCCAAATTGAAAATAAACTTGAGAGGAAGTTAGAGGGATGGAAGTGAAAAGAACAGATGCTTGAAATAACGAGGGAGGTGGGAGGGGGTTTCGGGAGGGGGAACTCATATACACCCGGGGCGGATTCATGTCAATGTATGGCAAAACCAACCAATAAAATATTGCAAAATAATTAGCCTCCAAAAAAATAAAAATAAAAAAAGGAGACTGGAAAAAAAAGAAATAACAGAAAATAGAAAGAATTTAAAAATATTGACAGAAAGCTTTTAAGCAGAATGTGTGCCCATAATATTAATAATGATTTATGTTTCCCATCTTCAATCCTCAAAGACCTCGCAGTTAGAACCATATTTATCTTTAGGCAATAAAAAATTCTCTCTAGCAGCTAATGAGTCAGAATACCTCAAAAATGACTCAGTTGTCTCCTATTTAAGGTAGGATTTCACTACAAAATACCTTTTGAAAAGGGAAACTCACTGATTGAATTGAAAGGTTTAAACACAGTTCCAAGAACAATATCTAATTGGACACATATCTGTATTAGATTCCTATTGCCCCTGGAAGAGACACAGGTTCCATCCCTGGTTTGGGAAGACTCCTTGGAGGAGGACATGGCAACTCACTCCAGTATTCTTGCCTGGAGAATCACCATGGACAGAGGAGCCTGGAGGGCTACAGTCCATGGGGTCGCAAAAAGTCAGACACCACTGAAGTGACTTAGGATGCATGCATGTTCTTGTAAAAAATTACCACGCTAGTGGCTTAAAACAAATAACCGTCTTAAAGTTCTATAAAAAATTACCATGCTAGTGGCTTAAAACATATATGTATCTTAAAACTCTTCAGAAGTCTGAAGTCTCACTGAGCTAAAATTATGATGTCTGTAGGGCCGTGACCCTCCAGAATGCTGCAGAGGACAATACATTCCCTTTGCTGCTTTAGTGGCCACCAGCATTCCTTGGTTCATGGTCTTTCCTCCATCTTCAAACCCAGGTGCAGAGCATTTAAAACTATCTATCTGACTCTAATTCTTCTTCCTTTCTCTTCTGCATTCATAGGATCACTGTGATTACATTATTCCAAGCTGAATATCCATGGTAATCTGATATCAAGATCAATGATTATCCACTTTATTCCATTTGCTAGTATAATCTCGGGCTTCTTTGGTAGCTCAGCTGGTAAATAATCTGCCTGCAACGCAGGAGACCGTGGTTCAATTCCTGGGTTGGCAAGATCCCCTGGAGAAGGGATAGGCTACCCACTCAAGTATCTCCCTTGCTACCTAGATATGATATTCAAAAGGTCTTGAGAATGGGGTGTGGTTAACTTTTGAGTATCTTATTCTGTACTAAAGTACTAAAGTGTCTTTCCTAAGATACATATTATTTGATGTCACCCAAAAGTTGTTTTTAAAAAGATGATTTTAACTGGAGGATAATTACCATATGACATTTTTGATGTTTTTTTGCCATATATCAACATGAATCGACCATAGATATATATGTGCCCCACCCATCCTGAATCCTCTCCCACCTCCCTGCCTACTCTATCCCTCTGGGTTGTCCCAGAGCCCTGGCTTTGGGTGCCCTGCTTCATGAATTGATCTTGCACTGGTCATCTGCTTTACATACAGTAATGTACATATTTCAATGCTATTCTCTCAAACCATCCCACCCTTGACTTCTCCCACTGAAAAAATCAAACAGAATTTTGCTCACTTGCAAAGTGAGTGAGATGTTCAAAATTACATACATGAAAGATTCTTGATGAAGACGTAAAACTGTTTATATCTGAGTCTAATAGATAATCAATCATAATAACAGAATCAATCAAAGTAACAGAATCATTTTCTTGCTACCCAGACAAGGATCTGCAGCATCAAGAACATGTAGGACATTGTCAGAAATACAGAATGCCTGGTACCTTGAACCAGACCTGCTGAATCATAATTTGCATTTGAATTATAGTCCTTGGTATTTTTTAAGAATAGTCAATTTAGGAATGTGCTAGACTAGAATAAGTTTTATTCCTTTTCACTGATGGTATTTGAGGCAGTATAATTATTTGTTCTGGATGCTGTCCTATGCATTACACGTGTAGGATCCCTTTAGACACTGAAAAACATGACCAGCTGCAAAGTCATCTCTGATTGAGAATCACTGCCACAGAACTTGTGAACTAAAAGTGTTTGGATAATCGAGACTCCCAATCAAGACTTTCTTGGTTTATACTTTTGAACGGAACATTAAACCCTCCTGTGTCTCATGTCTGTAATGGAGAAGGAAGTACATAAGAAGACTACATCACAGAATGAACTAGTATAAAAATGAAAGTGGGCAGTCCCTATAATGAGCTAAGTTTGGTTACAGTGTGTGTGCTGTGCTGTGCTTAGCTGCTCAGTCATGTCTGACTCTTTGTGATCCCATGGACTGTGGTCTGTCAGGCTCCTCTTTCCATGGTGATTCTCCAGGCAAATGTATACTGGAGTGCGTTGCCATGCCCTTTTCCAGGGGATCTTCCCAACCAAGGGATCAAACCCAGGTCTCACACATTGAAGGTAGATTCTTTACTGTCTGAGCCACTAGGTGTATAAAAATATTTAAATTTGCAGGATTTAACAACAGAAACATTTTCTTGCTACCTAGACAAGGATATGCAGTGTTAAGAACATGTAGGATATTGTTAGAAATGCAGAGTCCCTGGTACCTTGAATCAGACCTGCTGAATCATAGTTTTCATTTCAACTATAGTTCTTGGTAATTTTTAAGAACAGGCAATTTAGAAAAATGCTGGACTAGAATAGATTTTATACCTTTTTACTGATGGTATTTGAGGCAGTAAAATTATAAGTATTGGATACTTTCATATGCATTACATGTGTAGGATCCCTTTAGACCCTGAAAAATATCACCTGCTGCAAAGTCATCTCTGATTGCAAATCACTGCCATGGCATTTATGAACTAAAAGCATTCTGACAATCAAGACCGACCCCCCCTCCCCATTGAGACTCCAGCCCTTTCTTGGTCATACCCTGGAGCAGAACATTAAACCCCTCTGTGTCTCATTTCTATAATGCAGAATGAAGTCATAATATATAAGAAGACTATATCACAGCATGAACTTCTATAGAAATTAAAGCAAACAGTCTATATATGTGCTGTTAGGTTATAGTGTATAAAATATCTAAATTTGTCTCATAATTAAAAACATAATGAAGTACTAAAGGTCAGCTCTTAAGTTCTGATATAAGCATAAAAATCCTCATTGAGTTGGCAAAAATGTCAGGGAGCCAAGGAGTGTAGTGCCTAAGGTTTTATATGAATGGACAAAGTTGTCATACTCATAAAATATTTTTTAGAACTATCAGGAGTTATGTGTTCACTACTAGTGAAAACGTGAAAGATCTGAGGGACTTAATTAAGTGAGAATTCTTAACCTTAGACTTTGAGGAAATTTTAGTTCGGACTGGGTAAGATGTTGGGATGGTCTAGACTGCTGGATACAGGAGAATTAAGGAGAAGGAGTAATAAGAACAGAATTCACCTGCCTTGTAAACTGGTCTCTTAGGAACAAAGAAAAAAATGGAAAATTTTCCTTTCTGTCCTTACCCTTGTCCCCCAGAGAAATCAGGTACAGGGTATGGGTTTACAGCAAGAAGATGCCTAATGAGAAGCCAGGTGAGCTACAAAATCTCCTCTGCTGTTGTCCGCTGAGCTTGAGAAATCTTGGATGCCACAGGACATGTTTCCTTTGAAAACCTGACTTTGGCTGGGAAACCAGTCCTTTACTCCCTCCAGCTGTCTTGTGGGGACAGAGCATCAGTCTCTATTATCAATGCTTTTGAACTTCCACACAAAGACCTTTCTTTCAGTTCCCATCTAGGTGAGTCTGAGAGCCCAGTAGACACTGTGGGAGAGAAATGCAATGTAAACCTCGAACATTTATCTGAGGTCACCTGTGATTGAGTCCAGCCTAACTCAGATATCAGAGATTAGTGTGGTAGTTTGCTATCCTGATTATTGTGTGTGCATGTTCATTCACTCAGGCATGTTCAACTCTTTGCAACCCCATGGACTGTAGCCTGCTAGGCTCCTCTGTCCATGGGATTTTTCAGGCAAGAATACTGGAGTGGGTTGCCATTTCCCCCTTCATGGGATCTTCCCAACCCAGAGACTGAACCTGAGTCTCTTGCATCTCCTGCATTGGTAGTGGAGTCTTTATCACTAGCACCACTCAGGAAACCCTAATTCATGAATAAATGTATTTACTTAGGACTAAAACAGGAGCAAGGGCTTTGCAGATGGTGCTAGTGGTAAAGAACCTGGTTGACAATGCAGAAGACAGAAGACACACAGATTTGATCCCTGGGTTATGAAGATTCCCTGGAGGAGGGCAGGCAACTCACTTCAGGATTCTTGCCTGGAGAATCCCATGGACAGAGGAGCCTGGTTTGCTACAGTCCACAGGCTCACAAAGAGTCGGACACAACTGAGCAACTGAGCAGGCACGCAACAGAAAAGCGAACAGTGACCTCAGTAAAGTAAGGCTCAGTGTTGTCAATTAAATGATAAAAGTGGAAGTCCAAGTAGAAGAGAGAATGGGAGGCATAAAGTGTTTCCAGTAAAATTTGAACAGAAGCCTAATGACAATACGAAGTAACAAGAGTAGAAAAATAGGTTATTAGATGTGGACAGATGCACAGTGAAGTAAGGATTTTTTTTTTTGAGATGGGTCATATTTGACTGTTCCCATATTAATGAGTAAGATCTGAACCAAAGCCTTCATGGAAATATATCCTTGTAAACATATGTATGCGATGGCTGATTCATGTCAATGTATGACAAAACCAATACAATAATGTAAAGTAATTAGCCTCCAATTAAAATAAATAAATTAAAAAATTTCTGTCTGCAAATACAGATAGTACACCTTTGCTCCCTGTTTCAAAGTACCATGATAAACTGTGTGACAACTCTGGAAGTATTTCCCAAGATGAATGGTTGTGAAAAGTGTTCTTTTCTTAACTGAGTTTGATAAAAAATAATACCTTGAATTGTCATTTTGATGTGTGGATTTTATTATTATATGCCCAGGTGTTATAAACCTCTTATTCTACCACTATCAGCTTTTGAAATAGTTTTTAAGATTTGTTGTTTCTCAGTTGACCTTTTGGGGACTTTTATGCCATGGCGATGCTTTTTCATTGTATCAGTCAAATGTGTCTATCTTCTGCTGGATTTCCTGCTGTAGGGCAGTTCTGCACACCTGTGGATTTCAGTGTGCAGTTTTCTAGGTGTTCACCGACAAGTACTGGTTTTTATATTGGATATAAAATCCCTCTGATTTATTCTGTAATCTAATCTTCCCAAATTGAAGCCCAATCTTTTATGTAATCAACAAAATCTGTTATATATATTATATTCATGCTTACACATTTCCCAGTTTAATTATTCATCCAATTGGATATCAGAAAATCATTGCTATTTTAATATTGTTTGAGTAGTGTGTGAAATTTTTTTAAAAATACAATTGTTTGGAAGTAGTTTATTCAATTAGTTTTCCTGCAATTCCCTTTATTTTGTAACTTCACATATATTTAAATATATTTCTGTTTGCCTGCATGCATGCTAAGTAGTTTCATTTGTATCTGACTCTGCGAGCATATGGACTGTAGCCTACCAGGCTCCTCTGTTCATGAGATTCTCCAGGCAAGATTACTGGAGTGGGTTGCATTCTCTCCTTCAGGGGATCTTCCTGAGCCAGGAATTGAACCTGCCTCTCTTATGGCTCCTGCATTGGCAGGCAGTTTCTTTACCACTAGCGCCACCTGGAATGCCCCTATTTCTATACAAGTGCACATACATTCACATATCTTTCTGAAAGTACAATAGTGACCACAGCAGTTAAAATCTCTGATGATTACGATTTTGCTTTGTCATGGTGAAGCAATAGTACAATGAACATCTATTACAATATAATATAACGTCTTCAGGCATGAATCCTATGAAAAAAACTTATTCAGGACAAAAGGATGGATTGACATGGTGTCTGTAGAATTTACAGAGTATAGTTTGAAAAGCCTTTTGCATGTTGAACAAAGACAAGAATAGCATTGGGGTATGCTCATCAGATTTATTTCAAAAATATGATAGTGCTTAAACTCCAAGAATAACAAACACCCGATGCCCCATAAGAAAACCAGGAAAGAGCTTTCCTCATCCCTATAGAACAGTAAAAAATTAGTTAAATGGAAAAGATTTGGGGGAAATGTCTTCTATTGCTTTATATAAAACATGTTTAGCTTTTTCTGTTTTCCTTTGGATATTCATTTTTATTGGTTTATTTGCCCATTTTTCTTTTGGGGTAGTCACATATTTCAGGTTTCTTTCATTATAAAAGTATAACTGTTTCTGTTAAGGAAAACATGTATTTTTCTTTTTGAAAATTATGTTTCCTGGGCATCAAGTAGAGGTAACTGGTATTGGAATGTTGCCAAACAAAGAAAGCTTTAATTCATCACATAGTCTCAGGGACCATTCAGTTCAGGTTCAGTTCAGTCGCTCAGTTGTATCCGACTCTTTGCGACCCCTAGAGCTTACTAAATCTTTTACCCTCTAATGTCTATTTCATTTCCCTCTTCTCTTTCCCTCTGCCTCTCTTTCACACACACATACTTTTTCTGTGTCTCTAAATACAAAGCTGAACGTGATCATAAAAATGAACCCAAGTTTATTGGTCCATGGGCAGTCTATGAACTAGAATTTTTGGGTAACATACATTCTGTAGGAGAAAGATGATCTGACATGATCAGCTTGAGTTATAATGGTATATGGTGTGAGGAGGGAGGTTCTGGATGAGAAATGTGTGGTAGGAACATAGCCCAGGAAGACATGGTGTGAGCGTGCGCGTGCGTGTGTGTGTATGTGTGTGTGCTTGTGCCTTGAGAAGAGTTCTTAAAGCAGAGGTGCTTGGACTCATATATAAAGGTGCCTTTTGTACCATTTATTAAATATCTTTTTTTAAAA